>NC_142155.1:35167500-36487500 GCF_024610735.1 Ursus americanus | reverse complement strand
CCTTGCCACAGGCACCTGGGAGCATGTCTCCACGTGGAGAAAGACTTTCCCGTGGGAAGCCGGTTTTGTCAAACGGGTCCCAGTGCTCTGCTCCTCTCTTTTCACTCCTGCTGCCAGAAGCCCAGGGAGGATGGGAGGGCTTAGTACATGGCTGGGCACTGGGGTTTCTTCCAGAGAAGTGGAGGGCATTGGCTTTACCTTGCCACAACCACTTGGGAGAGGGTCTGCACTTCAGGAAAACTGTTTCCGTGGGAAGCCGACTTTTTGCAAAGGGGTCTAAGGGCCGTGAGCCTCGGGTGTCCCTCCGGCTCCCCAAAGCACAGGGACGAGGTGAGGGGCTTAGACCATGGCTGGGCAATGTTGTTTCTTACACCTGGGTGTGTGGCATTTTGTTGAGCTGGCTACCCCCACTTGGGACAGGTGTTCCACAGCAAGCACCTATTGTTCGTCGGAAGCCGTTTTTGCCCCAGGGGTCTCCGGGTTGTGTTCGTTGGGCTTGAACTCCTGCTAGCAAAACCGCCGGGTTGAGGGAAGGGTTCAGACTGTGCCTGGGCCCTGTGGTCTCTTCCAGGTCAGTGTATGGCATTTCCTTCCCCTTCCCACAGGCACCTGGGAGCATCTCTGCACGTGGAGAAAGACTTTCCCGTGGGAAGCCGGTTTTTGTCAAACGGGTCCCAGTGCTCTGCTCCTCTGTTTTCACTCCTGCTGCCAGAAGCCCAGGAAGGATGGGAGGGCTTAGAACATGGCTGGGCACTGTGGTTTCTTCCAGAGAAGTGGAGGGCATTGGCTTTACCTTGCCACAACCACTTGTTAGAGGGTCTGCACCTCAGGAAAACTGTTTCCGTGGGAAGCCGGCTTTTTGCAAAGGGGTCTCAGGGCCGTGGGCCTCGGCTGTCCCTCCGGCTCCCCAAAGCACAGGGACGAGGTGAGGGGCTTAGACCATGCCTGGGCAATGTTGTTTCTTACACCTGGGTGTGTGGCATTTTATTGAGCTGGCTACCCCCACTTGGGATAGGTGTTCCACAGCAAGCACCTATATTTCGTCGGAAGCCGTTTTTGCCCCAGGGGTCTCCGGGCTGTGTTCGTTGGGCTTGAACTCCTGCTAGCAAAACCGCCGGGTTGAGGGAAGGGTTCAGACTGTGCCTGGGCGTGTGGTCTCTTCCAGGTCAGTGTATGGCATTTCCTTCCCCTTGCCACAGGCACCTTGGAGCATGTCTGCACGTGGAGAAAGACTGTCCCGTGGGAAGCCGGTTTTTGTCAAACGGGTCCCAGTGCTCTGTTCCTCTCTTTTCACTCCTGCTGCCAGAAGCCCAGGGAGGATGGGAGGGGTTAGAACATGGCTGGGCACTGTGGTTTCTTCCAGAGAAGTGGAGGGCATTGGCTTTACCTTGCCACAACCACTTGGGAGAGGGTCTACACCTCAGGAAAACTGTCTCCGTGGGAAGCCGGCTTTTTGCAAAGGGGTCTCAGGGCCGTGGGCCTCGGCTGTCCCTCCGGCTCCCCAAAGCACAGGGACGAGGTGAGGGGATTAGACCATGCCTGGGCAATGTTGTTTCTTAAACCTGGGTGTGTGGCATTTTGTTGAGCTGGCTACCCCCTCTTGGGATACGTGTTCCACAGAAAGCACCTATTGTTCCTCGGAAGCCGTTTTTGCCCCAGGGGTCTCCGGGCTGTGTTTGTTGGGCTTGAACTCCTGCTAGCAAAACCGCCGGGTTGAGGGAAGGGTTCAGACTGTGCCTGGGCCCTGTGGTCTCTTCCAGGTCAGTGTATGGCATTTCCTTCCCCTTGCCACAGGCACCTGGGAGCATGTCTGCACGTGGAGAAAGACTTTCCCGTGGGAAGCCGGTTTTTGTCAAACGGGTCCCAGTGCTCTGCTCCTCTCTTTTCACTCCTGCTGCCAGAAGCCCAGGGAGGATGGGAGGGCTTAGAACATGGCAGGGCACTGTGGGTTCTTCCAGAGAAGTGGAGGGCATTGGCTTTACCTTGCCACAACCACTTGGGAGAGGGTCTACACCTCAGGAAAACTGTCTCCGTGGGAAGCCGGCTTTTTGCAAAGGGGTCTCTGGGCCGTGGGCCTCGGGTGTCCCTCCGGCTCCCCAAAGCACAGGGACGAGTTGAGGGGCTTAGACCATGGCTGGGCAATGTTGTTTCTTACACCTGGGTGTGTGGCATTTTGTTGCGCTGGCTACCCCCACTTGGGATAGGTGTTCCACAGCAAGCACCTATTGTTCGTCGGAAGCCGTTTTTGCCCCAGGGGTCTCCGGGCTGTGTTCGTTGGGCTTGAACTCCTGCTAGCAAAACCGCCGGGTTGAGGGAAGGGTTCAGACTGTGCCTGGGCCCTGTGGTCTCTTCCAGGTCAGTGTATGGCATTTCCTTCCCCTTGCCACAGGCACCTGGGAGAATGTCTGCACGTGGAGAAAGACTTTCCCGTGGGAAGCCGGTTTTTGTCAAACGGGTCCCAGTGCTCTGCTCCTCTCTTTTCACTCCTGCTGCCAGAAGCCCAGGGAGGATGGGAGGGCTTAGAACATGGCTGGGCACTGTGGTTTCTTCCAGAGAAGTGGAGGGCATTGGCTTTACCTTGCCACAACCACTTGGCAGAGGGTCTACACCTCAGGAAAACTGTCTCCGTGGGAAGCCGGCTTTTTGCAAAGGGGTCTCAGGGCCGTGGGCCTCGGCTGTCCCTCCGGCTCCCCAAAGCACAGGGACGAGGTGAGGGGCTTAGACCATGCCTCGGCAATGTTGTTTCTTACACCTGGGTGTGTGGCATTTTGTTGAGCTGGCTACCCCCACTTGGGATAGGTGTTCCACAGCAAGCACCTATTGTTCGTCGGAAGCCGTTTTTGCCCCAGGGGTCTCCGGGCTGTGTTCGTTGGGCTTGAACTCTTGCTAGCAAAACCGCCGGGTTGAGGGAAGGGTTCAGACTGTGCCTGGGCCCTGTGGTCTCTTCCAGGTCAGTGTATGGCATTTCCTTCCCCTTGCCACAGGCACCTGGGAGCATGTCTGCACGTGGAGAAAGACTTTCCCGTGGGAAGCCGGTTTTTGTCAAACGGGTCCCAGTGCTCTGCTCCTCTCTTTTCACCCCTGCTGCCAGAAGCCCAGGGAGGATGGGAAGGCTTAGAACATGACTGGGCACTGTGGTTTCTTCCAGAGAAGTGGAGGGCATTGGCTTTACCTTGCCACAACCACTTGTGAGAGGGTCTGCTCCTCAGGAAAACTGTTTCCGTGGGAAGCCTGCTTTTTGCAAAGGGGTCTCAGGGCCGTGGGCCTCGGGTGTCCCTCCGGCTCCCCAAAGCACAGGGACGAGGTGAGGGGTTTAGACCATGGCTGGGCAATGTTGTTTCTTACACCTGGGTGTGTGGCATTTTGTTGAGCTGGCTACCCCCACTTGGGATAGGTGTTCCACAGCAAGCACCTATTGTTCGTCGGAAGCCGTTTTTGCCCCAGTGGTCTCCGGGCTGTGTTCGTTGGGCTTGAACTCCTGCTAGCAAAACCGCCGGGTTGAGGGAAGGGTTCAGACTGTGCCTGGGCCCTGTGGTCTCTTCCAGGTCAGTGTATGGCATTTCCTTCCCGTTGCCACAGGCACCTGGGAGCATGTCTGCACGTGGAGAAAGACTTTCCCCTGGGAAGCCAGTTTTTGTCAAACGGGTCCCAGTGCTCTGCTCCTCTCTTTTCACTCCTGCTGCCAGAAGCCCAGGGAGGATGGGAGGGCTTAGAACATGGCTGGGCACTGTGTTTTCTTCCAGAGAAATGGAGGGCATTTGCTTTACCTTGCCACAACCACTTGTGAGAGGGTCTGCACCTCAGGAAAACTCTTTCCGTGGGAAGCCGGCTTTTTGCAAAGGAGTCTCAGGGCCGTGGGCCTCGGCTGTCCCTCCAGCTCCCATAAAGCACAGGGACGAGGTGAGGGGCTTAGACCATGGCTGGACAATGTTGTTTCTTACACCTGGGTGTGTGGCATTTTGTTGAGCTGGCTACCCCCACTTGGGATAGGTTTTCCACAGCAAGCACCTATTGTTCGTCGGAAGCCGTTTTTGCCCCAGGGGTCTGCGGGCTGTGTTCGTTGGGGTTGAACTCCTGCTAGCAAAACCGCCGGGTTGAGGGAAGGTTTCAGACTGTGCCCGGGCCCTGTGGTCTCTTCCAGGTCAGTGTATGGCATTTCCTTCCCCTTGCCACAGGCACCTGGGAGCATGTCTCCACGTGGAGAAAGACTTTCCCGTGGGAAGCCGGTTTTTGTCAAACGGGTCCCAGTGCTCTGCTCCTCTCTTTTCACTCCTGCTGCCAGAAGCCCAGGGAGGATGGGTGGGCTTAGAACATGGCTGGGCACTGTGGTTTCTTCCAGAGAAGTGGAGCGCATTGGCTTTACCTTGCCACAACCACTTGTGAGAGGGTCTGCACCTCAGTAAAACTGTTTCCGTGGGAAGCCGGCTTTTTGCAAAGGGGTCTCAGGGCCGTGGGCCTCGGCTGTCCCTCCGGCTCCCCAAAGCACAGGGACGAGGTGAGGGGCTTAGACCATGCCTGGGCAATGTTGTTTCTTACACCTGGGTGTGTGGCATTTTGTTGAGCTGGCTACCCCCACTTGGGATAGGTGTTCCACAGCAAGCACCTATTGTTCGTCGGAAGCCGTTTTTGCCCCAGGGGTCTCCGGGCTGTGTTCGTTGGGCTTGAACTCCTGCTAGCAAAACCGCCGGGTTGAGGGAAGGGTTCAGACTGTGCCTGGGCCCTGTGGTCTCTTCCAGGTCAGTGTATGGCATTTCCTTCCCCTTGCCACAGGCACCTGGGAGCATGTCTGCACGTGGAGAAAGACTTTCCCGTGGGAAGCCGGTTTTTGTCAAACGGGTCCCAGTGCTCTGCTCCTCTCTTTTCACTCCTGCTGCCAGAAGCCCAGGGAGGATGGGAGGGCTTAGAACATGCCTGGGCACTGTGGTTTCTTCCAGAGAAGTGGAGGGCATTGGCTTCACCTTGCCACAACCAATTGGGATAGGGTCTGCACCTCAAGAAAACTGTTTCCGTGGGAAGCCGGCTTTTTGCAAAGGGGTCTCAGGGCCGTGGGCCTCGGGTGTCCCTCCGGCTCCCCAAAGCACAGGGACGAGGTGAGGGGCTTAGACCATTGCTGGGCAATGTTGTTTCTTACACCTGGGTGTGTGGCATTTTGTGGAGCTGGCTACCCCCACTTGGGATAGGTGTTCCACAGCAAGCACCTATTGTTCGTCGGAAGCCGTTTTTGCCCCAGGGGTCTCCGGGCTGTGTTCGTTGGGCTTGAACTCCTGCTAGCAAAACCGCCGGGTTGAGGGAAGGGTTCAGACTGTGCCTGGGCCCTGTGGTCTCTTCCAGGTCAGTGTATGGCATTTCCTTCCCCTTGCCACAGGCACCTGGGAGCATGTCTGCACGTGGAGAAAGACTTTCCCGTGGGAAGCCGGTTTTTGTCAAACGGGTCCCAGTGCTCTGCTCCTCTCTTTTCACTCCTGCTGCCAGAAGCCCAGGGAGGATGGGAGGGCTTAGAACATGGCTGGGCATTGTGGTTTCTTCCAGAGAAGTGGAGGGCATTGGCTTTACCTTGCCACAACCACTTGGGAGGGTCTACACCTCAGGAAAACTGTCTCCGTGGGAAGCCGGCTTTTTGCAAAGGGGTCTAAGGGCCGTGGGCCTCGGCTGTCCCTCCGGCTCCCCAAAGCACAGGGACGAGGTGAGGGGCTTAGACCATGGCTGGGCAATGTTGTTTCTTACACCTGGGTGTGTGGCATTTTGTTGAGCTGGCTACCCCCACTTGGGATAGGTGTTCCACAGCAAGCACCTATTGTTCGGCCGAAGCCGTTTTTGCCCCAGGGGTCTCCGGGCTGTGTTCCTTGGGCTTGAACTCTTGCTAGCAAAACCGCCGGGTTGAGGGAAGGGTTCATACTGTGCCTGGGCCCTGTGGTCTCTTCCAGGTCAGTGTATGGCATTTCCTTCCCCTTGCCACAGGCACCTGGGAGCATGTCTGCACGTGGAGAAAGACTTTCCCGTGGGAAGCCGGTTTTTGTCAAACGGGTCCCAGTGCTCTGCTCCTCTCTTTTCACTCCTGGTGCCAGAAGCCCAGGGAGGATGGGAGGGCTTAGAACATGGCTGGGCACTGTGGTTTCTTCCAGAGAAGTGGAGGGCATTGGCTTCACCTTGCCACAACCACTTGGGATAGGGTCTGCACCTCAAGAAAACTGTTTCCGTGGGAAGCCGGCTTTTTGCAAAGGGGTCTCAGGGCCGTGGGCCTCGGGTGTCCCTCCGGCTCCCCAAAGCACAGGGACGAGGTGAGGGGCTTAGACCATGGCTGGGCAATGTTGTTTCTTACACCTGGGTGTGTGGCATTTTGTTGAGCTGGCTACCCCCACTTGGGATAGGTGTTCCACAGCAAGCACCTGTTGTTCATCGGAAGCCGTTTTTGCCCCAGGGGTCTCCGGGCTGTGTTCGTTGGGCTTGAACTCCTGCTAGCAAAACCGCCGGGTTGAGGGAAGGGTTCAGACTGTGCCTGGGCCCTGTGGTCTCTTCCAGGTCAGTGTATGGCATTTCCTTCCCCTTGCCACAGGCACCTGGGAGCATGTCTCCACGTGGAGAAAGACTTTCCCGTGGGAAGCCGGTTTTTGTCAAACGGGTCCCAGTGCTCTGCTCCTCTCTTTTCACTCCTGCTGCCAGAAGCCCAGGGAGGATGGGAGGGCTTAGAACATGGCTGGGCACTGGGGTTTCTTCCAGAGAAGTGGAGCGCATTGGCTTTACCTTGCCACAACCACTTGTGAGAGGGTCTGCACCTCAGTAAAACTGTTTCCGTGGGAAGCCGGCTTTTTGCAAAGGGGTCTCAGGGCCGTGGGCCTCGGCTGTCCCTCCGCCTCCCCAAAGCACAGGGACGAGGTGAGGGGCTTAGACCATGGCTGGGCAATGTTGTTTCTTACACCTGGGTGTGTGGCATTTTGTGGAGCTGGCTACCCCCACTTGGGATAGGTGTTCCACAGCAAGCACCTATTGTCCGTCGGAAGCCGTTTTTGCCCCAGGGGTCTCCGGGCTGTGTTCGTTGGGCTTGAACTCCTGCTAGCAAAACCGCCGGGTTGAGGGAAGGGTTCAGACTGTGCCTGGGCCCTGTGGTCTCTTCCAGGTCAGTGTATGGCATTTCCTTCCCCTTGCCACAGGCACCTGGGAGCATGTCTGCACGTGGAGAAAGACTTTCCCGTGGGAAGCCGGTTTTTGTCAAACGGGTCCCAGTGCTCTGCTCCTCTCTTTTCACTCCTGCTGCCAGAAGCCCAGGGAGGATGGGAGGGCTTAGAACATGGCTGGGCACTGTGGTTTCTTCCAGAGAAGTGGAGGGCATTGGCTTTACCTTGCCACAACCACTTGGGAGGGTCTACACCTCAGGAAAACTGTCTCCGTGGGAAGCCGGCTTTTTGCAAAGGGGTCTAAGGGCCGTGGGCCTCGGCTGTCCCTCCGGCTCCCCAAAGCACAGGGACGAGGTGAGGGGCTTAGACCATGGCTGGGCAATGTTGTTTCTTACACCTGGGTGTGTGGCATTTTGTTGAGCTGGCTACCCCCACTTGGGATAGGTGTTCCACAGCAAGCACCTATTGTTCGTCCGAAGCCGTTTTTGCCCCAGGGGTCTCCGGGCTGTGTTCCTTGGGCTTGAACTCTTGCTAGCAAAACCGCCGGGTTGAGGGAAGGGTTCAGACTGTGCCTGGGCCCTGTGGTCTCTTCCAGGTCAGTGTATGGCATTTCCTTCCCCTTGCCACAGGCACCTGGGAGCATGTCTGCACGTGGAGAAAGACTTTCCCGTGGGAAGCCGGTTTTTGTCAAACGGGTCCCAGTGCTCTGCTCCTCTCTTTTCACTCCTGCTGCCAGAAGCCCAGGGAGGATGGGAGGGCTTAGAACATGGCTGGGCACTGTGGTTTCTTCCAGAGAAGTGGAGGGCATTGGCTTTACCTTGCCACAACCACTTGGGAGAGGGTCTACACCTCAGGAAAACTGTCTCCGTGGGAAGCCGGGTTTTTGCCAATGGGTCTCAGGGCCGTGGGCCTCGGGTGTCCCTCCGGCTCCCCAAAGCACAGGGACGAGGTGAGGGGTTTAGACCATGCCTGGGCAATGTTGTTTCTTACACCTGGGTGTGTGGCATTTTGTTGAGCTGGCTACCCCCACTTGGGATAGGTGTTCCACAGCAAGCACCTATTGTTCGTCGGAAGCCGTTTTTGCCCCAGTGGTCTCCGGGCTGTGTTCGTTGGGCTTGAACTCCTGCTAGCAAAACCGCCGGGTTGAGGGAAGGGTTCAGACTGTGCCTGGGCCCTGTGGTCTCTTCCAGGTCAGTGTATGGCATTTCCTTCCCCTTGCCACAGGCACCTGGGAGCATGTCTGCACGTGGAGAAAGACTTTCCCGTGGGAAGCCAGTTTTTGTCAAACGGGTCCCAGTGCTCTGCTCCTCTCTTTTCACTCCTGCTGCCAGAAGGCCAGGGAGGATGGGAGGGCTTAGAACATGGCTGGGCACTGTATTTTCTTCCAGAGAAATGGAGGGCATTTGCTTTACCTTGCCACAACCACTTGTGAGAGGGTCTGCACCTCAGGAAAACTCTTTCCGTGGGAAGCCGGCTTTTTGCAAAGGAGTCTCAGGGCCGTGGGCCTCGGCTGTCCCTCCAGCTCCCCAAAGCACAGGGACGAGGTGAGGGGCTTAGACCATGGCTGGACAATGTTGTTTCTTACACCTGGGTGTGTGGCATTTTGTTGAGCTGGCTACCCCCACTTGGGATAGGTGTTCCACAGCAAGCACCTGTTGTTCATCGGAAGCCGTTTTTGCCCCAGGGGTCTCCGGGCTGTGTTCCTTGGGCTTGAACTCCTGCTAGCAAAACCGCCGGGTTGAGGGAAGGGTTCAGACTGTGCCTGGGCCCTGTGGTCTCTTCCAGGTCAGTGTATGGCATTTCCTTCCCCTTGCCACAGGCACCTGGGAGCATGTCTGCACATGGAGAAAGACTTTCCCGTGGGAAGCCAGTTTTTGTCAAACGGGTCGCAGTGCTCTGCTCCTCTCCTTTCACTCCTGCTGCCAGAAGCCCAGGGAGGATGGGAGGGCTTAGAACATGGCTGGGCACTGTGGTTTCTTCCAGAGAAGTGGAGGGCATTGGCTTCACCTTGCCACAACCACTTGGGAGAGGGTCTGCACCTCAAGAAAACTGTTTCCGTGGGAAGCCGGCTTTTTGCAAAGGGGTCTCAGGGCCGTGGGCCTCGGGTGTCCCTCCGGCTCCCCAAAGCACAGGGACGAGGTGAGGGGCTTAGACCATGGCTGGGCAATGTTGTTTCTTACACCTGGGTGTGTGGCATTTTGTTGAGCTGGCTACCCCCACTTGGGATAGGTGTTCCACAGCAAGCACCTATTGTTCGTCGGAAGCCGTTTTTGCCCCAGGGGTCTCCGGGCTGTGTTCGTTGGGCTTGAACTCCTGCTAGCAAAACCGCCGGGTTGAGGGAAGGGTTCAGACTGTGCCTGGGCCCTGTGGTCTCTTCCAGGTCAGTGTATGGCATTTCCTTCCCCTTGACACAGGCACCTGGGAGCATGTCTGCACGTGGAGAAAGACTTTCCCGTGAGAAGCCGGTTTTTGTCAAACGGATCCCAGTGCTCTGCTCCTCTCTTTTCACTCCTGCTGCCAGAAGCCCAGGGAGGATGGGAGGGCTTAGAACATGGCTGGGCACTGGGGTTTCTTCCAGAGAAGTGGAGCGCATTGGCTTTACCCTGCCACAACCACTTGTGAGAGGGTCTGCACCTCAGTAAAACTGTTTCCGTGGGAAGCCGGCTTTTTGCAAAGGGGTCTCAGGGCCGTGGGCCTCGGCTGTCCCTCCGGCTCCCCAAAGCACAGGGACGAGGTGAGGGGCTTAGACCATGGCTGGGCAATGTTGTTTCTTACACCTGGGTGTGTGGCATTTTGTGGAGCTGGCTACCCCCACTTGGGATAGGTGTTCCACAGCAAGCACCTATTGTTCGTCGGAAGCCGTTTTTGCCCCAGGGGTCTCCGGGCTGTGTTCGTTGGGCTTGAACTCCTGCTAGCAAAACCGCCGGGTTGAGGGAAGGGTTCAGACTGTGCCTGGGCCCTGTGGTCTCTTCCAGGTCAGTGTATGGCATTTCCTTCCCCTTGCCACAGGCACCTGGGAGCATGTCTGCACGTGGAGAAAGACTTTCCCGTGGGAAGCCGGTTTTTGTCAAACGGGTCCCAGTGCTCTGCTCCTCTCTTTTCACTCCTGCTGCCAGAAGCCCAGGGAGGATGGGAGGGCTTAGAACATGGCTGGGCACTGTGGTTTCTTCCAGAGAAGTGGAGGGCATTGGCTTTACCTTGCCACAACCACTTGGGAGGGTCTACACCTCAGGAAAACTGTCTCCGTGGGAAGCCGGCTTTTTGCAAAGGGGTCTAAGGGCCGTGGGCCTCGGCTGTCCCTCCGGCTCCCCAAAGCACAGGGACGAGGTGAGGGGCTTAGACCATGGCTGGGCAATGTTGTTTCTTACACCTGGGTGTGTGGCATTTTGTTGAGCTGGCTACCCCCACTTGGGATAGGTGTTCCACAGCAAGCACCTATATTTCGTCGGAAGCCGTTTTTGCCCCAGGGGTCTCCGGGCTGTGTTCGTTGGGCTTGAACTCCTGCTAGCAAAACCGCCGGGTTGAGGGAAGGGTTCAGACTGTGCCTGGGCGTGTGGTCTCTTCCAGGTCAGTGTATGGCATTTCCTTCCCCTTGCCACAGGCACCTTGGAGCATGTCTGCACGTGGAGAAAGACTGTCCCGTGGGAAGCCGGTTTTTGTCAAACGGGTCCCAGTGCTCTGTTCCTCTCTTTTCACTCCTGCTGCCAGAAGCCCAGGGAGGATGGGAGGGGTTAGAACATGGCTGGGCACTGTGGTTTCTTCCAGAGAAGTGGAGGGCATTGGCTTTACCTTGCCACAACCACTTGTGAGAGGGTCTGCTCCTCAGGAAAACTGTTTCCGTGGGAAGCCTGCTTTTTGCAAAGGGGTCTCAGGGCCGTGGGCCTCGGGTGTCCCTCCGGCTCCCCAAAGCACAGGGACGAGGTGAGGGGCTTAGACCATGCCTGGGCAATGTTGTTTCTTACACCTGGGTGTGTGGCATTTTGTTGAGCTGGCTACCCCCAATTGGGGTAGGTGTTCCACAGCAAGCACCTATTGTTCGTCGGAAGCCGTTTTTGCCCCAGGGGTCTCCGGGCTGTGTTCCTTGGGGTTGAACTCCTGCTAGCAAAACCGCCGGGTTGAGGGAAGGGTTCAGACTGTGCCTGGGCCCTGTGGTCTCTTCCAGGTCAGTGTATGGCATTTCCTTCCCCTTGCCACAGGCACCTGGGAGCATGTCTGCACGTGGAGAAAGACTTTCCCGTGGGAAGCCGGTTTTTGTCAAACGGGTCCCAGTGCTCTGCTCCTCTCTTTTCACTCCTGCTGCCCGAAGCCCAAGGAGGATGGGAGGGCTTAGAACATGCCTGGGCACTGTGGTTTCTTCCAGAGAAGTGGAGGGCATTGGCTTTACCTTGCCACAACCACTTGGGAGAGGGTCTACACCTCAGGAAAACTGTCTCCGTGGGAAGCCGGCTTTTTGCAAAGGGGTCTCAGGGCCGTGGGCCTCGGCTGTCCCTCCGGCTCCCCAAAGCACAGGGACGAGGTGAGGGGATTAGACCATGCCTGGGCAATGTTGTTTCTTAAACCTGGGTGTGTGGCATTTTGTTGAGCTGGCTACCCCCTCTTGGGATACGTGTTCCACAGAAAGCACCTATTGTTCCTCGGAAGCCGTTTTTGCCCCAGGGGTCTCCGGGCTGTGTTTGTTGGGCTTGAACTCCTGCTAGCAAAACCGCCGGGTTGAGGGAAGGGTTCAGACTGTGCCTGGGCCCTGTGGTCTCTTCCAGGTCAGTGTATGGCATTTCCTTCCCCTTGCCACAGGCACCTGGGAGCATGTCTGCACGTGGAGAAAGACTTTCCCGTGGGAAGCCGGTTTTTGTCAAACGGGTCCCAGTGCTCTGCTCCTCTCTTTTCACTCCTGCTGCCAGAAGCCCAGGGAGGATGGGAGGGCTTAGAACATGGCAGGGCACTGTGGTTTCTTCCAGAGAAGTGGAGGGCATTGGCTTTACCTTGCCACAACCACTTGGGAGAGGGTCTACACCTCAGGAAAACTGTCTCCGTGGGAAGCCGGCTTTTTGCAAAGGGGTCTCTGGGCCGTGGGCCTCGGGTGTCCCTCCGGCTCCCCAAAGCACAGGGACGAGTTGAGGGGCTTAGACCATGGCTGGGCAATGTTGTTTCTTACACCTGGGTGTGTGGCATTTTGTTGCGCTGGCTACCCCCACTTGGGATAGGTGTTCCACAGCAAGCACCTATTGTTCGTCGGAAGCCGTTTTTGCCCCAGGGGTCTCCGGGCTGTGTTCGTTGGGCTTGAACTCCTGCTAGCAAAACCGCCGGGTTGAGGGAAGGGTTCAGACTGTGCCTGGGCCCTGTGGTCTCTTCCAGGTCAGTGTATGGCATTTCCTTCTCCTTGCCACAGGCACCTGGGAGAATGTCTGCACGTGGAGAAAGACTTTCCCGTGGGAAGCCGGTTTTTGTCAAACGGGTCCCAGTGCTCTGCTCCTCTCTTTTCACTCCTGCTGCCAGAAGCCCAGGGAGGATGGGAGGGCTTAGAACATGGCTGGGCACTGTGGTTTCTTCCAGAGAAGTGGAGGGCATTGGCTTTACCTTGCCACAACCACTTGTGAGAGGGTCTGCTCCTCAGGAAAACTGTTTCCGTGGGAAGCCTGCTTTTTGCAAAGGGGTCTCAGGGCCGTGGGCCTCGGGTGTCCCTCCGGCTCCCCAAAGCACAGGGACGAGGTGAGGGGTTTAGACCATGGCTGGGCAATGTTGTTTCTTACACCTGGGTGTGTGGCATTTTGTTGAGCTGGCTACCCCCACTTGGGATAGGTGTTCCACAGCAAGCACCTATTGTTCGTCGGAAGCCGTTTTTGCCCCAGTGGTCTCCGGGCTGTGTTCGTTGGGCTTGAACTCCTGCTAGCAAAACCGCCGGGTTGAGGGAAGGGTTCAGACTGTGCCTGGGCCCTGTGGTCTCTTCCAGGTCAGTGTATGGCATTTCCTTCCCGTTGCCACAGGCACCTGGGAGCATGTCTGCACGTGGAGAAAGACTTTCCCCTGGGAAGCCAGTTTTTGTCAAACGGGTCCCAGTGCTCTGCTCCTCTCTTTTCACTCCTGCTGCCAGAAGCCCAGGGAGGATGGGAGGGCTTAGAACATGGCTGGGCACTGTGTTTTCTTCCAGAGAAATGGAGGGCATTTGCTTTACCTTGCCACAACCACTTGTGAGAGGGTCTGCACCTCAGGAAAACTCTTTCCGTGGGAAGCCGGCTTTTTGCAAAGGAGTCTCAGGGCCGTGGGCCTCGGCTGTCCCTCCAGCTCCCATAAAGCACAGGGACGAGGTGAGGGGCTTAGACCATGGCTGGACAATGTTGTTTCTTACACCTGGGTGTGTGGAATTTTGTTGAGCTGGCTACCCCCACTTGGGATAGGTTTTCCACAGCAAGCACCTATTGTTCGTCGGAAGCCGTTTTTGCCCCAGGGGTCTGCGGGCTGTGTTCGTTGGGGTTGAACTCCTGCTAGCAAAACCGCCGGGTTGAGGGAAGGTTTCAGACTGTGCCCGGGCCCTGTGGTCTCTTCCAGGTCAGTGTATGGCATTTCCTTCCCCTTGCCACAGGCACCTGGGTGCATGTCTGCACGTGGAGAAAGACTTTCCCGTGGGAAGCCGGTTTTTGTCAAACGGGTCCCAGTGCTCTGCTCCTCTCTTTTCACTCCTGCTGCCAGAAGCCCAGGGAGGATGGGAGGGCTTAGAACATGGCTGGGCACTGTGGTTTCTTCCAGAGAAGTGGAGGGCATTGGCTTCACCTTGCCACAACCACTTGGGATAGGGTCTGCACCTCAAGAAAACTGTTTCCGTGGGAAGCCGGCTTTTTGCAAAGGGGTCTCAGGGCCGTGGGCCTCGGGTGTCCCTCCGGCTCCCCAAAGCACAGGGACGAGGTGAGGGGCTTAGACCATGGCTGGGCAATGTTGTTTCTTACACCTGGGTGTGTGGCATTTTGTTGAGCTGGCTACCCCCACTTGGGATAGGTGTTCCACAGCAAGCACCTGTTGTTCATCGGAAGCCGTTTTTGCCCCAGGGGTCTCCGGGCTGTGTTCGTTGGGCTTGAACTCCTGCTAGCAAAACCGCCGGGTTGAGGGAAGGGTTCAGACTGTGCCTGGGCCCTGTGGTCTCTTCCAGGTCAGTGTATGGCATTTCCTTCTCCTTGCCACAGGCACCTGGGAGCATGTCTGCACGTGGAGAAAGACTTTCCCGTGGGAAGCCGGTTTTTGTCAAACGGGTCCCAGTGCTCTGCTCCTCTCTTTTCACTCCTGCTGCCAGAAGCCCAGGGAGGATGGGAGGGCTTAGAACATGCCTGGGCACTGTGGTTTCTTCCAGAGAAGTGGAGGGCATTGGCTTCACCTTGTCACAACCACTTGGGAGAGGGTCTGCACCTCAAGAAAACTGTTTCCGTGGGAAGCCGGCTTTTTGCAAAGGGGTCTCAGGGCCGTGGGCCTCGGGTGTCCCTCCGGCTCCCCAAAGCACAGGGACGAGGTGAGGGGCTTAGACCATGGCTGGGCAATGTTGTTTCTTACACCTGGGTGTGTGGCATTTTGTTGAGCTGGCTACCCCCACTTGGGATAGGTGTTCCACAGCAACCACCTATTGTTCGTCGGAAGCCGTTTTTGCCCCAGGGGTCTCCGGGCTGTGTTCCTTGGGCTTGAACTCCTGCTAGCAAAACCGCCGGGTTGAGGGAAGGTTTCAGACTGTGCCTGGGCCCTGTGGTCTCTTCCAGGTCAGTGTATGGCATTTCCTTCCCCTTGCCACAGGCACCTGGGAGCATGTCTGCACGTGGAGAAAGACTTTCCCGTGGGAAGCCGGTTTTTGTCAAACGGGTCCCAGTGCTCTGCTCTTCTCTTTTCACTCCTGCTGCCAGAAGCCCAGGGAGGATGGGAGGGCTTAGAACATGGCTGGGCACTGTGGTTTCTTCCAGAGAAGTGGAGGGCATTGGCTTTACCTTGCCACAACCACTTGGGAGAGGGTCTGCACCTCAGGAAAACTGTCTCCGTGGGAAGCCGGCTTTTTGCAAAGGGGTCTCAGGGCCGTGGGCCTCGGCTGTCCCTCCGGCTCCCCAAAGCACAGGGACGAGGTGAGGGGCTTAGACCATGCCTGGGCAATGTTGTTTCTTACACCTGGGTGTGTGGCATTTTGTTGAGCTGGCTACCCCCACTTGGGATAGGTGTTCCACAGCAAGCACCTATTGTTCGTCGGAAGCCGTTTTTGCCCCAGGGGTCTCCGGGCTGTGTTCGTTGGGCTTGAACTCCTGCTAGCAAAACCGCCGGGTTGAGGGAAGGGTTCAGACTGTGCCTGGGCCCTGTGGTCTCTTCCAGGTCAGTGTATGGCATTTCCTTCCCCTTGCCACAGGCACCTGGGAGCATGTCTGCACGTGGAGAAAGACTTTCCCGTGGGAAGCCGGTTTTTGTCAAACGGGTCCCAGTGCTCTGCTCCTCTCTTTTCACTCCTGCTGCCAGAAGCCCAGGGAGGATGGGAGGGCTTAGAACATGGCTGGGCACTGTGGTTTCTTCCAGAGAAGTGGAGGGCATTGGCTTTACCTTGCCACAACCACTTGGGAGAGGGTCTACACCTAAGGAAAACTGTCTCCGTGGGAAGCCGGCTTTTTGCAAAGGGGTCTCAGGGCCGTGGGCCTCGGGTGTCGCTCCGGCTCCCCAAAGCACAGGGACGAGGTGGGGGGCTTAGACCATGGCTGGGCAATGTTGTTTCTTACACCTGGGTGTGTGGCATTTTGTTGAGCTGGCTACCCCCACTTGGGATAGGTGTTCCACAGCAAGCACCTATTGTTCGTCGGAAGCCGTTTTTGCCCCAGGGGTCTCCGGGCTGTGTTCGTTGGGCTTGAACTCTTGCTAGCAAAACCGCCGGGTTGAGGGAAGGGTTCAGACTGTGCCTGGGCCCTGTGGTCTCTTCCAGGTCAGTGTATGGCATTTCCTTCCCCTTGCCACAGGCACCTGGGAGCATATCTGCACGTGGAGAAAGACTTTCCCGTGGGAAGCCAGTTTTTTTCAAACGGGTCCCAGTGCTCTGCTCCTCTCTTTTCACTCCTGCTGCCAGAAGCCCAGGGAGGATGGGAGGGCTTAGAACATGGCTGGGCACTGTGTTTTCTTCCAGAGAAATGGAGGGCATTTGCTTTACCTTGCCACAACCACTTGTGAGAGGGTCTGCACCTCAGGAAAACTCTTTCCGTGGGAAGCCGGCTTTTTGCAAAGGAGTCTCAGGGCCGTGGGCCTCGGCTGTCCCTCCAGCTCCCCAAAGCACAGGGACGAGGTGAGGGGCTTAGACCATGGCTGGACAATGTTGTTTCTTACACCTGGGTGTGTGGCATTTTGTTGAGCTGGCTACCCCCACTTGGGATAGGTTTTCCACAGCAAGCACCTATTGTTCGTCGGAAGCCGTTTTTGCCCCAGGGGTCTGCGGGCTGTGTTCCTTGGGCTTGAACTCCTGCTAGCAAAACCGCCGGGTTGAGGGAAGGTTTCAGACTGTGCCTGGGCCCTGTGGTCTCTTCCAGGTCAGTGTATGGCATTTCCTTCCCCTTGCCACAGGCACCTGGGAGCATGTCTGCACGTGGAGAAAGACTTTCCCGTGGGAAGCTGGTTTTTGTCAAACGGGTCCCAGTGCTCTGCTCCTCTCTTTTCACTCCTGCTGCCAGAAGCCCAGGGAGGATGGGAGGGCTTAGAACATGGCTGGGCACTGTGGTTTCTTCCAGAGAAGTGGAGGGCATTGGCTTCACCTTGCCACAACCACTTGGGATAGGGTCTGCACCTCAAGAAAACTGTTTCCGTGGGAAGCCGGCTTTTTGCAAAGGGGTCTCAGGGCCGTGGGCCTCGGGTGTCCCTCCGGCTCCCCAAAGCACAGGGACGAGGTGAGGGGCTTAGACCATGGCTGGACAATGTTGTTTCTTACACCTGGGTGTGTGGCATTTTGTGGAGCTGGCTACCCCCACTTGGGATAGGTGTTCCACAGCAAGCACCTGTTGTTCATCGGAAGCCGTTTTTGCCCCAGGGGTCTCCGGGCTGTGTTCGTTGGGCTTGAACTCCTGCTAGCAAAACCGCCGGGTTGAGGGAAGGGTTCAGACTGTGCCTGGGCCCTGTGGTCTCTTCCAGGTCAGTGTATGGCATTTCCTTCCCCTTGCCACAGGCACCTGGGAGCATGTCTGCACGTGGAGAAAGACTTTCCCGTGGGAAGCCGGTTTTTGTCAAACGGGTCCCAGTGCTCTGCTCCTCTCTTTTCACTCCTGCTGCCAGAAGCCCAGGGAGGATGGGAGGGCTTAGAACATGGCTGGGCACTGTGGTTTCTTCCAGAGAAGTGGAGGGCATTGGCTTCACCTTGCCACAACCACTTGGGAGAGGGTCTGCACCTCAAGAAAACTGTTTCCGTGGGAAGCCGGCTTTTTGCAAAGGGGTCTCAGGGCCGTGGGCCTCGGGTGTCCCTCCGGCTACCCAAAGCACAGGGACGAGGTGAGGGGCTTAGACCATGGCTGGGCAATGTTGTTTCTTACACCTGGGTGTGTGGCATTTTGTTGAGCTGGCTACCCCCACTTGGGATAGGTGTTCCACAGCAAGCACCTATTGTTCGTCGGAAGCCGTTTTTGCCCCAGTGGTCTCCGGGCTGTGTTCGTTGGGCTTGAACTCCTGCTAGCAAAACCGCCGGGTTGAGGGAAGGGTTCAGACTGTGCCTGGGCCCTGTGGTCTCTTCCAGGTCAGTGTATGGCATTTCCTTCCCCTTGACACAGGCACCTGGGAGCATGTCTCCACGTGGAGAAAGACTTTCCCGTGGGAAGCCGGTTTTTGTCAAACGGGTCCCAGTGCTCTGCTCCTCTCTTTTCACTCCTGCTGCCAGAAGCCCAGGGAGGATGGGTGGGCTTAGAACATGGCTGGGCACTGGGGTTTCTTCCAGAGAAGTGGAGCGCATTGGCTTTACCTTGCCACAACCACTTGTGAGAGGGTCTGCACCTCAGTAAAACTGTTTCCGTGGGAAGCCGGCTTTTTGCAAAGGGGTCTCAGGGCCGTGGGCCTCGGCTGTCCCTCCGGCTCCCCAAAGCACAGGGACGAGGTGAGGGGCTTAGACCATGCCTGGGCAATGTTGTTTCTTACACCTGGGTGTGTGGCATTTTGTTGAGCTGGCTACCCCCACTTGGGATAGGTGTTCCACAGCAAGCACCTATTGTTCGTCGGAAGCCGTTTTTGCCCCAGGGGTCTCCGGGCTGTGTTCGTTGGGCTTGAACTCCTGCTAGCAAAACCGCCGGGTTGAGGGAAGGGTTCAGACTGTGCCTGGGCCCTGTGGTCTCTTCCAGGTCAGTGTATGGCATTTCCTTCCCCTTGCCACAGGCACCTGGGAGCATGTCTGCACGTGGAGAAAGACTTTCCCGTGGGAAGCCGGTTTTTGTCAAACGGGTCCCAGTGCTCTGCTCCTCTCTTTTCACTCCTGCTGCCAGAAGCCCAGGGAGGATGGGAGGGCTTAGAACATGCCTGGGCACTGTGGTTTCTTCCAGAGAAGTGGAGGGCATTGGCTTCACCTTGCCACAACCAATTGGGATAGGGTCTGCACCTCAAGAAAACTGTTTCCGTGGGAAGCCGGCTTTTTGCAAAGGGGTCTCAGGGCCGTGGGCCTCGGGTGTCCCTCCGGCTCCCCAAAGCACAGGGACGAGGTGAGGGGCTTAGACCATGGCTGGGCAATGTTGTTTCTTACACCTGGGTGTGTGGCATTTTGTGGAGCTGGCTACCCCCACTTGGGATAGGTGTTCCACAGCAAGCACCTATTGTTCGTCGGAAGCCGTTTTTGCCCCAGGGGTCTCCGGGCTGTGTTCGTTGGGCTTGAACTCCTGCTAGCAAAACCGCCGGGTTGAGGGAAGGGTTCAGACTGTGCCTGGGCCCTGTGGTCTCTTCCAGGTCAGTGTATGGCATTTCCTTCCCCTTGCCACAGGCACCTGGGAGCATGTCTGCACGTGGAGAAAGACTTTCCCGTGGGAAGCCGGTTTTTGTCAAACGGGTCCCAGTGCTCTGCTCCTCTCTTTTCACTCCTGCTGCCAGAAGCCCAGGGAGGATGGGAGGGCTTAGAACATGGCTGGGCATTGTCGTTTCTTCCAGAGAAGTGGAGGGCATTGGCTTTACCTTGCCACAACCACTTGGGAGGGTCTACACCTCAGGAAAACTGTCTCCGTGGGAAGCTGGCTTTTTGCAAAGGGGTCTAAGGGCCGTGGGCCTCGGCTGTCCCTCCGGCTCCCCAAAGCACAGGGACGAGGTGAGGGGCTTAGACCATGGCTGGGCAATGTTGTTTCTTACACCTGGGTGTGTGGCATTTTGTTGAGCTGGCTACCCCCACTTGGGATAGGTGTTCCACAGCAAGCACCTATTGTTCGGCCGAAGCCGTTTTTGCCCCAGGGGTCTCCGGGCTGTGTTCCTTGGGCTTGAACTCTTGCTAGCAAAACCGCCGGGTTGAGGGAAGGGTTCATACTGTGCCTGGGCCCTGTGGTCTCTTCCAGGTCAGTGTATGGCATTTCCTTCCCCTTGCCACAGGCACCTGGGAGCATGTCTGCACGTGGAGAAAGACTTTCCCGTGGGAAGCCGGTTTTTGTCAAACGGGTCCCAGTGCTCTGCTCCTCTCTTTTCACTCCTGGTGCCAGAAGCCCAGGGAGGATGGGAGGGCTTAGAACATGGCTGGGCACTGTGGTTTCTTCCAGAGAAGTGGAGGGCATTGGCTTCACCTTGCCACAACCACTTGGGATAGGGTCTGCACCTCAAGAAAACTGTTTCCGTGGGAAGCCGGCTTTTTGCAAAGGGGTCTCAGGGCCGTGGGCCTCGGGTGTCCCTCCGGCTCCCCAAAGCACAGGGACGAGGTGAGGGGCTTAGACCATGGCTGGGCAATGTTGTTTCTTACACCTGGGTGTGTGGCATTTTGTTGAGCTGGCTACCCCCACTTGGGATAGGTGTTCCACAGCAAGCACCTGTTGTTCATCGGAAGCCGTTTTTGCCCCAGGGGTCTCCGGGCTGTGTTCGTTGGGCTTGAACTCCTGCTAGCAAAACCGCCGGGTTGAGGGAAGGGTTCAGACTGTGCCTGGGCCCTGTGGTCTCTTCCAGGTCAGTGTATGGCATTTCCTTCCCCTTGCCACAGGCACCTGGGAGCATGTCTGCACGTGGAGAAAGACTTTCCCGTGGGAAGCCGGTTTTTGTCAAACGGGTCCCAGTGCTCTGCTCCTCTCTTTTCACTCCTGCTGCCAGAAGCCCAGGGAGGATGGGAGGGCTTAGAACATGGCTGGGCATTGTCGTTTCTTCCAGAGAAGTGGAGGGCATTGGCTTTACCTTGCCACAACCACTTGGGAGGGTCTACACCTCAGGAAAACTGTCTCCGTGGGAAGCTGGCTTTTTGCAAAGGGGTCTAAGGGCCGTGGGCCTCGGCTGTCCCTCCGGCTCCCCAAAGCACAGGGACGAGGTGAGGGGCTTAGACCATGGCTGGGCAATGTTGTTTCTTACACCTGGGTGTGTGGCATTTTGTTGAGCTGGCTACCCCCACTTGGGATAGGTGTTCCACAGCAAGCACCTATTGTTCGGCCGAAGCCGTTTTTGCCCCAGGGGTCTCCGGGCTGTGTTCCTTGGGCTTGAACTCTTGCTAGCAAAACCGCCGGGTTGAGGGAAGGGTTCATACTGTGCCTGGGCCCTGTGGTCTCTTCCAGGTCAGTGTATGGCATTTCCTTCCCCTTGCCACAGGCACCTGGGAGCATGTCTGCACGTGGAGAAAGACTTTCCCGTGGGAAGCCGGTTTTTGTCAAACGGGTCCCAGTGCTCTGCTCCTCTCTTTTCACTCCTGGTGCCAGAAGCCCAGGGAGGATGGGAGGGCTTAGAACATGGCTGGGCACTGTGGTTTCTTCCAGAGAAGTGGAGGGCATTGGCTTCACCTTGCCACAACCACTTGGGATAGGGTCTGCACCTCAAGAAAACTGTTTCCGTGGGAAGCCGGCTTTTTGCAAAGGGGTCTCAGGGCCGTGGGCCTCGGGTGTCCCTCCGGCTCCCCAAAGCACAGGGACGAGGTGAGGGGCTTAGACCATGGCTGGGCAATGTTGTTTCTTACACCTGGGTGTGTGGCATTTTGTTGAGCTGGCTACCCCCACTTGGGATAGGTGTTCCACAGCAAGCACCTGTTGTTCATCGGAAGCCGTTTTTGCCCCAGGGGTCTCCGGGCTGTGTTCGTTGGGCTTGAACTCCTGCTAGCAAAACCGCCGGGTTGAGGGAAGGGTTCAGACTGTGCCTGGGCCCTGTGGTCTCTTCCAGGTCAGTGTATGGCATTTCCTTCCCCTTGCCACAGGCACCTGGGAGCATGTCTCCACGTGGAGAAAGACTTTCCCGTGGGAAGCCGGTTTTTGTCAAACGGGTCCCAGTGCTCTGCTCCTCTCTTTTCACTCCTGCTGCCAGAAGCCCAGGGAGGATGGGAGGGCTTAGAACATGGCTGGGCACTGGGGTTTCTTCCAGAGAAGTGGAGCGCATTGGCTTTACCTTGCCACAACCACTTGTGAGAGGGTCTGCACCTCAGTAAAACTGTTTCCGTGGGAAGCCGGCTTTTTGCAAAGGGGTCTCAGGGCCGTGGGCCTCGGCTGTCCCTCCGCCTCCCCAAAGCACAGGGACGAGGTGAGGGGCTTAGACCATGGCTGGGCAATGTTGTTTCTTACACCTGGGTGTGTGGCATTTTGTGGAGCTGGCTACCCCCACTTGGGATAGGTGTTCCACAGCAAGCACCTATTGTCCGTCGGAAGCCGTTTTTGCCCCAGGGGTCTCCGGGCTGTGTTCGTTGGGCTTGAACTCCTGCTAGCAAAACCGCCGGGTTGAGGGAAGGGTTCAGACTGTGCCTGGGCCCTGTGGTCTCTTCCAGGTCAGTGTATGGCATTTCCTTCCCCTTGCCACAGGCACCTGGGAGCATGTCTGCACGTGGAGAAAGACTTTCCCGTGGGAAGCCGGTTTTTGTCAAACGGGTCCCAGTGCTCTGCTCCTCTCTTTTCACTCCTGCTGCCAGAAGCCCAGGGAGGATGGGAGGGCTTAGAACATGGCTGGGCACTGTGGTTTCTTCCAGAGAAGTGGAGGGCATTGGCTTTACCTTGCCACAACCACTTGGGAGGGTCTACACCTCAGGAAAACTGTCTCCGTGGGAAGCCGGCTTTTTGCAAAGGGGTCTAAGGGCCGTGGGCCTCGGCTGTCCCTCCGGCTCCCCAAAGCACAGGGACGAGGTGAGGGGCTTAGACCATGGCTGGGCAATGTTGTTTCTTACACCTGGGTGTGTGGCATTTTGTTGAGCTGGCTACCCCCACTTGGGATAGGTGTTCCACAGCAAGCACCTATTGTTCGTCCGAAGCCGTTTTTGCCCCAGGGGTCTCCGGGCTGTGTTCCTTGGGCTTGAACTCTTGCTAGCAAAACCGCCGGGTTGAGGGAAGGGTTCAGACTGTGCCTGGGCCCTGTGGTCTCTTCCAGGTCAGTGTATGGCATTTCCTTCCCCTTGCCACAGGCACCTGGGAGCATGTCTGCACGTGGAGAAAGACTTTCCCGTGGGAAGCCGGTTTTTGTCAAACGGGTCCCAGTGCTCTGCTCCTCTCTTTTCACTCCTGCTGCCAGAAGCCCAGGGAGGATGGGAGGGCTTAGAACATGGCTGGGCACTGTGGTTTCTTCCAGAGAAGTGGAGGGCATTGGCTTTACCTTGCCACAACCACTTGGGAGAGGGTCTACACCTCAGGAAAACTGTCTCCGTGGGAAGCCGGGTTTTTGCCAATGGGTCTCAGGGCCGTGGGCCTCGGGTGTCCCTCCGGCTCCCCAAAGCACAGGGACGAGGTGAGGGGTTTAGACCATGGCTGGGCAATGTTGTTTCTTACACCTGGGTGTGTGGCATTTTGTTGAGCTGGCTACCCCCACTTGGGATAGGTGTTCCACAGCAAGCACCTATTGTTCGTCGGAAGCCGTTTTTGCCCCAGTGGTCTCCGGGCTGTGTTCGTTGGGCTTGAACTCCTGCTAGCAAAACCGCCGGGTTGAGGGAAGGGTTCAGACTGTGCCTGGGCCCTGTGGTCTCTTCCAGGTCAGTGTATGGCATTTCCTTCCCCTTGCCACAGGCACCTGGGAGCATGTCTGCACGTGGAGAAAGACTTTCCCGTGGGAAGCCAGTTTTTGTCAAACGGGTCCCAGTGCTCTGCTCCTCTCTTTTCACTCCTGCTGCCAGAAGGCCAGGGAGGATGGGAGGGCTTAGAACATGGCTGGGCACTGTATTTTCTTCCAGAGAAATGGAGGGCATTTGCTTTACCTTGCCACAACCACTTGTGAGAGGGTCTGCACCTCAGGAAAACTCTTTCCGTGGGAAGCCGGCTTTTTGCAAAGGAGTCTCAGGGCCGTGGGCCTCGGCTGTCCCTCCAGCTCCCCAAAGCACAGGGACGAGGTGAGGGGCTTAGACCATGGCTGGACAATGTTGTTTCTTACACCTGGGTGTGTGGCATTTTGTTGAGCTGGCTACCCCCACTTGGGATAGGTGTTCCACAGCAAGCACCTGTTGTTCATCGGAAGCCGTTTTTGCCCCAGGGGTCTCCGGGCTGTGTTCCTTGGGCTTGAACTCCTGCTAGCAAAACCGCCGGGTTGAGGGAAGGGTTCAGACTGTGCCTGGGCCCTGTGGTCTCTTCCAGGTCAGTGTATGGCATTTCCTTCCCCTTGCCACAGGCACCTGGGAGCATGTCTGCACGTGGAGAAAGACTTTCCCGTGGGAAGCCAGTTTTTGTCAAACGGGTCGCAGTGCTCTGCTCCTCTCCTTTCACTCCTGCTGCCAGAAGCCCAGGGAGGATGGGAGGGCTTAGAACATGGCTGGGCACTGTGGTTTCTTCCAGAGAAGTGGAGGGCATTGGCTTCACCTTGCCACAACCACTTGGGAGAGGGTCTGCACCTCAAGAAAACTGTTTCCGTGGGAAGCCGGCTTTTTGCAAAGGGGTCTCAGGGCCGTGGGCCTCGGGTGTCCCTCCGGCTCCCCAAAGCACAGGGACGAGGTGAGGGGCTTAGACCATGGCTGGGCAATGTTGTTTCTTACACCTGGGTGTGTGGCATTTTGTTGAGCTGGCTACCCCCACTTGGGATAGGTGTTCCACAGCAAGCACCTATTGTTCGTCGGAAGCCGTTTTTGCCCCAGGGGTCTCCGGGCTGTGTTCGTTGGGCTTGAACTCCTGCTAGCAAAACCGCCGGGTTGAGGGAAGGGTTCAGACTGTGCCTGGGCCCTGTGGTCTCTTCCAGGTCAGTGTATGGCATTTCCTTCCCCTTGACACAGGCACCTGGGAGCATGTCTGCACGTGGAGAAAGACTTTCCCGTGAGAAGCCGGTTTTTGTCAAACGGATCCCAGTGCTCTGCTCCTCTCTTTTCACTCCTGCTGCCAGAAGCCCAGGGAGGATGGGAGGGCTTAGAACATGGCTGGGCACTGGGGTTTCTTCCAGAGAAGTGGAGCGCATTGGCTTTACCCTGCCACAACCACTTGTGAGAGGGTCTGCACCTCAGTAAAACTGTTTCCGTGGGAAGCCGGCTTTTTGCAAAGGGGTCTCAGGGCCGTGGGCCTCGGCTGTCCCTCCGGCTCCCCAAAGCACAGGGACGAGGTGAGGGGCTTAGACCATGGCTGGGCAATGTTGTTTCTTACACCTGGGTGTGTGGCATTTTGTGGAGCTGGCTACCCCCACTTGGGATAGGTGTTCCACAGCAAGCACCTATTGTTCGTCGGAAGCCGTTTTTGCCCCAGGGGTCTCCGGGCTGTGTTCGTTGGGCTTGAACTCCTGCTAGCAAAACCGCCGGGTTGAGGGAAGGGTTCAGACTGTGCCTGGGCCCTGTGGTCTCTTCCAGGTCAGTGTATGGCATTTCCTTCCCCTTGCCACAGGCACCTGGGAGCATGTCTGCACGTGGAGAAAGACTTTCCCGTGGGAAGCCGGTTTTTGTCAAACGGGTCCCAGTGCTCTGCTCCTCTCTTTTCACTCCTGCTGCCAGAAGCCCAGGGAGGATGGGAGGGCTTAGAACATGGCTGGGCACTGTGGTTTCTTCCAGAGAAGTGGAGGGCATTGGCTTTACCTTGCCACAACCACTTGGGAGGGTCTACACCTCAGGAAAACTGTCTCCGTGGGAAGCCGGCTTTTTGCAAAGGGGTCTAAGGGCCGTGGGCCTCGGCTGTCCCTCCGGCTCCCCAAAGCACAGGGACGAGGTGAGGGGCTTAGACCATGGCTGGGCAATGTTGTTTCTTACACCTGGGTGTGTGGCATTTTGTTGAGCTGGCTACCCCCACTTGGGATAGGTGTTCCACAGCAAGCACCTATTGTTCCTCCGAAGCCGTTTTTACCCCAGGGGTCTCCGGGCTGTGTTCCTTGGGCTTGAACTCTTGCTAGCAAAACCGCCGGGTTGAGGGAAGGGTTCAGACTGTGCCTGGGCCCTGTGGTCTCTTCCAGGTCAGTGTATGGCATTTCCTTCCCCTTGCCACAGGCACCTGGGAGCATGTCTGCACGTGGAGAAAGACTTTCCCGTGGGAAGCCGGTTTTTGTCAAACGGGTCCCAGTGCTCTGCTCCTCTCTTTTCACTCCTGCTGCCAGAAGCCCAGGGAGGATGGGAGGGCTTAGAACATGGCTGGGCACTGTGGTTTCTTCCAGAGAAGTGGAGGGCATTGGCTTTACCTTGCCACAACCACTTGGGAGAGGGTCTACACCTCAGGAAAACTGTCTCCGTGGGAACCCGGGTTTTTGCCAATGGGTCTCAGGGCCGTGGGCCTCGGGTGTCCCTCCGGCTCCCCAAAGCACAGGGACGAGGTGAGGGGTTTAGACCATGCCTGGGCAATGTTGTTTCTTACACCTGGGTGTGTGGCATTTTGTTGAGCTGGCTACCCCCACTTGGGATAGGTGTTCCACAGCAAGCACCTATTGTTCGTCGGAAGCCGTTTTTGCCCCAGTGGTCTCCGGGCTGTGTTCGTTGGGCTTGAACTCCTGCTAGCAAAACCGCCGGGTTGAGGGAAGGGTTCAGACTGTGCCTGGGCCCTGTGGTCTCTTCCAGGTCAGTGTATGGCATTTCCTTCCCCTTGCCACAGGCACCTGGGAGCATGTCTGCACGTGGAGAAAGACTTTCCCGTGGGAAGCCAGTTTTTGTCAAACGGGTCCCAGTGCTCTGCTCCTCTCTTTTCACTCCTGCTGCCAGAAGCCCAGGGAGGATGGGAGGACTTAGAACATGGCTGGGCACTGTGTTTTCTTCCAGAGAAATGGAGGGAATTTGCTTTACCTTGCCACAACCACTTGTGAGAGGGTCTGCCCCTCAGGAAATCTCTTTCCGTGGGAAGCCGGCTTTTTGGAAAGGGGTCTCAGGGCCGCGGGCCTCGGGTGTCCCTCCGGCTCCCCAAAGCACAGGGACGAGTTGAGGGGTTTAGACCATGCCTGGGCAATGTTGTTTCTTACACCTGGGTGTGTGGCATTTTGTTGAGCTGGCTACCCCCACTTGGGATAGGTGTTCCACAGCAAGCACCTATTGTTCGTCGGAAGCCGTTTTTGCCCCAGTGGTCTCCGGGCTGTGTTCGTTGGGCTTGAACTCCTGCTAGCAAAACCGCCGGGTTGAGGGAAGGGTTCAGACTGTGCCTGGGCCCTGTGGTCTCTTCCAGGTCAGTGTATGGCATTTCCTTCCCCTTGCCACAGGCACCTGGGAGCATGTCTGCACGTGGAGAAAGACTTTCCCGTGGGAAGCCGGTTTTTGTCAAACGGGTCCCAGTGCTCTGCTCCTCTCTTTTCACTCCTGCTGCCAGAAGCCCAGGGAGGATGGGAGGGCTTAGAACATGACTGGGCACTGTGGTTTCTTCCAGAGAAGTGGAGGGCATTGGCTTTACCTTGCCACAACCACTTGGGAGAGGGTCTACACCTCAGGAAAACTGTCTCCGTGGGAAGCCGGCTTTTTGCAAAGGGGTCTCAGGGCCGTGGGCCTCGGCTGTCCCTCCGGCTCCCCAAAGCACAGGGACGAGGTGAGGGGCTTAGACCATGCCTGGGCAATGTTGTTTCTTACACCTGGGTGTGTGGCATTTTGTAGAGCTGGCTACCCCCACTTGGGATAGGTGTTCCACAGCAAGCACCTATTGTTCGTTGGAAGCCGTTATTGCCCCAGGGGTCTCCGGGCTGTGTTCGTTGGGGTTGAACTCCTGCTAGCAAAACCGCCGGGTTGAGGGAAGGGTTCAGACTGTGCCTGGGCCCTGTGGTCTCTTCCAGGTCAGTGCATGGCATTTCCTTCCCCTTGCCACAGGCACCTGGGAGCATGTCTGCACGTGGAGAAAGACTTTCCCGTGGGAAGCCGGTTTTTGTCAAACGGGTCCCAGTGCTCTGCTCCTCTCTTTTCACTCCTGCTGCCAGAAGCCCAGGGAGGATGGGAGGGCTTAGAACATGGCTGGGCACTGGGGTTTCTTCCAGAGAAGTGGAGGGCATTGGCTTTACCTTGCCACAACCACTTGGGAGAGGGTCTACACCTCAGGAAAACTGTCTCCGTGGGAAGCCGGCTTTTTGCAAAGGGGTCTCTGGGCCGTGGGCCTCGGGTGTCCCTCCGGCTCCCCAAAGCACAGGGACGAGGTGAGGGGCTTAGACCATGGCTGGGCAATGTTGTTTCTTACACCTGGGTGTGTGGCATTTTGTTGAGCTGGCTACCCCCACTTGGGATAGGTGTTCCACAGCAAGCACCTATTGTTCGTCGGAAGCCGTTTTTGCCCCAGGGGTCTCCGGGCTGTGTTCGTTGGGCTTGAACTCCTGCTAGCAAAACCGCCGGGTTGAGGGAAGGGTTCAGACTGTGCCTGGGCACTGTGGTCTCTTCCAGGTCAGTGCATGGCATTTCCTTCCCCTTGCCACAGGCACCTGGGAGCATGTCTGCACGTGGAGAAAGACTTTCCCGTGGGAAGCCGGTTTTTGTCAAACGGGTCCCAGTGCTCTGCTCCTCTCTTTTCACTCCTGCTGCCAGAAGCCCAGGGAGGATGGGAGGGCTTAGAACATGGCTGGGCACTGTGGTTTCTTCCAGAGAAGTGGAGGGCATTGGCTTTACCTTGCCACAACCACTTGGGAGAGGGTCTGCACCTCAGGAAAACTGTTTCCGTGGGAAGCCGGCTTTTTGCAAAGGGGTCTCAGGGCCGTGGGCCTCGGGTGTCCCTCCGGCTCCCCAAAGCACAGGGA
This sequence comes from Ursus americanus, assembly GCF_024610735.1. Taxonomy (NCBI): domain Eukaryota; kingdom Metazoa; phylum Chordata; class Mammalia; order Carnivora; family Ursidae; genus Ursus; species Ursus americanus. The sequence continues at coordinate 36,459,223 of NC_142155.1, read as the reverse complement.
CGAGGTGAGGGGCTTAGACCATGCCTGGGCAATGTTGTTTCTTACACCTGGGTGTGTGGCATTTTGTTGAGCTGGCTACCCCCACTTCGGATAGGTGTTCCACAGCAAGCACCTATTGTTCGTCGGAAGCCGTTTTTGCCCCAGGGGTCTCCGGGCTGTGTTCGTTGGGCTTGAACTCCTGCTAGCAAAACCGCCGGGTTGAGGGAAGGGTTCAGACTGTGCCTGGGCCCTGTGGTCTCTTCCAGGTCAGTGCATGGCATTTCCTTCCCCTTGCCACAGGCACCTGGGAGCATGTCTGCACGTGGAGAAAGACTTTCCCGTGGGAAGCCGGTTTTTGTCAAACGGGTCCCAGTGCTCTGCTCCTCTCTTTTCACTCCTGCTGCCAGAAGCCCAGGGAGGATGGGAGGGCTTAGAACATGCCTGGGCACTGTGGTTTCTTCCAGAGAAGTGGAGGGCATTGGCTTCACCTTGCCACAACCACTTGGGAGAGGGTCTGCACCTCAAGAAAACTGTTTCCGTGGGAAGCCGGCTTTTTGCAAAGGGGTCTCAGGGCCGTGGGCCTCGGGTGTCCCTCCGGCTCCTCAAAGCACAGGGACGAGGTGAGGGGCTTTGACCATGGCTGGGCAATGTTGTTTCTTACACCTGGGTGTGTGGCATTTTGTTGAGCTGGCTACCCCCACTTGGGATAGGTGTTCCACAGCAAGCACCTATTGTTCGTCGGAAGCCGTTTTTGCCCCAGGTGTCTCCGGGCTGTGTTCGTTGGGCTTGAACTCCTGCTAGCAAAACCGCCGGGTTGAGGGAAGGGTTCCGACTGTGCCTGGGCCCTGTGGTCTCTTCCAGGTCAGTGTATGGCATTTCCTTCCCCTTGCCACAGGCACCTGGGAGCATGTCTGCACGTGGAGAAAGACTTTCCCGTGGGAAGCCGGTTTTTGTCAAACGGGTCCCAGTGCTCTGCTCCTCTCTTTTCACTCCTGCTGCCAGAAGCCCATGGAGGATGGGAGGGCTTAGAACATGGCTGGGCACTGTGGTTTCTTCCAGAGAAGTGGAGGGCATTGGCTTTACCTTGCCACAACCACTTGGGAGAGGGTCTACACCTCAGGAAAACTGTCTCCGTTGGAAGCCGGCTTTTTGCAAAGGGGTCTCTGGGCCATGGGCCTCGGGTGTCCCTCCGGCTCCCCAAAGCACAGGGACGAGGTGAGGGGCTTAGACCATGGCTGGGCAATGTTGTTTCTTACACCTGGGTGTGTGGCATTTTGTTGAGCTGGCTACCCCCACTTCGGATAGGTGTTCCACAGCAAGCACCTATTGTTCGTCGGAAGCCGTTTTTGCCCCAGGGGTCTCCGGGCTGTGTTCCTTGGGCTTGAACTCCTGCTAGCAAAACCGCCGGGTTGAGGGAAGGTTTCAGACTGTGCCTGGGCCCTGTGGTCTCTTCCAGGTCAGTGCATGGCATTTCCTTCCCCTTGCCACAGGCACCTGGGAGCATGTCTGCACGTGGAGAAAGACTTTCCCGTGGGAAGCCGGTTTTTGTCAAACGGGTCCCAGTGCTCTGCTCCTCTCTTTTCACTCCTGCTGCCAGAAGCCCAGGGAGGATGGGAGGGCTTAGAACATGGCTGGGCACTGGGGTTTCTTCCAGAGAAGTGGAGGGCATTGGCTTTACCTTGCCACAACCACTTGGGAGAGGGTCTACACCTCAGGAAAACTGTCTCCGTGGGAAGCCGGCTTTTTGCAAAGGGGTCTCTGGGCCGTTGGCCTCGGGTGTCCCTCCGGCTCCCCAAAGCACAGGGACGAGGTGAGGGGCTTAGACCATGGCTGGGCAATGTTGTTTCTTACACCTGGGTGTGTGGCATTTTGTTGAGCTGGCTACCCCCACTTGGGATAGGTGTTCCACAGCAAGCACCTATTGTTCGTCGGAAGCCGTTTTTGCCTCAGGGGTCTCCGGGCTGTGTTCTTTGGGCTTGAACTCCTGCTAGCAAAACCGCCGGGTTGAGGGAAGGGTTCAGACTGTTCCTGGGCCCTGTGGTCTCTTCCAGGTCAGTGTATGGCATTTCCTTCCCCTTGCCACAGGCACCTGGGAGCATGTCTGCACGTGGAGAAAGACTTTCCCGTGGGAAGCCGGTTTTTGTCAAACGGGTCCCAGTGCTCTGCTCCTCTCTTTTCACTCCAGCTGCCAGAAGCCCAGGGAGGATGGGAGGGCTTAGAACATGGCTGGGCACTGTGGTTTCTTCCAGAGAAGTGGAGGGCATTTGTTTTCCTTGCCACAACCACTTGGGAGAGGGTCTACACCTCAAGAAAACTGTCTCCGTGGGAAGCCGGCTTTTTGCAAAGGGGTCTCAGGGCCGTGGGCCTCGGCTGTCCCTCCGGCTCCCCAAAGCACAGGGACGAGGTGAGGGGCTTAGACCATGGCTGGGTAATGTTCTTTCTTACACCTGGGTGTGTGGCATTTTGTTGAGCTGGCTACCCCCACTTGGGATAGGTGTTCCACAGCAAGCACCTATTGTTCGTCGGAAGCCGTTTTTGCCCCAGGGGTCTCCGGGCTGTGTTCGTTGGGGTTGAACTCCTGCTAGCAAAACCGCCGGGTTGAGGGAAGGGTTCAGACTGTGCCTGGGCCCTGTGGTTTCTTCCAGGTCTGTGTATGGCATTTCCTTCCCCTTGCCACAGGCACCTGGGAGCATGTCTGCACGTGGAGAAAGACTTTCCCGTGGGAAGCCGGTTTTTGTCAAACGGGTCCCAGTGCTCTGCTCCTCTCTTTTCACTCCTGCTGCCAGAAGCCCAGGGAGGATGGGAGGGCTTAGAACATGGCTGGGCACTGTGGTTTCTTCCAGAGAAGTGGAGGGCATTGGCTTTACCTTGCCACAACCACTTGGGAGAGGGTCTACACCTCAGGAAAACTGTCTCCGTGGGAAGCCGGCTTTTTGCAAAGGGGTCTCAGGGCCGTGGGCCTCGGCTGTCCCTCCGGCTCCCCAAAGCACAGGGACGAGGTGAGGGGCTTAGACCATGGGTGGACAATGTTGTTTCTTACACCTGGGTGTGTGGCTTTTTGTTGAGCTGGCTACCCCCACTTGGGATAGGTGTTCCACAGCAAGCACCTATTGTTCGTCGGAAGCCGTTTTTGCCCCAGGGGTCTCCGGGCTGTGTTCCTTGGGCTTGAACTCCTGCTAGCAAAACCGCCGGGTTGAGGGAAGGGTTCAGACTGTGCCTGGGCCCTGCGGTCTCTTCCAGGTCAGTGTATGGCATTTCCTTCCCCTTGCCACAGGCACCTGGGAGCATGTCTACACGTGGAGAAAGACTTTCCCGTGGGAAGCCGGTTTTTGTCAAACGGGTCCCAGTGCTCTGCTCCTCTCTTTTCACTCCTGCTGCCAGAAGCCCAGGGAGGATGGGAGGGCTTAGAACATGGCTGGGCACTGTGGTTTCTTCCAGAGAAGTGGAGGGCATTGGCTTTACCTTGCCACAACCACTTGGGAGAGGTTCTACACCTAGGAAAACTGTCTCCGTGGGAAGCCGGCTTTTTGCAAAGGGGTCTCAGGGCCGTGGGCCTCGGCTGTCCCTCCGGCTCCCCAAAGCACAGGGACGAGGTGAGGGGCTTAGACCATGCCTGGGCAATGTTGTTTCTTACACCTGGGTGTGTGGCATTTTGTTGAGCTGGCTACCCCCACTTGGGATAGGTGTTCCACAGCAAGCACCTATTGTTCGTCGGAAGCCGTTTTTGCCCCAGGGGTCTCCGGGCTGTGTTCCTTGGGCTTGAACTCCTACTAGCAAAACCGCCTGGTTGAGGGAAGGGTTCAGACTGTGCCTGGGCCCTGTGGTCTCTTCCAGGTCAGTGTATGGCATTTCCTTCCCCTTGCCACAGGCACCTGGGAGCATGTCTGCACGTGGAGAAAGACTTTCCCGTGGGAAGCCGGTTTTTGTCAAACGGGTCCCAGTGCTCTGCTCCTCTCTTTTCACTCCTGCTGCCAGAAGCCCAGGGAGGATGGGAGGGCTTAGAACATGGCTGCGCACTGTGGTTTCTTCCAGAGAAGTGGAGGGCATTGGCTTTACGTTGCCACAACCACTTGGGATAGGGTCTGCACCTCAGGAAAACTGTTTCCGTGGGAAGCCGGCTTTTTGCAAAGGGGTCTCAGGGCCGTGGGCCTCGGTTGTCCCTCCGGCTCCCCAAAGCACAGGGACGAGGTGAGGGGCTTAGACCATGCCTGGGCAATGTTGTTTCTTACACCTGGGTTTGTGGCATTTTGTTGAGCTGGCTACCCCCACTTGGGATAGGTGTTCCACAGCAAGCACCTATTGTTCGTCGGAAGCCGTTTTTGCCCCAGGGGTCTCCGGGCTGTGTTCGTTGGGGTTGAACTCCTGCTAGCAAAACCGCCGGGTTGAGGGAAGGGTTCAGACTGTGCCTGGGCCCTGTGGTCTCTTCCAGGTCAGTGTATGGCATTTCCTTCCCCTTGCCACAGGCACCTGGGAGCATGTCTGCACGTGGAGAAAGACTTTCCCGTGGGAAGCCGGTTTTTGTCAAACGGGTCCCAGTGCTCTGCTCCTCTCTTTTCACTCCTGCTGCCAGAAGCCCAGGGAGGATGGGAGGGCTTAGAACATGGCTGGGCACTGGGGTTTCTTCCAGAGAAGTGGAGGGCATTTGCTTTACCTTGCCACAACCACTTGGGAGAGGGTCTACACCTCAGGAAAACTGTCTCCGTGGGAAGCCGGCTTTTTGCAAAGGGGTCTCAGGGCCGTGGGCCTCTGCTGTCCCTCCGGCTCCCCAAAGCACAGGGACGAGGTGAGGGGCTTAGACCATGCCTGGGCAATGTTGTTTCTTACACCTGGGTGTGTGGCATTTTGTTGAGCTGGCTACCCCCACTTGGGATAGGTGTTCCACAGCAAGCACCTATTGTTCGTCGGAAGCCGTTTTTGCCCCAGGGGTCTCTGGGCTGTGTTCGTTGGGGTTGAACTCCTGCTAGCAAAACCGCCGGGTTGAGGGAAGGGTTCAGACTGTGCCTGGGCCCTGTGGTCTCTTCCAGGTCAGTGTATGGCATTTCCTTCCCCTTGCCACAGGCACCTGGGAGCATCTCTGCACGTGGAGAAAGACTTTCCCGTGGGAAGCCGGTTTTTGTCAAACGGGTCCCAGTGCTCTGCTCCTCTCTTTTCACTCCTGCTGCCAGAAGCCCAGGGAGGATGGGAGGGCTTAGAACATGGCTGGGCACTGTGGTTTCTTCCAGAGAAGTGGAGGGCATTGGCTTTACCTTGCCACAACCACTTGGGAGAGGGTCTACACCTCAGGAAAACTGTCTCCGTGGGTAGCCGCCTTTTTGCAAAGGGGTCTCAGGGCCGTGGGCCTCGGGTGTCCCTCCGGCTCCCCAAAGCACAGGGACGAGGTGGGGGGCTTAGACCATGCCTGGGCAATGTTGTTTCTTACACCTGGGTGTGTGGCATTTTGTTGAGCTGGCTACCCCCACTTGGGATAGGTGTTCCACAGCAAGCACCTATTGTTCGTCGGAAGCCGTTTTTGCCCCAGGGGTCTCCGGGCTGTGTTCCTTGGGCTTGAACTCCTGCTAGCAAAACCGCCGGGTTGAGGGAAGGGTTCAGACTGTGCCTGGGCCCGGTGGTCTCTTCCAGGTCAGTGTATGGCATTTCCTTCCCCTTGCCACAGGCACCTGGGACCATGTCTGCACGTGGAGAAAGACTTTCCCGTGGGAAGCCGGTTTTTGTCAAACGGGTCCCAGTGCTCTGCTCCTCTCTTTTCACTCCTGCTGCCAGAAGCCCAGGGAGGATGGGAGGGCTTAGAACATGGCTGGGCACTGTGGTTTCTTCCAGAGAAGTGGAGGGCATTGGCTTTACCTTGCCACAACCACTTGGGAGAGGGTCTACACCTCAGTAAAACTGTCTCCGTGGGAAGCCGGCTTTTTGCAAAGGGGTCTCTGGGCCGTGGGCCTCGGGTGTCCCTCCGGCTCCCCAAAGCACAGGGACGAGGTGAGGGGCTTAGACCATGGCTGGGCAATGTTGTTTCTTACACCTGGGTGTGTGGCATTTTGTTGAGCTGGCTACCCCCACTTGGGATAGGTGTTCCACAGCAAGCACCTATTGCTCGTCGGAAGCCGTTTTTGCCCCAGGGGTCTGCGGGCTGTGTTTGTTGGGGTTGAACTCCTGCTAGCAAAACCGCCGGGTTGAGGGAAGGGTTCAGACTGTGCCTGGGCCCTGTGGTCTCTTCCAGGTCAGTGTATGGCATTTCCTTCCCCTTGCCACAGGCACCTGGGAGCATGTCTGCACGTGGAGAAAGACTTTCCCGTGGGAAGCCGGTTTTTGTCAAACGGGTCCCAGTGCTCTGCTCCTCTCTTTTCACTCCTGCTGCCAGAAGCCCAGGGAGGATGGGAGGGCTTAGAACATGGCTGGGCACTGGGGTTTCTTCCAGAGAAGTGGAGGGCATTGGCTTTACCTTGCCACAACCACTTGGGAGAGGGTCTGCACCTCAGGAAAACTGTCTCCGTGGGAAGCCGGCTTTTTGCAAAGGGGTCTCAGGGCCGTGGGCCTCGGCTGTCCCTCCGGCTCCCCAAAGCACAGGGACGAGGTGAGGGGCTTAGACCATGCCTGGGCAATGTTGTTTCTTACACCTGGGTGTGTGGCATTTTGTTGAGCTGGCTACCCCCACTTGGGATAGGTGTTCCACAGCAAGCACCTATTGTTCGTCCGAAGCCGTTTTTGCCCCAGGGGTCTCCGGGCTGTGTTCTTTGTTCTTGAACTACTGCTAGCAAAACCGCCGGGTTGAGGGAAGGGTTCAGACTGTGCCTGGGCCCTGTGGTCTCTTCCAGGTCAGTGTATGGCATTTCCTTCCCTTGCCACAGGCACCTGGGAGCATGTCTGCACGTGGAGAAAGACTTTCCCGTGGGAAGCCGGTTTTTGTCAAACGGGTCCCAGTGCTCTGCTCCTCTCTTTTCACTCCTGCTGCCAGAAGCCCAGGGAGGATGGGAGGGCTTAGAACATGGCTGGGCACTGTGTTTTCTTCCAGAGAAATGGAGGGCATTTGCTTTACCATGCCACAACCACTTGTGAGAGGGTCTGCACCTCAGGAAAACTCTTTCCGTGGGAAGCCGGCTTTTTGCAAAGGAGTCTCAGGGCCGTGGGCCTCGGCTGTCCCTCCAGCTCCCCAAAGCACAGGGACGAGGTGAGGGGCTTAGACCATGGCTGGACAATGTTGTTTCTTACACCTGGGTGTGTGGCATTTTGTTGAGCTGGCTACCCCCACTTGGGATAGGTGTTCCACAGCAAGCACCTATTGTTCGTCGGAAGCCGTTTTTGCCCCAGGGGTCTCCAGGCTGTGTTCGTTGGGGTTGAACTCCTGCTAGCAAAACCGCCGGGTTGAGGGAAGGGTTCAGACTGTGCCTGGGCCCTGTGGTCTCTTCCAGGTCAGTGTATGACATTTCCTTCCCCTTGCCACAGGCACCTGGGAGCATGTCTGCACGTGGAGAAAGACTTTCCCGTGGGAAGCCGGTTTTTGTCAAACGGGTCCCAGTGCTCTGCTCCTCTCTTTTCACTCCTGCTGCCAGAAGCCCAGGGAGGATGGGAGGGCTTAGAACATGGCTGGGCACTGTGGTTTCTTCCAGAGAAGTGGAGGGCATTGGCTTTACCTTGCCACAACCACTTGGGAGAGGGTCTACACCTCAGGAAAACTGTCTCCGTGGGAAGCCGGCTTTTTGCAAAGGGGTCTCAGGGCCGTGGGGCTCGGGTGTCCCTCCGGCTCCCCAAAGCACAGGGACGAGGTGAGGGGCTTAGACCATGGCTGGGCAATGTTGTTTCTTACACCTGGGTGTGTGGCATTTTGTTGAGCTGGCTACCCCCACTTGGGATAGGTGTTCCACAGCAAGCACCTATTGTTCGTCGGAAGCCGTTTTTGCCCCAGGGGTCTCCGGGCTGTGTTCGTTGGGCTTGAACTCCTGCTAGCAAAACCGCCGGGTTGAGGGAAGGGTTCAGACTGTGCCTGGGCCCTGTGGTCTCTTCCAGGTCAGTGTATGGCATTTCCTTCGCCTTGCCACAGGCACCTGGGAGCATTTCTGCACGTGGAGAAAGACTTTCCCGTGGGAAGCCGGTTTTTGTCAAACTGGTCCCAGTGCTCTGCTCCTCTCTTTTCACTCCTGCTGCCAGAAGCCCAGGGAGGATGGGAGGGCTTAGAACATGGCTGGGCACTGTGTTTTCTTCCAGAGATATGGAGGGCATTTGCTTTACCTTGCCACAACCACTTGTGAGAGGGTCTGCACCTCAGGAAAACTCTTTCCGTGGGAAGCCGGCTTCTTGCAAAGGAGTCTCAGGGCCGTGGGCCTCGGCTGTCCCTCCAGCTCCCCAAAGCACAGGGACGAGGTGAGGGGCTTAGACCATGGCTGGACAATGTTGTTTCTTACACCTGGGTGTGTGGCATTTTGTTGAGCTGGCTACCCCACTTGGGATAGGTTTTCCACAGCAAGCACCTATTGTTCGTCGGAAGCCATTTTTGCCCCAGGGGTCTCCGGGCTGTGTTCGTTGGGGTTGAACTCCTGCTAGCAAAACCGCCGGGTTGAGGGAAGGGTTCAGACTGTGCCTGGGCCCTGTGGTCTCTTCCAGGTCAGTGTATGGCATTTCCTTCCCCTTGCCACAGGCACCTCGGAGCATGTCTGCACATGGAGAAAGACTTTCCCGTGGGAAGCCGGTTTTTGTCAAACGCGTCCCAGTGCTCTGGTCCTCTCTTTTCACTCCTGCTGCCAGAAGCCCAGGGAGGATGGGAGGGCTTAGAACATGGCTGGGCACTGGGGTTTCTTCCAGAGAAGTGGAGGGCATTGGCTTTACCTTGCCACAACCACTTGGGAGAGGGTCTGCACCTCAGGAAAACTGTTTCCTTGGGAAGCCAGCTTTTTTCAAGGGGGTCTCAGGGCCGTGGGCCTCGGCTGTCCCTCCGGCTCCCCAAAGCACAGGGACGAGGTGAGGGGCTTAGACCATGGCTGGGCAATGTTGTTTCTTACACCTGGGTGTGTGGCATTTTGTTGAGCTGGCTACCCCCACTTGGGATAGGTGTTCCACAGCAAGCACCTATTGTTCGTCGGAAGCCGTTTTTGCCCCAGGGGTCTCCGGGCTGTGTTCCTTGGGCTTGAACTCCTCCTAACAAAACCGCCGGGTTGAGGGAAGGGTTCAGACTGTGCCTGGGCCCTGCGGTCTCTTCCAGGTCAGTGTATGGCATTTCCTTCCCCTTGCCACAGGCACCTGGGAGCATGTCTGCACGTGGAGAAAGGCTTTCCCGTGGGAAGCCAGTTTTTCTCAAACGGGGCCCAGTGCTCTGTTCCTCTCTTTTCACTCCTGCTGCCAGAAGCCCAGGGAGGATGGGAGGGCTTAGAACATGGCTGGGCACTGTGGTTTCTTCCAGAGAAGTGGAGGGCATTGGCTTTACCTTGCCACAACCACTTGTGAGAGGGTCTGCACCTCAGGAAAACTGTTTCCGTGGGAAGCCGGCTTTTTGCAAAGGGGTCTCAGGGCCGTGGGCCTCGGGTGTCCCTCCGGCTCCCCAAAGCACAGGGACGAGGTGAGGGGCTTAGACCATGCCTGGGCAATGTTGTTTCTTACACCTGGGTGTGTGGCATTTTGTTGAGCTGGATACCCCCACTTCGGATAGGTGTTCCACAGCAAGCACCTATTGTTCGTCGGAAGCCGTTTTTGCCCCAGGGGTCTCCGGGCTGTGTTCGTTGGGCTTGAACTCCTGCTAGCAAAACCGCCGGGTTGAGGGAAGGGTTCAGACTGTGCCTGGGCCCTGTGGTCTCTTCCAGGTCAGTGCATGGCATTTCCTTCCCCTTGCCACAGGCACCTGGGAGCATGTCTGCACGTGGAGAAAGACTTTCCCGTGGGAAGCCGGTTTTTGTCAAACGGGTCCCAGTGCTCTGCTCCTCTCTTTTCACTCCTGCTGCCAGAAGCCCAGGGAGGATGGGAGGGCTTAGAACATGCCTGGGCACTGTGGTTTCTTCCAGAGAAGTGGAGGGCATTGGCTTCACCTTGCCACAACCACTTGGGATAGGGTCTGCACCTCAAGAAAACTGTTTCCGTGGGAAGCCGGCTTTTTGCAAAGGGGTCTCAGGGCCATGGGCCTCGGGTGTCCCTCGGGCTCCCCAAAGCACAGGGACGAGGTGAGGGGCTTAGACCATGGCTGGGCAATGTTGTTTCTTACACCTGGGTGTGTGGCATTTTGTTGAGCTGTCTACCCCCACTTGGGATAGGTGTTCCACAGCAAGCACCTATTGTTCGTCGGAAGCCGTTTTTGCCCCAGGGGTCTCCGGGCTGTGTTCGTTGGGCTTGAACTCCTGCTAGCAAAACCGCCGGGTTGAGGGAAGGGTTCAGACTGTGCCTGGGCCCTGTGGTCTCTTCCAGGTCAGTGTATGGCATTTCCTTCCCCTTGCCACAGGCACCTGGGAGCATGTCTGCACGTGGAGAAAGACTTTCCCGTGGGAAGCCGGTTTTTGTCAAACGGGTCCCAGTGCTCTGCTCCTCTCTTTTCACTCCTGCTGCCAGAAGCCCAGGGAGGATGGGAGGGCTTAGAACATGGCTGGGCACTGGGGTTTCTTCCAGAGAAGTGGAGGGCATTGGCTTTACCTTGCCACAACCACTTGGGAGAGGGTCTACACCTCAGGAAAACTGTCTCCGTGGGAAGCCGGCTTTTTGCAAAGGGGTCTCTGGGCCGTTGGCCTCGGGTGTCCCTCCGGCTCCCCAAAGCACAGGGACGAGGTGAGGGGCTTAGACCATGGCTGGGCAATGTTGTTTCTTACACCTGGGTGTGTGGCATTTTGTTGAGCTGGCTACCCCCACTTGGGATAGGTGTTCCACAGCAAGCACCTATTGTTCGTCGGAAGCCGTTTTTGCCGCAGGGGTCTCCGGGCTGTGTTCCTTGGGCTTGAACTCCTGCTAGCAAAACCGCCGGGTTGAGGGAAGGGTTCAGACTGTTCCTGGGCCTGTGGTCTCTTCCAGGTCAGTGTATGGCATTTCCTTCCCCTTGCCACAGGCACCTGGGAGCATGTCTGCACGTGGAGAAAGACTTTCCCGTGGGAAGCCAGTTTTTGTCAAACGGGTCCCAGTGCTCTGCTCCTCTCTTTTCACTCCTGCTGCCAGAAGCCCAGGGAGGATGGGAGGGCTTAGAACATGGCTGGGCAGTGTAGTTTCTTCCAGAGAAGTGGAGGGCATTTGCTTTACCTTGCCACAACCACTTGGGAGAGGGTCTGCACCTCAGGAATACTGTTTCCGTGGGAAGCCGGCTTTTTGCAAAGCGGTCTCAGGGCCATGGGCCTCGGGTGTCCCTCCAGCTCCCCAAAGCACAGGGACGAGGTGAGGGGCTTAGACCATGCCTGGGCAATGTTGTTTCTTACACCTGGGTGTGTGGCATTTTGTTGAGCTGGCTACCCCCACTTGGGATAGGTGTTCCACAGCAAGCACCTATTGTTCGTCGGAAGCCGTTTTTGCCCCAGGGGTCTCCGGGCTGTGTTCGTTGGGCTTGAACTCCTGCTAGCAAAACCGCCGGGTTGAGGGAAGGGTTCAGACTGTGCCTGGGCCCTGTGGACTCTTCCAGGTCAGTGTATGGCATTTCCTTCCCCTTGCCACAGGCACCTGGGAGCATGTCTGCACGTGGAGAAAGACTTTCCCGTGGGAAGCCGGTTTTTGTCAAACGGGTCCCAGTGCTCGGCTCCTCTCTTTTCACTCCTGCTGCCAGAAGCCCAGGGAGGATGGGAGGGCTTAGAACATGGCTGGGCACTGGGGTTTCTTCCAGAGAAGTGGAGGGCATTGGCTTTACCTTGCCACAACCACTTGGGAGAGGGTCTACACCTCAGGAAAACTGTCTCCGTGGGAAGCCGGCTTTTTGCAAAGGGGTCTCTGGGCCGTTGGCCTCGGGTGTCCCTCCGGCTACCCAAAGCACAGGGACGAGGTGAGGGGCTTAGACCATGGCTGGGCAATGTTGTTTCTTACACCTGGGTGTGTGGCATTTTGTTGAGCTGGCTACCCCCACTTGGGATAGGTGTTCCACAGCAAGCACCTATTGTTCGTCGGAAGCCGTTTTTGCCGCAGGGGTCTCCGGGCTGTGTTCGTTGGGCTTGAACTCCTGTTAGCAAAACCGCCGGGTTGAGGGAAGGGTTCAGACTGTGCCTGGGCCCTGTGGTCTCTTCCAGGTCAGTGTATGGCATTTCCTTCCCCTTGCCACAGGCACCTGGGAGCATGTCTGCATGTGGAGAAAGGCTTTCCCGTGGGAAGCCAGTTTTTCTCAAACGGGGCCCAGTGCTCTGCTCCTCTCTTTTCACTCCTGCTGCTAGAAGCCCAGGGAGGATGGGAGGGCTTAGAACATGGCTGGGCACTGTGGTTTCTTCCAGAGAAGTGGAGGGCATTGGCTTTACCTTGCCACAACCACTTGTGAGAGGGTCTGCACCTCAGGAAAACTGTTTCCGTGGGAAGCCGGCTTTTTGCAAAGGGGTCTCAGGGCCGTGGGCCTCGGGTGTCCCTCCGGCTCCCCAAAGCACAGGGACGAGGTGAGGGGCTTAGACCATGCCTGGGCAATGTTGTTTCTTACACCTGGGTGTGTGGCATTTTGTTGAGCTGGCTACCCCCACTTGGGATAGGTGTTCCACAGCAAGCACCTATTGTTCGTCGGAAGCCGTTTTTGCCCCAGGGGTCTCCGGGCTGTGTTCGTTGGGCTTGAACTCCTGCTAGCAAAACCGCCGGGTTGAGGGAAGGGTTCAGACTGTGCCTGGGCCCTGTGGTCTCTTCCAGGTCAGTGCATGGCATTTCCTTCCCCTTGCCACAGGCACCTGGGAGCATGTCTGCACGTGGAGAAAGACTTTCCCGTGGGAAGCCGGTTTTTGTCAAACGGGTCCCAGTGCTCTGCTCCTCTCTTTTCACTCCTGCTGCCAGAAGCCCAGGGAGGATGGGAGGGCTTAGAACATGCCTGGGCACTGTGGTTTCTTCCAGAGAAGTGGAGGGCATTGGCTTCACCTTGCCACAACCACTTGGGATAGGGTCTGCACCTCAAGAAAACTGTTTCCGTGGGAAGCCGGCTTTTTGCAAAGGGGTCTCAGGGCCGTGGGCCTCGGGTGTCCCTCCGGCTCCCCAAAGCACAGGGACGAGGTGAGGGGCTTAGACCATGGCTGGGCAATGTTGTTTCTTACACCTGGGTGTGTGGCATTTTGTTGAGCTGGCTACCCCCACTTGGGATAGGTGTTCCACAGCAAGCACCTATTGTTCGTCCGAAGCCGTTTTTGCCCCAGGGGTCTCCGGGCTGTGTTCTTTGTTCTTGAACTCCTGCTAGCAAAACCGCCGGGTTGAGGGAAGGGTTCAGACTGTGCCTGGGCCCTGTGGTCTCTTCCAGGTCAGTGTATGGCATTTCCTTCCCTTGCCACAGGCACCTGGGAGCATGTCTGCACGTGGAGAAAGACTTTCCCGTGGGAAGCCGGTTTTTGTCAAACGGGTCCCAGTGCTCTGCTCCTCTCTTTTCACTCCTGCTGCCAGAAGCCCAGGGAGGATGGAAGGGCTTAGAACATGGCTGGGCACTGTGTTTTCTTCCAGAGAAATGGAGGGCATTTGCTTTACCATGCCACAACCACTTGTGAGAGGGTCTGCACCTCAGGAAAACTCTTTCCGTGGGAAGCCGGCTTTTTGCAAAGGAGTCTCAGGGCCGTGGGCCTCGGCTGTCCCTCCAGCTCCCCAAAGCACAGGGACGAGGTGAGGGGCTTAGACCATGGCTGGACAATGTTGTTTCTTACACCTGGGTGTGTGGCATTTTGTTGAGCTGGCTACCCCCACTTGGGATAGGTGTTCCACAGCAAGCACCTATTGTTCGTCGGAAGCCGTTTTTGCCCCAGGGGTCTCCAGGCTGTGTTCGTTGGGGTTGAACTCCTGCTAGCAAAACCGCCGGGTTGAGGGAAGGGTTCAGACTGTGCCTGGGCCCTGTGGTCTCTTCCAGGTCAGTGTATGGCATTTCCTTCTCCTTGCCACAGGCACCTGGGAGCATGTCTGCACGTGGAGAAAGACTTTCCCGTGGGAAGCCGGTTTTTGTCAAACAGGTCCCAGTGCTCTGCTCCTCTCTTTTCACTCCTGCTGCAGGAAGCCCAGGGAGGATGGGAGGGCTTAGAACATGGCTGGGTACTGGGGTTTCTTCCAGAGAAGTGGAGGGCATTGGCTTTACCTTGCCACAACCACTTGGGAGAGGGTCTACACCTCAGGAAAACTGTCTCCGTGGGAAGCCGGCTTTTTGCAAAGGGGTCTCAGGGCCGTGGGCCTCGGCTGTCCCTCCGGCTCCCCAAAGCACAGGGACGAGGTGAGGGGCTTAGACCATGCCTGGGCAATGCTGTTTCTTACACCTGGGTGTGTGGCATTTTGTAGAGCTGGCTACCCCCACTTCGGATAGGTGTTCCACAGCAAGCACCTATTGTTCGTTGGAAACCGTTATTGCCCCAGGGGTCTCCGGGCTGTGTTCGTTGGGGTTGAACTCCTGCTAGCAAAACCGCCGGGTTGAGGGAAGGGTTCAGACTGTGCCTGGGCCCTGTGGTGTCTTCCAGGTCAGTGTATGGCATTTCCTTCCCCTTGCCACAGGCACCTGGGAGCATGTCTGCACGTGGAGAAAGACTTTCCCGTGGGAAGCCGGTTTTTGTCAAACGGGTCCCAGTGCTCTGCTCCTCTCTTTTCACTCCTGCTGCCAGAAGCCCAGGGAGGATGGGAGGGCTTAGAACATGGCTGGGCACTGTGGTTTCTTCCAGAGAAGTGGAGGGCATTGGCTTTACCTTGCCACAACCACTTGGGAGAGGGTCTACACCTCAGGAAAACTGTCTCCGTGGGAAGCCGGCTTTTTGCAAAGGGGTCTCAGGGCCGTGGGGCTCGGGTGTCCCTCCGGCTCCCCAAAGCACAGGGACGAGGTGAGGGGCTTAGACCATGGCTGGGCAATGTTGTTTCTTACACCTGGGTGTGTGGCATTTTGTTGAGCTGGCTACCCCCACTTGGGATAGGTGTTCCACAGCAAGCACCTATTGTTCGTCGGAAGCCGTTTTTGCCCCAGGGGTCTCCGGGCTGTGTTCGTTGGGCTTGAACTCCTGCTAGCAAAACCGCCGGGTTGAGGGAAGGGTTCCGACTGTGCCTGGGCCCTGTGGTCTCTTCCAGGTCAGTGTATGGCATTTCCTTCCCCTTGCCACAGGCACCTGGGAGCATGTCTGCACGTGGAGAAAGACTTTCCCGTGGGAAGCCGGTTTTTGTCAAACGGGTCCCAGTGCTCTGCTCCTCTCTTTTCACTCCTGCTGCCAGAAGCCCATGGAGGATGGGAGGGCTTAGAACATGGCTGGGCACTGTGGTTTCTTCCAGAGAAGTGGAGGGCATTGGCTTTACCTTGCCACAACCACTTGGGAGAGGGTCTACACCTCAGGAAAACTGTCTCCGTGGGAAGCCGGCTTTTTGCAAAGGGGTCTCTGGGCCATGGGCCTCGGGTGTCCCTCCGGCTCCCCAAAGCACAGGGACGAGGTGAGGGGCTTAGACCATGGCTGGGCAATGTTGTTTCTTACACCTGGGTGTGTGGCATTTTGTTGAGCTGGCTACCCCCACTTCGGATAGGTGTTCCACAGCAAGCACCTATTGTTCGTCGGAAGCCGTTTTTGCCCCAGGGGTCTCCGGGCTGTGTTCCTTGGGCTTGAACTCCTGCTAGCAAAACCGCCGGGTTGAGGGAAGGTTTCAGACTGTGCCTGGGCCCTGTGGTCTCTTCCAGGTCAGTGCATGGCATTTCCTTCCCCTTGCCACAGGCACCTGGGAGCATGTCTGCACGTGGAGAAAGACTTTCCCGTGGGAAGCCGGTTTTTGTCAAACGGGTCCCAGTGCTCTGCTCCTCTCTTTTCACTCCTGCTGCCAGAAGCCCAGGGAGGATGGGAGGGCTTAGAACATGGCTGGGCACTGGGGTTTCTTCCAGAGAAGTGGAGGGCATTGGCTTTACCTTGCCACAACCACTTGGGAGAGGGTCTGCACCTCAGGAAAACTGTCTCCGTGGGAAGCCGGCTTTTTGCAAAGGAGTCTCAGGGCCGTGGGCCTCGGCTGTCCCTCCAGCTCCCCAAAGCACAGGGACGAGGTGAGGGGCTTAGACCATGGCTGGACAATGTTGTTTCTTACACCTGGGTGTGTGGCATTTTGTTGAGCTGGCTACCCCCACTTGGGATAGGTTTTCCACAGCAAGCACCTATTGTTCGTCGGAAGCCATTTTTGCCCCAGGGGTCTGCGGGCTGTGTTCGTTGGGGTTGAACTCCTGCTAGCAAAACCGCCGGGTTGAGGGAAGGGTTCAGACTGTGCCTGGGCCCTGTGGTCTCTTCCAGGTCAGTGTATGGCATTTCCTTCCCCTTGCCACAGGCACCTCGGAGCATGTCTGCACGTGGAGAAAGACTTTCCCGTGGGAAGCCGGTTTTTGTCAAACGCGTCCCAGTGCTCTGGTCCTCTCTTTTCACTCCTGCTGCCAGAAGCCCAGGGAGGATGGGAGGGCTTAGAACATGGCTGGGCACTGGGGTTTCTTCCGCAGAAGTGGAGGGCATTGGCTTTACCTTGCCACAACCACTTGGGAGAGGGTCTGCACCTCAGGAAAACTGTTTCCTTGGGAAGCCAGCTTTTTGCAAGGGGGTCTCAGGGCCGTGGGCCTCGGCTGTCCCTCCGGCTCCCCAAAGCACAGGGACGAGGTGAGGGGCTTAGACCATGGCTGGGCAATGTTGTTTCTTACACCTGGGTGTGTGGCATTTTGTTGAGCTGGCTACCCCCACTTGGGATAGGTGTTCCACAGCAAGCACCTATTGTTCGTCGGAAGCCGTTTTTGCCCCAGGGGTCTCCGGGCTGTGTTCCTTGGGCTTGAACTCCTCCTAGCAAAACCGCCGGGTTGAGGGAAGGGTTCAGACTGTGCCTGGGCCCTGCGGTCTCTTCCAGGTCAGTGTATGGCATTTCCTTCCCCTTGCCACAGGCACCTGGGAGCATGTCTGCACGTGGAGAAAGGCTTTCCCGTGGGAAGCCAGTTTTTCTCAAACGGGGCCCAGTGCTCTGTTCCTCTCTTTTCACTCCTGCTGCCAGAAGCCCAGGGAGGATGGGAGGGCTTAGAACATGGCTGGGCACTGTGGTTTCTTCCAGAGAAGTGGAGGGCATTGGCTTTACCTTGCCACAACCACTTGTGAGAGGGTCTGCACCTCAGGAAAACTGTTTCCGTGGGAAGCCGGCTTTTTGCAAAGGGGTCTCAGGGCCGTGGGCCTCGGGTGTCCCTCCGGCTCCCCAAAGCACAGGGACGAGGTGAGGGGCTTAGACCATGCCTGGGCAATGTTGTTTCTTACACCTGGGTGTGTGGCATTTTGTTGAGCTGGCTACGCCCACTTGGGATAGGTGTTCCACAGCAAGCACCTATTGTTCGTCGGAAGCCGTTTTTGCCCCAGGGGTCTCCGGGCTGTGTTCGTTGGGCTTGAACTCCTGCTAGCAAAACCGCCGGGTTGAGGGAAGGGTTCAGACTGTGCCTGGGCCCTGTGGTCTCTTCCAGGTCAGTGTATGGCATTTCCTTCCCCTTGCCACAGGCACCTGGGAGCATGTCTACACGTGGAGAAAGACTTTCCCGTGGGAAGCCGGTTTTTGTCAAACGGGTCCCAGTGCTCTGCTCCTCTCTTTTCACTCCTGCTGCCAGAAGCCCAGGGAGGATGGGAGGGCTTAGAACATGGCTGGGCACTGTGGTTTCTTCCAGAGAAGTGGAGGGCATTGGCTTTACCTTGCCACAACCACTTGGGAGAGGTTCTACACCTAGGAAAACTGTCTCCGTGGGAAGCCGGCTTTTTGCAAAGGGGTCTCAGGGCCGTGGGCCTCGGCTGTCCCTCCGGCTCCCCAAAGCACAGGGACGAGGTGAGGGGCTTAGACCATGCCTGGGCAATGTTGTTTCTTACACCTGGGTGTGTGGCATTTTGTTGAGCTGGCTACCCCCACTTGGGATAGGTGTTCCACAGCAAGCACCTATTGTTCGTCGGAAGCCGTTTTTGCCCCAGGGGTCTCCGGGCTGTGTTCGTTGGGCTTGAACTCCTGCTAGCAAAACCGCCTGGTTGAGGGAAGGGTTCAGACTGTGCCTGGGCCCTGTGGTCTCTTCCAGGTCAGTGTATGGCATTTCCTTCCCCTTGCCACAGGCACCTGGGAGCATGTCTGCACGTGGAGAAAGACTTTCCCGTGGGAAGCCGGTTTTTGTCAAACGGGTCCCAGTGCTCTGCTCCTCTCTTTTCACTCCTGCTGCCAGAAGCCCAGGGAGGATGGGAGGGCTTAGAACATGGCTGCGCACTGTGGTTTCTTCCAGAGAAGTGGAGGGCATTGGCTTTACCTTGCCACAACCACTTGGGATAGGGTCTGCACCTCAGGAAAACTGTTTCCGTGGGAAGCCGGCTTTTTGCAAAGGGGTCTCAGGGCCGTGGGCCTCGGTTGTCCCTCGGGCTCCCCAAAGCACAGGGACGAGGTGAGGGGCTTAGACCATGCCTGGGCAATGTTGTTTCTTACACCTGGGTGTGTGGCATTTTGTTGAGCTGGCTACCCCCACTTGGGATAGGTGTTCCACAGCAAGCACCTATTGTTCGTCGGAAGCCGTTTTTGCCCCAGGGGTCTCCGGGCTGTGTTCGTTGGGCTTGAACTCCTGCTAGCAAAACCGCCGGGTTGAGGGAAGGGTTCAGACTGTGCCTGGGCCCTGTGGTCTCTTCCAGGTCAGTGTATGGCATTTCCTTCCCCTTGCCACAGGCACCTGGGAGCATGTCTGCACGTGGAGAAAGACTTTCCCGTGGGAAGCCGGTTTTTGTCAAACGGGTCCCAGTGCTCTGCTCCTCTCTTTTCACTCCTGCTGCCAGAAGCCCAGGGAGGATGGGAGGGCTTAGAACATGGCTGGGCACTGTGGTTTCTTCCAGAGAAGTGGAGGGCATTGGCTTTACCATGCCACAACCACTTGGGAGGGTCTACACCTCAGGAAAACTGTCTCCGTGGGAAGCCGGCTTTTTGCAAAGGGGTCTAAGGGCCGTGGGCCTCGGCTGTCCCTCCGGCTCCCCAAAGCACAGGGACGAGGTGAGGGGCTTAGACCATGGCTGGGCAATGTTGTTTCTTACACCTGGGTGTGTGGCATTTTGTTGAGCTGGCTACCCCCACTTGGGATAGGTGTTCCACAGCAAGCACCTATTGTTCGTCGGAAGCCGTTTTTGCCCCAAGGGTCTCCGGGCTGTGTTCCTTGGGCTTGAACTCTTGCTAGCAAAACCGCCGGGTTGAGGGAAGGGTTCAGACTGTGCCTGGGCCCTGTGGTCTCTTCCAGGTCAGTGTATGGCATTTCCTTCCCCTTGCCACAGGCACCTGGGAGCATGTCTGCACGTGGAGAAAGACTTTCCCGTGGGAAGCCGGTTTTTGTCAAACGGGTCCCAGTGCTCTGCTCCTCTCTTTTCACTCCTGCTGCCAGAAGCCCAGGGAGGATGGGAGGGCTTAGAACATGGCTGGGCACTGTGGTTTCTTCCAGAGAAGTGGAGGGCATTGGCTTTACCTTGCCACAACCACTTGGGAGAGGGTCTACACCTCAGGAAAACTGTCTCCGTGGGAAGCCGGCTTTTTGCAAATGGGTCTCAGGGCCGTGGGCCTCGGGTGTCCCTCCGGCTCCCCAAAGCACAGGGACGAGGTGAGGGGTTTAGACCATGCCTGGGCAATGTTGTTTCTTACACCTGGGTGTGTGGCATTTTGTTGAGCTGGCTACCCCCACTTGGGATAGGTGTTCCACAGCAAGCACCTATTGTTCGTCGGAAGCCGTTTTTGCCCCAGGGGTCTCCGGGCTGTGTTCCTTGGGCTTGAACTCCTGCTAGCAAAACCGCCGGGTTGAGGGAAGGGTTCAGACTGTGCCTGGGCCCTGTGGTCTCTTCCAGGTCAGTGTATGGCATTTCCTTCCCCTTGCCACAGGCACCTGGGAGTATGTCTGCACGTGGAGAAAGACTTTCCCTTGGGAAGCCGGTTTTTGTCAAACGGGTCCCAGTGCTCTGCTCCTCTCTTTTCACTCCTGCTGCCAGAAGCCCAGGGAGGATGGGAGGGCTTAGAACATGGCTGGGCACTGTGGTTTCTTCCAGAGAAGTGGAGGGCATTGGCTTCACCTTGCCACAACCACTTGGGATAGGGTCTACACCTCAAGAAAACTGTTTCCGTGGGAAGCCGGCTTTTTGCAAAGGGGTCGCAGGGCCGTGGGCCTCGGGTGTCCCTCCGGCTCCCCAAACCACAGGGACGAGGTGAGGGGCTTAGACCATGGCTGGGCAATGTTGTTTCTTACACCTGGGTGTGTGGCATTTTGTTGAGCTGGCTACCCCCACTTGGGATAGGTGTTCCACAGCAAGCACCTATTGTTCGTCGGAAGCCGTTTTTGCCCCAGGGGTCTCCGGGCTGTGTTCGTTGGGCTTGAACTCCTGCTAGCAAAACCGCCGGGTTGAGGGAAGGGTTCAGACTGTGCCTGGGCCCTGTGGTCTCTTCCAGGTCAGTGTATGGCATTTCCTTCCCCTTGCCACAGGCACCTGGGAGAATGTCTGCACGTGGAGAAAGACTTTCCCGTGGGAAGCCGGTTTTTGTCAAACGGGTCCCAGTGCTCTGCTCCTCTCTTTTCACTCCTGCTGCCAGAAGCCCAGGGAGGATGGGAGGGCTTAGAACATGGCTGGGCACTGTGGTTTCTTCCAGAGAAGTGGAGGGCATTGGCTTTACCTTGCCACAACCACTTGGGAGAGGGTCTACACCTCAGGAAAACTGTCTCCGTGGGAAGCCGGCTTTTTGCAAAGGTGTCTCAGGGCCGTGGGCCTCGGCTGTCCCTCCGGCTCCCCAAAGCACATGGACGAGGTGAGGGGCTTAGACCATGCCTCGGCAATGTTGTTTCTTACACCTGGGTGTGTGGCATTTTGTTGAGCTGGCTACCCCCACTTGGGATAGGTGTTCCACAGCAAGCACCTATTGTTCGTCGGAAGCCGTTTTTGCCCCAGGGGTCTCCGGGCTGTGTTCGTTGGGCTTGAACTCTTGCTAGCAAAACCGCCGGGTTGAGGGAAGGTTTCAGACTGTGCCTGGGCCCTGTGGTCTCTTCCAGGTCAGTGTATGGCGTTTCCTTCCCCTTGCCACAGGCACCTGGGAGCATGTCTGCACGTGGAGAAAGACTTTCCCGTGGGAAGCCGGTTTTTGTCAAACGGGTCCCAGTGCTCTGCTCCTCTCTTTTCACTCCTGCTGCCAGAAGCCCAGGGAGGATGGGAAGGCTTAGAACATGACTGGGCACTGTGGTTTCTTCCAGAGAAGTGGAGGGCATTGGCTTTACCTTGCCACAACCACTTGGGAGAGGGTCTACACCTCAGGAAAACTGTCTCCGTGGGAAGCCGGCTTTTTGCAAAGGGGTCTCAGGGCCGTGGGCCTCGGGTGTCCCTCCGGCTCCCCAAAGCACAGGGACGAGGTGAGGGGCTTAGACCATGCCTGGGCAATGTTGTTTCTTACACCTGGGTGTGTGGCATTTTGTTGAGCTGGCTACCCCCACTTGGGATAGGTGTTCCACAGCAAGCACCTATTGTTCGTCGGAAGCCGTTTTTGCCCCAGGGGTCTCCGGGCTGTGTTCGTTGGGCTTGAACTCCTGCTAGCAAAACCGCCGGGTTGAGGGAAGGGTTCAGACTGTGCCTGGGCCCTGTGGTCTCTTCCAGGTCAGTGTATGGCATTTCCTTCCCCTTGCCACAGGCACCTGGGAGCATGTCTACACGTGGAGAAAGACTTTCCCGTGGGAAGCCGGTTTTTGTCAAACGGGTCCCAGTGCTCTGCTCCTCTCTTTTCACTCCTGCTGCCAGAAGCCCAGGGAGGATGGGAAGGCTTAGAACATGACTGGGCACTGTGGTTTCTTCCAGAGAAGTGGAGGGCATTGGCTTTACCTTGCCACAACCACTTGGGAGACGGTCTACACCTCAGGAAAACTGTTTCCGTGGGAAGCCGGCTTTTTGCAAAGGGGTCTCAGGGCCGTGGGCCTCGGGTGTCCCTCCGGCTCCCCAAAGCACAGGGACGAGGTGAGGGGCTTAGACCATGCCTGGGCAATGTTGTTTCTTACACCTGGGTGTGTGGCATTTTGTTGAGCTGGCTACCCCCACTTGGGATAGGTGTTCCACAGCAAGCACCTATTGTTCGTCGGAAGCCGTTTTTGCCCCAGGGGTCTCCGGGCTGTGTTCCTTGGGCTTGAACTCTTGCTAGCAAAACCGCCGGGTAGAGGGAAGGGTTCAGACTGTGCCTGGGCCCTGTGGTCTCTTCCAGGTCAGTGTATGGCATTTCCTTCCCCTTGCCACAGGCACCTGGGAGCATGTCTGCACGTGGAGAAAGACTTTCCCGTGGGAAGCCGGTTTTTGTCAAACGGGTCCCAGTGCTCTGCTCCTCTCTTTTCACTCCTGCTGCCAGAAGCCCAGGGAGGATGGGAGGGCTTAGAACATGGCTGGGCACTGTGGTTTCTTCCAGAGAAGTGGAGGGCATTGGCTTCACCTTGCCACAACCACTTGGGATAGGGTCTGCACCTCAAGAAAACTGTTTCCGTGGGAAGCCGGCTTTTTGCAAAGGGGTCTCAGGGCCGTGGGCCTCGGGTGTCCCTCCGGCTCCCCAAAGCACAGGGACGAGGTGAGGGGCTTAGACAATGGCTGGGCAATGTTGTTTCTTACACCTGGGTGTGTGGCATTTTGTTGAGCTGGCTACCCCCACTTGGGATAGGTGTTCCACAGCAAGCACCTGTTGTTCATCGGAAGCCGTTTTTGCCCCAGGGGTCTCCGGGCTGTGTTCGTTGGGCTTGAACTCCTGCTAGCAAAACCGCCGGGTTGAGGGAAGTGTTCAGACTGTGCCTGGGCCCTGTGGTCTCTTCCAGGTCAGTGTATGGCATTTCCTTCCCCTTGCAACAGGCACCTGGGAGCATGTCTCCACGTGGAGAAAGACTTTCCCGTGGGAAGCCGGTTTTGTCAAACGGGTCCCAGTGCTCTGCTCCTCTCTTTTCACTCCTGCTGCCAGAAGCCCAGGGAGGATGGGAGGGCTTAGTACATGGCTGGGCACTGGGGTTTCTTCCAGAGAAGTGGAGGGCATTGGCTTTACCTTGCCACAACCACTTGGGAGAGGGTCTGCACCTCAGGAAAACTGTTTCCGTGGGAAGCCGACTTTTTGCAAAGGGGTCTAAGGGCCGTGAGCCTCGGGTGTCCCTCCGGCTCCCCAAAGCACAGGGACGAGGTGAGGGGCTTAGACCATGGCTGGGCAATGTTGTTTCTTACACCTGGGTGTGTGGCATTTTGTTGAGCTGGCTACCCCCACTTGGGATAGGTGTTCCACAGCAAGCACCTATTCTTCGTCGGAAGCCGTTTTTGCCCCAGGGGTCTCCGGGCTGTGTTCGTTGGGCTTGAACTCCTGCTAGCAAAACCGCCGGGTTGAGGGAAGGGTTCAGACTGTGCCTGGGCCCTGTGGTCTCTTCCAGGTCAGTGTATGGCATTTCCTTCCCCTTGCCACAGGCACCTGGGAGCATCTCTGCACGTGGAGAAAGACTTTCCCGTGGGAAGCCGGTTTTTGTCAAACGGGTCCCAGTGCTCTGCTCCTCTCTTTTCACTCCTGCTGCCAGAAGCCCAGGAAGGATGGGAGGGCTTAGAACATGGCTGGGCACTGGGGTTTCTTCCAGAGAAGTGGAGGGCATTGGCTTTACCATGCCACAACCACTTGGGAGGGTCTACACCTCAGGAAAACTGTCTCCGTGGGAAGCCGGCTTTTTGCAAAGGGGTCTAAGGGCCGTGGGCCTCGGCTGTCCCTCCGGCTCCCCAAAGCACAGGGACGAGGTGAGGGACTTAGACCATGGCTGGGCAATGTTGTTTCTTACACCTGGGTGTGTGGCATTTTGTTGAGCTGGCTACCCCCACTTGGGATAGGTGTTCCACAGCAAGCACCTATTGTTCGTCGGAAGCCGTTTTTGCCCCAAGGGTCTCCGGGCTGTGTTCCTTGGGCTTGAACTCTTGCTAGCAAAACCGCCGGGTTGAGGGAAGGGTTCAGACTGTGCCTGGGCCCTGTGGTCTCTTCCAGGTCAGTGTATGGCATTTCCTTCCCCTTGCCACAGGCACCTGGGAGCATGTCTGCACGTGGAGAAAGACTTTCCCGTGGGAAGCCGGTTTTTGTCAAACGGGTCCCAGTGCTCTGCTCCTCTCTTTTCACTCCTGCTGCCAGAAGCCCAGGGAGGATGGGAGGGCTTAGAACATGGCTGGGCACTGTGGTTTCTTCCAGAGAAGTGGAGGGCATTGGCTTTACCTTGCCACAACCACTTGGGAGAGGGTCTACACCTCAGGAAAACTGTCTCCGTGGGAAGCCGGCTTTTTGCAAATGGGTCTCAGGGCCGTGGGCCTCGGGTGTCCCTCCGGCTCCCCAAAGCACAGGGACGAGGTGAGGGGTTTAGACCATGCCTGGGCAATGTTGTTTCTTACACCTGGGTGTGTGGCATTTTGTTGAGCTGGCTACCCCCACTTGGGATAGGTGTTCCACAGCAAGCACCTATTGTTCGTCGGAAGCCGTTTTTGCCCCAGGGGTCTCCGGGCTGTGTTCCTTGGGCTTGAACTCCTGCTAGCAAAACCGCCGGGTTGAGGGAAGGGTTCAGACTGTGCCTGGGCCCTGTGGTCTCTTCCAGGTCAGTGTATGGCATTTCCTTCCCCTTGCCACAGGCACCTGGGAGTATGTCTGCACGTGGAGAAAGACTTTCCCTTGGGAAGCCGGTTTTTGTCAAACGGGTCCCAGTGCTCTGCTCCTCTCTTTTCACTCCTGCTGCCAGAAGCCCAGGGAGGATGGGAGGGCTTAGAACATGGCTGGGCACTGTGGTTTCTTCCAGAGAAGTGGAGGGCATTGGCTTCACCTTGCCACAACCACTTGGGATAGGGTCTACACCTCAAGAAAACTGTTTCCGTGGGAAGCCGGCTTTTTGCAAAGGGGTCGCAGGGCCGTGGGCCTCGGGTGTCCCTCCGGCTCCCCAAACCACAGGGACGAGGTGAGGGGCTTAGACCATGGCTGGGCAATGTTGTTTCTTACACCTGGGTGTGTGGCATTTTGTTGAGCTGGCTACCCCCACTTGGGATAGGTGTTCCACAGCAAGCACCTATTGTTCGTCGGAAGCCGTTTTTGCCCCAGGGGTCTCCGGGCTGTGTTCGTTGGGCTTGAACTCCTGCTAGCAAAACCGCCGGGTTGAGGGAAGGGTTCAGACTGTGCCTGGGCCCTGTGGTCTCTTCCAGGTCAGTGTATGGCATTTCCTTCCCCTTGCCACAGGCACCTGGGAGAATGTCTGCACGTGGAGAAAGACTTTCCCGTGGGAAGCCGGTTTTTGTCAAACGGGTCCCAGTGCTCTGCTCCTCTCTTTTCACTCCTGCTGCCAGAAGCCCAGGGAGGATGGGAGGGCTTAGAACATGGCTGGGCACTGTGGTTTCTTCCAGAGAAGTGGAGGGCATTGGCTTTACCTTGCCACAACCACTTGGGAGAGGGTCTACACCTCAGGAAAACTGTCTCCGTGGGAAGCCGGCTTTTTGCAAAGGGGTCTCAGGGCCGTGGGCCTCGGCTGTCCCTCCGGCTCCCCAAAGCACATGGACGAGGTGAGGGGCTTAGACCATGCCTCGGCAATGTTGTTTCTTACACCTGGGTGTGTGGCATTTTGTTGAGCTGGCTACCCCCACTTGGGATAGGTGTTCCACAGCAAGCACCTATTGTTCGTCGGAAGCCGTTTTTGCCCCAGGGGTCTCCGGGCTGTGTTCGTTGGGCTTGAACTCTTGCTAGCAAAACCGCCGGGTTGAGGGAAGGTTTCAGACTGTGCCTGGGCCCTGTGGTCTCTTCCAGGTCAGTGTATGGCGTTTCCTTCCCCTTGCCACAGGCACCTGGGAGCATGTCTGCACGTGGAGAAAGACTTTCCCGTGGGAAGCCGGTTTTTGTCAAACGGGTCCCAGTGCTCTGCTCCTCTCTTTTCACTCCTGCTGCCAGAAGCCCAGGGAGGATGGGAAGGCTTAGAACATGACTGGGCACTGTGGTTTCTTCCAGAGAAGTGGAGGGCATTGGCTTTACCTTGCCACAACCACTTGGGAGAGGGTCTACACCTCAGGAAAACTGTCTCCGTGGGAAGCCGGCTTTTTGCAAAGGGGTCTCAGGGCCGTGGGCCTCGGGTGTCCCTCCGGCTCCCCAAAGCACAGGGACGAGGTGAGGGGCTTAGACCATGCCTGGGCAATGTTGTTTCTTACACCTGGGTGTGTGGCATTTTGTTGAGCTGGCTACCCCCACTTGGGATAGGTGTTCCACAGCAAGCACCTATTGTTCGTCGGAAGCCGTTTTTGCCCCAGGGGTCTCCGGGCTGTGTTCGTTGGGCTTGAACTCCTGCTAGCAAAACCGCCGGGTTGAGGGAAGGGTTCAGACTGTGCCTGGGCCCTGTGGTCTCTTCCAGGTCAGTGTATGGCATTTCCTTCCCCTTGCCACAGGCACCTGGGAGCATGTCTACACGTGGAGAAAGACTTTCCCGTGGGAAGCCGGTTTTTGTCAAACGGGTCCCAGTGCTCTGCTCCTCTCTTTTCACTCCTGCTGCCAGAAGCCCAGGGAGGATGGGAGGGCTTAGAACATGACTGGGCACTGTGGTTTCTTCCAGAGAAGTGGAGGGCATTGGCTTTACCTTGCCACAACCACTTGGGAGACGGTCTACACCTCAGGAAAACTGTTTCCGTGGGAAGCCGGCTTTTTGCAAAGGGGTCTCAGGGCCGTGGGCCTCGGGTGTCCCTCCGGCTCCCCAAAGCACAGGGACGAGGTGAGGGGCTTAGACCATGCCTGGGCAATGTTGTTTCTTACACCTGGGTGTGTGGCATTTTGTTGAGCTGGCTACCCCCACTTGGGATAGGTGTTCCACAGCAAGCACCTATTGTTCGTCGGAAGCCGTTTTTGCCCCAGGGGTCTCCGGGCTGTGTTCCTTGGGCTTGAACTCTTGCTAGCAAAACCGCCGGGTAGAGGGAAGGGTTCAGACTGTGCCTGGGCCCTGTGGTCTCTTCCAGGTCAGTGTATGGCATTTCCTTCCCCTTGCCACAGGCACCTGGGAGCATGTCTGCACGTGGAGAAAGACTTTCCCGTGGGAAGCCGGTTTTTGTCAAACGGGTCCCAGTGCTCTGCTCCTCTCTTTTCACTCCTGCTGCCAGAAGCCCAGGGAGGATGGGAGGGCTTAGAACATGGCTGGGCACTGTGGTTTCTTCCAGAGAAGTGGAGGGCATTGGCTTCACCTTGCCACAACCACTTGGGATAGGGTCTGCACCTCAAGAAAACTGTTTCCGTGGGAAGCCGGCTTTTTGCAAAGGGGTCTCAGGGCCGTGGGCCTCGGGTGTCCCTCCGGCTCCCCAAAGCACAGGGACGAGGTGAGGGGCTTAGACAATGGCTGGGCAATGTTGTTTCTTACACCTGGGTGTGTGGCATTTTGTTGAGCTGGCTACCCCCACTTGGGATAGGTGTTCCACAGCAAGCACCTGTTGTTCATCGGAAGCCGTTTTTGCCCCAGGGGTCTCCGGGCTGTGTTCGTTGGGCTTGAACTCCTGCTAGCAAAACCGCCGGGTTGAGGGAAGTGTTCAGACTGTGCCTGGGCCCTGTGGTCTCTTCCAGGTCAGTGTATGGCATTTCCTTCCCCTTGCAACAGGCACCTGGGAGCATGTCTCCACGTGGAGAAAGACTTTCCCGTGGGAAGCCGGTTTTGTCAAACGGGTCCCAGTGCTCTGCTCCTCTCTTTTCACTCCTGCTGCCAGAAGCCCAGGGAGGATGGGAGGGCTTAGTACATGGCTGGGCACTGGGGTTTCTTCCAGAGAAGTGGAGGGCATTGGCTTTACCTTGCCACAACCACTTGGGAGAGGGTCTGCACCTCAGGAAAACTGTTTCCGTGGGAAGCCGACTTTTTGCAAAGGGGTCTAAGGGCCGTGAGCCTCGGGTGTCCCTCCGGCTCCCCAAAGCACAGGGACGAGGTGAGGGGCTTAGACCATGGCTGGGCAATGTTGTTTCTTACACCTGGGTGTGTGGCATTTTGTTGAGCTGGCTACCCCCACTTGGGATAGGTGTTCCACAGCAAGCACCTATTCTTCGTCGGAAGCCGTTTTTGCCCCAGGGGTCTCCGGGCTGTGTTCGTTGGGCTTGAACTCCTGCTAGCAAAACCGCCGGGTTGAGGGAAGGGTTCAGACTGTGCCTGGGCCCTGTGGTCTCTTCCAGGTCAGTGTATGGCATTTCCTTCCCCTTGCCACAGGCACCTGGGAGCATCTCTGCACGTGGAGAAAGACTTTCCCGTGGGAAGCCGGTTTTTGTCAAACGGGTCCCAGTGCTCTGCTCCTCTGTTTTCACTCCTGCTGCCAGAAGCCCAGGAAGGATGGGAGGGCTTAGAACATGGCTGGGCACTGGGGTTTCTTCCAGAGAAGTGGAGGGCATTGGCTTTACCTTGCCACAACCACTTGTTAGAGGGTCTGCACCTCAGGAAAACTGTTTCCGTGGGAAGCCGGCTTTTTGCAAAGGGGTCTCAGGGCCGTGGGCCTCGGCTGTCCCTCCGGCTCCCCAAAGCACAGGGACGAGGTGAGGGGCTTAGACCATGCCTGGGCAATGTTGTTTCTTACACCTGGGTGTGTGGCATTTTATTGAGCTGGCTACCCCCACTTGGGATAGGTGTTCCACAGCAAGCACCTATATTTCGTCGGAAGCCGTTTTTGCCCCAGGGGTCTCCGGGCTGTGTTCGTTGGGCTTGAACTCCTGCTAGCAAAACCGCCTGGTTGAGGGAAGGGTTCAGACTGTGCCTGGGCCCTGTGGTCTCTTCCAGGTCAGTGTATGGCATTTCCTTCCCCTTGCCACAGGCACCTTGGAGCATGTCTGCACGTGGAGAAAGACTGTCCCGTGGGAAGCCGGTTTTTGTCAAACGGGTCCCAGTGCTCTGTTCCTCTCTTTTCACTCCTGCTGCCAGAAGCCCAGGGAGGATGGGAGGGGTTAGAACATGGCTGGGCACTGTGGTTTCTTCCAGAGAAGTGGAGGGCATTGGCTTTACCTTGCCACAACCACTTGTGAGAGGGTCTGCTCCTCAGGAAAACTGTTTCCGTGGGAAGCCTGCTTTTTGCAAAGGGGTCTCAGGGCCGTGGGCCTCGGGTGTCCCTCCGGCTCCCCAAAGCACAGGGACGAGGTGAGGGGCTTAGACCATGCCTGGGCAATGTTGTTTCTTACACCTGGGTGTGTGGTATTTTGTTGAGCTGGCTACCCCCAATTGGGGTAGGTGTTCCACAGCAAGCACCTATTGTTCGTCGGAAGCCGTTTTTGCCCCAGGGGTCTCCGGGCTGTGTTCCTTGGGGTTGAACTCCTGCTAGCAAAACCGCCGGGTTGAGGGAAGGGTTCAGACTGTGCCTGGGCCCTGTGGTCTCTTCCAGGTCAGTGTATGGCATTTCCTTCCCCTTGCCACAGGCACCTGGGAGCATGTCTGCACGTGGAGAAAGACTTTCCCGTGGGAAGCCGGTTTTTGTCAAACGGGTCCCAGTGCTCTGCTCCTCTCTTTTCACTCCTGCTGCCAGAAGCCCATGGAGGATGGGAGGGCTTAGAACATGGCTGGGCACTGTGGTTTCTTCCAGAGAAGTGGAGGGCATTGGCTTTACCTTGCCACAACCACTTGGGAGAGGGTCTGCACCTCAGGAAAACTGTCTCCGTGGGAAGCCGGCTTTTTGCAAAGGGGTCTCTGGGCCATGGGCCTCGGGTGTCCCTCCGGCTCCCCAAAGCACAGGGACGAGGTGAGGGGCTTAGACCATGGCTGGGCAATGTTGTTTCTTACACCTGGGTGTGTGGCATTTTGTTGAGCTGGCTACCCCCACTTGGGATAGGTTTTCCACAGCAAGCACCTATTGTTCGTCGGAAGCCGTTTTTGCCCCAGGGGTCTCCGGGCTGTGTTCCTTGGGCTTGAACTCCTGCTAGCAAAACCGCCGGGTTGAGGGAAGGGTTCAGACTGTGCCTGGGCCCTGTGGTCTCTTCCAGGTCAGTGTATGGCATTTCCTTCCCCTTGCCACAGGCACCTCGGAGCATGTCTGCACGTGGAGAAAGACTTTCCCGTGGGAAGCCGGTTTTTGTCAAACGCGTCCCAGTGCTCTGGTCCTCTCTTTTCACTCCTGCTGCCAGAAGCCCAGGGAGGATGGGAGGGCTTAGAACATGGCTGGGCACTGGGGTTTCTTCCGCAGAAGTGGAGGGCATTGGCTTTACCTTGCCACAACCACTTGGGAGAGGGTCTGCACCTCAGGAAAACTGTTTCCTTGGGAAGCCAGCTTTTTGCAAGGGGGTCTCAGGGCCGTGGGCCTCGGCTGTCCCTCCGGCTCCCCAAAGCACAGGGACGAGGTGAGGGGCTTAGACCATGGCTGGGCAATGTTGTTTCTTACACCTGGGTGTGTGGCATTTTGTTGAGCTGGCTACCCCCACTTGGGATAGGTGTTCCACAGCAAGCACCTATTGTTCGTCGGAAGCCGTTTTTGCCCCAGGGGTCTCCGGGCTGTGTTCCTTGGGCTTGAACTCCTCCTAGCAAAACCGCCGGGTTGAGGGAAGGGTTCAGACTGTGCCTGGGCCCTGCGGTCTCTTCCAGGTCAGTGTATGGCATTTCCTTCCCCTTGCCACAGGCACCTGGGAGCATGTCTGCACGTGGAGAAAGGCTTTCCCGTGGGAAGCCAGTTTTTCTCAAACGGGGCCCAGTGCTCTGTTCCTCTCTTTTCACTCCTGCTGCCAGAAGCCCAGGGAGGATGGGAGGGCTTAGAACATGGCTGGGCACTGTGGTTTCTTCCAGAGAAGTGGAGGGCATTGGCTTTACCTTGCCACAACCACTTGTGAGAGGGTCTGCACCTCAGGAAAACTGTTTCCGTGGGAAGCCGGCTTTTTGCAAAGGGGTCTCAGGGCCGTGGGCCTCGGGTGTCCCTCCG
Organism: Ursus americanus; assembly: GCF_024610735.1. Lineage (NCBI taxonomy): Eukaryota > Metazoa > Chordata > Mammalia > Carnivora > Ursidae > Ursus > Ursus americanus. The sequence goes on along the minus strand of NC_142155.1, from coordinate 36,428,315 downwards.
GCTCCCCAAAGCACAGGGACGAGGTGAGGGGCTTAGACCATGCCTGGGCAATGTTGTTTCTTACACCTGGGTGTGTGGCATTTTGTTGAGCTGGCTACGCCCACTTGGGATAGGTGTTCCACAGCAAGCACCTATTGTTCGTCGGAAGCCGTTTTTGCCCCAGGGGTCTCCGGGCTGTGTTCGTTGGGCTTGAACTCCTGCTAGCAAAACCGCCGGGTTGAGGGAAGGGTTCAGACTGTGCCTGGGCCCTGTGGTCTCTTCCAGGTCAGTGTATGGCATTTCCTTCCCCTTGCCACAGGCACCTGGGAGCATGTCTACACGTGGAGAAAGACTTTCCCGTGGGAAGCCGGTTTTTGTCAAACGGGTCCCAGTGCTCTGCTCCTCTCTTTTCACTCCTGCTGCCAGAAGCCCAGGGAGGATGGGAGGGCTTAGAACATGGCTGGGCACTGTGGTTTCTTCCAGAGAAGTGGAGGGCATTGGCTTTACCTTGCCACAACCACTTGGGAGAGGTTCTACACCTAGGAAAACTGTCTCCGTGGGAAGCCGGCTTTTTGCAAAGGGGTCTCAGGGCCGTGGGCCTCGGCTGTCCCTCCGGCTCCCCAAAGCACAGGGACGAGGTGAGGGGCTTAGACCATGCCTGGGCAATGTTGTTTCTTACACCTGGGTGTGTGGCATTTTGTTGAGCTGGCTACCCCCACTTGGGATAGGTGTTCCACAGCAAGCACCTATTGTTCGTCGGAAGCCGTTTTTGCCCCAGGGGTCTCCGGGCTGTGTTCGTTGGGCTTGAACTCCTGCTAGCAAAACCGCCTGGTTGAGGGAAGGGTTCAGACTGTGCCTGGGCCCTGTGGTCTCTTCCAGGTCAGTGTATGGCATTTCCTTCCCCTTGCCACAGGCACCTGGGAGCATGTCTGCACGTGGAGAAAGACTTTCCCGTGGGAAGCCGGTTTTTGTCAAACGGGTCCCAGTGCTCTGCTCCTCTCTTTTCACTCCTGCTGCCAGAAGCCCAGGGAGGATGGGAGGGCTTAGAACATGGCTGCGCACTGTGGTTTCTTCCAGAGAAGTGGAGGGCATTGGCTTTACCTTGCCACAACCACTTGGGATAGGGTCTGCACCTCAGGAAAACTGTTTCCGTGGGAAGCCGGCTTTTTGCAAAGGGGTCTCAGGGCCGTGGGCCTCGGTTGTCCCTCGGGCTCCCCAAAGCACAGGGACGAGGTGAGGGGCTTAGACCATGCCTGGGCAATGTTGTTTCTTACACCTGGGTGTGTGGCATTTTGTTGAGCTGGCTACCCCCACTTGGGATAGGTGTTCCACAGCAAGCACCTATTGTTCGTCGGAAGCCGTTTTTGCCCCAGGGGTCTCCGGGCTGTGTTCCTTGGGCTTGAACTCCTCCTAGCAAAACCGCCGGGTTGAGGGAAGGGTTCAGACTGTGCCTGGGCCCTGTGGTCTCTTCCAGGTCAGTGTATGGCATTTCCTTCCCCTTGCCACAGGCACCTGGGAGCATGTCTGCACGTGGAGAAAGACTTTCCCGTGGGAAGCCGGTTTTTGTCAAACGGGTCCCAGTGCTCTGCTCCTCTCTTTTCACTCCTGCTGCCAGAAGCCCAGGTAGGATGGGAGGGCTTAGACCATGGCTGGGCACTGGGGTTTCTTCCAGAGAAGTGGAGGGCATTTGCTTTACCTTGCCACAACCACTTGGGATAGGGTCTGCACCTCAGGAAAACTGTTTCCGTGGGAAGCCGGCTTTTTGCAAAGGGGTCTCAGGGCCGTGGGGCTCGGGTGTCCCTCCGGCTCCCCAAAGCACAGGGACGAGGTGAGGGGCTTAGACCATGGCTGGGCAATGTTGATTCTTACACCTGGGTGTGTGGCATTTTGTTGAGCTGGCTACCCCCACTTGGGATAGGTGTTTCACAGCAAGCACCTATTGTTCGTCGGAAGCCGTTTTTGCCCCAGGGGTCTCCGGGCTGTGTTCCTTGGGCTTGAACTCCTCCTAGCAAAACCGCCGGGTTGAGGGAAGGGTTCAGACTGTGCCTGGGCCCTGTGGTCTCTTCCAGGTCAGTGTATGGCATTTCCTTCCCCTTGCCACAGGCACCTGGGAGCATGTCTGCACGTGGAGAAAGACTTTCCCGTGGGAAGCCGGTTTTTGTCAAACGGGTCCCAGTGCTCTGCTCCTCTCTTTTCACTCCTGCTGCCAGAAGCCCAGGGAGGATGGGAGGGCTTAGAACATGGCTGGGCACTGTGTTTTCTTCCAGAGAAATGGAGGGCATTTGCTTTACCTTGCCACAACCACTTGTGAGAGGGTCTGCACCTCAGGAAAACTCTTTCCGTGGGAAGCCGGCTTTTTGCAAAGGAGTCTCAGGGCCGTGGGCCTCGGCTGTCCCTCCAGCTCCCCAAAGCACAGGGACGAGGTGAGGGGCTTAGACCATGGCTGGACAATGTTGTTTCTTACACCTGGGTGTGTGGCATTTTGTTGAGCTGGCTACCCCCACTTGGGATAGGTTTTCCACAGCAAGCACCTATTGTTCGTCGGAAGCCATTTTTGCCCCAGGGGTATGCGGGCTGTGTTCGTTGGGCTTGAACTCCTGGTAGCAAAACCGCCGGGTTGAGGGAAGGGTTCAGACTGTGCCTGGGCCCTGTGGTCTCTTCCAGGTCAGTGTATGGCATTTCCTTCCCCTTGCCACAGGCACCTGGGAGCATGTCTGCACGTGGAGAAAGACTTTCCCGTGGGAAGCCGGTTTTTGTCAAACGGGTCCCAGTGCTCTGCTCCTCTCTTTTCACTCCAGCTACCAGAAGCCCAGGGAGGATGGGAGGGCTTAGAACATGGCTGGGCACTGTGGTTTCTTCCAGAGAAGTGGAGGGCATTGGCTTTACCTTGCCACAACCACTTGGGAGAGGGTCTACACCTCAGGAAAACTGTCTCCGTGGGAAGCCGGCTTTTTGCAAAGGGGTCTCAGGGCCGTGGGCCTCGGGTGTCCCTCCGGCTCCCCAAAGCACAGGGACGAGTTGAGGGGCTTAGACCATGGCTGGGCAATGTTGTTTCTTACACCTGGGTGTGTGGCATTTTGTTGCGCTGGCTACCCCCACTTGGGATAGGTGTTCCACAGCAAGCACCTATTGTTCGTCGGAAGCCGTTTTTGCCCCAGGGGTCTCCGGGCTGTGTTCGTTGGGCTTGAACTCCTGCTAGCAAAACCGCCGGGTTGAGGGAAGGGTTCAGACTGTGCCTGGGCCCTGTGGTCTCTTCCAGGTCAGTGTATGGCATTTCCTTCCCCTTGCCACAGGCACCTGGGAGCATGTCTGCACGTGGAGAAAGACTTTCCCGTGGGAAGCCGGTTTTTGTCAAACGGGTCCCAGTGCTCTGCTCCTCTCTTTTCACTCCTGCTGCCAGAAGCCCAGGGAGGATGGGAGGGCTTAGAACATGGCTGGGCACTGTGGTTTCTTCCAGAGAAGTGGAGGGCATTGGCTTTACCATGCCACAACCACTTGGGAGGGTCTACACCTCAGGAAAACTGTCTCCGTGGGAAGCCGGCTTTTTGCAAAGGGGTCTAAGGGCCGTGGGCCTCGGCTGTCCCTCCGGCTCCCCAAAGCACAGGGACGAGGTGAGGGGCTTAGACCATGGCTGGGCAATGTTGTTTCTTACACCTGGGTGTGTGGCATTTTGTTGAGCTGGCTACCCCCACTTGGGATAGGTGTTCCACAGCAAGCACCTATTGTTCGTCGGAAGCCGTTTTTGCCCCAAGGGTCTCCGGGCTGTGTTCCTTGGGCTTGAACTCTTGCTAGCAAAACCGCCGGGTTGAGGGAAGGGTTCAGACTGTGCCTGGGCCCTGTGGTCTCTTCCAGGTCAGTGTATGGCATTTCCTTCCCCTTGCCACAGGCACCTGGGAGCATGTCTGCACGTGGAGAAAGACTTTCCCGTGGGAAGCCGGTTTTTGTCAAACGGGTCCCAGTGCTCTGCTCCTCTCTTTTCACTCCTGCTGCCAGAAGCCCAGGGAGGATGGGAGGGCTTAGAACATGGCTGGGCACTGTGGTTTCTTCCAGAGAAGTGTAGGGCATTGGCTTTACCTTGCCACAACCACTTGGGAGAGGGTCTACACCTCAGGAAAACTGTCTCCGTGGGAAGCCGGCTTTTTGCAAATGGGTCTCAGGGCCGTGGGCCTCGGGTGTCCCTCCGGCTCCCCAAAGCACAGGGACGAGGTGAGGGGTTTAGACCATGCCTGGGCAATGTTGTTTCTTACACCTGGGTGTGTGGCATTTTGTTGAGCTGGCTACCCCCACTTGGGATAGGTGTTCCACAGCAAGCACCTATTGTTCGTCGGAAGCCGTTTTTGCCCCAGGGGTCTCCGGGCTGTGTTCCTTGGGCTTGAACTCCTGCTAGCAAAACCGCCGGGTTGAGGGAAGGGTTCAGACTGTGCCTGGGCCCTGTGGTCTCTTCCAGGTCAGTGTATGGCATTTTCTTCCCCTTGCCACAGGCACCTGGGAGTATGTCTGCACGTGGAGAAAGACTTTCCCTTGGGAAGCCGGTTTTTGTCAAACGGGTCCCAGTGCTCTGCTCCTCTCTTTTCACTCCTGCTGCCAGAAGCCCAGGGAGGATGGGAGGGCTTAGAACATGGCTGGGCACTGTGGTTTCTTCCAGAGAAGTGGAGGGCATTGGCTTCACCTTGCCACAACCACTTGGGATAGGGTCTACACCTCAAGAAAACTGTTTCCGTGGGAAGCCGGCTTTTTGCAAAGGGGTCGCAGGGCCGTGGGCCTCGGGTGTCCCTCCGGCTCCCCAAACCACAGGGACGAGGTGAGGGGCTTAGACCATGGCTGGGCAATGTTGTTTCTTACACCTGGGTGTGTGGCATTTTGTTGAGCTGGCTACCCCCACTTGGGATAGGTGTTCCACAGCAAGCACCTATTGTTCGTCGGAAGCCGTTTTTGCCCCAGGGGTCTCCGGGCTGTGTTCGTTGGGCTTGAACTCCTGCTAGCAAAACCGCCGGGTTGAGGGAAGGGTTCAGACTGTGCCTGGGCCCTGTGGTCTCTTCCAGGTCAGTGTATGGCATTTCCTTCCCCTTGCCACAGGCACCTGGGAGAATGTCTGCACGTGGAGAAAGACTTTCCCGTGGGAAGCCGGTTTTTGTCAAACGGGTCCCAGTGCTCTGCTCCTCTCTTTTCACTCCTGCTGCCAGAAGCCCAGGGAGGATGGGAGGGCTTAGAACATGGCTGGGCACTGTGGTTTCTTCCAGAGAAGTGGAGGGCATTGGCTTTACCTTGCCACAACCACTTGGGAGAGGGTCTACACCTCAGGAAAACTGTCTCCGTGGGAAGCCGGCTTTTTGCAAAGGGGTCTCAGGGCCGTGGGCCTCGGCTGTCCCTCCGGCTCCCCAAAGCACATGGACGAGGTGAGGGGCTTAGACCATGCCTCGGCAATGTTGTTTCTTACACCTGGGTGTGTGGCATTTTGTTGAGCTGGCTACCCCCACTTGGGATAGGTGTTCCACAGCAAGCACCTATTGTTCGTCGGAAGCCGTTTTTGCCCCAGGGGTCTCCGGGCTGTGTTCGTTGGGCTTGAACTCTTGCTAGCAAAACCGCCGGGTTGAGGGAAGGTTTCAGACTGTGCCTGGGCCCTGTGGTCTCTTCCAGGTCAGTGTATGGCGTTTCCTTCCCCTTGCCACAGGCACCTGGGAGCATGTCTGCACGTGGAGAAAGACTTTCCCGTGGGAAGCCGGTTTTTGTCAAACGGGTCCCAGTGCTCTGCTCCTCTCTTTTCACTCCTGCTGCCAGAAGCCCAGGGAGGATGGGAAGGCTTAGAACATGACTGGGCACTGTGGTTTCTTCCAGAGAAGTGGAGGGCATTGGCTTTACCTTGCCACAACCACTTGGGAGAGGGTCTACACCTCAGGAAAACTGTCTCCGTGGGAAGCCGGCTTTTTGCAAAGGGGTCTCAGGGCCGTGGGCCTCGGGTGTCCCTCCGGCTCCCCAAAGCACAGGGACGAGGTGAGGGGCTTAGACCATGCCTGGGCAATGTTGTTTCTTACACCTGGGTGTGTGGCATTTTGTTGAGCTGGCTACCCCCACTTGGGATAGGTGTTCCACAGCAAGCACCTATTGTTCGTCGGAAGCCGTTTTTGCCCCAGGGGTCTCCGGGCTGTGTTCGTTGGGCTTGAACTCCTGCTAGCAAAACCGCCGGGTTGAGGGAAGGGTTCAGACTGTGCCTGGGCCCTGTGGTCTCTTCCAGGTCAGTGTATGGCATTTCCTTCCCCTTGCCACAGGCACCTGGGAGCATGTCTACACGTGGAGAAAGACTTTCCCGTGGGAAGCCGGTTTTTGTCAAACGGGTCCCAGTGCTCTGCTCCTCTCTTTTCACTCCTGCTGCCAGAAGCCCAGGGAGGATGGGAAGGCTTAGAACATGACTGGGCACTGTGGTTTCTTCCAGAGAAGTGGAGGGCATTGGCTTTACCTTGCCACAACCACTTGGGAGACGGTCTACACCTCAGGAAAACTGTTTCCGTGGGAAGCCGGCTTTTTGCAAAGGGGTCTCAGGGCCGTGGGCCTCGGGTGTCCCTCCGGCTCCCCAAAGCACAGGGACGAGGTGAGGGGCTTAGACCATGCCTGGGCAATGTTGTTTCTTACACCTGGGTGTGTGGCATTTTGTTGAGCTGGCTACCCCCACTTGGGATAGGTGTTCCACAGCAAGCACCTATTGTTCGTCGGAAGCCGTTTTTGCCCCAGGGGTCTCCGGGCTGTGTTCCTTGGGCTTGAACTCTTGCTAGCAAAACCGCCGGGTAGAGGGAAGGGTTCAGACTGTGCCTGGGCCCTGCGGTCTCTTCCAGGTCAGTGTATGGCATTTCCTTCCCCTTGCCACAGGCACCTGGGAGCATGTCTGCACGTGGAGAAAGACTTTCCCGTGGGAAGCCGGTTTTTGTCAAACGGGTCCCAGTGCTCTGCTCCTCTCTTTTCACTCCTGCTGCCAGAAGCCCAGGGAGGATGGGAGGGCTTAGAACATGGCTGGGCACTGTGGTTTCTTCCAGAGAAGTGGAGGGCATTGGCTTCACCTTGCCACAACCACTTGGGATAGGGTCTGCACCTCAAGAAAACTGTTTCCGTGGGAAGCCGGCTTTTTGCAAAGGGGTCTCAGGGCCGTGGGCCTCGGGTGTCCCTCCGGCTCCCCAAAGCACAGGGACGAGGTGAGGGGCTTAGACAATGGCTGGGCAATGTTGTTTCTTACACCTGGGTGTGTGGCATTTTGTTGAGCTGGCTACCCCCACTTGGGATAGGTGTTCCACAGCAAGCACCTGTTGTTCATCGGAAGCCGTTTTTGCCCCAGGGGTCTCCGGGCTGTGTTCGTTGGGCTTGAACTCCTGCTAGCAAAACCGCCGGGTTGAGGGAAGTGTTCAGACTGTGCCTGGGCCCTGTGGTCTCTTCCAGGTCAGTGTATGGCATTTCCTTCCCCTTGCCACAGGCACCTGGGAGCATGTCTCCACGTGGAGAAAGACTTTCCCGTGGGAAGCCGGTTTTGTCAAACGGGTCCCAGTGCTCTGCTCCTCTCTTTTCACTCCTGCTGCCAGAAGCCCAGGGAGGATGGGAGGGCTTAGTACATGGCTGGGCACTGGGGTTTCTTCCAGAGAAGTGGAGGGCATTGGCTTTACCTTGCCACAACCACTTGGGAGAGGGTCTGCACCTCAGGAAAACTGTTTCCGTGGGAAGCCGACTTTTTGCAAAGGGGTCTAAGGGCCGTGAGCCTCGGGTGTCCCTCCGGCTCCCCAAAGCACAGGGACGAGGTGAGGGGCTTAGACCATGGCTGGGCAATGTTGTTTCTTACACCTGGGTGTGTGGCATTTTGTTGAGCTGGCTACCCCCACTTGGGATAGGTGTTCCACAGCAAGCACCTATTCTTCGTCGGAAGCCGTTTTTGCCCCAGGGGTCTCCGGGCTGTGTTCGTTGGGCTTGAACTCCTGCTAGCAAAACCGCCGGGTTGAGGGAAGGGTTCAGACTGTGCCTGGGCCCTGTGGTCTCTTCCAGGTCAGTGTATGGCATTTCCTTCCCCTTGCCACAGGCACCTGGGAGCATCTCTGCACGTGGAGAAAGACTTTCCCGTGGGAAGCCGGTTTTTGTCAAACGGGTCCCAGTGCTCTGCTCCTCTGTTTTCACTCCTGCTGCCAGAAGCCCAGGAAGGATGGGAGGGCTTAGAACATGGCTGGGCACTGGGGTTTCTTCCAGAGAAGTGGAGGGCATTGGCTTTACCATGCCACAACCACTTGGGAGGGTCTACACCTCAGGAAAACTGTCTCCGTGGGAAGCCGGCTTTTTGCAAAGGGGTCTAAGGGCCGTGGGCCTCGGCTGTCCCTCCGGCTCCCCAAAGCACAGGGACGAGGTGAGGGGCTTAGACCATGGCTGGGCAATGTTGTTTCTTACACCTGGGTGTGTGGCATTTTGTTGAGCTGGCTACCCCCACTTGGGATAGGTGTTCCACAGCAAGCACCTATTGTTCGTCGGAAGCCGTTTTTGCCCCAAGGGTCTCCGGGCTGTGTTCCTTGGGCTTGAACTCTTGCTAGCAAAACCGCCGGGTTGAGGGAAGGGTTCAGACTGTGCCTGGGCCCTGTGGTCTCTTCCAGGTCAGTGTATGGCATTTCCTTCCCCTTGCAACAGGCACCTGGGAGCATGTCTCCACGTGGAGAAAGACTTTCCCGTGGGAAGCCGGTTTTGTCAAACGGGTCCCAGTGCTCTGCTCCTCTCTTTTCACTCCTGCTGCCAGAAGCCCAGGGAGGATGGGAGGGCTTAGTACATGGCTGGGCACTGGGGTTTCTTCCAGAGAAGTGGAGGGCATTGGCTTTACCTTGCCACAACCACTTGGGAGAGGGTCTGCACCTCAGGAAAACTGTTTCCGTGGGAAGCCGACTTTTTGCAAAGGGGTCTAAGGGCCGTGAGCCTCGGGTGTCCCTCCGGCTCCCCAAAGCACAGGGACGAGGTGAGGGGCTTAGACCATGGCTGGGCAATGTTGTTTCTTACACCTGGGTGTGTGGCATTTTGTTGAGCTGGCTACCCCCACTTGGGATAGGTGTTCCACAGCAAGCACCTATTCTTCGTCGGAAGCCGTTTTTGCCCCAGGGGTCTCCGGGCTGTGTTCGTTGGGCTTGAACTCCTGCTAGCAAAACCGCCGGGTTGAGGGAAGGGTTCAGACTGTGCCTGGGCCCTGTGGTCTCTTCCAGGTCAGTGTATGGCATTTCCTTCCCCTTGCCACAGGCACCTGGGAGCATCTCTGCACGTGGAGAAAGACTTTCCCGTGGGAAGCCGGTTTTTGTCAAACGGGTCCCAGTGCTCTGCTCCTCTGTTTTCACTCCTGCTGCCAGAAGCCCAGGAAGGATGGGAGGGCTTAGAACATGGCTGGGCACTGGGGTTTCTTCCAGAGAAGTGGAGGGCATTGGCTTTACCATGCCACAACCACTTGGGAGGGTCTACACCTCAGGAAAACTGTCTCCGTGGGAAGCCGGCTTTTTGCAAAGGGGTCTAAGGGCCGTGGGCCTCGGCTGTCCCTCCGGCTCCCCAAAGCACAGGGACGAGGTGAGGGGCTTAGACCATGGCTGGGCAATGTTGTTTCTTACACCTGGGTGTGTGGCATTTTGTTGAGCTGGCTACCCCCACTTGGGATAGGTGTTCCACAGCAAGCACCTATTGTTCGTCGGAAGCCGTTTTTGCCCCAAGGGTCTCCGGGCTGTGTTCCTTGGGCTTGAACTCTTGCTAGCAAAACCGCCGGGTTGAGGGAAGGGTTCAGACTGTGCCTGGGCCCTGTGGTCTCTTCCAGGTCAGTGTATGGCATTTCCTTCCCCTTGCCACAGGCACCTGGGAGCATGTCTGCACGTGGAGAAAGACTTTCCCGTGGGAAGCCGGTTTTTGTCAAACGGGTCCCAGTGCTCTGCTCCTCTCTTTTCACTCCTGCTGCCAGAAGCCCAGGGAGGATGGGAGGGCTTAGAACATGGCTGGGCACTGTGGTTTCTTCCAGAGAAGTGGAGGGCATTGGCTTTACCTTGCCACAACCACTTGGGAGAGGGTCTACACCTCAGGAAAACTGTCTCCGTGGGAAGCCGGCTTTTTGCAAATGGGTCTCAGGGCCGTGGGCCTCGGGTGTCCCTCCGGCTCCCCAAAGCACAGGGATGAGGTGAGGGGTTTAGACCATGCCTGGGCAATGTTGTTTCTTACACCTGGGTGTGTGGCATTTTGTTGAGCTGGCTACCCCCACTTGGGATAGGTGTTCCACAGCAAGCACCTATTGTTCGTCGGAAGCCGTTTTTGCCCCAGGGGTCTCCGGGCTGTGTTCCTTGGGCTTGAACTCCTGCTAGCAAAACCGCCGGGTTGAGGGAAGGGTTCAGACTGTGCCTGGGCCCTGTGGTCTCTTCCAGGTCAGTGTATGGCATTTCCTTCCCCTTGCCACAGGCACCTGGGAGTATGTCTGCACGTGGAGAAAGACTTTCCCTTGGGAAGCCGGTTTTTGTCAAACGGGTCCCAGTGCTCTGCTCCTCTCTTTTCACTCCTGCTGCCAGAAGCCCAGGGAGGATGGGAGGGCTTAGAACATGGCTGGGCACTGTGGTTTCTTCCAGAGAAGTGGAGGGCATTGGCTTCACCTTGCCACAACCACTTGGGATAGGGTCTACACCTCAAGAAAACTGTTTCCGTGGGAAGCCGGCTTTTTGCAAAGGGGTCGCAGGGCCGTGGGCCTCGGGTGTCCCTCCGGCTCCCCAAACCACAGGGACGAGGTGAGGGGCTTAGACCATGGCTGGGCAATGTTGTTTCTTACACCTGGGTGTGTGGCATTTTGTTGAGCTGGCTACCCCCACTTGGGATAGGTGTTCCACAGCAAGCACCTATTGTTCGTCGGAAGCCGTTTTTGCCCCAGGGGTCTCCGGGCTGTGTTCGTTGGGCTTGAACTCCTGCTAGCAAAACCGCCGGGTTGAGGGAAGGGTTCAGACTGTGCCTGGGCCCTGTGGTCTCTTCCAGGTCAGTGTATGGCATTTCCTTCCCCTTGCCACAGGCACCTGGGAGAATGTCTGCACGTGGAGAAAGACTTTCCCGTGGGAAGCCGGTTTTTGTCAAACGGGTCCCAGTGCTCTGCTCCTCTCTTTTCACTCCTGCTGCCAGAAGCCCAGGGAGGATGGGAGGGCTTAGAACATGGCTGGGCACTGTGGTTTCTTCCAGAGAAGTGGAGGGCATTGGCTTTACCTTGCCACAACCACTTGGGAGAGGGTCTACACCTCAGGAAAACTGTCTCCGTGGGAAGCCGGCTTTTTGCAAAGGGGTCTCAGGGCCGTGGGCCTCGGCTGTCCCTCCGGCTCCCCAAAGCACATGGACGAGGTGAGGGGCTTAGACCATGCCTCGGCAATGTTGTTTCTTACACCTGGGTGTGTGGCATTTTGTTGAGCTGGCTACCCCCACTTGGGATAGGTGTTCCACAGCAAGCACCTATTGTTCGTCGGAAGCCGTTTTTGCCCCAGGGGTCTCCGGGCTGTGTTCGTTGGGCTTGAACTCTTGCTAGCAAAACCGCCGGGTTGAGGGAAGGTTTCAGACTGTGCCTGGGCCCTGTGGTCTCTTCCAGGTCAGTGTATGGCGTTTCCTTCCCCTTGCCACAGGCACCTGGGAGCATGTCTGCACGTGGAGAAAGACTTTCCCGTGGGAAGCCGGTTTTTGTCAAACGGGTCCCAGTGCTCTGCTCCTCTCTTTTCACTCCTGCTGCCAGAAGCCCAGGGAGGATGGGAAGGCTTAGAACATGACTGGGCACTGTGGTTTCTTCCAGAGAAGTGGAGGGCATTGGCTTTACCTTGCCACAACCACTTGGGAGAGGGTCTACACCTCAGGAAAACTGTCTCCGTGGGAAGCCGGCTTTTTGCAAAGGGGTCTCAGGGCCGTGGGCCTCGGGTGTCCCTCCGGCTCCCCAAAGCACAGGGACGAGGTGAGGGGCTTAGACCATGCCTGGGCAATGTTGTTTCTTACACCTGGGTGTGTGGCATTTTGTTGAGCTGGCTACCCCCACTTGGGATAGGTGTTCCACAGCAAGCACCTATTGTTCGTCGGAAGCCGTTTTTGCCCCAGGGGTCTCCGGGCTGTGTTCGTTGGGCTTGAACTCCTGCTAGCAAAACCGCCGGGTTGAGGGAAGGGTTCAGACTGTGCCTGGGCCCTGTGGTCTCTTCCAGGTCAGTGTATGGCATTTCCTTCCCCTTGCCACAGGCACCTGGGAGCATGTCTACACGTGGAGAAAGACTTTCCCGTGGGAAGCCGGTTTTTGTCAAACGGGTCCCAGTGCTCTGCTCCTCTCTTTTCACTCCTGCTGCCAGAAGCCCAGGGAGGATGGGAAGGCTTAGAACATGACTGGGCACTGTGGTTTCTTCCAGAGAAGTGGAGGGCATTGGCTTTACCTTGCCACAACCACTTGGGAGACGGTCTACACCTCAGGAAAACTGTTTCCGTGGGAAGCCGGCTTTTTGCAAAGGGGTCTCAGGGCCGTGGGCCTCGGGTGTCCCTCCGGCTCCCCAAAGCACAGGGACGAGGTGAGGGGCTTAGACCATGCCTGGGCAATGTTGTTTCTTACACCTGGGTGTGTGGCATTTTGTTGAGCTGGCTACCCCCACTTGGGATAGGTGTTCCACAGCAAGCACCTATTGTTCGTCGGAAGCCGTTTTTGCCCCAGGGGTCTCCGGGCTGTGTTCCTTGGGCTTGAACTCTTGCTAGCAAAACCGCCGGGTAGAGGGAAGGGTTCAGACTGTGCCTGGGCCCTGTGGTCTCTTCCAGGTCAGTGTATGGCATTTCCTTCCCCTTGCCACAGGCACCTGGGAGCATGTCTGCACGTGGAGAAAGACTTTCCCGTGGGAAGCCGGTTTTTGTCAAACGGGTCCCAGTGCTCTGCTCCTCTCTTTTCACTCCTGCTGCCAGAAGCCCAGGGAGGATGGGAGGGCTTAGAACATGGCTGGGCACTGTGGTTTCTTCCAGAGAAGTGGAGGGCATTGGCTTCACCTTGCCACAACCACTTGGGATAGGGTCTGCACCTCAAGAAAACTGTTTCCGTGGGAAGCCGGCTTTTTGCAAAGGGGTCTCAGGGCCGTGGGCCTCGGGTGTCCCTCCGGCTCCCCAAAGCACAGGGACGAGGTGAGGGGCTTAGACAATGGCTGGGCAATGTTGTTTCTTACACCTGGGTGTGTGGCATTTTGTTGAGCTGGCTACCCCCACTTGGGATAGGTGTTCCACAGCAAGCACCTGTTGTTCATCGGAAGCCGTTTTTGCCCCAGGGGTCTCCGGGCTGTGTTCGTTGGGCTTGAACTCCTGCTAGCAAAACCGCCGGGTTGAGGGAAGTGTTCAGACTGTGCCTGGGCCCTGTGGTCTCTTCCAGGTCAGTGTATGGCATTTCCTTCCCCTTGCAACAGGCACCTGGGAGCATGTCTCCACGTGGAGAAAGACTTTCCCGTGGGAAGCCGGTTTTGTCAAACGGGTCCCAGTGCTCTGCTCCTCTCTTTTCACTCCTGCTGCCAGAAGCCCAGGGAGGATGGGAGGGCTTAGTACATGGCTGGGCACTGGGGTTTCTTCCAGAGAAGTGGAGGGCATTGGCTTTACCTTGCCACAACCACTTGGGAGAGGGTCTGCACCTCAGGAAAACTGTTTCCGTGGGAAGCCGACTTTTTGCAAAGGGGTCTAAGGGCCGTGAGCCTCGGGTGTCCCTCCGGCTCCCCAAAGCACAGGGACGAGGTGAGGGGCTTAGACCATGGCTGGGCAATGTTGTTTCTTACACCTGGGTGTGTGGCATTTTGTTGAGCTGGCTACCCCCACTTGGGATAGGTGTTCCACAGCAAGCACCTATTCTTCGTCGGAAGCCGTTTTTGCCCCAGGGGTCTCCGGGCTGTGTTCGTTGGGCTTGAACTCCTGCTAGCAAAACCGCCGGGTTGAGGGAAGGGTTCAGACTGTGCCTGGGCCCTGTGGTCTCTTCCAGGTCAGTGTATGGCATTTCCTTCCCCTTGCCACAGGCACCTGGGAGCATCTCTGCACGTGGAGAAAGACTTTCCCGTGGGAAGCCGGTTTTTGTCAAACGGGTCCCAGTGCTCTGCTCCTCTGTTTTCACTCCTGCTGCCAGAAGCCCAGGAAGGATGGGAGGGCTTAGAACATGGCTGGGCACTGGGGTTTCTTCCAGAGAAGTGGAGGGCATTGGCTTTACCTTGCCACAACCACTTGTTAGAGGGTCTGCACCTCAGGAAAACTGTTTCCGTGGGAAGCCGGCTTTTTGCAAAGGGGTCTCAGGGCCGTGGGCCTCGGCTGTCCCTCCGGCTCCCCAAAGCACAGGGACGAGGTGAGGGGCTTAGACCATGCCTGGGCAATGTTGTTTCTTACACCTGGGTGTGTGGCATTTTATTGAGCTGGCTACCCCCACTTGGGATAGGTGTTCCACAGCAAGCACCTATATTTCGTCGGAAGCCGTTTTTGCCCCAGGGGTCTCCGGGCTGTGTTCGTTGGGCTTGAACTCCTGCTAGCAAAACCGCCTGGTTGAGGGAAGGGTTCAGACTGTGCCTGGGCCCTGTGGTCTCTTCCAGGTCAGTGTATGGCATTTCCTTCCCCTTGCCACAGGCACCTTGGAGCATGTCTGCACGTGGAGAAAGACTGTCCCGTGGGAAGCCGGTTTTTGTCAAACGGGTCCCAGTGCTCTGTTCCTCTCTTTTCACTCCTGCTGCCAGAAGCCCAGGGAGGATGGGAGGGGTTAGAACATGGCTGGGCACTGTGGTTTCTTCCAGAGAAGTGGAGGGCATTGGCTTTACCTTGCCACAACCACTTGTGAGAGGGTCTGCTCCTCAGGAAAACTGTTTCCGTGGGAAGCCTGCTTTTTGCAAAGGGGTCTCAGGGCCGTGGGCCTCGGGTGTCCCTCCGGCTCCCCAAAGCACAGGGACGAGGTGAGGGGCTTAGACCATGCCTGGGCAATGTTGTTTCTTACACCTGGGTGTGTGGTATTTTGTTGAGCTGGCTACCCCCAATTGGGGTAGGTGTTCCACAGCAAGCACCTATTGTTCGTCGGAAGCCGTTTTTGCCCCAGGGGTCTCCGGGCTGTGTTCCTTGGGGTTGAACTCCTGCTAGCAAAACCGCCGGGTTGAGGGAAGGGTTCAGACTGTGCCTGGGCCCTGTGGTCTCTTCCAGGTCAGTGTATGGCATTTCCTTCCCCTTGCCACAGGCACCTGGGAGCATGTCTGCACGTGGAGAAAGACTTTCCCGTGGGAAGCCGGTTTTTGTCAAACGGGTCCCAGTGCTCTGCTCCTCTCTTTTCACTCCTGCTGCCAGAAGCCCAAGGAGGATGGGAGGGCTTAGAACATGGCTGGGCACTGTGGTTTCTTCCAGAGAAGTGGAGGGCATTGGCTTTACCTTGCCACAACCACTTGGGAGAGGGTCTACACCTCAGGAAAACTGTCTCCGTGGGAAGCCGGCTTTTTGCAAAGGGGTCTCAGGGCCGTGGGCCTCGGCTGTCCCTCCGGCTCCCCAAAGCACAGGGACGAGGTGAGGGGATTAGACCATGCCTGGGCAATGTTGTTTCTTAAACCTGGGTGTGTGGCATTTTGTTGAGCTGGCTACCCCCTCTTGGGATACGTGTTCCACAGCAAGCACCTATTGTTCCTCGGAAGCCGTTTTTGCCCCAGGGGTCTCCGGGCTGTGTTTGTTGGGCTTGAACTCCTGCTAGCAAAACCGCCGGGTTGAGGGAAGGGTTCAGACTGTGCCTGGGCCCTGTGGTCTCTTCCAGGTCAGTGTATGGCATTTCCTTCCCCTTGCCACAGGCACCTGGGAGCATGTCTGCACGTGGAGAAAGACTTTCCCGTGGGAAGCCGGTTTTTGTCAAACGGGTCCCAGTGCTCTGCTCCTCTCTTTTCACTCCTGCTGCCAGAAGCCCAGGGAGGATGGGAGGGCTTAGAACATGGCAGGGCACTGTGGTTTCTTCCAGAGAAGTGGAGGGCATTGGCTTTACCTTGCCACAACCACTTGGGAGAGGGTCTACACCTCAGGAAAACTGTCTCCGTGGGAAGCCGGCTTTTTGCAAAGGGGTCTCTGGGCCGTGGGCCTCGGGTGTCCCTCCGGCTCCCCAAAGCACAGGGACGAGTTGAGGGGCTTAGACCATGGCTGGGCAATGTTGTTTCTTACACCTGGGTGTGTGGCATTTTGTTGCGCTGGCTACCCCCACTTGGGATAGGTGTTCCACAGCAAGCACCTATTGTTCGTCGGAAGCCGTTTTTGCCCCAGGGGTCTCCGGGCTGTGTTCGTTGGGCTTGAACTCCTGCTAGCAAAACCGCCGGGTTGAGGGAAGGGTTCAGACTGTGCCTGGGCCCTGTGGTCTCTTCCAGGTCAGTGTATGGCATTTCCTTCCCCTTGCCACAGGCACCTGGGAGAATGTCTGCACGTGGAGAAAGACTTTCCCGTGGGAAGCCGGTTTTTGTCAAACGGGTCCCAGTGCTCTGCTCCTCTCTTTTCACTCCTGCTGCCAGAAGCCCAGGGAGGATGGGAGGGCTTAGAACATGGCTGGGCACTGTGGTTTCTTCCAGAGAAGTGGAGGGCATTGGCTTTACCTTGCCACAACCACTTGGCAGAGGGTCTACACCTCAGGAAAACTGTCTCCGTGGGAAGCCGGCTTTTTGCAAAGGGGTCTCAGGGCCGTGGGCCTCGGCTGTCCCTCCGGCTCCCCAAAGCACAGGGACGAGGTGAGGGGCTTAGACCATGCCTCGGCAATGTTGTTTCTTACACCTGGGTGTGTGGCATTTTGTTGAGCTGGCTACCCCCACTTGGGATAGGTGTTCCACAGCAAGCACCTATTGTTCGTCGGAAGCCGTTTTTGCCCCAGGGGTCTCCGGGCTGTGTTCGTTGGGCTTGAACTCCTGCTAGCAAAACCGCCGGGTTGAGGGAAGGGTTCAGACTGTGCCTGGGCCCTGTGGTCTCTTCCAGGTCAGTGTATGGCATTTCCTTCCCCTTGCCACAGGCACCTGGGAGCATGTCTGCACGTGGAGAAAGACTTTCCCGTGGGAAGCCGGTTTTTGTCAAACGGGTCCCAGTGCTCTGCTCCTCTCTTTTCACCCCTGCTGCCAGAAGCCCAGGGAGGATGGGAGGGCTTAGAACATGGCTGGGCACTGTGGTTTCTTCCAGAGAAGTGGAGGGCATTGGCTTTACCTTGCCACAACCACTTGGGAGAGGGTCTACACCTCAGGAAAACTGTCTCCGTGGGAAGCCGGCTTTTTGCAAATGGGTCTCAGGGCCGTGGGCCTCGGGTGTCCCTCCGGCTCCCCAAAGCACAGGGACGAGGTGAGGGGTTTAGACCATGCCTGGGCAATGTTGTTTCTTACACCTGGGTGTGTGGCATTTTGTTGAGCTGGCTACCCCCACTTGGGATAGGTGTTCCACAGCAAGCACCTATTGTTCGTCGGAAGCCGTTTTTGCCCCAGGGGTCTCCGGGCTGTGTTCCTTGGGCTTGAACTCCTGCTAGCAAAACCGCCGGGTTGAGGGAAGGGTTCAGACTGTGCCTGGGCCCTGTGGTCTCTTCCAGGTCAGTGTATGGCATTTCCTTCCCCTTGCCACAGGCACCTGGGAGTATGTCTGCACGTGGAGAAAGACTTTCCCTTGGGAAGCCGGTTTTTGTCAAACGGGTCCCAGTGCTCTGCTCCTCTCTTTTCACTCCTGCTGCCAGAAGCCCAGGGAGGATGGGAGGGCTTAGAACATGGCTGGGCACTGTGGTTTCTTCCAGAGAAGTGGAGGGCATTGGCTTCACCTTGCCACAACCACTTGGGATAGGGTCTACACCTCAAGAAAACTGTTTCCGTGGGAAGCCGGCTTTTTGCAAAGGGGTCGCAGGGCCGTGGGCCTCGGGTGTCCCTCCGGCTCCCCAAACCACAGGGACGAGGTGAGGGGCTTAGACCATGGCTGGGCAATGTTGTTTCTTACACCTGGGTGTGTGGCATTTTGTTGAGCTGGCTACCCCCACTTGGGATAGGTGTTCCACAGCAAGCACCTATTGTTCGTCGGAAGCCGTTTTTGCCCCAGGGGTCTCCGGGCTGTGTTCGTTGGGCTTGAACTCCTGCTAGCAAAACCGCCGGGTTGAGGGAAGGGTTCAGACTGTGCCTGGGCCCTGTGGTCTCTTCCAGGTCAGTGTATGGCATTTCCTTCCCCTTGCCACAGGCACCTGGGAGAATGTCTGCACGTGGAGAAAGACTTTCCCGTGGGAAGCCGGTTTTTGTCAAACGGGTCCCAGTGCTCTGCTCCTCTCTTTTCACTCCTGCTGCCAGAAGCCCAGGGAGGATGGGAGGGCTTAGAACATGGCTGGGCACTGTGGTTTCTTCCAGAGAAGTGGAGGGCATTGGCTTTACCTTGCCACAACCACTTGGGAGAGGGTCTACACCTCAGGAAAACTGTCTCCGTGGGAAGCCGGCTTTTTGCAAAGGTGTCTCAGGGCCGTGGGCCTCGGCTGTCCCTCCGGCTCCCCAAAGCACATGGACGAGGTGAGGGGCTTAGACCATGCCTCGGCAATGTTGTTTCTTACACCTGGGTGTGTGGCATTTTGTTGAGCTGGCTACCCCCACTTGGGATAGGTGTTCCACAGCAAGCACCTATTGTTCGTCGGAAGCCGTTTTTGCCCCAGGGGTCTCCGGGCTGTGTTCGTTGGGCTTGAACTCTTGCTAGCAAAACCGCCGGGTTGAGGGAAGGTTTCAGACTGTGCCTGGGCCCTGTGGTCTCTTCCAGGTCAGTGTATGGCGTTTCCTTCCCCTTGCCACAGGCACCTGGGAGCATGTCTGCACGTGGAGAAAGACTTTCCCGTGGGAAGCCGGTTTTTGTCAAACGGGTCCCAGTGCTCTGCTCCTCTCTTTTCACTCCTGCTGCCAGAAGCCCAGGGAGGATGGGAAGGCTTAGAACATGACTGGGCACTGTGGTTTCTTCCAGAGAAGTGGAGGGCATTGGCTTTACCTTGCCACAACCACTTGGGAGAGGGTCTACACCTCAGGAAAACTGTCTCCGTGGGAAGCCGGCTTTTTGCAAAGGGGTCTCAGGGCCGTGGGCCTCGGGTGTCCCTCCGGCTCCCCAAAGCACAGGGACGAGGTGAGGGGCTTAGACCATGCCTGGGCAATGTTGTTTCTTACACCTGGGTGTGTGGCATTTTGTTGAGCTGGCTACCCCCACTTGGGATAGGTGTTCCACAGCAAGCACCTATTGTTCGTCGGAAGCCGTTTTTGCCCCAGGGGTCTCCGGGCTGTGTTCGTTGGGCTTGAACTCCTGCTAGCAAAACCGCCGGGTTGAGGGAAGGGTTCAGACTGTGCCTGGGCCCTGTGGTCTCTTCCAGGTCAGTGTATGGCATTTCCTTCCCCTTGCCACAGGCACCTGGGAGCATGTCTACACGTGGAGAAAGACTTTCCCGTGGGAAGCCGGTTTTTGTCAAACGGGTCCCAGTGCTCTGCTCCTCTCTTTTCACTCCTGCTGCCAGAAGCCCAGGGAGGATGGGAAGGCTTAGAACATGACTGGGCACTGTGGTTTCTTCCAGAGAAGTGGAGGGCATTGGCTTTACCTTGCCACAACCACTTGGGAGACGGTCTACACCTCAGGAAAACTGTTTCCGTGGGAAGCCGGCTTTTTGCAAAGGGGTCTCAGGGCCGTGGGCCTCGGGTGTCCCTCCGGCTCCCCAAAGCACAGGGACGAGGTGAGGGGCTTAGACCATGCCTGGGCAATGTTGTTTCTTACACCTGGGTGTGTGGCATTTTGTTGAGCTGGCTACCCCCACTTGGGATAGGTGTTCCACAGCAAGCACCTATTGTTCGTCGGAAGCCGTTTTTGCCCCAGGGGTCTCCGGGCTGTGTTCCTTGGGCTTGAACTCTTGCTAGCAAAACCGCCGGGTAGAGGGAAGGGTTCAGACTGTGCCTGGGCCCTGTGGTCTCTTCCAGGTCAGTGTATGGCATTTCCATCCCCTTGCCACAGGCACCTGGGAGCATGTCTGCACGTGGAGAAAGACTTTCCCGTGGGAAGCCGGTTTTTGTCAAACGGGTCCCAGTGCTCTGCTCCTCTCTTTTCACTCCTGCTGCCAGAAGCCCAGGGAGGATGGGAGGGCTTAGAACATGGCTGGGCACTGTGGTTTCTTCCAGAGAAGTGGAGGGCATTGGCTTCACCTTGCCACAACCACTTGGGATAGGGTCTGCACCTCAAGAAAACTGTTTCCGTGGGAAGCCGGCTTTTTGCAAAGGGGTCTCAGGGCCGTGGGCCTCGGGTGTCCCTCCGGCTCCCCAAAGCACAGGGACGAGGTGAGGGGCTTAGACAATGGCTGGGCAATGTTGTTTCTTACACCTGGGTGTGTGGCATTTTGTTGAGCTGGCTACCCCCACTTGGGATAGGTGTTCCACAGCAAGCACCTGTTGTTCATCGGAAGCCGTTTTTGCCCCAGGGGTCTCCGGGCTGTGTTCGTTGGGCTTGAACTCCTGCTAGCAAAACCGCCGGGTTGAGGGAAGTGTTCAGACTGTGCCTGGGCCCTGTGGTCTCTTCCAGGTCAGTGTATGGCATTTCCTTCCCCTTGCAACAGGCACCTGGGAGCATGTCTCCACGTGGAGAAAGACTTTCCCGTGGGAAGCCGGTTTTGTCAAACGGGTCCCAGTGCTCTGCTCCTCTCTTTTCACTCCTGCTGCCAGAAGCCCAGGGAGGATGGGAGGGCTTAGTACATGGCTGGGCACTGGGGTTTCTTCCAGAGAAGTGGAGGGCATTGGCTTTACCTTGCCACAACCACTTGGGAGAGGGTCTGCACCTCAGGAAAACTGTTTCCGTGGGAAGCCGACTTTTTGCAAAGGGGTCTAAGGGCCGTGAGCCTCGGGTGTCCCTCCGGCTCCCCAAAGCACAGGGACGAGGTGAGGGGCTTAGACCATGGCTGGGCAATGTTGTTTCTTACACCTGGGTGTGTGGCATTTTGTTGAGCTGGCTACCCCCACTTGGGATAGGTGTTCCACAGCAAGCACCTATTCTTCGTCGGAAGCCGTTTTTGCCCCAGGGGTCTCCGGGCTGTGTTCGTTGGGCTTGAACTCCTGCTAGCAAAACCGCCGGGTTGAGGGAAGGGTTCAGACTGTGCCTGGGCCCTGTGGTCTCTTCCAGGTCAGTGTATGGCATTTCCTTCCCCTTGCCACAGGCACCTGGGAGCATCTCTGCACGTGGAGAAAGACTTTCCCGTGGGAAGCCGGTTTTTGTCAAACGGGTCCCAGTGCTCTGCTCCTCTGTTTTCACTCCTGCTGCCAGAAGCCCAGGAAGGATGGGAGGGCTTAGAACATGGCTGGGCACTGGGGTTTCTTCCAGAGAAGTGGAGGGCATTGGCTTTACCATGCCACAACCACTTGGGAGGGTCTACACCTCAGGAAAACTGTCTCCGTGGGAAGCCGGCTTTTTGCAAAGGGGTCTAAGGGCCGTGGGCCTCGGCTGTCCCTCCGGCTCC
Source organism: Ursus americanus (assembly GCF_024610735.1). NCBI lineage: Eukaryota > Metazoa > Chordata > Mammalia > Carnivora > Ursidae > Ursus > Ursus americanus. The sequence goes on along the minus strand of NC_142155.1, from coordinate 36,406,903 downwards.
CCAAAGCACAGGGACGAGGTGAGGGGCTTAGACCATGGCTGGGCAATGTTGTTTCTTACACCTGGGTGTGTGGCATTTTGTTGAGCTGGCTACCCCCACTTGGGATAGGTGTTCCACAGCAAGCACCTATTGTTCGTCGGAAGCCGTTTTTGCCCCAAGGGTCTCCGGGCTGTGTTCCTTGGGCTTGAACTCTTGCTAGCAAAACCGCCGGGTTGAGGGAAGGGTTCAGACTGTGCCTGGGCCCTGTGGTCTCTTCCAGGTCAGTGTATGGCATTTCCTTCCCCTTGCCACAGGCACCTGGGAGCATGTCTGCACGTGGAGAAAGACTTTCCCGTGGGAAGCCGGTTTTTGTCAAACGGGTCCCAGTGCTCTGCTCCTCTCTTTTCACTCCTGCTGCCAGAAGCCCAGGGAGGATGGGAGGGCTTAGAACATGGCTGGGCACTGTGGTTTCTTCCAGAGAAGTGGAGGGCATTGGCTTTACCTTGCCACAACCACTTGGGAGAGGGTCTACACCTCAGGAAAACTGTCTCCGTGGGAAGCCGGCTTTTTGCAAATGGGTCTCAGGGCCGTGGGCCTCGGGTGTCCCTCCGGCTCCCCAAAGCACAGGGACGAGGTGAGGGGTTTAGACCATGCCTGGGCAATGTTGTTTCTTACACCTGGGTGTGTGGCATTTTGTTGAGCTGGCTACCCCCACTTGGGATAGGTGTTCCACAGCAAGCACCTATTGTTCGTCGGAAGCCGTTTTTGCCCCAGGGGTCTCCGGGCTGTGTTCCTTGGGCTTGAACTCCTGCTAGCAAAACCGCCGGGTTGAGGGAAGGGTTCAGACTGTGCCTGGGCCCTGTGGTCTCTTCCAGGTCAGTGTATGGCATTTCCTTCCCCTTGCCACAGGCACCTGGGAGTATGTCTGCACGTGGAGAAAGACTTTCCCTTGGGAAGCCGGTTTTTGTCAAACGGGTCCCAGTGCTCTGCTCCTCTCTTTTCACTCCTGCTGCCAGAAGCCCAGGGAGGATGGGAGGGCTTAGAACATGGCTGGGCACTGTGGTTTCTTCCAGAGAAGTGGAGGGCATTGGCTTCACCTTGCCACAACCACTTGGGATAGGGTCTACACCTCAAGAAAACTGTTTCCGTGGGAAGCCGGCTTTTTGCAAAGGGGTCGCAGGGCCGTGGGCCTCGGGTGTCCCTCCGGCTCCCCAAACCACAGGGACGAGGTGAGGGGCTTAGACCATGGCTGGGCAATGTTGTTTCTTACACCTGGGTGTGTGGCATTTTGTTGAGCTGGCTACCCCCACTTGGGATAGGTGTTCCACAGCAAGCACCTATTGTTCGTCGGAAGCCGTTTTTGCCCCAGGGGTCTCCGGGCTGTGTTCGTTGGGCTTGAACTCCTGCTAGCAAAACCGCCGGGTTGAGGGAAGGGTTCAGACTGTGCCTGGGCCCTGTGGTCTCTTCCAGGTCAGTGTATGGCATTTCCTTCCCCTTGCCACAGGCACCTGGGAGAATGTCTGCACGTGGAGAAAGACTTTCCCGTGGGAAGCCGGTTTTTGTCAAACGGGTCCCAGTGCTCTGCTCCTCTCTTTTCACTCCTGCTGCCAGAAGCCCAGGGAGGATGGGAGGGCTTAGAACATGGCTGGGCACTGTGGTTTCTTCCAGAGAAGTGGAGGGCATTGGCTTTACCTTGCCACAACCACTTGGGAGAGGGTCTACACCTCAGGAAAACTGTCTCCGTGGGAAGCCGGCTTTTTGCAAAGGGGTCTCAGGGCCGTGGGCCTCGGCTGTCCCTCCGGCTCCCCAAAGCACATGGACGAGGTGAGGGGCTTAGACCATGCCTCGGCAATGTTGTTTCTTACACCTGGGTGTGTGGCATTTTGTTGAGCTGGCTACCCCCACTTGGGATAGGTGTTCCACAGCAAGCACCTATTGTTCGTCGGAAGCCGTTTTTGCCCCAGGGGTCTCCGGGCTGTGTTCGTTGGGCTTGAACTCTTGCTAGCAAAACCGCCGGGTTGAGGGAAGGTTTCAGACTGTGCCTGGGCCCTGTGGTCTCTTCCAGGTCAGTGTATGGCGTTTCCTTCCCCTTGCCACAGGCACCTGGGAGCATGTCTGCACGTGGAGAAAGACTTTCCCGTGGGAAGCCGGTTTTTGTCAAACGGGTCCCAGTGCTCTGCTCCTCTCTTTTCACTCCTGCTGCCAGAAGCCCAGGGAGGATGGGAAGGCTTAGAACATGACTGGGCACTGTGGTTTCTTCCAGAGAAGTGGAGGGCATTGGCTTTACCTTGCCACAACCACTTGGGAGAGGGTCTACACCTCAGGAAAACTGTCTCCGTGGGAAGCCGGCTTTTTGCAAAGGGGTCTCAGGGCCGTGGGCCTCGGGTGTCCCTCCGGCTCCCCAAAGCACAGGGACGAGGTGAGGGGCTTAGACCATGCCTGGGCAATGTTGTTTCTTACACCTGGGTGTGTGGCATTTTGTTGAGCTGGCTACCCCCACTTGGGATAGGTGTTCCACAGCAAGCACCTATTGTTCGTCGGAAGCCGTTTTTGCCCCAGGGGTCTCCGGGCTGTGTTCGTTGGGCTTGAACTCCTGCTAGCAAAACCGCCGGGTTGAGGGAAGGGTTCAGACTGTGCCTGGGCCCTGTGGTCTCTTCCAGGTCAGTGTATGGCATTTCCTTCCCCTTGCCACAGGCACCTGGGAGCATGTCTACACGTGGAGAAAGACTTTCCCGTGGGAAGCCGGTTTTTGTCAAACGGGTCCCAGTGCTCTGCTCCTCTCTTTTCACTCCTGCTGCCAGAAGCCCAGGGAGGATGGGAGGGCTTAGAACATGACTGGGCACTGTGGTTTCTTCCAGAGAAGTGGAGGGCATTGGCTTTACCTTGCCACAACCACTTGGGAGACGGTCTACACCTCAGGAAAACTGTTTCCGTGGGAAGCCGGCTTTTTGCAAAGGGGTCTCAGGGCCGTGGGCCTCGGGTGTCCCTCCGGCTCCCCAAAGCACAGGGACGAGGTGAGGGGCTTAGACCATGCCTGGGCAATGTTGTTTCTTACACCTGGGTGTGTGGCATTTTGTTGAGCTGGCTACCCCCACTTGGGATAGGTGTTCCACAGCAAGCACCTATTGTTCGTCGGAAGCCGTTTTTGCCCCAGGGGTCTCCGGGCTGTGTTCCTTGGGCTTGAACTCTTGCTAGCAAAACCGCCGGGTAGAGGGAAGGGTTCAGACTGTGCCTGGGCCCTGTGGTCTCTTCCAGGTCAGTGTATGGCATTTCCTTCCCCTTGCCACAGGCACCTGGGAGCATGTCTGCACGTGGAGAAAGACTTTCCCGTGGGAAGCCGGTTTTTGTCAAACGGGTCCCAGTGCTCTGCTCCTCTCTTTTCACTCCTGCTGCCAGAAGCCCAGGGAGGATGGGAGGGCTTAGAACATGGCTGGGCACTGTGGTTTCTTCCAGAGAAGTGGAGGGCATTGGCTTCACCTTGCCACAACCACTTGGGATAGGGTCTGCACCTCAAGAAAACTGTTTCCGTGGGAAGCCGGCTTTTTGCAAAGGGGTCTCAGGGCCGTGGGCCTCGGGTGTCCCTCCGGCTCCCCAAAGCACAGGGACGAGGTGAGGGGCTTAGACAATGGCTGGGCAATGTTGTTTCTTACACCTGGGTGTGTGGCATTTTGTTGAGCTGGCTACCCCCACTTGGGATAGGTGTTCCACAGCAAGCACCTGTTGTTCATCGGAAGCCGTTTTTGCCCCAGGGGTCTCCGGGCTGTGTTCGTTGGGCTTGAACTCCTGCTAGCAAAACCGCCGGGTTGAGGGAAGTGTTCAGACTGTGCCTGGGCCCTGTGGTCTCTTCCAGGTCAGTGTATGGCATTTCCTTCCCCTTGCAACAGGCACCTGGGAGCATGTCTCCACGTGGAGAAAGACTTTCCCGTGGGAAGCCGGTTTTGTCAAACGGGTCCCAGTGCTCTGCTCCTCTCTTTTCACTCCTGCTGCCAGAAGCCCAGGGAGGATGGGAGGGCTTAGTACATGGCTGGGCACTGGGGTTTCTTCCAGAGAAGTGGAGGGCATTGGCTTTACCTTGCCACAACCACTTGGGAGAGGGTCTGCACCTCAGGAAAACTGTTTCCGTGGGAAGCCGACTTTTTGCAAAGGGGTCTAAGGGCCGTGAGCCTCGGGTGTCCCTCCGGCTCCCCAAAGCACAGGGACGAGGTGAGGGGCTTAGACCATGGCTGGGCAATGTTGTTTCTTACACCTGGGTGTGTGGCATTTTGTTGAGCTGGCTACCCCCACTTGGGATAGGTGTTCCACAGCAAGCACCTATTCTTCGTCGGAAGCCGTTTTTGCCCCAGGGGTCTCCGGGCTGTGTTCGTTGGGCTTGAACTCCTGCTAGCAAAACCGCCGGGTTGAGGGAAGGGTTCAGACTGTGCCTGGGCCCTGTGGTCTCTTCCAGGTCAGTGTATGGCATTTCCTTCCCCTTGCCACAGGCACCTGGGAGCATCTCTGCACGTGGAGAAAGACTTTCCCGTGGGAAGCCGGTTTTTGTCAAACGGGTCCCAGTGCTCTGCTCCTCTGTTTTCACTCCTGCTGCCAGAAGCCCAGGAAGGATGGGAGGGCTTAGAACATGGCTGGGCACTGGGGTTTCTTCCAGAGAAGTGGAGGGCATTGGCTTTACCTTGCCACAACCACTTGTTAGAGGGTCTGCACCTCAGGAAAACTGTTTCCGTGGGAAGCCGGCTTTTTGCAAAGGGGTCTCAGGGCCGTGGGCCTCGGCTGTCCCTCCGGCTCCCCAAAGCACAGGGACGAGGTGAGGGGCTTAGACCATGCCTGGGCAATGTTGTTTCTTACACCTGGGTGTGTGGCATTTTATTGAGCTGGCTACCCCCACTTGGGATAGGTGTTCCACAGCAAGCACCTATATTTCGTCGGAAGCCGTTTTTGCCCCAGGGGTCTCCGGGCTGTGTTCGTTGGGCTTGAACTCCTGCTAGCAAAACCGCCTGGTTGAGGGAAGGGTTCAGACTGTGCCTGGGCCCTGTGGTCTCTTCCAGGTCAGTGTATGGCATTTCCTTCCCCTTGCCACAGGCACCTTGGAGCATGTCTGCACGTGGAGAAAGACTGTCCCGTGGGAAGCCGGTTTTTGTCAAACGGGTCCCAGTGCTCTGTTCCTCTCTTTTCACTCCTGCTGCCAGAAGCCCAGGGAGGATGGGAGGGGTTAGAACATGGCTGGGCACTGTGGTTTCTTCCAGAGAAGTGGAGGGCATTGGCTTTACCTTGCCACAACCACTTGTGAGAGGGTCTGCTCCTCAGGAAAACTGTTTCCGTGGGAAGCCTGCTTTTTGCAAAGGGGTCTCAGGGCCGTGGGCCTCGGGTGTCCCTCCGGCTCCCCAAAGCACAGGGACGAGGTGAGGGGCTTAGACCATGCCTGGGCAATGTTGTTTCTTACACCTGGGTGTGTGGTATTTTGTTGAGCTGGCTACCCCCAATTGGGGTAGGTGTTCCACAGCAAGCACCTATTGTTCGTCGGAAGCCGTTTTTGCCCCAGGGGTCTCCGGGCTGTGTTCCTTGGGGTTGAACTCCTGCTAGCAAAACCGCCGGGTTGAGGGAAGGGTTCAGACTGTGCCTGGGCCCTGTGGTCTCTTCCAGGTCAGTGTATGGCATTTCCTTCCCCTTGCCACAGGCACCTGGGAGCATGTCTGCACGTGGAGAAAGACTTTCCCGTGGGAAGCCGGTTTTTGTCAAACGGGTCCCAGTGCTCTGCTCCTCTCTTTTCACTCCTGCTGCCAGAAGCCCATGGAGGATGGGAGGGCTTAGAACATGGCTGGGCACTGTGGTTTCTTCCAGAGAAGTGGAGGGCATTGGCTTTACCTTGCCACAACCACTTGGGAGAGGGTCTACACCTCAGGAAAACTGTCTCCGTGGGAAGCCGGCTTTTTGCAAAGGGGTCTCTGGGCCGTGGGCCTCGGGTGTCCCTCCGGCTCCCCAAAGCACAGGGACGAGGTGAGGGGCTTAGACCATGGCTGGGCAATGTTGTTTCTTACACCTGGGTGTGTGGCATTTTGTTGAGCTGGCTACCCCCACTTCGGATAGGTGTTCCACAGCAAGCACCTATTGTTCGTCGGAAGCCGTTTTTGCCCCAGGGGTCTCCGGGCTGTGTTCCTTGGGCTTGAACTCCTGCTAGCAAAACCGCCGGGTTGAGGGAAGGTTTCAGACTGTGCCTGGGCCCTGTGGTCTCTTCCAGGTCAGTGCATGGCATTTCCTTCCCCTTGCCACAGGCACCTGGGAGCATGTCTGCACGTGGAGAAAGACTTTCCCGTGGGAAGCCGGTTTTTGTCAAACGGGTCCCAGTGCTCTGCTCCTCTCTTTTCACTCCTGCTGCCAGAAGCCCAGGGAGGATGGGAGGGCTTAGAACATGGCTGGGCACTGGGGTTTCTTCCAGAGAAGTGGAGGGCATTGGCTTTACCTTGCCACAACCACTTGGGAGAGGGTCTGCACCTCAGGAAAACTGTCTCCGTGGGAAGCCGGCTTTTTGCAAAGGAGTCTCAGGGCCGTGGGCCTCGGCTGTCCCTCCAGCTCCCCAAAGCACAGGGACGAGGTGAGGGGCTTAGACCATGGCTGGACAATGTTGTCTCTTACACCTGGGTGTGTGGCATTTTGTTGAGCTGGCTACCCCCACTTGGGATAGGTTTTCCACAGCAAGCACCTATTGTTCGTCGGAAGCCATTTTTGCCCCAGGGGTCTGCGGGCTGTGTTCGTTGGGGTTGAACTCCTGCTAGCAAAACCGCCGGGTTGAGGGAAGGGTTCAGACTGTGCCTGGGCCCTGTGGTCTCTTCCAGGTCAGTGTATGGCATTTCCTTCCCCTTGCCACAGGCACCTCGGAGCATGTCTGCACGTGGAGAAAGACTTTCCCGTGGGAAGCCGGTTTTTGTCAAACGCGTCCCAGTGCTCTGGTCCTCTCTTTTCACTCCTGCTGCCAGAAGCCCAGGGAGGATGGGAGGGCTTAGAACATGGCTGGGCACTGGGGTTTCTTCCGCAGAAGTGGAGGGCATTGGCTTTACCTTGCCACAACCACTTGGGAGAGGGTCTGCACCTCAGGAAAACTGTTTCCTTGGGAAGCCAGCTTTTTGCAAGGGGGTCTCAGGGCCGTGGGCCTCGGCTGTCCCTCCGGCTCCCCAAAGCACAGGGACGAGGTGAGGGGCTTAGACCATGGCTGGGCAATGTTGTTTCTTACACCTGGGTGTGTGGCATTTTGTTGAGCTGGCTACCCCCACTTGGGATAGGTGTTCCACAGCAAGCACCTATTGTTCGTCGGAAGCCGTTTTTGCCCCAGGGGTCTCCGGGCTGTGTTCCTTGGGCTTGAACTCCTCCTAGCAAAACCGCCGGGTTGAGGGAAGGGTTCAGACTGTGCCTGGGCCCTGCGGTCTCTTCCAGGTCAGTGTATGGCATTTCCTTCCCCTTGCCACAGGCACCTGGGAGCATGTCTGCACGTGGAGAAAGGCTTTCCCGTGGGAAGCCAGTTTTTCTCAAACGGGGCCCAGTGCTCTGTTCCTCTCTTTTCACTCCTGCTGCCAGAAGCCCAGGGAGGATGGGAGGGCTTAGAACATGGCTGGGCACTGTGGTTTCTTCCAGAGAAGTGGAGGGCATTGGCTTTACCTTGCCACAACCACTTGTGAGAGGGTCTGCACCTCAGGAAAACTGTTTCCGTGGGAAGCCGGCTTTTTGCAAAGGGGTCTCAGGGCCGTGGGCCTCGGGTGTCCCTCCGGCTCCCCAAAGCACAGGGACGAGGTGAGGGGCTTAGACCATGCCTGGGCAATGTTGTTTCTTACACCTGGGTGTGTGGCATTTTGTTGAGCTGGCTACGCCCACTTGGGATAGGTGTTCCACAGCAAGCACCTATTGTTCGTCGGAAGCCGTTTTTGCCCCAGGGGTCTCCGGGCTGTGTTCGTTGGGCTTGAACTCCTGCTAGCAAAACCGCCGGGTTGAGGGAAGGGTTCAGACTGTGCCTGGGCCCTGTGGTCTCTTCCAGGTCAGTGTATGGCATTTCCTTCCCCTTGCCACAGGCACCTGGGAGCATGTCTGCACGTGGAGAAAGACTTTCCCGTGGGAAGCCGGTTTTTGTCAAACGGGTCCCAGTGCTCTGCTCCTCTCTTTTCACTCCAGCTGCCAGAAGCCCAGGGAGGATGGGAGGGCTTAGAACATGGCTGGGCACTGTGGTTTCTTCCAGAGAAGTGGAGGGCATTGGCTTTACCTTGCCACAACCACTTGGGAGAGGGTCTACACCTCAGGAAAACTGTCTCCGTGGGAAGCCGGCTTTTTGCAAAGGGGTCTCAGGGCCGTGGGCCTCGGGTGTCCCTCCGGCTCCCCAAAGCACAGGGACGAGTTGAGGGGCTTAGACCATGGCTGGGCAATGTTGTTTCTTACACCTGGGTGTGTGGCATTTTGTTGCGCTGGCTACCCCCACTTGGGATAGGTGTTCCACAGCAAGCACCTATTGTTCGTCGGAAGCCGTTTTTGCCCCAGGGGTCTCCGGGCTGTGTTCGTTGGGCTTGAACTCCTGCTAGCAAAACCGCCGGGTTGAGGGAAGGGTTCAGACTGTGCCTGGGCCCTGTGGTCTCTTCCAGGTCAGTGTATGGCATTTCCTTCCCCTTGCCACAGGCACCTGGGAGCATGTCTGCACGTGGAGAAAGACTTTCCCGTGGGAAGCCGGTTTTTGTCAAACGGGTCCCAGTGCTCTGCTCCTCTCTTTTCACTCCTGCTGCCAGAAGCCCAGGGAGGATGGGAGGGCTTAGAACATGGCTGGGCACTGTGGTTTCTTCCAGAGAAGTGGAGGGCATTGGCTTTACCATGCCACAACCACTTGGGAGGGTCTACACCTCAGGAAAACTGTCTCCGTGGGAAGCCGGCTTTTTGCAAAGGGGTCTAAGGGCCGTGGGCCTCGGCTGTCCCTCCGGCTCCCCAAAGCACAGGGACGAGGTGAGGGGCTTAGACCATGGCTGGGCAATGTTGTTTCTTACACCTGGGTGTGTGGCATTTTGTTGAGCTGGCTACCCCCACTTGGGATAGGTGTTCCACAGCAAGCACCTATTGTTCGTCGGAAGCCGTTTTTGCCCCAAGGGTCTCCGGGCTGTGTTCCTTGGGCTTGAACTCTTGCTAGCAAAACCGCCGGGTTGAGGGAAGGGTTCAGACTGTGCCTGGGCCCTGTGGTCTCTTCCAGGTCAGTGTATGGCATTTCCTTCCCCTTGCCACAGGCACCTGGGAGCATGTCTGCACGTGGAGAAAGACTTTCCCGTGGGAAGCCGGTTTTTGTCAAACGGGTCCCAGTGCTCTGCTCCTCTCTTTTCACTCCTGCTGCCAGAAGCCCAGGGAGGATGGGAGGGCTTAGAACATGGCTGGGCACTGTGGTTTCTTCCAGAGAAGTGGAGGGCATTGGCTTTACCTTGCCACAACCACTTGGGAGAGGGTCTACACCTCAGGAAAACTGTCTCCGTGGGAAGCCGGCTTTTTGCAAATGGGTCTCAGGGCCGTGGGCCTCGGGTGTCCCTCCGGCTCCCCAAAGCACAGGGACGAGGTGAGGGGTTTAGACCATGCCTGGGCAATGTTGTTTCTTACACCTGGGTGTGTGGCATTTTGTTGAGCTGGCTACCCCCACTTGGGATAGGTGTTCCACAGCAAGCACCTATTGTTCGTCGGAAGCCGTTTTTGCCCCAGGGGTCTCCGGGCTGTGTTCCTTGGGCTTGAACTCCTGCTAGCAAAACCGCCGGGTTGAGGGAAGGGTTCAGACTGTGCCTGGGCCCTGTGGTCTCTTCCAGGTCAGTGTATGGCATTTCCTTCCCCTTGCCACAGGCACCTGGGAGCATGTCTGCACGTGGAGAAAGACTTTCCCGTGGGAAGCCGGTTTTTGTCAAACGGGTCCCAGTGCTCTGCTCCTCTCTTTTCACTCCTGCTGCCAGAAGCCCAGGGAGGATGGGAGGGCTTAGAACATGGCTGGGCACTGTGTTTTCTTCCAGAGAAATGGAGGGCATTTGCTTTACCTTGCCACAACCACTTGTGAGAGGGTCTGCACCTCAGGAAAACTCTTTCCGTGGGAAGCCGGCTTTTTGCAAAGGAGTCTCAGGGCCGTGGGCCTCGGCTGTCCCTCCAGCTCCCCAAAGCACAGGGACGAGGTGAGGGGCTTAGACCATGGCTGGGCAATGTTGTTTCTTACACCTGGGTGTGTGGCATTTTGTTGAGCTGGCTACCCCCACTTGGGATAGGTGTTCCACAGCAAGCACCTATTGTTCGTCGGAAGCCGTTTTTGCCCCAGGGGTCTCCGGGCTGTGTTCCTTGGGCTTGAACTCCTCCTAGCAAAACCGCCGGGTTGAGGGAAGGGTTCAGACTGTGCCTGGGCCCTGCGGTCTCTTCCAGGTCAGTGTATGGCATTTCCTTCCCCTTGCCACAGGCACCTGGGAGCATGTCTGCACGTGGAGAAAGGCTTTCCCGTGGGAAGCCAGTTTTTCTCAAACGGGGCCCAGTGCTCTGTTCCTCTCTTTTCACTCCTGCTGCCAGAAGCCCAGGGAGGATGGGAGGGCTTAGAACATGGCTGGGCACTGTGGTTTCTTCCAGAGAAGTGGAGGGCATTGGCTTTACCTTGCCACAACCACTTGTGAGAGGGTCTGCACCTCAGGAAAACTGTTTCCGTGGGAAGCCGGCTTTTTGCAAAGGGGTCTCAGGGCCGTGGGCCTCGGGTGTCCCTTTGGCTCCCCAAAGCACAGGGACGAGGTGAGGGGCTTAGACCATGCCTGGGCAATGTTGTTTCTTACACCTGGGTGTGTGGCATTTTGTTGAGCTGGCTACGCCCACTTGGGATAGGTGTTCCACAGCAAGCACCTATTGTTCGTCGGAAGCCGTTTTTGCCCCAGGGGTCTCCGGGCTGTGTTCGTTGGGCTTGAACTCCTGCTAGCAAAACCGCCGGGTTGAGGGAAGGGTTCAGACTGTGCCTGGGCCCTGTGGTCTCTTCCAGGTCAGTGTATGGCATTTCCTTCCCCTTGCCACAGGCACCTGGGAGCATGTCTGCACGTGGAGAAAGACTTTCCCGTGGGAAGCCGGTTTTTGTCAAACGGGTCCCAGTGCTCTGCTCCTCTCTTTTCACTCCAGCTGCCAGAAGCCCAGGGAGGATGGGAGGGCTTAGAACATGGCTGGGCACTGTGGTTTCTTCCAGAGAAGTGGAGGGCATTGGCTTTACCTTGCCACAACCACTTGGGAGAGGGTCTACACCTCAGGAAAACTGTCTCCGTGGGAAGCCGGCTTTTTGCAAAGGGGTCTCAGGGCCGTGGGCCTCGGGTGTCCCTCCGGCTCCCCAAAGCACAGGGACGAGTTGAGGGGCTTAGACCATGGCTGGGCAATGTTGTTTCTTACACCTGGGTGTGTGGCATTTTGTTGCGCTGGCTACCCCCACTTGGGATAGGTGTTCCACAGCAAGCACCTATTGTTCGTCGGAAGCCGTTTTTGCCCCAGGGGTCTCCGGGCTGTGTTCGTTGGGCTTGAACTCCTGCTAGCAAAACCGCCGGGTTGAGGGAAGGGTTCAGACTGTGCCTGGGCCCTGTGGTCTCTTCCAGGTCAGTGTATGGCATTTCCTTCCCCTTGCCACAGGCACCTGGGAGCATGTCTGCACGTGGAGAAAGACTTTCCCGTGGGAAGCCGGTTTTTGTCAAACGGGTCCCAGTGCTCTGCTCCTCTCTTTTCACTCCTGCTGCCAGAAGCCCAGGGAGGATGGGAGGGCTTAGAACATGGCTGGGCACTGTGGTTTCTTCCAGAGAAGTGGAGGGCATTGGCTTTACCATGCCACAACCACTTGGGAGGGTCTACACCTCAGGAAAACTGTCTCCGTGGGAAGCCGGCTTTTTGCAAAGGGGTCTAAGGGCCGTGGGCCTCGGCTGTCCCTCCGGCTCCCCAAAGCACAGGGACGAGGTGAGGGGCTTAGACCATGGCTGGGCAATGTTGTTTCTTACACCTGGGTGTGTGGCATTTTGTTGAGCTGGCTACCCCCACTTGGGATAGGTGTTCCACAGCAAGCACCTATTGTTCGTCGGAAGCCGTTTTTGCCCCAAGGGTCTCCGGGCTGTGTTCCTTGGGCTTGAACTCTTGCTAGCAAAACCGCCGGGTTGAGGGAAGGGTTCAGACTGTGCCTGGGCCCTGTGGTCTCTTCCAGGTCAGTGTATGGCATTTCCTTCCCCTTGCCACAGGCACCTGGGAGCATGTCTGCACGTGGAGAAAGACTTTCCCGTGGGAAGCCGGTTTTTGTCAAACGGGTCCCAGTGCTCTGCTCCTCTCTTTTCACTCCTGCTGCCAGAAGCCCAGGGAGGATGGGAGGGCTTAGAACATGGCTGGGCACTGTGGTTTCTTCCAGAGAAGTGGAGGGCATTGGCTTTACCTTGCCACAACCACTTGGGAGAGGGTCTACACCTCAGGAAAACTGTCTCCGTGGGAAGCCGGCTTTTTGCAAATGGGTCTCAGGGCCGTGGGCCTCGGGTGTCCCTCCGGCTCCCCAAAGCACAGGGACGAGGTGAGGGGTTTAGACCATGCCTGGGCAATGTTGTTTCTTACACCTGGGTGTGTGGCATTTTGTTGAGCTGGCTACCCCCACTTGGGATAGGTGTTCCACAGCAAGCACCTATTGTTCGTCGGAAGCCGTTTTTGCCCCAGGGGTCTCCGGGCTGTGTTCCTTGGGCTTGAACTCCTGCTAGCAAAACCGCCGGGTTGAGGGAAGGGTTCAGACTGTGCCTGGGCCCTGTGGTCTCTTCCAGGTCAGTGTATGGCATTTCCTTCCCCTTGCCACAGGCACCTGGGAGCATGTCTGCACGTGGAGAAAGACTTTCCCGTGGGAAGCCGGTTTTTGTCAAACGGGTCCCAGTGCTCTGCTCCTCTCTTTTCACTCCTGCTGCCAGAAGCCCAGGGAGGATGGGAGGGCTTAGAACATGGCTGGGCACTGTGTTTTCTTCCAGAGAAATGGAGGGCATTTGCTTTACCTTGCCACAACCACTTGTGAGAGGGTCTGCACCTCAGGAAAACTCTTTCCGTGGGAAGCCGGCTTTTTGCAAAGGAGTCTCAGGGCCGTGGGCCTCGGCTGTCCCTCCAGCTCCCCAAAGCACAGGGACGAGGTGAGGGGCTTAGACCATGGCTGGACAATGTTGTTTCTTACACCTGGGTGTGTGGCATTTTGTTGAGCTGGCTACCCCCACTTGGGATAGGTTTTCCACAGCAAGCACCTATTGTTCGTCGGAAGCCATTTTTGCCCCAGGGGTATGCGGGCTGTGTTCGTTGGGCTTGAACTCCTGCTAGCAAAACCGCCGGGTTGAGGGAAGGGTTCAGACTGTGCCTGGGCCCTGTGGTCTCTTCCAGGTCAGTGTATGGCATTTCCTTCCCCTTGCCACAGGCACCTGGGAGCATGTCTGCACGTGGAGAAAGACTTTCCCGTGGGAAGCCGGTTTTTGTCAAACGGGTCCCAGTGCTCTGCTCCTCTCTTTTCACTCCAGCTGCCAGAAGCCCAGGGAGGATGGGAGGGCTTAGAACATGGCTGGGCACTGTGGTTTCTTCCAGAGAAGTGGAGGGCATTGGCTTTACCTTGCCACAACCACTTGGGAGAGGGTCTACACCTCAGGAAAACTGTCTCCGTGGGAAGCCGGCTTTTTGCAAAGGGGTCTCAGGGCCGTGGGCCTCGGGTGTCCCTCCGGCTCCCCAAAGCACAGGGACGAGTTGAGGGGCTTAGACCATGGCTGGGCAATGTTGTTTCTTACACCTGGGTGTGTGGCATTTTGTTGCGCTGGCTACCCCCACTTGGGATAGGTGTTCCACAGCAAGCACCTATTGTTCGTCGGAAGCCGTTTTTGCCCCAGGGGTCTCCGGGCTGTGTTCGTTGGGCTTGAACTCCTGCTAGCAAAACCGCCGGGTTGAGGGAAGGGTTCAGACTGTGCCTGGGCCCTGTGGTCTCTTCCAGGTCAGTGTATGGCATTTCCTTCCCCTTGCCACAGGCACCTGGGAGCATGTCTGCACGTGGAGAAAGACTTTCCCGTGGGAAGCCGGTTTTTGTCAAACGGGTCCCAGTGCTCTGCTCCTCTCTTTTCACTCCTGCTGCCAGAAGCCCAGGGAGGATGGGAGGGCTTAGAACATGGCTGGGCACTGGGGTTTCTTCCAGAGAAGTGGAGGGCATTGGCTTTACCATGCCACAACCACTTGGGAGCGTCTACACCTCAGGAAAACTGTCTCCGTGGGAAGCCGGCTTTTTGCAAAGGGGTCTAAGGGCCGTGGGCCTCGGCTGTCCCTCCGGCTCCCCAAAGCACAGGGACGAGGTGAGGGGCTTAGACCATGGCTGGGCAATGTTGTTTCTTACACCTGGGTGTGTGGCATTTTGTTGAGCTGGCTACCCCCACTTGGGATAGGTGTTCCACAGCAAGCACCTATTGTTCGTCGGAAGCCGTTTTTGCCCCAAGGGTCTCCGGGCTGTGTTCCTTGGGCTTGAACTCTTGCTAGCAAAACCGCCGGGTTGAGGGAAGGGTTCAGACTGTGCCTGGGCCCTGTGGTCTCTTCCAGGTCAGTGTATGGCATTTCCTTCCCCTTGCCACAGGCACCTGGGAGCATGTCTGCACGTGGAGAAAGACTTTCCCGTGGGAAGCCGGTTTTTGTCAAACGGGTCCCAGTGCTCTGCTCCTCTCTTTTCACTCCTGCTGCCAGAAGCCCAGGGAGGATGGGAGGGCTTAGAACATGGCTGGGCACTGTGGTTTCTTCCAGAGAAGTGGAGGGCATTGGCTTTACCTTGCCACAACCACTTGGGAGAGGGTCTACACCTCAGGAAAACTGTCTCCGTGGGAAGCCGGCTTTTTGCAAATGGGTCTCAGGGCCGTGGGCCTCGGGTGTCCCTCCGGCTCCCCAAAGCACAGGGACGAGGTGAGGGGTTTAGACCATGCCTGGGCAATGTTGTTTCTTACACCTGGGTGTGTGGCATTTTGTTGAGCTGGCTACCCCCACTTGGGATAGGTGTTCCACAGCAAGCACCTATTGTTCGTCGGAAGCCGTTTTTGCCCCAGGGGTCTCCGGGCTGTGTTCCTTGGGCTTGAACTCCTGCTAGCAAAACCGCCGGGTTGAGGGAAGGGTTCAGACTGTGCCTGGGCCCTGTGGTCTCTTCCAGGTCAGTGTATGGCATTTCCTTCCCCTTGCCACAGGCACCTGGGAGTATGTCTGCACGTGGAGAAAGACTTTCCCTTGGGAAGCCGGTTTTTGTCAAACGGGTCCCAGTGCTCTGCTCCTCTCTTTTCACTCCTGCTGCCAGAAGCCCAGGGAGGATGGGAGGGCTTAGAACATGGCTGGGCACTGTGGTTTCTTCCAGAGAAGTGGAGGGCATTGGCTTCACCTTGCCACAACCACTTGGGATAGGGTCTACACCTCAAGAAAACTGTTTCCGTGGGAAGCCGGCTTTTTGCAAAGGGGTCGCAGGGCCGTGGGCCTCGGGTGTCCCTCCGGCTCCCCAAAGCACAGGGACGAGGTGAGGGGCTTAGACCATGGCTGGGCAATGTTGTTTCTTACACCTGGGTGTGTGGCATTTTGTTGAGCTGGCTACCCCCACTTGGGATAGGTGTTCCACAGCAAGCACCTATTGTTCGTCGGAAGCCGTTTTTGCCCCAGGGGTCTCCGGGCTGTGTTCGTTGGGCTTGAACTCCTGCTAGCAAAACCGCCGGGTTGAGGGAAGGGTTCAGACTGTGCCTGGGCCCTGTGGTCTCTTCCAGGTCAGTGTATGGCATTTCCTTCCCCTTGCCACAGGCACCTGGGAGAATGTCTGCACGTGGAGAAAGACTTTCCCGTGGGAAGCCGGTTTTTGTCAAACGGGTCCCAGTGCTCTGCTCCTCTCTTTTCACTCCTGCTGCCAGAAGCCCAGGGAGGATGGGAGGGCTTAGAACATGGCTGGGCACTGTGGTTTCTTCCAGAGAAGTGGAGGGCATTGGCTTTACCTTGCCACAACCACTTGGGAGAGGGTCTACACCTCAGGAAAACTGTCTCCGTGGGAAGCCGGCTTTTTGCAAAGGGGTCTCAGGGCCGTGGGCCTCGGCTGTCCCTCCGGCTCCCCAAAGCACATGGACGAGGTGAGGGGCTTAGACCATGCCTCGGCAATGTTGTTTCTTACACCTGGGTGTGTGGCATTTTGTTGAGCTGGCTACCCCCACTTGGGATAGGTGTTCCACAGCAAGCACCTATTGTTCGTCGGAAGCCGTTTTTGCCCCAGGGGTCTCCGGGCTGTGTTCGTTGGGCTTGAACTCTTGCTAGCAAAACCGCCGGGTTGAGGGAAGGTTTCAGACTGTGCCTGGGCCCTGTGGTCTCTTCCAGGTCAGTGTATGGCGTTTCCTTCCCCTTGCCACAGGCACCTGGGAGCATGTCTGCACGTGGAGAAAGACTTTCCCGTGGGAAGCCGGTTTTTGTCAAACGGGTCCCAGTGCTCTGCTCCTCTCTTTTCACTCCTGCTGCCAGAAGCCCAGGGAGGATGGGAAGGCTTAGAACATGACTGGGCACTGTGGTTTCTTCCAGAGAAGTGGAGGGCATTGGCTTTACCTTGCCACAACCACTTGGGAGAGGGTCTACACCTCAGGAAAACTGTCTCCGTGGGAAGCCGGCTTTTTGCAAAGGGGTCTCAGGGCCGTGGGCCTCGGGTGTCCCTCCGGCTCCCCAAAGCACAGGGACGAGGTGAGGGGCTTAGACCATGCCTGGGCAATGTTGTTTCTTACACCTGGGTGTGTGGCATTTTGTTGAGCTGGCTACCCCCACTTGGGATAGGTGTTCCACAGCAAGCACCTATTGTTCGTCGGAAGCCGTTTTTGCCCCAGGGGTCTCCGGGCTGTGTTCGTTGGGCTTGAACTCCTGCTAGCAAAACCGCCGGGTTGAGGGAAGGGTTCAGACTGTGCCTGGGCCCTGTGGTCTCTTCCAGGTCAGTGTATGGCATTTCCTTCCCCTTGCCACAGGCACCTGGGAGCATGTCTACACGTGGAGAAAGACTTTCCCGTGGGAAGCCGGTTTTTGTCAAACGGGTCCCAGTGCTCTGCTCCTCTCTTTTCACTCCTGCTGCCAGAAGCCCAGGGAGGATGGGAAGGCTTAGAACATGACTGGGCACTGTGGTTTCTTCCAGAGAAGTGGAGGGCATTGGCTTTACCTTGCCACAACCACTTGGGAGACGGTCTACACCTCAGGAAAACTGTTTCCGTGGGAAGCCGGCTTTTTGCAAAGGGGTCTCAGGGCCGTGGGCCTCGGGTGTCCCTCCGGCTCCCCAAAGCACAGGGACGAGGTGAGGGGCTTAGACCATGCCTGGGCAATGTTGTTTCTTACACCTGGGTGTGTGGCATTTTGTTGAGCTGGCTACCCCCACTTGGGATAGGTGTTCCACAGCAAGCACCTATTGTTCGTCGGAAGCCGTTTTTGCCCCAGGGGTCTCCGGGCTGTGTTCCTTGGGCTTGAACTCTTGCTAGCAAAACCGCCGGGTAGAGGGAAGGGTTCAGACTGTGCCTGGGCCCTGTGGTCTCTTCCAGGTCAGTGTATGGCATTTCCTTCCCCTTGCCACAGGCACCTGGGAGCATGTCTGCACGTGGAGAAAGACTTTCCCGTGGGAAGCCGGTTTTTGTCAAACGGGTCCCAGTGCTCTGCTCCTCTCTTTTCACTCCTGCTGCCAGAAGCCCAGGGAGGATGGGAGGGCTTAGAACATGGCTGGGCACTGTGGTTTCTTCCAGAGAAGTGGAGGGCATTGGCTTCACCTTGCCACAACCACTTGGGATAGGGTCTGCACCTCAAGAAAACTGTTTCCGTGGGAAGCCGGCTTTTTGCAAAGGGGTCTCAGGGCCGTGGGCCTCGGGTGTCCCTCCGGCTCCCCAAAGCACAGGGACGAGGTGAGGGGCTTAGACAATGGCTGGGCAATGTTGTTTCTTACACCTGGGTGTGTGGCATTTTGTTGAGCTGGCTACCCCCACTTGGGATAGGTGTTCCACAGCAAGCACCTGTTGTTCATCGGAAGCCGTTTTTGCCCCAGGGGTCTCCGGGCTGTGTTCGTTGGGCTTGAACTCCTGCTAGCAAAACCGCCGGGTTGAGGGAAGTGTTCAGACTGTGCCTGGGCCCTGTGGTCTCTTCCAGGTCAGTGTATGGCATTTCCTTCCCCTTGCAACAGGCACCTGGGAGCATGTCTCCACGTGGAGAAAGACTTTCCCGTGGGAAGCCGGTTTTGTCAAACGGGTCCCAGTGCTCTGCTCCTCTCTTTTCACTCCTGCTGCCAGAAGCCCAGGGAGGATGGGAGGGCTTAGTACATGGCTGGGCACTGGGGTTTCTTCCAGAGAAGTGGAGGGCATTGGCTTTACCTTGCCACAACCACTTGGGAGAGGGTCTGCACCTCAGGAAAACTGTTTCCGTGGGAAGCCGACTTTTTGCAAAGGGGTCTAAGGGCCGTGAGCCTCGGGTGTCCCTCCGGCTCCCCAAAGCACAGGGACGAGGTGAGGGGCTTAGACCATGGCTGGGCAATGTTGTTTCTTACACCTGGGTGTGTGGCATTTTGTTGAGCTGGCTACCCCCACTTGGGATAGGTGTTCCACAGCAAGCACCTATTCTTCGTCGGAAGCCGTTTTTGCCCCAGGGGTCTCCGGGCTGTGTTCGTTGGGCTTGAACTCCTGCTAGCAAAACCGCCGGGTTGAGGGAAGGGTTCAGACTGTGCCTGGGCCCTGTGGTCTCTTCCAGGTCAGTGTATGGCATTTCCTTCCCCTTGCCACAGGCACCTGGGAGCATCTCTGCACGTGGAGAAAGACTTTCCCGTGGGAAGCCGGTTTTTGTCAAACGGGTCCCAGTGCTCTGCTCCTCTGTTTTCACTCCTGCTGCCAGAAGCCCAGGAAGGATGGGAGGGCTTAGAACATGGCTGGGCACTGGGGTTTCTTCCAGAGAAGTGGAGGGCATTGGCTTTACCATGCCACAACCACTTGGGAGGGTCTACACCTCAGGAAAACTGTCTCCGTGGGAAGCCGGCTTTTTGCAAAGGGGTTTAAGGGCCGTGGGCCTCGGCTGTCCCTCCGGCTCCCCAAAGCACAGGGACGAGGTGAGGGGCTTAGACCATGGCTGGGCAATGTTGTTTCTTACACCTGGGTGTGTGGCATTTTGTTGAGCTGGCTACCCCCACTTGGGATAGGTGTTCCACAGCAAGCACCTATTGTTCGTCGGAAGCCGTTTTTGCCCCAAGGGTCTCCGGGCTGTGTTCCTTGGGCTTGAACTCTTGCTAGCAAAACCGCCGGGTTGAGGGAAGGGTTCAGACTGTGCCTGGGCCCTGTGGTCTCTTCCAGGTCAGTGTATGGCATTTCCTTCCCCTTGCCACAGGCACCTGGGAGCATGTCTGCACGTGGAGAAAGACTTTCCCGTGGGAAGCCGGTTTTTGTCAAACGGGTCCCAGTGCTCTGCTCCTCTCTTTTCACTCCTGCTGCCAGAAGCCCAGGGAGGATGGGAGGGCTTAGAACATGGCTGGGCACTGTGGTTTCTTCCAGAGAAGTGGAGGGCATTGGCTTTACCTTGCCACAACCACTTGGGAGAGGGTCTACACCTCAGGAAAACTGTCTCCGTGGGAAGCCGGCTTTTTGCAAATGGGTCTCAGGGCCGTGGGCCTCGGGTGTCCCTCCGGCTCCCCAAAGCACAGGGACGAGGTGAGGGGTTTAGACCATGCCTGGGCAATGTTGTTTCTTACACCTGGGTGTGTGGCATTTTGTTGAGCTGGCTACCCCCACTTGGGATAGGTGTTCCACAGCAAGCACCTATTGTTCGTCGGAAGCCGTTTTTGCCCCAGGGGTCTCCGGGCTGTGTTCCTTGGGCTTGAACTCCTGCTAGCAAAACCGCCGGGTTGAGGGAAGGGTTCAGACTGTGCCTGGGCCCTGTGGTCTCTTCCAGGTCAGTGTATGGCATTTCCTTCCCCTTGCCACAGGCACCTGGGAGTATGTCTGCACGTGGAGAAAGACTTTCCCTTGGGAAGCCGGTTTTTGTCAAACGGGTCCCAGTGCTCTGCTCCTCTCTTTTCACTCCTGCTGCCAGAAGCCCAGGGAGGATGGGAGGGCTTAGAACATGGCTGGGCACTGTGGTTTCTTCCAGAGAAGTGGAGGGCATTGGCTTCACCTTGCCACAACCACTTGGGATAGGGTCTACACCTCAAGAAAACTGTTTCCGTGGGAAGCCGGCTTTTTGCAAAGGGGTCGCAGGGCCGTGGGCCTCGGGTGTCCCTCCGGCTCCCCAAACCACAGGGACGAGGTGAGGGGCTTAGACCATGGCTGGGCAATGTTGTTTCTTACACCTGGGTGTGTGGCATTTTGTTGAGCTGGCTACCCCCACTTGGGATAGGTGTTCCACAGCAAGCACCTATTGTTCGTCGGAAGCCGTTTTTGCCCCAGGGGTCTCCGGACTGTGTTCGTTGGGCTTGAACTCCTGCTAGCAAAACCGCCGGGTTGAGGGAAGGGTTCAGACTGTGCCTGGGCCCTGTGGTCTCTTCCAGGTCAGTGTATGGCATTTCCTTCCCCTTGCCACAGGCACCTGGGAGAATGTCTGCACGTGGAGAAAGACTTTCCCGTGGGAAGCCGGTTTTTGTCAAACGGGTCCCAGTGCTCTGCTCCTCTCTTTTCACTCCTGCTGCCAGAAGCCCAGGGAGGATGGGAGGGCTTAGAACATGGCTGGGCACTGTGGTTTCTTCCAGAGAAGTGGAGGGCATTGGCTTTACCTTGCCACAACCACTTGGGAGAGGGTCTACACCTCAGGAAAACTGTCTCCGTGGGAAGCCGGCTTTTTGCAAAGGGGTCTCAGGGCCGTGGGCCTCGGCTGTCCCTCCGGCTCCCCAAAGCACATGGACGAGGTGAGGGGCTTAGACCATGCCTCGGCAATGTTGTTTCTTACACCTGGGTGTGTGGCATTTTGTTGAGCTGGCTACCCCCACTTGGGATAGGTGTTCCACAGCAAGCACCTATTGTTCGTCGGAAGCCGTTTTTGCCCCAGGGGTCTCCGGGCTGTGTTCGTTGGGCTTGAACTCTTGCTAGCAAAACCGCCGGGTTGAGGGAAGGTTTCAGACTGTGCCTGGGCCCTGTGGTCTCTTCCAGGTCAGTGTATGGCGTTTCCTTCCCCTTGCCACAGGCACCTGGGAGCATGTCTGCACGTGGAGAAAGACTTTCCCGTGGGAAGCCGGTTTTTGTCAAACGGGTCCCAGTGCTCTGCTCCTCTCTTTTCACTCCTGCTGCCAGAAGCCCAGGGAGGATGGGAAGGCTTAGAACATGACTGGGCACTGTGGTTTCTTCCAGAGAAGTGGAGGGCATTGGCTTTACCTTGCCACAACCACTTGGGAGAGGGTCTACACCTCAGGAAAACTGTCTCCGTGGGAAGCCGGCTTTTTGCAAAGGGGTCTCAGGGCCGTGGGCCTCGGGTGTCCCTCCGGCTCCCCAAAGCACAGGGACGAGGTGAGGGGCTTAGACCATGCCTGGGCAATGTTGTTTCTTACACCTGGGTGTGTGGCATTTTGTTGAGCTGGCTACCCCCACTTGGGATAGGTGTTCCACAGCAAGCACCTATTGTTCGTCGGAAGCCGTTTTTGCCCCAGGGGTCTCCGGGCTGTGTTCGTTGGGCTTGAACTCCTGCTAGCAAAACCGCCGGGTTGAGGGAAGGGTTCAGACTGTGCCTGGGCCCTGTGGTCTCTTCCAGGTCAGTGTATGGCATTTCCTTCCCCTTGCCACAGGCACCTGGGAGCATGTCTACACGTGGAGAAAGACTTTCCCGTGGGAAGCCGGTTTTTGTCAAACGGGTCCCAGTGCTCTGCTCCTCTCTTTTCACTCCTGCTGCCAGAAGCCCAGGGAGGATGGGAAGGCTTAGAACATGACTGGGCACTGTGGTTTCTTCCAGAGAAGTGGAGGGCATTGGCTTTACCTTGCCACAACCACTTGGGAGACGGTCTACACCTCAGGAAAACTGTTTCCGTGGGAAGCCGGCTTTTTGCAAAGGGGTCTCAGGGCCGTGGGCCTCGGGTGTCCCTCCGGCTCCCCAAAGCACAGGGACGAGGTGAGGGGCTTAGACCATGCCTGGGCAATGTTGTTTCTTACACCTGGGTGTGTGGCATTTTGTTGAGCTGGCTACCCCCACTTGGGATAGGTGTTCCACAGCAAGCACCTATTGTTCGTCGGAAGCCGTTTTTGCCCCAGGGGTCTCCGGGCTGTGTTCCTTGGGCTTGAACTCTTGCTAGCAAAACCGCCGGGTAGAGGGAAGGGTTCAGACTGTGCCTGGGCCCTGTGGTCTCTTCCAGGTCAGTGTATGGCATTTCCTTCCCCTTGCCACAGGCACCTGGGAGCATGTCTGCACGTGGAGAAAGACTTTCCCGTGGGAAGCCGGTTTTTGTCAAACGGGTCCCAGTGCTCTGCTCCTCTCTTTTCACTCCTGCTGCCAGAAGCCCAGGGAGGATGGGAGGGCTTAGAACATGGCTGGGCACTGTGGTTTCTTCCAGAGAAGTGGAGGGCATTGGCTTCACCTTGCCACAACCACTTGGGATAGGGTCTGCACCTCAAGAAAACTGTTTCCGTGGGAAGCCGGCTTTTTGCAAAGGGGTCTCAGGGCCGTGGGCCTCGGGTGTCCCTCCGGCTCCCCAAAGCACAGGGACGAGGTGAGGGGCTTAGACAATGGCTGGGCAATGTTGTTTCTTACACCTGGGTGTGTGGCATTTTGTTGAGCTGGCTACCCCCACTTGGGATAGGTGTTCCACAGCAAGCACCTGTTGTTCATCGGAAGCCGTTTTTGCCCCAGGGGTCTCCGGGCTGTGTTCGTTGGGCTTGAACTCCTGCTAGCAAAACCGCCGGGTTGAGGGAAGTGTTCAGACTGTGCCTGGGCCCTGTGGTCTCTTCCAGGTCAGTGTATGGCATTTCCTTCCCCTTGCAACAGGCACCTGGGAGCATGTCTCCACGTGGAGAAAGACTTTCCCGTGGGAAGCCGGTTTTGTCAAACGGGTCCCAGTGCTCTGCTCCTCTCTTTTCACTCCTGCTGCCAGAAGCCCAGGGAGGATGGGAGGGCTTAGAACATGGCTGGGCACTGGGGTTTCTTCCAGAGAAGTGGAGGGCATTGGCTTTACCTTGCCACAACCACTTGTTAGAGGGTCTGCACCTCAGGAAAACTGTTTCCGTGGGAAGCCGGCTTTTTGCAAAGGGGTCTCAGGGCCGTGGGCCTCGGCTGTCCCTCCGGCTCCCCAAAGCACAGGGACGAGGTGAGGGGCTTAGACCATGCCTGGGCAATGTTGTTTCTTACACCTGGGTGTGTGGCATTTTATTGAGCTGGCTACCCCCACTTGGGATAGGTGTTCCACAGCAAGCACCTATATTTCGTCGGAAGCCGTTTTTGCCCCAGGGGTCTCCGGGCTGTGTTCGTTGGGCTTGAACTCCTGCTAGCAAAACCGCCTGGTTGAGGGAAGGGTTCAGACTGTGCCTGGGCCCTGTGGTCTCTTCCAGGTCAGTGTATGGCATTTCCTTCCCCTTGCCACAGGCACCTTGGAGCATGTCTGCACGTGGAGAAAGACTGTCCCGTGGGAAGCCGGTTTTTGTCAAACGGGTCCCAGTGCTCTGTTCCTCTCTTTTCACTCCTGCTGCCAGAAGCCCAGGGAGGATGGGAGGGGTTAGAACATGGCTGGGCACTGTGGTTTCTTCCAGAGAAGTGGAGGGCATTGGCTTTACCTTGCCACAACCACTTGTGAGAGGGTCTGCTCCTCAGGAAAACTGTTTCCGTGGGAAGCCTGCTTTTTGCAAAGGGGTCTCAGGGCCGTGGGCCTCGGGTGTCCCTCCGGCTCCCCAAAGCACAGGGACGAGGTGAGGGGCTTAGACCATGCCTGGGCAATGTTGTTTCTTACACCTGGGTGTGTGGTATTTTGTTGAGCTGGCTACCCCCAATTGGGGTAGGTGTTCCACAGCAAGCACCTATTGTTCGTCGGAAGCCGTTTTTGCCCCAGGGGTCTCCGGGCTGTGTTCCTTGGGGTTGAACTCCTGCTAGCAAAACCGCCGGGTTGAGGGAAGGGTTCAGACTGTGCCTGGGCCCTGTGGTCTCTTCCAGGTCAGTGTATGGCATTTCCTTCCCCTTGCCACAGGCACCTGGGAGCATGTCTGCACGTGGAGAAAGACTTTCCCGTGGGAAGCCGGTTTTTGTCAAACGGGTCCCAGTGCTCTGCTCCTCTCTTTTCACTCCTGCTGCCAGAAGCCCAAGGAGGATGGGAGGGCTTAGAACATGGCTGGGCACTGTGGTTTCTTCCAGAGAAGTGGAGGGCATTGGCTTTACCTTGCCACAACCACTTGGGAGAGGGTCTACACCTCAGGAAAACTGTCTCCGTGGGAAGCCGGCTTTTTGCAAAGGGGTCTCAGGGCCGTGGGCCTCGGCTGTCCCTCCGGCTCCCCAAAGCACAGGGACGAGGTGAGGGGATTAGACCATGCCTGGGCAATGTTGTTTCTTAAACCTGGGTGTGTGGCATTTTGTTGAGCTGGCTACCCCCTCTTGGGATACGTGTTCCACAGCAAGCACCTATTGTTCCTCGGAAGCCGTTTTTGCCCCAGGGGTCTCCGGGCTGTGTTTGTTGGGCTTGAACTCCTGCTAGCAAAACCGCCGGGTTGAGGGAAGGGTTCAGACTGTGCCTGGGCCCTGTGGTCTCTTCCAGGTCAGTGTATGGCATTTCCTTCCCCTTGCCACAGGCACCTGGGAGCATGTCTGCACGTGGAGAAAGACTTTCCCGTGGGAAGCCGGTTTTTGTCAAACGGGTCCCAGTGCTCTGCTCCTCTCTTTTCACTCCTGCTGCCAGAAGCCCAGGGAGGATGGGAGGGCTTAGAACATGGCAGGGCACTGTGGTTTCTTCCAGAGAAGTGGAGGGCATTGGCTTTACCTTGCCACAACCACTTGGGAGAGGGTCTACACCTCAGGAAAACTGTCTCCGTGGGAAGCCGGCTTTTTGCAAAGGGGTCTCTGGGCCGTGGGCCTCGGGTGTCCCTCCGGCTCCCCAAAGCACAGGGACGAGTTGAGGGGCTTAGACCATGGCTGGGCAATGTTGTTTCTTACACCTGGGTGTGTGGCATTTTGTTGCGCTGGCTACCCCCACTTGGGATAGGTGTTCCACAGCAAGCACCTATTGTTCGTCGGAAGCCGTTTTTGCCCCAGGGGTCTCCGGGCTGTGTTCGTTGGGCTTGAACTCCTGCTAGCAAAACCGCCGGGTTGAGGGAAGGGTTCAGACTGTGCCTGGGCCCTGTGGTCTCTTCCAGGTCAGTGTATGGCATTTCCTTCCCCTTGCCACAGGCACCTGGGAGAATGTCTGCACGTGGAGAAAGACTTTCCCGTGGGAAGCCGGTTTTTGTCAAACGGGTCCCAGTGCTCTGCTCCTCTCTTTTCACTCCTGCTGCCAGAAGCCCAGGGAGGATGGGAGGGCTTAGAACATGGCTGGGCACTGTGGTTTCTTCCAGAGAAGTGGAGGGCATTGGCTTTACCTTGCCACAACCACTTGGCAGAGGGTCTACACCTCAGGAAAACTGTCTCCGTGGGAAGCCGGCTTTTTGCAAAGGGGTCTCAGGGCCGTGGGCCTCGGCTGTCCCTCCGGCTCCCCAAAGCACAGGGACGAGGTGAGGGGCTTAGACCATGCCTCGGCAATGTTGTTTCTTACACCTGGGTGTGTGGCATTTTGTTGAGCTGGCTACCCCCACTTGGGATAGGTGTTCCACAGCAAGCACCTATTGTTCGTCGGAAGCCGTTTTTGCCCCAGGGGTCTCCGGGCTGTGTTCGTTGGGCTTGAACTCTTGCTAGCAAAACCGCCGGGTTGAGGGAAGGGTTCAGACTGTGCCTGGGCCCTGTGGTCTCTTCCAGGTCAGTGTATGGCATTTCCTTCCCCTTGCCACAGGCACCTGGGAGCATGTCTGCACGTGGAGAAAGACTTTCCCGTGGGAAGCCGGTTTTTGTCAAACGGGTCCCAGTGCTCTGCTCCTCTCTTTTCACCCCTGCTGCCAGAAGCCCAGGGAGGATGGGAAGGCTTAGAACATGACTGGGCACTGTGGTTTCTTCCAGAGAAGTGGAGGGCATTGGCTTTACCTTGCCACAACCACTTGGGAGAGGGTCTACACCTCAGGAAAACTGTCTCCGTGGGAAGCCGGCTTTTTGCAAAGGGGTCTCAGGGCCGTGGGCCTCGGGTGTCCCTCCGGCTCCCCAAAGCACAGGGACGAGGTGAGGGGCTTAGACCATGCCTGGGCAATGTTGTTTCTTACACCTGGGTGTGTGGCATTTTGTTGAGCTGGCTACCCCCACTTGGGATAGGTGTTCCACAGCAAGCACCTATTGTTCGTCGGAAGCCGTTTTTGCCCCAGGGGTCTCCGGGCTGTGTTCGTTGGGCTTAAACTCCTGCTAGCAAAACCGCCGGGTTGAGGGAAGGGTTCAGACTGTGCCTGGGCCCTGTGGTCTCTTCCAGGTCAGTGTATGGCATTTCCTTCCCCTTGCCACAGGCACCTGGGAGCATGTCTGCACGTGGAGAAAGACTTTCCCGTGGGAAGCCGGTTTTTGTCAAACGGGTCCCAGTGCTCTGCTCCTCTCTTTTCACTCCTGCTGCCAGAAGCCCAGGGAGGATGGGAAGGCTTAGAACATGACTGGGCACTGTGGTTTCTTCCAGAGAAGTGGAGGGCATTGGCTTTACCTTGCCACAACCACTTGGGAGACGGTCTACACCTCAGGAAAACTGTCTCCGTGGGAAGCCGGCTTTTTGCAAAGGGGTCTCAGGGCCGTGGGCCTCGGGTGTCCCTCCGGCTCCCCAAAGCACAGGGACGAGGTGAGGGGCTTAGACCATGCCTGGGCAATGTTGTTTCTTACACCTGGGTGTGTGGCATTTTGTTGAGCTGGCTACCCCCACTTGGGATAGGTGTTCCACAGCAAGCACCTATTGTTCGTCGGAAGCCGTTTTTGCCCCAGGGGTCTCCGGGCTGTGTTCCTTGGGCTTGAACTCTTGCTAGCAAAACCGCCGGGTAGAGGGAAGGGTTCAGACTGTGCCTGGGCCCTGTGGTCTCTTCCAGGTCAGTGTATGGCATTTCCTTCCCCTTGCCACAGGCACCTGGGAGCATGTCTGCACGTGGAGAAAGACTTTCCCGTGGGAAGCCGGTTTTTGTCAAACGGGTCCCAGTGCTCTGCTCCTCTCTTTTCACTCCTGCTGCCAGAAGCCCAGGGAGGATGGGAGGGCTTAGAACATGGCTGGGCACTGTGGTTTCTTCCAGAGAAGTGGAGGGCATTGGCTTTACCTTGCCACAACCACTTGGGAGAGGGTCTACACCTCAGGAAAACTGTCTCCGTGGGAAGCCGGCTTTTTGCAAAGGGGTCTCAGGGCCGTGGGCCTCGGGTGTCCCTCCGGCTCCCCAAAGCACAGGGACGAGGTGAGGGGCTTAGACCATGCCTGGGCAATGTTGTTTCTTACAGCTGGGTGTGTGGCATTTTGTTTACCTGGCTACCCCCACTTGGGATAGGTTTTCCACAGCAAGCGCCTGTTGTTCGTCGGAAGCCGTTTTTGACCCAGGGGTCTCCGGGCTGTGTTCGTTGGGGTTGAACTCCGGCTAGCAACACCGCCGAGATGAGGGAAGGGCTCAGACTGTGCCTGGGCACTGTGGTCTCTTCCAGGTCAGTGTATGGCATTTACTTCACCTTGGCACAGGCACTTGTGAGCATGTTTGCACGTTACGAAAGATTTTTCCGTTGGAAGTCGTTCTTGTCAATCTCATAGGGAAGAAACAGAAACTCTTTGACATAACCTGACTCACCCAGCATCAGGAAAGGAGTTCCAGAACTTAGCCCAGTGCCCCTGTCGCATTCCCAATTGAAGCCACCACCATGCCTCTATCGTAAGGAGTTCCCAAAGACTCTCCTCTGACTCCACCACCAAAGAAACAGCAGATTGAATATGGCACTTCAAAATATCGAGATGATACATCTAGTATAGATACACAAGGTTTACCTTTATTTTTTTATTGTTTTTTATTACATAATGTTATAGTCTCCATACAGTACAGTAAATTTCGATGATACATTAGTTGCATATAACACCCAGTGCACCATGCAATATGTGCCCTCCTTACTACCCATCAGCAGCCTATATTTTAAACAGAAAAATGCTGCTCTGAATAATTTTGAATTTCCCTCGACCCCCATTGTAACTCTTGGGATGAAAAGACTAATCAGTGATGAAACATCACCTTTGACAATTGGAAAGACATCATCCATATTTGTATGTGACGACAACAGGCCATCTAACATTAAATGGTGGCCACTCACCCATATCTTAGGCCCAACTGTATAAACACTGTCAAACGTATATCTTAAAAATAGACAAAGAGTAAACCTCA
The DNA here is from genome assembly GCF_024610735.1 of Ursus americanus. Classification (NCBI taxonomy): domain Eukaryota; kingdom Metazoa; phylum Chordata; class Mammalia; order Carnivora; family Ursidae; genus Ursus; species Ursus americanus. Next base: position 36,378,563 of record NC_142155.1, on the reverse strand, counting down.
CCTTCCCTTTCTAATGAAAGAGTGTTTCTAGGAAACAGCTGTTCAAAATACATTCATAAGCAGTCAATGAACAGAGAAAATGGGATCCCCTGCAAAGTGTTCCAAGCTCAGAAACTAAGTACCTCCTTCACCAAATTCAGAACGCTGACAACTATTACTTAAGTTTTACTTCATGGCTCAACTAGAGAAAAGAGAAAAACCCAGGAGATGGTGGGTTCATGAGAGGTTTTACTTCCAGTCCTGATGTGGATATGACATTTCTCCAAATGGACCTGCCGCTTTCTCTGAATGCTGGATCCCGTGTCAAGCTGCCTCACTGACTCAGATGCAGACGTTCAGAACGTCAGGTCTCGCGGAGCCAGAGCAGAGAAGTGTTGTCAGATGGGGAGAAGCAGCTCCTCGGACCTAAAGCCTGCACACCTGCTGTGGTTTCTGGGAGAAGGGGAAACATAGACTTGTCTTTTAGTAGTAATTATCTCCCAGCCCATTGCCACCATTCCCAGGAAACAGCTAGCACAATGCTGAAGTTGGGTAACGGCTCTGGGCCTTCCTAGCGCCACACCTGTGCCTGAGGGAACAGGGAATACCCTGCTGAACTCGGGGAACTGCTCAAGGTCCATTACCTGCACTGTGTCAGGGGACAGGGGCACCGCACTGAAGTTGGGGACTGTGCGGTCCTTTCTCTCGCTCTTCCTGGGGAACACGGGAAACCCTGGAATGTCTGCGAACCATCCCACAAAAGCTTTGCTGAGCGGGTGCCCTGGAGTTCCTGGGTCTGGGGTGTATGGCCAGTTGACGGAGACTAGGCAGAAGAGACTTTCAAGGGAAAAAGGAAAGAAACCTGAGTCTCCATGAGTCTCCATGATGAACTCTCTCAACATGCCCTTCCAGAACCCCGCCTCTTACCCAGGGTGCCCCTACTCCCAGAAAGCCCACCTATGGCCACACAGCATGCACTCACCCAGCCAGGAACTCCACAGGTCCACTCTCTCAAAACTCCACTTCCTTGGCTCCTGGTCTGCGTCCTTGGGCTGCTCCGGATCTGCACACAGAGACGTAGCTCCACCCCCATGGGGTGATTGCTTGGGGAGTATGATGCTTCCAACTCCTTGAATGCCAGGCACCCGGCCCCATGACTCACAACTCTGGGAGTGCAGAGGTCCAGGAGGCACCTCCTTGGCTAAACGCCCTGAGCAGGCATGACAGGGATCATGGGCAGGGCTGCAATCACACACACGCACACGCACGCACGCGCACACACACACACACACACACACACACACACACGGCCCCTTTCGCGGACCCCTCTAGCTGCAGACCACCCTCAGAGCCCTGCCCCTTCCCTTCTGCACCAACCCTTCCTGCAAGGGTGTGCCTGGTTCCTGGCAAGGTCAGCTGCTCTCAGACTGTTCCAGCCTTGGGCTTTAGGAAATGCAATGCTTTTATGCATATCCAAGGCAATTTTAAGCGCCAAAAGGAATGCTCCAAGCGGGAATAGCTTTGCCTTCTTGTCTCACCCATGGAGTGGATAGTGCTTCTCAGACCTTCAAAACATCCTTCTAGGGTGAGCCCATTTGTGCTGCAATCTATATACACATGCTTAGTTCTACAGGGAAGGAAGGAAAAGCCGGCCTTCTGTTCTGTCGCGGTTGTGAACCAGGAACATTTATTTTTCACTTGAAAACAGAGTGTTATTGTCGACACTAAATGAAGGAACCTTTTAAAACATTTTAGAGAGGAAGGAAGAGAGTTTTATTCAAACCCAAGTCAAGGACAGCTGCCTGGGAGACACAATCTTCACAAAGAAGGGAGTGCTCCAGGGAAGGAATATTTAGGGCAGGGTCATATATTTGTTCTGAGTTGTGCTACGTACAGTTATACATCACGATGAGGAAGAAGGTTCCAGAAAGTGACAGACTTTTTCTTATGTTTTCAGTATGTACAAATCAGTATGACTTTAATCTTATGGGAGCAAGAAAGGTTCTTTTGTGTTCTCACCTTGATGTTGGCAAAGGCATTTTTTGGTTCTCTTTTTCTTTTTGATGCATATGGACAATAAGTGCTGGGGGCAGAAATGGGGCCCATGCTTTGAGGGTTTGCCCAGTCATTTTGAGCTGGGTAAAATGTTAAAGGAGAGCTTTCCTGGGAGGCCAAGATCAGGCCTCACAGATGGTATGACATAAAAATTACTCTTATCCTTATCATCACTACCAAATGGTGGAACGTGAGATGAAAGCACCTTTCCAATAGTAAAGAGACATCAAAGGACCCCTACAGAAGGTTACCTGCTCCATGGTCAACACAGGTAACAGAGGCGTTCATGGTCTCTGGACTCCTCCCCTTGTCCTGCCCAAATCTCTGAAACATAGAGATCATTTACAGTCAGAATTTTACACATCTTAGAGATGTCTGGCACCATTCCCTTGGACTACAGAATACAACAGAATAGCTCACTGTCACAACACGAAAGTGCCCCTGGATACACTAAGTTCTTTCTCCGCAACGTTGGCCTTAATGAAATCATAATCATAACATAGAAACACTACGATGGTTGGGAATAAGTAATCACAGGTAAGGGAATATTTAGGAAATCTTTAGAAGCATTGTCTCACTCTATAGAAGAGGCTAACTGCTTTAAATACTATTTCCGACCTTACAGGACACTCTACAGACCAGAGCCTCCATCAATTAAAAAAGCATAGTTCTTTCAGTCACTTTAATATCAGAAAAATAGTATAGTATCTCTATTCCTAGGGATCTTTAAGTCTCCGACTCAAAGGTCCTCCACTGAGAGAATTATCTTCATGATCATGATGGGCAGAGGTGAAAAGGCAGCCGAATTCATTCCATTTGGCCACACAACAAGAAAATCCTAATACTTCCTAGGTTTCCAGATTGAGAAGACCAGGGGTAGAGCGAAATGGTACCTTGTATGGAAGAACAAGGGATTTGGAGTCAGTTTGGAGATCACACTTAGGTTTCTGACACTAAAATCCTCTGTAATTCATATCATTTCTGAGCCTTTGTCTATCCATCTAAAAATGGGACTCATTCTATCTACACCCCAGTTGAGAAGTTTACGAGGGAGAATGCTACTCAGAGCCAGTATGGATTCTCCCAAGAGCAGGTGCTCAGGAGCCATAATTACCATTGGGTCTATATCTTTTCCAGAGAAAAGAACACATGGTGAAACCGTGTTTCGAAAAGATGACTCACAAGATGATTTTCACACTTTCATGAAGGTCAAGAAACTGCTATTTTGTTGTAATTCTCTCAGAAATCATGTTATTAGCCTAGTGGGGACAATAGCAACATCATCACTAGGAGTGGGGAGCTTCTCATCTCCATATGGCTATGTTGACTACCTTAACACAATGCCACCAGAAAGGAAAGCTGGAGGGAGGTGTGTGTGGGCACAGGCCAAGGCTGCCAGGTGTGCCTGGGACATGCAGAACTCTGATAGGAGGCTTCAGTCCTGTCTATGTTAGGATAGTCAGTGCTCTTCAGAGACAAAGGGCCATTGTGTGTGAGCCCTGATGTAGAAAAGGTGGAAAATGTCCATTCGATTCCCTCTCTGACCCTTAGGATATACAGCAAAGTTACATTGAATTTTTAAACATGGAGGGATTTCCTGGTCTTCTTTTCATGAGGACTCGGGCTCTATTCTTTGGTGGCCTAAGAATAGAATCTAGTTAGTTTCAGGATGTTAAAATGTAGACATGATTCATGGAACAACATATCATCTGTTTGGGTAAATAGTCTATGACCACTGGAAATAATGTATTCTGCACGTATTATGCAATATTACATAGACGTCAATTAGGTCACATTTGTTACCAATGTTTTGCCTGCTTTTTCCATCAGATATTGAGAAAGGCATATTAAAATTTCCAAACAAAATTTCCAAAAAAAGAGGATGCCGATCAAAAATGTTGTGTGAAAACGAAAAGAAAGTGCCATCACTCCATTCAGCGAATCAGGTTTGTGCAGAGAGACGGTAACGTTGATCACTGAAGACACCAGGGTTTTCCAATATGTGTGTTGAACCTTAAGGAAACTGCCATAGACATAACTCTCAGTAAGAAGAGCATGGTAAGGGTCTTCCAACTCCCATCCTCTGTCATGATGATGGAAGCATGTTGCAGAGTGGGAATGAAAGCATAAGGGCCACTAACCAATCTTCAAGGAAGAACATTGTATCAAAGCCATCATTCACCTGACATCTTCGGTCGTGAAGATGAAACTATTGGCACAGGTGTCTAAGAAAACATAAGGAAAGTGCCATATACTGAAGTCCACGAAAGAACACCATAGAGAAAGCATCTTGCGTCTCACAGTCTTCTGTCATAAAAACGGAAGTATGTGCAAAACTGTCTGTGAAAACAGACGCATAAAGCGCGTTGTTTCACTCTATACAGGAACACTGTATTGACACCATGTCTCAACTCACAACTTCTGTAGTGAAGACAGAAGCCTTGGTAAGAATGTGTGCGAGCTCATAAAGAAGTGCCGTCTACTTAATTCTAAGAACCAAATCTGTGTAGATAGAAAACAATATCAAACCAACCTCCTGACAAATGGATCAACCGGGGTTTCTTTCCTGTGTGTTGAACCTTAACGAAAGTGCCATAAACTTAATAGTAGCTGAGAGCACTGGGTAGATAGCATCTTTCAACCAACAAATTCTGTCATGAAGATGGAAACGTTTGCATCATTGCCCTGAAAGCATAAGGAAAGTGGCAGAGACTTAGCTTCAAGAAACGACCGTACCGAATCCATCCTTCAAGGCACGTCTTCTTTTACGAAGTTGGAAGCATTCTCAGAAGTGTTTCTCAGCATAAGGGAATTATCGTACGCTTAACTTTATGAGGGAAATCCGTAGGACACTGTCTGAACCTCAGATCTTTTCTCATGAGACTGAAAGCATTGGCTCAAGGGTAAAGGAACTTGTAAAGAAATGACGTTTACTCCACTCTGAGCACCAAGGTTCTGTATAGAGAATGAAACTTCAAACATCCTGATGCATGAAGAGAGAAGCTTTTTCAAATATCTGTGTTGAACAGTAAAAGAAGTGCCATACGCTTAGCACTATTAAAGAGCACCATCTGGAGACAACTTTCCAAATCAAGTTCATGAGGGTGGATGTATGTTCCAAAATCTGCATGAAACCTAAGGAACATTCTGTATGCTCAGGTAAGAACACCCTTGGAAAAGATCTTTCAACTCACATCTTCTGTAATGAAGATGGGAGTACTTGCAGAAGTGCAAGTGAAAGCATAAGGAGAGGTCCTATCTAAGTAGTTGTGAGAAACAACTCCGTGTTGATAGAAGGCAACATCGAAGTAACATGGTGACCCATGAATATACACCCGTTGTCCAGCACGTGCCTTGAACCTTAAGGAAAAGGGCACTATATACAAATCTCAGTCAGAACACCGAATGGACACCATCTTCCAAGTCACAGCTTCTGTGAGGATGATCGCAAGTTTTTCAAGTGTCTACGAATGCATAAGGAAGATGTCACCTACTTTACACTAGGAGAGAATACTCTATCTAAAAGCATCTTGCACCTCACATCTTTTCTCATGAAGTGGGAGCATTGTGCAAAACAGTGCCTGCGAGCATCAAGATAATGCACTTCGTTTAAAACTGTAATAATACTACACAGAAAGCATCACTCAACTCACTTCTTTCATGAGGATGAAAGCCGTTCGAAAAGGTTGTGTGAAAACAAAAAGAAAGTGCAATCAGTCAATTAGCTAAAGAGTTTGTGTAGAGAGACGGCAGCTTTGATCAGTGAAGACACTAGGGCTTCCCTATATGTGTTTCCTTAAGGTTCACTTAAGGAAACAGCCCCAGATGTAACTCTCAGTAATAGGAGTGCATGGAAACAGTCTTCCAACTCCCGTCGTCTGTCATGATGATGGAAGAATGTTTCAGAGTGGGAATGAAAGCATAGGGAAAGGGCCAATAACGAATATTTAAGACAGAATATTGTATCGAAGCCATCTTTCACCTCACGTATTCGATCATGAAGATGAAAGCATTTCAACAGGCATCTAAGAAAACATAAGGAAAGTGCCATATACTGAACTCTCTGAAAGAACACCATAGAGAAAGCATCTTGCATCTCACAGTTTTTCTTTTTTTTTCTTTTTTTAATGTTTTATTATGTTTGTCAACATACAGTGCATCCCCAGTTTCCGATGTAAGGCTCGATGATTCATTAGTTGAGTATAACACCTAGAGCACCATGCAATACGTGCCCTCCTTACCACCCATCACCGGTCTATCCCATTCCCCCACCCCCCTCCCCTCTGAGGCCCTCAGTTTGTTTCTCATAGTCCATAGTCTCTCATGTTTCATTCCCCCTTCTGATTACCCCCCCCTTTCTTTATCCCTTTCTTCTCCTACTGATCTTCCTAGTTCTTTTGTTCCATAGACGAGAGAAATCATATGATAGTTGTCTTTCTCTGCTTGACTTATTTCACTTAGCATTAGCTCCTCCAGTGCCATCCATGTTGTAGCAAATGTTGAGACCTCGTTCTTTCTGATAGCTGAGTAATATTCCATTGTATGTATGGACCACAACTTCTTAATCCAGTCATCTGTTGAAGGGCATCTCGGCTCCCTCCACGATTCAGCTATTGTGGACATTGCTGCTGTGAACATTGGGGTGCATATGGCCCTTCTCTTCACTACGTCTGTATCTTTGGTGTAAACACCCAGTAGTGCAATGGCTGAATCATAAGGTAGCTCAATTTTTAACTTTTTAAGGGACCTCCACACTGTTTTCCAGAGTGGCTGTACCAACTTGCATTCCCACCAACAATGTAGGAGGGATCCCCTTTCTCCACATCCTCTCCAACAATTGTTGTTTCTTGCCTTGTCTATTTTTGCCATTCTAACTGGCGTAAGGTGGTATCTCAGTGAAGTTTTGGTTTGAATTTCCTTGATGGCTAATGATTTTGAACATTTTTTCATGTGTCTGTTAGCCATTTGTATGTCTTCATTGGAAAAGTGTCTGTTCATATCTTCTGCCCATTTTTTGATTTGTTTCTCCTGTAGTGAGTTTGAGAAGTTCTTTGTAGATCTTGGATACCAGTCCTTTATCTGTAGTGTCATTTGCAAATATCTTCTCCCATTCTGTGGGCTGCCTCTTTGATTTTCTGACTGTTTCCTTGACTGTGCCAAACTTTTAATCTTGATGAAGTCCCATAAATTCATTGTATCTTTTGTTTCTCTTGCCTTTGGGGATGTATCATGAAAAAGGTTGTTTTGGCCGATGTCGTGGAGGTTGCTGCCTATGTTCTCCTCTAGAATTTTGATGGATTCCCATCGAGGTCTTTCATCCATTTGGAGTTTATTTTTGTGTATGGTGTGAGATAGTGGTCAAGTTTCATTCTTTTGCATGTAGCTGTCCAATTTTCCCAGCACCATTTATTGAAGAGACTTTTTTCCCACCGGATGTTTTTTCCTCCTTGCTCAAATATTAGCTGCACAAAGAGCCGAGGGTCCATTTCTCTGTTCTCTATTCTGTTCCATTGGTCTATGTGTCTGCTTTTGTGCCAGTAGCATGCTGTCTTTGTGATCACAGCTTTGTAGTACAGCTCGAAATCTGGCATTGTGATGCCCCCAGCTTTATTTTTCCTTTTCAACAGTTCCTTGGAGATTCATGGCTTTTTCTGTTTCCATGCAAATTTAAGGACTATTTGTTCCAGTTCTTTGAAAAATGTCCTCAGTATTTTGATCGGGATAGCATTGAAAGTGTAGATGGCTCTGGGTAGCATGGACATTTTAACTATGTTAATTCTTCTGATCCTTGAGCATGGAATACCTTTCCATCTTTTTATGTCTTCCTTAATGTCTTTCAAGAGTGATTTATAGTTTCTAGAATATAGGTCCTTTACGTCTCTGGTTATTTCTAAGGTAACGTACGGTTTTTGGTGCTATTGTAAGTGGGATGGATTGCCTAATTTCTCTTTCTTCGGTCTCGTTATTTGTGTACAGAAATGCAACTGATTTCTGAGCATTGATTTTGTATCCCACCACATTACTGAATTGCTCTATAACTTCTAATAGTTTGGGAGTGGCTTCTTTTGGGTTTTCCATATAGAGTATCATGTCATCTGCGAAGAGAGACATTTTGACTTCTTCTTTGCCGATTTGAATACCTTTGATCCCTTTTTGTCGTCTGATTGCTGTTGCAAAGACTTCCAGTACGATGTTGAATAATAGTGGCGAGAGTGGGCATCCTTGTCGTGTTCCTGATCTTAAGGGAAAGGCTTCCAGCTTTTCCCCATTGAGAATAATATTTGCAGTAGGCTTTTCATAGATGGCTTTTATGAGATTGAGAAATGTACCCTCTGTTCCTACACTCTGAAGGGTTTTAATCAGGAAAGGATGCTGTATTTTGTCAAATGCTTTTTCGGCATCAATTGAGAGGATCATATGGTTCCTGAGTCTTTTCTTGTTGATATGATATATCACGCTGATGGATTTGCGAATATTGAACCACGCTTGCATCCCAGGTATGAATCCCACTTGATCGTGATGGGTAATCCTTTTAATGTACTGTTGGATTTTATTAGCAAGTATCTTGTTGAGGATTTTGGCGTCCATATTCATTAGGGAAATCGGTCTGTAATTCTCCTTTTTGAGGGGGTCTTTGCCTGGTTTGGGGATCAAGGTAATATTGGCCTCATAGAATGAGTTTGGTAGCTTTCCTTCTGTTTCTATTTTTTGAAATAGCTTTAGGAGAGTAGGTATTATTTCTTCTTTGAATGTTTGGTAGAATTCCCCAGGAAAACCGTCCGGGCCTGGAGTTTTGTTATTTGGAAGGTTGTTTATCACGGACTCAATTTCTTCATCATTAATTGGCCTGTTTAAGAAATCAATTTTTTCCTCTTTCAATCTTGGTAGTTTATAGGTTTCCAGGAAGGATTCCATCTCTTCCGGATTGCTTAGTTTATTGGCATATAGCTGTTGATAAAAATTTCTAATAATCCTTCCAATTTCAATGGTGTTCATCGTGACCTCTCCTTTTTCATTCATAATATTAATATTCGGGTCCTTTCTCTTTTCTTTTGGATGAGCGTTGCCAGTGGTCTGTCAATTTTATTGATTCTCTCAAAGAACCAGCTTCTAGTCCTGTTGATCTGCTCTACTGTACTTCTGGTTTCTGCTTGATTGATTTCAACTCTAATTTTGGTCAACTGCTTCCTCGTGCGTGGATTAGGCCTGTCCCTCTGTTGCTGTTTCAGCTTCTTGAGGTGAGAATATAAAAACTGCATTTTAGATTTTTCTATTCTTTTGAGTGAGGCTTGGATGGCTATGTATTTCCCCCTTAGGACTGCCTTTGCAGTATCCCATAGGTTTTTGAACTGTTGTATTTTCATTCGTATTGGTCTCCATAAATTGTTTAATTTGATTTTTGATTTCCTGGTTTATCGAGTCATTCCGGAGCAGGATGGTTCTTAGTCTCCAGGTGTCTGAGTTTCTTCCAAATTTTTCCTTGTGGTTGAGTTTCGATTTCAGAGCGTTGTGGTCTGAGAATATGCACGGGATAATTTCAATCTTTTGGTATCGGCTGAGACCTGTTTTGTGTCCCAGAACATGGTCTATTCTTGAGAATGTTCCATGGGCATTAGAATAGAATGAGTATTCTTTGGTTCTGGGGTGTAGTGTTCTATATATATCTATGAGGTCCAACTTGTCGAGTATGGCATTCAAAGCCTTTGATTCTTTGCTTAGTTTTTGCCGGGGTGTTCTGTCTATTTCTGAGAGTGGAGTGTTGAGGTCCCCTACTATTAATGTATTTTTATTTATATGTCTCTTTATTCTGGTTAAGAGTTGGCTTGTGTATCTTGCTGCTCCCCTGTTGGGGGCATATATATTTATAATTGTCATATCCACTTGTTGAATACTTCCTTTAAGAATAATATAGTGCCCTTCTGCATCTCTAACAATAGTCTGTAGTTTAAAATCCAATTTATCTGATATGAGAATTGCTACCCTAGCTTGCTTTTGAAGTCCATTTGCGTGAAAGATGGTACTCCATCCCCTTACTCTCAGTCTGAATGCATCTTTGGGTTCGAAATGAGTCTCTTGTAGACAGCAAATGGATGGGTCATTTCTTTTTATCCAATCTGCAACCCTTCTTTTTCTTTTAAGATTTCATTTATTAATTTGACAGCAAAACAGCCAGTGAGAGAGGGAACACAAGCAGGGGGAGTAGGAGAGGAAGAAGCAGGCTCACAGCGGAGGAGCCTGATGTGGGGCTCGATCCCACAATGCCGGGATCACGCCCTGGCTGAAGGCAGACGCTTAACTGCTGTTCCACCCAGGCGCCCTGCATCTCACTGTCTTCTGGCATGAAAAAGGAAGCATGTGAAAAAGTGTGTACAAAAAGAGATGCATAAAGCGCGTTGCCTCACTCTATAGAAGAACACTGTATAGACATCATGTCTCAACTCACAACTTCTGTTGTGAAGATGGAAGCCTTGGCAAGAGTGTGTGCAAGCACGTAGAGAAAGGGCTGTCTACTTAATTCTGAGAACCAAATCTGTCTAGATAGAAAACGATATCGAACCCACCTCCTGACAAATGGATCAACCAGGGTTTTCTTCCCTATGTGTTGAAACTTAAGGAAAGTGCCATAAACTTAGTAGGTGAGAGCACTGGGTAGATAGCATCTTACAAACCACGACTTCTGTCATGAAGACGAAAATGTTTGCAACGTTGTGGTGAAAACATAAGGAAAGTGGCAGACACATGGCTCCAAAAAAGGACAGTACCTAATCCATCTTTAAAGGCACGTGTTCTTTCATGAAGCTGGAAGCATATACAAGAGAGTGTTTCTCAGCTTAAGGGAATTATCGTATGCTTAACTTTACAAGAGAACTCCATAGAATACCCTCTGAAACATCTTTTCACATGACCCTGGAAGCATTGGCTAAAGGGTGAGGGAATGTGTAAAGAAATGCCATTTACTCGACTCTGAGCACCAATGTTCTATATAGAGGAAGAGATTTCAAACATCCTGATGTATGAAGAGAGATTTTCAAATCTCTCTGTTGAACCGTAAGAGAAGTGCCATATGCTTAACACTAAGAAAGAGCACCATCTAGAGACAACCTTCCAAATCACAACTACCTTCATGAAGATGGATGTATGTTCCAAAACTGTATGAAAACCTAAGGAACATGCTGTATGCTCAGGTAAGAACACCCTTGGAAAAGATCTCCCAACTCACATCTTCTGTAATGAAGATGGAAGTACATGCAGAAGTGTGAGTGAAAGCATAAGGAGAGGTCCTAAGTAGTTGTGAGTACCAGGTCAGTGTTGATAGGCAACATCGAAGTAACATGGTGACCCAGGAATATATATGCATTGTCCAATACGTGCGTTGAACCTTAAGGAAAGAATAATATACCCAAATCTCAGTCAGAACACCGAATGGACACCCTCATCCAAGTCACATCTTCTGTTAGGAAGATGTCAAGATTTTCGAAAGTGTCTACAAATGCATAGGGAAAGGGACACCTACTTTACTCAAGGAGAGAACACTATATAAAAGCGTCTTGCACCTCACATCTGGTGTCATGAATTGGGAGCATTGTACAAAACTGTGCCTGCAAGCATCAAGATAATGCCTTTTGTTGAACCATGTAAGAACACTACAAGGAAAGCATCTCTCAACTCACATCAGTCATGAGGAGGAAAGCCCTTCAAAAGTTGTGTGAAAACGAAAGGAAAGTGCCATCAGTCAATTCAGCGAACCATGTTTTTGTAGAGACAAGGCAACATTGAGCAGTGAAAACAGCAGGGTTTCCCAATACGTGTGTTGAACCTTAAGGAAACAGCCATAGACGTAATCTCAGGAAGAAGAGGTATGGAAAGGGTTTTCCAAGTCCCATAATCTGTCATGATGATGGAAGCATGTGTCTGATTGGGAATAAAAGCATAAGGAAAGGGAGGTGAACCAACTTTAGGAAAGAACATTGTACCGAAGCCATCTTTGAAGTCACGTCTTCAGTCTTGATGAAACTGTTTGTACAAGTGCCTAAGAAAACATAAGGAAAGTGCCATGTACTGAATCTACGAAGGAACACCGTAGAGAAACCATCTGGCATCTCACAGTCCTCTGTCATGAAAACGGAAGCTTCTGCAAATATGTGTAAGAAAGAGACACATAAAGCTCCTGGAGCATGCAGGGGCGGCTGGCGGTGTTAGAAACACAGACAGAGAGACACTGGCCCTGTAGGTGAGAGCTGGGAAGCCAGGTGTGGGGCTCACATCCTGGACAGTGCAGGGTTGAGCAGCACCAACAGAAACAGAGTTAAAGTGGCCAGAACATCAGTGGAGAATGGTCCGCAATCCATCTGTTCTGAGACAGAGGCTGAGATTCGGCCACTGCTGCTCTGACTCTCAGAAGAAGCACAGCAAACCACCAGGGAAAGCCGCCAGAGAAAAGAAGCCTGGAAAGACCGGCTCACAGTGTGCCCACCCCCATCCCCCTTCGCAGGGTACACAGAGACTCTACCCAAACAGGGTTGCCCAAGTATCGGCACGGCAGGCCCCTACCTCAGAAGGCAGGCTGAAAAATCAAGAAGCCCCCATACCTAAGATCCCTATAAAACAAGGGCGCACGGCCTGGGTCGTGGTCAATAATTTGGGCTCTGGACAACACCACAACCTCTCCTCATCTGAATGATGAGGAGAAGTTCCCCCCCCCTCAGCAAAGAAAAGACAATGAGTATGTGGCCTCTGCCACAGAACTTATGGATATGGATATAACCAAATTATCAGAAATGGAATTCAGAGTAACAATGGTCAAGATGATTTGTAGACTTGAAAAAAATATTGACAAAATTGTTAATGAGAACATAGAATCTCTAAGGGCAGAAATGTGAGCGAATCTGGCAGAAATTAAAAATTCTAGGAGCCAAATGCAGTCAAAACTAGAGGCTCTGTTGGCCAGGGTGAATGAGGCAGAAGGACGTATCAGCGAATTGGAAGATGGGTTAGTAGAGGAAAAAGCTAAAAGAGAATCTGGACTCAAAAAAATCCACACACAGGAATGTAGGTTACGGGAAATGACTGACTCAATAAAACGTTCCAGTGTCAGAATCATCGGCATTCCTGAGGACGTAGAGAAAAACAGAGGTCTAGAGGAGATATTTGAACAAATTGTAGCTGAAAACTTCCCTAATCTAGCAAGGGAAACAAACATTCGTGTCCAAGAGGCAGAGAGGACCCCTTCCAAGCTCAACCACGACAAACCCACGCCACGTCACGTCATAGTGCATTCGCAAATATTAGATGCAAGGATACAGTATTGAAAGCGGCCAGGGCAAAGAAATTTCTCACGTACCAAGGCAAAGATATCAGAATTCCGTCTGACCTCTCTACACAGACCTGGAATGAGATAAAGGGTTGGGGGGCATTTTTTAAATCTCTTTCAGAGAAAAACATGCAGCCAAGGATTCTTTATCCAGCAAGGCTATCATTCAGAATTCATGGAGAAATAAAGACCTTCCAAAATCGTGGTCATTGACCAATTTTTTTAACCACAAAATCAGCCCTACAGGAGATATTAAGGGGGGGGGGTTCTATAAAAGTAAAAAGGCCCCAAGAGTGATACAGAACATAAAGTCACAATCTATGGAAACAAAGACTTTACTGGCAATATGGCATCATTAAAATCACATCTCTCAATAATCCGTCTCAATGTAAATGGCCTAAATGCTCCCATAAAACACCACAGGGTTGCTGATTGGATAAAAAGACATGACCCATCCATTTGCTGTCTACAAACACTCATTTTGAACCTAAAGATACATTCAGACTAAAAGGATGGAATACCATCTTTCACGCCAATGGACCTGAAAAGAAAGCTGGGGTAGCAATTCTCATGTCAGATAGATTGGATTTGAAACTAAAGACTATAGTTAGAGACACATAAGGGCACTATATTATTCTTAAAGGATGTATCCAACAAGTGGATATGACAATTATAAATACATATGCCCCCAACAGGGGAGCAGCAAGATACACAAGCCAACTCTTAACCGGAATAAAGAGATATATAGATAAAAATACATTAATAGTAGGAACCTCAACACTCCACTATCAGCAACAGAGCACCGGAGCAGAAAACCAACATAGAAACAAGAGCTTTGAATGCCATGCTAGACGAGTTAGACCTCATAGATATATATAGAACACTGTACCCCAGAACCAAAGAACACTCATTCTATTCTAATGCCCATGGAACATTCTCAAGATTAGACCATGTTCTGGGACACAAATCAGGTCTCAACTGATACGAAAAACTGAAATTATCCCCTCATATTCTCAGAACACAACACTCTGAAATTGGAACTCAAAAACAAGGAAGATTTTGGAAAAAAACTCAAACACTTGGAAACTAAGAACCATCCTGCTCAGGAATGACCCAATGAACCAGGAAATCAAAAATATATTTAAACAATTTATGGAGACCAACGGGAATGAAAACACAACAGTCCAAAACCTATGGGATACTGCAAAGGCAGTCCTAAGGGGGAAATACATAGCCATCCAAGCCTCACTCAAAAGAATAGAAAAATCTAAAATGCAGTTTTTATATTCTCACCTCAAGAAGCTGAAACAGCAACAGAGGGACATGCCTAATCCACTCATGAGAAAGCAGTTGACCAAAATTAGAGCAGAAATCAACGAACTAGAAACCAGAAGTACAGTAGAGCAGATCAACAGGACTAGAAGCTGGTTCTTTGAGAGAATCAATAAAATTTACAAAACACTGGCAAGACTTATACAAATGAATAGAGAAAGGACCTAAATTAATAAAATTATGAATGAAAAAGGAGAGGTCATGACCAACACCAATGAAATTGGAATGATTATTAGAAACTTTTACAAACAGCTATATGCCAATAAATTAAGCAATCTGGAAGAGATGGAGGCCGTCCTAGAAACCTATATACTACCAAGACTGAAACAGGAAGAAATTGACTTTTTAAACAGGCCAATTAATTATGAATAGATTGAGCCAGTGATAAACAACCTTCCAAATAACAAAACTCCATGCCCGGATGGTTTTCCTGGGGAATTCTACCAATCATTCAAAGAAGAAATAATACCTATTCTCCTAAAGCTATTTCAAAAAATAGAAACAGAAGGAAAGCTACCAAACTCATTCTATGAGGCCAATATTACCTTGATCCCCAAACCAGGCAAAGACCCCCTCAAAAAGAAGAATTACAGACCAATTTCCCTAATGAATATAGATGCCAAAATCCTCAACCAGATTCTGGCTAATAGAATCCAACAGTACATTAAAACGATTATCCATCATGAACAAGTGGGATTCATTCCTGGGATGCAAGCGTGGTTCAATATTCGCAAATCGATCAGTGTGATACATCATATCAACAAGAAAAGACTCAGAAACCATATGATCCCCTCAACTGATCCAGAAAAAACATTTGACAAAATACAGCATCCTTTCCTGATTAAAACCCTTCAGAGTGTAGGAATAGAGGGTTCATTTCTCAATCTCATAAAAGCCATCTATGGAAAGGCTACAGAAAATATTTTCAATGGGGAAAAGCTGGAAGCCTTTCCCTTAAGATCAGGAACTCAACAAGGATGCCCACTCTTGCCACTATTATTCAACATAGTACTAGAATTCCTTGCAACAGCAGACAACAAAAAGGGATAAAAGGTATCCAAATCAGCAAAGAAGTCAAAATGTCTCTCTTCACAGATGACATGATACTCTATATGGAAAACCCAATAGAATACACGCGTAAAATATGAGAAGTTATAGAGCAATTCAGTAATGGGGTGGGATAGAAAATCAATGCTCAGAAATCAGTTGCATTTCTATACACGAATAATGAGACTGAAGAAAGAGAAATTAGGGAATCCAGCCCATTTACAATAGCACCAAAAACCATATGTTACCTAGGAATTAACCAGAGACGTAAAGGACCTATATTCTAGAAACTATAAATCACTTTTGAAAGACATAGAGGAAGACACAAAGAGATGGAAAAATACTCCATGCTCATGGATCGGAAGAATTAACATAGTTAAAATGTCCATGCTACCCAGAGCAATCTACACTTTCAATGCTATCCCAATCAAAATACCGATGAGATTTTACAAAGAACTTGAAAAAACAGCCCTTAAATTTGTATGGAACCAGAAAAGGCCCCGAATCGCCAAGGAATTGTTGAAAAGGAAAAACAACGCTGGGGGCGTCACAATGCCAGATTTCAAGCTGTACTACAAAGCTGTGATCACAAAGACAGCATGGTACTGGCACAAAAGCAGACACATAGACCAATGGAACAGAATAGAGAACCCAGAAATGGGCCCTCGACTCTGGGCAACTGATTTTTGACAAAGCAGGAAACAACATCCAGTGGAAAAAAGACAGTCTCTTCAATACATGGTGCTGGGGAAATTGGACAGCTACATGCAAAAGAATGAAACGTGACCACTCCCTAACACCATACACAAAGATAAACTCTAAATGGATGAAAGACCTCAATGTGAGACAGAAATCCATCAAAATCCGAGAGAAGAGCATAGGCAGCAACCTCTATGACATCAGCCACAGCAACCTTTTTTATGACACATCTCCAAAGGCAAGAGAGAAAAAGATAAAATGAACTTGTGGGATTTCATCAATATAAAAACTGTTGCACAGCCAAGGAAACAGAAAAACAAAGAGACAGCCCACGGAATGGGAGAATACATTTGGAAATGATACTACAGAGAAAAGACAGGTATCCAAGATCTACAAAGAAGTTCTCAAACTCAATACGTGAGAAACAAATAAACATCATAAAATGGGCAGAAGATATGAACTGACACTTTTCCAGTAAGACATAGAAATGGCTAACAGACACTTTAAAAAATGTTCAAAATCATTAGCCATCAGGGAAATTCATATCAAAATCACACGGAGATACCAACTTAAGCCAGTTAGAATGGCAAAAATTGACAAGGCAAGAAACAATTGTTAGAGAGGATGTGGAGAAAGGGGATCCCTCCTACATTGTTGGTGGGAATGCAAGTTGGTACAGCCACTTTGAAACAGTTTGGAGGTCCCTTAAAAGATTAAAAATAGAGCTACCCTGTGTCCAGCCATTGCACTACTGGGTATTTAAACCAAAGATACAGACGTAGTGAGAAGAAGGGCCATATGCACCCCAATGTTCATAGCAGGGCTGTTCACAATAGCTATATCGCAGAAGGAGCCAAGATGCCCTTCAACATATGACTGGATTAAGAAGTTGTGGTCCAGGCAGGAGGGGTTAAGATGGCGGAGGAGTAGGGGACCCTTTTTTCAGCCGGTCCCCTGAGTCGAGCTGGATAGGTAACAGACCAGCCTAAATAACCACAGAATCAGCCTGAGACGCAGGAAGATACATCTGGATCTCTACAAATGAACATCTCCAGCGCTGAGTATTGAGGTACGAAGAGGGGAGCTGTAAACCGTGCACAGATATCCGAAGATAAACGGAAGGGGGAGGGAGCCGCCATGTTTGGGCGCCGGGAAGCGGCAGCCACCTGCACGGGGGAGCGGGCGGACTCACGGAGAGCACCCGCGAGAGTGGACTGAGACCGGTGAACCGTGAACGCGCTCCACCAGGCAACTCCCGGAACACCGGAATCCCGGTGTGCTCAGGGGATCCAGACTGAGACCGGGAGCTCCCGAAGCGCGCGCGGGGCGGCTGGCGGCTGGCGGGCCACCTGCACGGGGGAGCGGGCGGACTCGCGGTCTGCACCCGCGAAACAGCAGACTGAGACCCTGAACCGGGTGCGCACGCCACCAGGCTTCTCACGAAACTCCGGAATCCTGGTGTGCTCACTGGGCATAGACTGAGACCAGGAGACCCGGGAGCGCCAGGGGCGGCCGGTGGCTGGCGGCATTAGAAACACAAAGGACAGAGACACGCCGGCCCTGGAAGTGAGGGCAGGGACAACGGGTGTGGGGCGCACATCCCGGGATGCTGCAGGGTTGAGCAGCACCAACAGTAACAGAGTTAAAGTGGCCAGAACATCAGTGGAGAACGGGCCGCAATCCCTCTGTTCTGTGACAATGCAGCCTCTGCTGCTCTAACTCTCAGAAGAGGCATAGCTGACCGCCAAGGAAAGCTGCCAGAGAACAAAAGCCTGGAAATACCAGCTCAGAGAGTGCCCATCCCCATCCCCCCTCGCGGGGGACACGGAGACTCTAACCAAACAGGGTTGCCTGAGTATGGGCGTGGCAGGCCCCTCTCCCAGAACACAGAAGGCAGGCTGAAAAATCAAGAAGCCCACAACCCGAGGCGCCTCGGTGGCGCAGTCATTGAGCGCCTGTCTCCGGCTTAGGGCGTGATCCCAGCGTTCCGGAAAGGAGTCCCTCATCGGGCTCTTCTGCTGGGAGCCTGCTTCTTCCTCTCTCAATCCCCTGCTTCTGTTCCGTTCTTGCTGACTGTCTGTCTCCCTCTCTCAGATAAGTAAATAAATAAAATCTTTAAAGAAGAAGCCCACATCTCTAAGATCCCTATAAAACAAGGGGCACGGCCTGGGACCCAGTCAATAATTTGGGCTCTGGACAACCCCGCAACCTCTCCTCATCAGAATGACAAGAAGGAGAAGCCACCCCCAGCAAAGAAAAGACAGTGAGACTGTGGCCTCTGCCACAGAAGTAACGGATATGGATGTAACCAAAGTATCAGAAGTGGAATTCAGAGTAATAATGGTCAAGATGATGAGTAGACTTGAAAAAAGTATTAAGGAAAATGTTACTGAGAATATAGAATCCCTAAGGGCGGAAATGAGAGCGAATTTGACAGAAATTAAAAATTCTATGAGCCAAATGCAGGCAAAACTAGAGGCTCTGACGGCCAGGATCACCAAAGCAGAGGAAAGGGTTAGTGAATTGGAGGATGGGTTAATAGAGGAAAAAATGAAAATAGAAGATGGTCTTAAAAAAATCCACGCCCACGAATGTTGGCTACGGGAGATTTCTGACTCAACGAAACGATCCAATGTTAGAATCATCGGCATCCCCGAGGGGGTGGAGAAAAACAGAGGTCTAGAAGAGATATTTGAACAAATTGTAGCTGAAAACTTCCCTAATCTAGCAAGGGAAACAAAAATTCGTGTCCAAGAGGCAGAGAGGACCCCTCCCAAGCTCAACCACGACAAACCTACTCCACATCACGTCATAGTGCATTTCGCAAATATTAGATGCAAGGATACAGTATTGAAAGCGGCCAGGGCAAAGAAATTTCTCACGTACCAAGGCAAAGGCATCAGAATTACGTCAGACCTGTCTACACAGACCTGGAATGAGAGAAAGGGTTGGGGGAGCATTTTTAAAGCTCTTTCAGAGAAAAATATGCAGCCAAGGATCCTTTATCCAGCAAGGCTGTCATTCAGAATTGATGGAGAAATAAAGACATTTCAGAATCGACAGTCACTAACCAATTTCGCAACCACGAAACCAGCCCTACAGGAGATATTACGGGGGGGTTCTATAAAAGTAAAAAGGCCCCAAGAGTGATACAAAACAGAAAGTCACAGCCAATACAAACAAAGACTTTACTGACAACATGGCAGCATTAAAAGCATATCTCTCAGTACTCAGTCTTAATATTAATGGTTTAAATTCTTGCTTAAACGCCACAGGGTTGCAGATTGGATAAAAAGAAATGACCCATCCATTTGCTGTCTACAAGAGACTCATTTCGAACCCAAAGATGCATGCAGACTGAGAGTAAGGGGATGGCGTACCATCTTTCTCACAAATGGACCTCAAAAGAAAGCTGGGGTAGCAATTCTCATATCAGATAAACTGGATTTTAAACTACACACTATAGTTAGAGACGCAGAAGGGCACTATATTATTCTTAAAGGAAGTATTCAACAAGTGGATATGACAATTATAAATATATATGCCCCCAACAGGGGAGCAGCAAGATACACAAGCCAACTCTTAACCAGAATAAAGAGACATATAAATAAAATACATTAATAGTAGGGGACCTCAACACTCCACTATCAGAAATAGACAGAACACCCTGGCAAAAACTAAGCAAAGAATCAAAGGCTTTGAATGCCATACTCGATGAGTTGGACCTCATAGATATATAGAGAACACTACACCCCAGAACCAAAGAATACTCATTCTATTCTAATGCCCATGGAACATTCTCAAAAATAGACCATGTTCTGGGAAACAAAACAGGTCTCAGCCGATACCAAAAGATTGAAATTATCCCCTGCATATTCTCAGACCACAACGTTCTGAAATTGGAACTCAACCACAAGGAAAAATTTGGAAGAAACTCAAACACTTGGAGACTAAGAACCATCCTGCTCAGGAATGACTCGATAAACCAGGAAATCAAAAATCAAATTAAACAATTTATGGAGACCAATGAGAATGAAAATACAACAGTCCAAAACCTATGGGATACTACAAAGGCAGTCCTAAGGGGAAAATACATAGCCATCCAAGCCTCACTCAAAAGAATAGAAAAATCTAAAATGCAGTTTTTATATTCTCACCTCAAGAAGCTGAAACAGCAACAGAGGGACAGGCCTAATCCACGCACGAGGAAGCAGTTGACCAAAATTAGAGCTGAAATCAATCAAGCAGAAACCAGAAATACAGTAGAGCAGATCAACAGGACTAGAAGCTTTGAGAGAATCAATAAAATTGACAGACCACTGGCAACGCTCATCCAAAAGAAAAGAGAAAGGACCCAGATTATTAAAATTATGAATGAAAAAGGAGAGGTCACGATGAACACCATTGAAATTGGAAGGATTATTAGAAATTTTTATCAACAGCTATATGCCAATAAACTAAGCAATCCGGAAGAGATGGAATCCTTCCTGGAATCCTATAAACTACCAAGATTGAAACAGGAAGAAACTGATTTCTTAAACAGGCCAATTAATGATGAAGAAATTGAGTCAGTGATAAACAACCTTCCAAATAACAAAACTCCAGGCCCGGACGGTTTTCCTGGGGAATTCTACCAAACATTCAAAGAAGAAATAATACCTACTCTCCTAAAGCTATTTCAAAAAATAGAAACAGAAGGAAAGCTACCAAACTCATTCTATGAGGCCAATATTACCTTGATCCCCAAACCAGGCAAAGACCCCCTGAAAAAGGAGAATTACAGACCGATTGCCCTAATGAATATGGACGCCAAAATCCTCAACAAGATACTTGCTAATAGAATCCAACAGTTCATTAAAAGGATTATCCACCACGATCAAGTGGGATTCATACCTGGGATGCAAGCGTGGTTCAATATTCGCAAATCAATCAGCGTGATTGATCGATATGGTGTATCAGCGTGATACATCATATCGAGAAGAAAAGACTCAGGAACCATATGATCCTCTCAATTGATGCCGAAAAAGCATTTGACAAAATACAGCATCCTTTCCTGATTAAAACCCTTCAGAGTGTAGGAATAGAAGGTACATTTCTCAATATCATAAAAGCCATCTATGAAAAGCCTACTGCAAATATTATTCTCAATGGGGAAAAGCTGGAAGCCTTTCCCTTAAGATCAGGAACACGACAAGGATGCCCACTCTCGCCACTATTATTCAACATCGTACTAGAAGTCCTTGCAACAGCAATCAGACGACAGAAAGGGATCAAAGGTATTCAAATCGGCAAAGAAGAAGTCAAAATGTCTCTCTTCGCAGATGACATGATACTCTATATGGAAAACCCAAAAGAAGCCACTCCCAAACTATTAGAAGTTATAGAGCAATTCAGTAACGTGGTGGGATACAAAATCAATGCTCAGAAATCAGTTGCATTTCTGTACACAAATAACGAGAACGAAGAAAGAGAAATTAGGCAATCCATCCCATTTACAATAGCACCAAAAACCATACGTTACCTTGGAATTAACTTAACCAGAGACATAAAGGACCTTTATTCTAGAAACTATAAATCATCCTTAAAAGACATTGAGGAAGACATAAAAAGATGGAAAGATATTCCATGCTCATGGATTGGAAGAATTAACATAGTTAAAATGTCCATGCTACCCAGAGCAATCTACACTTTCAATGCTATCCCGATCAAAATACCGAGGACATTTTTCAAAGAACTGGAACAAATAGTCCTTAAATTTGTATGGAACCAGAAAAGGCCCCGAATCTCCAAGGAACTGTTGAAAAGGAAAAACAAAGCTGGGGGCATCACAATGCTGGATTTCGAGCTGTACTACAAAGCTGTGATCACAAAGACAGCATGGTACTGGCACAAAAACAGACACATAGACCAATGGAACAGAATAGAGAGCCCAGAAATGGACCCTCAGCTCTTTGGGCAACTAATATTTGATAAAGCAGGAAAAAACATCCGGTGGGAAAAAGTCTCTTCAATAAATGGTGCTGGGAAAATTGGACAGCCACATGCAAAAAAATGAAACTTGACCACTATCTCACACCATACACAAAAATAAACTCCAAATGGATGAAAGACCTCGATGTGAGACAGGAATCCATCAAAATCCTAGAGGAGAACATAGGCAGCAACCTCTACGACATCGGCCAAAGCAACCTTTTTCATGATACATCCCCAAAGGCAAGAGAAACAAAAGATACAATGAATTTATGGGACTTCATCAAGATTAAAAGTTTCGGCACAGCCAAGGAAACAGTCAGAAAAACTAAGAGGCAGCCCACGGAATGGGAGAAGATATTTGCAAATGACACTATAGATAAAGGACTGGTATCCAAGATCTACAAAGAACTTCTCAAACTCAATACACGAGAAACAAATAAATCAAAAAATGGGCAGAAGATATGAACAGACACTTTTTCAATGAAGACATACAAATGGCTAACAGACACATGAAAAAAATGTTCAAAATCATTAGCCATCAAGGAAATTCAAATCAAAACTTCACTGAGATACCACCTTATGCCAGTTAGAATGGCAAAAATAGACAAGGCAAGAAACAACAATTGTTGGAGAGGATGTGGAGAAAGGGGATCCCTCCTACATTGTTGGTGGGAATGCAAGTTGGTACAGCCACTCTGGAAAACAGTGTGGAGGTCCCTTAAAAAGTTAAAAATTGAGCTTCCCTATGATCCAGCCATTGCACTACTGGGTGTTTACCCCAAAGATACAGACGTAGTGAAGAGAAGGGCCATATGCACCCCAATGTTCATAGCAGCAATGTCCACAATAGCTAAATCGTGGAAGGAGCCGAGATGCCCTGCAACAGATGACTGGATTAAGAAGTTGTGGTCCATATATACAATGGAATATTACTCAGCAATCAGAAAGAACGAGTTCTCAACATTTGCTACAACATGGAAGGCACTGGAGGAGATAATGCTTAGTGAAATAAGTCAAGCAGAGAAAGACAACTATCATATGATTTCTCTCATCTATGGAACATAAGAACTAGAATGATCAGTAGGGGAAGAAAGGGATAAAGGAAGGGGGGGTAATCAGAAGGGGGAATGAAACATGAAAGACTATGGACTATGAGAAACAAACTGAGGGCTACAGAGGGGAGGGGGGTGGGGGAATGGGATAGACCGGTGATGGGTAGTAAGGAGGGCACATATTGCATGGTGCACTGGGTGTTATACACAACTAATGAATCATCGAGCCTTACATCGAAAACCGGGGATGTACTGTATGGTGACTAACATAATATAATAAAAAATCATTATTAATTAAAAAAAAAAAAAAACATGGAAGGCACTGGAGGAGATAATGCTAAGTGAAATAAGTCAAGCAGAGACAGACAACTATCATATGATTTCTCTCATCTATGGAACATAAGAACTAGAATGTATGGGAAGAAAGGGATAAAGAAAGGGGGGTAAGCAGAAGGGGGAATGAAACATGAGAGACTATGGACTATGAGAAACAAACTGAGGACATCAGAGGGGAGGGTGTGGGGGAATGGGATAGGCCGGTGATGGGTAGTAAGGAGGGCACATATTGCATGGTGCACTGGGTGTTATACACAACTAATGAATCATCGAGCCTTACATCGAAAAGCAGGGATGTACTGTATGGTGACTAACATAATATAATAAAAAATCATTATAAAAAAAAGTGTCTACGAATGCATAGGGAAAGGGTCACCTACTTTACTCAAGGAGAGAACACTCTATGTGAAAGCATCTTGCACCTCACATCTGGTGTCATGAAGTGGGAGCATTGTGCCAAACGGTGTCTGCAAGCATCAAGATAATGCCCTTCATTTAACGACGTAAGAACACTACACAGAAAGCATCTCTCAACTCACATCAGTCATGAGGAGGAAAGCCCTTCAAAAGGTTGTGTGAAAACGAAAGGAAAGTGCCATCAGTCAATTCAGCGAACCATGTTTTTGTAGAGACAAGGCAACGTTCATCAGTGAAAACACCAGGGTTTACCAATACGTGTGTTGAACCTTAAGGAAACAGCCATAGACGTAATCTCAGGAAGAAGAGGGTATGGAAAGGGTTTTCCAAGTCCCATAAACTGTCATGATGATGGAAGCATGTGTCTGATTGGGAATAAAAGCATAAGGAAAGGGACGTGAACCAATCTTAGGAAAGAACATTGTACCAAAGCCATCTTTGAAGTCACGTCTTCGGTGGTGAAGATGAAACCATTTGTACAGGTGCCTAAGAAAACATAAGGAAAGTGCCATATACTGAATCAATGAAGGAACACTGTGGAGAAACCATCTGGCATCTCACAGTCCTCTGTCATGAAAACGGAAGCATGTGCAAAAGTGTGTAAGAAAGAGACACATAATGCTCCTGGAGCATTCAGGGGCCGCTGGTGGCTGGCGGTGTTAGAAACACAAAGGACAGAGACACACTGGCCCTGTAGGTGAGAGCTGGGATGCCAGGTGTGGGGCTCACATCCCAGACAGTGCAGGGTTGAGCAGCACCAACAGAAACAGAGTTAAAGTGGCCAGAACATCAGTGGAGAACTGTCCGCAATCCCTCTGAGACAGAGGATGAAATTTGGCCACTGCTGCTCTGGCTCTCAGAAGAGGCACAGCAAAACACCAGGGAAAGCCGCCAGAGAACAAAAGCCTGGAAATACCGAATCACTCTGTGCCCATCCCCATCCCCCCTTGCAGGGGACACGGAGACTATACCCAAACAGGGTTAACCTTGATATCGGCTTGGCAGGCCCCTCCCCCAGAAGGCAGGCTGAAAAATCAAGAAGCCCACATCCCTAAGATCCCTATAAAACAAGGGCTCATGGCCTGGGTCCCAGTCAATAATTTGGGCTCTGGACAAACCCACAACTTCTCATTAGAATGTCTAGAAGGAGAAATCCGCCCCAGCAAAGAAAAGAAAATGAGTCTGTGGCTTCTGCCACAGAACTAATGGATATGGACATAACCAAATTATCAGAAATGGAATTCAGAGTAACAAAGGTGAAGATGGTGTGTAGACTTGAAAAAGTATTAACGAAAATATTGATGAGAATATAGAATCTCTAAGGGCAGAAATGAGACCAAATCTGGCAGAAATTAAAGTAAAAAAATAACAAATAACATACAGTATCTTTGCTCAGTGTAGAATCCCTATCGTAAGTGGTTGTGGCAACGTAAAGAACATGCCATAAACTAATCTGTAAGAAACAACAGTGTACAAGAACAAATTAGGCCTAACACCATCATTCGTGAACATGGAAGCATTAACGAAAATGGTCGTGGAAGCCTACGAAAGTGCAAAACACGTATCTCTGAGAGACAACACTATACAAGGAAAGACCAATGAACACCATCTTTCATGATTATGGAAGCATGAATGAAAAGGTTCTGGAATTACCAAGACTTTGCCCCATCCTTTAGGTAATAAACCACCGTGTACAGGAAAACACCTTCAACTCATATCAACCTCCTCAATAGTGATCCCAACTCAACACTGGGTGTGTTGGCCTAGGGAAATGTCCACATACTTAGAGATAAGAAACAACGGTGTCAGCATAATTCCCTTCAAGTCACATCAGACTTCCTGAAGATGGAAGGAGGAATCAAGGTGGTTATGGTACCGTTAGGAAAGGCCTACGAACATAAAGCTGAGAAAAAAACAGTGTACAGGAACCCTCTTACAACATACAGTATCTTTGGTTAACGTGGAATCTCTATCGTAAGTGGTTGTGGCATCGTAAAGAAAATCCTTAAGCTTTTTTATATGAAACAACAGTGTACAGGAACCCGCTTAGCCCTAACATCATCCTTCGTGAATATGGAAGCAGCAACCAAATTGGACGTGGAAGCCTGACTAAAGTGCCAAACACTTATCTCTGAGACACAACACTATACAAGGAAAGACCAATGAACATAATCCTTCACAAGTAAGGAAGAATTAATGAAAAGGTTCTGGAATCTCGGGGACTCTGCCCAATCCTTATTGCTAATGAACCACTGTGTACAGGAAGACACCTTCAACTCACATCAGCCTCCTCAACACTGATCCCGATTCAATTTTGGCTCTGTAGGCCTAGGTAAAGGTCCACATACTTATAGCTAAGAAACAACGGTGTCAGGATAATGCCCTTCAAGTTACATCAGCCTTCCTGAAGATGGAAGCAGGAATCTAGGTGGTTATAGTACCATTAGGAAAAGCCTACTGAAATATACCTGAGAAACCACAGTGTACAGGAAATATATTACAACGTACA
The DNA here is from genome assembly GCF_024610735.1 of Ursus americanus. Classification (NCBI taxonomy): domain Eukaryota; kingdom Metazoa; phylum Chordata; class Mammalia; order Carnivora; family Ursidae; genus Ursus; species Ursus americanus. The sequence continues at coordinate 36,351,853 of NC_142155.1, read as the reverse complement.
ATTTTTTGTAAGTGGTTCTGGCAACATAACTACAATGCCAAAAATTTATCTGTAAGAAACAACAGTGTACGGGAACCCACTTAGCCCTGACATCATTAATAATGAGTATGGAAGCATTCACCAACGTGGTTGTGGAGCCTTAGGAAAGTGCCAAAAACTTATCTCTGAGACACAACAGTATACAAGGAAAGACCAATGATTTCTCAACATTTGCTGCAACATGGACGGTACTGGAGGAGGTAATGCTAAGTGAAATAAGTCAAGCAGAGAAAGACAATTATCATATTTTTTCTCTCAATTATGGAACATAAGAACTAGGAAGATCGGTAAGAGAAGAAAGGGATAAAAAGGGGGGGGTAATGAGAAGGGGGAATAAAGCATGGCAGATAATGGACTCTGAGATAGAAACTGATTGTTTCAGAGGGGTGAGGGGTGAGGGAATGGGAGAGGCTGGTGATGGGCATTAAGGACGGTACATATTGTATGGTGCACTGGGTGTTATACGCAACTAATGAATCATTGAAATTTACATCAAAAACAAGGGATATACTGTATGGTGACTAACATAAAATAATAAAAAAAAACACTAAAAAAAAGAAAATAGGGGGTTATGAATCACCAAAGGCACGCATACATATATCTAAGAAACAACAGTGTACAGGAAAGAACCCCTTACAATGGATATCAGCATTCACACATATGGAAATATGATCCAAGGTGGAGGTGGAATTAGAGGAAAAGTTTTTATTTTTTATTTTTTAAAGATTTTATTTATTTATTTGACAGAGATAGAGACAACCAGCGAGAGAGGGAACACAAGTAGGGGGAGTGGGAGAGGAAGAAGCAGGCTCATAGCAGAGGAGCCTGATGTGGGGCTCGATCCCATAACGCCAGGATCACGCCCAGAGCCGAAGGCAGACGCTTAACCGCTGTGCTACCCAGGTGCCCCTAATGAAAAGTTTGTAAATCTTGAGGACCGTGCCCCAACCTTATTGGTAATATACCACCGTATACAGGAAAACACCTTCAACTAATATCAGCCTCCTCAACACTGATCCCTATTCAAGATTGGGTGTGTACGCCTAGGGAAAGGTCCACATAATTATAGCTAAGAAACAACAGTGTCAGGATAATGCCTTTCAAGTCACATCAGCCTTCCTAAAGACGGAAGCATCGGTCAAGGTCGCTAGGGTACCCTCTGGTAAGGCCTACGAACATAAAGCTGAGAAACAACAGTGTACAGGAGCCATCTTACAACGTACAATATCTTTGGTTAATGTGGCATCCTTATCATAAATTGTTGTGGCAATGTAATGAAAAGGCCATAAACTTATCTGTAAGAAACAACAGTGTACGGGAACCCACTTAGCCCTAATATCAAAATTCATGAATATGGAAGCATTAACCAAAATGGTTGTGGAAGCCTGACAAGAGTGCCAAAAACTTATCTCTGAGACGCAACACTATACAAGGAAAGACCAATGAACATCATCTTTCAAGAGTAAGGAAGATTTTATCATAGTGGTCTTGAAACATGAAATTTGTGCCCCATTCTTGTACGTAATAGACAGCAGTGTCTTTGAACCATCCTCCAATTAAAGCAACCTCCTGCATAGGGATCCCTTCGCAAAATTGTGTTGCAGTCCTAGGGAAATTACCACACCCTTCTCTCTAGGAAACAACAGTGTCAGGATAATGTCTACCAATAATATCACTGATTAGAAATAGGGAAGCATGACTCAAAGTGGTTGTCGAAGCTTTAGGAAAGGTCTAAGTACATATCTGTAAGAAACAACAGTGTATAGGGACTGCCCTCAGCTAAAATCACCCTCATGATTATACAATCCTTCAGAAAATAGGGGGTGTATGAATCACCAAACCGCATACATATATCTAAGAAAAAACCGTGTAGAGGATAGAACCCCTTACAATGAACATCACCATTCACGAATATGGAAACATGAACCAAGGAGGAGGTAGAATCAGAAGAAAAGGACCACATACCTATCCCTTGACAATACCACTTTACAGAATAGCATTAACAATTAACAGCATCTTTCATGAATATGGAAGCATTAATGAATAGTTTCTTGAATCTTGAGGACTATTCCCCATCCTTATTGGTAATGAACCACCGTGTACAGGAAAACACCTTCAACTAACATCAGCCTAATCAATACTGATGCCTATTCAACATTGTGTGTGTAGGCCTAGGGAAATTTTCCCATACTTATAGCTAAGAAACAATGGTGTGAGGATAATGCCCTTCAAATCACATCAGCCTTCTGAAGATGGAAGCATGAATCAAGGTGGTTATGGTTCCATTGGGTAAGTCCTCCGAACATATAACTGAGAAACAACAGTGTACAGGAACCATCTTACAACATACAATATCTTTGGTTAATGTGGACTCCCTATCGTAAGTGATTGCAGCAACCTAACCAAAGTGCCATAAACTTATAGGTAAGAAAGAACATTGTACAGGAACCCACTTACCCATAATATCATCATTCATGAATATGGAAGCATTCATCAAATTGGTCACGGACGCCTGATGAAAATGAAAAACACTTATCTCTGAGACACAACACTATACAAGGAAAGACACAACACTATCCATGGCTGCCATTTGGGACTCCAGAAAGCACTCTGAGACAAGGAAACCTCAGGGAACACCTGACCCAAGCCCAGACGAAACCAATTCCAGCAGATTCCTGGCCCCTAAACACTGTGCCGACAGTCTCCCCAACCCACTCTCCTCAGCCCCGATAGGGTCGCAGAGCCAGCCGATTGAGATTTCCATCCTCCTAGGGCCTGACATTAACATTAGGTTGGGTTCTCAGGGCTTCACTCCTAGAGACACAGCACAAAGATATAGGTATTGGGGAAGCCTGAGCCCGATTGGGGCCAAAGCATGCCACACAGAAAGAAAGAGTGCCATCTGGGACTCTAGAGGCTATTAGGAGCAGGAGAAATCTGCATATCCCACACAGTCAATCCCGTCCAGCTCCCGCATTCAGGAGACCCTTGGATGAAAACCCTGAGCCTTCCTTTCTCCACAACCCACCTACTCAAATCAGGACACGGCAATGCTGAGTTCAAAACCAAGATATGGTCTTTCCCATGCTCCTGAGCCCTAAGCCAAATGCTCCGTTGGGTTCCCAGAGACCATTCCAGGAGCCAAGCACCAAACACACAGGGACTGGGGAAACCTGAGCCACATTGGTGAATCAGCATGCCACAGAGAGGGAAACCGTACCATTTGGACCTGCAGAGGAAGAGAAATAAGAATGCCTACCTGATCCAATCCCAGCGAGACACCACTTCCACAGACCCCCTGTGGGCAACTCCTGTGTCTGACATTCAACCCAAAGCACACCCTCCTCTTAGGCCCCTGGAATCTCACATCGGATGGCTCATCTGAACAGCCATACACCTAGACCCGTGCCCTTACTACACGTTGAGTAGTGTGAGGTCCATTCCGAGACATCTAGCTCCAAGGACCAGGGAATGGGGACTGCTGAGCAATGTCAGCACACAAAGCCTGCCACACAGAAGGAAAGGTTGTCATCTGGGACTCCAGAAAGCACTCTGAGAAGGAGAAACCTCAGGGAACACCTGACCAAAGCAAAGAGAAAATCACTTCCAGTGGATTCCTGACCCCTAAACACTGTGCCGACAGTCTCTCCAGCCCACTCTCCTGAGCCTCAACAGGGTGGAAGAGCCAGTCGATTGGGCTTTGCAGCCTCCTAGGGCGTGACACTCACCATAGCTTGGGTACTCAGGGGTCCACTCCTAGAGAGATGGCACAAAGATATAGGGATTTGGGAAACCTGAGCCCTATCTGAGGCCTCAGCATGCCACACAGAAAGAAAACGTACCATCTGGGATGCAGAGGTATTCGGGGGCTGAAAAATCTGCATATCCCACTGAATCAATTCTAGCTGGCTCCCGCATTCAGGGTCCCCTTGGACCAAAACCCTGAGCCTTCCCTTCTCCACAACCCACCTACTCAAATCAGGACACAGCAATGGTGAGCTCAAAACCAGGAGATGGTCCCTCCCAGGCTCCTGAGCCCTAAGCCAAATGTTCCGTTGGCTTCCAAGAGGTCTTTCCAGGAGGCAAACACACAGCGACTGGGGAAACCTGAGTCATACCTGCAAATCAGCATGCCATGCAGATGGAAACTGTGCCATTTGGACCCGCAGAAGGAATGCAGAGCAGAAGTTATGAATTCCCAGCTGTTCCAAACCCAATGAACCCCACATTCAAAGCCCCCCTGCCTGCAACTGCTGTGTTTCAGATGCAACCCAAATCACGCCCTACTCTTGGCCCCTGGAAGGTCGCATCTGCTGGCTGATCTTTAGGGCCATGCCCCTAGACCCACGCCTTAATTCTAGTTTGGGGTCTGTTAGGTTTATTCCCATACGCCTGACTCCAAAGCACAGGGATCAGGTACCACTGAGCAATGTTAGGCAGTAGCCTGCCACACAGAACTAAAATATGCCATTTGGGACTCCAGAAAGTTTTGCGAGAAGAAACCTAAGTGAACGCCTGACCTAAGCCCAGCGAATCTCCACTTTCAGTGGAACTCTAGGCCCTCATCCGTGACACTGGCACTCTCCTCAGCCCCCAGGTCAGTTTGTTTAGAGCCGGTCAATCGGGCTTTCCATCCTCCCCTCCATGACAGTAATCACAGGTTGGATTCTGAGTAGTCCACTCCCAGAGGTCTGCCTCCAAAGATACGGAGATGAAGAAGCCTGAGTCATACCTAAGGCCTCAGTATGCCACCCAAAGCGAAACCGTTTTATTTGGGACTCCAGAAAGGAGGTCGAGGGGGAGAAATCCTAATTACTTCTGTACTTGATTCCCTCGATCCCCTGCATTCACTGGCTCATGGGCACAAACCCACTGCTTCACACTCACCCCAACCCATGCCATCAATCCCCGCCCCCACCGTGGAAATTCTGGACACATCCACCCTATTGGAACTCTCATTCTCCTATGCCTTACCCCTAACCCTAGATTTGGTGTGAGAGGTCCATTCTGAAAAGGCTGGAGTGGGAGACATGGATCCTGAGGGCGGACCTGTGGCCCCCCTCCAAGGCCGGGCATCATCCTTGCCTCACAGGGGATCCATGAAAGTGTTCTATCAGATGACTGATGGGGCTCCCTCCTGAAGAACTCAGACACAGAAAGACAATTACAGATGCTCACATGTACATACAACATGGGGAGAGAAATTACTGAACGCATAGATACGGAGAATAGATTTGTGGGTGCCTGATTCAGAGGAGGATGGGAAGGGTGAAGGTGGTCAAAGATACAGGTTTGTGTGTTAAAATCCAACAGCCATGGAATGTTCTGTGCAGCATGGAGACTAAAGTGAACCCCGCAGGATGGGGTACAGGTTCCCCAGCTCTTGAAAGTACAGTACTCCTAGGAAACCTTTCAGAGCAGAAAGGGTATAAAGAAGGAATGACCATTAATTAATATGGAAAAATTAGTGACCATGCTCAGACTCCTAAATTTACTTATTGTTGGCATTTCTCAGGACCCAGGACACAATTCCTAATGGATGCCGAAAATAAATGGAGAGAAAGCACAGCAGATGCTCACAAACAGAATTCAAAGCGCTGGTGGCTGGACACGGAGAGCGGTTTACAGGAAGGAGCTGGTTACGGTGCACGCTGCATCTGTCGTGCTTCTCCCCAAACAGATGCTGAATGCAAAGCTCACCGTTCAACTCTTTTCATAAGGAACATCCTCTTCAGGTTTCTTCCCATTAGTGAAACCAGGTGATAACGGAGATCTTTCCAAAAAGCCAAGTGTCTTCCCATGAACTTTTAAAAAATGGGGAATACTTATACTTCACCGTTGCTGAGGGAGGAGATGTGAAAGCTTCTCCTGGAAACAAACCTCAGCAGATCCACCCAGAAAGGCATCTTCCTCAGCATGCCGAACGCGGACTACCTCCTACCCCCAGATACCTTCTCCTTCCCCTCGCTCAGGACAACCCACAACAGCTGGGAGTTACCCCAGTTCCTCCTTTCTCCCATCCTCAATATCTAAGCTGTCGGCAAATTCTGTGAGCTCCATCTTCAAGACGTACCCACCGTAGGACTCACCACTCCTTTCAAGGCCGCCTGTCTGGACCACACTGGAGCCCATCTCTTGCCTGAGTTCCTGGAAAAGAGTCATCATTGACCTCCCTTGCCCAACCTCAACCCTCTGTCATCTGTTCTCAACCCTGCAGCCAGGATGACCCAGTGAAACAGGGTCCCATGGGGTCACAGCCCTGCTATGGCTTTCTGTCACACTCTGTCACCTTGATGATGCAAGTCCTAAGCTGTCGCCTGTGGTCACAGGGCCATCTTGTAGCTCATGGATGCACCTGGTATGCTCCTTCCCTGGGGCCTTTGCGCATGCTTTCCATTCTGTTTAGAATGCTCTTCATGTGATATCACTGACCTTCCCTAGATCTTGACTCAAGCATCACCCTCCTAGTGAAGTACCACCTGACCCCTATGTGAATACCAAACACCACCCCCACCTTCCCTTCAGCACCCCCAGTCCTGTCTCCTCCTTTATATTTCCATAGCACTTATTATAATCTCCAGTTCATCTTGGCAGGGAAGAAACTGAGGCATCAATTGATGGCTTCATCACCTACTGCTCCCAATTTCCTGGTCCAAAGTCCAGGGGAAAAGGTGCCCCAGGACTCTTACACAGCCAGGATGCCCGGGACGAGGGGGTCCATCCACCTCCTGCACCCTGAACACCATCAGGTAAGGGAGCCATATGAGGAATTCACCTGTACACGAAACCTGAAACCAGAAACCTTCCTCGATGACAGGTGAGCACACACATTTACTCCTCTTCCCTGAGGTGCTCATCCAAGAAACCTGAGCAGAGATGCTGCCCAGAGCCCAAATATCCCTCTGGCCAAAATCCTGGGAAACAGACATCTGATCTCAGCACCCTGCCAGGCTTGGATCGGCTCAGTGAGTCCTAAGACCCAGAGACTTCTTTCCACTCCAGCTCAATCCTTCTCACAGAGAAGCAAACTCCAGCCTCACAAACATGCTCATCATTAGCTCTGGAATTCCCTGTGTTGTGTCTACACTGGCCCACACAGTGGTCCCATGCAGAACACTCCACAAATGTCCTAGGTTTACAAGCCACTTTCAAGCTGCCCTTAGAAAGGCAGAAACTGGCCCAATTAGGCAGACCAGCCAAGTGATTTGATGTGCTGCAAACTCGGACAACATCCTCCCTGAACACCAATGCTTCCGAGTCCAAGTGTCCAAACTTCGCTCACTGGGCACTGAGAACCATGTAAGCATGAACACTGCTCTTTCGATTCACTGACCTCCCAGGCCTTCCAATCAGAACCAAGCTCCAGTCACCACTCTATTTTCCCTTCAGAGAGAGAGGTCAAATGATGGAATAAAACACTCCCTGTGTACAGCACACTTTTATCCACATAGAATTCCTTGGTCTTTCTCATTCGGGCAGCCCTACAAGACCCATACCAATGAGAGATACCACAAGTTCAATCATCACGTATATATTTGACCTTGTGTTCTTTCTTTTGATAATTTTATTTCAAAGTCAATGTCTCTCTTGCTTCTTAAAATAATAATAATTAATAATTAATAATCATGATAATGATGATGATGATATGGTCACCTAAGGATTTGGATCTCCATTGCCAGATGGCATGGCTCTTGTCCAGATAAGGATGAAGACAAAACCTCAGCCCATAAAGCAAAGCCCACAACCTCAGGGATCCCGACACGCCTCATGGGTGAAGAGTTCCGATGCTACATGGACTTGTCTGAGTCCAAACGATACAGGCAAACTCCAGCATTCATTCTGTTTTCTTCATTAATTCCCCAGCTCAAGTCGCAAGTGACTCACCGGGTCAAGCTTCCAGAGCCCTGGATGGGTCTCCAGGTGAGCACCCCCACCCCGGGGGGGGGGGGGGGGACATGAACACCAACAAAGGATTCTTTTAATATTTCACAAGACTGTTTTCCCATTCTTTAATTAAACTGGGAAATAAAAACGCACAGATAGCCCCTTCTACTAGCCGGTCCGATTCACTTCACTGGTCGATATAAGAGCAGGAAATAAAAGAGTTACGGATTTTCTGAGGACCCATCATGTCCATCACTTCAGGTTTGAAACTTCACACACATGCAAGGAAAGAAGCTCCAGCAAACATCTCGGCCTGGCAACTCTGACTGCCTGAATTGGAGTGACAGGGACAAACGATGATTCTGTGTGTGCTGGCTGAGGCTGGTGGCCCTGAAGAAGGGACTCGGCCAGCTCTCCACCTGTGCCTCAACTGTCCTCAGCCAGGAACCAGCTCACAGCCCTCACCTGTCACAACGTTCACATGGGAGACCACAGCCACCCCAGGAGCGCGCCCTGCCCATACCCTGCTGCAGAATGCACTCAGCTCTCCTCTGGGACCCGTCACCTCTACCCAGACCTGGAACCCCCATCTGCTGCAAAGCTCCAGGATTCCCCCTCCTTTCCCAAAATTACACTGGCCCAAGGCTTTCCTGAGAAAGGGAGAAGGCTACCTAATGAATGGTTCACACCTTCTTTCCCTTTCTTTCATATTTATCTCCACTTACCTTCCTACCTGTGCAAACTGTTAAGTGATGTATGCATGGAACATGAACGTGTTCTGAGATCGCAATCTTTCATTGCAGCCTTCTCAGGCCTCCTTATGCAATAAAATACCATATCCCTAGGACAGGGAGTTTTAAAATTATTATTTACAGAATAATAGAGCCCAAATCACCTCGTTTTTAGTTGCTCTTCAATAGGCAGAACAGTTTCTGTGTAAAGACTTTCCACAGATATGACCTTCCATCAATTTCTTTATTTTCTTTTTAAAATTTTTTTTTATTATGTTATGTTAGTCACCATACACTACATCCTTAGTTTTTGATGTAGTGTTCCATGATTCATTGTTTGCATACAACACCCAGGGCTCCATGCAATATGTGCCCTCCTTAATACCCATCACCGGCCTATCCCAACCCCCCACCAAACCCCTCTGAAGCCCTCAGTTTGTTTCCCAGAGTCCATAGTCTGTCGTGGTTCATTCCCCCTTCTGTTTACCCCACCCTTCATTCTTCCCTTCCTTCTCCTACTGAGCTCCCTGCTATTTCTCCTGTTCCATAAATGAGTGAATCCGTATCAAAATTGCCTTTCTCTGCTTGACTTATTTCACCTTCCAGCAATCTCATAAGGAGGAAACAGAAACTCTGTGGGATAACCTGACTCACCCAGCGTCAAGCAAGTAGTTCCAGAACTCAGCCCAGGGCTCCCGTCACCAGGCCCCTTGAAGCCACCAGCATGACTCTATCCAAAGGAATTCCCAAAGACTCTCCTTCTGACTGCACCACCAAAGAAATGACAGAGAGAATATGGCACCTCAAAATATTGAGTTGATACATCTAGTAAAGCTAGATAGTCAAGCTTAACTTTTAAACAGGAAAAGGCTGCTTTGAATAATTTTGAATTTTCCCTCGACCCTCATTGTAATTCTTGGGATGAAAAGACTAATCAGTAATGAAACATCACCTTTGACAAATGACAAGACATCATCCATATCTGTATCTGACGACAAAAAGCCATCTAACCCTAAATGGTGGCCACTCACCCATATCGTAGGCCCAACTGAATAAACACTGTTAGATGTATATCTCAAAAATACACAAAGAGTAAATCTAACCTTCCCTTTCTAATGAAAGAGTGTTTCTAGGAAACAGCTGTTCAAAATACATTCATAAGCAGTCAATGAACAGAGAAAATGGGATCCCCTGCAAAGTGCTCTAAGCTCAGAAACTAAGTACCTCCTTCACCAAATTCAGAACACTGACAACTATTACTTAAGTTTTACTTCATGGCTCAACTAGAGAAAAGAGAAAAGCCCAGGAGATAGTGGGTTAATGAGAGGTGTTACCTCCAGTCCTGACGTGGATATGACATTTCTCCAAATGGACCTGCCGCTTTCTCTGAATGCTGGTGTCCTGTGTCAAGCTGCCTCACTGACTCAGATGCAGACGTTCAAAACCTCGGGTCTCATGGAGCCAGAGAAGAGAAGTGTTGTTAGGTGGGGAGAAGGCGGCTCCTCGGACCTAAAGCCAGCATGCCTGCTGCAGTTTCTGGGAGAAGGGGAAACACAGACTTGTCTTTTAGTAGTAATTATCTTCCAGCCCATTGCCACCATTCCCAGGGAACAAGCAGCACAATGCTGAAGTTGGGTAACGGCTCTGGGGTTTCCTAGTGCCACACATGTGCCTGAAGGAACAGGGAACACCCTGCTGAACTTGGGGAACTGCTCAATGTCCATTACCTGCACTGTGTCGGGGTACAGGGGCACCGCACTGAAGTTGGGGACCGTGCGGTCCTTACTCTCGCTCTTGCTGGGGAACAAGTGAAACCCTGGAATGTCTGCGACCAATACCACAAAAGCTCTGCTGAGCAGGTGCCCTGGAGTCCATGGGTTTGCTATGTAAGGCCAGTTGACAGAGAGTAGGCAGAAGAGACTATCAAGGGAAAAAGAAAACTCAACTGAGTCTCCAAATGAACTCCCTCCACATGCCCTTCCAGAACCCCACCTCTCACCCTGGGTGCCCCTACTCCCAGACCATGCCCCACACAGGCACACAGCATGCATTCACTCAGCCAGGAACTCCACACGTTGAATCTCTCAGAGCTCCCCTTCCCTGGTTCCCAGTCTACATCCTAGGTCTGCTCTGGGTTTGCCCACAGAGACGTAGCTCCACCCCCATGGGGTGATTGGTTTGGGAGTGTGCGGTTTCCAGCCCCTTGAATGCGGGGCAACCAGCCCCATGACTCACAACTCTGGGAGTGCAAGGGGTCCAAGACCTGCCTCCTTGGCTCAATGCCCAGCGCAGGCATGACTGTGATCACGGGCAGGGCCCCAAGCACGCGCACGCGCGCACACACACACACACACACACACACACACACACACACACACATACACTGCCCCTTCCGCGGACCCCTCTAGCTGCAGAACACCCTCAGAGCCCTGCCCCTTCCCTTCTGCACCAACCCTTCCTACAGGTGTGTGCCTGGATTCTGGCTAGGTCAGCTGCTCTCAGACTGTTCCAGCTTTGGGCTTTAGTAAATGGCAATGCTTTCATGCATGTCCAAGGCAATTTTAAGCCCCAAAAGGAATGCTCCAAGCGGGAATAGCTTTGCCTTCTTGTCTCACCCATGGAGTGGATAGTGCTTCTCAGACCTTCAAAGCATCCTTCTAGGATGAGCCCATTTGTGCTGGAATCTATATACACATGCTTGGTTCTGCAGGGTAGGGGCCAGGAGGAACAGCCGGCCTTCTGTGCTGTCACGGTTGTGAACCAGGAACATTTATTTTTCACTTGAAAAGAAAACATAGTGTTATTGTCAACACTAAAGGAAGGAACATTTTAAAACATTTTAGAGAGAAATGAAGAGAGTTTTATTCAAACCCAAGTCAGGTCAGATGCCTGGGAGACACAGTCTTCACAAAGAAGAGAGTGCTCCAGGGAAGGAACATTTAGGGCAGGGTTATATATTTGTTCTGTTTTGTGTTAGGTACAGTTACCCATCACGATGAGGCAGAAGATTCCAGAAAGTGACAGACTTTTCTTATCTTTTCAGTATGTACAAGTCGGTATGACTTTAATCTTACGGGGGACAGAGAGGTTCTTTTGTGTTCTCACCTTGATGTTGGCAAGGGCATTTTTTTGTTCTCTTTTTTCTTTTTGAAACAGATGGACAATATGTGCTGGGGGCAGAAATAGGGCCCATGCTTTGAGGGTTTGCCCGGTCATTTTGAGCTGGGTGAAATGATAAAGGAGGGTTTCCCTAGGAGGTCAAGATCAGGGTCCACAGATGGTATGAGATAAAAATTACTCTTATCCTTATCACCACTACCAAATGGAGGAGCTTGAGATGAAAGCACCTTTCCCATAGCTCAGAGACATCAAAAGGACCCCTACAGAAGGTTACCTGCTCCATGGTCAACACAGGTAACAGAGGCGTTCACATTCTCTGGACTCCTCCCTTGTCCTGCCCAAATCTCTGAAGCATAGAGATCATTTACAGTCAGAATTTTAGACATCTTAGAGATGTCTGGCACCATTCCCTTGGACTACAGAATACAACAGAATAGCTCACTGTCACAATACGAAAGTGCCCCTGGATACACTAAGTTCTTTCTCCACAACTTTTGCCTCATGGAAATCGTAATCCTAACATAGAAACACTGCGATAGTTGGGAAGTAAATAATCAGAGGTAAGGGAATATTTTAGCAATCTTTAGGGGCATTGTCTCACTCTGTAGAAGAGGCTGAGTGTTTTCAAATAGTCTTTCCGACCTTTCCACCAAGAGCTTCCATCAATTAAAAAAGGATAGTTCTTTCAGGCACTTTAATATCAGAAAAATAGTATAGTATCTCTATTCTAAGGGATCTTTAAGTCTCTTACTCAAAGGTCCTCCACTGAGATAATTATCTTCATGGTCATGATGGGCAGAGGTGAAAAGGCAGCCGAATTCGTTCCATTTGGCCACACAACAAGAAAATCCTAATACTTCCTAGGTTTCCAGATCAACAAGACCAGAGGTAAGAGCGAAATGGTACCCTGTATGGAAGAACAAGGGTTTTGGAGTCAGTTTGGAGATCCCACTTAGGTTTCTGACACTAAAATCCTCTGTAATTCATATAATCTCTGAGCCCTTGTCTATCCATCTAGGAAATGGGACTCATTCTGTATACACCCTAGTTGAGAAGTTTAAGAGGGAGAATGCTACACAGAGCCACTATGCAATCTCCCAAGAGCAGGTGCTCAGGAGCCATAATTACCATTGGGTCTATTTCTTTTCCAGAGAAAAGAACACATGGTGAAACCGTTTTTTGAAAAGATGACTCACAAGATGATTTTTAAACCTTAAGGAAGGTCAAGAAGCTGCTATTGTGTCATAATTCTCTCAGAAATCATGTTGATAGACTGGTGGGGACAATAGCACCATCATCACTAGGAGAGGGGAGCTCCCATCTCCATATGGCTATGTTGACTCCCTTAACTCAATGCCACCAAGAAGGAAAGCTGGAGGGAGGTGGTGGTGGGCCCAGGCCAAGGCTGCCAGGTGTGGCTGGCACATGCAGAACTCTGATAGGAGGCTTAACTCCTGTCTACGTTAGGATAGTCAGTGTTCTTCAGAGACAAAGGGCCATTGTGTGTGAGCCCTGATGTAGAAAAGGTGGCAAATATCCACTGCGATCCCCTCTCTGACCCTTAAGATAAGCAGCAAAGTTACATTGAATTTTTAAACATAGAGGGACTGCCTGGTCTTCTTTTGATGAGGACTAGGGCTCTAATCCTTGGAGGCCTAAGAATAGAATCTAGTTATTTTCAGTATTTTAAAATGTAGACATGATTCATGGTCCAACATATCATCTGTTTGGGTAAATAGTCTATGACCGCTGGAAAATAATGTATTCTGCACTTATTATCGAATGTTCCATAGACGTCAATTAGGTCACATTTGTGACCGAGTTTTGTCTGCTCTATCAAATATTAAGAAAGGCATATTAAAATTTCCAAACAAAATTTCCAAAGAAAAGGAGGAAAGCCATTAGAAAAGGTTGTGTGAACACGAAAAGAAAGTGCCATCAGTCAGTTCAGAGAACCAAGTTTGGGTAGAGAGACGGCAACATTGATCAGTGAAGAGAGCAGGGTTTCCCATTACATGTGTTGAACCTTAAGGGAACTGCCATAGATGTGAAAGAGCACCATCTAGAGACAACATTCCAAATCATATCTACGTTCAGGAGGATGGATGTATGTTCCAAAAGTGTGTATGAAAACGTAAGGAACATGCTGTATGCTCAGGTAAGGACACCCTTGGGAAAAGATCTTCCAATTCACATCTTCTGTAATGAAGAAGAAGTACTTGCAGAAGTGCAAGTGAAAGCAGAAGGAGAGGTCCTATCTAAGTAGTTGTGAGAACCAACTCAGTGTTGATAGAAGGCAACATCAAACCAACATCAGGACCGATGAACACACCCAAGATTTCCAAAAAGTGTGATGAACCTTAAGGAAAGGGCAATTTTCACAAATCTCAGTCAGAACACCGAATAGACACCAATGTCCAAGTCAAGTCTTCTCTTAGGAAGGTGGCAAGTTTTTCAAAAGTGTCCATGAATGCATAAGTAAGGTGTCACCTGCTTTACGCTAGGAGAGAACACTCTATATAAAAGCATCTTGCACTTCACATCTGGTGTCATGGATTGGGAGCATTGTGCAAAATGGGGTCTGCAAGCATCAAGATAATGCCCTTCGTTTAACTACTTAAGAACACTACACAGAAAGCATCTCTCAACTCACATCTGTCATGAGGAGGAAAGCCGTTTGAAAAGGTTTTGTGAAAAGGAAAAGAAAGTGCCATTATTTAATTCAGCGAACCAAGTTTGTGCAGAGAGACAGCAACATCGATTAGTGAAGGCACCAGTGTTTCCCAGTATGTGTGTTGAACATTAATTAAACTGCCATAGACGTAACTCTCAGTAAGAAGAGGGTATGGAAAGGGTCCTCCGAATCCTAACGTCTGTCACGATGATGGATGCATGTTTCCGAGTGGGAATGAAAGCATAAGGAAAGGGCCATTAACCAGTCTTTAAGAAAGAACAATGTGGCAGGATACAAAATCAATGCTCAGAAATCAGTTGCATTTCTATAAACAAATAATGCGACTGAAGAAAGAGAAATTAGGGAATCCATCCCATTTGCAAGAGCACCAAAAACCATACGTTACCTTTGCATTAAGTTAACCGAGACTTAAAGGATCTGTATTCTAAAACTACAAATCACTCTTGAAAGACATTGAGGAAGACAAGATGGAATAATATTCCATGCTCATGGATCAGAAGAAATAACATAGTTAAAATGTCCATGCTATCCAGAGCAATCTACACATTCAATACTATCCTGATCAAAATACCGATGACATTTTTCAAAGAACTGGAACAAATAGTCCTTAAATTTGTATGGAACCAGAAAAGGCCCCAAATCTCCAAGGAACTGTTGATAAGGAAAAACAAAGCTGAGGGCATCATAATGCCGGATTTCGAGCTGTACTACAAAGCTGTAATCACAAAGACAGCATGTACAAGAACAGACACATAGACCAATGGAACAGAATAGAGAACCCAGAAATGGACCTTCAGCTCTTTGGGCAACTAATCTTTGATAAAGCAGGAAAAAACATCCGGTGGAAAAAGAGTCTCTTCAATAAATGGTGCTGGGAAAATTGGACAGCTACATGCAAAAGAATGAAACATGACCACTCACTCACACCATACACAAAAATAAACTCCAAATGGATGAAAGACCTCGAAGTGAGACAGGAATCCATCAAAATCCTAGAGGAGAACATAGGCAGCAATCTATACAAGATCGGCCAAAATAAACTTTTTCATGACACATATCCAAAGGCAAGAGAGACAGAAGATAAAACGAATTTGTGGGGCTTCATCAAGACAAAAACCTTCTTCACTGCCAAGGAAACAGTAAAAAAAACTAAGCACCAGCCCACGGAATGGGAGAATTTATTTTTAAATGACACTATAGATAAAAGACTGGTATTCAAGATCTACAAAGAACTCCTCAAACTCAATACACAAGAAAAAATAAGCAAATTATAATATGGGCAGAAAATGTGAACAGACACTTTTCCAATGAAGATGTACAAATGGCTAACAGACACATGAAAAAATGTTCAAAATCATTAGCCATCAGGGAAATTCAAATCAAAACCACACTGAGATAATACCTTATGCCAGTTAGAATGGCAAAAATTGACAAGGCAAGAAACAACAATTGTTGGAGAGGATGTGGAGAAAGGGGATCCCTCCCACACTGTTGGTGGGAATGCAAGTTGGTATAGCCACTCTGGAAAACAGTGTGGAGGTCCCTTATAAAGTTAAAAAGTGAGCTACCCTATGATCCAGCCATTGCACTACTGGGTATTTACCTCAAAGATACAGACGTGGTGAAGAGAAGGGCCATATGCACCCCAATGTTCATAGCAGCAATGTCCACAATAGCTAAATCGTGGAAGGAACCGACATGCCCTTCAAGAGATGACTGGAGTAAGAAGTTGTGGTCCATATATACAATGGCATATTACTCAGGTAACAGAAAGAACGAGTTCTCAACATTTGCTGCAACATGGACGGCACTGGAGGAGATAATGCTAAGTGAAATAAGTCAAGCAGAGAAAGACAATTTTCATATGATTTCTCTCATCTATGGAACATAAGACCTCGGAAGATCGGTAGGGGAAGAAAGGGATAAAGAAAGGGGGTAATCAGAAGGGGGAATGAAGCATGAGAGACCATGGGCTCTGAGAAACAAACTGAGGGCTTCAGAGAGGATTGCGGTGGGGGATTGGGATAGACCGGTGATGGGTAGTAAGGAGGGCACGTATTGCATGGTGCCTTGGGTGTCATACGCAACTAATGAATCATCGAACTTTACATTGGAAACCCGGGATGTACTGTATGGTGACTAACATAATATTAAAAAAAAACTTAAAAAAAAATTGTATCAAAGCCATCTTTCAACTCACGTCTACGTGAGTGCCGGACTCACCCTGCCTCCCCACCGACATCGGGCCCGCTGGTGCGTCGCTGGTCATTCAGGGTGGGAGAACGGGCAGAGCCCTCAAGACTCCGGTGAATTTTGAAGGCCATCTGCGCCAAAACACTGGGGCCCACGCTGGAGCTTGCCAGCACCCTCACCTCGGCCCGCCCCTCCGCTCTGCGCTCTCCGCAGAGCTGGCGGATCGGGCCTGCCAGCCTCCTGGGGGCTAAGTCTAACCCTAGGTCGGCCCCAGAGAGGCCCCTCCGAAGGGGCCTGCTGCCACAACGCCAGGGATTGGGGACCCCCAAGCCACAGCACCGGCCTCACCCTGCCGCACCGCTGGCACACGAGCCGCTAGGGGTACCACCGTTCATTCAGGGCGGGAGAACGGGCAAGGCTCACCATGCCCACGGCGACTTTCAAAGGCCCCCGGCACCAAAACGCTGGGGCTCACGCTCCGGTTTGCCAGCGAGTTCACCTGGGCCTGTGCTCCACTCGGCGCACAGCCGGCAGTTCGGGCCTGCCAGCCTCCTGGGGGCTAACCCTGACCCTAGGTTGGCCCCCAAGAGGCCCCTCCCAAGGGGCCTGGCACCACAATGCCAGGGATTGGGGACCCCAGAGCCCCAGCGCGGGACTCACCCTGCTGCCCCTCCGCCACTAGGGGCGCCGCCGGTCATTCAGGGCGGGAGAAAGGGCAGGGCCCTCCGAGCCGCCCCCGACCTTCGAAGGCACCCGCACAAACAAGCTTGGGCTATTGCTCAGGCTCGCCAGCGCCCTCACCTCGGCCCAACACTCCGGGAGCCGCACAGCCGCGGATCGGGCCTGCTGGCCTCCTGGAGGCTAACCCTAACCCTAGGCCGGCCCCAGAGGGACCCATCCCAAGGAGCCTGGTGCTGCAACGCTGGGGATTGGGGACCCTCGAGCCTCACACCGGACTAACCCTGCCGCCGTGCCACCACCCGGGCCGCTAGGTGTGCCGCCGGTCATTCAGGGTGGGAGAAGGGGCAGGGCCCTCTGAGCCCCCAGTTAACTTTGAAGGCCCCCCGCGCCAAATCGCGGGGGCCCACGCTCCCGCTCACCAGCGCCTTTACTTCAGCCCATCCCTCCGCTCGCCATCTAGCCGGCGTATCAGGCCTGCCGGCCTCCTGGGAGCTAACCCTAACCCAAGATCGGCCCAAGAGGGGCCACTCCCAAGGGGTCTGGTGTAGGAATGCTGGGGATTGTGGACCTCTGAGCCACAGGGCCGGACTCACCCTGCCGCACTGCCACCACCCGGGCCGCTAGGGGCACTGCTGGTCATTCAGGGCGGGAGAACGGGCAGGGCCCTAGGAGCCCCCAGCGACCTTCGGAGGACCCCCGCGCCAAAACGATGGGGCCCATGCTCCCGCTAACCTGCGCCCTCACTTCGGCCCGCCCTCCGCTCGCTGCACAGCTGGTGAATCGGGGCTGCCGGCCTCCTGGGGGCTAACCCTAACCCTAGGTCGGCCCCCGAGGGGCCCCTCCCAAAGAGACTGCCGCCGAACGCCGGGGATTGGGGACCCCCGAGTCGCAATGCTGGACTCACCCTTGTGCCCCGCCGACACCCGGGCCACTAGGGCACCGCCGATCATTCAGGGTGGGAGAACAGGCAGGGCCCTCCCTGCCCCGGTAACCTTCGAAGGCCCCCAGCACCAAAAAGCTGGGGCCCACTCTCCCGCTCGCCAGAGCCCTGATCTTCGACCGTGCCTCCGCTCGCCCCAGACGGCGGATCGTGCCTGCCGGCCTCCAGGGGCTAAACTTTACCCTAGGTCGGCCCCTGAGGGGTCCCTCCCAAGGGGCCTGGTGCTGCAACGCTGGGGATTGGGGACCCCCGAGCCCCAGCGCCGGACTCATCCTGCCACCCCGCCGTCACCCGGGCCGCTAGGGGCGCTGCTGATCATTCATGGCAGGAGAACTGGCAGGGCCCTCCGAGGCCCGGCGACCTTCTAAGGCCCCCCGCCAAACGCTTGGGCCTACGCTTCCCTCGCCAGCGCCCTCACATCGGCTTGCCCCTCCGCTTGTGGAACAGCAGAGGGATCGGGCCTGCCGGCCTCCTGGGGGCTAAGCCTGACCCTAGGTCGGCCCCCAAGGGGCCCTTCCCAAGTGGCTTGGCGCCAAACGCAGGGGATTGGGGACCCCTGAGCTGCAGCGCCGGACTCACCCTGCCGCCAAGCCGACACCGGGCCTGCTGGGGCGTCGCCGGTCATTCACGGTGGGAGATCCGGCAGGGCCCTCAAGACTCCGGCGTCTTTCGAATGCCATCCGCGGCAAAACGCTGGGGCCGATGCTCAGGCTCGACAGCGCCCTCAACTCGGCCCGCCTCTCCGCTCACCGCACAGCCGGCGGATCGGGACTTCCGGCCTCCTGGGGGCTAACTCTAACCCTAGGTCGGCCCCAGAGGGTTCCCTCCAAGGGGCCTGGCGCCGCAACGCTGGGGATTGGGGATCCCCGAACCATAATGCCGGACTCACCCTGCTGCCCCACTGCCACCCGGGCTGCTAGGGGCGCCGTCAGTCATTCAGGTCAGGAGAACGGGCAGGGCCCTCCGAGCCCCCAGTGACCTTCGAAGGCCCCCGGAGCCAAAACGCTGGGGCCCACGCTCCTGCTCTCCAGCGACCTCACCTCGGCCCACCCCTCCACTCGCCGCACAGCCGGCGGATTGAGCCTGCCGCCTCCTGGAGGGTAACCCTAACCCTAGGTTTTCCCCCCGAGGGGCCCATCCTAGGGGCCTGGCGCCGCAACGCCTGGGATTGGGGATTCCGGAGCCACAGCGCCGGACTCACCATGCCGCCCCACCACCACCTGGGCCCCTAGGGGCGCCGCCGGTCATTCAGGGCAGGAGAACGGGTAAGGCCCAACTAGGCCCTGGAGACCTTCCAAGGCCCCCCATGCCAAAACGCTGGGTACTACACTCCCGCTCGCCAGCGCTCTCACGTCAGCCCACCCCTCCGCTCACCACACAGCGGCAGATCGGGCCTGCTGGCTTCCTGGGTGCTAACACATACCCTAGGTCAGTCCCTGAGGGTCCACTCCCAAGGGGCGTGGCCCCGCAAGGCCCAGGATGGGGACCCCTGAGCCCCAGCAATGTACTCAACCTGCCGCTCCGCCACCACCCAGGCCACTTGGGGCGCCACCGGTCATTTAAGGTGGGGGAACGGGCAGGGCCCTCCGAGCCCCCGGCGACGTTCGTAGGTCCCCCGCGCCAAAACGCTGAGGCCCACACTCCCGCTCTCCAGCGCCCTCACCTCGGCCCCCCCCCCTAGCCGCACAGCCGGCGGATCCAGCCTGCCAGGCTCCTCGGGGATAACCCTAACCCTAGGTGGGCCCCAGAGTGGCCTCTCCCAAGAGGCCTGGTGCCGCAACGCCAGGGATTGAGGACCCGCAAGCTGCAGCGCCGGGCTCACCCTGCCGCCCCGCCGCCACGCGGGCCGCTAGGGGCGCCGCTGGTCATTCAGGGCGGGATAACCGGTAGGGCCCTCTGAGCCCCTGGTGAAATACGAAGGCCCCCCACGCCAAAATGCTGGATACCACGCTACCGTTCCACTGCGCCCTACCATGGTCCATCCCTCCGCTCACCGCACAGCCGGCGGATCGGGTCTGCCGGCCTCCTGGGGGCTAACCTAACCTTAGGACAGTCCCCGAGGGGCCCCTCCCAAAGGGCCTGGTGCTGCAACGCTGGGGATTGGGGACCCCCGAGCCCCAGCGCCGGACTGACCCTGCCACCCCGCCGCCACCCGGGGCGCTAGGGGCGTCGCCGGTCCTTCATGGAGGGAGAACGGGCAGGGCCCTCCGAGGCCCCTGTGACCTTTGAAGGCCCCCCAAGCCAAAATGTTGGGGCCCACGCTCCCACTCGCCAGCGACCTCATCTTGGCTCACCCCTCCATTCACCGCAGAGCCGGTGGATTGAGCCTGCCGGCCTCCTGGGGGCTAACCCTAACCCTAGGTTGGCCCCCGAGGGGCCCCTCCCAAAGGGACTGCCGCGGAACGCCAGGGATTGGGGACCCCCGAGTTGCAACGCTGGACTCACCCTTCCACCCTGCCAACACCGGGCCGCTAGGGCACCACCGATCATTCAGGGTGGGAGAACAGGCAGGGCCCTCCCTGCCCCGGTGACCTTCGAAGGCCCCCAGCGCCAAAACGCTGGGGCCCACTCTCCTGCTCGTCAGCTCCCTGATCTTCGACCGCGCCTCCGCTCGCCACAGACGGCAGATCGTGCCTGCCAGCCTCCAGGGGCTAACTTTTACCTTAGGTCGGCCCCGCAAGGGCCCCTCCCAAGGGGCCTGGAGCCACAACGCCTGGCATTGGGGACCCCTGAGCCTCAGCGCCAGATTCACCCTGCTGCCTCGCCGCCACTCAGGCCGCTAGGGGCGCCTCCAGTCATTCAGGGCGGGAGGAGGGGCAGGGCCCTCCGAGCCCCCAGCGACATTTGAAGGCCTCCCACGCCAAAACGCTTGGGCCCACACTCCCTCTCGCCAGTGCCCTCACCTTGGCCCGCCCCTCCGCTTGCTGTACAGCCGGCAGATCAGGCCTGCCGACCTCCTGGGGGCTAACCCTAACCCTAGGTCGGCCCCCGAGGCGTCCCTCCCAAGGGACCTGGCGCCACAACGCCAGGGATTGGGGACGACCGAGCCCCAGCGTCGGACTCACCCTGCAGCCCCGCCGCCACTCAGGCCGCTAGGGGTGCTGCCTTTCATTCAGGGCAGGAGAACAGGCAGGGCCCTCCGAGGCCCCGGTGATCTTCGAAGGCCCGTTGTGCCAAAACGCCAGGGCCCACGCTTTCGCTCGCCAGCGCCTTAACCTTGGCCCGCCCCTCCGCTCGCGGCCTAGCCGGAGTATTGAGCCTGATGGCCTCCTGGGAGCTAACTCTAACCCTTGGTCGGCCCCCGAGGGGCCCCTCCCAAGGGGCCTGGCACCGAACTCAGGGGATTGGAGACCCCCGAGCTGCAGCGCCGGAATCACCCTGCCGCCAAGCCCACACCGGGCCCGCTGGGGCGTCGCCGGTCATTCAGGGTTGGTAAACGGGCAGGGCCCTCGAGACTCTGGCGACTTTCGAAGATCATCCGCACCAAAACGCTGGGTCCCAAGCTCGCGCTCACCAGCGCCCTCAACTCGGCCCGCCCCTCCGCTCACCGCAGAGTCGGTGAATCCGGCCTACCGGCCTCCTGGGGGTAACTCTAACCCTACGTTGGCCCCAGAGGGGCCCATCTGAAGGGGCCTGCCGCCGCAACGCCGGGGATTGGGGACCCCCAAGCCTCAGCACCGGAATTACCCTGCCGCCCCACCACCACCCAGGCTGCTAGGGCTGCCGTCATTCATTCAGGGTGGGAAAATGGGCAGGGCCCTCCGAGCCCTCGGTGACCTTCGATAGCAGCCGCGCTAAAACGCTGGGGCCCACGCTCCTGCTCGCCAGAGCCCTCACCTCGGCCCGCCCCTCCGCTCCCCGCACAGCAGCGGATCGGGCCTGCCAGCCTCCTGGGGGCTAACCCTAACCCTAGATCGGCCCACGAGGGGCCCCTCCCAAGGGGCCTGGCGCCACAACGCCGGGGATTGGGGACCACCGAGTCGCAACGCTGGACTCACTCTTATGCCCCGCAGACACCCGGGCCCCTAGGGTGCCGCTGATCGTTCAGGGCGGGAGAATGGGCAGGGCCCTCTGAGCCCTCGGCGACTTTCGATAGCAGCCTGTGCCAAAACACTGGGGCCCACGCTCCCGCTCGCCAGCGCCCTCACCTCGGCCCGCCCATCCGCTCGCCGCACAGCAGCGGATCGGGCCTGCCGGCCTTCTGGGGGCTAACCCTAACGCTAGGTCAGCCCCCGAGGGGCCCCTCCCAAAGGGCCTGCGCCATAAAGCCGGGGATTGGCGACCCCCACGCCCCAGCACCAGACTCACCCTGCCGCCCTGCTGCCACCTGGGCCGCTAGGGGTGCCGCCAGTCATTCAGGGCGGAGGAACAGGCAGGGCCCTCCAAGACCCTGGCAAACTCTGAATGCCCCTGAGTCAAAATGCTTTGGCCCATGCTCCCACTCGCCAGCGCCCTCACCTCGGCCCGCCCCTCCGCTCACTGCACAGCTGGCGGATCGGGCCTGTCAGCCTCCTGGGGGCAATCCCTAACCCTAGTTCGGCCCCCAAGGGGCCCCTCTCAAGGAGACTGGCGCTGAACGCTGGGGATTGGGGACCCCCGAGCCTCAGCACCGAACTCACCCTGCTGCCCCGCTGGCACCCGAGCCGCTAGGGGTACCGCCATTCATTCAGGGTGGGAGAACGGGCAGGGCCCTCCGAGCCACCGTGACCTTCGAAGGCCCCCCACGCCAAAACACTGAGACCCACGCTCCCATCGCCAGCGCCCTCACCTCAGCCCTTCCCACCGCTCACCGCAGAGCCGGCAGATCAGGCCTGCTGGCCTCCTGGGGTCTAACCCTAACCCTAACTCTAAACCTAAACCCTAACCTTAACCCTAACCCTAACCCCTAAACCTAACCCTACCCTCAAACCTACACCTTCCCCTAAACCTACCCATAACCCTTACCCTAACCCTAAACCGTACCCTAACCTGTACCCTAACCCGTATTCTAACCCTAACACATACCCTATCCTGTACCCTAACCCTAACACGTACCCTAATCCATACCCTAACCCTAACCCAAACCCATACCCTAACACTATCCCTAAACCGTACCCTAACTCGTACCCTAACCCTATACCCTAAACCCTGAACCTAACCCGTACCCTAACCCTAACCCGTACACTAACCTGTAGCCTAACACTACCCATATACTAACCCTAACCCTAAACCCTAACCCTAACCAGTACCCTGCCTTAACACTAACCCGCAGCCTATCCCGTACCTTAACCCTTACCCTAACCCGTACCCTATCCCTAACCCGGACCCTAACCCATACCCTAACCCGAACCCTAACCCTAACTAGTAACTTAACCTGTACCCTAACCCATACCCTAACCCTAAACTGTACCCTAAACCTAACCCGTTCCCTAAACCGTACCCTAACCCTAACCTAAACCTAACCCGTATCCTAACCCATACCCTAAACCACACCCAAACCCAAACCCGTACCCTATCCCTAACACAAAACATAACCCTAACGATAACCCATACCCTAACCCTAACCCATACCCTAATCCATACCCTAACCCTAACCCGTACCCTAACCCTAATCCTAAACCGTAACCTAACCCGTACCGTAACCCTAACCCATACCCTAACCTTAACCCATATCCTAACCCTAACCTGCACCCTAAACCGTACCCTAACCCGTCCCTAAACTGTACCCTAACGCGTACCCTAACCTGTACCCTAACCCTAACCCATACCCTAACCCGTACCCTAACCCGTACACTAAACCCAAACCCTAAACCCTAACCCGTACCCTAAACCCTAATCCGTACCCTAACCCATAACCCCTACCCTCACCCGAACACTAACCGTAACCCGTACACTAACCCTAACCCGTACCCTAATCCGTACCCTAACCCCGGGGATTGGGTACACCTGAGCCCCACCATGGGACTCAGCCTGCCACCTCTCAGGAAACCATGCCCCTTGGGGCGCCGCAGAGCATCCCGTGCAGGAGAACTAGTAGGGCCCCCCTGAGCCCCCAGCGATCCTCGGCGGCCCCCTACACCCCAACTCTGAGGCCCACGCTCATCCCGCCCCGCGCCTTCCCTTCAGCCTGCCACCAAGCTCGTCGCAGAGCCTGCAGATCAGTCCTGCCCGGTTCCTGGGGCCTAGTCCTGACCCTAGGTCGGCTAGGGAGGGCCCCTCCCCCAGGGCCCGGTGCCGCAGCCCCGGGGACTGGGGACACCTGAGCCCCACTGCAGGACAAAGCCTGCCACCCCGCAGGAAACCGTGCCCCTTGGGAGGCTGTAGAGCATTCAGGGTGGGAGAACCGGGAGGGCCCCCAGAGCCCCCGGAGAACTTCAGCGATCCCTAAGCCCCAACCTTGATGCCCATGCTCACCCCACCCCGTACCCTCACCTCAACCCGTGGCAGAGCTCGCCACATAGCGGGCAGATCTGGCCTGCGGGGTTCCTGGGCCCCAACCCTAACCCTAGTTCATCTGTGGAGGGGCCCCTCCCCAGGAGCCTGGAGCCGCAGCCGCGGGGATTCGGGACACCTGAGCCCCACCGCAGGACTCAGTCTGCCACCCTGCAGGAAACCATGCCCCTTGGGAGTCCATAGAGCATTCAGGGCGGGAGAACCAGGAGGGCCCCCCTGAGCCCCCAGTGAACTTTGGTGGCCTCCTGCACCCCAACCCTGAGGCCCACGCTCACCCTCCCCACACCCTCACCTCAGCCCGTGTAGCTCACCATACAGCCAGCAGATCAGGCCTGCGGGGCTCCTGGGGCCTAACCCTAACCCTAGGTCAGCCGCGGGTTTGGTGGCCTCCCCAGGAGCCTTACACCGCAGCCCCGGGGAATTGGGATACCTGTGCCCCGCCTCAGGACTCAGCTTGCCAGTCCACAGGAAACCGTGCCCCTTGGGGTGCTACAGAGCATACAGGGCACGAGAACTTGGGGAGGCCCCCGGAGCCCGTCCCCACCTTTGGCAACCCCCGTGCCCCAACCCTGAGGCCCATGCTCACCCTCCCCCATGGCCTCATCTCAGCCCTCCACGGAGCTTGCCGCACAGCTTGCTAGATTGGCCCTGCCGGGCCCCTGGACCCTAATCCTTACCCTAGTTTGGCCACAGAGGGGCCCCTCCCCAGGATCCTGGCGCCCAACTCCGGGGGATTGGGGACACCCAAGCCCCACCGTAAGACTCAGCCTGCAGCCCACAGGAAACTGTACCGTTTTGGGGCACAATAGAGCATTCAGGGCAAGAGAACTGGGACACCCCCTCAGAGCCCCTGCTGGTGAACCCCAACCTTTGTGAGCCCTTCCGGATCAAACCCCAAGGCTCACACTCACCCGCCCTTGTGCCCTCATCTCAGTCGGCCTGGGAGTTCTCTGAGCACTGGGCAGTTCGCACCTGCTGTCTCTTGAGGCCTAACCTAACCCTGGGTCTTCTGCTGAGGGTCCCCTCCCCATTTGCCTGCCTCCAAGGTGCCAGGCATTGGGCTCACCTCTGCACGACTAGAGGACTCAGCCTGCCCCACTGCAGGAAACTGTCCGTTTGGGGCTGCAGAAAGGATTCATAGCAGGAAAATCGGAGGACCCCCCTCAGCCCATCCCAGGGAACCCCCACTTTCAGAGATCTCCCCGGATCCAATTAGTAGCTTCACACTGACCTTTAAACTTGCTCTCCATGGAGATCTTTTGAAATTCTCCACAATTCCAACCGATGGCATCATCCAGCTTCAGTGCTTACCCAGCTTTATGTCTTGAGATGGATTAAAATGGGAAGTCATTTCACTGATGACGATGTACTGGTGACCAAAAGATACAGGCATAAATGCTTCATATCACTTGGCTTCAGGGAAATGCAAATCTAAACCCCTATAGATGCCATATCACACGAGGCCGAATATCTAAAAATAAGAAGACATGAAACTATACATGTTGGAGAGGATGTGGAGAAACGGGAACCCTCTTACACCCCTGTGCGAATGCAGTCCGGTACAGCCACTCTGGAAAATGGTACGGAGTTTCCTCAAGACGTTATAAATAAAGCTACCCTATGTCCCAGCAATTGCACTACTGGGGATTTACCCCAAAGAGACAGAGGTAGTGAAGACGGGACACATGCACCCCAGTGTTCATAGCAGCAATATCCATAATAGACAAACTGTGGAAAGAGTGCAGATGACCATGGACAGATGAATGGATAAAGAAGATGTGGATCATATATATAATGGAATATTACTCAGCCATCAGAAAGGATGAATACTTACCATCACACCGACCTGGGTGGAGCTGGAGGGTATTATGCTGAGTGGAATAAGCCAATGAAAGAAAGACAATGATCATATGCTTTCACTCCTATGTGGAATATCAGAAACAGGGAAGAAGACCATAGGGAGGGAAAATAGAAAGGGAAGTCATCAGAGGGAGAAAACCCATGATAGACTCTTAACTATCGCAACAAACTGATGATTGCTGGAGGAGAAGTTGGGGGGGGTAACTGGGTGAGTGGCATTAAGGAGGTCACACGATACAATGAGCACTGGGTGTTCCACACGACTGGTAATTTATTGAAGACTACATCTGAAACTAATGATGTACTGTAAGTTGGCTAATTGAATTTAAATTAAAAAATAAAAGACCTCAAATAAACAATCCTAAACATTTGTATGGAACCACTAAAGATACTGAACAGCCAGTGCAATGTGGAAAAGAAAAACAAAGCTGGAGGACTCACAATTTCAGATTTCAGGTTATACTACAAAGCTGCAGTCATCCTAACAAGAGAGTATGGCACAAAAATAGACACAGCGACCAAAGGAACAGGATACGAGTTCAGACAGAAACCCACAATTATGTGGTCCATGAATCTTCCACAAGGCAAGCAATGATATCAAAAGGGAAAAGGACAGTCTCTACAACAAATGGTGTTGGGAAAACTAGACAGCTACGCACAAAAGAATGAAATTAGACTGCTTTCTTACACAATACAGACAAACACAAAACAGTTTCAAGACCTCAATATGAGACCTAAATCCACAAAAATTCTACAGGAGGGAAGACAGTAACTTCTTGACATGGACCATACCAACGTTTTTCTAGACTGTCTCCTGAGGCAAAGGAAATGAAAGCAAAAATAAACTATTGGGAATAGAGCAAAATAAAAAGTTTCCACACGGCAGAAGAACAATGAAAACATAAAAATAATAAGACAACCTACTCAAAGGGAGATGTTTGCAAAGATCATATGCAATAAAAGGATAGTGTCCAAAACATATAAAACTGATACTACTCGACCCCCCAAAAACAAATAATTCAGTTAAAAAATAGGCAGAAGACAAGAACAGACATTTCTCCAAAGAAGAAATACAAATGGCCAACAGTCCCGTGAAAAGATGTTCACCATCACCCATCATCAGAAAAATGTAAATCCAAAGGACAATGAGGTATTACCTCACACCTGTCAGAATGGCTAACATCAAAAGCACAAGAAAGAGCAGGCGTTGGGAGGATGTGGATAAAGGAGAATCCTGGCGAACTGTGGGTGGGAATGCAAACTGTGGTGGCCACCGTGGAAAACAGTATGAAGGTTCCTCAAAAAATTAAATATAGAACTACCCTACGATCCAACAATCACACTACTGGTATTTGCCCAAAGACTATGAAAACAGCAACTTAAAAGGATACATGCACCACTATGTTTCTTGCACCATTATTTACAATATCACAATATGGAAGCAACCCAAGTGTCTGTAGAAAAATTGACAAATGAGATGATACATGTGTGTATTCACACACACACACACACACACACACACACACACACACACACACAAATGGAGTATTACTAGGCTTGAAAACGAATGAAACCTTGCCATTTGCAGCCACATGGATGGAGCTAGAGAGTATTATCCTAACTGAAATCAGTCAGTCAGAGAAAGACAAATCCCATATGATGTCACTCCTATAGGGAACTTAAAAAACAAACAAAACTAAATAAATAAAAGATAAAAGGAGACACACCAAAATACAAACTCTTAACAAGAGAGAACAAACGGATGGTTACCAGAGAGGAGGTGGATAGAGGGATGAGTGAAATAGATGAAGCGGATTAAGAGGACACTTTTCTTGATGACCACTGAGTAATATATAGAATTACTGAATCACTCTCTTGTACACCTGAAACGAATGTAACACTGTATGTTAGCTCTACTGGAATTAAAATAAATTTTTTAAAAAGATTTTTCTTTCAGGAACCTCTTTGAAAAAGCTTTTCCTCTGCAATGTGCATAAGCCCTACTTGGGAGGATTCACTCTACAATAATTATTCATTCTATGCCTCGAATTCAGATTTCACTGAGTTCTTACTGTGGATCCCAGCCCACGGGAGCCATGGTCCTTTTCTGTCCAGGCTCAGCACCTATGCATTCAAGATTGGAAGTAGAGACACATGTCACTTCACAGTCCAGAAAGCTATTATTGTTTCTGTTTCAGTGTGAGAGAGTCACAGACTTTGGGACAGGTTTCAGAGCAGGTTTATTATGGATCCTGGATCTCTACTTCAATGTTCATTACCTGGATCCATTTGGCTAATAGGTTCCCTGTGGATGGGCTTGCTTCCAAGCACATACATGGAAGATGCAAAGGTGAGTGGGCTTGGTGCGGGACAGGAAGAAGACCAAAATCAGACAAGGGTCCGACCCCTCCCCTGATCCAGGAACTGCTACAGGAGAGGGTATGGGAGGTAGAATCCATGCGAAACTCCAAGGTCACCAGCTGAACACAGGAGGCATAGGTCAAGGGATCTGGAGATGCAGGGGTTGAAGGCTGCTCTGAGCTACCTCTGGGAGGAAGGGAGGGAAGGAATGGGGAGACACTGCCTGCCCCTGGCCTATGCCAGCTGCCCACCGCTCCGACACGCATCCGTCTACACAGCTGACACACAGCCTGGGCTCAGGATGGGCTGGCTCGGGTCCCTCAATCCTCAGTGGGACAGCTGGCCCCAGGGCTCAGAGACAGGCTGAGGGAGATGAGAGGGAAAGCTGCCCCACCCAGGTCATCCCCTCCTTGAGCAGACAGCCCTTCAGAACTGCTAAAAAAAAAAAAAAAAAACCCACTAACGGCGTTGAAAGACATGCCATGGATGAACTAAGGCATAGAGATATGTAAAATAACATTCACTTTTAAGTTCAGAGCTGTCATCTCAGGAAGTGGGGAGAGCTTCCCTGAAGAAGACTGAGGGGAGGGCAGGCCATGCTGAAAAGGGAGACATGGCTCTCCTGATTGGGGACCTGCAGCCCCCTTCCAGGGCAGGACATCATCCTCGCATCACACGAGATCCATGGAAGTGTTCCATCAGGGCCAGATGTTTGCCTCGAGAAGGCTACCCTGGCATCGGACTGCACAGGGCACCAGGGACGAGGGCCAGATGGAGGACGGACAATACCCCGGAGGCCATGGGGCAAGAGCAGAGGCACACGACCTTGAAGATGATGATGAAAAGCAGGAGGTGGCAGCATGGAGCCGGCCCGAAAGTGCCATGGGAGCAGTGCCCACAGCTACACTGACTGGGGGGCCTTCTGTGCCAGGTGTGGCTGACTTCAGTGGGCTCCAGACTAGTCCTGACCACAAGTCTAGGAAGTGTGCACCACCCCCGGCCTCCTCTCCCCTTGCAGCTGCTAGGAATCACGGTCACAGACCCTGGTCAGCTTTCGTGGAAACCAAGCAGTGGCTCCCCCGCATGCTGCACCTCTGGGGGTGGTCCAGTGCGACCCTCGTGCCTGGCCAGACACTGATGTCTACCTGTCTCCACACAAATCCACAGACAGGAGGGTGTCCCTGAATTCCACAGCACCTGATGAAACAGATCCACGGAACCCAACACCCAGTGGGTCACTCGGGACCTCACCTATGAGGTCATGGAGCTCACCATACCCTATTTCCGTCACTTCCCACAGAAAGCCTGGTTCTGATCCCCCACAATACCATACATCCTGGTTGCTGACCTGGGGTCATGCCATGAACCCACATGGCACCTTTCTTTTAGAGAAGCCTATGCCTACACCTCCTAGAAAATATTTCTAATGAAGTACAAGCCCATCAGGACTACGGTGTGAACGGTAGCACACAGCCTGCATGGTAGTAGTCAGTAATTCTAACAAGGGTTAACCCCACCCCCCGTCTCACAAAACCTTCCTCCGTCCCCACGGAACTCATGGTCTGCCCTCAGAAAACCCTCCAGGAAACAAACCTTTCATCTGAATGCTCTCTTCACCTTCTGCTACAAATCTTGTCCAACCACAATGATATGAAACTAGAAATCAGTCTCAAGAAAAAAAATGGGACAGTCAAAAACAGGTGGAGATTGGGGGGCCTGGGTGGCTCAGTCATTAAGGATCTGCCTTCAGCTCAGGTCGTGATCCCAGGAGCCTGGGATCTAGCCCCGAATCAGGCTCCTTGCTCAGTGGGAAGCCCGCTTCTCCCTCTCCCACCCCCCTGCTTGCGTTCCCTCTCTCGCTGTCTCACTCTCTGCCAGATACTTAAATAATCTTAAAAAAATATGTGGAGATTTAACAACATGCTACTGAACAACCAACAGTCAAAGAAGAAATCAAAAAAATTTTTAGAAATACCTTGACACTGATGAAAAAGACAACCTACAAAAACTTATGGGATGCAGCAAAAGTAGCTCTACGGGGGGGACGTTCATAGAAATTCAAGTCTTCATCAATCCATGAGAATGCTCTCCAATAAACAACCTGATTTCTGTGGTAAAGAAGTAGAAAAAAAAAAAAAACACAAAGCCCAAATTAGTAGAAATAAGGAAATAACAAAAAGGAACGCATAAATAAATCCAACAGAGACTAAAAAGACAAAAAAAAAAAAAACAATGAAAATAAGAGCTGCCTTATTTGGAAAGATAAAATTGACAAACTTAGCTAGACGCACCAAGAAAGACAGAGCACTCGAATACAATCAGGAAAGAAAGATAATGGATTCCTGTCTCATATCAAAATCAAAAGAACTCTTCAACCTTGGACACAACAACTTCTTGCAAGCCACGTCTCTAAAGGCAAAGGAAATAAAAGCAAAAATGAACTATTGGCACTTCATCAAGATAAAAAGTTTCTGCACGGCAAAGCAAACGATCAACAAAACAAAAAGGCAACCTATGGAATCGAAGAAGATATCTGCAAATGATATTACAGATAAAGGGCTGGTATCCAAGATCTATAAAGAACTCCTCAAACTCGACACCCAAAAAATGGGCAGAAGACACAAAGAGATACTTGTCCAGAGAAGACATACAAATGGCCAACAGACACATGAAAAAATGCTCCACATCACTTGCCATCAGGCAAATACAAATCAAAACTACAATGAGATA
The DNA here is from genome assembly GCF_024610735.1 of Ursus americanus. Classification (NCBI taxonomy): domain Eukaryota; kingdom Metazoa; phylum Chordata; class Mammalia; order Carnivora; family Ursidae; genus Ursus; species Ursus americanus. Next base: position 36,320,187 of record NC_142155.1, on the reverse strand, counting down.
CCACCTTACACCAGTTAGAATGGTTAAAATTAACAAGGCAGGGGGCACCTGGGTGGCACAGCGGTTAAGCGTCTGCCTTCGGCTCAGGGCGTGATCCCGGCATTATGAGATGGAGCCCCACATCAGGCTCCTCCGCTATGAGCCTGCTTCTTCCTCTCCCACTCCCCCTGCTTGTGTTCCCTCTCTCGCTGGCTGTCTCTATCTCTGTGGAATAAATAAATAAAATCTTGAAAAGAAATTAACAAGACAGGAAATAAAAAAAAGTCAGAGAGGATGTGGAGAAAGGGGAGCCCTCTAACACTACTCGTGAGAATTCAAGCTGGTACAGCCACTTTTGAAAACAATATGGAGATTCCTCAAGACGTTGAACACAGAGCTATCCTACGACCCACCAATTGCACTACTGGGTATTTACCCCATAGACACAGAGTAATGAAAAGAAGGGGCACCTGTATCCCAATGTTCATAGCAGCAATGTCCCTAATAGCCAAACTGTGGAAGGAGCCAAGATGTCCTTCAGCAGATGAATGGACAAAGAAGATGTGGTTCATCTATACAATGGAATATTACTCAGTCATCAGAAAGGATGAATACCCACCATTTGCACCAACGTGGATGGACCAGGAGGGGATTATGCTAAGTGAAATTAAGTCAAGCAGAGAAAGACAATTATCATATGGTTTCACTCCTATGTGGAATGGAAGGAATAGCATGGAGGACATTAGGAGAAGGAAGGGAAAAGTGAAGGTGGGGAATGAGAGGGGGAGATGAACCATGAGAGACTATTGACACTGGGAAACAAACTGAAGGTTGCAGAAAGGGAGGGGTAGGGGAATGGGTTATCCTGGTGATGGGTATTAAGGAGGGCACGTGTCATAATGAGCACTAGGTGTTATATGCAAACAATGAATCCTGGAACACTACATCAAAAACAAATGAAGTACTGTAGGGTGACTAACATCATTTTAAAAAAAGAGAAAGATATGAAATCCATACAGGAAAACTGTCACTATTTGCAAATGACATGAAATCCCAAAAGATTCCACAAAAAAAAAAAAAAAACCTGTTAGAATAAACAAATTCAAGAAAGCTGCAGGATATAAAGTCAATATACAGAGACCTGTTGTCTTTATTTTTTTTCAGATTTTATTTATTTATTTGACAGGAAGAGAAAAAGCACGAGCCGGGGGAGTGTCAGAAAGACGGAGAAGCAGACCCTCGCTAAGCGGGGAGCCCAACACGGGGCTCGATCCCAGAACTCTGGGATCATGACCTGAGCAGAAGGCAGACGCTTCACCTATGGAGCCACCCAGATGACCCAACTTCTTGCATTTCTGTATACTGATGACACACTTTCGCAAAGAGAAATTTAAAAAGCAATGCCATTTACAATTGCATCAAAAAAAAAACCTAGGAATAAAAGTAACCAACAATGAGAAAGACATAGTACACTCAACACATGGCAGAAAAGAAATGAAAAACATGTGTGTCGAGGGGGGCAGAATGTATGGGCCAAAGATTTGGAAGGCAACACAAACAAATGGAAGCATACGCCATGCTCCTTAACTGGAAGAGTTAATTATGTGAACATGTCCATCGTACCCAAAGCAATCGACAGATGTGATGAAATCCCCATCTGAATTCCAGTGGCATTATTCGAGGAAATAGAAAACAGTCCTCAAACTTGTATGGAATCACAAAAGACCCCAAATACCCAAAGCAACCTGGAGAAAGAAAGGTGCAGTCAACACACTCCTGGATTTCAAGCTAGATTACAAAGCTGTTGTCCTCAAAACAGGGTGGTACTGGCAGAAACACAGACACCAGGTCAGTGGAACAGAACAGAAAGCTCAGAAACTTACCCACACGTAGATGATCCTAACTTACGACACAGCAGCAGAAGATATGCCATGAGGGAAGGACTGTCTCTTCAGTGAGCGGTAGCAGGCAAACTGGACACTAAATGCAGAAGAATATAACTGGGTCACTTTCTTACACCACACACAAAATTTTTAATGGATGAATGATTTGAACATAAGACCCGAATCCATAAACCTCCAAGAAGACACAGGTACTAAGTCTCTCGACATTGGCTTTGGCAAAGAGTCTTCAGATCGGACACCAAATGCAAAGGCAACAAAAGCAAAAATAAACAAGTGGAACAACATCAAACTGAAATCTTCCACACGGCAAAAGAAACCATCAAAAACTTAAAAGGCCACTGACCCAATAAGAAAAAAATATCTGCGAATCATATGTGTGAGAAGAGGCTAATATCCAAAATGCACACAACACTCATACAAATCAAAACAAAAAAAAAAAAACTGTATAAAAAATGGGGTGAATATGTGAATAGATACTGTCCAAAGATGGCACACAGGTGCCAACAGACAGAAAAAGTTGTTCGACATCACTAATCATCGTCAGGGAAACATCAGTCAAACCCACAATCGGCTATCCCCTCACAACTGTTGGAACAGCAATTGTCCCAGAGACAGACACCAGGTGGGGTCAAGGGTGTGCAGACGAGGAGACACTGTGCGCTGTTGGTGGGAATGGAAATTGGTGCAGCCACTGTGACAAACGGTATGGAGGTTCCTGAAAAAATAAATACAACTACCACATGACCCAGTAATGGCTCTACTGAGTATTGATTTGGAGAACACAAAAATACTGCCTCAAAAAGACAGATGCACTCCCACGTTCACTGCAGCATTATTCACAATAACCAGACATGGAAACACAGACCTTGGGGGCCTTATGCCAAGTAACTCAGACACAGAAAGACAAATACCAGATGCTCTCATGTACATTCCACGTGGAATAAACAAATACTGAACGCATAGATACTGAGAGCAGATTGGTAGGTGCCAGATTCGGGGATGGGGTGGTAGAAACGGGTGAAGGTGGTCCAAGTCTCAATGTTTGAGTGAGAAAATCCGACAGTCATGAAATGTTCTGTCCAGCATGGAGACTAAAACTAACCCCGCAGCATGGGGTATAGGTTTCCCTGCTCTTTGAAAGTACAGGGCTTCTGAGAAACCTTGCACAGCAGAAATGGTGTAAAGAAGGAATGACCATTCATTTACACGGAAAAATTAGACCGTGTGCTCAGACTCCAAGATTCCTTCTCTTTGGCTTTTCTTAGGCCTCAGGACACAAGTTTCTAACGGAGGCCCAGCATAAATGAAGATAAAGCACAGCAGAGGCTCACAGACACAATTCAAAGTGCTGGTGGCTGGATGCGGAGAGCGGTTCCCAGCGGAAGGAGCTGGTTGGGGTGCACGCCGCCTCTGTCGTGCTTCTCCCCAAAACAGATGCTGAACGCGATTCTCACTGTTCACCTTTTTTCATAAGAGGGAAATCCTCTTTAGGTCTCTTCCTCTCACTGAAGCTGGGTAATAACGTAGTTCTTTCAAGAAAGCCAGGTGTCTTACTGTGAACGTTTAAAAGCTGGGGGATACTTGTACTTGAGCATTGCTGAGGGAGGAGATGTGAAAGGTTCTCCCAGACACAAACCTCAGCAGATCCACCGGGAAAGGCACCTTCCTCAGCATGCGGAACGCGGACTACCTCCTTACCCCAGAAACCCTCTCCTTCCCCTCGATCAGGACAACCCACAACAGCTGGGAGTTACCCCAATTCCTCCGTTCTCCTGCTCCTAATATCTAACTCATCAGCAAATCCTGTGAGCTCCATCTTCAAAATGGACCCAGAATAGGTCTAACCACTCCATCCAAGGCCACCTGTCTGGTCCACAGTGCCTGAGTTCCTGGAAAAGCTTCGTCATTGACCTGCCTTGCCATCTTCAACCCTCTGTCATCTGTTCTCAACACTGTAGCCACGATGGCCTAGTGAAACAGGGTCTCATGGGGTTATAGCCCTGGAATGGCTTTCTGTCGCCCTCTGTCACCTCCCTGAGGTCATGTCCTCAGCTGTCCCCTGTGGCCACAGGGCCTTCTTGCTGCTCCTGGACATATCTGGAATTCTCCTGCCCCAGAGCCCTTGCACATGCTTTCCTTTCTGTTTAGAATGCTCTTGATGTGTTCTCACTTGCCTTCTGAGAAGTCTGAATTGGAGTGACAGGGACAGAAGGTGAGGCTGTGTGGGTTGGGTGAGGCTGGTGGCCCCGAAAAAGGTTTTCTGCCAGCTCTCCACCTGTGCCTCACTTGTCCTCAGCCAGGAACTTGCACACAGCCCTCACCTGTCACAACTCTCACACAGGAGACCCACAGCCACCCCTGGAGCCCACCCTGCCCACACCCTGCTGCACAATGCATTCAGCTCTCCTCTGGGACCCCTGTCAGCTTTACCCAGACCTGGAACTCCCCCGTCTCCTGCAAAGCTCCCGGATTCCCCCTCTTCTTGCAAAATCACACTGGCGCAAGGCTTTCATGAGAAAGCTATAATGCTAACTAATGAAAGGTTCACACCTACTTTCCCCTTCTGTTGCCTTTCTCTCCTTCTGTCCTACCTGTGCAAACTGTAACATATCAGTGGAACATGAACATGCTCTGAGATCTGAATCTTTCATTGCAGCTTTCTGAGGACTCCTTATGCGATAAGAAACGAGTGTATCTTACAACAGGGTGTTTTACAACTATCATCTATAGAACAGTACAGCCCAAATCACTACAATTTTACCTCACTCTTCATGAAGCAGAACACTTTTTCCTTTCTTCTTTTACTTAAATTCCAGTTAGTTCACATGCCATGGAATATTCGCTTCAGGGGTAGGATTTAGTGATTCCTCACCTGCATACAGGACCCAGTGCTCATCACAAGCGCCCTCCTTAATACCCCTCACCCATTTAACTCTTCCCCCCACGCCCCTGTCCTGCAGCAACACTCAGTTTGTTCTCCAAGGTTGAGTCTATTTCCTTGTTTGCCTTTCTCATCACCCCTCAACTCTGTTCATCTGTTTTCTTTCTGAAATTCCACAAGCGTGAGAGCATAGGATATTTGTCTTTCCTCACTAATTTTGCTTAGCTTAATACACTCTAGATCCATCCACATCCTTGCAAATGGTAAGATTTCATTCTTTTTGAAGCTGGGTCATATTCCTATATATATATATATATATCTATATATATCTATATATATCTATATATATGTATATCTATATATCTATATATACACACACACACACACACACACACACACACACACACACACATATACACGTATCCCACATCTGCTTTATCCATTCATCAGTGCATGGACTTTGGGATTCTCTCCATAGTTTGGCCACTGTGGACATTGTTGCTATAAACATCATGGTGCATGTACCCCCTTCGAATGTGCATTTTTGTATCTTTTGGGTAAGCACCTAGGAGAGCAATTGCTGGATCATGTGGTTGTTCAATGTTTAACTTTTTGAGGAACCCCCACACTGTTTCCCAGACTGTCTGCACCACTCTGCATTCCCACCAACAGGATGGTGGGAGGGTTCCCCTTTAAGCAGAACATTATCTGCTGGCAATTTCATAAGAGGAAACAAAACCTCTGCGAGATGCACCCAGGGTCAGGCAAGCAGTTGCAGAATTCACCCCAAGGCTCCTGACGCCAAGCCCCTTGAAGCCACCAGCATGCCACTATCCAAAAGAATTCCCAGACTCTCCTTCTGACTCCACCACCAAAGAAACTACAGACAGAATATGGCACCTCAAAATATCGAGATAATAGTAAAACTAGAAAGTCAAGCTCAACTTTTAAACAGGAACAGGCCCATTTGGATAATTTTGAATTTTCCCTCCACCCTAATTTTAACTCTTCTGATGAATAAACTAATCAATGATGAAACATCACCTTTGTCAAATGACATCATCCAAGTCTGTATCAGATGAAAAAAAGCCATCTAACTCCAGATGCTGGCCACTCAACCATATCTTAGGCCCAATTGAATAAACATTGTTAGATGAAGGAACAAATTAGATGTTACAAACAGGCACAGAGTGAATCTCACCTTCCCTTTCTAATAAAAGAGGGTTCCTAGGAAACAGATAGTCAAAATACATTTGTAAGCAATAAATGGACAGAGAAATTGTGATCCCCTGCAAAGTTCTACCTGCAGGGAAACTAAGTAATTCTTGCACCAAACCCAGAATGCTGACAGCTACTTCAATTTTACTTTGTGGCTCAACTAAAGAGAAAAGAGAAAAGCCCAGGAGGTTTTGGGATAATGAGAGGTTTTACCTCCAGTCCTGACATAGATAGGACATTATGCCAAAATAGCTGTGTTTTCTCTGAACACTGGCGTCCTCTGACAAGCTGCCTCCCTGACTCAGATGCTGACGTTCAAAACCTCGGGTCTCATGGAGCCAGAGCAGAGAAGTGCTGTCAGCTGGGGAGAAGAAGGCACCTCTCACCTAAAGCCTGCACACCTGCTTCGGTTTCTGGACGAAGGGGCAACACATAGTTGTTGTTTAGCAGTAATTATCTTCATTCTCAATAGACCAATGACCTTGCCTTTTCTGGAAAGCAGACTTACTCTTCTAAAGAAACCCTCAATTCGTCTATTCCCAATGCAACTAGAGTGGGGTCTGGTTTACGCCCGCCTCCAGGCCCCCACCTGGAGGATTTTCCTGCATGATTCTAACAGCCAATTACCACTAACTCGGGGGCACACGGGGCATAATGCTGAAGTTGGGGGATGGCTCTGGGGCTTGCTACTGCCACACCTGTGCCTGGGGGACCAGGGCACACCCTGCTGAACTCGGGGTACTGCTCAAGATGCATCACCTGCACTGTGTCAGAGAACCGGGGGACACCCCACCGAAGGTGGGGATTCTGTGAGGTCCTTACCCGCACTCTTCCCGGGGAACAGGGGGAACCCTGAAATTCTGCAACCCATCCCACAAAAGCTCAGGTGAGTGGGCGCCCTGGAGTTCACGGGTATGGGGAATAAGGCCAGTTGAGGACATGGGGCGGAAGAGACTTTAAAGGGAAAAAGAAAACTCACCTGAGTCCCCACAATGAACCCTCTCCACGTGCCCTTCCAGAACCCTGCCTCCCACCTGGGGCGCACCCTACCCCCCGACCCCCACCCCGGGGCATGCTTCTCACTCACCAGCCCGGACCTCCGCAGGGCAACTCTCTCTCTCCCAGTGCCCCTTCTTCTGCCCCAGGTCTGCAACCCGCTGCAACTCTGGGACCGCCCACAGAGACGTAGCTCCACCCCCAAGCGGTGATTGGTCGGGGAGGGTGGTGCCCTAGCCCCTTGGGTGCCGGGCAACCCGCCCTCAAGCCCCTGGAACCCTGAAAGTGCAGGGGGTCCAAGAGGCGCCTCCTCTACTCAACACCCAGCACAGGCATGGGTGGGGTCGTGGGCCGGGCTCCCCCCACACACCTGGCCCCTTCCAGGGACCCCTCTAGCTGCAGACCACCCTCAGCGTCCTGCCCCTTCCCTTTCTGCACCAGCCCTCCCTGCTGGGGTGTGCCTGGTTCTGGGCAAGGTCAGTGGCTCTCAGACCCTCCAAGGCTTGGGCTTTAGGACATGCAATGATTTCATGCATTTTCAGTATGTACATGTCAGTATGACTTTAATCTTATGGGAGCCAAAGAGGTTCTTTATTTTTTCTTATCTTCATGTTGGCATTTTTGGTTATTGTTTTCTTCTCGAAACAGATGTACAACATGTGCTTGGGGCAGAAATAGGACCCATGCTTTGAGGTTTTGCCCAGTCATTTTGAGCCGGGTAAAATGTTAAAGGATAGCTTCCCTGGGAGCCCAGGATCAGGGCCCACAGATGATATAAGATAAACATTACTTTTATCATTATAATTGCTCCTAAATGGAGGAATTTGAGACAAAAGCACCTTTCACAAGAGTACCAAGAAATCAAAATGATGCCCACAGAAGGCTACCTGCTCCGTGGTCGGCACAGGTAACAGAAGTGTTCACAGTCTCTGGACTCCTGCCCTTCTCCTGCCCAAATCTCTGAAGCACACAGACCACTTAAAATCAGAATTGTAGAACTGCTAGACACCTTAGAGATGTCTGGCACCATTCCCTTGGACTGCAGCATAAAACACAGTAGCTCGTTGTCACAAACTAATTTCAACATGAAGTGCCCCCTGGATGCACTAAGTTCTTTCTCTGCAAATGTTGACTAATGTAAGTCACAGTCATACCAGTTAAACACTACGATGGCTGGGAAGTCATCGTCGGTAAGGGAATATTTTAGCCATGTTTATAAGCATTGGCTCACTTTGTAGAAGAGGCTGAGCTGAGTGTTTTTAAATACTATTTCAGGTACAAGAGAGGAGTTAAGATGGCGGAGGAGTAGGGGACCCCTTTTTCACAGGTCCCCTGAGTCGAGCTGGATAGGTACCAGACCAGCCTAAACAACCACGGAATCAGCCTGAGACGCAGGAAGATACATCTGGATCTCTACAAATGAACATCTCCAGCGCTGAGTATTGAGGTACGAAGCGGGGAGCCGTGAAACCGGGCACAGTTATCGGAAGATAAACGGAAGGGGGAGGGAGCCGCCGCGTTCGGGCGCCGGGAAGCGGCAGCCACCTGCACGGGGGGAGCGGGCGGACTCACAGAGGGCACCCGCGAGAGAGCGGACTGAGACCGGTGAGCCGGGAGCGCGCGCCACCAGGCATCTCGCGGAACCCGGGCGGGAATCCCGTGTGCTCACGGGATCCAGACTGAGACCGGGAGCTCCCGGAGCACATGCGGGGCAGCTGGCAGCTGGCAGGCCACCTGCACGGGGGAGCGGGCGGACTCACGGTCGGCACCCGCGAAACAGCAGACTGAGACCCTGAACCAGGTGCGCACGCCACCAGGCTTCTCACGGAATTCCTGAATCCCGGTGTGCTCACGGGATCCAGACTGAGACCAGGAGCTTCTGGAGCGCGCGCAGCGCGGCTGGCGGTTGGTGGGCCACCTGCACGGGGGAGCGGGCGGACTCGCGGTCGGCACCCACGAAACAGCAGACTGAGACCCTGAACCGGGTGCGCGCGCCACCAGGCTTCTCACGGAACTCCGGAATCCTGGTGTGCTCACGGGATCCAGACTGAGACCGGGAGATCTGGGAGCGCACGGGGGCGGCTGGCGGCATTAGAAACACAAAGGACAGAGACGCGCCTGCCCTGGAAGTGAGGGCAGGGACGCCGGGTGCGGGGCGCACATCCCGGGACGCTACAGGGTTGAGCAGCACCAACAGTAACGGAGTTAAAGTGGCCAGAACATCGGTGGAGAATGGGCCGCAATCCCTCTGTTCTGTGACAATGCAGCCCCTGCTGCTCTGACTCTCAGAAGAGGCACAGCAGACCGCCAGAGAAAGCCGCCAGGGAACAAAAGCCTGGAAATACTGGCTCACAGCGTGCCCACCCCCACCCCCCCTCGCAGGGGACACGGAAACTCTACCCAAACAGGGTTGCCTGAGTATGGGCCTGGCAAAATACAAACTCTTAACAATAGAGAACAAACGGATGGTTACCAGAGAGGAGGAGGTGGATAGAGGGATGAGTGAAATAGATGAAGCGGATTAAGAGGACACTTTTCTGGATGACCACTGAGTAATATATAGAATTACTGAATCACTCTCTTGTACACCTGAAACGAATGTAACACTGTATGTTAGCTCTACTGGAATTAAAATAAATTTTTTAAAAAGATTTTTCTTTCAGGAACCTCTTTGAAAAAGCTTTTCCTCTGCAATGTGCATAAGCCCTACTTGGGAGGATTCACTCTACAATAATTATTCATTCTATGCCTCGAATTCAGATTTCACTGAGTTCTTACTGTGGATCCCAGCCCACGGGAGCCATGGTCCTTTTCTGTCCAGGCTCAGCACCTATGCATTCAAGATTGGAAGTAGAGACACATGTCACTTCACAGTCCAGAAAGCTATTATTGTTTCTGTTTCAGTGTGAGAGAGTCACAGACTTTGGGACAGGTTTCAGAGCAGGTTTATTATGGATCCTGGATCTCTACTTCAATGTTCATTACCTGGATCCATTTGGCTAATAGGTTCCCTGTGGATGGGCTTGCTTCCAAGCACATACATGGAAGATGCAAAGGTGAGTGGGCTTGGTGCGGGACAGGAAGAAGACCAAAATCAGACAAGGGTCCGACCCCTCCCCTGATCCAGGAACTGCTACAGGAGAGGGTATGGGAGGTAGAATCCATGCGAAACTCCAAGGTCACCAGCTGAACACAGGAGGCATAGGTCAAGGGATCTGGAGATGCAGGGGTTGAAGGCTGCTCTGAGCTACCTCTGGGAGGAAGGGAGGGAAGGAATGGGGAGACACTGCCTGCCCCTGGCCTATGCCAGCTGCCCACCGCTCCGACACGCATCCGTCTACACAGCTGACACACAGCCTGGGCTCAGGATGGGCTGGCTCGGGTCCCTCAATCCTCAGTGGGACAGCTGGCCCCAGGGCTCAGAGACAGGCTGAGGGAGATGAGAGGGAAAGCTGCCCCACCCAGGTCATCCCCTCCTTGAGCAGACAGCCCTTCAGAACTGCTAAAAAAAAAAAAAAAAACCCACTAACGGCGTTGAAAGACATGCCATGGATGAACTAAGGCATAGAGATATGTAAAATAACATTCACTTTTAAGTTCAGAGCTGTCATCTCAGGAAGTGGGGAGAGCTTCCCTGAAGAAGACTGAGGGGAGGGCAGGCCATGCTGAAAAGGGAGACATGGCTCTCCTGATTGGGGACCTGCAGCCCCCTTCCAGGGCAGGACATCATCCTCGCATCACACGAGATCCATGGAAGTGTTCCATCAGGGCCAGATGTTTGCCTCGAGAAGGCTACCCTGGCATCGGACTGCACAGGGCACCAGGGACGAGGGCCAGATGGAGGACGGACAATACCCCGGAGGCCATGGGGCAAGAGCAGAGGCACACGACCTTGAAGATGATGATGAAAAGCAGGAGGTGGCAGCATGGAGCCGGCCCGAAAGTGCCATGGGAGCAGTGCCCACAGCTACACTGACTGGGGGGCCTTCTGTGCCAGGTGTGGCTGACTTCAGTGGGCTCCAGACTAGTCCTGACCACAAGTCTAGGAAGTGTGCACCACCCCCGGCCTCCTCTCCCCTTGCAGCTGCTAGGAATCACGGTCACAGACCCTGGTCAGCTTTCGTGGAAACCAAGCAGTGGCTCCCCCGCATGCTGCACCTCTGGGGGTGGTCCAGTGCGACCCTCGTGCCTGGCCAGACACTGATGTCTACCTGTCTCCACACAAATCCACAGACAGGAGGGTGTCCCTGAATTCCACAGCACCTGATGAAACAGATCCACGGAACCCAACACCCAGTGGGTCACTCGGGACCTCACCTATGAGGTCATGGAGCTCACCATACCCTATTTCCGTCACTTCCCACAGAAAGCCTGGTTCTGATCCCCCACAATACCATACATCCTGGTTGCTGACCTGGGGTCATGCCATGAACCCACATGGCACCTTTCTTTTAGAGAAGCCTATGCCTACACCTCCTAGAAAATATTTCTAATGAAGTACAAGCCCATCAGGACTACGGTGTGAACGGTAGCACACAGCCTGCATGGTAGTAGTCAGTAATTCTAACAAGGGTTAACCCCACCCCCCGTCTCACAAAACCTTCCTCCGTCCCCACGGAACTCATGGTCTGCCCTCAGAAAACCCTCCAGGAAACAAACCTTTCATCTGAATGCTCTCTTCACCTTCTGCTACAAATCTTGTCCAACCACAATGATATGAAACTAGAAATCAGTCTCAAGAAAAAAAATGGGACAGTCAAAAACAGGTGGAGATTGGGGGGCCTGGGTGGCTCAGTCATTAAGGATCTGCCTTCAGCTCAGGTCGTGATCCCAGGAGCCTGGGATCTAGCCCCGAATCAGGCTCCTTGCTCAGTGGGAAGCCCGCTTCTCCCTCTCCCACCCCCCTGCTTGCGTTCCCTCTCTCGCTGTCTCACTCTCTGCCAGATACTTAAATAATCTTAAAAAAATATGTGGAGATTTAACAACATGCTACTGAACAACCAACAGTCAAAGAAGAAATCAAAAAAATTTTTAGAAATACCTTGACACTGATGAAAAAGACAACCTACAAAAACTTATGGGATGCAGCAAAAGTAGCTCTACGGGGGGGACGTTCATAGAAATTCAAGTCTTCATCAATCCATGAGAATGCTCTCCAATAAACAACCTGATTTCTGTGGTAAAGAAGTAGAAAAAAAAAAAAAACAACAAAGCCCAAATTAGTAGAAATAAGGAAATAACAAAAAGGAACGCATAAATAAATCCAACAGAGACTAAAAAGACAAAAAAAAAAAAAACAATGAAAATAAGAGCTGCCTTATTTGGAAAGATAAAATTGACAAACTTAGCTAGACGCACCAAGAAAGACAGAGCACTCGAATACAATCAGGAAAGAAAGATAATGGATTCCTGTCTCATATCAAAATCAAAAGAACTCTTCAACCTTGGACACAACAACTTCTTGCAAGCCACGTCTCTAAAGGCAAAGGAAATAAAAGCAAAAATGAACTATTGGCACTTCATCAAGATAAAAAGTTTCTGCACGGCAAAGCAAACGATCAACAAAACAAAAAGGCAACCTATGGAATCGAAGAAGATATCTGCAAATGATATTACAGATAAAGGGCTGGTATCCAAGATCTATAAAGAACTCCTCAAACTCGACACCCAAAAAATGGGCAGAAGACACAAAGAGATACTTGTCCAGAGAAGACATACAAATGGCCAACAGACACATGAAAAAATGCTCCACATCACTTGCCATCAGGCAAATACAAATCAAAACTACAATGAGATACCACCTTACACCAGTTAGAATGGTTAAAATTAACAAGGCAGGGGGCACCTGGGTGGCACAGCGGTTAAGCGTCTGCCTTCGGCTCAGGGCGTGATCCCGGCATTATGAGATGGAGCCCCACATCAGGCTCCTCCGCTATGAGCCTGCTTCTTCCTCTCCCACTCCCCCTGCTTGTGTTCCCTCTCTCGCTGGCTGTCTCTATCTCTGTGGAATAAATAAATAAAATCTTGAAAAGAAATTAACAAGACAGGAAATAAAAAAAAGTCAGAGAGGATGTGGAGAAAGGGGAGCCCTCTAACACTACTCGTGAGAATTCAAGCTGGTACAGCCACTTTTGAAAACAATATGGAGATTCCTCAAGACGTTGAACACAGAGCTATCCTACGACCCACCAATTGCACTACTGGGTATTTACCCCATAGACACAGAGTAATGAAAAGAAGGGGCACCTGTATCCCAATGTTCATAGCAGCAATGTCCCTAATAGCCAAACTGTGGAAGGAGCCAAGATGTCCTTCAGCAGATGAATGGACAAAGAAGATGTGGTTCATCTATACAATGGAATATTACTCAGTCATCAGAAAGGATGAATACCCACCATTTGCACCAACGTGGATGGACCAGGAGGGGATTATGCTAAGTGAAATTAAGTCAAGCAGAGAAAGACAATTATCATATGGTTTCACTCCTATGTGGAATGGAAGGAATAGCATGGAGGACATTAGGAGAAGGAAGGGAAAAGTGAAGGTGGGGAATGAGAGGGGGAGATGAACCATGAGAGACTATTGACACTGGGAAACAAACTGAAGGTTGCAGAAAGGGAGGGGTAGGGGAATGGGTTATCCTGGTGATGGGTATTAAGGAGGGCACGTGTCATAATGAGCACTAGGTGTTATATGCAAACAATGAATCCTGGAACACTACATCAAAAACAAATGAAGTACTGTAGGGTGACTAACATCATTTTAAAAAAAGAGAAAGATATGAAATCCATACAGGAAAACTGTCACTATTTGCAAATGACATGAAATCCCAAAAGATTCCACAAAAAAAAAAAAAAAAACCTGTTAGAATAAACAAATTCAAGAAAGCTGCAGGATATAAAGTCAATATACAGAGACCTGTTGTCTTTATTTTTTTTCAGATTTTATTTATTTATTTGACAGGAAGAGAAAAAGCACGAGCCGGGGGAGTGTCAGAAAGACGGAGAAGCAGACCCTCGCTAAGCGGGGAGCCCAACACGGGGCTCGATCCCAGAACTCTGGGATCATGACCTGAGCAGAAGGCAGACGCTTCACCTATGGAGCCACCCAGATGACCCAACTTCTTGCATTTCTGTATACTGATGACACACTTTCGCAAAGAGAAATTAAAAAAGCAATGCCATTTACAATTGCATCAAAAAAAAAACCTAGGAATAAAAGTAACCAACAATGAGAAAGACATAGTACACTCAACACATGGCAGAAAAGAAATGAAAAACATGTGTGTCGAGGGGGGCAGAATGTATGGGCCAAAGATTTGGAAGGCAACACAAACAAATGGAAGCATACGCCATGCTCCTTAACTGGAAGAGTTAATTATGTGAACATGTCCATCGTACCCAAAGCAATCGACAGATGTGATGAAATCCCCATCTGAATTCCAGTGGCATTATTCGAGGAAATAGAAAACAGTCCTCAAACTTGTATGGAATCACAAAAGACCCCAAATACCCAAAGCAACCTGGAGAAAGAAAGGTGCAGTCGACACACTCCTGGATTTCAAGCTAGATTACAAAGCTGTTGTCCTCAAAACAGGGTGGTACTGGCAGAAACACAGACACCAGGTCAGTGGAACAGAACAGAAAGCTCAGAAACTTACCCACACGTAGATGATCCTAACTTACGACACAGCAGCAGAAGATATGCCATGAGGGAAGGACTGTCTCTTCAGTGAGCGGTAGCAGGCAAACTGGACACTAAATGCAGAAGAATATAACTGGGTCACTTTCTTACACCACACACAAAATTTTTAATGGATGAATGATTTGAACATAAGACCCGAATCCATAAACCTCCAAGAAGACACAGGTACTAAGTCTCTCGACATTGGTTTTGGCAAAGAGTCTTCAGATCGGACACCAAATGCAAAGGCAACAAAAGCAAAAATAAACAAGTGGAACAACATCAAACTGAAATCTTCCACACGGCAAAAGAAACCATCAAAAACTTAAAAGGCCACTGACCCAATAAGAAAAAAATATCTGCGAATCATATGTGTGAGAAGAGGCTAATATCCAAAATGCACACAACACTCATACAAATCAAAACAAAAAAAAAAAACTGTATAAAAAATGGGGTGAATATGTGAATAGATACTGTCCAAAGATGGCACACAGGTGCCAACAGACAGAAAAAGTTGTTCGACATCACTAATCATCGTCAGGGAAACATCAGTCAAACCCACAATCGGCTATCCCCTCACAACTGTTGGAACAGCAATTGTCCCAGAGACAGACACCAGGTGGGGTCAAGGGTGTGCAGACGAGGAGACACTGTGCGCTGTTGGTGGGAATGGAAATTGGTGCAGCCACTGTGACAAACGGTATGGAGGGTCCTGAAAAAATAAATACAACTACCACATGACCCAGTAATGGCTCTACTGAGTATTGATTTGGAGAACACAAAAATACTGCCTCAAAAAGACAGATGCACTCCCACGTTCACTGCAGCATTATTCACAATAACCAGACATGGAAACACAGACCTTGGGGGCCTTATGCCAAGTAACTCAGACACAGAAAGACAAATACCAGATGCTCTCATGTACATTCCACGTGGAATAAACAAATACTGAACGCATAGATACTGAGAGCAGATTGGTAGGTGCCAGATTCGGGGATGGGGTGGTAGAAACGGGTGAAGGTGGTCCAAGTCTCAATGTTTGAGTGAGAAAATCCGACAGTCATGAAATGTTCTGTCCAGCATGGAGACTAAAACTAACCCCGCAGCATGGGGTATAGGTTTCCCTGCTCTTTGAAAGTACAGGGCTTCTGAGAAACCTTGCACAGCAGAAATGGTGTAAAGAAGGAATGACCATTCATTTACACGGAAAAATTAGACCGTGTGCTCAGACTCCAAGATTCCTTCTCTTTGGCTTTTCTTAGGCCTCAGGACACAAGTTTCTAACGGAGGCCCAGCATAAATGAAGATAAAGCACAGCAGAGGCTCACAGACACAATTCAAAGTGCTGGTGGCTGGATGCGGAGAGCGGTTCCCAGCGGAAGGAGCTGGTTGGGGTGCACGCCGCCTCTGTCGTGCTTCTCCCCAAAACAGATGCTGAACGCGATTCTCACTGTTCACCTTTTTTCATAAGAGGGAAATCCTCTTTAGGTCTCTTCCTCTCACTGAAGCTGGGTAATAACGTAGTTCTTTCAAGAAAGCCAGGTGTCTTACTGTGAACGTTTAAAAGCTGGGGGATACTTGTACTTGAGCATTGCTGAGGGAGGAGATGTGAAAGGTTCTCCCAGACACAAACCTCAGCAGATCCACCGGGAAAGGCACCTTCCTCAGCATGCGGAACGCGGACTACCTCCTTACCCCAGAAACCCTCTCCTTCCCCTCGATCAGGACAACCCACAACAGCTGGGAGTTACCCCAATTCCTCCGTTCTCCTGCTCCTAATATCTAACTCATCAGCAAATCCTGTGAGCTCCATCTTCAAAATGGACCCAGAATAGGTCTAACCACTCCATCCAAGGCCACCTGTCTGGTCCACAGTGCCTGAGTTCCTGGAAAAGCTTCGTCATTGACCTGCCTTGCCATCTTCAACCCTCTGTCATCTGTTCTCAACACTGTAGCCACGATGGCCTAGTGAAACAGGGTCTCATGGGGTTATAGCCCTGGAATGGCTTTCTGTCGCCCTCTGTCACCTCCCTGAGGTCATGTCCTCAGCTGTCCCCTGTGGCCACAGGGCCTTCTTGCTGCTCCTGGACATATCTGGAATTCTCCTGCCCCAGAGCCCTTGCACATGCTTTCCTTTCTGTTTAGAATGCTCTTGATGTGTTCTCACTCGCCTTCTGAGAAGTCTGAATTGGAGTGACAGGGACAGAAGGTGAGGCTGTGTGGGTTGGGTGAGGCTGGTGGCCCCGAAAAAGGTTTTCTGCCAGCTCTCCACCTGTGCCTCACTTGTCCTCAGCCAGGAACTTGCACACAGCCCTCACCTGTCACAACTCTCACACAGGAGACCCACAGCCACCCCTGGAGCCCACCCTGCCCACACCCTGCTGCACAATGCATTCAGCTCTCCTCTGGGACCCCTGTCAGCTTTACCCAGACCTGGAACTCCCCCGTCTCCTGCAAAGCTCCCGGATTCCCCCTCTTCTTGCAAAATCACACTGGCGCAAGGCTTTCATGAGAAAGCTATAATGCTAACTAATGAAAGGTTCACACCTACTTTCCCCTTCTGTTGCCTTTCTCTCCTTCTGTCCTACCTGTGCAAACTGTAACATATCAGTGGAACATGAACATGCTCTGAGATCTGAATCTTTCATTGCAGCTTTCTGAGGACTCCTTATGCGATAAGAAACGAGTGTATCTTACAACAGGGTGTTTTACAACTATCATCTATAGAACAGTACAGCCCAAATCACTACAATTTTACCTCACTCTTCATGAAGCAGAACACTTTTTCCTTTCTTCTTTTACTTAAATTCCAGTTAGTTCACATGCCATGGAATATTCGCTTCAGGGGTAGGATTTAGTGATTCCTCACCTGCATACAGTACCCAGTGCTCATCACAAGCGCCCTCCTTAATACCCCTCACCCATTTAACTCTTCCCCCCACGCCCCTGTCCTGCAGCAACACTCAGTTTGTTCTCCAAGGTTGAGTCTATTTCCTTGTTTGCCTTTCTCATCACCCCTCAACTCTGTTCATCTGTTTTCTTTCTGAAATTCCACAAGCGTGAGAGCATAGGATATTTGTCTTTCCTCACTAATTTTGCTTAGCTTAATACACTCTAGATCCATCCACATCCTTGCAAATGGTAAGATTTCATTCTTTTTGAAGCTGGGTCATATTCCTATATATATCTATATATATCTATATATATCTATATATATCTATATATATCTATATATATCTATATCTATATATATACACACACACACACACACACACACACACACACACATATACACGTATCCCACATCTGCTTTATCCATTCATCAGTGCATGGACTTTGGGATTCTCTCCATAGTTTGGCCACTGTGGACATTGTTGCTATAAACATCATGGTGCATGTACCCCCTTCGAATGTGCATTTTTGTATCTTTTGGGTAAGCACCTAGGAGAGCAATTGCTGGATCATGTGGTTGTTCAATGTTTAACTTTTTGAGGAACCCCCACACTGTTTCCCAGACTGTCTGCACCACTCTGCATTCCCACCAACAGGATGGTGGGAGGGTTCCCCTTTAAGCAGAACATTATCTGCTGGCAATTTCATAAGAGGAAACAAAACCTCTGTGAGATGCACCCAGGGTCAGGCAAGCAGTTGCAGAATTCACCCCAAGGCTCCTGACGCCAAGCCCCTTGAAGCCACCAGCATGCCACTATCCAAAAGAATTCCCAGACTCTCCTTCTGACTCCACCACCAAAGAAACTACAGACAGAATATGGCACCTCAAAATATCGAGATAATAGTAAAACTAGAAAGTCAAGCTCAACTTTTAAACAGGAACAGGCCCATTTGGATAATTTTGAATTTTCCCTCCACCCTAATTTTAACTCTTCTGATGAATAAACTAATCAATGATGAAACATCACCTTTGTCAAATGACATCATCCAAGTCTGTATCAGATGAAAAAAAGCCATCTAACTCCAGATGCTGGCCACTCAACCATATCTTAGGCCCAATTGAATAAACATTGTTAGATGAAGGAACAAATTAGATGTTACAAACAGGCACAGAGTGAATCTCACCTTCCCTTTCTAATAAAAGAGGGTTCCTAGGAAACAGATAGTCAAAATACATTTGTAAGCAATAAATGGACAGAGAAATTGTGATCCCCTGCAAAGTTCTACCTGCAGGGAAACTAAGTAATTCTTGCACCAAACCCAGAATGCTGACAGCTACTTCAATTTTACTTTGTGGCTCAACTAAAGAGAAAAGAGAAAAGCCCAGGAGGTTTTGGGATAATGAGAGGTTTTACCTCCAGTCCTGACATAGATAGGACATTATGCCAAAATAGCTGTGTTTTCTCTGAACACTGGCGTCCTCTGACAAGCTGCCTCCCTGACTCAGATGCTGACGTTCAAAACCTCGGGTCTCATGGAGCCAGAGCAGAGAAGTGCTGTCAGCTGGGGAGAAGAAGGCACCTCTCACCTAAAGCCTGCACACCTGCTTCGGTTTCTGGACGAAGGGGCAACACATAGTTGTTGTTTAGCAGTAATTATCTTCATTCTCAATAGACCAATGACCTTGCCTTTTCTGGAAAGCAGACTTACTCTTCTAAAGAAACCCTCAATTCGTCTATTCCCAATGCAACTAGAGTGGGGTCTGGTTTACGCCCGCCTCCAGGCCCCCACCTGGAGGATTTTCCTGCATGATTCTAACAGCCAATTACCACTAACTCGGGGGCACACGGGGCATAATGCTGAAGTTGGGGGATGGCTCTGGGGCTTGCTACTGCCACACCTGTGCCTGGGGGACCAGGGCACACCCTGCTGAACTCGGGGTACTGCTCAAGATGCATCACCTGCACTGTGTCAGAGAACCGGGGGACACCCCACTGAAGGTGGGGATTCTGTGAGGTCCTTACCCGCACTCTTCCCGGGGAACAGGGGGAACCCTGAAATTCTGCAACCCATCCCACAAAAGCTCAGGTGAGTGGGCGCCCTGGAGTTCACGGGTATGGGGAATAAGGCCAGTTGAGGACATGGGGCGGAAGAGACTTTAAAGGGAAAAAGAAAACTCACCTGAGTCCCCACAATGAACCCTCTCCACGTGCCCTTCCAGAACCCTGCCTCCCACCTGGGGCGCACCCTACCCCCCGACCCCCACCCCGGGGCATGCTTCTCACTCACCAGCCCGGACCTCCGCAGGGCAACTCTCTCTCTCCCAGTGCCCCTTCTTCTGCCCCAGGTCTGCAACCCGCTGCAACTCTGGGACCGCCCACAGAGACGTAGCTCCACCCCCAAGCGGTGATTGGTCGGGGAGGGTGGTGCCCTAGCCCCTTGGATGCCGGGCAACCCGCCCTCAAGCCCCTGGAACCCTGAAAGTGCAGGGGGTCCAAGAGGCGCCTCCTCTACTCAACACCCAGCACAGGCATGGGTGGGGTCGTGGGCCGGGCTCCCCCCCACACACCTGGCCCCTTCCAGGGACCCCTCTAGCTGCAGACCACCCTCAGCGTCCTGCCCCTTCCCTTTCTGCACCAGCCCTCCCTGCTGGGGTGTGCCTGGTTCTGGGCAAGGTCAGTGGCTCTCAGACCCTCCAAGGCTTGGGCTTTAGGACATGCAATGATTTCATGCATTTTCAGTATGTACATGTCAGTATGACTTTAATCTTATGGGAGCCAAAGAGGTTCTTTATTTTTTCTTATCTTCATGTTGGCATTTTTGGTTATTGTTTTCTTCTCGAAACAGATGTACAACATGTGCTTGGGGCAGAAATAGGACCCATGCTTTGAGGTTTTGCCCAGTCATTTTGAGCCGGGTAAAATGTTAAAGGATAGCTTCCCTGGGAGCCCAGGATCAGGGCCCACAGATGATATAAGATAAACATTACTTTTATCATTATAATTGCTCCTAAATGGAGGAATTTGAGACAAAAGCACCTTTCACAAGAGTACCAAGAAATCAAAATGATGCCCACAGAAGGCTACCTGCTCCGTGGTCGGCACAGGTAACAGAAGTGTTCACAGTCTCTGGACTCCTGCCCTTCTCCTGCCCAAATCTCTGAAGCACACAGACCACTTAAAATCAGAATTGTAGAACTGCTAGACACCTTAGAGATGTCTGGCACCATTCCCTTGGACTGCAGCATAAAACACAGTAGCTCGTTGTCACAAACTAATTTCAACATGAAGTGCCCCCTGGATGCACTAAGTTCTTTCTCTGCAAATGTTGACTAATGTAAGTCACAGTCATACCAGTTAAACACTACGATGGCTGGGAAGTCATCGTCGGTAAGGGAATATTTTAGCCATGTTTATAAGCATTGGCTCACTTTGTAGAAGAGGCTGAGCTGAGTGTTTTTAAATACTATTTCAGGTACAAGAGAGGAGTTAAGATGGCGGAGGAGTAGGGGACCCCTTTTTCACAGGTCCCCTGAGTCGAGCTGGATAGGTACCAGACCAGCCTAAACAACCACGGAATCAGCCTGAGACGCAGGAAGATACATCTGGATCTCTACAAATGAACATCTCCAGCGCTGAGTATTGAGGTACGAAGCGGGGAGCCGTGAAACCGGGCACAGTTATCGGAAGATAAACGGAAGGGGGAGGGAGCCGCCGCGTTCGGGCGCCGGGAAGCGGCAGCCACCTGCACGGGGGGAGCGGGCGGACTCACAGAGGGCACCCGCGAGAGAGCGGACTGAGACCGGTGAGCCGGGAGCGCGCGCCACCAGGCATCTCGCGGAACCCGGGCGGGAATCCCGTGTGCTCACGGGATCCAGACTGAGACCGGGAGCTCCCGGAGCGCATGCGGGGCAGCTGGCAGCTGGCAGGCCACCTGCACGGGGGAGCGGGCGGACTCACGGTCGGCACCCGCGAAACAGCAGACTGAGACCCTGAACCAGGTGCGCACGCCACCAGGCTTCTCACGGAATTCCTGAATCCCGGTGTGCTCACGGGATCCAGACTGAGACCAGGAGCTTCTGGAGCGCGCGCAGGGCGGCTGGCGGTTGGCGGGCCACCTGCACGGGGGAGCGGGCGGACTCGCGGTCGGCACCCACGAAACAGCAGACTGAGACCCTGAACCGGGTGCGCGCGCCACCAGGCTTCTCACGGAACTCCGGAATCCTGGTGTGCTCACGGGATCCAGACTGAGACCGGGAGATCCGGGAGCGCGCGGGGGCGGCTGGCGGCTGGCGGCATTAGAAACACAAAGGACAGAGACGCGCCTGCCCTGGAAGTGAGGGCAGGGACGCCGGGTGCGGGGCGCACATCCCGGGACGCTACAGGGTTGAGCAGCACCAACAGTAACGGAGTTAAAGTGGCCAGAACATCGGTGGAGAATGGGCCGCAATCCCTCTGTTCTGTGACAATGCAGCCTCTGCTGCTCTGACTCTCAGAAGAGGCACAGCAGACCGCCAGAGAAAGCCGCCAGGGAACAAAAGCCTGGAAATACCGGCTCACAGCGTGCCCACCCCCACCCCCCCTCGCAGGGGACACGGAAACTCTACCAAACAGGGTTGCCTGAGTATGGGCCTGGCAAAATACAAACTCTTAACAATAGAGAACAAACGGATGGTTACCAGAGAGGAGGAGGTGGATAGAGGGATGAGTGAAATAGATGAAGCGGATTAAGAGGACACTTTTCTGGATGACCACTGAGTAATATATAGAATTACTGAATCACTCTCTTGTACACCTGAAACGAATGTAACACTGTATGTTAGCTCTACTGGAATTAAAATAAATTTTTTAAAAAGATTTTTCTTTCAGGAACCTCTTTGAAAAAGCTTTTCCTCTGCAATGTGCATAAGCCCTACTTGGGAGGATTCACTCTACAATAATTATTCATTCTATGCCTCGAATTCAGATTTCACTGAGTTCTTACTGTGGATCCCAGCCCACGGGAGCCATGGTCCTTTTCTGTCCAGGCTCAGCACCTATGCATTCAAGATTGGAAGTAGAGACACATGTCACTTCACAGTCCAGAAAGCTATTATTGTTTCTGTTTCAGTGTGAGAGAGTCACAGACTTTGGGACAGGTTTCAGAGCAGGTTTATTATGGATCCTGGATCTCTACTTCAATGTTCATTACCTGGATCCATTTGGCTAATAGGTTCCCTGTGGATGGGCTTGCTTCCAAGCACATACATGGAAGATGCAAAGGTGAGTGGGCTTGGTGCGGGACAGGAAGAAGACCAAAATCAGACAAGGGTCCGACCCCTCCCCTGATCCAGGAACTGCTACAGGAGAGGGTATGGGAGGTAGAATCCATGCGAAACTCCAAGGTCACCAGCTGAACACAGGAGGCATAGGTCAAGGGATCTGGAGATGCAGGGGTTGAAGGCTGCTCTGAGCTACCTCTGGGAGGAAGGGAGGGAAGGAATGGGGAGACACTGCCTGCCCCTGGCCTATGCCAGCTGCCCACCGCTCCGACACGCATCCGTCTACACAGCTGACACACAGCCTGGGCTCAGGATGGGCTGGCTCGGGTCCCTCAATCCTCAGTGGGACAGCTGGCCCCAGGGCTCAGAGACAGGCTGAGGGAGATGAGAGGGAAAGCTGCCCCACCCAGGTCATCCCCTCCTTGAGCAGACAGCCCTTCAGAACTGCTAAAAAAAAAAAAAAAAAAAACCCACTAACGGCGTTGAAAGACATGCCATGGATGAACTAAGGCATAGAGATATGTAAAATAACATTCACTTTTAAGTTCAGAGCTGTCATCTCAGGAAGTGGGGAGAGCTTCCCTGAAGAAGACTGAGGGGAGGGCAGGCCATGCTGAAAAGGGAGACATGGCTCTCCTGATTGGGGACCTGCAGCCCCCTTCCAGGGCAGGACATCATCCTCGCATCACACGAGATCCATGGAAGTGTTCCATCAGGGCCAGATGTTTGCCTCGAGAAGGCTACCCTGGCATCGGACTGCACAGGGCACCAGGGACGAGGGCCAGATGGAGGACGGACAATACCCCGGAGGCCATGGGGCAAGAGCAGAGGCACACGACCTTGAAGATGATGATGAAAAGCAGGAGGTGGCAGCATGGAGCCGGCCCGAAAGTGCCATGGGAGCAGTGCCCACAGCTACACTGACTGGGGGGCCTTCTGTGCCAGGTGTGGCTGACTTCAGTGGGCTCCAGACTAGTCCTGACCACAAGTCTAGGAAGTGTGCACCACCCCCGGCCTCCTCTCCCCTTGCAGCTGCTAGGAATCACGGTCACAGACCCTGGTCAGCTTTCGTGGAAACCAAGCAGTGGCTCCCCCGCATGCTGCACCTCTGGGGGTGGTCCAGTGCGACCCTCGTGCCTGGCCAGACACTGATGTCTACCTGTCTCCACACAAATCCACAGACAGGAGGGTGTCCCTGAATTCCACAGCACCTGATGAAACAGATCCACGGAACCCAACACCCAGTGGGTCACTCGGGACCTCACCTATGAGGTCATGGAGCTCACCATACCCTATTTCCGTCACTTCCCACAGAAAGCCTGGTTCTGATCCCCCACAATACCATACATCCTGGTTGCTGACCTGGGGTCATGCCATGAACCCACATGGCACCTTTCTTTTAGAGAAGCCTATGCCTACACCTCCTAGAAAATATTTCTAATGAAGTACAAGCCCATCAGGACTACGGTGTGAACGGTAGCACACAGCCTGCATGGTAGTAGTCAGTAATTCTAACAAGGGTTAACCCCACCCCCCGTCTCACAAAACCTTCCTCCGTCCCCACGGAACTCATGGTCTGCCCTCAGAAAACCCTCCAGGAAACAAACCTTTCATCTGAATGCTCTCTTCACCTTCTGCTACAAATCTTGTCCAACCACAATGATATGAAACTAGAAATCAGTCTCAAGAAAAAAAATGGGACAGTCAAAAACAGGTGGAGATTGGGGGGCCTGGGTGGCTCAGTCATTAAGGATCTGCCTTCAGCTCAGGTCGTGATCCCAGGAGCCTGGGATCTAGCCCCGAATCAGGCTCCTTGCTCAGTGGGAAGCCCGCTTCTCCCTCTCCCACCCCCCTGCTTGCGTTCCCTCTCTCGCTGTCTCACTCTCTGCCAGATACTTGAATAATCTTAAAAAAATATGTGGAGATTTAACAACATGCTACTGAACAACCAACAGTCAAAGAAGAAATCAAAAAAATTTTTAGAAATACCTTGACACTGATGAAAAAGACAACCTACAAAAACTTATGGGATGCAGCAAAAGTAGCTCTACGGGGGGGACGTTCATAGAAATTCAAGTCTTCATCAATCCATGAGAATGCTCTCCAATAAACAACCTGATTTCTGTGGTAAAGAAGTAGAAAAAAAAAAACAACAAAGCCCAAATTAGTAGAAATAAGGAAATAACAAAAAGGAACGCATAAATAAATCCAACAGAGACTAAAAAGACAAAAAAAAAAACAATGAAAATAAGAGCTGCCTTCTTTGGAAAGATAAAATTGACAAACTTAGCTAGACGCACCAAGAAAGACAGAGCACTCGAATACAATCAGGAAAGAAAGATAATGGATTCCTGTCTCATATCAAAATCAAAAGAACTCTTCAACCTTGGACACAACAACTTCTTGCAAGCCACGTCTCTAAAGGCAAAGGAAATAAAAGCAAAAATGAACTATTGGCACTTCATCAAGATAAAAAGTTTCTGCACGGCAAAGCAAACGATCAACAAAACAAAAAGGCAACCTATGGAATCGAAGAAGATATCTGCAAATGATATTACAGATAAAGGGCTGGTATCCAAGATCTATAAAGAACTCCTCAAACTCGACACCCAAAAAATGGGCAGAAGACACAAAGAGATACTTGTCCAGAGAAGACATACAAATGGCCAACAGACACATGAAAAAATGCTCCACATCACTTGCCATCAGGCAAATACAAATCAAAACTACAATGAGATACCACCTTACACCAGTTAGAATGGTTAAAATTAACAAGGCAGGGGGCACCTGGGTGGCACAGCGGTTAAGCGTCTGCCTTCGGCTCAGGGCGTGATCCCGGCATTATGAGATGGAGCCCCACATCAGGCTCCTCCGCTATGAGCCTGCTTCTTCCTCTCCCACTCCCCCTGCTTGTGTTCCCTCTCTCGCTGGCTGTCTCTATCTCTGTGGAATAAATAAATAAAATCTTGAAAAGAAATTAACAAGACAGGAAATAAAAAAAAGTCAGAGAGGATGTGGAGAAAGGGGAGCCCTCTAACACTACTCGTGAGAATTCAAGCTGGTACAGCCACTTTTGAAAACAATATGGAGATTCCTCAAGACGTTGAACACAGAGCTATCCTACGACCCACCAATTGCACTACTGGGTATTTACCCCATAGACACAGAGTAATGAAAAGAAGGGGCACCTGTATCCCAATGTTCATAGCAGCAATGTCCCTAATAGCCAAACTGTGGAAGGAGCCAAGATGTCCTTCAGCAGATGAATGGACAAAGAAGATGTGGTTCATCTATACAATGGAATATTACTCAGTCATCAGAAAGGATGAATACCCACCATTTGCACCAACGTGGATGGACCAGGAGGGGATTATGCTAAGTGAAATTAAGTCAAGCAGAGAAAGACAATTATCATATGGTTTCACTCCTATGTGGAATGGAAGGAATAGCATGGAGGACATTAGGAGAAGGAAGGGAAAAGTGAAGGTGGGGAATGAGAGGGGGAGATGAACCATGAGAGACTATTGACACTGGGAAACAAACTGAAGGTTGCAGAAAGGGAGGGGTAGGGGAATGGGTTATCCTGGTGATGGGTATTAAGGAGGGCACGTGTCATAATGAGCACTAGGTGTTATATGCAAACAATGAATCCTGGAACACTACATCAAAAACAAATGAAGTACTGTAGGGTGACTAACATCATTTTAAAAAAAGAGAAAGATATGAAATCCATACAGGAAAACTGTCACTATTTGCAAATGACATGAAATCCCAAAAGATTCCACAAAAAAAAAAAAAACCTGTTAGAATAAACAAATTCAAGAAAGCTGCAGGATATAAAGTCAATATACAGAGACCTGTTGTCTTTATTTTTTTTCAGATTTTATTTATTTATTTGACAGGAAGAGAAAAAGCACGAGCCGGGGGAGTGTCAGAAAGACGGAGAAGCAGACCCTCGCTAAGCGGGGAGCCCAACACGGGGCTCGATCCCAGAACTCTGGGATCATGACCTGAGCAGAAGGCAGACGCTTCACCTATGGAGCCACCCAGATGACCCAACTTCTTGCATTTCTGTATACTGATGACACACTTTCGCAAAGAGAAATTAAAAAAGCAATGCCATTTACAATTGCATCAAAAAAAAAACCTAGGAATAAAAGTAACCAACAATGAGAAAGACATAGTACACTCAACACATGGCAGAAAAGAAATGAAAAACATGTGTGTCGAGGGGGGCAGAATGTATGGGCCAAAGATTTGGAAGGCAACACAAACAAATGGAAGCATACGCCATGCTCCTTAACTGGAAGAGTTAATTATGTGAACATGTCCATTGTACCCAAAGCAATCGACAGATGTGATGAAATCCCCATCTGAATTCCAGTGGCATTATTCGAGGAAATAGAAAACAGTCCTCAAACTTGTATGGAATCACAAAAGACCCCAAATACCCAAAGCAACCTGGAGAAAGAAAGGTGCAGTCAACACACTCCTGGATTTCAAGCTAGATTACAAAGCTGTTGTCCTCAAAACAGGGTGGTACTGGCAGAAACACAGACACCAGGTCAGTGGAACAGAACAGAAAGCTCAGAAACTTACCCACACGTAGATGATCCTAACTTACGACACAGCAGCAGAAGATATGCCATGAGGGAAGGACTGTCTCTTCAGTGAGCGGTAGCAGGCAAACTGGACACTAAATGCAGAAGAATATAACTGGGTCACTTTCTTACACCACACACAAAATTTTTAATGGATGAATGATTTGAACATAAGACCCGAATCCATAAACCTCCAAGAAGACACAGGTACTAAGTCTCTCGACATTGGTTTTGGCAAAGAGTCTTCAGATCGGACACCAAATGCAAAGGCAACAAAAGCAAAAATAAACAAGTGGAACAACATCAAACTGAAATCTTCCACACGGCAAAAGAAACCATCAAAAACTTAAAAGGCCACTGACCCAATAAGAAAAAAATATCTGCGAATCATATGTGTGAGAAGAGGCTAATATCCAAAATGCACACAACACTCATACAAATCAAAACAAAAAAAAAAAACTGTATAAAAAATGGGGTGAATATGTGAATAGATACTGTCCAAAGATGGCACACAGGTGCCAACAGACAGAAAAAGTTGTTCGACATCACTAATCATCGTCAGGGAAACATCAGTCAAACCCACAATCGGCTATCCCCTCACAACTGTTGGAACAGCAATTGTCCCAGAGACAGACACCAGGTGGGGTCAAGGGTGTGCAGACGAGGAGACACTGTGCGCTGTTGGTGGGAATGGAAATTGGTGCAGCCACTGTGACAAACGGTATGGAGGTTCCTGAAAAAATAAATACAACTACCACATGACCCAGTAATGGCTCTACTGAGTATTGATTTGGAGAACACAAAAATACTGCCTCAAAAAGACAGATGCACTCCCACGTTCACTGCAGCATTATTCACAATAACCAGACATGGAAACACAGACCTTGGGGGCCTTATGCCAAGTAACTCAGACACAGAAAGACAAATACCAGATGCTCTCATGTACATTCCACGTGGAATAAACAAATACTGAACGCATAGATACTGAGAGCAGATTGGTAGGTGCCAGATTCGGGGTTGGGGTGGTAGAAACGGGAGAAGGTGGTCCAAGTCTCAATGTTTGAGTGAGAAAATCCGACAGTCATGAAATGTTCTGTCCAGCATGGAGACTAAAACTAACCCCGCAGCATGGGGTATAGGTTTCCCTGCTCTTTGAAAGTACAGGGCTTCTGAGAAACCTTGCACAGCAGAAATGGTGTAAAGAAGGAATGACCATTCATTTACACGGAAAAATTAGACCGTGTGCTCAGACTCCAAGATTCCTTCTCTTTGGCTTTTCTTAGGCCTCAGGACACAAGTTTCTAACGGAGGCCCAGCATAAATGAAGATAAAGCACAGCAGAGGCTCACAGACACAATTCAAAGTGCTGGTGGCTGGATGCGGAGAGCGGTTCCCAGCGGAAGGAGCTGGTTGGGGTGCACGCCGCCTCTGTCGTGCTTCTCCCCAAAACAGATGCTGAACGCGATTCTCACTGTTCACCTTTTTTCATAAGAGGGAAATCCTCTTTAGGTCTCTTCCTCTCACTGAAGCTGGGTAATAACGTAGTTCTTTCAAGAAAGCCAGGTGTCTTACTGTGAACGTTTAAAAGCTGGGGGATACTTGTACTTGAGCATTGCTGAGGGAGGAGATGTGAAAGGTTCTCCCAGACACAAACCTCAGCAGATCCACCGGGAAAGGCACCTTCCTCAGCATGCGGAACGCGGACTACCTCCTTACCCCAGAAACCCTCTCCTTCCCCTCGATCAGGACAACCCACAACAGCTGGGAGTTACCCCAATTCCTCCGTTCTCCTGCTCCTAATATCTAACTCATCAGCAAATCCTGTGAGCTCCATCTTCAAAATGGACCCAGAATAGGTCTAACCACTCCATCCAAGGCCACCTGTCTGGTCCACAGTGCCTGAGTTCCTGGAAAAGCTTCGTCATTGACCTGCCTTGCCATCTTCAACCCTCTGTCATCTGTTCTCAACACTGTAGCCACGATGGCCTAGTGAAACAGGGTCTCATGGGGTTATAGCCCTGGAATGGCTTTCTGTCGCCCTCTGTCACCTCCCTGAGGTCATGTCCTCAGCTGTCCCCTGTGGCCACAGGGCCTTCTTGCTGCTCCTGGACATATCTGGAATTCTCCTGCCCCAGAGCCTTTGCATATGCTTTCCTTTCTGTTTAGAATGCTCTCGCCTTCTGAGAAGTCTGAATTGGAGTGACAGGGACAGAAGGTGAGGCTGTGTGGGTTGGGTGAGGCTGGTGGCCCCGAAAAAGGTTTTCTGCCAGCTCTCCACCTGTGCCTCACTTGTCCTCAGCCAGGAACTTGCACACAGCCCTCACCTGTCACAACTCTCACACAGGAGACCCACAGCCACCCCTGGAGCCCACCCTGCCCACACCCTGCTGCACAATGCATTCAGCTCTCCTCTGGGACCCCTGTCAGCTTTACCCAGACCTGGAACTCCCCCGTCTCCTGCAAAGCTCCCGGATTCCCCCTCTTCTTGCAAAATCACACTGGCGCAAGGCTTTCATGAGAAAGCTATAATGCTAACTAATGAAAGGTTCACACCTACTTTCCCCTTCTGTTGCCTTTCTCTCCTTCTGTCCTACCTGTGCAAACTGTAACATATCAGTGGAACATGAACATGCTCTGAGATCTGAATCTTTCATTGCAGCTTTCTGAGGACTCCTTATGCGATAAGAAACGAGTGTATCTTACAACAGGGTGTTTTACAACTATCATCTATAGAACAGTACAGCCCAAATCACTACAATTTTACCTCACTCTTCATGAAGCAGAACACTTTTTCCTTTCTTCTTTTACTTAAATTCCAGTTAGTTCACATGCCATGGAATATTCGCTTCAGGGGTAGGATTTAGTGATTCCTCACCTGCATACAGGACCCAGTGCTCATCACAAGCGCCCTCCTTAATACCCCTCACCCATTTAACTCTTCCCCCCACGCCCCTGTCCTGCAGCAACACTCAGTTTGTTCTCCAAGGTTGAGTCTATTTCCTTGTTTGCCTTTCTCATCACCCCTCAACTCTGTTCATCTGTTTTCTTTCTGAAATTCCACAAGCGTGAGAGCATAGGATATTTGTCTTTCCTCACTAATTTTGCTTAGCTTAATACACTCTAGATCCATCCACATCCTTGCAAATGGTAAGATTTCATTCTTTTTGAAGCTGGGTCATATTCCCATATATATATATATATATACACACACACACACACACACACACACACACACACACATATACACGTATCCCACATCTGCTTTATCCATTCATCAGTGCATGGACTTTGGGATTCTCTCCATAGTTTGGCCACTGTGGACATTGTTGCTATAAACATCATGGTGCATGTACCCCCTTCGAATGTGCATTTTTGTATCTTTTGGGTAAGCACCTAGGAGAGCAATTGCTGGATCATGTGGTTGTTCAATGTTTAACTTTTTGAGGAACCCCCACACTGTTTCCCAGACTGTCTGCACCACTCTGCATTCCCACCAACAGGATGGTGGGAGGGTTCCCCTTTAAGCAGAACATTATCTGCTGGCAATTTCATAAGAGGAAACAAAACCTCTGCGAGATGCACCCAGGGTCAGGCAAGCAGTTGCAGAATTCACCCCAAGGCTCCTGACGCCAAGCCCCTTGAAGCCACCAGCATGCCACTATCCAAAAGAATTCCCAGACTCTCCTTCTGACTCCACCACCAAAGAAACTACAGACAGAATATGGCACCTCAAAATATCGAGATAATAGTAAAACTAGAAAGTCAAGCTCAACTTTTAAACAGGAACAGGCCCATTTGGATAATTTTGAATTTTCCCTCCACCCTAATTTTAACTCTTCTGATGAATAAACTAATCAATGATGAAACATCACCTTTGTCAAATGACATCATCCAAGTCTGTATCAGATGAAAAAAAGCCATCTAACTCCAGATGCTGGCCACTCAACCATATCTTAGGCCCAATTGAATAAACATTGTTAGATGAAGGAACAAATTAGATGTTACAAACAGGCACAGAGTGAATCTCACCTTCCCTTTCTAATAAAAGAGGGTTCCTAGGAAACAGATAGTCAAAATACATTTGTAAGCAATAAATGGACAGAGAAATTGTGATCCCCTGCAAAGTTCTACCTGCAGGGAAACTAAGTAATTCTTGCACCAAACCCAGAATGCTGACAGCTACTTCAATTTTACTTTGTGGCTCAACTAAAGAGAAAAGAGAAAAGCCCAGGAGGTTTTGGGATAATGAGAGGTTTTACCTCCAGTCCTGACATAGATAGGACATTATGCCAAAATAGCTGTGTTTTCTCTGAACACTGGCGTCCTCTGACAAGCTGCCTCCCTGACTCAGATGCTGACGTTCAAAACCTCGGGTCTCATGGAGCCAGAGCAGAGAAGTGCTGTCAGCTGGGGAGAAGAAGGCACCTCTCACCTAAAGCCTGCACACCTGCTTCGGTTTCTGGACGAAGGGGCAACACATAGTTGTTGTTTAGCAGTAATTATCTTCATTCTCAATAGACCAATGACCTTGCCTTTTCTGGAAAGCAGACTTACTCTTCTAAAGAAACCCTCAATTCGTCTATTCCCAATGCAACTAGAGTGGGGTCTGGTTTACGCCCGCCTCCAGGCCCCCACCTGGAGGATTTTCCTGCATGATTCTAACAGCCAATTACCACTAACTCGGGGGCACACGGGGCATAATGCTGAAGTTGGGGGATGGCTCTGGGGCTTGCTACTGCCACACCTGTGCCTGGGGGACCAGGGCACACCCTGCTGAACTCGGGGTACTGCTCAAGATGCATCACCTGCACTGTGTCAGAGAACCGGGGGACACCCCACCGAAGGTGGGGATTCTGTGAGGTCCTTACCCGCACTCTTCCCGGGGAACAGGGGGAACCCTGAAATTCTGCAACCCATCCCACAAAAGCTCAGGTGAGTGGGCGCCCTGGAGTTCACGGGTATGGGGAATAAGGCCAGTTGAGGACATGGGGCGGAAGAGACTTTAAAGGGAAAAAGAAAACTCACCTGAGTCCCCACAATGAACCCTCTCCACGTGCCCTTCCAGAACCCTGCCTCCCACCTGGGGCGCACCCTACCCCCCGACCCCCACCCCGGGGCATGCTGCTCACTCACCAGCCCGGACCTCCGCAGGGCAACTCTCTCTCTCCCAGTGCCCCTTCTTCTGCCCCAGGTCTGCAACCCGCTGCAACTCTGGGACCGCCCACAGAGACGTAGCTCCACCCCCAAGCGGTGATTGGTCGGGGAGGGTGGTGCCCTAGCCCCTTGGATGCCGGGCAACCCGCCCTCAAGCCCCTGGAACCCTGAAAGTGCAGGGGGTCCAAGAGGCGCCTCCTCTACTCAACACCCAGCACAGGCATGGGTGGGGTCGTGGGCCGGGCTCCCCCCACACACCTGGCCCCTTCCAGGGACCCCTCTAGCTGCAGACCACCCTCAGCGTCCTGCCCCTTCCCTTTCTGCACCAGCCCTCCCTGCTGGGGTGTGCCTGGTTCTGGGCAAGGTCAGTGGCTCTCAGACCCTCCAAGGCTTGGGCTTTAGGACATGCAATGATTTCATGCATTTTCAGTATGTACATGTCAGTATGACTTTAATCTTATGGGAGCCAAAGAGGTTCTTTATTTTTTCTTATCTTCATGTTGGCATTTTTGGTTATTGTTTTCTTCTCGAAACAGATGTACAACATGTGCTTGGGGCAGAAATAGGACCCATGCTTTGAGGTTTTGCCCAGTCATTTTGAGCCGGGTAAAATGTTAAAGGATAGCTTCCCTGGGAGCCCAGGATCAGGGCCCACAGATGATATAAGATAAACATTACTTTTATCATTATAATTGCTCCTAAATGGAGGAATTTGAGACAAAAGCACCTTTCACAAGAGTACCAAGAAATCAAAATGATGCCCACAGAAGGCTACCTGCTCCGTGGTCGGCACAGGTAACAGAAGTGTTCACAGTCTCTGGACTCCTGCCCTTCTCCTGCCCAAATCTCTGAAGCACACAGACCACTTAAAATCAGAATTGTAGAACTGCTAGACACCTTAGAGATGTCTGGCACCATTCCCTTGGACTGCAGCATAAAACACAGTAGCTCGTTGTCACAAACTAATTTCAACATGAAGTGCCCCCTGGATGCACTAAGTTCTTTCTCTGCAAATGTTGACTAATGTAAGTCACAGTCATACCAGTTAAACACTACGATGGCTGGGAAGTCATCGTCGGTAAGGGAATATTTTAGCCATGTTTATAAGCATTGGCTCACTTTGTAGAAGAGGCTGAGCTGAGTGTTTTTAAATACTATTTCAGGTACAAGAGAGGAGTTAAGATGGCGGAGGAGTAGGGGACCCCTTTTTCACAGGTCCCCTGAGTCGAGCTGGATAGGTACCAGACCAGCCTAAACAACCACGGAATCAGCCTGAGACGCAGGAAGATACATCTGGATCTCTACAAATGAACATCTCCAGCGCTGAGTATTGAGGTACGAAGCGGGGAGCCGTGAAACCGGGCACAGTTATCGGAAGATAAACGGAAGGGGGAGGGAGCCGCCGCGTTCGGGCGCCGGGAAGCGGCAGCCACCTGCACGGGGGGAGCGGGCGGACTCACAGAGGGCACCCGCGAGAGAGCGGACTGAGACCGGTGAGCCGGGAGCGCGCGCCACCAGGCATCTCGCGGAACCCGGGCGGGAATCCCGTGTGCTCACGGGATCCAGACTGAGACCGGGAGCTCCCGGAGCACATGCGGGGCAGCTGGCAGCTGGCAGGCCACCTGCACGGGGGAGCGGGCGGACTCACGGTCGGCACCCGCGAAACAGCAGACTGAGACCCTGAACCAGGTGCGCACGCCACCAGGCTTCTCACGGAATTCCTGAATCCCGGTGTGCTCACGGGATCCAGACTGAGACCGGGAGCTTCTGGAGCGCGCGCAGCGCGGCTGGCGGTTGGTGGGCCACCTGCACGGGGGAGCGGGCGGACTCGCGGTCGGCACCCACGAAACAGCAGACTGAGACCCTGAACCGGGTGCGCGCGCCACCAGGCTTCTCACGGAACTCCGGAATCCTGGTGTGCTCACGGGATCCAGACTGAGACCGGGAGATCCGGGAGTGCGCGGGGGCGGCTGGCGGCTGGCGGCTGGCGGCATTAGAAACACAAAGGACAGAGACGCGCCTGCCCTGGAAGTGAGGGCAGGGACGCCGGGTGCGGGGCGCACATCCCGGGATGCTACAGGGTTGAGCAGCACCAACAGTAACGGAGTTAAAGTGGCCAGAACATCGGTGGAGAATGGGCCGCAATCCCTCTGTTCTGTGACAATGCAGCCCCTGCTGCTCTGACTCTCAGAAGAGGCACAGCAGACCGCCAGAGAAAGCCGCCAGGGAACAAAAGCCTGGAAATACCGGCTCACAGCGTGCCCACCCCCACCCCCCCTCGCAGGGGACACGGAAACTCTACCCAAACAGGGTTGCCTGAGTATGGGCCTGGCAAAATACAAACTCTTAACAATAGAGAACAAACGGATGGTTACCAGAGAGGAGGAGGTGGATAGAGGGATGAGTGAAATAGATGAAGCGGATTAAGAGGACACTTTTCTGGATGACCACTGAGTAATATATAGAATTACTGAATCACTCTCTTGTACACCTGAAACGAATGTAACACTGTATGTTAGCTCTACTGGAATTAAAATAAATTTTTTAAAAAGATTTTTCTTTCAGGAACCTCTTTGAAAAAGCTTTTCCTCTGCAATGTGCATAAGCCCTACTTGGGAGGATTCACTCTACAATAATTATTCATTCTATGCCTCGAATTCAGATTTCACTGAGTTCTTACTGTGGATCCCAGCCCACGGGAGCCATGGTCCTTTTCTGTCCAGGCTCAGCACCTATGCATTCAAGATTGGAAGTAGAGACACATGTCACTTCACAGTCCAGAAAGCTATTATTGTTTCTGTTTCAGTGTGAGAGAGTCACAGACTTTGGGACAGGTTTCAGAGCAGGTTTATTATGGATCCTGGATCTCTACTTCAATGTTCATTACCTGGATCCATTTGGCTAATAGGTTCCCTGTGGATGGGCTTGCTTCCAAGCACATACATGGAAGATGCAAAGGTGAGTGGGCTTGGTGCGGGACAGGAAGAAGACCAAAATCAGACAAGGGTCCGACCCCTCCCCTGATCCAGGAACTGCTACAGGAGAGGGTATGGGAGGTAGAATCCATGCGAAACTCCAAGGTCACCAGCTGAACACAGGAGGCATAGGTCAAGGGATCTGGAGATGCAGGGGTTGAAGGCTGCTCTGAGCTACCTCTGGGAGGAAGGGAGGGAAGGAATGGGGAGACACTGCCTGCCCCTGGCCTATGCCAGCTGCCCACCGCTCCGACACGCATCCGTCTACACAGCTGACACACAGCCTGGGCTCAGGATGGGCTGGCTCGGGTCCCTCAATCCTCAGTGGGACAGCTGGCCCCAGGGCTCAGAGACAGGCTGAGGGAGATGAGAGGGAAAGCTGCCCCACCCAGGTCATCCCCTCCTTGAGCAGACAGCCCTTCAGAACTGCTAAAAAAAAAAAAAAAAAACCCACTAACGGCGTTGAAAGACATGCCATGGATGAACTAAGGCATAGAGATATGTAAAATAACATTCACTTTTAAGTTCAGAGCTGTCATCTCAGGAAGTGGGGAGAGCTTCCCTGAAGAAGACTGAGGGGAGGGCAGGCCATGCTGAAAAGGGAGACATGGCTCTCCTGATTGGGGACCTGCAGCCCCCTTCCAGGGCAGGACATCATCCTCGCATCACACGAGATCCATGGAAGTGTTCCATCAGGGCCAGATGTTTGCCTCGAGAAGGCTACCCTGGCATCGGACTGCACAGGGCACCAGGGACGAGGGCCAGATGGAGGACGGACAATACCCCGGAGGCCATGGGGCAAGAGCAGAGGCACACGACCTTGAAGATGATGATGAAAAGCAGGAGGTGGCAGCATGGAGCCGGCCCGAAAGTGCCATGGGAGCAGTGCCCACAGCTACACTGACTGGGGGGCCTTCTGTGCCAGGTGTGGCTGACTTCAGTGGGCTCCAGACTAGTCCTGACCACAAGTCTAGGAAGTGTGCACCACCCCCGGCCTCCTCTCCCCTTGCAGCTGCTAGGAATCACGGTCACAGACCCTGGTCAGCTTTCGTGGAAACCAAGCAGTGGCTCCCCCGCATGCTGCACCTCTGGGGGTGGTCCAGTGCGACCCTCGTGCCTGGCCAGACACTGATGTCTACCTGTCTCCACACAAATCCACAGACAGGAGGGTGTCCCTGAATTCCACAGCACCTGATGAAACAGATCCACGGAACCCAACACCCAGTGGGTCACTCGGGACCTCACCTATGAGGTCATGGAGCTCACCATACCCTATTTCCGTCACTTCCCACAGAAAGCCTGGTTCTGATCCCCCACAATACCATACATCCTGGTTGCTGACCTGGGGTCATGCCATGAACCCACATGGCACCTTTCTTTTAGAGAAGCCTATGCCTACACCTCCTAGAAAATATTTCTAATGAAGTACAAGCCCATCAGGACTACGGTGTGAACGGTAGCACACAGCCTGCATGGTAGTAGTCAGTAATTCTAACAAGGGTTAACCCCACCCCCCGTCTCACAAAACCTTCCTCCGTCCCCACGGAACTCATGGTCTGCCCTCAGAAAACCCTCCAGGAAACAAACCTTTCATCTGAATGCTCTCTTCACCTTCTGCTACAAATCTTG
Source organism: Ursus americanus (assembly GCF_024610735.1). Taxonomy (NCBI): domain Eukaryota; kingdom Metazoa; phylum Chordata; class Mammalia; order Carnivora; family Ursidae; genus Ursus; species Ursus americanus. Next base: position 36,283,015 of record NC_142155.1, on the reverse strand, counting down.
TCCAACCACAATGATATGAAACTAGAAATCAGTCTCAAGAAAAAAAATGGGACAGTCAAAAACAGGTGGAGATTGGGGGGCCTGGGTGGCTCAGTCATTAAGGATCTGCCTTCAGCTCAGGTCGTGATCCCAGGAGCCTGGGATCTAGCCCCGAATCAGGCTCCTTGCTCAGTGGGAAGCCCGCTTCTCCCTCTCCCACCCCCCTGCTTGCGTTCCCTCTCTCGCTGTCTCACTCTCTGCCAGATACTTGAATAATCTTAAAAAAATATGTGGAGATTTAACAACATGCTACTGAACAACCAACAGTCAAAGAAGAAATCAAAAAAATTTTTAGAAATACCTTGACACTGATGAAAAAGACAACCTACAAAAACTTATGGGATGCAGCAAAAGTAGCTCTACGGGGGGGACGTTCATAGAAATTCAAGTCTTCATCAATCCATGAGAATGCTCTCCAATAAACAACCTGATTTCTGTGGTAAAGAAGTAGAAAAAAAAAAAAACACAAAGCCCAAATTAGTAGAAATAAGGAAATAACAAAAAGGAACGCATAAATAAATCCAACAGAGACTAAAAAGACAAAAAAAAAAAAAAAACAATGAAAATAAGAGCTGCCTTCTTTGGAAAGATAAAATTGACAAACTTAGCTAGACGCACCAAGAAAGACAGAGCACTCGAATACAATCAGGAAAGAAAGATAATGGATTCCTGTCTCATATCAAAATCAAAAGAACTCTTCAACCTTGGACACAACAACTTCTTGCAAGCCACGTCTCTAAAGGCAAAGGAAATAAAAGCAAAAATGAACTATTGGCACTTCATCAAGATAAAAAGTTTCTGCACGGCAAAGCAAACGATCAACAAAACAAAAAGGCAACCTATGGAATCGAAGAAGATATCTGCAAATGATATTACAGATAAAGGGCTGGTATCCAAGATCTATAAAGAACTCCTCAAACTCGACACCCAAAAAATGGGCAGAAGACACAAAGAGATACTTGTCCAGAGAAGACATACAAATGGCCAACAGACACATGAAAAAATGCTCCACATCACTTGCCATCAGGCAAATACAAATCAAAACTACAATGAGATACCACCTTACACCAGTTAGAATGGTTAAAATTAACAAGGCAGGGGGCACCTGGGTGGCACAGCGGTTAAGCGTCTGCCTTCGGCTCAGGGCGTGATCCCGGCATTATGAGATGGAGCCCCACATCAGGCTCCTCCGCTATGAGCCTGCTTCTTCCTCTCCCACTCCCCCTGCTTGTGTTCCCTCTCTCGCTGGCTGTCTCTATCTCTGTGGAATAAATAAATAAAATCTTGAAAAGAAATTAACAAGACAGGAAATAAAAAAAAGTCAGAGAGGATGTGGAGAAAGGGGAGCCCTCTAACACTACTCGTGAGAATTCAAGCTGGTACAGCCACTTTTGAAAACAATATGGAGATTCCTCAAGACGTTGAACACAGAGCTATCCTACGACCCACCAATTGCACTACTGGGTATTTACCCCATAGACACAGAGTAATGAAAAGAAGGGGCACCTGTATCCCAATGTTCATAGCAGCAATGTCCCTAATAGCCAAACTGTGGAAGGAGCCAAGATGTCCTTCAGCAGATGAATGGACAAAGAAGATGTGGTTCATCTATACAATGGAATATTACTCAGTCATCAGAAAGGATGAATACCCACCATTTGCACCAACGTGGATGGACCAGGAGGGGATTATGCTAAGTGAAATTAAGTCAAGCAGAGAAAGACAATTATCATATGGTTTCACTCCTATGTGGAATGGAAGGAATAGCATGGAGGACATTAGGAGAAGGAAGGGAAAAGTGAAGGTGGGGAATGAGAGGGGGAGATGAACCATGAGAGACTATTGACACTGGGAAACAAACTGAAGGTTGCAGAAAGGGAGGGGTAGGGGAATGGGTTATCCTGGTGATGGGTATTAAGGAGGGCACGTGTCATAATGAGCACTAGGTGTTATATGCAAACAATGAATCCTGGAACACTACATCAAAAACAAATGAAGTACTGTAGGGTGACTAACATCATTTTAAAAAAAGAGAAAGATATGAAATCCATACAGGAAAACTGTCACTATTTGCAAATGACATGAAATCCCAAAAGATTCCACAAAAAAAAAAAAAACCTGTTAGAATAAACAAATTCAAGAAAGCTGCAGGATATAAAGTCAATATACAGAGACCTGTTGTCTTTATTTTTTTTCAGATTTTATTTATTTATTTGACAGGAAGAGAAAAAGCACGAGCCGGGGGAGTGTCAGAAAGACGGAGAAGCAGACCCTCGCTAAGCGGGGAGCCCAACACGGGGCTCGATCCCAGAACTCTGGGATCATGACCTGAGCAGAAGGCAGACGCTTCACCTATGGAGCCACCCAGATGACCCAACTTCTTGCATTTCTGTATACTGATGACACACTTTCGCAAAGAGAAATTAAAAAAGCAATGCCATTTACAATTGCATCAAAAAAAAAACCAAGGAATAAAAGTAACCAACAATGAGAAAGACATAGTACACTCAACACATGGCAGAAAAGAAATGAAAAACATGTGTGTCGAGGGGGGCAGAATGTATGGGCCAAAGATTTGGAAGGCAACACAAACAAATGGAAGCATACGCCATGCTCCTTAACTGGAAGAGTTAATTATGTGAACATGTCCATCGTACCCAAAGCAATCGACAGATGTGATGAAATCCCCATCTGAATTCCAGTGGCATTATTCGAGGAAATAGAAAACAGTCCTCAAACTTGTATGGAATCACAAAAGACCCCAAATACCCAAAGCAACCTGGAGAAAGAAAGGTGCAGTCGACACACTCCTGGATTTCAAGCTAGATTACAAAGCTGTTGTCCTCAAAACAGGGTGGTACTGGCAGAAACACAGACACCAGGTCAGTGGAACAGAACAGAAAGCTCAGAAACTTACCCACACGTAGATGATCCTAACTTACGACACAGCAGCAGAAGATATGCCATGAGGGAAGGACTGTCTCTTCAGTGAGCGGTAGCAGGCAAACTGGACACTAAATGCAGAAGAATATAACTGGGTCACTTTCTTACACCACACACAAAATTTTTAATGGATGGATGATTTGAACATAAGACCCGAATCCATAAACCTCCAAGAAGACACAGGTACTAAGTCTCTCGACATTGGTTTTGGCAAAGAGTCTTCAGATCGGACACCAAATGCAAAGGCAACAAAAGCAAAAATAAACAAGTGGAACAACATCAAACTGAAATCTTCCACACGGCAAAAGAAACCATCAAAAACTTAAAAGGCCACTGACCCAATAAGAAAAAAATATCTGCGAATCATATGTGTGAGAAGAGGCTAATATCCAAAATGCACACAACACTCATACAAATCAAAACAAAAAAAAAAACTGTATAAAAAATGGGGTGAATATGTGAATAGATACTGTCCAAAGATGGCACACAGGTGCCAACAGACAGAAAAAGTTGTTCGACATCACTAATCATCGTCAGGGAAACATCAGTCAAACCCACAATCGGCTATCCCCTCACAACTGTTGGAACAGCAATTGTCCCAGAGACAGACACCAGGTGGGGTCAAGGGTGTGCAGACGAGGAGACACTGTGCGCTGTTGGTGGGAATGGAAATTGGTGCAGCCACTGTGACAAACGGTATGGAGGGTCCTGAAAAAATAAATACAACTACCACATGACCCAGTAATGGCTCTACTGAGTATTGATTTGGAGAACACAAAAATACTGCCTCAAAAAGACAGATGCACTCCCACGTTCACTGCAGCATTATTCACAATAACCAGACATGGAAACACAGACCTTGGGGGCCTTATGCCAAGTAACTCAGACACAGAAAGACAAATACCAGATGCTCTCATGTACATTCCACGTGGAATAAACAAATACTGAACGCATAGATACTGAGAGCAGATTGGTAGGTGCCAGATTCGGGGATGGGGTGGTAGAAACGGGTGAAGGTGGTCCAAGTCTCAATGTTTGAGTGAGAAAATCCGACAGTCATGAAATGTTCTGTCCAGCATGGAGACTAAAACTAACCCCGCAGCATGGGGTATAGGTTTCCCTGCTCTTTGAAAGTACAGGGCTTCTGAGAAACCTTGCACAGCAGAAATGGTGTAAAGAAGGAATGACCATTCATTTACACGGAAAAATTAGACCGTGTGCTCAGACTCCAAGATTCCTTCTCTTTGGCTTTTCTTAGGCCTCAGGACACAAGTTTCTAACGGAGGCCCAGCATAAATGAAGATAAAGCACAGCAGAGGCTCACAGACACAATTCAAAGTGCTGGTGGCTGCTCAATACACGAGAAACAAATAAACAAATCAAAAAATGGGCAGAAGATATGAACAGACACTTTTCCAATGAAGACATACAAATGGCTAACAGACACATGAAAAAATGTTCAAAATCATTAGCCATCAAGGAAATTCAAATCAAAACCACACTGAGATACCACCTTACGCCAGTTAGAATGGCAAAAATAGACAAGGCAAGAAACAACAATTGTTGGAGAGGATGTGGAGAAAGGGGATCCCTCCTACATTGTTGGTGGGAATGCAAGTTGGTACAGCCACTCTGGAAAACCGTGTGGAGGTCCCTTAAAAAGTTAAAAATTGAGCTACCCTATGATCCAGCCATTGCGCTACTGGGTGTTTACCCCAAAGATACAGACGTAGTGAAGAGAAGGGCCATATGCACCCCAATGTTCATAGCAGCAATGTCCACAATAGCTAAATCGTGGAAGGAGCCGAGATGCCCTGCAACAGATGACTGGATTAAGAAGCTGTGGTCCATATATACAATGGAATATTACTCAGCAATCAGAAAGAATGAGTTCTCAACATTTGCTACAACATGGACGGCACTGGAGGAGATAATGCTTAGTGAAATAAGTCAAGCAGAGAAAGACAACTATCATATGATTTCTCTCATCTATGGAACATAAGAACTAGAATGATCAGTAGGGGAAGAAAGGGATAAAGGAAGGGGGGGTAATCAGAAGGGGGAATGAAACATGAAAGACTATGGACTATGAGAAACAAACTGAGGGCTACAGAGGGGAGGGGGGTGGGGGAATGGGATAGACCGGTGATGGGTAGTAAGGAGGGCACATATTGCATGGTGCACTGGGTGTTATACACAACTAATGAATCATCGAGCCTTACATCGAAAACCGGGGATGTACTGTATGGTGACTAACATAATATAATAAAAAATCATTATTAATTAAAAAAAAAAAAAAAAAAAGACAGTGGAGTTGATACAATGACTATATCTATATAACTAAAGCACCAAGGCTATTGAAGAAAAGCTAGATACAGTTAATTCAGTAGTGTAAATGACTAAGTCTGTTTGATACATGGCTGAAATATTAATAATAAAAGTTTACCATAAAAATTGAAAAAAAAAAAAAAAAAAAAAAAAAAAAACAAAGTGCTGGTGGCTGGATGCGGAGAGCGGTTCCCAGCGGAAGGAGCTGGTTGGGGTGCACGCCGCCTCTGTCGTGCTTCTCCCCAAAACAGATGCTGAACGCGATTCTCACTGTTCACCTTTTTTCATAAGAGGGAAATCCTCTTTAGGTCTCTTCCTCTCACTGAAGCTGGGTAATAACGTAGTTCTTTCAAGAAAGCCAGGTGTCTTACTGTGAACGTTTAAAAGCTGGGGGATACTTGTACTTGAGCATTGCTGAGGGAGGAGATGTGAAAGGTTCTCCCAGACACAAACCTCAGCAGATCCACCGGGAAAGGCACCTTCCTCAGCATGCGGAATGCGGACTACCTCCTTACCCCAGAAACCCTCTCCTTCCCCTCGATCAGGACAACCCACAACAGCTGGGAGTTACCCCAATTCCTCCGTTCTCCTGCTCCTAATATCTAACTCATCAGCAAATCCTGTGAGCTCCATCTTCAAAATGGACCCAGAATAGGTCTAACCACTCCATCCAAGGCCACCTGTCTGGTCCACAGTGCCTGAGTTCCTGGAAAAGCTTCGTCATTGACCTGCCTTGCCATCTTCAACCCTCTGTCATCTGTTCTCAACACTGTAGCCACGATGGCCTAGTGAAACAGGGTCTCATGGGGTTATAGCCCTGGAATGGCTTTCTGTCGCCCTCTGTCACCTCCCTGAGGTCATGTCCTCAGCTGTCCCCTGTGGCCACAGGGCCTTCTTGCTGCTCCTGGACATATCTGGAATTCTCCTGCCCCAGAGCCTTTGCACATGCTTTCCTTTCTGTTTAGAATGCTCTTGATGTGTTCTCACTCGCCTTCTGAGAAGTCTGAATTGGAGTGACAGGGACAGAAGGTGAGGCTGTGTGGGTTGGGTGAGGCTGGTGGCCCCGAAAAAGGTTTTCTGCCAGCTCTCCACCTGTGCCTCACTTGTCCTCAGCCAGGAACTTGCACACAGCCCTCACCTGTCACAACTCTCACACAGGAGACCCACAGCCACCCCTGGAGCCCACCCTGCCCACACCCTGCTGCACAATGCATTCAGCTCTCCTCTGGGACCCCTGTCAGCTTTACCCAGACCTGGAACTCCCCCGTCTCCTGCAAAGCTCCCGGATTCCCCCTCTTCTTGCAAAATCACACTGGCGCAAGGCTTTCATGAGAAAGCTATAATGCTAACTAATGAAAGGTTCACACCTACTTTCCCCTTCTGTTGCCTTTCTCTCCTTCTGTCCTACCTGTGCAAACTGTAACATATCAGTGGAACATGAACATGCTCTGAGATCTGAATCTTTCATTGCAGCTTTCTGAGGACTCCTTATGCGATAAGAAACGAGTGTATCTTACAACAGGGTGTTTTACAACTATCATCTATAGAACAGTACAGCCCAAATCACTACAATTTTACCTCACTCTTCATGAAGCAGAACACTTTTTCCTTTCTTCTTTTACTTAAATTCCAGTTAGTTCACATGCCATGGAATATTCGCTTCAGGGGTAGGATTTAGTGATTCCTCACCTGCATACAGTACCCAGTGCTCATCACAAGCGCCCTCCTTAATACCCCTCACCCATTTAACTCTTCCCCCCACGCCCCTGTCCTGCAGCAACACTCAGTTTGTTCTCCAAGGTTGAGTCTATTTCCTTGTTTGCCTTTCTCATCACCCCTCAACTCTGTTCATCTGTTTTCTTTCTGAAATTCCACAAGCGTGAGAGCATAGGATATTTGTCTTTCCTCACTAATTTTGCTTAGCTTAATACACTCTAGATCCATCCACATCCTTGCAAATGGTAAGATTTCATTCTTTTTGAAGCTGGGTCATATTCCTATATATATCTATATATATCTATATATATCTATATATATCTATATATATCTATATCTATATCTATATATATATACACACACACACACACACACACACACACACACATATACACGTATCCCACATCTGCTTTATCCATTCATCAGTGCATGGACTTTGGGATTCTCTCCATAGTTTGGCCACTGTGGACATTGTTGCTATAAACATCATGGTGCATGTACCCCCTTCGAATGTGCATTTTTGTATCTTTTGGGTAAGCACCTAGGAGAGCAATTGCTGGATCATGTGGTTGTTCAATGTTTAACTTTTTGAGGAACCCCCACACTGTTTCCCAGACTGTCTGCACCACTCTGCATTCCCACCAACAGGATGGTGGGAGGGTTCCCCTTTAAGCAGAACATTATCTGCTGGCAATTTCATAAGAGGAAACAAAACCTCTGCGAGATGCACCCAGGGTCAGGCAAGCAGTTGCAGAATTCACCCCAAGGCTCCTGACGCCAAGCCCCTTGAAGCCACCAGCATGCCACTATCCAAAAGAATTCCCAGACTCTCCTTCTGACTCCACCACCAAAGAAACTACAGACAGAATATGGCACCTCAAAATATCGAGATAATAGTAAAACTAGAAAGTCAAGCTCAACTTTTAAACAGGAACAGGCCCATTTGGATAATTTTGAATTTTCCCTCCACCCTAATTTTAACTCTTCTGATGAATAAACTAATCAATGATGAAACATCACCTTTGTCAAATGACATCATCCAAGTCTGTATCAGATGAAAAAAAGCCATCTAACTCCAGATGCTGGCCACTCAACCATATCTTAGGCCCAATTGAATAAACATTGTTAGATGAAGGAACAAATTAGATGTTACAAACAGGCACAGAGTGAATCTCACCTTCCCTTTCTAATAAAAGAGGGTTCCTAGGAAACAGATAGTCAAAATACATTTGTAAGCAATAAATGGACAGAGAAATTGTGATCCCCTGCAAAGTTCTACCTGCAGGGAAACTAAGTAATTCTTGCACCAAACCCAGAATGCTGACAGCTACTTCAATTTTACTTTGTGGCTCAACTAAAGAGAAAAGAGAAAAGCCCAGGAGGTTTTGGGATAATGAGAGGTTTTACCTCCAGTCCTGACATAGATAGGACATTATGCCAAAATAGCTGTGTTTTCTCTGAACACTGGCGTCCTCTGACAAGCTGCCTCCCTGACTCAGATGCTGACGTTCAAAACCTCGGGTCTCATGGAGCCAGAGCAGAGAAGTGCTGTCAGCTGGGGAGAAGAAGGCACCTCTCACCTAAAGCCTGCACACCTGCTTCGGTTTCTGGACGAAGGGGCAACACATAGTTGTTGTTTAGCAGTAATTATCTTCATTCTCAATAGACCAATGACCTTGCCTTTTCTGGAAAGCAGACTTACTCTTCTAAAGAAACCCTCAATTCGTCTATTCCCAATGCAACTAGAGTGGGGTCTGGTTTACGCCCGCCTCCAGGCCCCCACCTGGAGGATTTTCCTGCATGATTCTAACAGCCAATTACCACTAACTCGGGGGCACACGGGGCATAATGCTGAAGTTGGGGGATGGCTCTGGGGCTTGCTACTGCCACACCTGTGCCTGGGGGACCAGGGCACACCCTGCTGAACTCGGGGTACTGCTCAAGATGCATCACCTGCACTGTGTCAGAGAACCGGGGGACACCCCACTGAAGGTGGGGATTCTGTGAGGTCCTTACCCGCACTCTTCCCGGGGAACAGGGGGAACCCTGAAATTCTGCAACCCATCCCACAAAAGCTCAGGTGAGTGGGCGCCCTGGAGTTCACGGGTATGGGGAATAAGGCCAGTTGAGGACATGGGGCGGAAGAGACTTTAAAGGGAAAAAGAAAACTCACCTGAGTCCCCACAATGAACCCTCTCCACGTGCCCTTCCAGAACCCTGCCTCCCACCTGGGGCGCACCCTACCCCCCGACCCCCACCCCGGGGCATGCTGCTCACTCACCAGCCCGGACCTCCGCAGGGCAACTCTCTCTCTCCCAGTGCCCCTTCTTCTGCCCCAGGTCTGCAACCCGCTGCAACTCTGGGACCGCCCACAGAGACGTAGCTCCACCCCCAAGCGGTGATTGGTCGGGGAGGGTGGTGCCCTAGCCCCTTGGGTGCCGGGCAACCCGCCCTCAAGCCCCTGGAACCCTGAAAGTGCAGGGGGTCCAAGAGGCGCCTCCTCTACTCAACACCCAGCACAGGCATGGGTGGGGTCGTGGGCCGGGCTCCCCCCACACACCTGGCCCCTTCCAGGGACCCCTCTAGCTGCAGACCACCCTCAGCGTCCTGCCCCTTCCCTTTCTGCACCAGCCCTCCCTGCTGGGGTGTGCCTGGTTCTGGGCAAGGTCAGTGGCTCTCAGACCCTCCAAGGCTTGGGCTTTAGGACATGCAATGATTTCATGCATTTTCAGTATGTACATGTCAGTATGACTTTAATCTTATGGGAGCCAAAGAGGTTCTTTATTTTTTCTTATCTTCATGTTGGCATTTTTGGTTATTGTTTTCTTCTCGAAACAGATGTACAACATGTGCTTGGGGCAGAAATAGGACCCATGCTTTGAGGTTTTGCCCAGTCATTTTGAGCCGGGTAAAATGTTAAAGGATAGCTTCCCTGGGAGCCCAGGATCAGGGCCCACAGATGATATAAGATAAACATTACTTTTATCATTATAATTGCTCCTAAATGGAGGAATTTGAGACAAAAGCACCTTTCACAAGAGTACCAAGAAATCAAAATGATGCCCACAGAAGGCTACCTGCTCCGTGGTCGGCACAGGTAACAGAAGTGTTCACAGTCTCTGGACTCCTGCCCTTCTCCTGCCCAAATCTCTGAAGCACACAGACCACTTAAAATCAGAATTGTAGAACTGCTAGACACCTTAGAGATGTCTGGCACCATTCCCTTGGACTGCAGCATAAAACACAGTAGCTCGTTGTCACAAACTAATTTCAACATGAAGTGCCCCCTGGATGCACTAAGTTCTTTCTCTGCAAATGTTGACTAATGTAAGTCACAGTCATACCAGTTAAACACTACGATGGCTGGGAAGTCATCGTCGGTAAGGGAATATTTTAGCCATGTTTATAAGCATTGGCTCACTTTGTAGAAGAGGCTGAGCTGAGTGTTTTTAAATACTATTTCAGGTACAAGAGAGGAGTTAAGATGGCGGAGGAGTAGGGGACCCCTTTTTCACAGGTCCCCTGAGTCGAGCTGGATAGGTACCAGACCAGCCTAAACAACCACGGAATCAGCCTGAGACGCAGGAAGATACATCTGGATCTCTACAAATGAACATCTCCAGCGCTGAGTATTGAGGTACGAAGCGGGGAGCCGTGAAACCGGGCACAGTTATCGGAAGATAAACGGAAGGGGGAGGGAGCCGCCGCGTTCGGGCGCCGGGAAGCGGCAGCCACCTGCACGGGGGGAGCGGGCGGACTCACAGAGGGCACCCGCGAGAGAGCGGACTGAGACCGGTGAGCCGGGAGCGCGCGCCACCAGGCATCTCGCGGAACCCGGGCGGGAATCCCGTGTGCTCACGGGATCCAGACTGAGACCGGGAGCTCCCGGAGCGCATGCGGGGCAGCTGGCAGCTGGCAGGCCACCTGCACGGGGGAGCGGGCGGACTCACGGTCGGCACCCGCGAAACAGCAGACTGAGACCCTGAACCAGGTGCGCACGCCACCAGGCTTCTCACGGAATTCCTGAATCCCGGTGTGCTCACGGGATCCAGACTGAGACCAGGAGCTTCTGGAGCGCGCGCAGGGCGGCTGGCGGTTGGCGGGCCACCTGCACGGGGGAGCGGGCGGACTCGCGGTCGGCACCCACGAAACAGCAGACTGAGACCCTGAACCGGGTGCGCGCGCCACCAGGCTTCTCACGGAACTCCGGAATCCTGGTGTGCTCACGGGATCCAGACTGAGACCGGGAGATCCGGGAGCGCGCGGGGGCGGCTGGCGGCTGGCGGCATTAGAAACACAAAGGACAGAGACGCGCCTGCCCTGGAAGTGAGGGCAGGGACGCCGGGTGCGGGGCGCACATCCCGGGACGCTACAGGGTTGAGCAGCACCAACAGTAACGGAGTTAAAGTGGCCAGAACATCGGTGGAGAATGGGCCGCAATCCCTCTGTTCTGTGACAATGCAGCCTCTGCTGCTCTGACTCTCAGAAGAGGCACAGCAGACCGCCAGAGAAAGCCGCCAGGGAACAAAAGCCTGGAAATACCGGCTCACAGCGTGCCCACCCCCACCCCCCCTCGCAGGGGACACGGAAACTCTACCCAAACAGGGTTGCCTGAGTATGGGCCTGGCAAAATACAAACTCTTAACAATAGAGAACAAACGGATGGTTACCAGAGAGGAGGAGGTGGATAGAGGGATGAGTGAAATAGATGAAGCGGATTAAGAGGACACTTTTCTTGATGACCACTGAGTAATATATAGAATTACTGAATCACTCTCTTGTACACCTGAAACGAATGTAACACTGTATGTTAGCTCTACTGGAATTAAAATAAATTTTTTAAAAAGATTTTTCTTTCAGGAACCTCTTTGAAAAAGCTTTTCCTCTGCAATGTGCATAAGCCCTACTTGGGAGGATTCACTCTACAATAATTATTCATTCTATGCCTCGAATTCAGATTTCACTGAGTTCTTACTGTGGATCCCAGCCCACGGGAGCCATGGTCCTTTTCTGTCCAGGCTCAGCACCTATGCATTCAAGATTGGAAGTAGAGACACATGTCACTTCACAGTCCAGAAAGCTATTATTGTTTCTGTTTCAGTGTGAGAGAGTCACAGACTTTGGGACAGGTTTCAGAGCAGGTTTATTATGGATCCTGGATCTCTACTTCAATGTTCATTACCTGGATCCATTTGGCTAATAGGTTCCCTGTGGATGGGCTTGCTTCCAAGCACATACATGGAAGATGCAAAGGTGAGTGGGCTTGGTGCGGGACAGGAAGAAGACCAAAATCAGACAAGGGTCCGACCCCTCCCCTGATCCAGGAACTGCTACAGGAGAGGGTATGGGAGGTAGAATCCATGCGAAACTCCAAGGTCACCAGCTGAACACAGGAGGCACAGGTCAAGGGATCTGGAGATGCAGGGGTTGAAGGCTGCTCTGAGCTACCTCTGGGAGGAAGGGAGGGAAGGAATGGGGAGACACTGCCTGCCCCTGGCCTATGCCAGCTGCCCACCGCTCCGACACGCATCCGTCTACACAGCTGACACACAGCCTGGGCTCAGGATGGGCTGGCTCGGGTCCCTCAATCCTCAGTGGGACAGCTGGCCCCAGGGCTCAGAGACAGGCTGAGGGAGATGAGAGGGAAAGCTGCCCCACCCAGGTCATCCCCTCCTTGAGCAGACAGCCCTTCAGAACTGCTAAAAAAAAAAAAAAAACCCACTAACGGCGTTGAAAGACATGCCATGGATGAACTAAGGCATAGAGATATGTAAAATAACATTCACTTTTAAGTTCAGAGCTGTCATCTCAGGAAGTGGGGAGAGCTTCCCTGAAGAAGACTGAGGGGAGGGCAGGCCATGCTGAAAAGGGAGACATGGCTCTCCTGATTGGGGACCTGCAGCCCCCTTCCAGGGCAGGACATCATCCTCGCATCACACGAGATCCATGGAAGTGTTCCATCAGGGCCAGATGTTTGCCTCGAGAAGGCTACCCTGGCATCGGACTGCACAGGGCACCAGGGACGAGGGCCAGATGGAGGACGGACAATACCCCGGAGGCCATGGGGCAAGAGCAGAGGCACACGACCTTGAAGATGATGATGAAAAGCAGGAGGTGGCAGCATGGAGCCGGCCCGAAAGTGCCATGGGAGCAGTGCCCACAGCTACACTGACTGGGGGTCTTCTGTGCCAGGTGTGGCTGACTTCAGTGGGCTCCAGACTAGTCCTGACCACAAGTCTAGGAAGTGTGCACCACCCCCGGCCTCCTCTCCCCTTGCAGCTGCTAGGAATCACGGTCACAGACCCTGGTCAGCTTTCGTGGAAACCAAGCAGTGGCTCCCCCGCATGCTGCACCTCTGGGGGTGGTCCAGTGCGACCCTCGTGCCTGGCCAGACACTGATGTCTACCTGTCTCCACACAAATCCACAGACAGGAGGGTGTCCCTGAATTCCACAGCACCTGATGAAACAGATCCACGGAACCCAACACCCAGTGGGTCACTCGGGACCTCACCTATGAGGTCATGGAGCTCACCATACCCTATTTCCGTCACTTCCCACAGAAAGCCTGGTTCTGATCCCCCACAATACCATACATCCTGGTTGCTGACCTGGGGTCATGCCATGAACCCACATGGCACCTTTCTTTTAGAGAAGCCTATGCCTACACCTCCTAGAAAATATTTCTAATGAAGTACAAGCCCATCAGGACTACGGTGTGAACGGTAGCACACAGCCTGCATGGTAGTAGTCAGTAATTCTAACAAGGGTTAACCCCACCCCCTGTCTCACAAAACCTTCCTCTGTCCCCACGGAACTCATGGTCTGCCCTCAGAAAACCCTCCAGGAAACAAACCTTTCATCTGAATGCTCTCTTCACCTTCTGCTACAAATCTTGTCCAACCACAATGATATGAAACTAGAAATCAGTCTCAAGAAAAAAAATGGGACAGTCAAAAACAGGTGGAGATTGGGGGGCCTGGGTGGCTCAGTCATTAAGGATCTGCCTTCAGCTCAGGTCGTGATCCCAGGAGCCTGGGATCTAGCCCCGAATCAGGCTCCTTGCTCAGTGGGAAGCCCGCTTCTCCCTCTCCCACCCCCCTGCTTGCGTTCCCTCTCTCGCTGTCTCACTCTCTGCCAGATACTTGAATAATCTTAAAAAAATATGTGGAGATTTAACAACATGCTACTGAACAACCAACAGTCAAAGAAGAAATCAAAAAAATTTTTAGAAATACCTTGACACTGATGAAAAAGACAACCTACAAAAACTTATGGGATGCAGCAAAAGTAGCTCTACGGGGGGGACGTTCATAGAAATTCAAGTCTTCATCAATCCATGAGAATGCTCTCCAATAAACAACCTGATTTCTGTGGTAAAGAAGTAGAAAAAAAAAAAAACACAAAGCCCAAATTAGTAGAAATAAGGAAATAACAAAAAGGAACGCATAAATAAATCCAACAGAGACTAAAAAGACAAAAAAAAAAACAATGAAAATAAGAGCTGCCTTCTTTGGAAAGATAAAATTGACAAACTTAGCTAGACGCACCAAGAAAGACAGAGCACTCGAATACAATCAGGAAAGAAAGATAATGGATTCCTGTCTCATATCAAAATCAAAAGAACTCTTCAACCTTGGACACAACAACTTCTTGCAAGCCACGTCTCTAAAGGCAAAGGAAATAAAAGCAAAAATGAACTATTGGCACTTCATCAAGATAAAAAGTTTCTGCACGGCAAAGCAAACGATCAACAAAACAAAAAGGCAACCTATGGAATCGAAGAAGATATCTGCAAATGATATTACAGATAAAGGGCTGGTATCCAAGATCTATAAAGAACTCCTCAAACTCGACACCCAAAAAATGGGCAGAAGACACAAAGAGATACTTGTCCAGAGAAGACATACAAATGGCCAACAGACACATGAAAAAATGCTCCACATCACTTGCCATCAGGCAAATACAAATCAAAACTACAATGAGATACCACCTTACACCAGTTAGAATGGTTAAAATTAACAAGGCAGGGGGCACCTGGGTGGCACAGCGGTTAAGCGTCTGCCTTCGGCTCAGGGCGTGATCCCGGCATTATGAGATGGAGCCCCACATCAGGCTCCTCCGCTATGAGCCTGCTTCTTCCTCTCCCACTCCCCCTGCTTGTGTTCCCTCTCTCGCTGGCTGTCTCTATCTCTGTGGAATAAATAAATAAAATCTTGAAAAGAAATTAACAAGACAGGAAATAAAAAAAAGTCAGAGAGGATGTGGAGAAAGGGGAGCCCTCTAACACTACTCGTGAGAATTCAAGCTGGTACAGCCACTTTTGAAAACAATATGGAGATTCCTCAAGACGTTGAACACAGAGCTATCCTACGACCCACCAATTGCACTACTGGGTATTTACCCCATAGACACAGAGTAATGAAAAGAAGGGGCACCTGTATCCCAATGTTCATAGCAGCAATGTCCCTAATAGCCAAACTGTGGAAGGAGCCAAGATGTCCTTCAGCAGATGAATGGACAAAGAAGATGTGGTTCATCTATACAATGGAATATTACTCAGTCATCAGAAAGGATGAATACCCACCATTTGCACCAACGTGGATGGACCAGGAGGGGATTATGCTAAGTGAAATTAAGTCAAGCAGAGAAAGACAATTATCATATGGTTTCACTCCTATGTGGAATGGAAGGAATAGCATGGAGGACATTAGGAGAAGGAAGGGAAAAGTGAAGGTGGGGAATGAGAGGGGGAGATGAACCATGAGAGACTATTGACACTGGGAAACAAACTGAAGGTTGCAGAAAGGGAGGGGTAGGGGAATGGGTTATCCTGGTGATGGGTATTAAGGAGGGCACGTGTCATAATGAGCACTAGGTGTTATATGCAAACAATGAATCCTGGAACACTACATCAAAAACAAATGAAGTACTGTAGGGTGACTAACATCATTTTAAAAAAAGAGAAAGATATGAAATCCATACAGGAAAACTGTCACTATTTGCAAATGACATGAAATCCCAAAAGATTCCACAAAAAAAAAAAAAAACCTGTTAGAATAAACAAATTCAAGAAAGCTGCAGGATATAAAGTCAATATACAGAGACCTGTTGTCTTTATTTTTTTTCAGATTTTATTTATTTATTTGACAGGAAGAGAAAAAGCACGAGCCGGGGGAGTGTCAGAAAGACGGAGAAGCAGACCCTCGCTAAGCGGGGAGCCCAACACGGGGCTCGATCCCAGAACTCTGGGATCATGACCTGAGCAGAAGGCAGACGCTTCACCTATGGAGCCACCCAGATGACCCAACTTCTTGCATTTCTGTATACTGATGACACACTTTCGCAAAGAGAAATTAAAAAAGCAATGCCATTTACAATTGCATCAAAAAAAAAAACCTAGGAATAAAAGTAACCAACAATGAGAAAGACATAGTACACTCAACACATGGCAGAAAAGAAATGAAAAACATGTGTGTCGAGGGGGGCAGAATGTATGGGCCAAAGATTTGGAAGGCAACACAAACAAATGGAAGCATACGCCATGCTCCTTAACTGGAAGAGTTAATTATGTGAACATGTCCATCGTACCCAAAGCAATCGACAGATGTGATGAAATCCCCATCTGAATTCCAGTGGCATTATTCGAGGAAATAGAAAACAGTCCTCAAACTTGTATGGAATCACAAAAGACCCCAAATACCCAAAGCAACCTGGAGAAAGAAAGGTGCAGTCAACACACTCCTGGATTTCAAGCTAGATTACAAAGCTGTTGTCATCAAAACAGGGTGGTACTGGCAGAAACACAGACACCAGGTCAGTGGAACAGAACGGAAAGCTCAGGGGCGCCTGGGTAGCGCAGTCGTTAAAGCGCATGCATTCAGCTCAGGGCGTGATCCCGGCGTGCCGGGATCGAGTCCCACATCAGGCTCCTCCGCTGTGAGCCTGCTTCTTCCTCTTCCACTCCCCCTGCTGTGTTCCCTCTCTCACTGGCTGTCTCTCTGTCACATAAATAAATAAAATCTTAAAAAAAAAAAAAAAAGAACAGAAAGCTCAGAAACTTACCCACACGTAGATGATCCTAACTTACGACACAGCAGCAGAAGATATGCCATGAGGGAAGGACTGTCTCTTCAGTGAACGGTAGCAGGCAAACTGGACACTAAATGCAGAAGAATATAACTGGGTCACTTTCTTACACCACACACAAAATTTTTAATGGATGAATGATTTGAACATAAGACCCGAATCCATAAACCTCCAAGAAGACACAGGTACTAAGTCTCTCGACATTGGTTTTGGCAAAGAGTCTTCAGATCGGACACCAAATGCAAAGGCAACAAAAGCAAAAATAAACAAGTGGAACAACATTAAACTGAAATCTTCCAAACGGCAAAAGAAACCATCAAAAACTTAAAAGAGGCCTTCTCTTTCTGGGACCTGTAAGGAAACTGGAAATGTTCTTTGACTCCTTCCTGATTGGTGCTCTGCATATCTGACCCAGATGACCTCACTGGAAACTCTCACTTATAACAGCATTACTATTTCCATTTAATGGAAGAATACCAGCATTCAATCCCAGGAATCCGGAGTCAGCATCCTGCTTCCTCAGCAAACCTCCCGTGGCATTGGGGACACCTGGGTCACATGCCTACCTCCACTAATCAATGGGATGATGATTAGTTTTGGTCACACGGATGTGCCAGATCCCAGAGCAGACGAGTCTGGGCAGAGCTTGAAAATTGGAAAAGAAAAGACACCAAATAACAAAGGACCATTAAGTTGGAAGGAAATGAACCTCCAAGAAGGCTTCTAGGATTTATTAAAAATCTGAACCTATATTCTCATCCACTCTGAGGAATTGCAGAACAAAAGTTGCAGTTCTAATTTATACCTAGCAAGACCGAGCACACAAAAGGGAACAGCTCATCCAAACTCAGGTTTTAGAAGTTCAGAGAGGTCAAAGATGGCGAAGGAGTAGGAGACACCTTTTTCAGCCGGTCCCCGAGTCGAGCTGGATAGGTACTAGACCAGCCTAAACAATCACGGAACCAGCCTGAGACGCAGGAAGATGCATCTGGATCTCTACAAATGAACATCTCCGGCGCTGAGTATTGAGGTACGAAGCGGGGAGCCATGAAACCGTGCACAGATATCGGAAGATAAACGGAAGGGGGAGGGAGCCGCCGTATTTGGGCGCCGGGCGGACGGCACCCGCAAAACAGCAGACTGAGACCGTGAGACGGGTGCGCGCGCCACCAGGCATCTCACGGAACACCGGAATCCCCGTGCACTCGCTGGAACCAGACTGAGACCAGGAGCTTCCGGAGAGCGTGTGGGGCGGCTGGCGGCTTGCGGCGTTAGAAACACAAAGGACAGAGACACGCCGGCCCTGGAAGTGAGGGCTGGGACGCCGGGTGTGGGGCGCACATCCCAGGACATTGCAGGGTTGAGCAGCACCAACAGTAACAGAGTTAAAGTGGCCAGAACATTAGTAGAGAACGGGCCGCAATCCCTCTGCTCTGTGACAGAGGCTGAAATTCGGCCAGCTGCTCTGACTCTCAAAAGAGGCATAGCAAACCGCCAGGGAAAGCCGCCAGAGAACAAAAGCCTGGAAATACCGGTTCAGAGAGTGCCCATCCCCATCCCCCCTCGCAGAGGACACGGAGACTCTACCCAAACAGGGTTGCCTGAGTCTCGGCGCGGCAGGCCCCTCCCCCAGACCACAGAAGGCAGGCTGAAAAATCAAGAAGCCCACAACCCGGGGCACCTGGGTGGCGCAATCATTCAGCGCCTGTCTTTGGCTTAGGGAGTGATCCTAGCGTTCCGGAAAGGAGTCCCTCATCGGGCTCCTCTGCTGGGAGCCTGCTTCTTCCTCTCCCACTCCCCTGCTTCTGTTCCCTCTCTTGCTGGTTGGCTGCCACATAAATAAATAAATAAAATCTTTAAAGAAGAAGCCCACATCCCTAAGATCCCTATAAAACAAGGGGCACGGCCTGGGACCCAGTCAATAATTTGGGCTCTGGACAACCCCGCAACCTCTCCTCATCAGAATGACAAGAAGGAGAAGCCCCCCCCAGCAAAGAAAAGACAGTGAGTCTGTGGCCTCTGCCACAGAAATAATGGATATGGATGTAACCAAAGTATCAGAAATGGAATTCAGAGTAACGATGGTCAAAATGATGAGTAGAATTGAAAAAACTATTAACAAAAAGGTTACTGAGAATATAGAATCCCTAAGAACAGAAATGAGAGCAAATCTGGCAGAAATTCAAAATTCCATGAGCCAAACGCAGGCAAAACTAGAGGCTCTCATCGGAAACCGGGGATGTACTGTATGGTGACTAACATAATATAATAAAAAATCATTAAAAAAAAAAAAAAAAACTAGAGGCTCTGACGGCCAGGGTCACAGAAGCAGAGGAACGGGTTAGTGAATTGGAGGATGGGTTAATAGAGGAAAAAAACAAAATAGAAGCTTCTCTTAAAAAAATCTAAGCCCACGAATGTAGGTTATGGGAGATTACTGACTCAATGAAACGATCCAATGTTAGAATCATCGGCATCCCCGAGGGGGTGGAGAAAAACAGAGGTCTAGAAGAGATATTTGAACAAATTGTAGCTGAAAACTTCCCTAATCTAGCGAGGGAAACAAACATTTGTGTCCAAGAGGCAGAGAGGACCCCTCCCAAGCTCAACCACGACAAACCTACGCCACGTCACGTCATAGTGCATTTCGCAAATATTACATCCAAGGATACAGTATTGAAAGCGGCCAGGGCAAAGAAATTTCTCACGTACCAAGGCAAAGGCATCAAAATTACGTCAGACCTGTCTACACAGACCTGGAATGAGAGAAAGGGTTGGGGGAGCATTTTTAAACTCTTTCAGAGAAAAACATGCAGCCAAGGATCCTTTATCCAGCAAGGCTGTCATTCAGAATTGATGGAGAAATAAAGACATCTCAGAATCGCCAGTCACTAACCAATTTTGTAACCACGAAACCAGCCCTACAGGAGATATTACGGGGGGTTCTATAAAAGTAAAAAGGCCACAAGAGTGATACAAAACAGAAAGTCACAGCCAATACAAACAAAGACTTTACTGGCAACATGGCATCATTAGAATCATATCTCTCAGTACTCAGTCTTAATGTTAATGGCTTAAATTCTCCCTTACAACACCACAGGGTTGCAGATTGGATAAAAAGAAATGACCCATCCATTTGCTGTCTACAAGAGACTCATTTCGAACCCAAAGATGCATTCAGACTGAGAGTAAGGGGATGGAGTACCATCTTTCACGCAAATGGACCTCAAAAGAAAGCTGGGGTAGCAATTCTCATATCAGATAAATTGGATTTTAAACTACAGACTATAGTTAGAGATGCAGAAGGGCACTATATTATTCTTAAAGGAAGTATTCAACAAGTGGATATGACAATTATAAATATATATGCCCCCAACAGGGGAGCAGCAAGATACACAAGCCAACTCTTAACCAGAATAAAGAGACATATAAATAAAAATACATTAATAGTAGGGGACCTCAACACTCCACTCTCAGAAATAGACAGAACACCCCGGCAAAAACTAAGCAAAGAATCAAAGGCTTTGAATGCCATACTCGACGAGTTGGACCCCATAGATATATAGAAAACACTACACCCCAGAATCAAAGAATACTCATTCTATTCTAATGCCCATGGAACATTCTCAAGAATAGACCATGTTCTGGGACACAAAACAGGCCTCAACCGGTACCAAAAGATTGAAATTATCCCGTGCATATTCTCAGACCACAATGCTCTGAAATTGGAACTCAACCACAAGGAAAAATTTGGAAGAAACTCAAACACTTGGAGACTAAGAACCATCCTGCTCAGGAATGACTCGATAAACCAGGAAATCAAAAATCAAACAATTTACGGAGACCAATGAGAATGAATATACAACAGTCCAAAACCTATGGGATACTGCAAAGGCAGTCCTAATGGGGAAATACATAGCCATCCAAGCCTCACTCAAAAGAATAGAAAAATCTAAAATGCAGTTTTTATATTCTCACCTCAAGAAGCTGGAATAGCAACAGAGGGACAGGCCTAATCCACGCACGAGGAAGCAGTTGACCAAAATTAGAGCTGAAATCAATCAAGCAGAAACCAGAAGTACAGTAGAGCAGATCAACAGGACTAGAAGCTGGTTCTTTGAGAGAATCAATAAAATTGACAGACCACTGGCAACACTTATCCAAAACAAAAGAGAAAGGACCCAGATTATTAAAATTATGAATGAAAAAGGAGAGGTCACGACGAACACTATTGAAATTGGAAGGATTATTAGAAATTTTTATCAACAGCTATATGCCAATAAACTAAGCAATCCGGAAGAGATGGAATCCTTCCTGGAAACCTATAAACTACCAAGATTGAAACAGGAAGAAATTGATTTCTTAAACAGGCCAATTAATGATGAAGAAATTGAGTCAGTGATAAACAACCTTCCAAATAACAGAACTCCAGGCCCGGACGGTTTTCCTGGGGAATTCTACCAAACTTTCAAAGAAGAAATAATACCTATTCTCCTAAAGCTATTTCAAAAAATAGAAACAGAAGGAGAGCTACCAAACTCATTCTATGAGGCCAATATTACCTTGATGCCCAAACCAGGCAAAGACCCCCTCAAAAAGGAGAATTACAGACCGATTTCCATAATGAATATGGACGCCAAAATCCTCAACAAGATACTTGCTAATAGAATCCAACAGTTCATTAAAAGGATTATCCATCCCGATCAAGTGGGATTCATACCTGGGATGCAAGCGTTGCTCAATATTCGCAAATCCATCAGCGTGATACATCATATCAACAAGAAAAGACTCAGGAACCATATGATCCTCTCAATCAATGCCGAAAAAGCATTTGACAAAATACAGCATCCTTTCCTGATTAAAACCCTTCAGAGTGTAGGAATAGAGGGTACATTTCTTAATCTCATAAAAGCCATCTATGAAAAGCCTACTGCAAATATTATTCTCAATGGGGAAAAGCTGAAAGCCTTCCCTTTAAGATCAGGAACTCGACAAGGATGCCCACTCTCGCCACTATTATTCAACATAGTACTAGAAGTCCTTGCAACAGCAATCAGACGACAAAAAGGGATCAAAGGTATTCAAATCGGCAAAGAAGAAGTCAAAACGTCTCTCTTCACAGATGACATGTTACTCTATGTGGAAAACCCCAAAGAAGCCGCTCCCAAACCATTAGAAGTTATAGAGTAATTCAGAAACGTGGCGGGATACAAAATCAATGCTCAGAAATCAGTTGCATTTCTGTACACGAACAGCGGGACCGAAGAAAGAGAAATTAGGGAATCCATCCCATTTACAATAGCACCAAAAACCATACGTTACCTTGGAATTAACTTAACCAGAGACGTAAAGGACCTATATTCTAGAAACTATAAATCCCTCTTGAAAGACAATGAGGAAGACATAAAAAGATGGAAAGATATTCCGTGCTCATGGATCGGAAGAATTAACATAGTTAAAATGTCCATGCTACCCAGAGCAATCTACTCTTTCAATGCTATCCCGATCAAAACACCGAGGACATTTTTCAAAGAACTGGAACAAATAGTCCTTAAATTTGTATGGAACCAGAAAAGGCCCCGAATCTCCAAGGAACTGTTGAAAAGGAAAAACAAAGCTGGGGGCATCACAATGCCAGATTTTGAGCTGTACTACAAAGCTGTGATCACAAAGACAGCATGGTACTGGCACAAAAACAGACACATAGACCAATGGAACAGAATAGAGAGCCCAGAAATGGACCCTCGGCTCTTTGGGCAACTAATATTTGATAAAGCAGGAAAAAACATCCGGTGGGAAAAAGACAGTCTCTTCAATAAATGGTGCTGGGAAAATTGGACAGCTACATGCAAAAGAAGGAAACTTGACCACTATCTCACACCATACACAAAAATAAACTCCAAATGGATGAAAGACCTCGATGTGAGACAGGAATCCATCAAAATTCTAGAGGAGAACATAGGCAGCAACCTCTACGACATCGGCCAAAGCAACCTTTTTCATGATACATCCTCAAAGGCAAGAGAAACAAAAGATAAAATGAATTCATTGGACTTCATCAAGATTAAAAGTTTCTGGGGCATCTGGGTGGCACAGCGGTTAAGCGTCTGCCTTCAGCTCAGGGCGTGATCCCGCCGTTATGGGATCGAGCCCCACATCAGGCTCCTCTGCTATGAGCCTGCTTCTTCGTCTCCCACTCCCCCTGCTTGTGTTCCCTCTCTCGCTGGCTGTCTCTATCTCTGTCGAATAAATAAATAAAATCTTAAAAAAAAAAAAAGATTAAAAGTTTCTGCAAGCCAAGGAAACAGTCAGAAAAACTAAGAGGCAGCCCACGGAATGGGAGAAGATATTTGCAAATGACACTACAGATAAAGGACTGGTATCCAAGATCTACAAAGAACTTCTCAAACTCAATACACGAGAAACAAATAAATCGAAAAATGGGCAGAAGATATGAACAGACACTTTTTCAATGAAGACATACAAATGGCTAACAGACACATGAAAAAATGTTCAAAATCATTAGCCATCAAGGAAATTCAAATCAAAACTTCACTGAGATACCACCTTACGCCAGTTAGAATGGCAAAAATAGACAAGGCAAGAAACAACAAATGTTGGAGAGGATGTGGAGAAAGGGGATCCCTCCTACATTGTTGGTGGGAATGCAAGTTGGTACAGCCACTCTGGAAAACAGTGTGGAGGTCCCTTAAAATGTTAAAAATTGAGCTTCCCTATGATCCAGGCATTGCACTACTGGGTGTTTACCCCAAAGATACAGACGTGGTGAAGAGAAGGGCCATATGCACCCCAATGTTCATAGCAGCAATGTCCACAATAGCTAAATCGTGGAAGGAGCCGAGATGCCCTTCAACAGACGACTGGATTAAGAAGTTGTGGTCCATATATACAATGGAATATTACTCAGCTATCAGAAAGAACGAGTTCTCAACATTTGCTACAACATGGACGGCACTGGAGGAGATAATGCTAAGTGAAATAAGTCAAGCAGAGAAAGACTCTATCATATGATTTCTCTCATCTATGGAACATAAAAACTAGGAAGATCGGTAGGAGAAGAAAGGGATAAAGAAAGGGGGGGGTAACCAGAAGGGGGAATGAAACATGAGAGACTATGGACTACGAGAAAGAAACTGAGGGCCTCAGAGGGGAGGGGGCGTGGGGGAATGGGATAGACCGGTGATGGGTAATAAGGAGGGCACGTATTGCATGGTGCACTGAGTGTTATACACAACTAATGAATCATTGAGCCTTACATCGGAAACCGGGGATGTACTGTATGGTGACTAACATAATATAATAAAAAATCATTAAAAAAAATTCTCTGATAGCTTTTCAACATTTTTCAACAGTCATTTTAAAATTTTGAACAAATCTGCCTCTTGTTATTACTCTTGGAAGAGATGATCCTATAGGACTTTTCTTCCTTTAATATGAAGAATATTTCATAATATTATAAACTATTATCAAATCTAAAAATTAAATTTTTTATAAGTACATGTATACTTGTGTTTAAGATGGAAATAGGAAAGTATAGCCATCATTAGTTATGTAAATAACTCCTGTCTATACATATAGATGTATGGATATAAAGATATCTTACAATTTTTAAAATAAGGTATCATGGACTTGCTTTGTTATTTTTATGATTGTTGAATACATGCCTCACTGTACCCTCACAAGTCAGTTATTTATATGCGCACACTGAAACTGACTCACCCAAGATCACACAGCTAGATTACTTACTAAACTGGGTTGCAATAAAGCAACATTTAGGCCATGTGATAGATCATTTTTTTGTATGTAAATTTACTCCTTAGGCATGATCTTTTGTTTTGTGATTAAACTTCCAAAGGGCATTTTTGACATTCACATTACCTTATTTCAAGTGGAAATTAATTTCCCCTTGACAAGTGTTGTGAGTTTCAAAATATCCCTGTGCACATGTTTGCTGAGAAGGTTATTTATATTACAAATGTTTGCGTCAAAGATATCTAAGCTTTTATTATGCACACATATCTTTATATACATAGTACTCATAAGTTTATGAGATTAGTGTTCTGTAGTGACTTTTGGAAACTAGTCTACCGCTTTATGATTATGCTGTGTGGTTCACATCCTATTTAAATGTTATTTTGGCCTTTAATTTTTAACCTTGTAAGTTTCATTACCGTGTTATACAATTTCATCTGAATAACCACGCCAAAAAAAAAAAAATTAGAGCTCTTCAGCTCTAAATTCATGTGACTGAAAGTAGCTCTCCTCGTCTTTGTTATTATGATCAGCACATTGAAACTTGAGGCAAAGTTGTTGATGGGCAGAGATCCTGAGGGCGGGAACTGCAGGAAGCTCCATGGCTGGAGGAAAGCATCTGAATGCAGGCCCTGGCACTTCTGCAGAGCAAGTTTCTTCATTCCAAATCTGTGGAATAGACCAAAAACCCGAAGCATCTGGCAGGATATGTGGCAGCTGGAAAATCCCCTAACCACATATTTTAAAGCCCATAAGATGCTTGTGGTTTAACACGTATATGTCATTATTCTAACATTCACTAAAATAAAATGCAATTACACATTACTGAATACTATTGATTTTCTCTTATATCAGGATAATTTCGGCTGTCTTAATTCCCTCAGATAATATCTTAGAACTCACTTGTGTGCTAAATGGTAACCCAGAGATTAATTTACATTTTTCTTTTTAGTGAAGATATAAATGAATTAAAACTTTAGAAAAAATAACCCAAGGCCCTCAAGTACTGATTATCCCCCTTGCTTTAACCTGAATTCTCCTTTTATTAAGAAAGATTCACTATTCAAGGAACATTTTATCTTCATTCATAAAATGGAGTCTTTCATTTCTGGGGACTCGTGACAAATGAACAAATGAAGGGACAGATGAAGACTCATTAAGGGACTTGTTTGAATTTAAATGGGGAAAAGATTTCCAATAGGTAAATTAAATATGCAGATATATGTGCATATATGTATATGCATATACTTGCCTGTGGTTTTCTTCAGTAAGTTAATTTATAGCTTTTTTTTTTTTTTACTTTAAGGAATAGGAAATGGGTGTTTATATGAATGGGGCTTAATCTTTGCAGCAGTTCCAGGATGTCTCCATTGCTTTTCACTTAAGAAAACATATCCAGCCTTTGCCTGCCTAAATCAGGATATTTCCATTAGAAGAAGGAGGAGAAGGGGAAGAAGAAGGAGGAGAACCACCTCGCCAGGTCCAGTGTGATGCCTTGTTTTACATTAAGTGTTATAGAAATCTTTACAAATGTGTGCAGCTGTTTCCCTTCAGTCAATGATAGTATTTATTCGGAGACCTCCTGCAATTTCATGGCCGATGACTCCTGTTGCCATAAACCATTCAGAGGGAAAGGAAAACCCAATGAGTAATCACTGTGCACTGAAAATGTCATTGTAAAAGTAAGGTGGCAGAGACAAGGCCTCTAGAGTTGAACTCTGAAGACCCAAACCAACTCTAATCAATCTGTTAGATTTTGTTACTCAAACTTGGGAGCATTTTTATGCCACTTGAGCCATTTAATATTATTTTAAATTGAATGCCTTTACTTTAACATGAAATACTAATTAACCATTGTTAACTCCATAAGATATTTTTTTTTATCCCCTTTCCCTTCCATTGGCTATATAACAGTGATTATAGTCAGTTCTGTAAAATGCCTTGTTTTCTTCATTTTTATTAGAAAAACTAAATTAATAAACTTGAAACTTTTCATTAAAAGAAGTTCTTAAAAATTTAGTATCTTAATGTTCAAAATAAGTAACTAAAGGGTAGCATAAGAAAATTTTTAAAAAAGGGATAATCCTTGATATATAATGTGTGCATACATACACAAAGATGATAGATAGATAGATGATAGATAGTCATAACATTATTAAAGCAACATTTTCTACCCTGGGATATATTTTCAAAAGAAAATAGAAACATATGCACCTAATTTTATTTATATGGTAATTTTTCACTTTTTTATATTAGGTGAAAAGGTAATAGGGTTTTTTTTGTAGAGTTTTTTCAGAAGAAATAGTTAAGGGGCACCTGGGTGGCTCAGTTGGTTAAGCATCTGCTTTAAGCTCAGGTCATGATCCTGGAGTCCCAGGATCGAGCCCTGCATCAGTCTCTCTGCTCATCAGGGAGTCGGCTTCACCCTCTCCCACTCCCGCTGCTCATGTTCTCTCTTTCTCTCTCTCTCACTCTCTCTCAAATAAATAAAATCTTTTAAAAAAATAAAAATAAAGTAAAAAAAATAGTTAAAACCCATGTTAAGAAATCCCCTTTCTTTTAATATGAAAGTGACTTTTTATTTTATTCTATTTTAATTCAATATAGTTAACATACAGTGTTATATTAGTTTCAGGTGTACAATATAGTGATTCAACAATTCCATACATTACTCAGTGCTCATTGTGATAAATGTACTCTTAATCCTTGTCACCTATTTCACCCATCCCCCTACCCAACTCCCTTCTGATAACCATCAGTTTGTTCCCTGTAGTTAAGAGTCTGTTTTTGGTTAGTTACTTTTTTCCTTTGTTTTGTTTCTTAAATTCCACATATGGGTGAAATCATATGGTATTTGTCTTTCTCTGTCTGACTTATTGCACTTAGCATTATACTCTCTAGATCCATTCATGTTGCAAATGGCAAGATTTCATTCTTTTCTATGGCTGAGTAATATTCCATTGTATATATATCCCACTTCTTTATCTATTCATCTAGTGTTGGACACTTTAGGATATTTGGCTATTGTAAATAATGCTGCAATAAACATAGGGGTACATATATCTAGCTGAATTGGTGGTTTTGTATTACTGCATCATATGGTACTTCTATTTTTAATTTTTTGAGTAACCTCCCATGTCTTCTGCCCATTTTTAATTGGATTATTTGTTTTTTTGGTGTTGAGTTGTATCAGTTCTTTATATATTTTGGATACTAGCCCTTTGTTGATTATGTCATTTGTAAATATCTTCTCCCAGTCGTTAGATTGTCTTTTAGTTTTGTTGGTCATTTCCTTTGCATTTCATTTTGATGTAGTTCCAATAGTTTATTTTTGCTTTTATTTCCCTTGCCTTAGGAGAAATATCTAGAAAATGTTGCTATGGCCAGTGTTAGAGAAATCACTGCTTGTGCTTTCTTCTAGAATTTTTATGTTTCAGGTTTCACATTTAGGTCTTTAACCCATTTTGAGTTTATTTTTGTGTACCAAGTAAAAAAGTGGTCCAGTTTCATTCTTTTGCATAGAGATTTCCCAACATCATTTGTTGAAGAGACTCTCTTTTACCCTTTGCATATTCTTGCCTCCTTTGTCAAAGATTAATTGACCATATAATTACAGGTTTATTTCTGGGCTCTCTATTCTGTTCCATTGATCTATGTGTTTATTTTTATGCTGATACCATACTGTTTTGACTACTACAATTTTGTAGTATAACTTGAAATCTGGGATTGTGATACTTCCTCTTTGTTTTTCTTTTTCATGATTGCTTTGGCTATTCAGGGTCTTTTGTGGTTCCATACAAATTTTAGGTTGGTTTGTTCTACTTCTGTAAAAAATGCTGTTGGTATTTTTATAGGGTTTGCATTTAATGTGTAGATTTCTTTGGGTAGTATGGACATTTAAACAATATTTGTCCTTCCAATTCATGAACATGGAATATCTTTCCATTTGTGTTGTCTTTGATATCTTTTATCAATGTTTTCTAGTTTTCAGAGTATAGACTTTCATCACTTTGGTTAAGTTTATTCCTAGATATATTTTTTAAAGATTTACTTATTTATTTGCCAGAGAGAGAGCACAAACAAGGGGGAGGAGCAGAAGTAGAGGGAGAAGCAGGCTCCTCACTGAGCAAGAAGCCCGATGTGGGCCTCCATCCCAGGACCCTGGGATCATGACCTGAGCCAAAGACAGACGCTTAACTGACTGAGCCACCCAGGGGTCCCTAGTTCTAGATATTTTATTATTTTTGGTGCAATTGTAAATGGGATTATTTTCTCAATCTCTCTTTCTGTTGCTTTATTGTGTATAGAAATGTAATGGATTTTTGTATATTGATTTTTATATCCTGTGATCTTACTGAATTCCTTTATTAGTCCAATAGATTTTTGGTAGTCTTTTGGGTTTTCTGTATGTGGTATCATAAGATATTCCTTTCTTCTGAGAGGAACTGAAATAATCATCATACTTGTGTTTTCTATAGCTAAATCATTCCTTAGTTCTATTTTCTCTCACACAAAGCATTGGGTTATTTTCCTTAGAGAAGATAGGTTTTTTGTTTTGTCTTAGTTTCGTTATTAAGCAATTGAGAGAATCACTTGTATTCTCTGTATCTCAGTCATCAGATGGATCTTCTCAGAAGATGATTATTCCCCAAAGGTGGTGCATGGTTACAGAGATGTTAAGGAGTGAAGGGACCATACCTTCTATTTTTTGTAACTCCCAGAATTTCCAGTTCAGATTCCTGTATCTAAAGAGAGTGCAATTTCAAAGCATCCCAATGATATTGTGCTAACTAGCTTTTTGTGCTGTTTTAACTTCAACTAGTGCTTATTAGGTCTGTAGGAAGCTCTATTTTTAAAAACGACCTTTGCCATTCCAGTATGAACTTCCCCAGATGGAGTTCTTCATCCCCTCTCAAAAATAATCATACTTACTTCTCTATTGTTGTTGATAGTTCCATTTGTCTCTCCTTCTCTGCAACATCATTTCATTTATTTATCGATAACCTAATATTTCAGGTCCAGTTTGCAGTTTTGAAAACACAAAGATGAATGGGCCATATTCTCTGGCTTTAAAGAATTCATGGAATAGTCAGAACCAAAACACATGGTCAAAATCCAATACTGTAAGGATGATGGCATGTGTAGATCAAGGGGTATGATGGGAACAAGGATGCAGAATACAAACTAAGATTTGAATAATCAGGAATTGCTAAGTAAAATCACCAGTTGTGTTTTAAAGAATGAAGAGTAATTATTCAAGTAAGGCAGAAGGAGATAGGGCATTCTAAACTAAGGATAAAGCTTTTCTTTCTCTTTTTTTAAATGAACATGAAGTACAGAGCTTGTATCGAGTATAAAAAATTGCACATATAACTAGTGTATCAAATCCATCCTCCTTGGAATGAAAGTATACATGACCCTGATCCTCCTCTTATTATTCTTTATATTCATTTGATGAGGCTAATCATTTCTCTTTTCTCCAGCTGAAACTCAGATGGTGTTTCCCTCATGATTTTTCCAGTCAGTTCCTTCAGTCAATTATTAAAATGCCCAGTCCCATAAAATAGTCAAGATTCCTAGTTGATTTAAAGTTAAAATTTCCCTTTCCCATCTTTTTCTTCCAGTTGAAGAAGGGGATGTGGAAGTATCTTCTCTTTTGCACATAATATAGGAAGATTGGAGTTAATTCAAAGGATATGTAGAGTCATTGAAAATACCTGATCATAACCGTAGTATAGTTATATTTCTTTTCTTTTTTTTTTTTATTTTATTTATTTATTCGACAGAGATAGTGACAGCCAGCGAGAGAGGGAACACAAGCAGGGGGAGTGGGAGAGGAAGAAGCAGGCTCATAGCGGAGGAGCCTGACGTGGGGCTCGATCCCATAACTCCGGGATCACGCCCTGAGCCGAAGGCAGACGCTTAACGACTGCGCCACCCAGGCGCCCCTAGTTATATTTCAGTTTGTAACTATGCTTTGTTTAGAGAATGGATTTAAAGAAATAAGACCAGAGGCAGAAGAGAACAAAGGAGATTTTCCCCCCAATTACCCATGATAGATCTAGTAGTGATGCAGAAGAAAGAAAAGGGAAACTAAGAAAGTAAAATCTGTGTTCACTGGGTGATTGTTTAGATGTGAGTGGAGAAGAAAAATGTGAGTTCAAAGGTAAATCTCAGTTTCCATATTGGATGGGATGGGTGGAATCTGTTGTTTCTGTGGAGGTATACAGAAGGTGGAGTTTTAGACAAGATGTTAAGCTCAGTTTTAAATGTGTTGACTTCAAGGTGTATATGAGACAAAGTGAAGATGGCCATTGGACCCTTGTATCTATTACAGAAGTCTCAAGTAGAGAATGATTATGGTTGAAAACTTTACTATAGATAGTTATAAATGTAGATATAAGTACATGGAGTATACATATACATAAGATCTATGTATCTATACTTTTTTCTAGAATTTCCATTTGGTTCTTCAATGAACATTTCAGTTTATCTGCTAAGATTTTTGTGTTTAATCATTATGTGTGTATTTTAATTTACATACTGAGCCTAGTTATTATAAATGCTTTTAAAATCTTGTCTGCTAATTACATATGGATCATCTCAGAAACCCCAGTGATTGCTTGTTATTGCTGAAATAGTTTGAGAAATTACTCATATGATAGAATTTATCATTTAAAGTCTATAATTTAGTGGTTTTTAGTATATTTATAGAGTTGTTCATTGATTGCCTTTTATTCTGAGTATTAGTTACATTTTAAGGTTTCTTTGTATAGCTAATAATATGGGATTATATCCAACATTGTGAATGATACCTTACAGAGACACTGGATTCTGATATATTCTATATCTGTATGTATAGACACACACACACACACACACACACACACACACACACATGGCTAAAGTGATAGTTAAATCCACAGAATGGGAAAAACAAGTAGTCAAGGGAAGAAGACACACCTGGGCAATGCCAATGTGTATAATGAGTGGTCTACACAAAGAAGACAGAATTACAAATATCATATACGTTTGCTAAAACTTATTGTAAGTGCATTCATCCTTCCAGAAATTAAAAGAAAATGCAATATAAATAAATTAAAAACAAAAAACAAAAAAAAACTTCCTTTTAAAAAAATGTCCATGACTGCCTGATAAATCTGGATTACTCCTTTTTTTGGTGGGGGGGGGGCAGTGAAGGGACTGTTGGTAACTATGTTGTGATCAACATCTTTTCATTCTCTGCTCCCTGCTTAGCCATTTAGGATGCAGGGTTTCTGCCAGAGTTATAATGCAGGTGTTCTCTAGTACATTATCATTCCATGATTATGTATACAGACCTTCGATTTACCTCTGTTTCTGGAACTCTCTGTCATTAGGAATATAAGTTTATCGCTTTGACCTTTATCTGTGATGGAGTTTTGTTGAAATCCCCACCATAAATCATACTGGTGTTAACTATTTGTTTTAAAGTCTTTAGGGCCATTATTTTATAAATGGAAATTGAAAGCATCTTTATCTCAATTAAATGAGGTACACATTTTTGTATGTGAGAAGAGATATTTAAAGTCACCTAACAGAAATCTTTGAGTAAGATTGGGATAAGTCAACTACTTTTCTGGTTGAGTAAGTATTGTCAGCTTTATTGTTACTACTAAGAATTTTATCAGCTTAGAACTTGAATTTTGATTTTAACCATGTTTTCAGAAGAAATTTATATCTTTTCTCCTATAATTTTTTGAATGAATTATTGTAAAATGAAGTATTTACTGAGTGAGCTATAATAATGGCATCTACTATTTACATAGCACTTACGATAATTTTGTTCAAGTATTTAAGGAATAAAATACCAAATTTCACAATAAATACAGAAATATTGAAGTTCACTTGTATCCATATCAGGTATAGAAGATCTGGGATGGATGGATAGATAGATAGATGATAGATAGGCAGATAGGCATAAATGAAACAATGAGAGAACCAGTCTATTTCTCAAACTGGTAAGTAGTATTTCCAGACCACAGTGTTATAACTGACTGAAAACTGGTACTAAGGAGAAGACTAAGACCTTATTATTGTATTTTTTCCAACTGTATTGAGATATAATTGACATATAACATTGTATAAGGTTAAGATGTACAAGGTGATTATTTGAACACATATTTTGTGAAATGACTACTATAATAAAGTTAGTTAACACCTCCATTATCTCACATAATTACCATTTTGTTTTTGTGGTGAGAACACTTAAGATCTACTCTCTTAGCAACTTTGAAGTGTATAACACAGTATTGCTAACTGTAATCATCATTAGATGCCCAGAATTTATTAATCTTATAACTAGAAGTCTGTACTCCTTGACCAACTCTTCCCATTTCCCATCCTGTGGCAACCACCATTCTATTCTCTGATTCTGAATTTGGCTTTTTCAGATTACACATATGAGTATTTGTTTTTCCCTGTCTGATTTATTTTACTTAGCATAATGTCCTCAAAGTCCATATAGGTTGTCATACATGGCCAGATTTCTTTCCTTTTTATGTTTGCATAATATTGCACATTGATCAATTTATATGGAATATACTTATATTCCATATATATGTGTATATATATATATATTCCATATATATGTATATTTGCTATTTTTCTATCCATTCATCTATTTATATGGAATATATATGGAATGTATAAATATATATGTATATTTGCTATTTTTCTATCCATTCATCTCTCATTGCTCTAGGCTGTTTCTATATCTTGGTTATTGTAAATAAGGATGCTATGAACACAGGAGTGCAAATATCTCTTTAAGATAGAGATTTCATTTCCTTTGGCTGCATGCCAGAAGTGGAATTGCTGGATCATATGGTAGTTCTATTTCTAGTTTTTTGAGGAAACTCTAAACTGTTTCCCATAGTGTTTGAACCGATTTACATTCCTGCCAACAGTGTATGGGGGGCTTCCCTTTCCTCCACATCCTTACCAGCACTTGTTACCTGTTTTCTTTTTGATGACAGCCATTCTAACAGATGTGAAGTAATATCTCATTGTGGTTTTGATTTGCATTTCCCTGATGATTAGTGATTTTTTTCCTCGTAACTCTTGGCCATTTCCTCAATTATATGTTAACCCAATAGAAAGACAACGCTAATGTATGAAATGAAAGACAATTTCTGTTAAACTCTGTGGAAACAACTATAAGAACAACAGAAGACTAGACTTCATTTTTACTGAAAATCTAATTGCTGAGAGCTTTCACATGCATTCTCTTATTTAATCTTCACAAGAATGCTCTGTGGCGACATTATTAAGGCCATTTTGTAGGTGAGAAACTAAGAAACCTGTGCTAATTCACAAACATGACTCAAATCCAGATTTATCTCATTCAAAAGCCTGTGATCTTTCCATTATTCCAGGGAAGTAGTGGTGAAGGACGCAGACTATAGTTTCTTTGCTCTGTTTTTCACATGAAAGTAGATTCTGCATGCTAATTCTGTTTTGTATCAGTGGAGCTCCTTCAGGTGGCATTATTTTACATTTGTAAAGGTTAAAGTAATCCGGTTTTTCCGGGGGGGGGGGGGAAGGAAACTTTTCTCTTTCCAAGGATGGGTGATAACACTCTCAATTTAACCCAGAAGTAGTAGACCAGGAAGGTTTTACATAACACAACTTCCCAGCTTTGCCAACCATGGATATCTTTAGGAAAGTTAAGTCAAGATTTAGACCTCAAATATATAATCCCACTATGAAGTTTCAGACTTCTAATATGAAGTTTCAGAATTTCTAATACATGTTCAAGCAAATGCAGATATCTTTATTTTTTCCTTGCAGAAAACAAAATTGTGATGGTCATAAAAACAGACTGTGTTATGCACTTTTTATACCACTCATAGAATCTAATAATATGCTAAGAGAGTAAAAGTTATGGTAGTTGCTAAATAAGTCTGGAGGCAAGAGCCTCACCACTATCTAAACAAATAAGTATTTTACATTAAAGATCTTCAAGCCAGGCAGGAACTGTAGACAATCATGAAATGCTATTGGTGAGAAACGTAGGCCTGTCTCATATGTCTAAACTTGGAGTTATCTTTCTCATCCAAATATATGTAGTTATTTTCCATATTTTTCTTTTCAAACTATTGTTACCATCAAAACATACTGAATATATACAGAGCTTGGTAGCCTCGCCAGAAGTGCTGCAAACGATGAAGAGTTCAAAGTTTCAAGAGGTGGTTTATACCATTGAAAGGTGTTAATAATTTTTAGAGCAAACTAGGCCTGAAGACATCTCAGATCACACTACGTGGTAACTTCAGTATCCCCTAAAAATAGTGACGGAGCCAATCTCAGGGGACATTCAAGATTTGCCTCATTTGTAAATACTATCTGGACTATGTGTTTAGAGTGAATAAGAGATTGATGTTTACAGACTTCTGTTAGATGCCTCTCCAACTAGATTATACTGCTTATTATCATCACCCTTAATGTTTTTAAGTCAACTTTTAGAGAAAAACTGATCCATTTGTTCAACACATATATATTTTTTAAATTTTTACTGAAATTCCAGTTAACATACGGTGTAATATTAGTTTCAGGTGTACAATTTAGTGAATCAACACTTACATACAACACCTGGTGCTTATCCCCAGGGCATGTCTTAATCCCCATCACCTGTGTAATGCATTCCTGCACCCTCAACACATATTTTTGAGCACTATGAAATAAACCTTAATCTCAGTGCAAGAGATACCACAGAGAACAAGATACACAAAGTTCACAGTCTCATAGGGTTTATGTTCTCATGTAATACCCATGTCTGCATCGTGTCTTCACTGAAAGTCAGTATTTATTTTTATTGACTGATATTATAAATATCTTTAACAAAATATATCAAGTGAATTATAATGAAAGAAAATTAACTTTTGTCACCTCATTGGTATATGATATTGATCAATGAATAAGTGAATTAATTATTTTCATCAAATATGACTGTTATTAACATAGTTCTACTTTCATTTTAGGTTTGGAGTATGAGTCAAAATTTACATCCATGCTGGATTTTACTAAAACTATAACCTCATTTGTGGCAATTAGTTTCATGTAACATCCAGGTTCTACTAAAGGACATTCTGGAAGGTATTCTGACAAAGAGTGGAGCATTACTTGTTTTCATCTGACCGCTAATAATCAAATTCCAGCCAGTCTACAAACTTTGGTCAAAAGTAAGTGTCACTTAATTGTCTAATAAATTATTTTCTATGGTGTTTCTTCCCCTTATAGTTGTTTTTTTTCCTCACTATGAACTTTTCCCACTTTTCAGTTTTTCCTTATCTTAGTAGTCAAGTTAGTGTTATAGGAAGGGTGTATTTCTTAACTGCAACCCAAAAGACTAAAAATAAGACTGACAGTGGAATTCTTAATAGAAATTTTTTTTAAAAATGGCAATTATCATTTTAAACAAAATAATTTAAAATATATAATTCTATGCCCACTGAGAATATCCTTCAAAGTAAAGGTGAAATAAAGACATGTCCACAAAATTATAGCGAAGAGAATTCACTAGTAGTAGATAGATACTAAAAGGAAGTCTTCAAGAAGAAGGAAAATACTCCTAGAAATAAATACAGAAAAGAGTAAAAGTGCTAAAAAAACTAAAGAATGGAAAAACATGTTATTTCAGCAGTATCCAAAAGAAGTCTTATGTAGTTATGCCAATGTCAAATAGGGAATATTTTAAGGCAAGAAGTATCACTAGAAATAAAGAGAGAGCAAAAAAATAAATAGAAGAAAAACATTTCATAATGAAAAAGGTCAATCTACCAAGAAGTTTTAATAATTCTAAAATTGTGTGCATCCAACAATTTAAGTTCCAAATATATACAGAACAAAGTGGCAAAAATAAAAGGTGGAGTGCAAAAATCCACAATGAAGAAGATTTTAACACACATTTCTCATAACTAAGTCCAAGCAGGAAAAAAATTCAATAAGCACATA
Organism: Ursus americanus; assembly: GCF_024610735.1. Classification (NCBI taxonomy): domain Eukaryota; kingdom Metazoa; phylum Chordata; class Mammalia; order Carnivora; family Ursidae; genus Ursus; species Ursus americanus. The sequence goes on along the minus strand of NC_142155.1, from coordinate 36,246,135 downwards.
GATGATCTATAGAAGTTATTAAGATATTTACCTAATTGATATATATGAAGTGCTGCAGAACAAAATAGATGAAAGCACAGATTCTCTTGACATTCACATGAACATTTATCAAAGAGTATTGTAAAAAAATTTTATATAGACTGGAGTAAAAAGAAAATCTCAACAAATGTTAAAGTACTAGATAATTCAGAAAGTCCTTTGATCACAATGTAGTTAAACTGGAATTCAGTCATAAAAGATGACTAGAATATGTCCTTATATTTGAAAATAAAGCTATATATTACTAAATAATCCACAGATCAAGCTTTATACAGTAAAGCTATATATTACTAAATAATCCACAGACAATATTTTGAACTGAATTACAATTTTTTAAAAATCTAGTATTGCCTGCAGAGGCAGGCAAAATTGTTTAGACAGAAGGTATTACATTAAATGTGTATATACAAAAAAAGAAAGGCTAAAAATGATTATTCTAAAGGAGTTAGATAATATCAATTCTAAGAAAATGGAAGAAAAACATAAAGAGCAGAAATTAAAATTTAAAATCTATGGAACACTAAATAGTCAATAAAAGTATTAAACAGCCAAAAGTTGATTTCTCTATAAATTATAGACTAATAGATTTGATACACTCCTAATAAGATCTACTAAGAGGGGCATCTGTGTGGCTCGGTCAGTTAAGCGTCCTACTCTTAATCTGGGCTCAGGTCATGACCTGAAGCTTGTGAGATCAAGCTCTGTGACAGGTCTGTGCTCAGCATGGAGTCCGCTTGAGATTCTCGGTCTCCTTCTTCCTATGCCCCTCCCCCACCCTTAAAACTATAATCTGTGTGACTATACAGATAAAGGAAGAAATGTTTTCTCTAAACAAAACTTCGTTCAAGCTAAAAGACATCACAGACCAGCTACAAAAAAAACAAAAAACAAAAACAAAAAAACCCCCAAAACCAAAAAAACCCAAAAATAGTTTAAATTATGTTCTGTTTCAAGAAAACAAAGTAAGAGATTCATCTAGCATTCAGCAGTTAGAGATTAGGAATATAATAATAAAATTATTTATGGAAATCTGTATCAAAAACTGATTTTCAACCTTTCCAATTTCATGGCGGTCTCATAAATAGCTACCGTATTTTCATCCTTGCAGATGCGAGAATGCTCGATGCCTATCAAAAAGGAATGATGAGGCAGAACAGACAGATGAATTAGGGAAGACTTTTGAAAAAACAAATCAATACGAAAGACTTTCTTTAATAATAGAGTGTAAACCCAACCAGGAAGGCAGTTGTGCCAGAGCCGCCTTGGAATTCCCCCAGGAAAGACAAGGCAAGAAGGAGTCAACACTTTAGGCTCAGCTGGTTCGAATTACTCTGGTGCGTCTGGGGCCACAGAGGTGGTCTCTAGTTGCCTGAAACCCATTCAGGGCAGAGAAAGCACCGGACTCTGCATCTTCAGCTCCGCACTTGCACCTGCATCAGGGAGCAGCTGTGGCTCCGCCTCCTTCCGGTCGGAGCGTAAATAGCCGGTTGCTGAAGCTGCTTCACAGGGCGCACCCGGCTCGTTCGTCCCACTTCCTGTCCTGCTGTGGATGTTTCGTAGCACGTCACAGAGACAAGGGTGAGTGCGTTGTAATAAGGGATTTGGAGAGAGGGGGACCACGTTCGTTCATGAGCTTTTGTGAATGTATATTGCTATAATGATGCTATTTTATTACTGGGTACTGCTGTGTCTCTTCCAGTGCCTCCTGTAGGCATTAAGCTTTGTCAGAGGGGCTTAGGCATAGGAAAGGGCGTCATGTCCACGGGGTTCGGTACTCTCCACGGTTTCCGGCACCGCTGCGGTCCTGGCACGTGTGCTCCCCAGCAAGGGGACACGACCGTACGGGCGTGGGAGGGAGAGCTGGGTAAGACATAGTTGGGGCACGGACAGTGCACTGCTTGGTGTGTACGTGAAAACGTGCTTGTGGGAAGGTTGTCATTATCTTCAGATATCCTCTAGTTCCGGGAAGGGCAGTCTCTTCCCGGGTCTGAAGGCTCCCAAGAGAGGTCAGAACGTCATAATATACAGAAAATAACCAAGAACAATTAATACACATACCGAGTGTTGACAAGGGTGTGGAGGAACTGGAATTCTCATACATTTGGGAAGACAGTTTGGTAGTTGCTTTACAATGTAAACATTTACCCGCTTTGTGACCCAGTGATTCCACAGTTAGGGGTCTCTCTACCCAAGGGAAGTGAAAGTGTAACTCCATACAGATATTTGTACACTCGGATGATGTATATAGCTGGTGTATTTCGGATAGCCAGGATTTTGTAAACCATCTAAATGTATGTCAGCAGGTGAGTGAATGAACTGATGGTGGTAAAGTCATGTAATGGAATACTGTTTGTTAACACAAAGGAGCAACAAGTGAATGTGCACGTGAATGAACAACACCATGAATGAGTCTCAGAATAATTACGCTGAAAGAATCCAGTGCATGCCATATGTCTATATTTCATATAATTCTAGAATTCTTATAAATTTATGTAAAATATATGTAAAATTGTAGAAAATGCAATCTAGGATGACAGAAAAATGTTCAGTGGTTTCATGGGGATGGGGTGAGTGTTAGGGAAATGTCAATGGCAAGGGGATCATGTAACTCTTTGAGGTGATGCATTTGTTTGCTATTTTTGTTGTCAGTTTCCTGATTGCAAATTTTATTAGTTTCCTAGGGCAACTATAATAAATTACCACAAACTGGTTGGCTTGAAGTAACAGAATTTTATGACGTCAGTTCTGGAGACTAGGAGTTCAAACGCAATGTGTTCCAGGGTCATGCTTCCTCTGAGGTCTCTACGGGAGGATCCTTCCTTGCTTCTTCCGGTCTGTAATAGTCCTGGGTGTTTCTGGCTTTGGGGCAACATCCCTGCAGTCTCTGCCTCCATCTTCATATGGCCATCTTCCCTGCATCTGTGTCTTTTTCCAAAGTTCCCACTTCTTAAAGGAAGGGGAAAATGAAGGGGGGGGGCATCAGAGGGGAGACGAACCATGAGAGACTATGAATTCCGGGAAACAATCTGAGGGTTTCAGAAGGGAGGGGGGTGGGGGATGGGTTAGCCCGGTGATGGGTATTAAGGAGGGCAGGTATTGCATGGAGCACCGGGTGTTATACACAATGAATCATGGAACAGTACATCAAAAACTAATGGTGTACTGTATGGTGACTAACATAAAAAAAAAAAAAAACACTAGTCATATTGGAATTCCAATACGACCTCATATTAACTAATTACATCTGCAGTTACCCTATTTCCAAATAAGTTCACATCCTGAAGAAACAAATATTTCAACATATCTTTTTAGAATTTGACCAATATATGTTTATTTACATACTCAGAACTTATCAAATTGTATCCTTCAACATGTGTGGTTAATTGTATGTCAATTAAACCTCAATAATCTGTTCAAAGTTGCTGAAAAGAGAGTCCTATAAGCAATACACTACAGTAGGCCAAATTCTAGATCAGAATTTTTACAAAAAAAAAAAACACAAAAAACAAAAAACAGCATAATAAGAATAGGCTGTGTATCATATGAAGGAAATTGAAAGAAACATTCAAGACCCCGGAGTCATCCCATTAGAAGTTCCCTCAGGAGAGAAGAGAATGCTGTCAGGAAGATGAAGCATCATGATTTTATCCACAGGGTGTCCATTACATGGGTGAAGTGTGGCAGGCTTACTGCTTAGAAGACATTCAGTTAAAAAGGGTCATAGGCAACACCAAGTTTTGAAAGTACAAAATAATAGCTATGTTTTCAAAGTTTAAAGGGTCCTTTAAATTTACAGAAATGTGTTTCAAATACCCACCCAGAGGAAGGAAATAGGAGCATTGGCATATTTAAGTATCTTTACAAATTAACATATTCAAATGTTAATTAAAATTCAAATAAATAGATTTAATAAGAAAATGTATATTTTAAAATAAGAGATTTAAGCACGGTGGCCATTGAAATAATTTTCATATAAATTTCTGAATACATTTTAGAAATTGGCAGAGTGAAATTTAAAATAGCTTTTATTTGATTCAAAAATTGTATTTCTTTTAGTAGGGTACATTCGAAGACTAAAATATATTGTTGAATATGACTTAATTAGACAGTACCTGCAGTAATTTAGTACAATTTTTTTCTTACACTGGACATAGAAAAATAAGAAAAATCAAATATAATTATGTTTTCTGGTATACAAACCTATTCAAAACTGCATCTAGATTCATTTTCTAGAAATACTTGAAATTGGGGAAAGATTTCTTCTGAAAATTGCTGAATTTTTAAAATCATTAGCATTTCTGCCCATTAATAATTACCAAACCCTTTTTTTCCCTTCAAGATCTCCTCTGTTCTAATTTTATGATGTTACTCCTAAAATCTTTGTGTATCTACTAACCTAGTTCTTGGTCTGGTAGTGAATTTATTTTCTAATTACAGGTGGCCTGGTTTAGGTCAGACAGTGATGGGTCTCCACCTATATTCTGAGTCAGGAATGAAGTCTTATCATCCTGGTGTGCTAGCATGGAGTACAGTGAGCTATCCAAAGATACACTTTTTTTCCTAAATGAATTGAAGCCAAGGGGATGAGTGTCTAGCTCTCATTTGGTTGGAGGTCTAGTGTGGAACCATGCTGAGCTGATCACTGAATGAGTCTCTGTGGAACATCCTTCCATGTGCCACTTTCACTGGACAAAAATCCCTTGGGGGTTACATGAGAATAAATGGAAAAAAGTATTTTACCTTTATTAGTCTTATGAGACTAAATTTTCGATTCAGCATTATTTTCTTTTCCTAGTTCTTCTAAACTTTAGTGATCATGAAAGTCAGTTTGTTCCACTTCTCATTCATTTACCAATGGAAAACAATCCTTAGGGGCCCTTTTAAGATTACATTAAATGTAGTTATCTGGTTTCAAGTGAGTAAGACCCTAATTACTTTTGAAAGAAGGTGCTTGAATGATATACCTTCAACCTACATCCAATTTGTTTTACTCAGACAACCATCAAGGAAAACATTCGGTGACAGAAATACAATGTGTAGTCTAATTTGGTAGGGAATGAATATTTTCTGCAAGGCTAATTACAACCTCCTGGAAAAAAAGACTAATCTCTTGTCACTGACACAGTAGGTCAATAACTATATTTACATTCCCCATTGGCACCTGCTATGTTTTCTGGTAATCAACTCACCAGTAGATAGGACATACTTACCATGCAAAATGTGGTTTTAAATGTACTATTACATTTTATTTTTTTATTAAAACATTTTTAATTTAAATTCAATTAATTAACATGTAATGTATTATTTGTTTCAGGGATACAGTCTGTGATTCATCCGTCTTATATAATACCCAGTGCTCATTACAACACATACCCTTCCCAGTGTCCATCACCCATGTACTATTACCTTTTATTTATATCTATTTTTCAAAGCAAGCACATAAGCTAAACTATTTATTTTCATTCCTTAATTTAGGTACAGAGATCTCATGAATTCATCTAAACAAAACATAAATTACAACTAGCGCTAAGACTAAGCAAGTTTTATTGCAGCAAATACTGCTATAAAATCTGCAGTTTAGTGTGAAACTGTGATTAATGCCCATGTTTGCCAGGTAATACCTAGGGAAGTTGTTTGGTGGGGTTGTTTGTTTGTTTTTATTGACATTGGATTTCTAGTCCTTGTCTATGAGAAATTGAAAGATTTTTATATTTCTTTTATTTTTGCTTGTTTATATTCTTTTTACTTTTTCTGGTTTAGTCTCACAGACTGATTTGGTCTTACAGCCAGCAATCATGTGTGAATGTACGTCTGCATGATAGCAAAGGAGTGACTTTTCCTTCCTTTGAGTATTAACCTTAATGTGTCTTATTTTAGTTTTCGTTTTCCCTTGGGCAATGTTCTGAGTGCATACTTGACGTCTACAAATTCTCTTGCAAAACTACATGTGGCTCCTTTCAAATTGAGTCTTCCCCTCCCCACCCTCCCAAAGATAATTTCAAAAATTTGATCAGAAGTCATAAACTGGCAGCCTGTAAGCCAAATTCATTCAGCAGATGTATTTCTATTGCAATGACTGTTGTGAGTTGTATTGTTTTGTTTTTACCTCTGTAGTATTTTTTAATTGAATAACTTTTAAAAATCGGGAAATTTCATGTAACCTGGCTTTTGAAAATTGTGGGATTTGCCAACATGGAGTTCACTTTCTACAGGGAAGAAATCTTCTGGAGTCGAGTCCTTTTAGCCATGGCAAGTACACATCAGTTTACCATAGATTTCAACAATCATGATTTTTCTTATCTTGGCTCGTTTCATTCGTGTATTACTTGCTTGGTCCAAGTAGCCATTTGAGAGTGTAATATGTGATTAATATGCATTCAAAGAGCATATATATTGGAGTACCATGCTTGTGCTTATGGCTACAGTTTGGCTTAGTTTCCACTAAATGACGTAGCTGCTTGACAGACAAAAGCAGTGCTCTGAGAAAGCGTCCTTTATATGGTCATAGTTTACTAAAATTCAAAGTGTTTTACCTATATAAAAATAGCTGTTTATTAAATATAAAGGCAAATATGGATAAAACATATATACATTTCCATTACAAGACAAAATGACGTTAAAGCAAAATGTGAGGGGCGCCTCACCCCGCAGTTGGTTAAGCATCTGACTGGCTCCGGGCACAATCTCTGAGTCCTGGGATCGAGCCCCCACATCAGGCTGCATGCTTGGTGGGGAGTCTGCTTCTCCCCCTCTCCCGTTGCCCCTCCTGCTCACTCTCTCTCTGTCTCTCAAATAGTCTTTTAAAAATAAAAGAAAGCAAGATGTGAAAATAAAAATATATGTCTAGTTTTAACTTGCCCACTATGAGTGAAGTTTGTTTTTTCTTACTGGTTTATGAAGACGGATTTACTTTCAAGTACACCTTGGCTATATACAGCCCTGGGGCAAGTCTTGTCTCTCTCCCCTATGCAGTAGTTCTTCTGCTGTTAGCCAAGTGCCAGAACCCACCCACAGAGAGCACAGCAGTACCGGTTTTACCTCTGAATCTCAGAACTGAGACCAAGTCCTCACTGAATCTGTAGGGACTGAGCTGTGTCTCATTCTTCTCCTGTCATCTGACTCAGAAGCTGCCCTTCAGGGTGGTAGCTGAGCCCACTAAGGTTGGCATGTCATACCAAGTCCGCCATCTTCTTGCTGTCTCTCTCTCCAGCTTCTCTTTGTGCCTTATCCCAGTGCTCCGCTCTCTTTACCCTGAATGCTCACATGAAATCTAAACCCTTCCAACCCTACATCTTCCATTGTTACATTTGTAAGTAGCAAAGCATCAAAACACAGCTGTTTCTCGAGAAGTTTTTAATGATACTCTCTTGTATGCTTTAAACAGGATTAAACAGTGTTAAACAATTTTTTTAAAATTCGGTGTAATTTTTTTTTAAAGCATTTCCTACTTCATCTTTCCCATAGTGCTAAGGGATGTAGGGACACAGCTGCAATCTTCATTTGCTCCAGCTCTACCTTTGTTGTTATTGTTGGGTTTCCCCAGATGCCTCCTCCTGTCTACAGTGGCTCTCCCTACTACTTTTCATAATGAGTTTGGTTTTAGTATTCTCTGTAGGTGTCACCGATGTCCTAAGTGGCCTTGAGAAGAACTCCATGAAAGGAGAGGATGTCTGAAGTAGAGGAGAAAGGGACGCCATTGAAGTTAATCACACGTGATGGCGATTCAACCTTCCTGTAATTAGTATTAGTTGCTAGAATGAAGCTGAGAGTAGAGAGGAAGACAAATAGTGATCCTTTCGTAAAATCACAATATAGGTAAAAATGCAACTTTATTTCTACCAGGACAAGGTGTACGTAGAAACATCACATAATCCCTGATACTTCGTGTACCTGATGAAGTGAAATATGCCTGATTTCCAATCACCACTTCAGCACATGTTTTCAATATGTGTTTTTATCTAGAACTTTTATTTCTTGAAATCGAGATGTCAGGGAGTGGCCAAGCAGGATGATTAGCTCAGATCATTTAAGGAGTAGACCTTGGGCAACCTTGTTAACATTTTGAAGATAATTTTTTTTAAATATAGCTTTATAATAATGTGGATTGAAATAATAGAAGCACTTCATTTTAAAAATCGAACATATCTGTACTTTAATGATTTTTCTTCAGTATTGCAAATTAAATTTTTATTTGTAGAAGTTAGTAAAAGCAGAGTGGGTCATAGTACTTAAGCCTACAGTCTTATTCAAATTAAAATACCCAGATCTTTTAATTGATTATATCACTTAGAAAGGGTGTGATCTAATTAGTAACGTTGCTGTGCCTGGTTTTCTGATTTGAGAGATGGAAATGATAATAGTCATATATTAATACTAACTTAATGAAAAAAGAGGCCTTGCAGATGGGAAATACTCCTATCCATTTGACTAATGCCCTGATTTAGTTAATTCTAAGTCCTTCTTGCAATTAACAGATATTTACCAGCACGTAGGTGTTCTGGTGCCTGCTATGGAACGTGTACTGGGTAGACCTCCCATCTCTCATGTGACTGCCTGGTAGGTGGCAGGGTAGAGGAGCCCCTTATTACTGGGCTGCAAAGAGGAGTTCATGGGGAATTTGGCGTTGACAAAGCAGTTACTAAGAATTTCTTATCTTCCAATCCCATGTCAGTTCCCACGGTTTATTGTCTCCGGTCAATATTATTTGCTGTGGATTAGGTACACGTGGCTTTTATTATTTTGCTAGTAATGTGGACATTTTCCTTCTTTACACATTGGCAAATGTACATCATGTTCTGTTTCCTGATGGTCTCAAATGTCTCCACTAATTCCTTAATGTAAAAGTCAGCAGTGGGAACAAGGCTGACCACAGTACTATGTCAGGAGGAATCCTAAAATTCCTAAGAAAGATAACATAAAGGTATTGTAGCTTATTCAAGAAGAGCATGGGGATTGGAATTGTATCCCAGTTTGAACACAGAAGCTTCCTTGGGTGACTAGCTGGGCTTCTTTAAACAAATCAATCAAACTTATCTATGACTGATTTTTCTTCTTGGAATAAAGCAAATCTGGACAGATTGAGAGTGATGTTGGATAGGCGAGGAAAGTTAATATATGAAAAGCACATAGCAAAACACCTGGCATACAGCACTCATCCAAGGAATGATAACAAACCTTATCATCATCAAAATCATCTTGGGGATAAAGATCAACATTACAATGACTTGCAATTTTATGCCTTTTAAGGCCTGGCTTTTCAGAGATCCTGTTACCCTGTTTCAAGTCTTTTATTTACAATATTAAAACAAGTGGTGTTTTGGGTTTTCTCTGTACGAACCAGCTTTAAAAAGTGGTAACGAGATTGGTAGATCATAGGATGTGAAAGGGTGAGCCATCATTCTAAATGGTGTATCCACATTTCATCAAAAGAAATTGAGATGTAATGTTTTTCCTGCTTTAATCAATATAAATATCAAAGTCAATATTTGCATTCTTGAAATAGAAGCAGACAAAGGACCCTAACACTTCCCTGGTAAGGTGGCCATTAAGTTCCAGTTAGCCTGAAATAGGCCCAGATTATGTTTGTTTTCCTGGTATCCTTATTATCGGTGTCCCTTTTACTCTTAAAAGTTCAGTTTGGAAAATAGTATATAACTTACATGGTTGCAACATAAAATGGTAGACTTGTTAGGCTGTGGCAAATTTATGTAGCAAACTGAGAAAGGCACCTGACTGTCCAAATGTGATTTTTGAAATTCTGCTACCTACCTGTCTGACATGAGGACCTCCATAGTTCTCCTGGATCTAGTTGAAAAACTTTGTTATTCTGAGAACCTCCAACATAGGAGGAAGAACTGTAAACCTAAAAGGTGATGTCGTGATTGAGATCTAGTGGTTTTAGTGATTGACTAGGATTTAATGCTTTGATGGAGATCAGATTCCCATATGAAATAGTTTTTTTTGTAAACCACAGTAAAGTGCTCCATGCATATCCCACTTAAAACATATGAACTTGACTCAAAAAGAAATCAAGTTTATTTTATGAACTAATAATTGCTAAAATACTTCCCATTCTGATAGCTCTACTGCTGCATTTAATTGCCAAAGTACATGTTCTTGGGAACGCATGGACAGATTTTGATTTTTTTTTAAATAAAAGATAATTATCCCAAAGTCACACAGAAAAGCATCTCTTTTATTTTAGATAGAGTCACAGTTTTAAAAAAATGAGTAGTTACATTCACATTCAATGTGTATTAACTTTTTAGAGACTCTTAATATGTTTGTATTTTCTTTCTCTTCCTTCCAGGCAAACTCTTACCTTCACTACCTATCCACCTGTTCTCTAGCTAGTATTTTTATTTATTACTTACAGCTCACTTACTTGATCCCAAAGAAAGATCAGATTTAATTGGGAAATTGAGCAGAAGAAATGCACTGGCTTAGAAGCAAGCAATGGATACTAGCCAACTTTAGGGAGTTAGGCGGCCTTTCGCTTACAAAAGTTGTGGCCAAGAGGCAGGTAAATTACTCCGTAGTCATCGTCTAAGGAAGTACTGCCTAATAGGGTTCTTCTGTACTTGCAATTAACCATCTTGCTGTGGATCGAAGGTAGAGTCACTTTATGTCAAAGCTACACTCTGCTATGGAATGTTAAAGTGAAGTTCCATCACACTTACAGTATTAAATCCTGCACAGGATATGTCTGGGAGTTGTAGGTGCCAATCACCCACCCACTCTACCCCACACTCCCACCCACAGTGCTGCTCTCCTGCTTTTCCCACCTGGGTTGAAAGACCTACCAAATCATACTCATGGATAAACAATGCCATATACAATTACTCCTCAAAACTTTCTATTTTTCTGAAATATTTGATTTTATTCCTTCTGTTGTTTAAAATCTTATCTCTGTATGTAATAATAAAAATAGAAGTAAAAGACAAGATTTTCCTTCATCTCCATTTATATGTCACTAACACTGGAAATTTGGTTCATTCAAAGCAATTCATTGTATAAAAAGGTATTTATTTGAAGTCTCTTATTTAGAGTCTTCCATATTGCTCCATGTGGGATAAATGTTCGAATTTTCCATTTTACTTTCCACGTTATTATAGGGACATCAATGAAATTGAAATCTTGGTTAAAAGTACATCATTTAAGTAAATTGTAGGGACAAATGAACTTTTGGGTAGAATTACACATTTTAAGTAAGTGAATACAATTTACAATTGGTACGGGCGGACTGTTTAGATAACTACATTGGAATTTTAAAATCTGATTATCTTATTCATGTACAAACCCAACTCCTCTCTTTTATGTTGAGAATTCTTGGTATGCTTTGACTTGCTCTGGAGATTCACATGAAGTCCTTGGACTTTAAATAATTACTTCACTTATACTAACTCACGTATACTAACTGCAAGTCTATGTTGTAGTCTCTCCTGAAAGAGTTCTCTAAACCTTACAAAACGTTCTTTCTCTGATTTAACTACACAGAATTGCCTTACCGAGAAATGTGAGTATAGTTTTCTTTTTTAAAAAGGGAAAATCTTTTCTCACAAAAGAACAAAGCCATGAATCTATAGAATATCCCTTCAAAATATTACTGTTATCCAACAGTATACTTGTATACTTTTTGGACTAAATGTATATATCAATATAAAAAGAGCATATAGGTTTATGTGTAGATACTCCCATTTAAGTCACTCAAAAAATACAGTTTCATGTCATGAAGAACAAAGGCGTTTTCAACATATATGATTAATTACGAGGCTTTGAGTCCACAGATAGAAATATCACCAGAAAACTGTAAAATCTCAGTAAAGATACAAAACCACAAATGCTTTTACACCATCTACTTCATGAGAAGTAGCTTCTAGTTTCAGCTAGAATAAACATAAGAAAAATATTTTGACAAATACAATTCTAATTCTGGTCAAAGGGATGTAAACTACATCTCCTACATCTTAATTATAGTTGGATCCTTTAGGGTAACTACTAGATGACTTGGAGGCTGTCAGTTTCTACCGGAAATGAGAACAAAGTATCTTTGTTTGTGTCAAAGATGTGGTTTTATCATTTAGAACCAGAAATAGCTTTAGAAACAATTAGGCCTGTTTTCCAATGCCTGTGCATTTGAATATTAACCATGCAAAAAGCAAAATGTTGACTATCTCAAACTCCAAAATTTAAATAGGAGATATTTTTTCCCAATAGGATAATTCCTTCATCTGCATGATACATTTTATATAAAACATACCACTAGTTAACTTATCAAGGCAAAGCTCAACTCAAATGCTATGGTGTTGGATTGGAGAAAGCTTTTTTAAAATGACAAAAAGCTCAAAAATATATAAATAGCTGTGTTTAATTACATTAAAGTAAAACTGCATATAAACTTCTACAAACAAAAGATAAAACTGGAAAAAATTATAATTCCTTTAACAGTTAAGGATTCATATTCTTAACATGTCCAGCATCCATGTGAATCAGTTGGGAAAAGACCAATGTCCAATGAAGGATTGGGAAGATGACATGCATGTGGGGAAAAATCTCATCCTCACTTATACAAATTGAAACTCAGCTATGTAACATACCTATCCTATTCCTATAGTTAAAAAAAAAAATTTACTGACACAATGTGTCAATGGGGTGTCAGGAAAGCATGCGTTCTCATGCGTTGCTGGTGGAAATAGAGATTAATACAATACAACAGGCAGTTTGGCAATATTTCTCAAAATTGAAATGTATAATTCATTTTGTTTAATAATTCCCCTTCTAGGAATTTATCCAGTGACATACATGCTATCTAAATGACATCTGTGCAAGATTTATTTGGAAATAACTTAAATGTCCAACTGGTCAAATAAATTATAACACATTTCTATAGCCATTAAAATAAGGAAGATCCTGTGCTGATACGGAACGAAGAGTGTGTGCGTCCCCAGGTGTGTGTGTGTGCGTGCAAGCACACTTGTCCATGGAGCTAAGTGATAAAAGTTGAAACTAATTTGTAGGACAGAATCATTGTGTTAAAAATAAAGGGCAGGGAAGCAAAAAGAAATCATGCTTCAATATCTTCGCTTGGGAGATATAATTGTTTGGCTGGGATACTTCTGGCAGCAAGAGACAGAAGGGAGATAGACTTTAAATTCTTGTGCTGTGTATCTTGAAATTTGTGCTGTGTGCGTATGTGTGTGGGTGCGTGTGTGTGTTAACTTTGATAGTATTTTGATTTTTAAAAATACTCAATGTTGTCTTTAGGAATTTGAATTATTCTTACTCTTCTAAATTTATTTTGTTGCGCACTAAAGAAAATCTGATGCATGCCCAACTAACAAATCTTATAAATCAAAGGGTGTCAAAATGTTCTTTATAGGCTCATAAAGCAGGGTTTTTTTCCCCTAAGACAATAACATGATGCCTAAAAAACTTAGTGAAACACAAGACATAGGGTATATGACCCTGCTCTTCAACTTATTACATATATACCTATGGGAGGTCACTTAAGTTCCATTTCCTCATTGTTAAATAGCCAAAACTTGCTCTAACATACAATACTGTAAAAGTCCAAAGACATAACATATGTAAAATTGTTTTGTAATCAAACAAGGAATACAAGTGTAAATTATAGGAAAAGTAAATTTTTTCAGAAGGAAGCCAAAATAAAGCATGTATTTAGGATACATCATCAGCAAAATCGGTACATTTTCCTATTTCCTTACTTTTGCCTCTAGGCACAGATATCCTCATCCCAGCCTGTATCAGATGAAAGTTTAACTGTACCTGCTTCTCTTTCTGTATCTATCAAGAACTGTTAATAATTTAATTGTGCCTTTGTGTTTCCTTCAAATCTCTCCAGACTGCCTCCTTTTGTATTAAAAAAAGCATAGTATTAAGGAGGCCACGTATTGCATGGAGCACTGGGCGTTACACGCAAACAATGAATCATGGAACACTACATCAAAAACTAATGATGTATTGTATGGTGACTAACATATAATAAAAAAATTAAAAAAAAAAAGAAATTAGGTGAGAGTAAGGAGATAAGGTATGTGTTTAACTAGAAACGTCAGAGGTCTTTGCAAACATGCAAAAGTCTCCTGTTGAATTTCAGTTTTTAGCATTTAACTTCTTAATGTGTATTCTTAGAGAAGAAAACTAATGAGTGAGGAGGAGGAAGAAAAGGAACAGGAGGAAATGTGTGTTTATTAGCTCCCCTGAATCCCAGATTAGGGGTATTAATGTACAAGGGGTATCAATGTATAAAATTTAAAAATAAATAAAGCATAGTAGGTTAATTTCTATACCCAAGTGAAATACATATCTACATGTTAATGATTGCGAGGTTAAATCCCTTAATAAGACATTTTATGGCTCTTTTCTGTAACTATGTCAGATTTCCAGGGGAGCTGTTTCAGGACAGTTTGGCCTTAAAGAATAAAGGAAGATGTGTGAGTACCTTAGTGGGCTGAAGAGGAACTCGACTCTTATGTAAAAGTAGTTAAGTCTGGAAATTGAAGCAACTGTAGGCATTTCATTTTTCTTAGATACAGAATGTTCTAGATGAATGTCAAATTTCTGAACGAAAATGACCTCGCCTGATGAAAGATTGAAACAATATCACCATTTAAGTGCAACATGATTTTTAATGTCTTTCATGAAAATCTCATTTTACTGGAAATGGCACTAGAGCTGTGAGAAAGCTACATACAGTATTTAAAATAAAATATCTAAGTGATCTTGCAATGTATTAGGACAAGTTTTAACATAAATTACACTATTAAAAAAACCTTTAGAATGTATTATCAGGCCTTCACTACCCCACTACAACTTCTGCTATTTTCAAGCAATTTCTCAGAATAATAAAACTTTTTGAGAAGAAGCAAGTTTATCACTGAAATAACTACAATAGAACTTTCTTTGGGTAGACAGAACAAATAATAGACCTGAGAACCAATTAAATATGATTGTTCAGGCACATTAATATTGGGGAATACTTACAAGTTTTCAATTTTCCCTTTCCGTGATTGGTAGCATTTATCTATTGAGTGGAGTTTTGGTTTGGGCAGAATGATTCCTGGGGAGGAGACCGATAATAGTCAAATGCAGGAGGACTTATAGGGCATTGGGATCCATCCAAACCGGCTTCCAAGAATGGAAAAGCAGGAACACTGAGATAAATACCCCCCCCCTTCAGGTACTGTTATGACGTAAGTTGGGTCCTAATTACGGCCACTGATTTCATTCAGTCTTACAGTGGAAACCTAACTACTTTTACAGTACCACATCAGAAAGTTTAGAGAGCAGATGTATTTAATGCAACTTCATTTTAGCAATGGGGCGATAAAATTGTTTCCCTTGAAGGGAACTGGAAATTAGGAGAAGGGAGATTTAGTTATTATTTTTTTCATTGATAACATATGACGCTATATCAGAAATAGAGCCCGAACTGGAGGAAATCACTTGGTTGCTGTAATAGTAGCTGATCACTGCACTTTTGATTATCAGTTTCTGAATCACAGATAGCTTGCTTACTTTGTTACTGTTGTCTTACTTGGTGTCTCCAGTCAGTGTCTAATCAATCTCTGACAATCCATTTTCTAGGTGATCCTTAGAACCACCAGCCATCTCAGCTTTATGAGTATTTCCGTTGTAAACATGGTTTGAAAGGAAAGAGTTGGCTTGGTGTTCAACAGAAACAAAATTGTTATGTTTATTTTTGTCATAGAGCAAGTTCTTGCTATTCATGAAAGGTATGTCTTGAATTCATAAATACCGTTATTTTAGAGAGAGATGCTGAGTCAGTGGAATACTAGCATGACTGACCAACATAATGAGTCCCTCCCACAGACCAGCCTTGCGGTTCGCATATCCGTAGGGTACTTACATACATTACCTCAAGAAACCCCTATAACAATCCTATATTGTAAATATTATTATCAATGTATTTTGTATCATAGACCTCGGTGTTAACTGTGAGAAGTACAAAAAGCATTTTAAATCCTAAAATCAAAATATATATAATAGATTCAGTAATCCTTTTTTATTAACTCTAAAAACGTTGTTCATCTTCTGAGTCATGAACTGTTTGAGAATCTGATGAACTAACATCATCAGATGATCAAGCATCCAGTGCCCATTACCTATAAATTATAAAGATCGATAAATATTCCCAAAGCTTTAAGATTGATATTTACATACATTTCATGGTTTCTAAGGTGACCCTAAGTCTTTGTTCTTCCACTAAATATTGGTGACATAAATGGCAGCAAATCACCCATAGTTTGTATCTGGATTTTTGACATTATCACTCCCTATCTGTTTCTGCCCCATTTTTTTCTAAATGCACTATCCTCCTACAGACAGCCATGCAGAGCACTCAGTGTCTGCCTATTTGAAGATGTAACACACTTTTCTCTGGTGTACATGCTGGCAAATGGAATCTTGCATCACAAAGTATGTGCATATTTAATTTCCCTAATTAATTTTCCTTCCAAACAGGTTGTATACCAATTTGCATTTTCATCCCCAGTTTAGGAATGTCCATTTCTTTATACTCTCACTTACACTTAAAATTATCCAACAATAAATAATATTTAGTTGATTTTTTAAAAAAATCCCATTGCTGTTTTATGGTACAATCCTGATTATTAATGGGACTGCACATGTTTTCATAAGGATTTTTTCATAATTTTGTGTCCCATTGTATAGGTTTTTCTGTGAATTTGCTATTTGTATCTTTATCCATTTAACCTTATTTACTGTTTTGTCATTTCCTTATTAATTTGCTTGTCTTTGATTTCCTTTATGGTATCTTTTGTCATGCAGAAGACTGTAAAGAATGTTGAAAAGGCAGTTAACTTGTAGCATGAGCATACAAGTTAAGCATAATTCTTGATAGAAATACAACATGAGAAATCCAAGAGCCTGTCAAAACATTTCTTTATCTTCAATATTGGTGATAGTCAAAGGTTTCAGAAGATAACTCCTAAAAGAATACATGCATATATTCCTCCTTCTAAGTTCTAATCTTTACAACTATCTTAGGTATAACATCAATCCTATGTGAATGAGAATAAAAAATAAAGAAATGTGGCTTGAAGAATGTTGAGTCATCTCTCATTTTAAAAATCTTACCTTCTGTCTTTCATCAAGTCTCTGATTCTAACATGTTTCACTAAATTGTCATTATTACATTATTTTCAATTTAAATAATCCTGACTGTGGTTGAATGGATTTTGATTGAAACACCAATTTCAAGGATCAGTGTTAAGGGGGATTTAAGTCTGGGGATGAGTATAATAGGAGGACAGAACGTACATGAGAGCCTGTGGTCACAGTTGGTAACCATAAGAAAGTCCAAGGCAATGCACAGTGACTTTGGTGTGTCTTTGATGGTGTCTAAGGCATAAGCAAGGATATTGTCAACAGTGGGAAGTTTGGATTAGAGGGCGGCGATGAACTTCATGTAAATTGACAAGTGGGCCGGATGAGAAGTGATGAGAGCTTGAACTCCTATCGAAAGAGTAGATCGAGGGAGGAGACAATAGTTTTAGTACACACTTAATAGAGGAATCCTCCTTCTACTTCCCCAGTGAGCCTGGCAGGGAAATGGGTCTTGGATAAGATAAAAAGTCCGAACAGGTCAGGTGGAGGAAGTTTCCTCCAGGGTTCTTTGTAACTGGGATAGGGTAACTTTTAGAGATATGTTCCTGGCTCAGCAGTAGACTCCTTTCTTAGTCTCACTTTGTGTGTTGGGGTGTGTGTGTAGGGGAGGCAGCATGATTTGAAAGTGTCTGATTGAAGAAGGGGAAGAAACAATGCTCTAGAATCCAGAAGTACTAACTCGGGTGTTGAGAAATAACGGCCAGTGATCAAGAAGTTAGGCAGATGTTTCCCTATCTTCTTATTTGTTTAGACTGAGGGTCACGCTCACTGCTCATTGACTAAATCCTTCTCACGGAAATTTTTTGTTTGGTCTGCACAAGACTTAACTATTTTAAGTCAACATATAAGAAATTGTACATGAGGATTCCTGGCTTCTGTGTAAGAACTGGAAGCTCTGGAAACCTGGTCCTTGTTCCCATGTGGCGGCAGGCAGTGGAGCTGAAGAGTCGTTTCTTGATGGAATTTTAGTGCTCACTTCTTCATTCTCACCACATAGCTTGCTTCTTACGCATGGCCTGTTCCACTGAGATTTGTGGTGTTCTTTCTCTCCTCTCCTCTCCTTTTTCTCTTCTCTCCCTTTCCACTCTCTCCTGTCCTCTCTTTCCCCTCCCCTCCCCTTCTCATCTCTTCTCATCTCATCTGCCTGATTTCAGTAAGCAGTTTGGAGACTTCAGGATAAGATAAGGCTCAGCGTTAATCTTTGGGACATAGAGGAGTGTGTGTGTGTGTGTGTGTGTGTGTGTGTGTGTAAATATATATGCATGTACATCTGATTCAACTGTTACCAATAAATAAAAGATAAAGGTCTGTAACTTACCCTTATACTCAAAGAGAAGCCTTTCATGCCTTAGATGCTTCTGTGAAATTAGCAGTGTCAAACCCATCGCCTCACGGCTAATATTATTTGGAGGTACGCGAAGGACCAGAGATAACCACAAAATGACCCACTAGGAGCCTGCACCACAACTGCCACCAGAGGGTCCTTCTAGACTGATAATGCAGACCTAGTGTTACATCCTAAAGACAAGAGGGATTTGTGTCAGGGAAGGTCTAACCTCGCTAGTAAGGAGGAGATTGTGCTAATGGTGGCTGGAGATTCTAAGGCAGAAGTTAGAAGTAAGCACTCTCAAAGGCAGGGGACTTGAGGATAGGAATTTTCAGGATTTACTGAAAGACTCTCTGGAAGGTGTTAACTCTTCACGTGTGTTACCCTTGAACTTTGGCAAAAGTTCTGTACTGTGTACAGTTCTGTGTGTTTTAATTTAATAAATTAGTTTTGGTATTTTTATGTGCTTATTGTACAGGCATGGCAGCATTGTTGGCACACATATTTTAGTTAAGCCCCCTCAAGGATGTTTTCGTCCTTGTTTGTATTCCATGGTGTGCTATGGATGTGCTATAATTTAAGTAACCCATGTTTTCTCGCCTTTTCTTAAACAGTGTGGGAATGGAGAACAAAAACATCTTTTGTTGGTACTATGCCACTCCCGGAAAATGGACATTTTTGTAAGACAACCTACTGTAAAAGGACATGCTTCTTATAGTGTGTGTGACAGTGATCCAGTGGCTCACGCTATTCGAGCCCCTTCCTGGTTACTCTCAGAGCTACCTTATCTATGGCACAGAGATTGGAAAATGCTGCATCTGTGTATAATTTTCTTTTCCTAACATGACCCTTTCAAAAATTGTTATATCCTTGATAGTCTGCAAGGTTGTGTTGTGAGAGACAAAATACCCAGCTAGGAAAAGACACGTGTTCCACTCTGACAGCCATATCTGTTTTTGTGTTACGTTGACTTACCTTCCTGGTGGAGAGTCCATTCTCATCTGATTCTCTGAGTACATTCTGTTATCCGTATTGATAGAACTACATAACTGGACCAACGTGGAAGCAAAGGAGAAAAGTGTTCTGGAACCACCCTGAGGTTCCAGGCTGTGAAGATGTGCACATTCGATGTGCCACTCCAGCTTTTCTCCTGAGTGGAGCAGATTTCAGGATTCACCCAGTTGTTTAGGCCACAAGCCAGGCAAGATCATGGCATCGCACAAGGGGAGCACTGATCTTAGTTACACATTGGACATGTTCCTACACTTTCTCCACATAGAATATTTTGGGACTGCTCTGGGCAAAGTTTAAGACATGAGAGTTGTTATTATAATTGTTCTTATTGTTGTTTTTATTTATTTATTTATTTATTTATTTATTTATTTATTTATTTATTTATTTATTTAATTACTCTGCCCATTTCTGTGTTTATTTATGTCCTGGTATCACCTTTTTCATTCTCCCCTGACTTCTATGTTTCATGTTTCCTGTTGGCTACTAAAATTTACCAGGCCTCTCTTCTCTGAAAAATATCCCAGTGCTCCAAATTCATTTCTGCTTTCCACCAAAAATTACCTCTTTTTTTTTTTTTTATCAATCACAGCAAAGAGGGAGACTTTCTGGAAGTTGGAATGGCTACCGTACCTTGCTTAAGCTTCCTGGAAATACTTGAGCTTAACCACATAAGCGAATGTCATTTTGGGTGAAATCTCAGGCAGAACGACAGAGCAAGGGGTGTTAGCCACTGGGGCGAGATATTTGCCAGCCTCGGGGAAGCCTTCCCACACTCTTTACTGGACCCCAGCTGAAGATCTGTTTCTGGCTCGGCCGACTCCTACTTCCATCAGTGTCTTGACCTAGCAGTGAAGAGAGAAAACCAATACTGCTGTTACACGTTACAAACTGAGCGAACTAATATGTTTTCAAGGGCACATTTTCCAATTTCCAAATTATGCTGGCACTTCATTTATCACTCTTAGTTCTCACTGAGTTCTTAGCATTCTGCTTTCAATTGGTGTCTTGACAAGAGAGTAGGAATTAAAGCACAACACTGTAAACATTGTCTCTGACAACAACTCAGGGAAACATTCGGTAGCAGGAGGGTAAAAAATCTGTATCTTCTGATTATTTGCACATTTAGACTATACACGTTATTCAAGTTTTCACTTTGGATAAGTAATTGAGAATTATTGACATTTGATCCTTTTAATATTAAATATAATCTTTTGTGGCCTAAATGTCTCAAGATGTGTATGAAGTGTTAAAGCAATGATATAATAAGTTGAAATGATTTGTATATTCAAAAAAGCTAGAATTACTAGTGAAAATTACAGTGTAATTAGAAAAAATGTGTTATCAATGTGTGAGGCCAAATTTTATCAACAGACCTAGAAAATAGTTCTAATAACAATGTAAATGAATTGTAGTGAAAACATTGACCTTGTCTGAAAAATAGGGAGCGTGTGTGAAGCATATGTGTATGAGAAATGTGTAAGAAATATTAAGGAAGTTATTTTGACTACAAAACTTGAACATATCTAACATTATGGATTCCTATATTTTTGTAGCATTTTCAGAGGAATAGATATAGTATTCATGTAAAATTGGTTCTTTCCGTAATCTTAAAAGCCTGCCAGTTAGTAAATACTACTTTTCCTATTAAGTTTGAATGAATTTTGTTACCCCTATCTTTCTGACTCCTTCAGAAATGTCACACCCTACAGTGAATCATTACCGAACCCCTTGCACATGTTTTCCAAAACCACTTTCAAAACTACCATCTCCTTTTTATACATTTACACAAGAGATACATAGTAGGGTATGTTTTGTCATTTTACAAATAAGGACATTGATGCCCAAAGAGGTTACGTGTCTTGCCTGAAACCCGGAAATTGGTATCTGAACCTCATTTTCTCTTTTCTATTGACTAAAATGTCTGTGTTCTATTGCTTTCTAGAATAACAGTCTCATCATATACATATAGTGTTACAGTGATGAGATCATAAGTTTTCATATATCTGTGTATGTATATAAATGTGTATGTGTGTGTATCTACATATACGGCCTTCGTCGTGATGCTGAGACATACCACTGAAGGAGAGCGGTATCACATTTCAGTTTCGGAAGATCATAAATCCATAATATGCGGGGGGGCGGAGTTAAGATGGCGGAAGAGTAGGGGGCCCCTTTTTCAGCCGGTCCCCTGAGTCGAGCTGGATAGGTACCAGACCAGCCTAAATAACCACAGAATCAGCCTGAGACGCAGGATGATGCATCTGGATCTCTACAAATGAACATCTCCAGCGCTGAGTATTGAGGTACGAAAAGGGGAGCTGTAAACCGTGCACAGATATCGGAAGATAAACGGAAGGGGGAGGGAGCCGCCGCGTTTGGGTGCCGGGAAGCGGCAGCCACCTGCACGGGGGAGCGGGCGGACTCACAGAGGGCACCCGCGAGAGAGTGGACTGAGACCGGTGAGGGTGAGCCAGGAGCGTGCGCCACCAGGCATCTCGCGGAACCCGGGAATCCCGTGTGCTCACGGGATCCAGACTGAGACCGGGAGCTCCCGGAGCGTGCGCAGGGCGGCTGGCGGTTGGCGGGCCACCTGCACGGGGGAGCGGGCAGACTCGTGGTCGGCACCTGCGAAACAGCAGACTGAGACCCTGAACCGGGTGCACGCGCCACCAGGCTTCTCACGAAACTCCGGAATTGAGGTGTGCTCACCGGGCATAGACTGAGACCGGGAGACCCGGGAGCGTGCGGGGCGGCCGGTGGCTGGCGGCATTAGAAACACAAAGGACAGAGACGCGCCGGCCCTGGAAGTGAGGGCAAGGACGCTGGGTTGGTGCGCACATCCCGGGACGCTGCACGGTTGAGCAGCACCAACAGTAATAGAGTTAAAGTGGCCAGAACATCAGTGGAGAACGGGCCGCAATCCCTCTGTTCTGTGACAATGCAGCCTCTGCTGCTCTGACTCTCAGAAGAGGCATAGCCGGGCGCCAGGGAAAGCCGCCAGAGAACAAAAGCCTGGAAATACTGGCTCAGAGAGTGCCCATCCCCATCCTCCCTCGCAGGGGACACGGAGACTCTAACCAAACAGGGTTGCCTGAGTATCATTGTGGCAGGCCCCTCCCCCAGAACACAGAAGGCAGGCTGAAAAATCAAGAAGCCCACAACCTGAGGCGCCTGGGTGGCGCAGTCATTGAGCGCCTGTCTGCGGCTTAGGGCATGATCCCAGCGTTCCAGAAAGGAGTACCTCATCGGGCTCCTCCGCTGGGAGCCTGCTTCTTCCTCTCTCACTCCCCTGCTTCTGTTCCGTTCTTGCTGACTGTCTGTCTCCCTCTCTCAGATAAGTAAATAAATAAAATCTTTAAAGAAGAAGCTTACATCTCTAAGATCCCTACAAAACAAGGGGCATGGCCTGGGACCCAGTCAATAATTTGGGCTCTGGACAACCCCGCAACCTCTCCTCATCAGAATGACAAGAAGGAGAGGCCCCCCCCCCCCAGCAAAGAGAAGACAGTGAGTCTGTGGCCTCTGCCACAGAAGTAACGGACATGGATGTAACCAAATTATCAGAAATGGAATTCAGAGTAACAATGGTCAAGATAATGAGTAGACTTGAAAAAAGTATTAAGGAAAATGTTACTGAGAATATAGAATCCCTAAGGGCGGAAATGAGAGCGAATTTGACAGAAATTAAAAATTCTATGAGCCAAATGCAGGCAAAACTAGAGGCTTTGACGGCCAGGGTCACCGAAGCAGAGGAAAGGGTTAGTGAATTGGAGGATGGGTTAATAGAGGAAAAAATAAAAATAGAAGATGGTCTTAAAAAAATCCATGCCCGCGAATGTTGGCTACGGGAGATTACTGACTCAACGGAACGATCCAATGTTAGAATCATCGGCATCCCCGAGGGGGTGGAGAAAAACAGAGGTCTAGAAGAGATATTTGAACAAATTGTAGCTGAAAACTTCCCTAATCTAGCAAGGGAAACAAAAATTCGTGTCCAAGAGGCAGAGAGGACCCCTCCCAAGCTCAACCATGACAGACCTACACCACGTCACGTCATGGTCCAATTTGCAAATATTAGATCCAAGGATACAGTATTGAAAGCGGCCAGGGCAAAGAAATTTCTCACGTACCAAGGAAAACACATCAGAATTACGTCAGACCTGTCTACACAGACCTGGAATGAGAGAAAGGGTTGGGGGAGCATTTTTAAAGCTCTTTCAGAGAAAAACATGCAGCCAAGGATCCTTTATCCAGCAAGGCTGTCATTCAGAATTGATGGAGAAATAAGGACATTTCAGAATCAACAGTCACTAGCCAATTTCGTAACCACGAAACCAGCCCTACAGGAGGTATTACGGGGGGTTCTATAAAAGTAAAAAGGCCCCAAGAGTGATACAAAACAGAAAGTCACAGCCAATACAAACAAAGACTTTACTGACAACATGGCATCATTAAAAGCCTATCTCTCAGTACTCAGTCTTAATGTTAATGGCTTAAATTCTCCCTTACAACACCACAGGGTTGCAGATTGGATAAAAAGAAATGACCCATCCATTTGCTGTCTACAAGAGACTCATTTTGAACCCAAAGATGCATTCAGACTGAGAGTAAGGGGATGGAGTACCATGGTTCACGCAAATGGACCTCAAAAGAAAGCTGGGGTAGCAATTCTCATATCAGATAAATTGGATTTTAAACTACAGACTATAGTTAGAGACGCAGAAGGGCACTATATTATTCTTAAAGGAAGTATTCAACAAGTGGATATGACAATTATAAATATATATGCCCCCAACAGGGGAGCAGCAAGATACAGAAGCAACTCTTAACCAGAATAAAGAGACATATAAAAAAAAAAATACATTAATAGTAGGGGACCTCAACACTCCACTATCAGAAATAGACAGAACACCCTGGCAAAAACTAAGCAAAGAATCAAAGGCTTTCAATGCCATACTCGACGAGTTGGACCTCATAGATATATAGAGAACACTACACCCCAGAACCAAAGAATACTCATTCTATTCTAATGCTAATGGAATATTTTCAAGAATAGACCACGTTCTGGGACACAAAACAGGTCTCAGCCGATACCAGAAGATTGAAATTATCCCCTGCATATTCTCAGACCACAACGCTCTGGAATTGGAACTCAACCACAAGGAAAAATTTGGAAGAAACTCAAACACTTGGAGACTAAGAACCATCCTGCTCAGGAATGACTTGATAAACCAGGAAATCAAAAATCAAATTAAACAATTTATGGAGACCAATGAGAATGAAAATACAACAGTCCAAAACCTATGGGATACTGCAAACGCAGTCCTAAGGGGGAAATACATAGCCATCCAAGCCTCACTCAAAAGAATAGAAAAATCTAAAATGCAGTTTTTATATTCTCACCTCAAGAAGCTAGAACAGCAACAGAGGGACAGGCCTAATCCACACACGAGGAAGCAGTTGACCAAACTTAGAGCTGAAATCAATCAAGCATAAACCAGAAGTACAGTAGAGCAGATCAACAGGACTAGAAGCTGGTTCTTTGAGAGAATCAATAAAATTGACAGACCACTGGCAAGACTATCCAAAAGAAAAGAGAAAGGACCCAGATTATTAAAACTATGAATGAAAAAGGAGAGGTCACGACGAACACCATTGAAATTGGAAGGATTATTAGAAATTTTTATCAACAGCTATATGCCAATAAACTAAGCAATCTGGAAGAGATGGAATCCTTCCTGGAAACCTATAAACTACTAAGATTGAAACAGGAAGAAATTGATTTCTTAAACAGGCCAATTAATGATGAAGAAATTGAGTCAGTGATACACAACCTTCCAAATAACAAAACTCCAGGCCCGGACGGTTTTCCTGGGGAATTCTACCAAACATTCAAAGAAGAAATAATACCTATTCTCCTAAAGCTATTTCAAAAAGTAGAAACAGAAGGAAAGCTACCAAACTCATTCTATGAGGCCAATATTACCTTGATCCCCAAACCAGGCAAAGACCCCCTCAAAAAGGAGAATTATAGACCGATTGCCCTAATGAATATGGACGCCAAAATCCTCAACAAGATACTTGCTAATAGAATCCAACAGTTCATTAAAAGGATTATCCACCACGATCAAGTGGGATTCATACCTGGGATGCAAGCGTGGTTCAATATTCGCAAATCAATCAGCGTGATACATCATATCAACAAGAAAAGACTCAGGAACCATATGATCCTCTCAATCGATGCCGAAAAAGCATTTGACAAAATACAGCATCCTTTCCTGATTAAAACCCTTCAGAGTGTAGGAATAGAAGGTACATTTCTCAATCTCATAAAAGCCATCTATGAAAAGCCTACTGCAAATATTATTCTCAATGGGGAAAAGCTGGAAGCCTTTCCCTTAAGATCAGGAACACGACAAGGATGCCCACTCTCACCACTATAATTCAACATAGTACTAGAAGTCCTTGCAACAGCAATCAGACAACAAAAAGGGATCAAAGGTATTCAAATCAGCAAAGAAGAAGTCAAAATGTCTCTCTTCGCAGATGACATGATACTCTATATGGAAAACCCAAAAGAAGCCACTCCCAAACTATTAGAAGTTATAGAGCAATTCAGTAACGTGGCGGGATACAAAATCAATGCTCAGAAATCAGTTGCATTTCTGTACACGAATAGCGAGACCGAAGAAAGAGAAATAAGGGAATCCATCCCATTTACAATAGCACCAAAAACCATACGTTACCTTGGAATTAACTTAACCAGAGACGTAAAGGACCTATATTCTAGAAACTATAAATCACTCTTGAAAGACAATGAGGAAGACATAAAAAGATGGAAAGATATTCCACGCTCATGGATCGGAAGAATTAACATAGTTAAAGTGTCCATGCTACCCAGAGCAATATACTCTTTCAATGCTATCCCGATCAAAATACCGAGAACGTTTTTCAAAGAACTGGAACAAATAGTCCTTAAATTTGTATGGAACCAGAAAAGGCCCCGAATCTCCAAGGAACTGTTGAAAAGGAAAAACAAAGCTGGGGGCATCACAATGCCGGATTTTGAGCTGTACTACAAAGCTGTGATCACAAAGACAGCATGGTACTGGCACAAAAACAGACACATAGACCAATGGAACAGAATAGAGAGCCCAGAAATGGACCCTCGGCTCTTTGGGCAACTAATATTTGATAAAGCAGGAAAAAACATCCGGTGGGAAAAAGACAGTCTCTTCAATAAATGGTGCTGGGAAAATTGGACAGCTACATGCAAAAGAATGAAACTTGACCACTCTCTCACACCATACACAAAAATAAACTCCAAATGGATGAAAGACCTCGATGTGAGACAGGAATCCATCAAAATTCTAGAGGAGAACATAGGCAGCAACCTCTACGACATCGGCCAAAGCAACCTTTTTCATGATACATCCCCAAAGGCAAGAGAAACAAAAGATAAAATGAATTTATGGGACTTCATCAAGATTAAAAGTTTCTGCACAGCCAAGGAAACAGTCAGAAAAACTAAGAGGCAGCCCACGGAATGGGAGAAGATATTTGCAAATGACACTACAGATAAAGGACTGGTATCCAAGATCTACAAAGAACTTCTCAAACTCAATACACGAGAAACAAATAAACAAATCAAAAAATGGGCAGAAGATATGAACAGACACTTTTCCAATGAAGACATACAAATGGCTAACAGACACATGAAAAAATGTTCAAAATCATTAGCCATCAAGGAAATTCAAATCAAAACCACACTGAGATACCACCTTACGCCAGTTAGAATGGCAAAAATAGACAAGGCAAGAAACAACAATTGTTGGAGAGGATGTGGAGAAAGGGGATCCCTCCTACATTGTTGGTGGGAATGCAAGTTGGTACAGCCACTCTGGAAAACAGTGTGGAGGTCCCTTAAAAAGTTAAAAATTGAGCTACCTTATGATCCAGCCATTGCACTACGGGGTGTTTACCCCAAAGATACAGATGTAGTAAAGAGAAGGGCCATATGCACACCAATGTTCATAGCAGCAAAGTCCACAATAGCTAAATCGTGGAGGGAGCCGAGATGCCCTTCAACAGATGACTGGATTAAGAAGTTGTGGTCCATATATACAATGGAATATTACTCAGCTATCAGAAAGAACGAGTTCTCAACATTTGCTACAACATGGACGGCACTGGAGGAGATAATGCTAAGTGAAATAAGTCAAGCAGAGAAAGACAACTATCATATGATTTCTCTCATCTATGGAACATAAGAACTAGAATGATCAGTAGGGGAAGAAAGGGATAAAGAAAGGGGGGGTAATCAGAAGGGGGAATGAAACATGAGAGACTATGGACTATGAGAAACAAACTGAGGGCTACAGAGCGGAGGGGGGTGGGGGAATGGGACAGGCCGGTGATGGGTAGTAAGGAGGGCACATATTGCATGGTGCACTGGGTGTTATACACAACTAATGAATCATCGAGCCTTACATCGAAAACCGGGGATGTACTGTATGGTGACTAACATAATATAATAAAAAATAATTATAAAAAAAAATCCATAATATGATTCAAATGATGGTGTTTTTATGAGTAGGCACTAGTTAAAATAGTTTAGATTTGTATGCAATCACGTCTCTCCTTTTGCATTTTTCATGCATGCCTCTTAGATCTATATTTCCCTCAGACAATTCACTTTTCAGATAACATGTCTGTTTCCACAATACACACTTTACATTTTCTTAGCCTCCGTTTACCTCTCTTTTCATGTTATCATTTCTTCAAATCAGTAAGATCAAATATCTAAGCCTCTGTTTTTATGTATCTTTCAGCACAAAAATGTAAATGTGTTCACAGGTATGGAATACTATGGGACTTTTCAGATAGTGTTTAGTCACATTTGGATGATTGAAGATAAATGTTTTAATAAAACAATCTGGGAACTTGAGATGATGTGTAGAGAATCTGTGCTTAAGAGATAAATACAGGGGCACCTGGGTGGCTCAGTCGTTGAGCGTCTGCCTTCAGCTCAGGGCATGATCCTGGGGTCCTGAGATCAAGCCCCACATCAGGCTCCTCTGCTGGGAGGCTGCTTCTTCCTCTCCTACTCCCCCTGCTTGTGTTCCCTCTCTCGCTGGCTGTCTCTCTCTCTGTCAAATAAATAAAAATAAAAAACCTTTAAAAAAATAAATACAATATTGTTACAAATAATACAAGGAGATCTATAAATAAATGGCTCCTCAGACTAACAGAATATTTTAAAAGTAACATCTGTAAAGTCTATTACAAAACAATAGTCATAACAGAATAAGTTGAGAAGTAAGTTTATTTTATGTTTTTTTTTTTCTTTCTTTTCCATCACTACCACAGGGTAAGACAGTATCATTTCTTATCTGAACTGGTCTAATTCCATTATTCCCTCTAAAACATTCGTTATACTTGAGCCAGGATGATCTTTCCAAACTGAAATGTGATTATATCACTCTCCTTCAGTGATCTATCTCAACATCAAGATGAAGACCAAACTCCATTTTAAGTCTGATTTAATATGACTTTAAACCTCTGTTGTAACATATTCCTACTGTCCATGTAGACATGTCTTCTCCTGACTGGCACACTCTCTCTATTCTAGGACCTCATGCCTAATTAGGTCCTATTTGAATATCGCTTGTTAACAACTTTCCTGAATGGGTGTAAGGTGTGCCAGTGGTATCCTGAATAAATCCCTATACTGATAGTTTATCTCACAAATTAAAATTACTTAGGTATTTTTGTTCCCACTTGGCTCTAGGCTCCTTGTTATTACACAGTGAAATTTGTTCATCAGTATATCTTATGATCTAAGAAATATAGGTTTAATAAACATGCCATTGATTAATGTTTATAGCTACATTTTATCTCACAATATTATGAACTGTGAATATCTTGGCAAATACAGTTGTTATTCAGCATTGTAAATATTGCATGTAGTGAGTGAACATGGTCACTTCTGTCTAGTTAAATTTGTATGTATTTATACATATTAAGTTGTAGACGCATACGGACTCTTGACTAAATCTATGCTATAGACTTTACATTTTTAGAGTTATTTTAGTTTTGATTATGACATAGAAGATACTAAAAACCAAAGGAAATATTACACGAATTAATGAAACGATACAGTGTAATAATATGAGGCAACATATTTTAAAATAGGCATTTATGACTTAATAATAGCATTCCCGATCAGCTTTCTGTCAGAGTTAAAGTGGAACCGGTATAATAATAGGCCTACTTTATAGAAAAGCATTGATAAAGAATTTTCGTGGTTGATGATAAACTTGAGCTGGCTTCCTACAAAACAAATTATTCAGCTATACAGTGACTTTCCCAAAGAGCACATTTGCATGATCTTCAAGTTCACTGCTGGAGAGACTCTAAATAATAATCAGGCCATAAAGCCAGAGAAAGGCATTTTAGATTGCCATATAATTTGCACTGAGAACTTTTGAGAATTCCAATGGAGGCTGAACATCAGTAATCCTTCTTGGATAATAATGGAAATAATTAGGAAGGCTTCAAACAGCCTATCTCTGTAAAAGTTTAGTGTCCTAAATGTGAGAGAGCAAGAACATTGAAAGTTGTTTAATGGCTTTTTGAACAGATCTAATCAGGCAAGTTTTACCCTCTGACACAAATTGGGTCTTGGCTGATGAAAATTGAAGCTACTGTTGCAAGGAACATTCAGATTCTTGCATACTTTTTACCTGCTTGAACAAACCATAGAGGAAAGTAATGATATACCTGCCTTAAATCACTTGGCCTTTCAAATTTGATATGCATTTAGAAGCAAACTGGAAATCTTTTCAAAGTGAGCAAAAAGAAAATATTTCAAATGTCCCTACATATTACTTTTATAACTCTTTCATAAGCCACTTCCATAGTCAAGGCAGAATCTTAATTATACTAGAAAAATTAAGATAATTAAATAGAAGTGAACCTAAAATCTGTTTCTGAGATCTACTTTTATATCTTCCATTGAATTATTGTGTATCTTTGGGATACTTTCAACTAAACATGTTTACAGAATTTCCATGTTATTCTACTGCAAGATAGTATTTGTCATCATTCAGAAGAACAAAGTCAACTTGAGTTAATGTAGGGAAGTCACCTATTCCAAAATTTGCTTATTTTTTTTCATACTATTGACAACTTTAGAAGTGTGCTCTTGGTTTGTGAAAAAGACAGAAATAATATCAATATTAACTCATATTTGACATAACTCATACCCAATCCAGGAATCTTACAGAGAGCATGAAATAACCTGGAAAGGGACCATTTCTGAGCATTGTGGTTGTTCTGGAACTTAAATAGTATTTTGAAAAGTGTTGCTAACATTAATTAATGCTTCATTTTACACATTTAGGAGTTCAGATCTATGAGAAGGACAAATTTTAAAGTCTTAAGAGAGCTACCCATTTCAACTAATCTATGCTAGATATTTGACTACTATACTTCAAGCTGTCTAATAAATTTGGATGATATGTTGTATGTTCAAATTTATTACGAACATTAAAAAGTTGTGGACACCACTCACACAAACTAACTCAAAATGTATCAAAGACTTAAATGTAAGATCTGAAACCATAAAACTGCTAGAAGAAAACCGGAAAAAAACTCCTGGACATGGATCTTGGCAATGATTTTTTTTGGATATGGTAGCAAAAGCATAAGCAACAAAATAAAAAATAAGGAAGTGGGACTACATCAAATTAAAAAGCTTCCACACTGGGGTGCCTGGGTGGCTCAGTTGGTTAAGCGGCCAGCTCTTAGTTTCGGCTTGGGTCATGATCTCAGGGTCTTGGGATCTGCTCCATGCTCAGTGGGGAGTCTGCTTGAGGACTCTCTCTCTCCCTCCACCCCCTCCCACACTCGGGGTCATGCTCTCTCTTTCTCTAAAATAAATATTTAAAAATAAATAAATAGAAACGAAAAGTTTCCATACAGCAAAAGAAATGATCAACCAAATGAAAAGGCGGTCTGCAGAATGGGGGAAAATATTTACAAATTATATCCAAAGTATATAAAGAACTCATACAATTCAATAATAACAAAAATCCTCCAATTAAAAAAGGGCCAAAGACCTACATAGACTTTTTTTTCCAAAGAAGACATTCAGATGGCCATAGACACATGCAAAGGTGCTCAACATCACTCCTCATGAGGGAAAAGCAAATCAAACCCACAGTGAACTATCTTCTCCTCATACTTGTTAGAATGGCCATCATCAGAAAGACGAGTAACAAAGGCTGGTGAAGATGTGGAAAGAAGGCAACCTCTGTGCACTGTTAGTGGGAATGTAAACTGGTGCAGGCACTGGAACACAGTATGGATGTCCTCAGAAAATCAAAACTAGAACTACCATGTGATCCAGAAATCCCAGTTGTCGGTATACATTTGAAGGAAATGACATCACTGTAGAAGCGATATCTGCCTCATGTTCATTGCAGCATTGTTTGTAACAGCCAAGACATGGAAATAATGGAATGTCCATCAGAGGTGAATGGATGAGCAAAATCTGGAAAATGTACACACACACACACACACACACACACACACGGAATATTCAGCCATAAAGAAGAAAATCCTGCCATTTGTGGCAACATAGGTGAATATTGAGAGCATTATGACAAGTGAAATAAGTCAGAGAAAGACAAATACTATATGATGTCATTTACTCGTGGAATCTAAAACAACAGCAAAAACAACAACAACAAAAACAAAAACAAAAACAAAACAGAGAAAGATCAGATTTGCTGTTACCAGAGGTGGGGATGGGGGGGTTGGAATGAGGAGAATTGGAGGAAGTTAATGAAAAGAAACAAACTTCCAGCTATAAGATAAATAAATACTAGGAATGTAACATATACAACATGATGACTATAGCTAATACTGCTGTACGGTATATTTGAAAGCTGCTAAAAGACTAGATTCTAAAAGACCCCATCACAAGGATAAAAACATTTTTTCTTTTCTTTGTGTATCTATGTGAGCTGATGTTAACTAAGCTTTATGTGCTAATCATTTTGTAATATATGTGGGTCAAGTCATTATGTAATTTATACGGTTCTGTATGCCAATTATCTTGATAAAACTAAAAAAAATCAAATTTGTGGAAATGGCTTTCTATGTGCTCTAAAAACTAAGATATTTTTGTAGAATCACCTCAGTAATTTTCAGCAAGACACTTACTGGAAATATTCAGGTTGAGAGTTATCTTTATGCTTTTTCTGATAAATAATAGTTTGTCTTTGAGCACATCTTTCTTTTCTTCCTTCTGAAAATTATAGGCAGAAAGATGAATAATTGATTTTTAATAGACTCTGTGTGCATGTACATGTGTGTAAATTTCAGTAACATCTGGTTTTAGTTTCTAGGAAAAAGCTAATACTGGTGAAATCAGTAAGTGATACAGTGGTGTTCCTATCTGACATGGGATGTCAATGGAAAGCTTATTGGATTAAGCAACTCTTCATGGAAATACACACATCATTGTAAATCTACTTAGGGAAAAGATAGTGAAAGTAGAAATTATTATCATTTTTCCCATAAAAACCAGTTCTCAATTTACACTTGCCATGTTGCTAATGGGTCTTGGGAAATCTTAAAATTGAAATGAAATATTTACTTCATTTTTCTATTTGTTGTTATTTTAAGAAATTCCAAGTTTTACGTGGTGCTTTATCTTCCTCTTAAATGTGACTTCTTCATGGCCTCTCTGTTAAATTTCATTGTTTAAGATTGCCTTTTAGCCCAATTTTAAGACTTGTTATTTTGTAAGCTATCCTTTGCCTTTCTGATGCTACTAAGTATCTTCGGAAT
The DNA here is from genome assembly GCF_024610735.1 of Ursus americanus. Classification (NCBI taxonomy): domain Eukaryota; kingdom Metazoa; phylum Chordata; class Mammalia; order Carnivora; family Ursidae; genus Ursus; species Ursus americanus. The sequence continues at coordinate 36,212,726 of NC_142155.1, read as the reverse complement.
ATCAGAAAAATGTTGTCCTTCTTTAGCTTTTGAGTTATACTCACTTGAACAAAAAGCCATACAAAAGAATTTCAGAAGCATAGAAATACACCTTAAATTATTATGCTGTTTTCAAGTTATAATAAACTTCCTTAACAGATTTAAAATTTCACCATCGGGATGACTCTTTTGAGCAAGTAAGAGGTTTTATAGCCAGAATGCTATTATTCAAGTATTATCGATAATATATATAGGAACATCTTTATAAACTCTCAACCAAGATAGCCTAGTCCAACTGTGGGCAAGTCTAAGAACTAGAAAGCTTTTTGATATTTTGAACCTACTCTTAAATTTTTCATTTTCTTTCAGAACTCTGTCATTCTCTTCACTCTTCTTTCTGTATTCTAGTGTGTTTGATTTTGACTACTGTCCAATTTCCTTATTCCTCTGTCACTATCTTGAAACTTTGTTCAGTACACACTGACATCATTTTTCAGTCATCAGTATTCTTCCTTCTGAAATTTGTCCTTCTCCCATCAATATCCAAACAGAACTCTCTAGAACCAAACCTAAACTTAACATCTTATATGAAAATTAACTCAAAATGGATCATAGATCTAAATGAGACATTTAAAAAAACGCTATAAAACTTCTAGAAGAAATCACAGGAAAAATTTTTCCTTTGCTTAGGTTAGACAAGGAGCTCTTAGACATGACACCAAAGGTACAATCCATAAAAGAAATAAAATAATATAGACCATCAAACTTAAAAACTTTTGCTCTGTTGTGTGATCCCTATTAAGAGGATCAAGGTCTATTTAGAGTATCAAGTTTGTCATTGACACATATTATCAAATCACATATCTGAGAAACAATTTTTATCCAGAATATATAAAGAATTCTCTAATCTCAGCAATTAAAAAAAAAATCAGAAAATAGGCAAATCATTTTAACATATTTCTCCCAAAAGGGTATAGAGATGGCAAATACACACGAGAGAAAAGATGTTCACCATCATTAGTCATTAGGGAAATGCAAACTAAAGCTACAGTAAGATACCATTGCATACCTATTAAAACGGCAAAAAAATTTAAAAATACAGTATCAAGTGTTGACAAGGATAGAGGGCAACTGGATTTCTCAAACATTGTTGATGAAAACGTAAAATGTCATAGCCATTCTGGAAAGCAACTCAGCTGTTTCTTAAAGTTAACAACCACGATACAGCCCAGCCCTCCTGGGTTTCTATCCTAGCGAACTAAAGTATGTTCACAGTCAGTTTATAGTAGCCAAAAGCTGGAAAGCACCCAAAATTCAACTGGTAAATAAAGTGTGATACAACAAATACAAAGAAACAAACTAATGATACAAAAAATGATTTAGAAGGATGTCAAGGATTTATGCTGAGTGCAAAAGCCAATCTGAAAAAATTGGATATGATATGATTCTGTTTCTATAACATTCTTGAAATGGCAAAATCATAGTGATAAGTAGTCAGTTGCTGCCGGAGGTTAGGGTTGGGGAGGAGGACAGAACTGTTAATGGGTAACATAAGGGAGTGTCTTTGTGCCGATGGAGCCGTTCTGTACCCTAATGGTAATATGTACCATGTGGTGATGCTTCAACAAATTTACACTTGGTATAAAATTTCAAAGAACTATACACATAAAAGAGAGCAAAAGAAGAGTGCATTTAAAATCTATATAAAGTATATTTGCAAGTTAAGGGTATTGTGCCAATGTTGGGGCACCCGGGTGGCTCAGTTGGTTAAGTGTCTCGCTCTTGATTTAGGCTGAGGTCGTGATCTCAGCGTCATAAGATCAAGCCCCGCATTGGGCTCCACTCTGGGGGTGGAGCCTGCTTGAGATTCTCTCTCCCTCTCTCTCTCTGCCCCTCCCCCAACTCGTGCATGTGCACTCTCTCTGAAAAGAAAAATTAAAAAAAAAGAGTATTGTACCAATGTGAGATTCCTGCTTTTGACCATGTACTGTGGTTATGGAAGATATGATCATTGGGTGAAGCTGCTTTAAAATATACCAGAATGATCATTACTATTTTGAAACTTCAGGAAGCCAACATATTTCAAAATAAAAAGTTGCATTTAAAAGAAAGAAGAGGGAATTGGGTATTTAGGGACAATTAGAAGTCTGTCACACTCAATAAAAAGATTTAAGGTCTTGAACAGGATTACAGTTTTTAAATTTCATTATTTTCCTAACACTATCATAGCTTAAGCAAAACCGCATTTAATAACATATGAATCTAGAAGAGAACCAGGTGATTTAAAATTAAATTTCCAGCTAAACATCTTAGGATGTTAAGCCATAGTTATATTCTTAAATTTCATTCTTAAAATTATTAATGTCAATTAAAACCAATATGTTAAATTACTTTTAGTTTATGACAAAAGTAACACTTCTTAAGAAAAATCAGTTAAAAACTTCAGTATGCTTTTATTAATTACTTGAATAATAAAGTTTCAGGGAGATCACTTAGGTTCTAATTTATCATATTAGTCCTTATCAACAAAGATTTTCAAAGAAAGAAAAAAATCTATATTTAATTAATTTATATTTAACTTCAATTAAATTCCTCCATATAACCTTCTGTGAAGTTAAATCTTTTTTTTTTTTATTTCCAGACAATTGGATGAATTTGGGCATTAAATCCTGACCTTTGGTCCTTAGATATACTTCACATGCTTCAAGTATGATTGATTGCTTGAGTCCAATTATTTCTCCAGTGCCTGTGGGATTCTTAAAAACCCCTAACATTTGCAGGAAATGACCTTTATCGTACCCCATCATGCAACAGCTGTCAGAGATGTTTCTGCTGCCCATTCTCTGTCATACAGAGATAGGGTTTCTTCAGTAAGACCTCTGTTGTTGGGCCAGTAAAACTGCAGAGCTTCATTTTCTAAGACTCTTTTGACATTGAGGAAGATACCAGGTGACAATAACAAAGATAAATGTTAGTGATTACCACATGAGACTTATATATGGTCCATGTCCTGCAGCAATGGAGATAATTGGAAGCTATGGAAATACTACAAATCCTAAACTTTTGCCATGTTAAGAATAAATATTTGGGTTGAAACCAGGAAAAAATTTAGTTGTCAATTACTTGGCATTAGGCTGAAAATTCCCCTTGCTCATAAACTCTTATGAATGCAATTAAGTGCCCCAGGAAGCTGGCACCTTGTCTGGGGGCTTGGTTGGAATTAAGTTGATAATCAGAATCATCAGAGGAGTCCTAAGAGAAAAGGGATTGACTGAACTGTTGTGGTTATTTTTCCCTAGAATGTGAAATCTGCTTTTAGATCAAACTATTCAGTTTCAACTCAAGGTAGGAAATAATCGCCTAGGTGATTATGTGCTGTGCCATTTTTTAAAATATTGATTCTTTCTTTAATACCACTGGTTTTTCTCAAGCACTTGGTGTTTCCTGGCCAGTTGGTCACATTTACTACCAGGTGATTAAAATCTACAGTATATGTAACTGGTAGAGGTTTCCTTGGCTACTGTAGAGGTTGGCTTCCTCACAGGACTTTCCCAGAATGAGGACCATGGTAGCCGCTCTCTGTAAATGAGCAGGGGTAATCATAGTGGTCTCACCTATAAGGTGACTGGCTGAAGAGCAGACAGGGTATTGGGAGTCCATGTAGTTCCCAATTTAAATAATGAATTTCCCTCTAAGGTTAAAAGGCTTTAGTGTATTTCCTCTTTAAAGAAAGTTGCTCTTCACATTTTCCTTTTCTCCTCCTTGGTGAAAAAGCAGAGGGGGGAGCAGAGGAAACTGCAAAGAATAAAATAGGACAATAAGAATGTGCAAAGGTTAAAAGAAGAAAAAGTTAAATTATAACAATCTTAGTGTTGTCTCTGTGCAGCTCTTATGCTTTGCATGGTTTTATTTATGTTTGCATTGTTGGTCTGCATTTGTATTCACTCTTAGTTTTGGCTTATAGCTTTTCTGTTACACTCACAGGGTCTTGTGGTTGGCAAACCACCCACACTTAACGTACTCCCAAACACACATGGTGCACATGTGAATCTGCACATGTACTCAGAGGAAGAGAGAGAAAGGGGAGACAAGTGATGAAAACAAAAGCAAAAACAAAAAGCAGTGAAACAGAAAAAAGCATTTAGCTAAGTAGAAGTAAAGAAGAAAAATGAAGCCTATATGGAAGAAAGAGATAGAGATTATTATATGGAGGATTTGTGGCTCTGATTCATCTTCCAAAGATTGAAGAAAAGGATTTGAACTCAGATTTCTGCCACTGAAGCCTATACTCTAATAGCTGTCGTATTCTAGCATTACATTTAATATTTTTATTTATTTAGTAATTTTTACGCATGAAGTCCTGTTAAGTTCTATAAGAAGGAAAAATGCAATGAAGACCCATCCCTGCCTTCCAAAAACTTAACTTGCTATTCCCTGAAGACCTAACTAAATAGAAAAATTTTAAGGATATTTAATTACCATTTACCAACATATATTGAGTGCCTTTTGTGCATTACACATTGTAAAAGGCAATAGAAATACAAATAATAATAGATGATAAATAGGTAGCAGAATATAATCTTTGTCCTCAAATAATGTACAATATGGCTAGAGAATAGATTAGATTATAGAATGAGGAATGAGAACTCAGAAGAGTGAACCTAACCCAGTTGGGGTGGGACCCGGGGAGAATGGGGTATGGCTTTCTTTTAGAAGAGTTGATCCCAGCAAGGTTCGTAGGATGATAACAGCATTGCAGAGAGAAAGGGTGGAAATTACAAAAACGTAGAGAAAATACAGTACAGCAGAGGCACTGAAAGGTGTTTAATGTTGCTCAGGGTAGTTCCAAAAATGATTTGAGAAAAGCATGTTGGAAATTAAGTCAAGGGCCAATCTTAGACTCCCTTGCAAGACTTGCAAAGATTTAAGACTTAACCTCTACCTAATTAGAGATCCTTTGAAGGCATTTAAAAAGTTAAAATGTCCATGCTACCCAGAGCAATCTACACTTTCAATGCTATCCCAATCAAAATACCGATGACATTTTTCAAAGAACTGGAACAAATAGTCCTTAAATTTGTATGGAACCAGAAAAGACCCCGAATCTCCAAGAACTGTTGAAAAGGAAAAACAAAGCTGGGGGCATCACAATTCCGGATTTTGAGCTGTACTACAAAACTGTGATCACAAAGACAGCATGGTACTGGCACAAAAACAGACACATAGACCAATGGAACAGAATAGAGAGCCCAGAAATGGACCCTCGGCTCTTTGGGCAACTAATATTTGATAAAGCAGGAAAAAAACATCGTGGGAAAAAGACAGTCTCTTCAATAAATGGTGCTGGGAAAATTGGACAGCTACATGCAAAAGAATGAAACTTGACCACTATCTCACACCATACACAAAAATAAACTCCAAATGGATGAAAGACCTCGATGTGAGACAGGAATCCATCAAAATTCTAGAGGAGAACATAGGCAGCAACCTCTACGACATCGGCCAAAGCAACCTTTTTCATGATACATCCCCAAAGGCAAGAGAAACAAAAGATAAAATGAATTTATGGGACTTCATCAAGATTAAAAGTTTCTGCACAGCCAAGGAAACAGTCAGAAAAACTAAGAGGCAGCCCACGGAATGGGAGAAGATATTTGCAAATGACACTACAGATAAAGGACTGGTATCCAAGATCTACAAAGAACTTCTCAAACTCAATACACGAGAAACAAATAAATCAAAAAATGGGCAGAAGATGAGAACAGACACTTTTCCAATGAAGACATACAAATGGCTAACAGACACATGAAAAAATGTTCAAAATCATTAGCCATCAAGGAAATTCAAATCAAAACCACACTGAGATACCACCTTACGCCAGTTAGAATGGCAAAAATAGACAAGGCAAGAAACAACAAATGTTGGAGAGGATGTGGAGAAAGGGGATCCCTCCTACATTGTTGGTGGGAATGCAAGTTGGTACAGCCACTCTGGAAAACAGTGTGGAGGTCCCTTAGAAAGTTAAAAATTGAGCTACCCTATGATCCAGCCATTGCACTACTGGGTGTTTACCCCAAAGATACAGACATAGTGAAGAGAAGGGCCATATGCACACCAATGTTCATAGCAGCAATGTCCACAATAGCTAAATTGTGGAAGGAGCCGCGATGCCCTTCAACAGATGACTGGATTAAGAAGTTGTGGTCCATATATACAATGGAATATTACTCAGCTATCAGAAAGAACGAGTTCTCAACATTTGCTACAACATGGACGGCACTGGAGGAGATAATGCTAAGTGAAATAAGTCAAGCAGAGAAAGACAACTATCATATGATTTCTCTCATCTATGGAACATAAGAACTAGAATGATCAGTAGGGGAAGAAAGGGATAAAGAAAGGGGGGGTAATCAGAAGGGGGAATGAAACATGAGGGACTATGGACTATGAGAAACAAACTGAGGGCTACAGAGCGGAGGGGGGTGGGGGAATGGGACAGGCCGGTATGGGTAGTAAGGAGGGCACATATTGCATGGTGCACTGGGTGTTATACACAACTAATGAATCATCGAGCCTTACATCGGAAACCGGGGATGTACTGTATGGTGACTAACATAATATAATAAAAAATCATTATAAAAAAAAAAGTCTGATTGTAAAACCAGCACTGAGTGAAATGTATTTGAAATGTCATTCAGAGAACAGTGAGAGTATCAAAAGGCTAAGACCAATTAGGAAGGCAGGAAGAAAAGTTGTAAACATCATCAGATATCCAGGAGCTAGGTGGAGAATGAAAAATATCTAAGTGTCCACACTCCCTCGATATATATGATAGCCATGCTGTGCACTTCACGAAAGCAGCGCATGTGGGCTTTCTGGACCTGTAAGTAAGTGTGCTTTGCCCTGCCCTCACACCCCGCCTGTTCCGTCTCTCTCTGTTAGCTCATGCGCAGCTGCTGCATCTCTCCCCAGACCTAGCTGCACATGGTTCCTGGCTTTGTCTTTGCCCCATACGCATTATCTTCTGAATGACGTGTATGTGCTCTCCAGCTAGTCCTGTCCTACTCAGTGCCCCAGAGTAGGTAGGACACCATATGGTTAATGACAGGTAGAAAAGACAAAATGATTTATTAGAAAGATATTTATGATGTAGGTAGGGGGGATGGTGAATGAGAGATGGTGCTTTTTACATGGAGGAGTAAGAAAAGATTAATCAACCACAACTCTGCCTACAACAACAGAACAGGAGATGGTATCATTTATTGATTTAGAAAATATACAAGAAGGAGCCAGCATCATAACCTAAGGACAAGGTATCCCGTTTGTATCTATTGAGATGGAAGTGCCTCTGGGATACCGGATGGCAATTCCCTAAAAAGCAGCTCAATCTCTGAGGCTATGGAAAGACAGTTGGGAGTAATGAACATGTTAGCAGTAGTTGAAACCATGGCAACAGATGAAACCATTTAGATGAATTGCATAGAATAAGCAGAGGAGAAATTCCGGACATCAAACTTTGCAAGTATGGGCAAAGGAAAGGGAACATAAAGAAGGATCTGGGAGGTCAAACAAGATGAGAGTATTCAGAAGAGTGACAAACAGTATCAAATGTAATGAGTAGCATGTAAACTGCCACATGTTCTTTGGAATAGATGGACATTATATCAGTGACCTTGGAAAGGGGACTTCCTGTAAGTGACTGGAAGTTGGATTAAATGAAAAATGAGGAAGCGAGGCATCACAGGTTATTCTTCAGCTTGTTTGTAATTGGTAAGGTAAAAAGTTGAAAGACAAAATTTTTATATTTAAAAAATTATCTTTCTTTATTGAGTAGGATAATCTAGCAATGAAGGAAAGATAGAAGATTTGGAAGAAAGAATATAATGAACGAGTCAAGTTTCTGAAGGAAGCAGGATGTAATATCCAGCTTGGAGGAGTTGGGATTGAGCCAAGAACGAAGGGAAGAATGGTAATCTCTCTCAGGCCAGAGGAACAATTGGCAGTGATGTGTGGAAGAATGGAGATAGTCTTCAAGGACGAGGATTAACTATTTAGCAGTATAGGGTAAAAGAATGTTTTCTAAGTTTTAAAACTAAAATAAGTGACAGTGATAAGAGGCATGTCATTAAAACATTTACAAGCAACATTCACTGACTACTGTGTACTAGACATTGTGTCAGCCAGTTGGAAGTAGCAATTAAAAGGTCACCTATAAAATTGAGGAATTAATAATGAAGAATAACATTTTTAAATAAGAAACCTTTGGTGTGATGAGTATCCCAAAGGGGAAATCAAGGTTTCTAACAATTTTTAAATAATTCAGATATTATAACTTTCTCTCCTATTACTAAATGGAGAAAAGTAGGAGCTGTGTGTTTCTACCTGCATTAAAGCTCTGATCATCATGTTCTCAAGTAGAATGTATAGTTCAATGCAGAGACATCTGAAATCATAAAAAAAAATGTCTAAAATAACTGCCACCACAAAGCTGCTTTGATGAGAGAACAGATGGGTGACAGCACGGAGTTTCTATAAGCAGGTAGGAAAACAATCAGTGTTAGCAAACAACATCCGTGGTAACAAGTCTAGAATCCCCAAGAGGTTATTTTCCTTTATTGGTGGGTAAACATTTAGCAGTTTTGATTACCAGAGCGTCTTCTAACCTGGTGGTGCCCACTCGCTAGAGTGTTTTCCAGAGAGCATTTCATATAGCTCATATTACCTGTAAAATATTTCATCTAGACAGCTTTAAAAAGTATTTTGTACTTTATGGGTTGTGCATTTAGGGTATGTGTCTCAAAGCACATACAATTCTTTCCGGATTCCTGAGAGAGGTAACAGGTGGGAAAAATGAGTTTATGGGAATTGGTACAGTAGCCCTAAAAAAACCAAAAAGATGTGCTGAGAAGTTAGAAGTAAGATTTGACTGCAAAAGAGAAATAGATAATTATTCCCGTATGTATTACGTATTCCTGTATATAATTAAATTTACATGAGTGGTCCTTCTATCAGTTTTCTATTGCTACCATAACAAATCACCACAAACTTGGTGGCTCAAATCAACAAAAATTTATTATCTTAGAGTTCTATAAGTTAGAAGTCAGCAAGGATCTCACTGGGTTAAAATCATCATGTTAGTTTGGCTGTATTCCTTTCTGGAGACTATAGGGTTGAGTATTTCCTTGCATTTTCCAGTTTCTAGAGGCCACCAACATTCCTTGGCTCCTGGCCCTCTTTTTCCATCTTAAAAGCCACCAATGTTGTATCTTTCTGGCCATTCTCAAATGGCCACATTTCCCTCTGACTCTGTCTTCTGCCTCCTTATACATTTAAGAGCCCATGTGGTTACATTGGGCTCACCCAAATAATCCAAGATAATCTTCCTATCTCAAGGTCCATAACTTTAATTATCTCTGAAAGTTCCTTCTGCCATATAGAGTATCGTATTCATACATCCCAGGGATTAAGATGTGGGCATCCTTGGGGCCATTATTCTGCCTACCACAGACCTATTGCTTAATAAAAAGTTGGTAACAGGAAAATGAAAAAGGACAAAAATAATTCAGATAATGCTGATTATTTTAAAGCAGATTTAAAAATATATATATTTCAGTGAGATGAAACTAAGTTTTATATTCCCTGTGACCCCAGCAGTACCTTTCTACTTGAATAACAAATGATAAGAACTAAAAAAATGTATAGAAAGACCGAGGAAATAGTGAGGCACACCAGACAAGAAAGCAAAACACTTATACGATGATATGGGCTCACTTACAAACTCTGAGATCTAGGAAAAGTCATAATTTTAAATGTAAAATGGGGATATCAGTTACCACTATTGATATATGCATAGGTACTTTGTAAATATAATTTCTCATTCTGCCTACCTGAAAACATTATTGTAAAAATCATACGAGCAATCTGCATGTGAAGGTTCTTTGTAAATTATAAAACACCATGGGATTTTTACAAGATTTTGAAGGCACTCCACATATTTTACCAGCGATTTAAAGAAACTTGTGATATATTTGTTATTTGTTATTCTTATTTGTTATTGTAGGACTTTGATTATTCCTTTTTTAAATATTACAACAACTGAGATTGACAGGATGTTTGTTGTCCCAATTCATATATTAACAGATTCCACATTCTAGTGCTCTAGAAATAGAATTCTTTCCTCTCACCTCTTGGGTGCCCGCTCGTATTTCTATTTGTGAATTAAGGAATTCAACTCCAAGGGAAAGCCTGTGACATAATTTCATATCTCAGTTGAAACCTTAGCCTCTAACAAAGTGAAGAAAGAGGCTACCAATGTGAGGAGAGTGGTCAACTTGAAGGAAAAGAAAGCTTGGACACAATTAATTCCAGAGATTTATAAAGAACTGGGATGTAAACCAGTAATTCTGACAACTTGGAGTTAGATTTCAGTTTGTTTTGGTTTGGTTTTAGAGGAAATTACACACAGTGTGGAATTTTGCCAATGCAATGGTATCTGTCGTACAATGAAAAAATTCTTACACTTGACCAATGAGCATATAAAAAATGCTCAACATCATTAATCATCAGAGAAATTCAAATCAAAACCACACTGAGATATCACCTCACACCCAATAAAATGGCTACTATTAAAAAAAAAAAAGGAAAAGACAAAACCCCCGGGAATTACAAGTGTCAGCACGGCTGCAGACAAATTAGAATCTCTGTGTACTGTTAATGGGAATGTAAAATAATGCATATGAAAACAACGTAGGTTCCTCAAGAAAATTAAAAAATAGAAACACAGTATGATCCAGCAATGCCACTTCTGGGTATTCATCCAAGAAATAAAACAAAAAGTGAAAACAGGATCTTGAAGAGAGATTTGCATGCCCACATTCATTGCAGCACTAGTCACAATAAACAAGAGGTGGAATCAACCTAAATGTCTATCAGCAGATAAATGGATTTTAAAAATGTAGTGTATACATAACACCAGAATATTGTTCAGCCTCAAAAAAGAAAGCCTGTTACATGCACAACATGGATGCACCTTGAAGGCATTGTGCTGAGTGAAACAGGCCGTTCACAACGACACAGTTACTGGACGATCCGCTGATCCAGGGTATCTGAAGTAGTCCAGTTCTAGAAACAGAAGGTAGAATGGTAGTTACCAGAGGCTAGGGGTCAGGGAGGAAAGGGGAAACTGTTGTTATCTAAGGAGTATAGAGCATTTTTGTTTGGTTTGTTTTTGGTTTTGTTTTTCATTTGGTTTGGTTTGGTTTTACAAGATGAAAAAGTTCTGGCGATCTGCCTCACAACACTGTGAATAAACTTAACACTACTGAATCGCACATTTAAAAATGGTTAAGATGGTAAATATTAAATGTCTCAAAAAATCGCAGATGTCCCCCTGAAGGATACAGACCTGATGAGCACATGGTTGAACCAGCAAAGGCCTGGGGTCAAGATGAAGAGATGCTACTGGCAATAACTTAAAATGTATGTGGAAAAAAAAGAACGTATGGCCGTGAGCTCCTGGGGCAAATGCCTGTACATCACAGCAAAGGATTAAATGATACCAATGTAGTAACTCAAGAGTAAACACCCTCCCCCCCACCCCCCGGCAAAGATGCTGGGTGTATACCAGGACCCACTACGCCACGGACATAGAGTTTGCCTCATGGACACAGATACCCTCCTAGGGCAGAAAAGGGAAGTGAGGAAAAAAAGCAAACTATTAAATATTTTACCTAAGAAAGCAAAAACATCAGTTATTCCACTGTAATCATTTAAAATCTAATAGGGAGTTGTATTTTTAAAATGTTCAATATTTAAAGTGAAGGGAGACAATTCAGACTGAAAGAAACTCTATTAACTGGCAATTCTAAATCTAGCCACCTGCTGAAAGGTGGTCTCATAAGCAGAGCATGGCCATGCTAGAGAGTAACAACTGTGTTTTCTGCGGATACCTTAGTTGTAGTGTATGTTAACATGAGTATCCCTTTTCTCAGTTTTGGCTGAGGCCTCAAGCTAGTAATGGTCAGTCATGCCCACATTGCAAAAGAGGATATGAGTTCACTGAAGCAGACCTTGTCATAATTTTCAGGAACTTTAGAAGACTACCTGCCTCTATTCTTTTAAAAATGTTGGAGAGAATATTAGAAAGGATTTTTTTTTTTTTAAGAAGAGATGTTGGAATGCTCTTGTCTCACTACTGTGCTTTGAGGAATTTTTTGAGGGCCAAAGATACATAGGATGGATCCACTCGACGTCTATGTCAGGAGGTAGGTGGCTCCTTGGATTAGTCCAGAGTCCTGGATGTTCTCTTTGAGCTGCTTTAACAAGGTACTGGAGACTGGGTGGCTTATACAGCAAACTAGAAGCTGGGAAATCTGAGATCAAGGTGTGAGCAGATTTGATGTCTGGGGAGGACATCCTTCCTGGTTTACAGACAGTGCCTTCTTGCTGAATCTTCACATGGTAGAGTGAGAGGGAAAGGAACTGAGGTCTTTTCATCTCTTAAGAGATGAAAATCTCTTATACCAATCCTATCATGGAGGTACCACTCCTAGACCCTCATCCAAACCTAGTTATCGCCCAAAGTCCCCATCTCCAAAAATCATCGTATTGTGGATTAAGACTTCAACATATGAATTTTGGGAAGTCATGAATATTTGTGCATAGTCAGTACCTACTCTGGAGGATGTCCACTGGTCACATTTAATCCTTGGCTGTAACTTGCTGACATCTGTCCCTAGAGCCCATAGCCATTGTTCTTTTTGTTTGTTTATTTTTGCTTTTGTTTTTTTGGGGGGGGGTTATTTTTAATTTTTTGAATTTTTTAATTTATTTTTTAAATTTATTATGTTAATCACCATACAGTACATCCTTAGTTTTTGATGTACTGTTCCATGATTCATTGTGTATAACACCCGGTGCTCCATGCAATATGTGCCCTCCTTAATACTCATCACCGGCCTAGCCCAATGCCCCACCCCCCTCCCCTCTAAAGCCCTCAGTTTGTTTCCCAGAGTTCATAGTCTCTCGTGGTTCATTCCCCCTCTGTTTAACCCCCCTTCATTCTTCCCTTCCTTCTCCTACCGATCTCCCTGCTATTCCTTATGTTCTACAAATGAGTGAAACCATATGATAATTGTCTTTCTCTGCTTGACTTATTGCACTTAGCATTATCTCCTCCAGTTCCGTCCATGTTGCTGCAAATGTTGGGTAGTCGTTCTTTCTGATCATAGCCCTTGTTCTTTGATTTGCTTTTGAAGTCCTCACCAGTGATCACCACTTCATCTTGACTCAAGATGTGGCAGAGGAGAGGGGAAGAGAGATAGTGTGCTTGTCTGAGTTTCATCTAAGATCCTGTCCAGGACTTTGTAGAAGTACTGAGTGCATCAAGAAAGGGGTAAATCTGCAGATTCCTAGGAGCTGAGGGGGGCAGACATAAGTGGTTGTCCACAGAGTGCAATCCTGTATTCCTAGCACCATGAACAGAAAGTCAGTAATGCCTTCATTTCCTGACTGTTTGAGGGCACATACTCTATAGGATACCAGAAAAAAAGATAATGGGTGCATTTATAACCATTCAGCAAATATTAGAATTGAGTATCAAAGCTTGCTTTGTTGCAAGGGGAAATTTTGTGTCCCCTTCTGCCGTGCTTGCATTATGATAGCTAGCATTTCTTGCTCTCTCTGCCCACTGAGACAGAGCTAGAAGAAGAAGAAGGGAAAACTAGTGCATGAAGAAAGTGAAAACATTTACTGAAGCAGAAATTTTACCATGTCCCCCAAAGAAATAATTGGTAGATTGAAAATAGCTGACAGTGTCCACCCTGTGAGTTAGCATAGACTACTCTAATTAAATAGAGAAATATTTCAATGGTTATTCCAAATATACATATTACATCTAATATGTCCATATGAATTTTAAGTAGTTGCTCCCCAGAAAGCACTGACTGCTTTGCACAGCACTAGAAATGGTCTTGAATGCCATAAAGTTCCGTCAAAAGCTTTGTGGGTTTTTGCAATTTAAGCCAGAGATAAAAAATTCATTCCTTTATATGGATTATATCCAAAAGGAAAACATTGGAAATTAAAGGTGTTATAGCAATTGTAAGTTGAAATTTCTTTGCATTAAGTCAAAATATGGATATATTTGGAGAGAAGAGAGTATGAGAAATTGTCCTAAAGGTGACTGATAAGGAATTGTGAATTTTTATTTTTTATTTTTTTAATGTTTTTTTTATTATATTATGTTAGTCACCGTACAGTACATCCCTGGTTTCTGATGTAAAGTTCAATGATTCATTAGTTGCATATAACACCCAGTGCACCATGCAATACGTGCCCTCCTTACTACCTTTTTAAATTTTTTTATTATTATTATTTTTCTTTTTTATAATGATTTTTTATTATATTATGTTAGTCACCATACAGTACATCCCCGGTTTCCGATGTAAGGCTCGATGATTCATTAGTTGTGTATAACACCCAGTGCACCATGCAATACGTGCCCTCCTTAATACCCATCACGGGCCTATCCCATTCCCCCACCCCCCTCCCCTCTGTGGCCCTCAGTTTGTTTCTCATAGTCCATAGTCCCTCATGTTTCATTCCCCCTTCTGATTACCCCCCTTTCTTTATCCCTTTCTTCCCCTACTGATCATCCTAGTTCTTATGTTCCATAGATGAGAGAAATCATATGATAGTTGTCTTTCTCTGCTTGACTTATTTCACTTAGCATTATCTCCTCCAGTGCCGTCCATGTTGTAGCAAATGTTGAGAACTCGTTCTTTCTGATAGCTGAGTAATATTCCATTGTATATATGGACCACAACTTCTTTTTTTTTTTTTTTTTTGGCTTCCTATTTTATTTATTTATTTATTATTTTTTTTTTTTAATGATTTTTTATTATATTATGTTAGTCACCATACAGTACATCCCCGGTTTCCGATGTAAGGCTCGATGATTCATTAGTTGTGTATAACACCCAGTGCACCATGCAATACGTGCCCTCCTTACTACCCATCACCGGTCTATCCCATTCCCCCACCCCCCTCCCCTCTGAAGTCCTCAGTTTGTTTCTCATAGTCCATAGTCTCTCATGTTTCATTCCCCCTTCTGATTACCCCCCCTTTCTTTATCCCTTTCTTCCCCTACCGATCATCCTAGTTCTTATGTTCCATAGATGAGAGAAATCATATGATAGTTGTCTTTCTCTGCTTGACTTATTTCACTTAGCATTATCTCCTCCAGAGCTGTCCATGTTGTAGCAAATGTTGAGAACTCGTTCTTTCTGATAGCTGAGTAATATTCCATTGTATATATGGACCACAACTTCTTAATCCAGTCATCTGTAGAAGGGCATCTCGGCTCCTTCCACGATTTAGCTATTGTGGACATTGCTGCTATGAACATTGGTGTGCATATGGCCCTTCTCTTTACTACATCTGTATCTTTGGGGTAAACACCCAGTAGTGCAATGGCTGGATCATAGGGTAGCTCAATTTTTAACTTTCTAAGGGACCTCCACACTGTTTTCCAGAGTGGCTGTACCAACTTGCATTCCCACCAACAATGTAGGAGGGATCCCCTTTCTCCACATCCTCTCCAACATTTGTTGTTTCTTGCCTTGTCTATTTTTGCCATTCTAACTGGCGTAAGGTGGTATCTCAGTGTGGTTTTGATTTGAATTTCCTTGATGGCTAATGATTTTGAACATTTTTTCATGTGTCTGTTAGCCATTTGTATGTCTTCATTGGAAAAGTGTCTGTTCTCATCTTCTGCCCATTTTTTGATTTATTTGTTTCTCGTGTATTGAGTTTGAGAAGTTCTTTGTAGATCTTGGATACCAGTCCTTTATCTGTAGTGTCATTTGCAAATATCTTCTCCCATTCCGTGGGCTGCCTCTTAGTTTTTCTGACTGTTTCCTTGGCTGTGCAGAAACTTTTAATCTTGATGAAGTCCCATAAATTCATTTTATCTTTTGTTTCTCTTGCCTTTGGGGATGTATCATGAAAAAGGTTGCTTTGGCCGATGTCGTAGAGGTTGCTGCCTATGTTCTCTTCTAGAATTTTGATGGATTCCTGTCTCACATCGAGGTCTTTCATCCATTTAGAGTTTATTTTTGTGTATGGTGTGAGATCGTGGTCAAGTTTCGTTCTTTTGCATGTAGCTGTCAAATTTTCCCAGCACCATTTATTGAAGAGACTGTCTTTTTCCCACGATGTTTTTTCCTGCTTTATCAAATATTAGTTGCCCAAAGAGCTGAGGGTCCATTTCTGGGCTCTCTATTCTGTTCCATTGGTCTATGTGTCTGTTTTTGTGCCAGTACCATGCTGTCTTTGTGATAACAGCTTTGTAGTACAGCTCAAAATCCGGCATTGTGATGCCCCCAGCTTTGTTTTTCCTTTTCAACAGTTCCTTGGAGGTTCGGGGCCTTTTCTGGTTCCATACAAATTTAAGGACTATTTGTTCCAGTTCTTTGAAAAATGTCCTCGGTGTTTTGATCGGGATAGCATTGAAAGAGTAGATTGCTCTGGGTAGCATGGACATTTTAACTATGTTAATTCTTCCGATCCATGAGCATGGAATATCTGTCCATCTTTTTATGTCTTCCTCAGTGTCTTTCAAGAGTGATTTATAGTTTCTAGAATATAGGTCCTTTACGTCTCTGGTTAAGTTAATTCCAAGGTAACGTATGGTTTTTGGTGCTATTGTAAATGGGATGGATTCCCTAATTTCTCTTTCTTCGGTCTCGCTATTCGTGTACAGAAATGCAACTGATTTCTGAGCATTGATTTTGTATCCCGCCACGTTACTGAATTGCTCTATAACTTCTAATAGTTTGGGAGTGGCTTCTTTTGGGTTTTCCATATAGAGTATCATGTCATCTGCGAAGAGAGACATTTTGACTTCTTCTTTGCCGATTTGAATACCTTTGATCCCTTTTTGTTGTCTGATTGCTGTTGCAAGGACTTCTAGTACTATGTTGAATAATAGTGGCGAGAGTGGGCATCCTTGTCGTGTTCCTGATCTTAAGGGAAAGGCTTCCAGCTTTTCCCCATTGAGAATAATATTTGCAGTAGGCTTTTCATAGATGGCTTTTATGAGATTGAGAAATGTACCTTCTATTCCTACACTCTGAAGGGTTTTAATCAGGAAAGGATGCTGTATTTTGTCAAATGTTTTTCGGCATCAATTGAGAGGATCATATGGTTCCTGAGTCTTTTCTTGTTGATATGATGTATGACGCTGATTGATTTGCGAATATTGAACCACGCTTGCATCCCAGGTATGAATCCCACTTGATCGGGATGGATAATCCTTTTAATGAACTGTTGGATTCTATTAGCAAGTATCTTGTTGAGGATTTTGGCGTCCATATTCATTAGGGCAATCGGTCTATAATTCTCCTTTTTGAGGGGGTCTTTGCCTGGTTTGGGGATCAAGGTAATATTGGCCTCATAGAATGAGTTTGGTAGCTTTCCTTCTGTTTCTATTTTTTGAAATAGCTTTAGGAGAATAGGTATTATTTCTTCTTTGAAAGTTTGGTAGAATTCCCCAGGAAAACCGTCCGGGCCTGGAGTTTTGTTATTTGGAAGGTTGTGTATCACTGACTCAATTTCTTCATCATTAATTGGCCTGTTTAAGAAATCAATTTCTTCCTCTTTCAATCTTGGTAGTTTATAGGTTTCCAGGAAGGATTCCATCTCTTCCAGATTGCTTAGTTTATTGGCATATAGCTGTTGATAAAAATTTCTAATAATCCTTCCAATTTCAATGGTGTTCGTCGTGACCTCTCCTTTTTCATTCATAGTTTTAATAATCTGGGTCCTTTCTCTTTTCTTTTGGATAAGTCTTGCCAGTGGTCTGTCAATTTTATTGATTCTCTCAAAGAACCAGCTTCTAGTCCTGTTGATCTGCTCTACTGTACTTCTGCTTTCTGCTTGATTGATTTCAGCTCTAAGTTTTGTCAACTGCTTCCTCGTGTGTGGATTAGGCCTGTCCCTTTGTTGCTATTCCAGCTTCTTGAGGTGAGAATATAAAAACTGCATTTTAGATTTTTCTATTCTTTTGAGTGAGGCTTGGATGGCTATGTATTTCCTCCTTAGGACTGCCTTTGCAGTATCCCATAGGTTTTGGACTGTTGTATTTTCATTCTCATTGGTCTCCATAAATTGTTTAATTTGATTTTTGATTTCCTGGTTTATCGAGTCATTCCTGAGCAGGATGGTTCTTAGTCTCCAAGTGTTTGAGTTTCTTCCAAATTTTTCCTTGTAGTTGAGTTTCAATTTCAGAGCGTTGTGGTCTGCAAATATGCGGGTGATAATTTAAATCTTTTGGTATCGGCTGAGACCTGTTTTGTGTCCCAGAACATGGTCTATTCTTGAGAATGTTCCGTGGGCATTAGAATAGAATGAGTATTCTTTGGTTCTGGGGTGTAGTGTTCTCTATATATCTATGAGGTCCAACTCTTCGAGTATGGCATTCAAAGCCTTTGATTCTTTGCTTAGTTTTTGCCAGGATGTTCTGTCTATTTCTGAGAGTGGAGTGTTGAGGTCCCCTACTATTAATGTATTTTTATTTATATGTCTCTTTATTCTGGTTAAGAGTTGGCTTGTGTATCTTGCTGCTCCCCTGTTGGGGGCATATATATTTATAATTGTCATATCCACTTGTTGAATACTTCCTTTAAGAATAATATAGTGCCCTTCTGCGTCTCTAACTATAGTCTGTAGTTTAAAATCCAATTTATCTGATATGAGAATTGCTACCCCAGCTTTCTTTTGAGGTCCATTTGCGTGAAAGATGGTACTCCATCCCCTTACTCTCCGTCTGAATGCATCTTTGGGTTCGAAATGACTCTCTTGTAGACAGCAAATGGATGGTTCATTTCTTTTTATCCAATCTGCAACCCTGTGGCGTTTAAGCAAGAATTTAAACCATTAATATTAAGACTGAGTACTGAGAGATATGCTTTTAATGCTGCCATGTTGTCAGTAAAGTCTTTGTTTGTATTGGCTGTGACTTTCTGTTTTGTATCACTCTTGTGGCCTTTTTACTTTTATAGAACCCCCCGTAATATCTCCTGTAGGGCTGGTTTCGTGGTTACAAAATTGGTTAGTGACTGTCGATTCTGAAATGTCTTTATTTCTCCATCAATTCTGAATGACAGCCTTGCTGGATAAAGGATCCTTGGCTGCATGTTTGTCTCTGAAAGAGTTTAAATATGCTCCCCCAACCCTTTCTCTCATTCCAGGTCTGTGTAGACAGGTCTGACGTAATTCTGATGCCTTTGCCTTGGTACGTGAGAAATTTCTTTCCCCTGGCCACTTTCAATAATGTATCCTTGGATGTAATATTTGCGAAATGCACTATGACGTGACGTGGTGTAGGTTTGTCGTGGTTGAGCTTGGGAGGGGTCCTCTATGCCTCTTGGACACGAATGTTTGTTTCCCTTGCTAGATTAGGGAAGTTTTCAGCTACAATTTGTTCAAATATCTCTTCTAGACCTCTGTTTTTCTCCACCCCCTCGGGGATGCTGATGATTCTAACATTGGATCGTTTCGTTGAGTCAATAATCTCCCGTAGCCAACAATCGTGGATGTGGATTTTTTTAAAAGCATCTTCTATTTTAATTTTTTCCTCTATTAACCCATCCTCCAATTCACTAACCCTTTCCTCTGCTTCGGTGACCCTGGCCGTCAGAGCCTCTAGTTTTGCCTGCATTTGGCTCATAGAATTTTTAATTTCTGTCAAATTCGCTCTCATTTCTGACTTTAGGGATTCTATATTCTCAGAAACCTTTTCGTTAATACTTTTTTCAATTCTCATCATTTTGACCATCGTTACTCTGAATTCCATTTCTGATACTTTGGTTACATCCATATCCATTATTTCTGTGGCAGAGGCCACAGACTCACTGTCTTTTCTTTGCTGGGGGGGGGGCTTCTTCTTCTTGTCATTCTGATGAGGAGAGGTTGCGGGGTTGTCCAGAGCCCAAATTATTGACTGGGTCCCAGGCCGTGCCCCTTGTTTTATAGAGATCTTAGAGATGTGGGCTTCTTCTTTAAAGATTTTATTTATTTATTTATCTGAGAGAGGGAGGTAGACAATCAGCAAGAACGGGAACAGAAGCAGGGGAGTGGGAGAGGAAGAAGCAGGCTCCCAGCAGAGGAGCCCGATGAGGGACTCCTTTCCGGAACGCTGGGATCACGCCCTAAGCCGGAGACCGGCACTCAATGACTGCGCCACCCAGGCGCCCCGGGTTGTGGGCTTCTTGATTTTTCAGCCTGCCTTCTGTGTTCTGGGGGAGGGGCCTGCCGCACCGATACTCAGGCAACCCTGTTTGGGTAGAGTCTCTGTGTCCCCCGCGAGGGGGGATGGGGATGGGCACGCTGTGAGCCGGTATTTCCAGGCTTTTGTTCTCTGGCAGCTTTCCCTGGCGGTCGGCTATGCCTCTTCTGAGAGTCAGAGCAGCAGAGGCTGCATTGTCATAGAACAGAGGGATTGTGGCCCGTTCTCCACTGATGTTCTGGCCACTTTAACTCTGTTACTGTTGGTGCTGCTCAACCCTGCAGCGTCCCGGGATGTGCGCCCCACACCCGTTGTCCCTGCCCTCACTTCCAGGGCCGGCGTGTCTCTGTCCTTTGTGTTTCTAATGCTGCCAGCCACCGGCCGCCCCGCACGCTCCCGGGTCTCCCGGTCTCAGTCTATGCCCGGTGAGCACACCGCGATTCCGGAGTTCCGTGAGAAGCCTGGTGGCGCGCGCACCCGGTTCAGGGTCTCAGTCTGCTGTTTCACGGGTGCAGACCGCGAGTCTGCCCGCTCCCCCGTGCAGGTGGCCTGCCAGCCGCCAGCTGCCCCGCGCACGCTCCGGGAGCTCCCGGTCTCAGTCTGGATCCCGTGAGCACACTGGGATTCCGATGTTCCAGGAGATGCCTGGTGGCGCGCCGTTCACAGCCCACCGGTCTCCGTCTGCTCTCTTGCGGTTGCGGTCCCTGAGTTCGCCCGCTCTCCCGTGCAGGTGGCTACTGCTTCCCGGCGCCCAAACATGGCGGCTCCCTCCCCCTTCCATTTATCTTCTGATATCTGTGCGCGGTTTTACGGCTCCCCTCTTGGTACCTCAGTACTCAGTGCTGGAGGTGTTCATTTGTAGAGATCCAGATGTATCTTCCTGCGTCTCAGGCTGATTCCGTGGTTATTTAGGCTGGTCTGTTACCTATCCAGCTCTACTCAGGTGACCGGCTGAAAAAGGGGTCCCCTACTCCTCCGCCATCTTAACTCCTCAGGAATTGTGAATTTTTAAATTGAGTTTGGACAAATGAGTTAGGCCAACTTTAAAATGACTGTTCTCAAATTAAGCCCATATTTAAAGTATAAGACTTGGAAATTTAAGGTCCCTCAGAAAAAAAATATTTAGTTCATTGGCTCCATTTGACTATTTTATGAAGATTTTTTAATCTTAGAACTAGGGTTGTCTTTTTAAAATTAATTCCGTTAAATGTGTATGAAATCATAATGCTAAAAACATACAGAGATAGCTCAGGGATTTTTCTTATTCCTTAGTGGGTCATGGTGCTGTATAAAAAGAGGAGCAATGTGGCACAGATTATTTTACAGTAAATGTTCACTCCCTGGCAGGATTTCTGGATTTCTGGGATGGCAATATGAAGAGTTTTCTTCCAGAATTGTGAATGTAAGGGAACCCTCTGTCACGGGCATGTGATCCAGAAAATTGTCTGAATACTTGCAACAATGATACCAAAGTCTCAGAAAATATTTAGTGAACTCTCAGTGTATCAGCTGTATTGGTCATTGTGACCTCTCAAGGCTGACCTGATTGATTTTTCTGAAATACAAGTAAACATCAGCATTGTCTCCTGTCTCCAAAAATGTGAATACAAATTCATGGTATGCACAAGAAACAAGTATTTAGAGGTCCCGAGTGTGTTTGTAGTGAGCATGAGCTCTGCAAAGTTAACATACAAAATGCAAGGCCAATAGCATATGGTGGTGCAAACCAAACTGAAAGATTACAGTCATTTAATGGGAAACATTCAATGCTTCTGGATGCACACTGATTATCAAATTCACCTGTTAGAAGAGTTTTATTATTTATTATCTAAAAACCAAGCTATGCATTACCAGTAGATAGCCCTGGAGACTGCAATCACTATGGAAGGATATTTGATAATATTTAAGTTTGCTGAATTGGGTGTGCATTGAAAGGTAACAGCACTGCATGAAAAATTCTAGCTTTTTGTTTTTTTTAAGCTTGAGTTCATGCATGATTGCATACCAACTGGAAACATTATGCAGAACTAGTACTGCAAATATAGCCTAGGGCCTGCATATGGTCTTTTGACATGCTACCTTCTGTTATTCTGCTGAATAAGGCTTAACGGCCCTAGATGCACTTTTAAGGAATTAGTGATCATAATGAAAATCACAGCCCTTATTCTCTGCTGCATGGGTTGAAATAAGCATGTATGGCCAAATGTAACAGGGCTGGGAGGAAAAATAATGCTTTGCCCTCAGGAATTTGACCCTATTTGAATTTTACTCATGCTTTAGAGGTCTATGGACTTTCCTACTGTTGAAAGAGTACAAATTCTAAATGATGGCTTCAGATAGAAAAACAGAAAAGCAGGCACTGCTTGGGTCAGCATTTTGAATGAACACTTGTTCTCTTCTTTGATTATTGAGAAGCTCAGCATCTTCTAAGTTCACAGGCAGAAGCTGTCATAATAATACATGAAGTGACTATAACCAATTAACCAGCACACAGTATGTATGTTTCCTATCAGGGTTTCATGCTTTACTAGCTATCCGTTTTCCTCTCCAATTTAAAAATCTATTTATGATTATGAGTAATCCTAAATCATGTGATCATGTGATTATTTTTCTTCTAGAAATCTGTACAAATCTTAATGAACTAAATATATGGCCTAAATACACACACACACACACACACACACACACACACACACACACAGTCTCCTGGAAGAATAAAATATTTATATCTTCTCTGATATCCCTTATGTAAGCAAAAGTAATTTAAAGAAACAGACAAGAAAATCTATTAAAAAATAATCTTGGAGATGTTATAAGAATATCTTCCAAATACAAGGGCATCTAGCTAAATTAAAGAAGTACAATGAGCAAAAACATTACCTTCCAGACCCTGAGAAGAATTTCTCTAAGAATTACAATGTCCTGAGAGCCTAAAGAAAAATCTCTAATTAGACGAGCGAGGTCTAGGGGGTATTTGAATGTCCTGGGAGAAGTGGAGAACATCCCTTTTGAAAACTCAGCTCCTCAAGGGTTTATTTCTGGGCCGTCTATTCTGTTCTATTAATCTATATGTCTTTTTTTGTATCAGTACCATTCTGTTTTGATTACTACAACTTTGTAGTAGATCTTGAAATCTGGGATTGTGATGCCTCTAGGTTTTCATTCTTTTTCAAGATCTCTTTAGTTATTCTGGATCTTTTGTGGTTCCATACAAATTTTAGGATTATTTGTTCTAGTGAGAAATACTGTTGCTATTTTGATGGGGATTGCATTAAATATGTAGATTGCTTTGGGTAGTATGGACATTTTAACAATATTTATTCTTCCAGTCCATGAGAATGGAGTATCTTTCCATTTGTGTTGTCTGTGACTTTTTTCATCAAAATTGTATGATTTTCAGTCAGGTCTTTCACTTTGTTTACATTTATTCCTAGGTATTTTATTATTTTTGGTGCACGTGTAAATGGGCTTTTTGTCTTAATTTCTCTTTCTGCTACTTCATTATCAGTATAGAAAAATGCCACAGATTTCTGTACTTTTTTTTTTTTTGTATCCTGCAACCTTTCTGAATCTGTTTATCAGTATTAGTAGTATTTTGGTAGCATCTTAGGTTTTCTATACATAATATCATGCCATCTACAAATAGTGAAAGTTTTACTTCTTCCTTACCAATCTGGAAGTTTTTTTATTTCTTGTCTGATTGTTGTGGCTAAGGCTTCCAATACTAGAATGAATAAAAATGGTGAGAGTGGACATTCTCATCTTGTTCCTGAGCTAGGGGGAAAGCTCTCACCATTTTTCACCATTGAGTATGATATTAGCAGTGGGGTTTTCATGTATAGCCTTTATAATGTTGAAATATATTTCCACTAAACTTAGTTTGTTTGAGGATTTTTGTCATGAAGGGGGCTTATTTTTTCATTCAGTATTTCTCTATTCTGTTCAAGAATATTTCCAGCACTCAATTCTCTTTATATTTCATGTTCTTAAAAAATTTTGAGAAGGCATCATTAAAAATTGTCATCTTTCACATTCATAATTTTTAATCTGAAGTCAAACTTTGATTAAACAAGGATATATTAATATTTAGATCACTTACTTCTATTTAAAAAGCAGATGTGACTTAATTTGGTTAATATGTAAGTAATAAAAGTGATAAATCTTACCATTTTTAGATGACAACATTCTTTCACTTGAAAATATTTTACTAAAAAAACAACTTAACAGATAAATTTATATTTCTTATAATCTGTGAATTTGGAGCCAATTATAAACCTGTTTCCTTATTTTCCCAGGGTAGAAATGCCCAAAACAAACAAAAATACAGAGCTAGACCAGTATTTGATCTTAGTGTAATAATGTTGAGTATCTATGAAATCATATAATTTCAATAGAAATTAATTCATGAAAAAGTACTGTTTCAAATTAAAATATGTGGTTTTATTATTCATATTACTATTATTACTTTGTAATAATGTTCCGTGCAGCGCTGTGAGTTGGCAACAGAAGGGAATCACATGAATGTCCTGCATCTGTGAAGGGCTCAATGGCTGCGGTAACTGATGGGCCTTCTGGAATGTTGTGCAGCACAAGGAGGCGCCTGCTCCAGACCCTTGAGGGGCCCCAGGGATGTGTTCCTTCACAACCAAAGGGCAGAGCAATAGGCATAGTACCATAAGCCCCATGCCCCTTTGGGGAAAAGTCTCCCAGCTCACCAGGATTTCGAGCAATGGATGAGAGGTGGTTTAAGTTCGCTTTTCTGATATTCATACAGATATGTGGATAGGGACTGTGCATCGGGCCAAGGCCGTTGGCAGGGCCCTGAGGGCAGTTTTGGGGAGGAGTTGGGGATCCAGGTTCACATGGGAGCAGGAGTCTAGGAGGGAGCCCCGAGGAGCCCAGAGGCTGGTTTCTGGGATCTGGGTCCCTTTGTGCCACATCGGTGCCCTGGGTGCTGGGTCCCTGTGGCACCTGCGCTCACCCTGAGACAGCGCTGGACTTTGTTGGCAGTAGGGAACTCCTTCCTGTCCTTCAAGGAGGTGGGGCAGGGGATCCCATCGTTCAGCTCCTGCCCTGTCTCCCATGTGGAGCTCTGTAAAGACAGTGCCTGGCAGCCAGGCGGGAGGCCTCAGAGGTCTGTCTGGCTGCCTTTGCTGATCCTCAGACCCAGGGGACACCCTTGCAGACACACCACAGGCCAGGATGCACGCAGCTCCACCATGGAGAGAAAAGTGACCCAGCTCGAGGGCCTTGGATTCACTCTGGCCCTGGTGAGAGGCACCTCAGGAATCCTCTTTCCACCCTGCCCACCGTGGCATCGGTGTGAACATGAAGGCATCCCCAGGGTATCCACTGCCCTGCAACCTCCTCCAGCCCAGGGCGGGACCTCCCCCACATACCCCTCTTTCCCTGAAACTGGGGGAATGGGGCTGCCCAGGGATGGCTCGGAGAGGTGGCCTGGCCTGGCCTAGGTCGCTTGGTATTACCTTCCGGCCCCTCCTGGCAAAGGCCCTGCGGTGTCGGGGGCGCGGGTTGAGCCAGTGTCTGCAGCATGTGAAAAGTCCCTCACCCTGGGGTTTCTGGAAGCCAGAGCCCCGGACAATGGGCACGCAGCAAGAGAACATCTTTCACTATCGACTGTCTCTGGCCAAGTGAGCCTGATACGGGACTGCACTACGATGTGGTTGCCTGGTGACCGGAGTTCCAAGTTCTGTTGGGGGTCAGTTATCAGGGAAGTGACTTCACTTCCTGGGATCCCCTCCCTGAGTCCACACCTGGACTAGCACCTACACAAACAGTGCTCTGGGCTGCTGACTGCTCATCCCCTTTCTGCATGCCATGCCACATGCGTACCCAGTGACACCAACACAACCCTCTCCACAAGCCCCACGGAAGGTCTGGGTGCAGCCAGGGCCCCAGCTTAGAAACACCCCGGGCTCTGACGCAAGTCTCCATCTTCCCTGTTTTGGATCCCAGAGAAGCCGTTGTGCCTGTCAGGGATGGTCTGTGTCTTGCCTGTGCGATAGGGATTATTCCAGCATGTACTTCTTGCAGAAGTCCACAGGCATAGGTGGGATACCATCTAAGAAATTGGGGGAGTGGTGTCGTACATAGGGAATAACTGCCACCACATTTTCTTCCTTTCTCACCTTCTCTGAGTCTGTAGCTCTTCCGATCCCACCCACAGTCCCTATTGTGTTGTGTGTGTAACTGTGCACATGTGTGTGCCCCAATACTCCTATTGTGCAGGCCCAGAAGATGACAGTCCCACCTAGGGTTTATGGGAAATAGCTTTCCCAGGTCTTAGGCTTTCTGATTTCCAAGGCCAATCCTGCAGAAGGCATTGGAACCTTGGCTTAGAGGGGCTGAGCCCACCCTTACCCCTAGACGCTGCCAGTTGTGTGTCACGAGCCATCCCTCCTTTCCTCTGGGTGTCATGCGGGCAGGGGTGCCGTCAGTGGGTTGCCCTGGCCTGGGCTCCTCCTCAGACAGGTACGTGCTGGGAAGCCTCCTGCCTGGGATGTCGATGTTTCTTCTCACCCCCATACCACCTCCAGGTCTACAGCCAGTTCCAAAACACAACCTCTTCCCGAGCTCCCAGTGAGTAGCTAGGTTCAGCCAGGGCCCCAACGTTGAGGACACTCGGAGAGCTGGGTTCAGGCCTGGTTCTGCCTTCTTACCAGTCTGTGATTCTGGGCAAGGCACGGACCCTGCTGGGGTCTTCCCCTCGTTGCAGAGGCTGCCTGTTACATAACTGATTTTATTTCATTTGAAAGATTTTCTATGTTGGTTTGAGAGACAGAGTGTGGGGGGTGGGGAGGATAGAGGGAGAGGGGAGACAGAATCTCAAGCCGACTCTGTGCTGAGTGTGATGCCCAATGCTGGTCTTGATCCCAAGACCCTGAGTTCGTGACCTGAGTCCAGATCACGAGTAGGAGGCTTAAGCAACTGAGCCACCCAGGCACCCTGGCAAAAGAACACTGTCGATATATTTCCAGGCAATGCAGGGAAGTGACTAGTGCAAGAGGGAAGACAAACATGGGGGACTCTGTATTTCCCTAACTTACTGCCTAAAGAGATTTCATTTCTAGTCTACGGGTCAGGGATGAAGAATACAGGCGAAGCTCGGCCATTTCCATGAGTTGGAGACAGAAAGATGGAAGTTTGGAGAAGTCAATATAGCTGTGGTTTACAGTACAGAATACTGAGGAGAGCTGCACAGAGAAAGAGGACCTCAGAAAGCCATCTAGGATCACTTTTGAGTTTTCATGGAATTCCTCAGTAGGGCACGTGTGTGAGGAACCTATGTGGTGTGGGGAAAATCATAGCCCAGGGGAAGCAGAGAGGAAAATGTCACTAGCCTTCACACACAATCAGGAAAAGTCTGTGCTACCAGCAGCAGGCAGAGTGGAAAACCTCGTAATTTGTGGGACATTGCAAAGAGAGCTCAGAATACCAACAGAACAATAGCAAAATACATTGAAGACTACTGTGATACCACCTAACAAACCTTTGGAAAGCTAGTCTGGAAGGATAAAATCGTCTTCCAGGAACCTACCTCACCATCAGAACAATCCTCAAGAGTGTGTGTAGAAATATAAGCCATAGTTAATATCTAACAATTAAAATTCACAATACCTGTCTTCCAACAAAAGATTACCAGGATGCAAAGAAGGAGAAGAGTTCACCTCGTACTGAGGAGAAAGATTAAACAATAGAAACCTACCCAGAAATGAAAAAGACGATGGAAGTATTGCACATGGACATTCAAACAACTGTTAGAAAGACGTTTTATATACGTAAGAATGTACGCAAAGGATGAAGTGAAACAGAGATATAGAAAATATGAAAACAAGGAAAACCCAACTTCTGGAGCTGAACAGTGGCACGTCTAAGATGAAAAATATAGTAGATGGGCTTTCTTTCCCGTTAGACACTAAATAGCAAAAAGAGAGCGAGAGACAGAGAGAGAGAGAGAACTTGAATGTATGATCATAGCAGTTGTCCAGAATAAAGCAGAGAAAAGGAAGGGTGCAAACCACGCCCTGCACACAAACACTAGAGTATGTGTGAGCTTTGTAGCAATTTCAAGTGGCCTGGTAGATACGAAATTGGCTGAGGTACAGAAAAAAACTGTTTGAAGAAGTAATTCTGATTGTTATCTGAATTGTATGAACCCTCTACACCCATATTTTTAAGAATTCAGGAATCCAGGCAACAAAAACCCCAAACATAAGGATCATGAAAAAAAACCTCCTTATCAACCTACATCCCAATAAAATTGCTTAAGACCAATGATAAAGAAAAAATCTAAAAAGCAGATGGAGATGAGTCCATTGCATTACCTGTCATGTCCCTAATTCTGTAGATGGTCTCTGTTTCTTTCTGGTCTGTGTTCCTCTTGGAGTCTGTCTTCAATTACAGGATCCCCCTTCCTATTCTTGCAGGGTGGTTTAGCGGCCAAATCCTTTGAGTTTCTTTGTGTCCTGGAAGCTCTTTATCTCTGCTCCTATTCGGAATGACTCCTTGCTGGGTAAAGCGTTCTTGGCTCCATGTTTTTCTCACTTAGTACCATGACTCAATCACACCAGCCCTTTCTGGTGTGCCAGGACTCTGTGGATAGGTATGTGGCTAGTCTAACGTGCTTACCCCTGTCGGTGAAGATCCTCTTGTCTCAAACTGCTTTCAGGATTTTCTCTTTCTGTCTGAAATTGCAAACGTCACTAGTATATGTTAGGGTATTCCTCTATTCTTATGGATTTGGGGAAGAGTCCTCTCTACCTCTTGGACTTGAATGCCTGTTTCCCTCCTAGATTAGGGAAGTTCTCAGCTACGATCTACACAGATAGATCTTCTGTCCCTCTGTGTCTTCTCCCTCGGGGCCAGAAGTAATTCCAATATTGTTTCCTTTTGTGGCATCACTGATTTTTCAACTCCTCCACCCATGGTCCATTCGTTGGCTTTCTCTCTTTTCCTCAGCTTCCTTCCTTTCCATCAGCTTGTCTTTGGTGTCACTGACTCTGTCTTCTCCTCATTGACCCCAGCCGTTAGAGCATGCACATCCAATGTAGACTGCATCTCAGTTAGAGCCTTTGGAATTTGGGCCTGATTCGATTTCATTTCTGCACTATGAGAGTCTCTCGTGTCATTTATACTTTTTTCAAGCCCAGCTAGCAACTTTGTAATTGTCATCCTGAGTTCCAGCTGTGACTTCTTACTTAAAACCCTATGCATTAGATCAGTGGCAGAGAGTGTTACCTCTGGCTCTTTTTTTTTTTTTTTTTTTTTGCTGTGAATCCCTCCCTCTAGTCACTTTTCCCAGAGAAGAATGGATGGGGGAGAGAGAGATTAGGATCTCACGGGGTGGACAAAACAGGGTGAGCCACATGGTCCCGAGTATCTTTTGGTCTGTGTGTTGGAAGTCACTAAATCCCAAAATTGTAAAGAAAGCCAAACTCATATTATACAGAAATCAAATTGAATGTAGCAACAGGAATCCAAAAATGAAGAATATATGTATAAAATGTCAATGTAAAAAATGAAAGTTAAGAAAAGATTGAAAATTGAAGTGTTGCTAAAATTAAAAAAGGTAGTTGGAAAGGGAAAAAAGAAAAAAAAAACGAAATGGAAAATTTTGAATGGAGAGAGAAATGAATCATGAGAAAAAGCCTCGAGCTCTAGGTGCTATTTTCCCCTAGCGCTGGAGTTTGGCCATCCTCTTTGGTCTGTAAACTTGCTGTTCACTTGTTCTTTCACCTCGTTTTTGGGGGGCAGGGGCCCAGTGCGCTGATTCTCAGGTGGTTTTGCCTGGACGGGGATGCACTGCCCCCGTCAGGGGGCCCGGTGGGGCTCAGGGTCAGCTGGTTGTTCTGTGTGCCTTGTGTGCCCAGAGGGCTTTCCTCACCTCTTGAGAGGGTGAGAATAAAAACGGCCGCCCTCATCTGTAGGCGTGGAGGTGTGATGCTGTTGTGCGCCAAGTTCTGTAGACTTCTGCGGTGCTCCCCACACCAAAGCTCCTTGGGGAAGGCGGAGGGTCACAGCATTCCTGTCCTTTGCAGGGCTCCCAGATGGAGAGCTTCTGATCAAGTGGACTCCCCGTCAAGTGACTTCGTGCAAGGAGAGGGATCTCTCCCTTCTCCTCACTTGTGTCTGCAGCAGGAAGCGTAGGCACTGCTGTCACAACAACTGAACTGGAGGGTTATTAAGAATTGTGGCTGGCAGGGGCAGGGGGTCACTGCTGGAGGAGCCTGAGTGTTGTGGAGGGGGCTATGCCCAGTGCCAAAGCCGCCAGTTGAGGCTCTGTCCATCCTGTAGCTTCCATGAGCACCCAGTGTGCTTTGGAAATGAGGAGGTTGTGGAATATAGGTGAGGTTCAGTGGGGTGGAATCCGAGCCGACGACCAGGAAGGAATTCTCGAGACGTCTTTGGTGCAAAATTGGTGGTTTATGACAGGACAGGTGGCAGAAAGAGCTGCTGCCCTGGCTTGTGAGGGCTGGCTGATGATAGACTATGGGGTTGGGGGAAGGTAAGGAAAAAGGGAGGTTGAGATAATACTTGCATATGTTAAAGAAGACTCACAAGGTACAGAGGCCCTGCCATTGTCTAGGGAAGGTGGTTTTGCCCTCTAGCAAGGCATGAACATTAAGACGGTTGGGAACTTCCTGGAGGCTGCAGATTATAAGGACATTTCGTTGTATCTGCTTTCCCTTCAGGAAGCTAAGTTATTGATAGAAATGCTTGGTTCTTGTAAACTGCTAAGACATTGGGAAACTGAGGGAGACTTAAGTCTTGGAGGATTGTGGTGTCTATAGGTTAACTCTTTCTTTGTCCTTTAGGGCAGCCAGGAGTGCCTGAGGAATGTCACGTACACCCCATGGTGGGGGGTGGGTGTGGGGTGTCAGTTCCGGCTTTGTCCTCAGCTAGCCTTCTCTTCCCTCCTCAGTAAAGGTCCCTCCTGTTCACAGAGGTTCAGGCAGTTCTTGCTGTTGCCACCTAGTGGACATAGGGATGAACACATTCAGGTCATGTCTGTGACTCACTGACCTGAGCTGCCATGAGAGGTTGGTTCCTTCCTGGGAGGAGAGGGCCCAAAAAGGATGGACCCAGAGCAAGCAGACAAGTGTGGCCCGGCCGACGCCCCTCTGCTGGCCTGGAAGCAGGACCTGGTTGCTCTACTTAGAAGCTGAGTTCTAGAGCAGGAGGGGCTGGAGTGGATGGGGTGTGTCCTGGGACGGGGTCTGGATGAGGGGTGTTCCAGGGCGGTGTGTGTGTGTGTGTGTGTGTGTGTGTGTGTGTGTGTGTGGTGGGGCAGGGATGCTTGTGGAGGGAGGATCCATGAGGGCGGTATGGACAGGCTCTTCCCTGCTTCATGGGTCCCGCCCAGGTAGCCTGATGGCCTCACTGCTGGCTTGTCTTCCTCATGATTTCAGGGTTCCTCTCTAGTCTCCGGGGACCCTCCTTTCCCGAGCAAGTCTCCACGGAAAGAAAGAGAGTATAGATAGAGGACGCTGCAGCCAATACTGCAACAATGGGACTAAAATGTGTTCCAGAAATTGTGCTTTTAGGAAACAGTCCTAAAGCCAAAGAGATTTACGGCACATTGTACCCTTCACTTTAAGGATGAGACTCAAAGAATTGGAGAGGTCTCAATTGTTCGGCAGGTGGTGCTGCTGAGTAAATGATGTGTAGCCCCTGAAAATGCAGAAGGGGACAGGAGAGGAGTAGCAGTGCCCGTCCACTGTGGGGACCTCAGGCCGAACAAGAGCCCAGCTGTGAAACCCTCCCTGCCCCACCCTGTCCCACACACAGGCAAACCCCCTCCCCCGCACACACTCGCCCATACACTCCGAGGGAAAGGACTGGAAGAGGGATGCCATGTGTTATGGGCTATCATGGTAGAAGGTAGAAGGAATGTGTCTTCCTTTCTTCATATTTACATCACTATTTTACTAACAAAACGTAATCTGGCTAAAACCTTAGAGAACCTTTTAATTACCTGATATGTTTGTAATAAAGAGGAAGATTTAATATGCAGTCTCAATATTTTTATAATACGCACATTAGAATCATTGAAACCTGGCCTATCCTGGAAAATGAAAGATTTTGCAGGTGTCTCATGGACCCAGATATTTCTGGCTCTTGGGTCACACTTACAAAAGGGAAGCCTATCCCAGATCATGAAAACATTTCATTTTGGGGCTTCACCTGCGCAGTATTGTATCAGGAATATTCCTTTGTAGTAAAATGTGTTTTTTTTTGTTTCTGTTTTTGTTTTCGTGTGTTTGTTTGTTTGTTAAGAGAAAGAAACCTGAAAAAAATAAATGAATCACTCATAGGTTACGTAGCTAGATAGAAAAAGGCCACACTGTCTGATCCCACACACATGAAAACCCAGAAGAAGTAACTCACAGAGGCAGAGAGGGGAGCTGTGGCTGCAGGGACTGTGCTGAGAGAATGAGCAGTATCTGACGAGTGGCACGGGAGTCTCTTGGAGGGAAATAATGTAGAAGGACAAGGTTGTGAAACACTCTGTATCTAATGACACCTGGATGTACAATTTAAAAGGATCAGAGTAAAATTCCATGAAAACTCAATTTATCTTTATTTATAGACCAGAATATATTAAGCTATGAAATAAGTGCATGAACAACGCAAAAATTAGAAACACTGGAATGACAGGGGAGGGGAAGCCATCCTTTGGGGATTCAGCGAGCAGGAACTGCTGCTCCGGGGCCGAGGCCAGTTGCTCCACTGAGAGAAATGGTTGCCAGCACCCTCCGGCAACCCCAATAATTGGTGCTGTAGCCTGCTTGGACTCCGGGGCTGCCAAAGGTGCAGGTGGCTCTTGAAGCTGCTGACAGGGAGTGAGAGCTCTGTGTATATCCTCCGCTGGCTCTGACAGGGCAGGTGGCATCAGAGGCCCTTCAAGGACCTCCATAGCTAGTGCTGTAGCGTATGCGGGCGCCCAGGCTGCCATAGATGCCAGCGGCTCTTGCAGCTCATGACCGTTCGTCAGAGCTGTGAGTGTAACCTCCGTTGGCTCTGACAGGACAGGTGGCATCAGGGGCCCTTCAGGGACCTCCATAGCTAGTGCTGCAGTGTGCGCGGGCGCCGGGGCTGCACAAGGTGCAGGGGGGTCTTCAAGCTCCCGACAGGGAGTCAGAGCTGTGAGTATATCCTGCCGTGGCTCTGAAATGGGAGGTGTCTTCAGGGTTCTTCAGGGACCTCCATGGCTGGTGCTGGGGCCTGCTGAAGCTCCTGGCTTTCCAAAGGCGCAGGTGACTCTTGCACGTCCTCAAGGTGGATCAGAGCTCTGACCACCAGCTGCACTGGGCCCGACATGGCAGGTGACGTCCCTACTCTTTTGAGTTGCTGAGCTCCAGCAACAGTGTTGGGATTTTCCAGCTCAGGCTCTGAAGCTGCAGCAGGCACCACAGTGGGAGCTGGGACTAGCTTTCGGCGCAGTTCCGGATCTCGCTCTGGGGCTGCTGCTGTCGCTCCAAGAAGAGAAAGTATGGTCATCATGATTGTCTTTCCATGTCCCTTCCAAATGAAGGCAACTTTGCCCACCACTCAATATTGTTTGAGTCTAAGAACCCGTCCCTGGGTGGTCTCCCCAAACTGTAGCCCATGGGGACAGTGATCTGAGACCACTCCTTGCTCCCAGCCACACTGCAGTCTGTGGAGGCTTGCTCTGTGTGGCCCACTCTCTCCCCTCTACAGCCCTCCATCAGTCATCCCCAGTCCTCCTCACCCCCAGCCTCCGGCTCAGCGGGCTCGAGGTGTCGCAGCCGAGAGAGGAGGAGCGAGGCACGTTGCTCCAGGTCTGAGCCTGGCACGTTGAGCCCTACGTATGCCAGTAGTGTCTTTAGGCAGGGAAATTCTGGGGGCTGGAAGAAATCTTCAGGGTAGTGGCCCAGCCAGGTGCCCAGGATGGAGGAGATGGCCCTGGGGACA
Source organism: Ursus americanus (assembly GCF_024610735.1). Taxonomy (NCBI): domain Eukaryota; kingdom Metazoa; phylum Chordata; class Mammalia; order Carnivora; family Ursidae; genus Ursus; species Ursus americanus. The sequence goes on along the minus strand of NC_142155.1, from coordinate 36,178,504 downwards.
GACAGGTGGGCAGAGGAGTCAGAGGACAGGGCACCTCCCACACGGATGCCCCAGGGAACCCCTGTGGGAACCTGGGCCCCTGGGTCCCCAGCTCCCGGCTGTCAGAGCCCATTCCTACTCCATGTCCACCTTTGGGCTGACCCAAAGCCTCCGTGAGTGGGAGCCCTTGACCCCTGGTGTGACCATTTCTGTCCTCCAAGCGGAAGCTGGACGCCCTGCTCAGTCTCCCTGCCCACTTGCCGCGTGACTTCCACTGCATGTGGGCAGGGAGGGGTGGCGTGTCTGCCGTGGTTTTTGCCCTCAGGGCACACTAGTGCTCTGTGACTGTCCAACCAAGGAGGGAACAAAGGGACTCTGTCCCATCCCTGGCCTTCCCAGGACCCTCCCGATACCTCCCACTTCCCCTCCCGTGCCTACGTGCTGCCTCGTTCAGTAGGTGCCAGGAGAGGGTGTCCTTCCGTGGACACTAATCTCCCACTGGGTGGGGGACGTCCAGTCCCCGAGCTCTCCCTGGGTCTCCTGAGTACCTGCTGAGCATCCAGTGTCGACGTTCCACCAGATGTGTGGAAGCCATGCCCTTTGTTCTGGGTCCCAGGATTGGGGTAGAGACAGGGCTGGGAGGCGGCGGGGATGGGGAATGACTCTGTTAGGGGCTGAGGCTGCCCTCCAGCCCCCATCTGCTCTCCCACAGTGCCCACACCCCACCCAGGGCTCCTCAGGACCCCTTTCCTCTTCTGCAGAAGCAGCCCTCAGACCTGGACCCTCTCACAGGAATTGCAGATGTGTGGGATGAGGGTCCAGCAGCCCCCAGAACACAGTCCCCTCGCTGCCCTCTCGAAGAAGGAAGGGCCCTCTGCATTAGCCAAAGCTCACTCACATGCCCCGCTGCTCGCGGGCTCCGCCGATCTCGTCCCAGGAAGAGAGGACGCATCCGTAGCTAGAGGAGGCCAGAGGGGTGGGGGGGCGATCAGATGAAATGCCCTGTTACCCCCTCCCTCTCATCATACCTAGGGTCACTGTCTGACTGCCGACTAGAATGGAGCGCTAACCGTAACCCTAGATCGGCCACCAAGGGGCCCCTCCCAAGGGGTCTGGCGCCGCAACGCCAGGGATTGGGGACCCCTGAGCCCCATTGCCGCACTCACGCTGCCACCCCGCCACCACCTGGGCCGCTAGGGGCGCCACCGGTCATTCAGGGCGGGAGAAGGGGCAGGGCCCTCCGAGCCCCCTTCGAGCTTCGAAGGCCCCTCGCCCCAAAACGCTTGGGCCCACGCTCCCGCTCGCCAGCGCCCTCACCTCGGCCCGCTCCTCCGCTCGCCGCGCAGCTTGAGAAGCAGGCATGCTGGCCTCCTGGGGGCTAACCCTAACCCTAGGTAGGCCCTCGAGGGGCCTATTCAAGGGGCCTGGCGCCGCAACACCGGGGATTGGGGACCCCCGAGCCCCAGCGCCGGACTCACCCTGCTGCCCCACCGCCACTTGGGCCGCTAGGGGTGCGGCCGGTCATTCAGGGCGGGAAAACGGGCAGGGTCCTCCGAGCCCCCGATTACGTTCGAAGGCCCTCTGGGCCAAAACGCTTGGGCTCACGCTCCGCCTCGACAGTGCCCTCACCTCGACCAGCCCCTCCACTCGACGCAGAGCAGGCGGATCAGGCCTGCTGGCCTCCTTGGTGCTAACCCTCACTCTAGGTCGGCCCCCGGGGGGCCCCTCCCAAGGGGCCTGGCGCCCAAATGCCTGCGATTGAAGACCCCCGAGCCCCAGCGCCGAGCTCTCCGTGCCGCCCCGCCGCCACCCGGGCCACTAGTGGTACCGCTGGTCATTCAGGACCGGAGAACGGGCAGGGCCCTCCGAGCCTCCTGGGACCTTCGAAGGCCCCTGGAGCCAAAACGCTAGGGCCCACGCTCCCCCTCGTGAGCGCAATCACCTCGGCCCGCCCCTCCGCTCGCCGCACCGCTGGCGGATCGTGCCTGCCGGCCTCCTTGGGGCTAACACTAACCCTAGGTCGGTCCCCGAGGGGCACCTCACAACTGGTCTGGCGTAGCAACACCGGGGATTGGGGACCCTGGAGCCCCAGCGCCGGAATCACGCTGCTGCCCCGCTGCCACCCTGCGCTCGGGGCGCCGCCGGTCATTCAGGGCGGGAGTACAGGCAGGGCCCTCCGAGCCCCCGAAGACCTTCGAAGGCCCCCCCGCGCCAAAACGCTTGGGCCCACGCTCCCGCTCTCCAGCGCCCTCACCTTGGCCCACCCCTCCGCTCGCTGCACAGCTGGCGGATCAGGGCTGCCGGCCTCATAGGGGCTAACCCTAACCCTAGGTTTGCCCCCGAGGGGCCTATCCCAAGGGGTTTCGCACCAAAACGCCAGGGATTGGGGACCCTTGAGCTCCAGCGCCGGATTCACCGTGCCGCCCCGCCGCCACCCCGGGCTGCTAGGGGCGCCCCCAGTCATTCAGGGCGGGAGAACGGGCAGGGCCCTCTGAGCCCACAGCAAACTTCGAAGGCCCCCCGCGCAAAAACGCTTGGGCCCAAGCTCGCTCGCCAGCACCTTCATGTCGGCCCGCCCCTCTGCTTGCGGCACACCCGGCGGATCCGGCCTGCCGTCCTCCTGGGGCTAACCCTCACTCTAGGTCGGCCCCCGGGGGGCCCCTCCCAAGGGGTCTGGCGCCCAAACGCCGGGGATTGGGGAACCGAGACGGAGTGCCGGACTTTACCCGCAGCCCCATGGGGTCTTGGGCCACCATGCCAGGGATCCTGGACGTCGTAGCCCCAGGGCCGGACTCACCCTGCAGCCCCCTGGCACCCGGGCTACTAGGGGCGCCGCCGGTCATTCAGGGAGGAGAAGGGGCAGGGCCCTCTGAGCCCCCGACCTCCTTCGAAGGCCCCCGCGCCAAAACCTGTGGGCCCGCGGTCCCGCTCGCCAGCTCCGTCCCCTCGGCCCGCCCCACCGCGCACCACACAGCCAGGGGATTGGGCCTGACGGCCTCCTGGGGGCTAACGCAAACCCTAGGTGGGTCCCCAAGGGGCCCATCCCAAGGGGCTTGGCGCCCCAACGCCGGGGATTGGGAACCTCCAAATCCCAGCGCTGGACTCACCCTGCAGTCCCCCGCCACCCGGGCCGCTTGGGGCGCCGCCGGTCATTCAGGGGAGGAGAACAGGTAGGGCCCTCCGAGCTCCCGGCGAGCTTCGAAGGCCCCCTGCGCCAAAACACTTGGGCCCACGCTCCCGCTCTCCAGCGCCCTCCCCTTGGCCCGCCCCCCTGCTCGCCACAGCGCCAATGGATCCTTTCTGCCGGCCTCCTGGGGGCTAATCCTAACCCTAGTTCGGCCCCCAAGGGGCCCCTCCCAAGGGGCCTGGCACCGCAACCCCAGGGATTGGGACCCCCCGAGCCCCAGCGCTGGACTCACCCTCCGCCCCACCGCCACCCAGGCTTGGCGCCGCCGATCATTCAGAGCGGGAGAACGTGCAGGGCACTCCGAGCCCCTGACGACATTCGAAGGCCCCCCGCACCAAAATGCTTGGGCCCACGCTCCAACTCCTCAGCGCCCTCAGCTCGGCCTGCCCCTCCACTCGCCGCACATCCAGCAGATAGGGCTTGCTGGCCTCCTGGGGGCTAACCCTAACTCTAGGTGGGCTCCTTAGGGGCCCCTCGCAAGGGGCCTGGCACCACAACGCCTGGGATTGGGGACCCGAGACCCAGCGCTGGACTCACCCTCCGCCCCACCGCCACCCGGGCCGTTATTGGCGCTGCCGGTCATTCAGGCGGTAAAAGGGCCAGGGCCCTACAAGCCCCTGACGACCTTCAAAGGCCCCCCCAGCGCCAAAACTTGTGGGCCCACGGTCCCGCTCGCCAGCTCCCTCCCCTGGCCCGCCGCAACGCGCGCTACACAGCCTGGGGATTGGGCCTGATGGCCTCCTGGGGACTAAGCCAAACCGTAGGTGGGTCCCCGAGGGGCCCATCCCAAGGTGCTTGGCATCCCAACGCCAGGGACTGGGGACCCGAGACCCAGCGCCGGATTCAACCTGCAGCCCCCCAGCCCCTGGGCCGTTAGGGGGCCCGCCGGTTATTCAGGGGGGGAGAACGGGCAGGGCCCTTGGAGCCACCAGCGACCTTGGAAGGCCCCCTGCGCCAAAATGTTTGGGCCCAGGCTTCTGCTCGCCAGCGCCCTCACTCCGCCCGCCCCTCCACTCGCCGCACAGCCGGCATTTCGGGCCTGCCGGCATCCTGCTTGCTAACCCTAACCCTAGGTCAGTCCCCGAGAGGCCCCTGACAAGGGGCCCGGGGATGCAACGCTGGGGATTGGGGACCCCTGAGCCCCAGGGCCAAACTAACACTGCTGCCCCTCCACCACCTGGGCCACTAGGGGCGCTGCCGCTCATTCGGGGCAGGAGAACTCACAGGGCTCTCCCAGCACCCCCGACCGTCGATGCACCCGCTCCCCAAAGCGCTTGGGCCCACGTTCCCACTAGTCAGCGCCCTCACCTCAACCCGCCCCTCCGCTGCTCGAAACACAGCAGGCGGATCGGACCTGCTGTACTCCTGGAGGCTAATCCTAACCCTAGGTCGGTCCCCGAAGGGCCCATCCCAAGGGGCTTGGCGCCCCAACGCTGGGGATTGGGAACTTCCGAACCCCAGCACTGGACTCACCCTGCAGCCCCCCGCCACCCGGGCCGCTAGGGGCGCCGCCAGTCATTCAGGGTCGAACGGGTAGGGCCCTCCGAGCCCCTGACGACATTCGAAGGACCCCAGCACCAAAACGCTTGGGCCCACGCTCCCACTCCTCAGCGCCCTCAGCTCAGCCTGCCCCTCCGCTCGCCGCACATCCAGCAGATAGGGCTTGCCGGCCTCCTGGGGGCTAACCCTAACTCTAGGTGGGCTCCTGAGGGGCACCTCCCAAAGGGCCTGGCGCCCAAACTCCGGGGATTAGGGACCCGAGACAGAGCGCCGGACTGTACCCGCAGCCCCCCCGCCACCTGGGCCGCTAGGGGCGCTGCCGGTCATTCAGGCGGGAGAAGGGGCAGGGCCCTCCGAGCCCCCGCCGACCTTCGATGGCCCCCCCCGCCCCAAAGCGCTTGGGCCCACGTTCCCACTTCTCAGCGCCCTCACCTCAACCCGCCCCTCCGCTCGAAACACCGCAGGCAGATTGGACCTGCCGGCCTCCTGGGGGCTAAGCTGAACCCTAGGTGGGTACCCGAGGGGCCCCTCCCAAGGGGCTTGGCGACCGAACGCCGGGGATTGGGAACCACTGAACCCCAGCGGTTAAATCAGCCTGCAGCCCCCCTCCACTCTGGCCGCTAGGGGCGCCGCCGGTCATTCAGGCGGGAGAAGGAGCAGGGCCCTCCTAGCCCCTGATGACCTTCGAAGGCCCCCCGCCAAAACGGTTGGGCCCACGCTCCCACTCCTCAGCGCCCTCAACTCGGCCTACCCCTCTGCTCGCCGCACATCCAGCAGGTAGGGATTGCCGGCCTCACAGGGGCTAACACTAAGTCTAGGTGGGCTACTGAGGGGCCCCACCCAAGGGGCCCGGCGCCTCAGCGCCGGAGATTGGGGACCCGAGACCCAGCGCCGGACTCACCCTGCAGCCCCCCGCCAACTGGGCCTCTAGGGGGCCCACCGGTCATACAGGGCGGGAGAACGGACAGGGCCCTCTGAGCTCCCGGCTACCTTCGAAGGACCCCCCGCCAAATGTTTGAGCCCAGGCTCCCGCTCGCCAGCGCCCTCATTCTGCCCGCCCCTCCACTTGCTGCACAGCGGGCATTTCGGGCCTGCCGGCATCCTGCTTGGTAACCCTGAACCTAGGTCAGTCCCCGAGAGGCCCCTTTCAAAGGACCTGGGGCTGCAACACTGGGGATTGGGGACCCCCGAGCCCCAGGGACAGACTAACACTGCTGCCCCTCCACCACCTGGGCACTAGGGGCGCTGCTGCTCATTCAGGGCGGCAGAAGGGGCAGGGACCTCTGAGCCCCCGCTGCCCTCGACGGCCCCCCGCCCCAAAGCGCTTTGGCCCACGTTCCCACTAGTCAGCGCCCTCACCTCAACCCGCCCCTCCGCCCGAAACACAGCAGGCGGATTGGACCTGCCGGCCTCCTGGGGGCTAAGCTGAACCGTAGGTGGGTCCCCGAGGGGCCCCTCCCAAGGGGCTTGGCGACCCAACGCCAGGGACTGGGAACCACTGAACCCCAGCGGTGGAATCAGCCTGCAGCCCCCCCGCCACTCCGGCCGCTAGGGGCGCCGCCGGTCATTCAGGCGGGAGAAGGGGCAGGGCCCTCCTAGCCCCTGAGGACCTTCGAAGGCCCCCACGCCAAAACTTGTGGGTCCACGGTCCCGCTCGCCAGCTCTGTCTCATCGGCCCGCCCCACCGCGTGCCACACAGCCAGGGGATTGGGCCTGACGGCCTCCTGGGGGCTAACGCAAACCCTAGGTGGGTCCCCGAGGGGCCCATCCCAAGGGGCTTGGCGCCCCAACGTCGGGAATTGGGAACCTCCAAACCCCAGCGCTGGACTCACCCTGCAGCCCCCCGCCACCCGGGCCGCTTCAGCCGCCGCCGGTCATTCAGGGGGGGGAGAACGGGCAGGGCCCTCTGAGCCCCCAGCGACCTTCGAAGACCCCCCGCGCCAAAATGTTTGGGCCCAGGCTTCTGCTTGCCAGCGCCCTCACTCCGCCCGCCCCTCCACTCGCCGCACAGCCGGCATTTCGGGCCTGCCGGCATTCTGCTTGCTAACCCTAACCCTAGGTCAGTCCCCGAGAGTCCACTGACAAGGGGCCTGGGGCTGCAACGCTGGGGATTGGGGACCCCCGAACCCCAGGGCCAAACTAACACTACTGCCGTCCACCACCTGGGCCACTAGGGGCGCTGTCTCTCATTCAGGGCTGGAGAAGTGGCAGGGCCTTCCAAGCCCCCTTCGACATTCGATGGACCCCTGCCCCAAAGCGCTTGGGCCCACGTTCCCACTAGTCAGCGCCCTCACCTCAACCCGCCCCTCTGCTCGAAACACAGCAGCCGGATAGGACCTGCCCGCCTCCTGGGGGCTAACCCTAACCCTAGGTCTGTTCCCGAGGGGCCCCTCCCAAGGGGCTTTGCGCGCCATGCCCGGGATCCTGGACGTCCTAGCCCCAGGGCTGGACTCACCCTGCTGCCAACTGCCACCCGGGCCGCTAGGAGCGCCACCGGTCATTCAGGCGGTAGAAGGGGGAGGGCCCTACAAGCCCCTAACGACCTTCCAAGGCCCCCCTGCGCCAAAACCTGTGGGCCCACGGTACCGCTCGCCAGCTCCCTCCCCTGGCCCGCCGCAACGTGCGCTACACAGCCAGGGGATTGGGCCTGATGGCCTTCTGGGAGCTAACCCATTCCCTAGGTGGGTCCCTGAGGGGCCCATCCCAAGGTGCTTGGCGCCACAACGCCAGGGACTGGGGACCCGAGACCCAGCGCCGGATTCACTCTGCAGCCCCCCAGCCCCTGGGCCGGTAGCGGGCCCGCTGGTTATTCAGGGGGGAGAACGGGCAGGGCCCTCTGAGCCCCCAGCGACCTTCGAAAACCCCCTGCGCCAAAATGTTTGGGCCCAGGCTTCTGCTCGCCAGCGCCCTCACTCCGCCCGCCCCTCCACTCACCGCACAGCCGGCATTTCGGGCCTGCCGGCATCCTGCTTGCTAACCCTAACCCTAGGTCAGTCCCCGAGAGGCCACTGACAAGGGGCCTGGGGCTGCAACGCTGGGGATTGGGGAACCCCCGACCCCAGGGCAAAACTAACACTGCTGTCCCTCCACCACCTGGGCCACTAGGGGCGCTGCCGCTCATTCAGGGCAGTACAACTTACAGGGCCCTCCCAGCCACCGGACCATCGATGGACCCGCTGCCCAAAGCTCCTGGGCCCAAGTTCCCACTAGTCAGCGCCCTCACCTCAACCCGCCCCTCCGCTCGAAACACAGCAGGCGGATCGGACCTGCCGTACTCCTGGAGGCTAATCCTAACCCTAGGTCTGTTCCCGAAGGGCCCATCCCAAGGGGCTTGGCGCGCCAACGCTGGGGATTGGGAACCTCCGAACCCCAGCGCTGGACTCACCCTGCAGCCCCCCACCACCCGGGCTGCTAGGGGCGCCGCCAGTCATTCAGGCTGGAGAACGGGTAGGGCCCTCCGAGCCCCTGGCGAGCTTCGAAGGCTGTCTGCACCAAAACACTTGTGCCGACGCTCCCACTCACCAGCGCCCTCCCCTCGGCCCGCCCCTCCCCCGCCACACCGCCCATGGATCCTGCCTGTGGGCCTCCTCGGGGCTAATCCTAACCCTAGGTCGGCCCCCAAGGGGCTCCTCCCAAGGGGCCTGGCACCGCAATGCCAGGGATTGGGGACCCCCGCCGCAGCGCTGGACTCACCCTCCGCCCCACCGCCACCCGGGCCTTTATTGGCGCCGCTGCTCATTCAGGGCGGGAGAATGTGCAGGGCACACCGAGCCCCTGGCGCATTTCGAAGGCCCCCGCGCCAAACTCTTGGGGCCCCGCTCCCACTCCTCAACGCCCTCAGCTCGGCCTGCCCCTCCGCCTGCTGCACATCCAGCAGATCGGGCTTGCAGGCCTCCTGGGGGCTAACCCTAACTCTAGGTGGGCTCCTTAGGGGCCCCTCGCAAGGGGCCTGGCGCCCCAACGCCTGGGATTGGGGACCCGAGACCCAGCGCTGGACTCACCCTCCGCCCCACCGCCACCCGGGCCGTTATTGGCGCCGCCTGTCATCAGGGCGGTAGAACGGGCAGGGCCCCCTGAGCCACCAGCGAGCTTGGAAGGCCCCAGGCGCCAAAATGTTTGGGCCCAGGCTCCTGCTCGCCAGCGCCCTCACTCCGCCAGCCCCTCCACTCGCCGCACAGTCGGCATTTCGGGCCTGCCGGCATCCTGCTTGCTAACCCTAACCCTAGGTAAGTCCCGGAGAGGCCCCTGACAAGGGGCCCGGAGATGCAACGCTGAGGATGGGGACCCCAGTGCCCCAGGGCCAGACTAACACTGTTGCCCCTCCACCACCTGGGCCACTAGGGGGGGTACCGCTCATTCCCGGCGGGAGAACGGTCAGGGCCCTCCAAGCCACCTTTGACATTTGATGGCCCCCTGCCCCAAAGCGCTTGGGCCCACATTCCCACTAGTCAGCGCCCTCACCTAAACCCGCCCCTCCGCTCGAAACACAGTAGCCGGATCGGACCTGCCGGCCTCCTGGGGGCTAACCCTAACCCTAGGTCGGTCCCCGAGGGGGCCCTCCCAAGGGGCCTTGCGCAGCCAGGCCTGGCATCCTGGACGTCCTAGTCCCAGGGCCAGACACACCCTGCAGCCCCCGCCACCGGGGCCGCTAGGGGCGCCCCCGGCCATTCAGGCGGGAGAAGGGGCAGGGCCCTCGTAGCCCCTGAGGATCTTCGAAGGCCGCCCCAGCGCCAAAACTTGTGGGCCCACGGTCCCGCTCGCCAGCTCCGTCTCCTTGGCCCGCCCCACTGCGTGCCACACAGCCAGTGGATTGGGCCTGACGGCCTCCTGGGGGCTAATCCTAACCCTAGTTCTGCCCCCAAGGGGCCCCTCCCAAGGGGCCTGGAACTGCAACGCTGGGGATTGGGATCCCCGAGCCCCAGCGCTAGACTCACCCTCCGCCCCACCGCCACCCAGGCCGTTATTGGCGCCGCCGGTCATTCAGAGCGGGAGAACGTGCAGGGCACTCCGAGCAACTGACGACTTTCGAAGGCCCCCCGCGCCAAAACGCTTGGGCCCACGCTCCCACTCCTCAGCGCCCTCAGCTCGGCCTGCCCCTCTGCTCGCCGCACCTCCAGCAGATAGGGCTTGCCGGCCTCCCGGGGGCTAAGACTAACTCTAGGTGGGCTCCTGAGGGTCCCCTCCCAAGGGGCCCGGCGCCTCAGCGCCGGAGATTGGGGACCCGAGACCCAGCGCCGGACTCACCCTGCAGCCCCCCGCCAACTGGGCCTCTAGGGGGCCCACCGGTCATACAGGGCGGGAGAACGGGCAGGGCCCTCTGAGCTCCCGGCTACCTTCGAAGGACCCCCCGCCAAATGTTTGAGCGCAGGCTCCCGCTCGCCAGCGCCCTCATTCTGCCCGCCCCTCCACTCACTGCACAGCGGGCATTTTGGGCCTGCCGGCATCCTGCTTGGTAACCCTGAACCTAGGTCAGTCCCCGAGAGGCCCCTTTCAAAGGGCCTGGGGCTGCAACACTGGGGATTGGGGACCCCCGAACCCCAGAGACAGACTAACACTGCTGCCTCTCCACCACCTGGGCACTAGGGGCGCTGCCGCTCATTCAGGGCGGCAGAAGGGGCAGGGACCTCTGAGCCCCCGCTGCCCTCGACGGCCCCCCGCCCCAAAGCGCTTGGGCCCACGTTCCCACTAGTCAGCACCCTCACCTCAACCTGCCCCTCCGCTCAAAACACAGCAGGTGGATCGGACCTGCCGGCCTCCTGGGGGCTAACCCTAATCCTAGGTCGGTCCCCGAGGGGCCCCTCCCAAGGGGCCTTGCGCAGCCACGCCCCGGGATCCTGGACGTCCTAGCCCCAGGGCCGGACACACCCTGCAGCCCCCGCCACCGGGGTCGCTAGGGGCGCCGCCGGTCATTCAGGTGGGAGAAGAGGCAGGGCCCTACTAGCCCCTGAGGATCTTCGAAGGCCCCCACGCAAAAACCTGTGGGCCCACGGTCCCGCTCGCCAGCTCTGTCCCCTCAGCCCTCCCCACCGCGTGTCACTAGGCCAGGGGATTGGGCCTGACCGGCTCCTGGGGGCTAACGTAATCCCTAGGTGGGTCCCCGAGGGGCCCATCAAAAGGGGCTTGGCGCCCCAACGCCAGGGATTGGGAACCTGCAAACCCCAGCGCTGGACTCACCCTGCAGCCCCCTGCCACCCGGGCCGCTTCAGCCGCCGCCGGTCATTCAGGGGGGGAGACCGGACAGGGCCCTCTGAGCCCCCAGCGACCTTCGAAGGCCGCCCACGCCAAAATGTTTGGGCCCAGGCTTCTGCTTGCCAGCGCCCTCACTCCGCCCGCCACTCCATTCGCCGCACAGCCGGCATTTCGGGCCTGCTGGCATCCTGCTTGCTAACACTAACCCTAGGTCAGTCCCCGAGAGTCCACTGACAAGGGGCCTGGGGCTGCAACGCAGGGGATTGGGGACCCCCGAACCCCAGGGCCAAACTAACACTGCTGCCGTCCACCACCTGGGCCACTAGGGGCGCTGTCTCTCATTCAGGGCTGGAGAAGGGGCAGGGCCTTCCAAGCCCCCTTCGACATTCGATGGACCCCTGCCCTAAAGCGCTTGGGCCCACGTTCCCACTAGTCAGCGCCCTCACCTCAACCCGCCCCTCTGCTCGAAACACAGCAGCCGGATCGAACCTGCCGGCCTCCTGGAGGCTAATCCTAACCTAGGTCGGTCCCCGAAGGGCCCATCCCAAGAGGCTTGGCGCCCCAACGCTGGGGATTGGGAACCTAAGAACCCCAGCGCTGGACTCACCCTGCAGCCCCCCGCCACCCAGGCCGCTAGGGGCGCCGCCAGTCATTCAGGTTCGAGAACGGGTAGGGCCCTCCGAGACCCTGGCGAGTTTCGAAGGCCGCTTGCGCCAAAACACTTGTGCCCACGCTCCCACTCACCAGCGCCCTCCCCTCGGCCCGCCCACCCCCCTCGCCACACCGCCCATGGATCCTGCCTGCCGGCCTCCTCGGGGCTAATCCTAACCCTAGGTCGGCCACCAAGGGGCTCCTCCCAAGGGGCCTCGCACCGCAATGCCAGGGATTGGGGACCCCCGCCCCAGCGCTGGACTCACCCTCCACCCCACCGCCACCCGGGCCTTTATTGGCGCCACTGGTCATTCAGGGCGGGAGAATGTGCAGTGCACACCGAGCTCCTGGCGCATTTTGAAGGCCCCCGCGCCAAACTCTTGGGCCCCCGCTCCCACTCCTCAACGCCCTCAGCTCGGCCTGCCCCTCCGCTCGCTGCACATCCAGCAGATCGGGCTTGCAGGCCTCCTGGGGGCTAACCCTAACTCTAGGTGGGCTCCTTAGGGGCCCCTCGCAAGGGGCCTGGCGCCCCAACGCCTGGGATTGGGGACCCGAGACCCAGCGCTGGACTCACCCTCCGCCCCACCGCCACCCGGGCCTTATTGGCGCCGCCTGTCATCAGGGCGGCAGAACGGGCAGGGCCCTCTGAGCCACCAGCGAGCTTGGAAGGCCCCAGGCGCCAAAATGTTTGGGCCCAGGCTCTTGCTCGCCAGTGCCCTCACTCAGCCCGCCCCTCCACTCGCCACAGAGCAGGCATTTTGGGCCTGCCGGCATCCTGCTTGCTAACCCTAACTCTAGGTCAGTCCCTGAGAGCCCCCTGACAAGGGGCCTGGGGCTGCAACGCTGGGGATTGGGGACCCCCGAGCCCCAGGGCCAAATTAACGATGCTGCCCCTCCACCACCTGGGCCACTAGGGGCGCTGCCGCTCATTCAGGGCTGGAGAACATACAGGGCCCTCCCAGCCCCCCTGACCCCCGATGCACCCGCTCCCCAAAGCGCTTGGGCCCACGTTCCCACTAGTCAGCGCCCTCACCTCAACCCGCCCCTCCGCTCGAAACACAGCAGGCGGATCGGACCTGCCGTACTCCTGGAGGCTAATCCTAACCCTAGGTCTGTTCCCGAAGGGCCCATCCCAAGGGGCTTGGCGCCCCAACGCTGGGGATTGGGAACCTCCGAACCCCAGTGCTGGACTCACCCTGCAGCCCCCCGCCACACGGGCCGCTAGCGGCGTCGCCAGTCATTCAGGCTCGAGAACGGGTAGGGTCCTCCGAGCCCCTGGAGAGCTTCGAAGGCCGCTTGCGCCAAAACGCTTGGGCCCACGCTCCCACTCACCAGCGCCCTCCCCTCGGCCCGCCCCTCCCCCGCCACACCGCCCATGGATCCTGCCTGTCGGCCTCCTCGGGGCTAATCCTAACCCTAGGTCGGCCCCCAAGGGGCTCCTCCCAAGGGGCCTGGCACCGCAATGCCAGGGATTGGTGACCCCCGCCCCAGCGCTGGACTCACCCTCCACCCCACCGCCACCCGGGCCTTTATTGGCGCCGCTGCTCATTCAGGGCGGGAGAATGTGCAGGGCACACCGAGCCCCTGGCGCATTTCGAAGGCCCCCGCGCCAAACTCTTGGGGCCCCGCTCCCACTCCTCAACGCCCTCAGCTCGGCCTGCCCCTCCGCTCGCTGCACATCCAGCAGATCGGGCTTGCAGGCCTCCTGGGGGCTAACCCTAACTCTAGGTGGGCTCCTTAGGGGCCCCTCGCAAGGGGCCTGGCGCCCCAACGCCTGGGATTGGGGACCCGAGACCCAGTGCTGGACTCACCCTCCGCCCCACCGCCACCCGGGGCGTTACTGGCGCCGCCTGTCATCAGGGCGGCAGAACCGGCAGGGCCCCTGGAGCCACCAGAGACCTTGGAAGTCCCCAGGCGCCAAAATGTTTGGGCCCAGGCTCCTGCTCGCCAGCGCCCTCACTCTGCCCGCCCCTCCACTCGCCGCACAGCTGGCATTTAGGGCGTGCCGGCATCTGGATTGCTAACCCTAACCCTAGGTCAGTCCCCGAGAGGCCCCTGACAAGGGGCCCGGGGATGCAACGCTGGGGATTGGGGACCCCAGTGCCCCAGGACCGGACTAACACTGTTGCCCCTCCACCACCTGGGCCACTAGGGGCGCTGCGCTCATTCCCGGCGGGAGAACGGGCAGGGCCCTCCAAGCCCCCTTAGACATTCAATGGCCTCCTGCTCCAAAGCGCTTGGGCCCACGTTCCCACTAGTCAGCGCCCTCACCTCAACCCGCCCCTCCGCTCGAAACACAGCAGCCGGATCGAACCTGCCGGCCTCCTGGGGGCTAACATTTACCCTAGGTCGGTTCCCGAGGGGCCCCTCCCAAGGGGCCTTGCGCCGCCATGCCCGGGATCCTGGACGTCCTAGCCCCAGGGCCGGACTCATCCTGCAGCCACCCGCCACCCGGGCCGCTAGGAGCGCCGCCGGTCATTCAGGCGGTAGAAGGGGCAGGGTCCTACAAGCCCCTGATGACCTTCGAAGGCCGCCCCAGCGCCAAAACCTGTGGGCCCACGGTCCCGCTCGCCAGCTCCCTCCCCTGGCCCGCCGCTATGCGCGCTACACAGCCAGGGAATTGGGCCTGATGGCCTCCTGGGGACTAAGCCAAACCCTAGGTGGGTCCCCGAGGGGCCCATCCCAAGGTGCTTGGCACCCCAACGCCAGGGATTGGGGACCCGAGACCCAGCGCCGGATTCACCCTGCAGACCCCCACACCTGGGCCGCTAGGGGGCCTGCCGGTTATTCAGGGGGGAGAACAGGCAGGGCCCTCTGAGACCCCAGCGACCTTCGAAAGCCCCAGGCGCCAAAATGTTTGGGCCCAGGCTTCTGCTCGCCAGCGCCCTCACTCCGCCCGCCCCTCACTCGCCACACAGCAGGCATTTCGGGCCTGCCGGCATCCTGCTTGCTAACCCTAACCCTAGGTCAGTCCCCGAGAGGCCCCTGACAAGGGGCCCGGGGATGCAACACTGGGGATTGGGGACCCCAGTGCCCCAGGACCGGACTAACACTGTTGCCCCTCCACCACCTGGGCCACTAGGGGCGCTGCCGCTCATTCAGGGCAGGAGAACATACAGGGCCCTCCCAGCCCCCCCGACCGCCGATGCACCCGCTCCCCAAGCGCTTGGGCCCACGTTCCCACTAGTCAGCGCCCTCACCTCAACCCGCCCCTCCGCTCGAAACACAGCAGGCGGATCGGACCTGCCGTACTCCTGGAGGCTAATCCTAACCCTAGGTCGGTCCCCGAAGGGCCATCCCAAGGGGCTTGGCGCGCCAACGCTGGGGATTGGGAACCTCCGAACCCCAGCGCTGGACTCACCCTGCAGTCCCCCGCCACCCAGGCCGCTAGCGGCGCCGCCAGTCATTCAGGCTCGAGAACGGGTAGGGCCCTCCGAGCCCCTGGCGAGCTTCGAAGGCCGCTTGCGCCAAAACACTTGGGCCCACGCTCCCACTCACCAGCGACCTCCCCTCGCCCCGCCCCCCCTCGCCACACCGCCCATGGATCCTGCCTGCCGGCCTCCTCGGGGCTAATCCTAACCCTAGGTCGGCCCCCAAGGGGCTCCTCCCAAGGGGCCTGGCACCGCAATGCCAGGGATTGGGGACCCCCGCCCCAGCGCTGGACTCACCCTCCGCCCCACCGCCACCCGGGCCTTTATTGGCGCAGCTGCTCATTCAGGGCGGGAGAATGTGCAGGCCACACTGAGCCCCTGGCGCATTTCGAAGGTCCCCGTGCCAAACTCTTGGGCCCCCGCTCCCACTCCTCAATGCCCTCAGCTCGGCCTGCCCCTCCGCTCGCTGCACATCCAGCAGATCGGGCTTGCAGGTCTCCTGGGGGCTAACCCTAACTGTAGGTGGGCTCCTTAGGGGCCCCTCGCAAGGGGTCTGGCGCCCCAACGCCTGGGATTGGGGACCCGAGACCCAGCGCTGGACTCACCCTCCGCCCCACCGGCACCCGGGCCGTTACTGGCGCCGACTGTCATCAGGGCGGCAGAACGGGCAGGGCCCTCTGAGCCACCAGCGACCTTGGAAGGCCCCAGGCGCCAAAATGTTTGGGCCCAGTCTCCTGCTCGCCAGCGTCCTCACTCCGCCCGCCCCTCCACTCGCCGCACAGCAGGCATTTTGGGCCTGCCGGCATCCTGCTTGCTAACCCTAACTCTAGGTCAGTCCCCGAGAGGCCCCTGACAAGGGGCCTGGGGCTGCAACGCTGGGGATTGGGGACCCCAGTGCCCCAGGGCCAAACTAACACTGCTGCCCCTCCACCACCTGGGCCACTAGGGGCGCTGCCGCTCATTCAGGGCTGGAGAAAGGGCAGGGCCCTCTGAGCCCCCGCCAACCTTCGATGGCCCCCCGCCCCAAAGCGCTTGGGCCCACGTTGCCACTAGTCAGTGCCCTCACCTCAACCCGCCCTCCGCTCGAAACACAGCAGGCGGATTGCACCTGCCGGCCGCATGGGGGCTAACGTGAACCCTAGGTTGGTCCCCGATGGGACCCTCCCAAGGGGCTTGGGGACCCAATGCCGGGGATTGGGAACCACTGAACCCCAGCGGTGGAATCACCCTGCAGGCCCCCTCCACTCCAGCCGCTAGAGGCGCCGCTGTTCATTCAAGCAGGAGAAGGAGCAGGGCCCTCCTAGACCCTGATGAACTTCGAAGGCCCCTGCGCCAAAACGGTTGGGCCCTTGCTCCCACTCCTCAGCGCCCTCAGCTCAGCCTACCCCTCTGATCGCCGCACATCCAGCAGGTCGGGCTTGCCGGCCTCCCTGGGGCTAACACTAACTCTAGGTGAGCTCCTGAGGGGCCCCACCCAAGGGGCCTGGCGCCGCAGCGGCGGAGGTTGGGGACCCGAGACCCAGCGCTGGACTCACCCTGCAGCCCCCCGCCACCTGGGCCTCTAGGGGGCCCACCGGTCATGTGGGGCGGGAGAACTGGCAGGGCCCTCTGAGCTCCGGGCTAACTTCGAAGGCCCCCCCGCCAAATGTTTGGGCCCAGGCTCCCGCTCGCCGGCGCCTCATTCGGCCCGCCCCTCCACTCACTGCACAGCAGGCATTTCGGGCCTGCCGGCATCCTGCTTGCTAACCCTGACCCTAGGTAGTCCCCGAGAGGCCCCAGACAAGGGGCCTGGGGCTGCAACACTGGGGATTGGGGACCCCAGAGCCCCAGGGCCAGACTAACACTGCTGCCCCTCCACCACCTGGGCACTAGGGGCGCCGCCAGTCATTCAGGCGGGAGAAGGGGCAGGGCCCTCAGAGCACCCACCGACCTTCGATGGCCCACCCCGCCCCAAAGCGCTTGGGCCCACGTTCCCTCTAGTCAGCGCCCTCACCTCAACCTGCCCCTCCGCTCCAAACACAGCAGGCGGATCAGACCTGCCGGCCTCCTGGGGGCTAACCCTAACCCTAGGTCAGTCCCCGAGGGTCCCCTCCCAAGGGGCCTTGCGCAGCCACGCCCGGGATCCTGGACGTCCTAGCCCCAGGGCCGGACACAACCTGCAGCCCCCGCCACCGGGGCCGCTAGCGGCGCCGCCGGTCATTCAGGCGGGAGAACGGGCAGGGCCCTACTAGCACCTGAGGATCTTCGAAGGCCCCCACGCCAAAACCTGTGGGCCCACGGTCCCGCTCGCCAGCTCCGTCCCCTCGGTCCGCCCTTCCGCGCGCCACACAGCCAGGGGATTGGGCCTGACGGCCTCCTGGGGATCACGCAAATCCTAGGTGGGTCCCCGAGGGGACCATCCCAAGGGGTTTGGCGCCCCAACGCCGGGGATTGGGAACCTCCAAACCCCAGCGCTGGACTCACCCTGCAGCCCCACACCACCAGGGCCACTAGGAGCGCCGCCGGTCATTAAGGCGGGGAGAACGGGTAAGGCCCTCCAAATTCCCGGGGAGCTTTGAAGGCCCCCTGCGCCAAAACACTTGGGCCCACGCTCCGCTCTCCAGCGCCCTCCCCTCCGGCCGCCCCCCCCCCCCCCGCTCGCCACACCGCCCCTGGATCCTGCCTGCCGGCCTCCTGGAGGCTAATCCTAACCCTTGTTCGGCACCCAAGGGGCCACTCCCAAGGGGCCTGGCACCGCAACGCCGGGGATTGGGACCCCCGAGCCCCAGCGCTGGACTCACCCTCTGCCCCACCGCCACCCAGGCCGTTATTGGCGCCGCAGGTCATTCAGAGTGGGAGAACGTGCAGGGCACTCTGAGCCTCTGACGACTTTCGAAGGCCCCCCGCGCCAAAACGCTTGGGCCCACGTTCCCACTCCTCAGCGCCCTCAGCTCGGCCTGCCCCTCCGTTCGCCGCACCTCCAGCAGATCGGGCTTGCGGGAGTCCTGGGGGCTAACCCTAACTCTAGGTGGGCTCCTGAGGGGCCCCACCCAAGGGTCCTGGCGCCCCAACGCCGGGGATTGGGGACCCGAGACGAAGCGCTGGACTGTACCCGCAGCCCCCCGCCACCTGGGCCGCTAGGGGGCCCGCCGGTCATTTAGGGCGTGAGAATGGGCAGGGCCCTCTGTGCCCCAGGCAACCTTCGAAGGCCCCCCCGCGCCAAAACGGTTGAGCCTACCCTCCCACTCCTCAGCGCCCTCAGCTCGGCCTACCCCTCTGCTCGCCGCACATCCAGCAGATCGGGCTTGCCGGCCTCCCGGGGGCTACCACTAACTCTAGGTGGGCTCCTGAAGGGCCCCACACAAGGTGCCTGGCGCCGCAGCGGCGGAGGTTGGGGACCCGAGACCCAGCGCCGGACTCACCCTGCAGCCCCCCGCCACCTGGCCCTACAGGGGGCCCACCGGTCATACGGGGCGGGAGAAGGGGCAGGGCCCTCCTAGCCCCTGAGGATCTTCGAAGTCCCCCACGCCAAAACCTGTGGGCCCACGGTCCCGCTCGCCAGCTCCGTCCCCTCGGCCCGCCCCACCGCGTGCCACACAGCCAGGGGATTGGGCCTGAGGGGCTCCTGGGGGCTAACCCTAACCCTCGTTGGTCCCCGAGGGGCCCCTCCCAAGGGGCCTTGCGCTGCCATGCCCGGGATCCTGGACGTCCTAGCCCCAGGGCCGGACACACCCTGAAGCCCCCGCCACCCGGGCCGCTAGGGGCGCCGCCGGTCATTCAGGCGGGAGAAGGGGCAGGGCCCTCCTAGCCCCTGAGGATCTTCGAAGGCCCCCACGCCAAAACCTGTGGGCCCACGGTCCCGCTCGCCAGCTCCGTCCACTCGGCCCGCCCCACCGTGCGCCACACAGCCAGGGGATTGGGCCTGACGGCCTCCTGGGGGCTAATGCAAACCCTAGGTGGGTCCCGGAGGGACCCATCCCAAGGATCTTGGCATCCCAACGCTGGGGATTGGGAACCTCCAAACCCCAGCGCTGGACTCACCCTGCAGCCCCCCGCCAACCGGGCCGCTAGGGGCGCCGCCGGTCATTCAGGGGGGGAGAACGGGTAGGGCCCTCTGAGCCCCCGGGGAGCTTCGAAGACCACCTGCGCCAAAACACTTGGGCCCACGCTCAGCTCTCCAGCGCCCTCCCCTCGGCCCGCCCCTCGGCTCGCCACACCGCCGGTGGATCCTGCCTGCCTGCGTCCTGGGGGCTAATCCTAACCCTAGGTGGGCCCCGAGGGGCCCCTCCCAAGGGTCCTGGCACCGCAACTCCGGGCATTGGGGACCCCCGAGCCCCAGGGCAAGACTAACACTGCTGCCCCTCCACCACCTGGGCGACTAGGGGCGCTGCCGCTCATTCAGGGCTGGAGAACTGGCAGGGCACTCCGAGCCCCTGACGACTTTCGAAGGCCCCCCGCGCCAAAACGCTTGGGCCCACGCTCCCACTCCTCAGCGCCCTCAGCTCGGCCTGCCCCTCCGCTCGCCGCACATCCAGCAGATCGGGCTTGCGGGACTCCTAGGGGCTAACCCGAACTCTAGGTGGGCTCCTGAGGGGCCCCACCCAAGGGGCCTGGCGCCCCAACGCCAGGTATTGGGGACCCGAGACCGAGCGCTGGACTTTACCCGCAGCCCCCCGCTACCTGGGCCACTAGGGGAGCCGCCGGTCATTCAGGCGGGAGAAGGGGCAGGGCCCTCCGATCCCCCGCCGACCTTCGATGGACCCCCCGCCCCAAACCCTTGGGCCCATGTTCCCACTAGTCAGCGCCCTCACCTCAACCTGCCCCTCCGCTCGAAACACAGCAGGCAGATCGGACCTGCCGGCCTCCTGGGGGCTAACACTAACCCTAGGTTGGTCCCCGAGGGGCCCGTCCCAAGGGGCCTTGCACAGCCACGCCGGAGATCCTGGACGTCCTAGCCCCAGGGCAGGACACACCCTGCAGCCCCCGCCACCGGGGCCGCTAGGGGCGCCGCCGGTCATTCAGGCGGGAGAAGGGGCAGGGCCCTCCTAGTCCCTGAGGATCTTTGAAGGCCCCCACGCCAAAACCTGTGGGCCCACGGTCCCGCTCACCAGCTCCGACCCCTCAGCCCGCCCCACCGGGCGCCACACTGCCAGGGGATTGGGCCTGACGGCCTCCTGGGGGCTAACGCAAACCCTAGGTGGGTCCCCGAGGGGCCCATCCCAAGGATCTTGGCGCCCCAACGCCAGGGATTGGGAACCTCCAAACCCCAGCACTGGACTCACCCTGCAGCCCCCCGCCACCTGGGCCGCTTCAGGCACCGCCGGTCCTTCAGGGCGGGAGAACAGGTAGGGCCCTCCGAGCCCCCGGCAAGCTTTGAAGTCCCCCTGCGCCAAAACACTTGGGCCTACGCTCCCGCTATCCAGCGCCCTCCCCTCGGCCCGCCCCCCGGCTCGCCACACCACCGGTGGATCCTTCCTGCCGGCGTCCTGGGGGCTAATCCTAACCCTAGGTGGGCCCTGAGGGGCCCCTCCCAAGGGTCCTGGCACCGCAACTCCGGGCATTGGGGACCCCCGAGCCCCAGGGCAAGACTAACACTGCTGCCCCTCCACCACCTGGGCCACTAGGGGCGCTGCCGCTCATTCAGGGCTGGAGAAAGGGCAGGGCCCTCTGAGCCCCCGCCGACTTCGATGGCCCCCCGCCCCAAAGCTCTTGGGCCCACGTTCCCACTAGTCAGCGCCCTCACCTCAACCGGCCCCTCCGCTCGAAAGACAGCAGGCGGATTGGACCTGCCGGCCACCTGGGGGTAACCTTAACCCTAGGGCGGTCCCGGAGGGGCCCCTCCCAAAGGGTCTTGCGCGGCCATGCCTGGGATCCTGGATGTCCTAGCCCCAGGGCCGGACTCACCCTGCAGCCCCCTGGCACCCGGGCTGCTAGGGGCGCCGCCGGTCATTCAGGCGGGAGAAGGGGCAGGGCCCTCCGAGCCCCCGACCTCCTTAGAAGTCCCCGCGCCAAAACCTGTGGGCCCACGGTCCCGCTCGCCAGCTCCCTCCCCTCGGTCCGCCCCACCGCGAGCCACACATCAGGGGATTGGGCCTGAAGGCCTCCTTGGGGCTAACCCAAACCCTAGGTGGGTCCCCGAGGGGCCCATCCCAAGGGGCTTGGCGCCCCAACGCCAGGGATTGGGAACCTCCAAACCCCAGCGCTGGACTCACCCTGCAGCCCCCCGCCACCCGGGCCGCTAGGGGCGCCGCCGGTCATTCAGAGGGGGTGAAAGGCTAGGGCCCTCCGAGCCCCCGGGGAGCTTCGAAGGCCCCCTGCGCCAAAACACTTGGGGCCACGCTCCGCTCTCCAGCGCCCTCCCCTCCGGCTGCCCACCCTCCCCACCGCACCCCCCACCCCAGCCACACCGCCGGTGGATCCTTCCTGCTGGCCTCCTGGGGGCTAATCCTAACCCTTGTTCTGCCCTGAGGGGCCCCTCCCAAGGAGCCTGGCACCGCAACGCCGGGGGGATTGGGACCCCCAAGCCCCAGCGCTGAACTCACCATTCGCCCCACCGCCACTCAGGCCGTTATTGGCGCCGCCGGTCATTCAGAGCAGGAGAATGTGCAGGGCACTCCGAGACCCTGACGACTTTTGAAGGCCCCCAGCGCAAAAACGCTTGGGCCCACGCTCGCAGTCCTCAGCGCCCTCATCTTGGGCTGCCCCTCTGCTCGCCGGAAATCCAGCAGGTCGGGCTTGCCGGCCTCCCGGGGGCTAACACTAACTCTAAGTGGGCTCCTGAGGGGCCCCACCCAAGGTGCCTGGCGCCACAGCGGCGGAGGTTGGGGACCCAAGACCCAGCGCCATACTCACTCATGCCACCTGGGCCTCTAGGGGGCTCACCGGTCATAGGGGGTTGGAGAAGGGGCAGGGCCCTCCTAGCCCCTGAGGATCTTCAAGGTCCCCCACGCCAAAACCTGTGGGCCCACGGTCCCGCTCGCCAGCTCAGTCCCCTCGGCCCCCACCAACGCCCGCCACACAGCCAGGGAATTGGGCCTGACGGCCTCCTGGGGGCTAACGCAAACCATAGGTGGGTCTGCGCCTCAGGAAAACTGTTTCTGTTGGAAGCTGGCTGTTTGCCAACGGGTCTCAGGGCCGTGGGCCTGGGGTGTCCCTCAGGCTCCCAAAAGCACACGGACGAGGTGAGGGGCTTAGACCATGCCTGGGCAATGTTGTCTCTTACACCTGGGTGTATGGCATTTTGTTTACCTGGCTACCCCCACTTGGGATACGTTTTCCACAGCAAGAGCATATTGCTCCTCAGAAGCCGTTTTTGCCCCAGGGGGTCTCTGGGCTGGGTTCGTTCGGGTTGAACTCCTGCTAGCAAAACCACCGGGATGAGGGAAGGGCTCAGACTGTGCCTGGGCCCTGTGGTCTCTTCCAGGTCAGTGTATGGCATTTCCTTCCCCTTGCCACAGTCACTTGGGAGCATATCTGCACGTGAAGAAAGACTTTTTCGTAGGAAGCCGGTTTTTGTCAAACGGGTCCCAGTGCTGTGCTCCTCTCTTTTCCCTCCTGCTGCCAGAAGCCCAGTGAGGTTGGGAGGGCTTAGAACATGGCTGGGCACTGTGGTTTCTTCCAGAGAAGTGGAAAGGCTTTTGCTTTACCTTGCCACAACCACTTGTGATAGGGTCCGCACCTGAGGAAAAGTGTTTCCGTTGGAAGCTGGATTTTTCCCAAAAGGGTCTCAGGGCCGTGGGCCTCTGGTGTCCCTCAGGCACCCAAAAGCACAGGGACGAGGTGAGGGGCTTAGACCATGCCTGGGCAATGTTGTCTCTTACACCTGGGTGTATGGCATTTTGTCTACCTGGCTACTCCCTCTTGGGATAGGTTTTCCACAGCAAGAGCATATTGCTCTTCCTAAGCTGTTTTTGCCCCAGGGGGTCTCCGGGCTGGGTTCGTTCGGGTTGAACTCCTGCTAGCAAAACCACCGGGATGAGGGAAGGGCTCAGACTGTGCCTGGGCCCTGTGGTCTCTTACCCGACCCGTACCCTAACTGGAACCGAAACCCTATACCCTGACCCAGACCCTGACCATGATCCTGATCATTACCCTGACCCTAACCCGAACCCTAACCCTAACCCTAATCCCTAACCCTACCCTAACACTCAGCCTAACCCAAATCCAAATTCTAACCCTAACCCTAACCCTAACCCTATCCGAACCCTAACCCGAACACTAACCCTAACCCAAACCCTAACCCTAACCCTAACCCGAACCCTAACCGTAACCCTAACCCTAACCCGTACCCTAACACTAACCCTAATCCCTAAACAATGACCTTGACCCTAACCCTAACCCTGACCCTGACCCTGACCCTAACCCTAACCCGAACCCTGACCGGAAATGAACCCTAACCCTGACACGAACCTGAATCCGAACCCGAACACCGAACCTGAACCCGAAACCAAACCCCTAAACCTAACCCTAACCCTAACCCTACCCTGACGTCAAGTTGAACCCGAAACCGAACCTTAAACCAAACCCTAACCCTAACACTAACCCTCAGCCTAACCCGAATCCAAATTGGAACCCTAACCCTAACCCTAACCCTAACCCTACCCGAACCCTAACCCTAACCCTAACCCTACCCTAACCCTAACCCTAACCCAAACCAAACCCTAACCGTAACTCGAACCCTAACCGTAACCCTAACCCTAACCCGTACCCTAACCCGAACCCTAACGCTAACCCGAACCCGAAGCCTTCCCTAACCCTAACCCATACCCGAACCCTAACCCTAACCCTACCCGAACCCTAAACCTAACCAAAAACCTAACCCTAACCCTAACCCGAACCCTAACCGTAACCCTAACCCTATCCCGTACCCTAACCTTAACCCTAATCCCTAAACCCTGACCTTGACCCTAACCCTAACCGTGACCCTGACCCTGACCCTAGCCCTAACCTGAACCCTGACCGGAACCTGAACCCTAACCCTGACGTGAACCTGAATCCGAACCCGAACACCGAACCTGAACCCGAAACCAAACCCCTAATCCTAACCCTAACCCTAATCCTACCCTGACGTCAAGTTGAACCCGAAACCTAAACTTAAACCAAACCCTAACCCTAACACTAACCCTCAGCCTTACCCGAATCCAAATTGTAACCCTAACCCTAACCCGAACCCTAACCCTAACCCTAACCCTAACACTAACCCTAACCCTAACCCTAACCCTAACCCTAATCCTAACCCTAATCCGAAACCTAACTCTAACCCTAAACCGAACCCTGACCCTAACATGAACCCGAACCCGAAACCTAAACCTAACAATAACCCTAACCCTAACCCGAAACCTAACCCTATCAGTAACCCTAACCCGAACCTGAACCCTAACCCTAACCTGAACCCTAACCCTAACCCTAACCCTAACCCTACCCAAACTCTAACCCTAACCCTAACCCTACCCTAACCCTAACCCTAACCCAAACCTAACCCTAACCGTAACCCGAACCCTAACCGTAACCCTAACCCTAACCCGTACCCTAACTCGAACCCTAACGCTAACCCGACCCCGAAGCCTTCCCTAACCCTAACCCATACCCGAACCCTAACCCTAACCCTACCCGAACCCTAACCCTAACCCAAAACCTAACCCTAACCCTAACCCGAACCCTAACCGTAACCCTAACCCTATCCCGTACCCTAACCTTAACCCTAATCCCTAAACCCTGACCTTGACCCTAACCCTAACCGTGACCCTGACCCTGACCCTAGCCCTAACCCGAACCCTGACCGGAACCTGAACCCTAACCCTGACGTGAACCTGAATCCGAACCCGAACACCGAACCTGAACCCGAAACCAAACCCCTAACCCTAACCCTAACCCTAACCCTACCCTGACGTCAAGTTGAAACCGAAACCTAACCTTAAACCAAACCCTAACCCTAACCCTAACCCTCAGCCTAACCCGAATCCAAATTGTAACCCTAACCCTAACCCGAACCCTAACCCTAACCCTAACCCTAACACTAACCCTAACCCGACCCTAACCCTAACCCGAACCCTAACCCTAACCCTAATCCTCAGCGTAACCCGAAACTGAACCCTAACCCTAACCCTACCTGAACCCTAACCCTAAACCAAATCCTAACCCTAACCCTAACCCGAACCCTAACCCTAAGCCTAACCCTAACACGAACCCTAACCCTAACCCTGACCCTAAACCTAACACTAAACTTAACCCTAACCCGAATCTGAACCCTAACTCTAACCCGAACCCTATCCAAACCCTAACCCAAACCCAAAACCTAAACCTAACCCTAACCCGAACCCGAACCCTAACCCTAACCCTAACCCTAACACTAACCCTAACCCGACCCTAACCCTAACCCGAACCCTAACCCTAACCCTAATCCTCAGCGTAACCCGAAACTGAACCCTAACCCTAACCCTACCTGAACCCTAACCCTAAACCAAACCCTAACCCTAACCCTAACCCTAACCCTACCCGAACCCTAACCCTAACCCTAACCCTAACCCTAACCCTAACCCGAACCCTAACGCTAACCCGAACCGTAACCCGAACCCTAACCCTAACCCTAACCCTAACCCTAACCCAAAACCTAACCCTAACCTTAACCCTAACCCTAACCCTAACCCGAACCCTAACCCTAACCCGAATTGTAACCCGAACCCTAACCCTAACGCTAACCCGAACCCTAACCCGAACCCTAACCCTAACCCTAACCCGAAACCTAACCCTAACCCTAAAACTAACCCGAACCCTAACCCTAACCCTAACCCTAAACCTAACCCTAACTCGAACCCGAACCCTAACCCTAACCCGAACCCTAACCCTAACCCTAACACTAACCCTAACCCGAACCCTAACCCTAACCCGAACCCTAACCCTAACACTAACCCTAATCCTCAGCCTAACCTGAAACCGAACCCTAACCCTAACCCTACCCGAACCCTAACCCTAAACCAAACCCTAACCCTGACCCTAACCCGAAACCTAACCCTAACCCTAACCCTAACACGAACCCTAACCCTAACCCTGACCCTAAACCTAACACTAAACATAACCCTAACCCGAATCTGAACCCTAACTCTAACCCTAACCCTATCCAAACCCTAACCCAAACCCAAACCCTAACCCTAACCCTAGCCCTAACCCGAACCCTAACCCGAACCCGAAACCTAACCATAATGGTAACCCTAACCCTAACCCTAACCTGAACCCTAACCCTAACCCTAACTCTAACCCTAACCCTACCCGAACCCTAACCCTACCCTAACCCTAACCCTAACCCAAACCTAACCCTAACCGTAACCCGAACCCTAACCGTAACCCTAACCCTAACCCGTACCCTAACCCGAACCCTAACGCTAACCCGAACCCGAACCCTTCCCTAACCCTAACGCATACCCGAACCCTAACCCTAACCCTACCTGAACCCTAACCCTAACCCAAAACCTAACCCTAACCCTAACCCGAACCCTAACCGTAACCCTAACCCTATCCCGTACCCTAACCCTAACCCTAATCCCTAAACCCTGACCTTGACCCTAACCCTAACCGTGACCCTGACCCTGACCCTAGCCCTAACCCGAACCCTGACCGGAACCTGAACCCTAACCCTGACGTGAACCTGAATCCGAACCCGAACACCGAACCTGAACCCGAAACCAAACCCCTAATCCTAACCCTAACCCTAACCCTACCCTGACGTCAAGTTGAACCCGAAACCTAACCTTAAACCAAGCCCTAACCCTAACACTAACCCTCAGCCTTACCCGAATCCAAATTGTAACCCTAACCCTAACCCGAACCCTAACCCTAACCCTAACCCTAACACTAACCCTAACCCTAACCCTAACCCTAATCCTAACCCTAACCCGAAACCTAACTCTAACCCTAAACCGAACCCTGACCCTAACATGAACCCAAACCCGAAACCTAAACCTAACAATAACCCTAACCCTAACCCGAAACCTAACCCTATCAGTAACCCTAACCCGAACCTGAACCCTAACCCTAACCTGAACCCTAACCCTAACCCTAACCCTAACCCTAACCCTACCCGAACCCTAACCCTAACCCTAACCCTACCCTAACCCTAACCCTAACCCAAACCTAACCCTAACCGTAACCCGAACCCTAACCGTAACCCTAACCCTAACCCGTACCCTAACCCGAACCCTAACGCTAACCCGAACCCGAAGCCTTCCCTAACACTAACCCATACCCGAGCCCTAACCCTAACCCTACCCGAACCCTAACCCTAACCCAAAACCTAACCCTAACCCTAACCCGAACCCTAACCGTAACCCTAACCCTATCCCGTACCCTAACCCTAACCCTAATCCCTAAACCCTGACCTTGACCCTAACCCTAACCGTGACCCTGACCCTGACCCTAGCCCTAACCCGAACCCTGACCGGAACCTGAACCCTAACCCTGACGTGAACCTGAATCCGAACCCGAACACCGAACCTGAACCCGAAACCAAACCCCTAACCCTAACCCTAACCCTAACCCTACCCTGACGTCAAGTTGAACCCGAAACCTAACCTTAAACCAAACCCTAACCCTAACCCTAACCCTCAGCCTAACCCGAATCCAAATTGTAACCCTAACCCTAACCCGAACCCTAACCCTAACCCTAACCCTAACACTAACCCTAACCCGAACCCTAACCCTAACCCGAACCCTAACCCTAACCCTAATCCTCAGCGTAACCCGAAACCGAACCCTAACCCTAACCCTACCTGAACCCTAACCCTAAACCAAACCCTAACCCTAACCCTAACCTGAACCCTAACTCTAAGCCTAACCCTAACACGAACCCTAACCCTAACCCTAACCCTAACCCTAACCCTAACCCTAACCCTAACCCGAATCTGAACCCTAACTCTAACCCGAACCCTATCCAAACCCTAACCCAAACCCAAAACCTAAATCTAACCCTAACCCTAACCCGAAGCCGAACCCTAACCCGAACCCTAACCCTAACCCAAACCCTAACCCTAACCCGAACGCAAACACGAACCCTAACCCTAACCCTAACCCTAACCCTAATCGTCAGCCTAACCCGAACCCGAACCCTAACCCTAACGCTAATCCTAACACGAACCCTAACCCTAACCCTGACCCTAACCCTAACACTAAACTTAACCCCAACCCGAATCTGAACAGTAACTCTAACTCTAACTCTCTCCGAACCCTAACCCTAACCCAAACCCTAACCCTAACCCTAACCCGAACACTAACCCTAACCCTAACCCGAACCCTAACCCAAACTCTAACCCTAACCCGAACCCTACCCCTAACCCTAAACCTAACACGAACCCTAACCCTAACCCTAACCCTAACCCGAACCCTAACCCTAACCCTAACCCTAAACCTAACCCTAACTCGAACCCGAACCCTAACCCTAACCCGAACCCTAACCCTAACCCGAACCCTAACCCGAACCCTAACCTAACCCTAACTCTAAAACTAACCCTAACCCTACCCTAACCCTAACCCGAACACTAACCCTAACCCACACCCTAACCCTAACCCTAACCCGAACCCTAACGGTAACCCTAACCCTAACCCGTACCCTAACACTAACCCTAATCCCTAAACCCTGACCTTGACCCTAACCCTAACCCTGACCCTGACCCTGACCCTAACCCTAACCCGAACCCTGACCGGAAATGAACCCTAACCCTGACACGAACCTGAACCCGAACCCGAATCCCGAACCTGAAACAGAAACCAAACCTCTAACCCTAACCCTAACCCTAACTCTTACATCAACTTGAACCCGAAACCTAAACTTAAACCAAACCCTAACCCTAACCCTAACCCTCAGCCTACCCCGAATCCAAATTGTAACCCTAACCCTAACCCGAACCCTAACCCTAACCCTAACCCTAACCCTAACCCCTAACCCTAACCCTAACCCTAACCCTAACCCTAACCCTAACCCGAAACCTAACCCTATCAGTAACCCTAACCCGAACCTGAACCCTAACCCTAACCTGAACCCTAACCCTAACCCTAACCCTAACCCTAACCCTAACCCTACCCGAACCCTAACCCTAACCCTAACCCTACCCTAACCCTAACCCTAACCCTAACCGTAACCCGAACCCTAACCGTAACCCTAACCCTAACCCGTACCCTAAACCGAACCCTAACGCTAACCCGAACCCGAAGCCTTCCCTAACACTAACCCATACCCGAACCCTAACCCTAACCCTACCCGAACCCTAACCCTAACCCAAAACCTAACCCTAACCCTAACCCTAACCCTAACCCTAACCCTAACCCGAATCTGAACCCTAACTCTAACCCGAACCCTATCCAAACCCTAACCCAAACCCAAAACCTAAATCTAACCCTAACCCTAACCCGAACCCGAACCCTAACCCGAACCCTAACCCTAACCCAAACCCTAACCCTAACCCGAACGCAAACACGAACCCTAACCCTAACCCTAACCCTAATCGTCAGCCTAACCCGAACCCAAACCCTAACCCGAACCCTAACCCTAACGCTAATCCTAACACGAACCCTAACCCTAACCCTGACCCTAACCCTAACACTAAACTTAACCCCAACCCGAATCTGAACAGTAACTCTAACCCTAACTCTCTCCGAACCCTAACCCTAACCCAAACCCTAACCCTAACCCTAACCCGAACACTAACCCTAACCCTAACCCGAACCCTAACCCAAACTCTAACCCTAACCCGAACCCTACCCCTAACCCTAAACCTAACACGAACCCTAACCCTAACCCTGACCCTAACCCTAACACTAAACCCTAACCCGAATCTGAACAGTAACTCTAACCCTAACCCTATCCGAACCCTAACCCTAACCTAACCCTAACCCGAACCCTAACCATAACCCATACCCTAGCCCGAATCCTAACCCAAAACCTAACCCTAACAGTACCCCTAACCCGAACCCGAACCCTAACCCTAACCCTAACCCTAACCCGAACCCTAACCCTAACCCTAACCCTAACCCGAACCCTAACGGTAACCCTAACCCTAACCCGTACCCTAACACTAACCCTAATCCCTAAACCCTGACCTTGACCCTAACCCTAACCCTGACCCTGACCCTGACCCTAACCCTAACCCGAACCCTGACCGGAAATGAACCCTAACCCTGACACGAACATGAACCCGAACCCGAATCCCGAACCTGAAACAGAAACCAAACCTCTAAACCTAACCCTAACCCTAACTCTTACATCAACTTGAACCCGAAACCTAAACTTAAACCAAACCCTAACCCTAACCCTAACCCTCAGCCTAACCCGAATCCAAATTGTAACCCTAACCCTAAACCGAACCCTAACCCTAACCCTAACCCTAACACTAACCCTAACCTGAACCCTAACCCTAACCCGAACCCTAACCCTAACACTAACCCTATCCGAACCCTAACCCAAACCCAAACCCTAACCCTAACCCTAGCCCTAACCCGAACCCTAACGCGAACCCGAAACCTAACCCTATCAGTAACCCTAACCCGAACCCGAACCCTAACCCTAACCTGAACCCTAACCCTAACCCTAACCCTAACCCTACCCGAACCCTAACCCTACCCTAACCCTAACCCTAACCCAAACGTAACCCTAACCGTAACTCGAACCCTAACCGTAACCCTAACCCTAACCCGTACCCTAACCCGAACCCTAACGCTAACCCGAACCCGAACCCTTCCCTAACCCTAACGCATACCCGAACCCTAACCCTAACCCTACCCGAACCCTAACCCTAACCCAAAACCTAACCCTAACCCTAATCCTAATCCCTAAACCCTGACCTTGACCCTAACCCTAACCGTGACCCTGACCCTGACCATAGCCCTAACCCGAACCCTGACTGGAACCTGAACCCTAACCCTGACGTGAACCTGAATCCGAACCCGAACACCGAACCTGAACCCGAAACCAAACCCCTAATCCTAACCCTAACCCTAACCCTACCCTGACGTCAAGTTGAACCCGAAACCTAACCTTAAACCAAACCCTAACCCTAACACTAACCCTCAGCCTTACCCGAATCCAAATTGTAACCCTAACCCTAACCCGAACCCTAACCCTAACCCTAACCCTAACACTAACCCTAACCCTAACCCTAACCCTAACCCTAATCCTAACCCTAACCCGAAACCTAACTCTAACCCTAAACCGAACCCTGACCCTAACATGATCCCAAACCCGAACCCTAACCCTAACCCGAACCCTAACCCTAACCCTAATCCTCAGCGTAACCCGAAACCGAACCCTAACCCTAACCCTACCTGAACCCTAACCCTAAACCAAACCCTAACCCTAACCCTAACCTGAACCCTAACCCTAAGCCTAACCCTAACACGAACCCTAACCCTAAACCTAACCCTAACCCTAACCCTAACCCTAACCCTAACCCTATCCCTAACCCGAATCTGAACCCTAACTCTAACCCGAACCCTATCCAAACCCTAACCCAAACCCAAAACCTAAATCTAACCCTAACCCGAACCCGAACCCTAACCCGAACCCTAACCCTAACCCAAACCCTAACCCTAACCCGAACGCAAACACGAACCCTAACCCTAACCCTAACCCTAACCCTAATCGTCAGCCTAACCCGAACCCAAACCCTAACCCGAACCCTAACCCTAACGCTAATCCTAACACGAACCCTAACCCTAACCCTGACCCTAACCCTAACACTAAACTTAACCCCAACCCGAATCTGAACAGTAACTCTAACCCTAACTCTCTCCGAACCCTAACCCTAACCCAAACCCTAACCCTAACCCTAACCCGAACACTAAACCTAACCCTAACCCGAACCCTAACCCAAACTCTAACCCTAACCCGAACCCTACCCCTAACCCTAAACCTAACACGAACCCTAACCCTAACCCTGACCCTAACCCTAACACTAAACCCTAACCCGAATCTGAACAGTAACTCTAACCCTAACCCTATCCGAACCCTAACCCTAACCTAACCCTAACCCGAACCCTAACCATAACCCATACCCTAGCCCGAATCCTAACCCAAAACCTAACCCTAACAGTACCCCTAACCCGAACCCGAACCCTAACCCTAACCCTAACCCGAACCCTAACCCTAACCCTAACCCTAACCCGAACCCTAACCCTAACCCTAACCCTAAACCTAACCCTAACTCGAACCCGAACCCTAACCCTAACCCGAACCCTAACCCTAACCCGAACCCTAACCCGAACCCTAACCTAACCCTAACTCTAAAACTAACCCTAACCCTACCCTAACCCTAACCCGAACACTAACCCTAACCCACACCCTAACCCTAACCCTAACCCGAACCCTAACGGTAACCCTAACCCTAACCCGTACCCTAACACTAACCCTAATCCCTAAACCCTGACCTTGACCCTAACCCTAACCCTGACCCTGACCGTGACCCTAACCCTAACCCGAACCCTGACCGGAAATGAACCCTAACCCTGACACGAACCTGAACCCGAACCCGAATCCCGAACCTGAAACAGAAACCAAACCTCTAACCCTAACCCTAACCCTAACTCTTACATCAACTTGAACCCGAAACCTAAACTTAAACCAAACCCTAACCCTAACCCTAACCCTCAGCCTAACCCGAATCCAAATTGTAACCCTAACCCTAACCCGAACCCTAACCCTAACCCTAACCCTAACACTAACCCTAACCTGAACCCAAACCCTAACCCTAACCCTAACCCTAACCCTAACCCTAACGCGAATCCTAACTCTAACCCTAAACCGAACCCTGACCCTAACATGAACCCAAACCCGAAACCTAAACCTAACAATAACCCTAACCCTAACCCGAAACCTAACCCTATCAGTAACCCTAACCCGAACCTGAACCCTAACCCTAACCTGAACCCTAACCCTAACCCTAACCCTAACCCTAACCCTACCCGAACCCTAACCCTAACCCTAACCCTACCCTAACCCTAACCCTAACCCAAACCTAACCCTAACCGTAACCCGAACCCTAACCGTAACCCTAACCCTAACCCGTACTCTAACCCGAACCCTAACGCTAACCCGAACCCGAAGCCTTCCCTAACACTAACCCATACCCGAGCCCTAACCCTAACCCTACCCGAACCCTAACCCTAACCCAAAACCTAACCCTAACCCTAACCCGAACCCTAACCGTAACCCTAACCCTATCCCGTACCCTAACCCTAACCCTAATCCCTAAACCCTGACCTTGACCCTAACCCTAACCGTGACCCTGACCCTGACCCTAGCCCTAACCCGAACCCTGACCGGAACCTGAACCCTAACCCTGACGTGAACCTGAATCCGAACCCGAACACCGAACCTGAACCCGAAACCAAACCCCTAACCCTAACCCTAACCCTAACCCTACCCTGACGTCAAGTTGAACCCGAAACCTAACCTTAAACCAAACCCTAACCCTAACACTAACCCTCAGCCTTACCCGAATCCAAATTGTAACCCTAACCCTAACGCGAACCCTAACCCTAACCCTAACCCTAACACTAACCCTAACCCTAACCCTAACCCTAACCCTAATCCTAACCCTAACCCGAAACCTAACTCTAACCCTAAACCGAACCCTGACCCTAACATGATCCCAAACCCGAAACCTAAACCTAACAATAACCCTAACCCTAACCCGAAACCTAACCCTATCAGTAACCCTAACCCGAACCTGAACCCTAACCCTAACCCTAATCCTCAGCGTAACCCGAAACCGAACCCTAACCCTAACCCTACCTGAACCCTAACCCTAAACCAAACCCTAACCCTAACCCTAACACTAACCCGAACACTAACCCTAAACCTAACCCTAACCCTAACCTTAACCCTAACACTAACCCTAACCCTAACCCGAACCCGAACCCTAACCCTAACCCGAACCGTAACCCGAACCCTACCCCTAACCCTAACCCTAACCATAACCCTAACCCTAACCCGAAACCTAACCCTAACCCTAACCCTAACCCTAACCCTAACCCGAACCCTAACGCTAACCCGAACCCGAAGCCTTCCCTAACCCTAACCCATACCCGAACCCTACCCTAACCCTACCCGAACCCTAAACCTAACCCAAAACCTAACCCTAACCGTAACTCGAACCCTAACCGTAACCCTAACCCTATCCCGTACCCTAACCCTAACCCTAATCCCTAAACCCTGACCTTGACCCTAACCCTAACCGTGACCCTGACCCTGACCCTAGCCCTAAACCGAACCCTGACCGGAACCTGAACCCTAACCCTGACGTGAACCTGAATCCGAACCCGAACACCGAACCTGAACCCGAAACCAAACCCCTAACCCTAACCCTAACCCTAACCCTAACCCTAACCCTAACCCGAACTGTAACCCAAACCCTAACCCTAACGCTAACCCGAACCGTAACCCGAACCCTAACCCTAACCCTAACCCTAACCCTAACCCTAACCCGAACCCTAACCCTAACCCGAACTGTAACCCGAACCCTAACCCTAACGCTAACCCGAACCCTAACCCGAACCCTAA
This sequence comes from Ursus americanus, assembly GCF_024610735.1. Classification (NCBI taxonomy): domain Eukaryota; kingdom Metazoa; phylum Chordata; class Mammalia; order Carnivora; family Ursidae; genus Ursus; species Ursus americanus. The sequence goes on along the minus strand of NC_142155.1, from coordinate 36,144,108 downwards.
CCCTAACCCTAACCCGAAACCTAACCCTAACCCTAAAACTAACCCGAACCCTAACCCTAACCCTAACCCTAAACCTAACCCTAACTCGAACCCGAACCCTAACCCTAACCCGAACCCTAACCCTAACCCTAACACTAAACCTAACCCGAACCCTAACCCTAACCAGAACCCTAACCCTAACACTAACCCTAATCCTCAGCCTAACCCGAAACCGAACCCTAACCCTAACCCTACCCGAACCCTAACCCTAAACCAAACCCTAACCCTAACCCTAACCCGAAACCTAACCCTAACCCTAACCCTAACACGAACCCTAACCCTAACCCTGACCCTAAACCTAACACTAAACATAACCCTAACCCGAATCTGAACCCTAACTCTAACCCTAACCCTATCCAAACCCTAACCCAAACCCAAACCCTAACCCTAACCCTAGCCCTAACCCGAACCCTAACCCGAACCCGAAACCTAACCCTAATGGTAACCCTAACCCTAACCCTAACCCTAACCTGAACCCTAACCCTAACCCTAACCCTAACCCTAACCCTACCCGAACCCTAACCCTACCCTAACCCTAACCCTACCCCAAACCTAACCCTAACCGTAACTCGAACCCTAACCGTAACCCTAACCCTAACCCGTACCCTAACCCGAACCCTAACGCTAACCCGAACCCGAACCCTTCCCTAACCCTAACGCATACCCGAACCCTAACCCTAACCCTACCTGAACCCTAACCCTAACCCAAAACCTAACCCTAACCCTAACCCGAACCCTAACCGTAACCCTAACCCTATCCCGTACCCTAACCCTAACCCTAATCCCTAAACCCTGACCTTGACCCTAACCCTAACCGTGACCCTGACCCTGACCCTAGCCCTAACCCGAACCCTGACCGGAACCTGAACCCTAACCCTGACGTGAACCTGAATCCGAACCCGAACACCGAACCTGAACCCGAAACCAAACCCCTAATCCTAACCCTAACCCTAACCCTACCCTGACGTCAAGTTGAACCCGAAACCTAACCTTAAACCAAGCCCTAACCCTAACACTAACCCTCAGCCTTACCCGAATCCAAATTGTAACCCTAACCCTAACCCGAACGCTAACCCTAACCCTAACCCTAACACTAACCCTAACCCTAACCCTAACCCGAATCCAAATTGTAATCCTAACCCTAACCCGAACCCTAACCCTAACCCTAACCCTAACACTAACCCTAACCTGAACCCTAACCCTAACCCGAACCCTAACCCTAACCCTAACCCTAACCCTAACCCTAACCCGAATCCTAACTCTAACCCTAAACCGAACCCTGACCCTAACATGAACCCAAACCCGAAACCTAAACCTAACAATAACCCTAACCCTAACCCGAAACCTAACCCTATCAGTAACCCTAACCCGAACCTGAACCCTAACCCTAACCTGAACCCTAACCCTAACCCTAACACTAACCCTAACCTGAACCCTAACCCTAACCCGAACCCTAACCCTAACCCTAACCCTAACCCTAACCCTAACCCTAACCCTAACCCTACCCGAACCCTAACCCTAACCCAAAACCTAACCCTAACCCTAACCCGAACCCTAACCGTAACCCTAACCCTATTCCGTACCCTAACCCTAACCCTAATCCCTAAACCCTGACCTTGACCCTAACCCTAACCGTGACCCTGACCCTGACCCTAGCCCTAACGCGAACCCTGACCGGAACCTGAACCCTAACCCTGACGTGAACCTGAATCCGAACCCGAACACCGAACCTGAACCCGAAACCAAACCCCTAACCCTAACCCTAACCCTAACCCTACCCTGACGTCAAGTTGAACCCGAAACCTAACCTTAAACCAAACCCTAACCCTAACCCTAACCCTCAGCCTAACCCGAATCCAAATTGTAACCCTAACCCTAACCCAAACCCTAACCCTAACCCTAACCCTAACACTAACCCTAACCCGAACCCTAACACTAACCCGAACCCTAACCCTAACCCTAATCCTCAGCGTAACCCGAAACCGAACCCTAACCCTAACCCTACCTGAACCCTAACCCTAAACCAAACCCTAACCCTAACCCTAACCTGGCCCTAACCCTAAGCCTAACCCTAACACGAACCCTAACCCTAACCCTAACCCTAACCCTAACCCTAACCCGAATCTGAACCCTAACTCTAACCCGAACCCTATCCAAACCCTAACCCAAACCCAAAACCTAAATCTAACCCTAACCCTAACCCGAACCCGAACCCTAACCCGAACCCTAACCCTAACCCAAACCCTAACCCTAACCCGAACGCAAACACGAACCCTAACCCTAACCCTAACCCTAACCCTAATCGTCAGCCTAACCCGAACCCAAACCCTAACCCGAACCCTAACCCTAACGCTAATCCTAACACGAACCCTAACCCTAACCCTGACCCTAACCCTAACACTAAACTTAACCCCAACCCGAATCTGAACAGTAACTCTAACCCTAACTCTCTCCGAACCCTAACCCTAACCCAAACCCTAACCCTAACCCTAACCCGAACACTAACCCTAACCCTAACCCGAACCCTAACCCAAACTCTAACCCTAACCCGAACCCTACCCCTAACCCTAAACCTAACACGAACCCTAACCCTAACCCTGACCCTAACCCTAACACTAAACCCTAACCCGAATCTGAACAGTAACTCTAACCCTAACCCTATCCGAACCCTAACCCTAACCTAACCCTAACCCGAACCCTAACCATAACCCATACCCTAGCCTGAATCCTAACCCAAAACCTAACCCTAACAGTACCCCTAACCCGAACCCGAACCCTAACCCTAACCCTAAACCTAACCCTAACCCGAACCTGAACCGGAACCCGAACCCTAACCCTACCCCGAACCCGAACCCAAACCAGAACCCTAACCCTAACCCTATCCCTAACCCTAACCCTAACCCTAACACGAACCCTAACCCTAACCCTGACCCTAAACTTAACACTAAACTTTACCCTAACCCGAATCTGAACCCTAACTCTAACCCTAACCCTATCCGAACCCTAACCCTAAACCATACCCTAACCCTAACCCTAACCCGAACCCTAACCCTAACCAGAAACCTAGCCCTAACGCGAATACCTAACCCGAAACCAAACCCGAACGCCTAACCCGAACCCTAACCCTAACGCGAACCCTAGCCCTAACCCGAACCCTAACCCAAACCGAATCCTAACTGGAACCCTACCCTAACCCTAACCTTACCCGAAATATAACCCTAAACCTAACCCCAACCCAAACCCTAACCATAACCCATACCCAAGCCCGAATCATAACCCAAAACCAAACCCAACAGTACCCCTAACCCGAAACCGAACCCTAACCCTAACCCTAACCCTAACCCGAACCCTAACCCTAACCCGAACCCTAACCCTAACCCTAACCCTAACCCAAACCCGAACCCTAACCCTAACCCTACCCGAACCCTAACCCTAAACCAAACCCTAACCATAACCAGAATCCGAACCCAAACCCTAACCCTAACCCGAACCCTAACCCAAACCCGAACCCTAACCCTAACCCTAACCCGAACCCTAACCCTAACCCGAACCCTAACCCTAACCCGAACCCTAACCCGAACCCTAACCCTAACCCTAAACCTAACCTGAACCCTAACCCGAACCCTAACCCTTATCCTAACACGAACCCTACCCCTAACCCTAAACCTAACACGAACCCTAAGCCTAACCCTGACCCTAACCGTAACACTTAACCCTAACCCGAATCTGAACATTAACTCTAACCCTAACCCTAACCAAAACCGAATCCTAACCGGAACCCTACCCTAACCCTAACCTTACCAGAAATATAACCCTAAACCAAACCCTAACCCAAACCCTAACCATAACCCGTACCCTAGCCCGATCCTAACCCAAAACCTAACCCTAAGAGTACCCCTAACGCGAACCCTAACCCTAACCCGAACCATAACCCTAACCCTAACCCTAATCCTAACCCGAACCCTACCCCTAACCCTAAACCTAACACGAACCCTAACCCTAACCCTGACCCTAACCCTAACACTTAACCCTAACCCGACTCTGAACATTAACTCTAACCCTAACCCTAACCAAAACCAAATCCTAACCGGAACCCTACCCTAACCCTAACCTTACCAGAAATATAACCCTAAACCAAACCCTAACCCGAACCCTAACCATAACCCGTACCCTAGCCCGAATCCTAACCCAAAACCTAACCCTAAGAGTACCCCTAACCCGAACCCTAACCCTAACCCGAACCATAACCCTAACCCTAACCCTAACCCTAACCCGAACCCTAACCCTAACCCTAACCCTAACCCTAACCCGAACCCGAACCCGAACCCTAACCCTAACCCGAACCCGAACCCGAACCCTAACCCTAACCCTAACCCTAACCCCTAACCCTAACCCTAACCCTAACACTAACCCCTGACCCTAACCCTAACCCGAACCCGAACGCTAACCCTAACCCTAACCCGAACCCGAACCCGAAACCTAACCCGAACCCTAACCCTAACCCTAACCCTAACCCGAACCCTAACCCTAACCCGAACCCGAAACCGAACCCGAACCCTAACCCGAACCCTAACCCTAACCCGAACCCTAACCCGAACCCTAACCCGAACCCTAACCCTAACCCGAACCCGAACCCTAACCCTAAACCTAACCCTAACCCGAACCCTAACCCTAACCCGAACCCGAACCCGAACCCGAACCGTAAATTAACACTAACCCGAACCCTAACCCGAACCCTAACCCTAACCCTAACCCTAACCCGAACCCTAACCCTAACCCTAACCCGAAACCTAACCCGAACCCGAACCCGAACACTAACCCTAACCCTAACCCTAACCGAACCTGAAACCGAACACGAACCCGAACCCGAACCCTAACCCTATCCCGAACAAGAACCCGAACCCAAAACCGAACCTGAACCCGAACCCAAACTCGAACCCTAACCCTAACCCCAACCCTAACCCTAACCCTAACACTAACCCAAACCCGAATCAGAAACCGAACCGTAACCCGAACCCTAACCGGAACCGGAACCCTACCCCGAACCCGAACCCTAACCCCTGCTTGGGATAGGTTTTCCACAGCAATAGCATATTGCTCATCGGAAGCCGTTTTTGCCCCAGGGGTCTCCGGGCTGTGTTCCTTGGGGTTGAACTCCTCCTAACAAAACCGCCGGGATGAGGGAAGGGCTCAGACTGTGCCTGGGCCCTGTAGTCTCTTCCAGGTCAGTGTATGGCATTTCCTTCCCCTTGCCACAGGCACTTGGGAGCATGTCTGCACGTGGAGAAAGACTTTTCCGTGAGAAGCCGGTTTTTGTCAAACGGGTCCCAGTGCTGTGCTCCTCCCTTTTCACTCCTGCTGCCAGAAGCCCAGGGAGGATGGGAGGGCTTAGAACATGCCTGGGCGCTGTGGTTTCTTCCAGAGAAGTGGATGGCATTTGCTTTACCTTGCCACAACCACTTGTGAGAGGGTCTGCACCTCAGGAAAACTGTTTCCGTGGGAAGCCGGCTTTTCGCAAAGGGGTCTCAGGGCCGTGGGCCTCGGGTGTCCCTCCGGCTCCCCAAAGCACAGGGACGAGGTGAGGGGCTTAGACTCTGCCTGGGCAATGTTGTTTCTTACACCTGGATGTGTGGCATTTTGTTGACCCGGCTACCCCCACGTGGAATAGTTTTTACACCGCAAGCACCTATTGTTCGTTGGAAGCCGTTTTTGCCCTAGGGGTCTCCGGGCTGTGTTCGTTGGGGTTGAACTCCTGCTAGCAAAACCGCCGGGATGAGGGAAGGGTTCAGACTGTACCTGGGCCCTGTGGTCTCTTGCAGGTCAGTGTATGGCATTTCCTTCCCCTTGCCACAGGCACCTGGGAGCATGTCTGCACGTGGAGAAAGACTTTCCCGTGGGAAGCCGGTTTTTGTCAAACGGGTCCCAGTGCTCTGCTCCTCTCTTTTCACTCCTGCTGCCAGAAGCCCAGGGAGGATGGGAGGGCTTAGAACATGGCTGGGCACTGTGGTTTCTTCCAGAGATGTGGAGGGCATTTGCTTTACCTTGCCACAACCACTTGTGAGAGGGTCTGCACCTCAGGAAAACTGTTTCCGTGGGAAGCCGGCTTTTTGCAAAGGGGTCTCAGGGCCGTGGGCCTCGGCTGTCCCTCCGGCTCCCCAAAGCACAGGGACGAGGTGAGGGGCTTAGACCATGTCTGGGCAATGTTGTTTCTTACACCTGGGTGTGTGGCATTTTGTTTACCTGGCTACCCCCACTTGGGATAGTTTTTCCACCGCAAGCACCTATTGTTCGTCGGAAGCCGTTTTTGCCCCAGGGGTCACCGGGCTGTGTTCGTTGGGGTTGAACTCCTGCTAGCAAAACCGCCGGGATGAGGGAAGGGTTCAGACTGTGCCTGGGCCCTGTGGTCTCTTCCAGGTCAGTGTATGGCATTTCCTTCCCCTTGCCACAGGCACCTGGGAGCATGTCTGCACGTGGAGAAAGACTTTCCCGTGGGAAGCCGGTTTTTGTCAAACGGGTCCCAGTGCTCTGCTCCTCTCTTTTCACTCCTGTTGCCAGAAGCCCAGGGAGGATGGGAGGGCTTAGAACATGGCTGGGCACTGTGGTTTCTTCAGAGAAGTGGAGGGCATTTGCTTTACCTTGCCACAACCACTTGTGAGAGGGTCTGCACCTCAGGAAAACTGTTTCCGTGGGAAGCCGGCTTTTTGCAAAGGGGTCTCAGGGTAATGGGCCTCGGGTGTCCCTCCGTCTCCCCAAAGCACAGGGACGAGGTGAGGGGCTTAGACCATGCCTGGGCAATGTTGTTTCTTACACCTGGGTGTGTGGCATTTTGTTTACCCGGCTACCCCCACTTGGGATAGGTTTTCCACAGCAAGCACCTATTGTTCGTCGGAAGCCGTTTTTGCCCCAGGGGTCTCCGGGCTGTGTTCGTTGGGGTTGAACTCCTGCTAGCAAAACCGCCGGGATGAGGGAAGGGTTCAGACTGTGCCTGGGCCCTGTGGTCTCTTCCAGGTCAGTGTATGGCATTTCCTTCCCCTTGCCACAGGCACCTGGGAGCATGTCTGCACGTGGAGAAAGACTTTCCCGTGGGAAGCCGGTTTTTGTCAAACGGGTCCCAGTGCTCTGCTCCTCTCTTTTCACTCCTGCTGCCAGAAGCCCAGGGAGGATAGGAGGGCTTAGAACATGGCTGGGCACTGTGGTTTCTTCCGGAGAAGTGGAGGGCATTTGCTTTACCTTGCCACAACCACTTGTGAGAGGGTCTGCACCTCAGGAAAACTGTTTCCGTGGGAAGCCGGCTTTTTGCAAAGGGGTCTCAGGGTAATGGGCCTCGGCTGTCCCTCCGGCTCCCCAAAGCACATGGACGAGGTGAGGGGCTTAGACCATGCCTGGGCAATGTTGTTTCTTACACCTGGGTGTGTGGCATTTTGTTTACCCGGCTACCCCCACTTGGGATAGGTTTTCCACAGCAAGCACCTATTGTTCGTCGGAAGCCGTTTTTGCCCCAGGGGTCTCCGGGCTGTGTTCCTTGGGGTTGAACTCCTGCTAGCAAAACCGCCGGGTGAGGGAAGGGTTCAGACGGTGCCTGGGTCCTGTGGTCTCTTCCAGGTCAGTGTATGGCATTTCCTTCCCCTTGCCACAGGCACCTGGGAGCATGTCTGCACGTGGAGAAAGGCTTTCCCGTGGGAAGCCGGTTTTTGTCAAACGGGTCCCAGTGCTCTGCTCCTCTCTTTTCACTCCTGCTGCCAGAGCCCAGGGAGGATGGGAGGGCTTAGAACATGGCTGGGCACTGTGGTTTCTTCCAGAGAAGTGGAGGGCATTTGCTTTACCTTGCCACAACCACTTGTGAGAGGGTCTGCACCTCAGGAAAACTGTTTCCGTGGGAAGCCGGCTTTTTGCAAAGGGGTCTCAGGGCCGTGGGCCTCGGCTGTCCCTCCGGCTCCCCAAAGCACAGGGACGAGGTGAGGGGCTTAGACCATGTCTGGGCAATGTTGTTTCTGACACCTGAGTGTGTGGCATTTTGTTTACCTTGCTACCCCCACTTGGGATAGGTTTTTCAACTGCAAGCACCTATTGTTCCTCGGAAGCCGTTTTTGCCCCAGGGGTCTCCGGGCTGTGTTCGTTGGGGTTGAACTCCTGCTAGCAAAACCGCCGGGATGAGGGAAGGGTTCAGACTGTGCCTGGGCCCTGTGGTCTCTTCCAGGTCAGTGTATGGCATTTCCTTCCCCTTGCCACAGGCACCTGGGAGCATGTCTGCACGTGGAGAAAGACTTTCTCTTGGGAAGCCGGTTTTTGTCAAACGGGTCCCAGTGCTCTGTTCCTCTCTTTTCACTCCTGCTGCCAGAAGCCCAGGGAGGATGGGAGGGCTTAGAAGATGGCTGGGCACTGTGGTTTCTTCCAGAGAAGTGGAGGGCATTTGCTTTACCTTGCCACAACCACTTGTGAGAGGGTCTGCACCTCAGGAAAACTGTTTCCGTGGAAGCCTGCTTTTTGCAAAGGGGTCTCAGGGCCGTGGGCCTCGGCTGTCCCTCCGGCTCCCCAAAGCACAGGGACGAGGTGAGGGGCTTAGACCATGTCTGGGCAATGTTGTTTCTTACACCTGGGTGTGTGGCATTTTGTTTACCTGGCTACCCCCACTTGGGATAGTTTTTCTACCGCAAGCACCTCTTGTTCGTCGGAAGCCGTTTTTGCCCCAGGGGTCTCCGGGCTGTGTTCGTTGGGGTTGAACTCCTGCTAGCAAAACCGCCGGGATGAGGGAAGGGTTCAGACTGTGCCTGGGCCCTGTGGTCTCTTCCAGGTCAGTGTATGGCATTTCCTTCCCCTTGCCACAGGCACCTGGGAGCATGTCTGCACGTGGAGAAAGACTTTCCCGTGGGAAGCCGGTTTTTGTCAAACGGGTCCCAGTGGTCTGCTCCTCTGTTTTCACTCCTGTTGCCAGAAGCCCAAGGAGGATGGGAGGGCTTAGAACATGGCTGGGCACTGTGGTTTCTTCCAGAGAAGTGGAGGGCATTTGCTTTACCTTGCCACAACCACTTGTGAGAGGGTCTGCACCTCAGGAAAACTGTTTCCGTGGGAAGCCTGCTTTTCGCAAAGAGGTCTCAGGGCCGTGGGCCTCGGCTGTCCCTCCGGCTCCCCAAATCACAGGGTCGAGGTGAGGGGCTTAGACTATGCCTGGGCAATGTTGTTTCTTACACCTAGGTGTGTGGCATTTTGTGTACCTGGCTACCCGCACTTGGGATAGGTTTTTCAACTGCAAGCACCTATTGTTCGTCGGAAGCCGTTTTTGCCCCAGGGGTCTCCGGGCTGTGTTCGTTGGGGTTGAACTCCTGCTAGCAAAACCGCCCGGATGAGGGAAGGGTTCAGACTTTGCCTGGGCCCTGTGGTCTCTTCCAGGTCAGTGTATGGCATTTCCTTCCCCTTGCCACAGGCACCTGGGAGCATGTCTGCACGTGGAGAAAGACTTTCCCGTGGGAAGCCGGTTTTTGTCAAACGGGTCCCAGTGCTCTGCTCCTCTCTTTTCACTCCTGCTGCCAGAAGCCCAGGGAGGATAGGAGGGCTTAGAACATGGCTGGGCACTGTGGTTTCTTCCGGAGAAGTGGAGGGCATTTGCTTTACCTTGCCACAATCACTTGTGAGAGGGTCTGCACCTCAGGAAAACTGTTTCCGTGGGAAGCCGGCTTTTTGCAAAGGGGTCTCAGGGCCGAGGGCCTCGGCTGTCCCTCCGGCTCCCCAAAGCACAGGGACGAGGTGAGGGGCTTAGACCATGTCTGGGCAATGTTGTTTCTTACACCTGGGTGTGTGGCATTTTGTTTACCTGGCTACCCCCACTTGGGATAGTTTTTCCACCTCAAGCACCTATTGTTTGTCTGAAGCCGTTTTTGCCCCAGGGGTCTCCGGGCTGTGTTCGTTGGGGTTGAACTCCTGCTAGCAAAACCGCCGGGATGAGGGAAGGGTTCAGACTGTGCCTGGGCCCTGTGGTCTCTTCCAGGTCAGTGTATGGCATTTCCTTCCCCTTGCCACAGGCACCTGGGAGCATGTCTGGACGTGGAGAAAGACTTTCCCGTGGGAAGCCGGTTTTTGTCAAACGGGTCCCAGTGCTCTGCTCCTCTCTTTTCACTCCTGCTGCCAAAAGCCCAGGGAGGATGGGAGGGCTTGGACATGGCTGGGCACGTTGGTTTCTTCCAGAGAAGTGGAGGGCATTGGCTTTACCTTGCCACAACCACTTGTGAGAGTGTCTGCACCTCAGGAAAACTGTTTCCGTGGGAAGGCGGCTTTTTGCAAAGGGTTCTCAGGGCCGTGGGCCTCGGGTGTCCCTCGGCTCCCCAAAGTATAGGGACGAGGTGAGGGGCTTAGACCATGCCTGGGCAATGTTGTGTCTTACACCTGGGTGTGTGGCATTTTGTTGACCCGGCTCCCCCCACGTGGGATAGTTTTTCCACCGCAAGCACCTATTGTTCGTCGGAAGCCGTTTTTGCCCTAGGGGTCTCCTGGCTGTGTTCCTTGGGTTTGAACTCCTGCTAGCAAAACCGCCGGGTTGAGGGAAGGGTTCAGACTGTGCCTGGGCCCTGTGGTCTCTTCCAAGTAAGTGTATGGCATTTCCTTCCCCTTGCCACAGGCACCTGGGAGCATGTCTGCACGTGGAGAAAGACTTTCCCGTGGGAACCCGGTTTTTGTCAAACGGGTCCCAGTGCTCTGCTCCTCTCTTTTCACTCCTGCTGCCAGAAGCCCAGGGAGGATGGGAGGGCTTGGAACATGGCTGGGCACTGTGGTTTCTTCCAGAGAAGTGAAAAGGCATTTGCTTTACCTTGCCACAACCACTTGTGAGAGGGTCTGCACCTCAGGAAAACTGTTTCCGTGGGAAGCCGGCTTTTTGCAAAGGGGTCTCAGGGCCGTGGGCCTCGGCTGTCCCTCCGGCTCCCCAAATCACAGGGACGAGGTGAGGGGCTTAGACCATGCCTGGGCAATGTTGTGTCTTACACCTGGGTGTGTGGCATTTTGTTGACCCGGCTACCCCCACGTGGGATAGTTTTTCCACCGCAAGCACCTATTGTTCGTCGGAAGCCGTTTTTGCCCTAGGGGTCTCTGGGCTGTGTTCGTTGGGGTTGAACTCCTGCTAGCAAAACCGCCGGGATGAGGGAAGGGTTCAGACTGTGCCTGGGCCCTGTGGTCTCTTCCAGGTCAGTGTATGGCATTTCCTTCCCCTTGCCACAGGCACCTGGGAGCATGTCTGCACGTGGAGAAAGACTTTCCCGTGGGAAGCCGGTTTTTGTCAAACGGGTCCCAGTGCTCTGCTCCTCTCTTTTCACTCCTGTTGCCAGAAGCCCAGGGAGGATGAGAGGGCTTAGAAGATGGCTGGGCACTGTGGTTTCTTCCAGACAAGTGGAGGGCATTTGCTTTACCTTGCCACAACCACTTGTGAGAGGGTCTGCACCTCAGGAAAACTGTTTCCGTGGAAGACTGCTTTTCGCAAAGGGGTCTCAGGGCCGTGGGCCTCGGGTGTCCCTCCGGCTCCCCAAAGCACAGGGACGAGGTGAGGGGCTTAGACCATGCCTGGGCAATGTTGTTTCTTACACCTGGGTGTGCGGCATTTTGTTTACCTGGCTATCCCCACTTGGGATAGTTTTTCCACCGCAAGCACCTATTGTTCGTCTGAAGCCGTTTTTGCCCCAGGGGTCTCCGGGCTGTGTTCCTTGGGGTTAAACTCCTGCTAGCAAAGCCGCCGGGATGAGGGAAGGGTTCAGACTGTGCCTGGGCCCTGTGGTCTCTTCCAGGTCAGTGTATGGCATTTCCTTCCCCTTGCCACAGGCACCTTGGAGCATGTCTGCACGTGGAGAAAGACTTTCCCGTGGGAAGCCGGTTTTTGTCAAACGGGTCCCAGTGCTCTGCTCCTCTCTTTTCACTCCTGCTGCCAGAAGCCCAGGGAGGATGCGAGGGCTTAGAACATGGCTGGGCACTGTGGTTTCTTCCAGAGAAGTGGAGGGCATTTGCTTTACCTTGACACAACCACTTGTGAGAGGGTCTGCACCTCAGGAAAACTGTTTCCGTGGGAAGCCGGCTTTTTGCAAAGGGGTCTCAGGGCCGTGGGCCTCGGCTGTCCCTCCGTCTCCCCAAAGCACAGGGACGAGGTGAGGGGCTTAGACCATGTCTGGGCAATGTTGTTTCTTACACCTGGGTGTGTGGCATTTTGTTTACCTGGCTACCCCCACTTGGGATAGTTTTTCCACCGCAAGCACCTCTTGTTCGTCGGAAGCCGTTTTTGCCCCAGGGTCTCCGGGCTGTGTTCGTTGGGGTTGAACTCCTGCTAGCAAAACCGCCGGGATGAGGGAAGGGTTCAGACTGTGCTTGGGCCCTGTGGTCTCTTCCAGGTCAGTGTATGGCATTTCCTTCCCCTTGCCACAGGCACCTGGGAGCATGTCTGGACGTGGAGAAAGACTTTTCCGTGGGAAGCCGGTTTTTGTCAAACGGGTCCCAGTGCTCTGCTCCTCTCTTTTCACTCCTGCTGCCAAAAGCCCAGGGAGGATGGGAGGGCTTGGACATGGCTGGGCACGTTGGTTTCTTCCAGAGAAGTGGAGGGCATTGGCTTTACCTTGCCACAACCACTTGTGAGAGTGTCTGCACCTCAGGAAAACTGTTTCCGTGGGAAGGCGGCTTTTTGCAAAGGGTTCTCAGGGCCGTGGGCCTCGGGTGTCCCTCGGCTCCCCAAAGTATAGGGACGAGGTGAGGGGCTTAGACCATGCCTGGGCAATGTTGTGTCTTACACCTGGGTGTGTGGCATTTTGTTGACCCGGCTCCCCCCACGTGGGATAGTTTTTCCACCGCAAGCACCTATTGTTCGTCGGAAGCCGTTTTTGCCCTAGGGGTCTCCTGGCTGTGTTCGTTGGGTTTGAACTCCTGCTAGCAAACCGCCAGGATGAGGGAAGGGTTCAGACTGTGCCTGGGCCCTGTGGTCTCTTCCAGGTCAGTGTATGGCATTTCCTTCCCCTTGCCACAGGCACCTGGGAGCATGTCTGCACGTGGAGAAAGACTTTCCCGTGGGAAGCCGGTTTTTGTCAAACGGGTCCCAGTGCTCTGCTCCTCTCTTTTCACTCCTGTTGCCAGAAGCCCAGGGAGGATGGGAGGGCTTAGAACATGGCTGGGCACTGTGGTTTCTTCAGAGAAGTGGAGGGCATTTGCTTTACCTTGCCACAACCACTTGTGAGAGGGTCTGCACCTCAGGAAAACTGTTTCCGTGGGAAGCCGGCTTTTTGCAAAGGGGTCTCAGGGTAATGGGCCTCGGGTGTCCCTCCGTCTCCCCAAAGCACAGGGACGAGGTGAGGGGCTTAGACCATGCCTGGGCAATGTTGTTTCTTACACCTGGGTGTGTGGCATTTTGTTTACCCGGCTACCCCCACTTGGGATAGGTTTTCCACAGCAAGCACCTATTGTTCGTCGGAAGCCGTTTTTGCCCCAGGGGTCTCCGGGCTGTGTTCGTTGGGGTTGAACTCCTGCTAGCAAAACCGCCGGGATGAGGGAAGGGTTCAGACTGTGCCTGGGCCCTGTGGTCTCTTCCAGGTCAGTGTATGGCATTTCCTTCCCCTTGCCACAGGCACCTGGGAGCATGTCTGCACGTGGAGAAAGACTTTCCCGTGGGAAGCCGGTTTTTGTCAAACGGGTCCCAGTGCTCTGCTCCTCTCTTTTCACTCCTGCTGCCAGAAGCCCAGGGAGGATAGGAGGGCTTAGAACATGGCTGGGCACTGTGGTTTCTTCCGGAGAAGTGGAGGGCATTTGCTTTACCTTGCCACAACCACTTGTGAGAGGGTCTGCACCTCAGGAAAACTGTTTCCGTGGGAAGCCGGCTTTTTGCAAAGGGGTCTCAGGGTAATGGGCCTCGGCTGTCCCTCCGGCTCCCCAAAGCACATGGACGAGGTGAGGTGCTTAGACCATGCCTGGGCAATGTTGTTTCTTACACCTGGGTGTGTGGCATTTTGTTTACCCGGCTACCCCCACTTGGGATAGGTTTTCCACAGCAAGCACCTATTGTTCGTCGGAAGCCGTTTTTGCCCCAGGGGTCTCCGGGCTGTGTTCCTTGGGGTTGAACTCCTGCTAGCAAAACCGCCGGGTGAGGGAAGGGTTCAGACGGTGCCTGGGTCCTGTGGTCTCTTCCAGGTCAGTGTATGGCATTTCCTTCCCCTTGCCACAGGCACCTGGGAGCATGTCTGCACGTGGAGAAAGGCTTTCCCGTGGGAAGCCGGTTTTTGTCAAACGGGTCCCAGTGCTCTGCTCCTCTCTTTTCACTCCTGCTGCCAGAGCCCAGGGAGGATGGGAGGGCTTAGAACATGGCTGGGCACTGTGGTTTCTTCCAGAGAAGTGGAGGGCATTTGCTTTACCTTGCCACAACCACTTGTGAGAGGGTCTGCACCTCAGGAAAACTGTTTCCGTGGGAAGCCGGCTTTTTGCAAAGGGGTCTCAGGGCCGTGGGCCTCGGCTGTCCCTCCGGCTCCCCAAAGCACAGGGACGAGGTGAGGGGCTTAGACCATGTCTGGGCAATGTTGTTTCTGACACCTGAGTGTGTGGCATTTTGTTTACCTTGCTACCCCCACTTGGGATAGGTTTTTCAACTGCAAGCACCTATTGTTCCTCGGAAGCCGTTTTTGCCCCAGGGGTCTCCGGGCTGTGTTCGTTGGGGTTGAACTCCTGCTAGCAAAACCGCCGGGATGAGGGAAGGGTTCAGACTGTGCCTGGGCCCTGTGGTCTCTTCCAGGTCAGTGTATGGCATTTCCTTCCCCTTGCCACAGGCACCTGGGAGCATGTCTGCACGTGGAGAAAGACTTTCTCTTGGGAAGCCGGTTTTTGTCAAACGGGTCCCAGTGCTCTGTTCCTCTCTTTTCACTCCTGCTGCCAGAAGCCCAGGGAGGATGGGAGGGCTTAGAAGATGGCTGGGCACTGTGGTTTCTTCCAGAGAAGTGGAGGGCATTTGCTTTACCTTGCCACAACCACTTGTGAGAGGGTCTGCACCTCAGGAAAACTGTTTCCGTGGAAGCCTGCTTTTTGCAAAGGGGTCTCAGGGCCGTGGGCCTCGGCTGTCCCTCCGGCTCCCCAAAGCACAGGGACGAGGTGAGGGGCTTAGACCATGTCTGGGCAATGTTGTTTCTTACACCTGGGTGTGTGGCATTTTGTTTACCTGGCTACCCCCACTTGGGATAGTTTTTCTACCGCAAGCACCTCTTGTTCGTCGGAAGCCGTTTTTGCCCCAGGGGTCTCCGGGCTGTGTTCGTTGGGGTTGAACTCCTGCTAGCAAAACCGCCGGGATGAGGGAAGGGTTCAGACTGTGCCTGGGCCCTGTGGTCTCTTCCAGGTCAGTGTATGGCATTTCCTTCCCCTTGCCACAGGCACCTGGGAGCATGTCTGCACGTGGAGAAAGACTTTCCCGTGGGAAGCCGGTTTTTGTCAAACGGGTCCCAGTGGTCTGCTCCTCTGTTTTCACTCCTGTTGCCAGAAGCCCAAGGAGGATGGGAGGGCTTAGAACATGGCTGGGCACTGTGGTTTTTTCCAGAGAAGTGGAGGGCATTTGCTTTACCTTGCCACAACCACTTGTGAGAGGGTCTGCACCTCAGGAAAACTGTTTCCGTGGGAAGCCTGCTTTTCGCAAAGAGGTCTCAGGGCCGTGGGCCTCGGCTGTCCCTCCGGCTCCCCAAATCACAGGGTCGAGGTGAGGGGCTTAGACTATGCCTGGGCAATGTTGTTTCTTACACCTAGGTGTGTGGCATTTTGTGTACCTGGCTACCCGCACTTGGGATAGGTTTTTCAACTGCAAGCACCTATTGTTCGTCGGAAGCCGTTTTTGCCCCAGGGGTCTCCGGGCTGTGTTCGTTGGGGTTGAACTCCTGCTAGCAAAACCGCCCGGATGAGGGAAGGGTTCAGACTTTGCCTGGGCCCTGTGGTCTCTTCCAGGTCAGTGTATGGCATTTCCTTCCCCTTGCCACAGGCACCTGGGAGCATGTCTGCACGTGGAGAAAGACTTTCCCGTGGGAAGCCGGTTTTTGTCAAACGGGTCCCAGTGCTCTGCTCCTCTCTTTTCACTCCTGCTGCCAGAAGCCCAGGGAGGATAGGAGGGCTTAGAACATGGCTGGGCACTGTGGTTTCTTCCGGAGAAGTGGAGGGCATTTGCTTTACCTTGCCACAATCACTTGTGAGAGGGTCTGCACCTCAGGAAAACTGTTTCCGTGGGAAGCCGGCTTTTTGCAAAGGGGTCTCAGGGCCGAGGGCCTCGGCTGTCCCTCCGGCTCCCCAAAGCACAGGGACGAGGTGAGGGGCTTAGACCATGTCTGGGCAATGTTGTTTCTTACACCTGGGTGTGTGGCATTTTGTTTACCTGGCTACCCCCACTTGGGATAGTTTTTCCACCTCAAGCACCTATTGTTTGTCTGAAGCCGTTTTTGCCCCAGGGGTCTCCGGGCTGTGTTCGTTGGGGTTGAACTCCTGCTAGCAAAACCGCCGGGATGAGGGAAGGGTTCAGACTGTGCCTGGGCCCTGTGGTCTCTTCCAGGTCAGTGTATGGCATTTCCTTCCCCTTGCCACAGGCACCTGGGAGCATGTCTGGACGTGGAGAAAGACTTTCCCGTGGGAAGCCGGTTTTTGTCAAACGGGTCCCAGTGCTCTGCTCCTCTCTTTTCACTCCTGCTGCCAAAAGCCCAGGGAGGATGGGAGGGCTTGGACATGGCTGGGCACGTTGGTTTCTTCCAGAGAAGTGGAGGGCATTGGCTTTACCTTGCCACAACCACTTGTGAGAGTGTCTGCACCTCAGGAAAACTGTTTCCGTGGGAAGGCGGCTTTTTGCAAAGGGTTCTCAGGGCCGTGGGCCTCGGGTGTCCCTCGGCTCCCCAAAGTATAGGGACGAGGTGAGGGGCTTAGACCATGCCTGGGCAATGTTGTGTCTTACACCTGGGTGTGTGGCATTTTGTTGACCCGGCTCCCCCCACGTGGGATAGTTTTTCCACCGCAAGCACCTATTGTTCGTCGGAAGCCGTTTTTGCCCTAGGGGTCTCCTGGCTGTGTTCGTTGGGTTTGAACTCCTGCTAGCAAAACCGCCGGGTTGAGGGAAGGGTTCAGACTGTGCCTGGGCCCTGTGGTCTCTTCCAAGTAAGTGTATGGCATTTCCTTCCCCTTGCCACAGGCACCTGGGAGCATGTCTGCACGTGGAGAAAGACTTTCCCGTGGGAACCCGGTTTTTGTCAAACGGGTCCCAGTGCTCTGCTCCTCTCTTTTCACTCCTGCTGCCAGAAGCCCAGGGAGGATGGGAGGGCTTGGAACATGGCTGGGCACTGTGGTTTCTTCCAGAGAAGTGAAAAGGCATTTGCTTTACCTTGCCACAACCACTTGTGAGAGGGTCTGCACCTCAGGAAAACTGTTTCCGTGGGAAGCCGGCTTTTTGCAAAGGGGTCTCAGGGCCGTGGGCCTCGGCTGTCCCTCCGGCTCCCCAAATCACAGGGACGAGGTGAGGGGCTTAGACCATGCCTGGGCAATGTTGTGTCTTACACCTGGGTGTGTGGCATTTTGTTGACCCGGCTACCCCCACGTGGGATAGTTTTTCCACCGCAAGCACCTATTGTTCGTCGGAAGCCGTTTTTGCCCTAGGGGTCTCTGGGCTGTGTTCGTTGGGGTTGAACTCCTGCTAGCAAAACCGCCGGGATGAGGGAAGGGTTCAGACTGTGCCTGGGCCCTGTGGTCTCTTCCAGGTCAGTGTATGGCATTTCCTTCCCCTTGCCACAGGCACCTGGGAGCATGTCTGCACGTGGAGAAAGACTTTCCCGTGGGAAGCCGGTTTTTGTCAAACGGGTCCCAGTGCTCTGCTCCTCTCTTTTCAGTCCTGTTGCCAGAAGCCCAGGGAGGATGAGAGGGCTTAGAAGATGGCTGGGCACTGTGGTTTCTTCCAGACAAGTGGAGGGCATTTGCTTTACCTTGCCACAACCACTTGTGAGAGGGTCTGCACCTCAGGAAAACTGTTTCCGTGGGAAGACTGCTTTTCGCAAAGGGGTCTCAGGGCCGTGGGCCTCGGGTGTCCCTCCGGCTCCCCAAAGCACAGGGACGAGGTGAGGGGCTTAGACCATGCCTGGGCAATGTTGTTTCTTACACCTGGGTGTGCGGCATTTTGTTTACCTGGCTATCCCCACTTGGGATAGTTTTTCCACCGCAAGCACCTATTGTTCGTCTGAAGCCGTTTTTGCCCCAGGGGTCTCCGGGCTGTGTTCCTTGGGGTTAAACTCCTGCTAGCAAAGCCGCCGGGATGAGGGAAGGGTTCAGACTGTGCCTGGGCCCTGTGGTCTCTTCCAGGTCAGTGTATGGCATTTCCTTCCCCTTGCCACAGGCACCTTGGAGCATGTCTGCACGTGGAGAAAGACTTTCCCGTGGGAAGCCGGTTTTTGTCAAACGGGTCCCAATGCTCTGCTCCTCTCTTTTCACTCCTGCTGCCAGAAGCCCAGGGAGGATGCGAGGGCTTAGAACATGGCTGGGCACTGTGGTTTCTTCCAGAGAAGTGGAGGGCATTTGCTTTACCTTGACACAACCACTTGTGAGAGGGTCTGCACCTCAGGAAAACTGTTTCCGTGGGAAGCCGGCTTTTTGCAAAGGGGTCTCAGGGCCGTGGGCCTCGGCTGTCCCTCCGTCTCCCCAAAGCACAGGGACGAGGTGAGGGGCTTAGACCATGTCTGGGCAATGTTGTTTCTTACACCTGGGTGTGTGGCATTTTGTTTACCTGGCTACCCCCACTTGGGATAGTTTTTCCACCGCAAGCACCTCTTGTTCGTCGGAAGCCGTTTTTGCCCCAGGGTCTCCGGGCTGTGTTCGTTGGGGTTGAACTCCTGCTAGCAAAACCGCCGGGATGAGGGAAGGGTTCAGACTGTGCTTGGGCCCTGTGGTCTCTTCCAGGTCAGTGTATGGCATTTCCTTCCCCTTGCCACAGGCACCTGGGAGCATGTCTGCACGTGGAGAAAGACTTTCCCGTGGGAAGCCGGTTTTTGTCAAACGGGTCCCAGTGCTCTGCTCCTCTCTTTTCACTCCTGCTGCCAAAAGCCCAGGGAGGATGGGAGGGCTTGGACATGGCTGGGCACGTTGGTTTCTTCCAGAGAAGTGGAGGGCATTGGCTTTACCTTGCCACAACCACTTGTGAGAGTGTCTGCACCTCAGGAAAACTGTTTCCGTGGGAAGCCGGCTTTTTGCAAAGGGTTCTCAGGGCCGTGGGCCTCGGGTGTCCCTCGGCTCCCCAAAGTATAGGGACGAGGTGAGGGGCTTAGACCATGCCTGGGCAATGTTGTGTCTTACACCTGGGTGTGTGGCATTTTGTTGACCCGGCTCCCCCCACGTGGGATAGTTTTTCCACCGCAAGCACCTATTGTTCGTCGGAAGCCGTTTTTGCCCTAGGGGTCTCCTGGCTGTGTTCGTTGGGTTTGAACTCCTGCTAGCAAACCGCCAGGATGAGGGAAGGGTTCAGACTGTGCCTGGGCCCTGTGGTCTCTTCCAGGTCAGTGTATGGCATTTCCTTCCCCTTGCCACAGGCACCTTGGAGCATGTCTGCACGTGGAGAAAGACTTTCCCGTGGGAAGCCGGTTTTTGTCAAACGGGTCCCAGTGCTCTGCTCCTCTCTTTTCACTCCTGCTGCCAGAAGCCCAGGGAGGATGCGAGGGCTTAGAACATGGCTGGGCACTGTGGTTTCTTCCAGAGAAGTGGAGGGCATTTGCTTTACCTTGCCACAACCACTTGTGAGAGGGTCTGCACCTCAGGAAAACTGTTTCCGTGGGAAGCCGGCTTTTTGCAAAGGGGTCTCAGGGCCGTGGGCCTCGGCTGTCCCTCCGTCTCCCCAAAGCACAGGGACGAGGTGAGGGGCTTAGACCATGTCTGGGCAATGTTGTTTCTTACACCTGGGTGTGTGGCATTTTGTTTACCTGGCTACCCCCACTTGGGATAGTTTTTCCACCGCAAGCACCTCTTGTTCGTCGGAAGCCGTTTTTGCCCCAGGGGTCTCCGGGCTGTGTTCGTTGGGGTTGAACTCCTGCTAGCAAAACCGCCGGGTTGAGGGAAGGGTTCAGACTGTGCCTGGGCCCTGTGGTCTCTTCCAAGTAAGTGTATGGCATTTCCTTCCCCTTGCCACAGGCACCTGGGAGCATGTCTGCACGTGGAGAAAGACTTTCCCGTGGGAACCCGGTTTTTGTCAAACGGGTCCCAGTGCTCTGCTCCTCTCTTTTCACTCCTGCTGCCAGAAGCCCAGGGAGGATGGGAGGGCTTGGAACATGGCTGGGCACTGTGGTTTCTTCCAGAGAAGTGAAAAGGCATTTGCTTTACCTTGCCACAACCACTTGTGAGAGGGTCTGCACCTCAGGAAAACTGTTTCCGTGGGAAGCCGGCTTTTTGCAAAGGGGTCTCAGGGCCGTGGGCCTCGGCTGTCCCTCCGGCTCCCCAAATCACAGGGACGAGGTGAGGGGCTTAGACCATGCCTGGGCAATGTTGTGTCTTACACCTGGGTGTGTGGCATTTTGTTGACCCGGCTACCCCCACGTGGGATAGTTTTTCCACCGCAAGCACCTATTGTTCGTCGGAAGCCGTTTTTGCCCTAGGGGTCTCTGGGCTGTGTTCGTTGGTGTTGAACTCCTGCTAGCAAAACCGCCGGGATGAGGGAAGGGTTCAGACTGTGCCTGGGCCCTGTGGTCTCTTCCAGGTCAGTGTATGGCATTTCCTTCCCCTTGCCACAGGCACCTGGGAGCATGTCTGCACGTGGAGAAAGACTTTCCCGTGGGAAGCCGGTTTTTGTCAAACGGGTCCCAGTGCTCTGCTCCTCTCTTTTCACTCCTGTTGCCAGAAGCCCAGGGAGGATGAGAGGGCTTAGAAGATGGCTGGGCACTGTGGTTTCTTCCAGACAAGTGGAGGGCATTTGCTTTACCTTGCCACAACCACTTGTGAGAGGGTCTGCACCTCAGGAAAACTGTTTCCGTGGGAAGACTGCTTTTCGCAAAGGGGTCTCAGGGCCGTGGGCCTCGGGTGTCCCTCCGGCTCCCCAAATCACAGGGACGAGGTGAGGGGCTTAGACTATGCCTGAGCAATGTTGTTTCTTACACCTGGGTGTGTGGCATTTTGTTTACCTGGCAACCCGCACTTGGGATAGGTTTTTCAACTGCAAGCACCTATTGTTCCTCGGAAGCCGTTTTTGCCCCAGGGGTCTCCGGGCTGTGTTCCTTGGGGTTAAACTCCTGCTAGCAAAGCCGCCGGGATGAGGGAAGGGTTCAGACTGTGCCTGGGCCCTGTGGTCTCTTCCATGTCAGTGTATGGCATTTCCTTCCCCTTGCCACAGGCACCTGGGAGCATGTCTGCACGTGGAGAAAGACTTTCCCGTGGGAAGCCGGTTTTTGTCAAACGGGTCCCAGTGCTCTGCTCCTCTCTTTTCACTCCTGCTGCCAAAAGCCCAGGGAGGATGGGAGGGCTTGGACATGGCTGGGCACTGTGGTTTCTTCCGGAGAAGTGGAGGGCATTTGCTTTACCTTGCCACAACCACTTGTGAGAGGGTCTGCACCTCAGGAAAACTGTTTCCGTGGGAAGCCGGCTTTTTGCAAAGGGGTCTCAGGGCCTCGGGCCTCGGCTGTCCCTCGGCTCCCCAAAGCACAGGGACGAGGTGAGGGGCTTAGACCATGCCTGGGCAATGTTGTTTCTTACACCTGGGTGTGCGGCATTTTGTTTACCTGGCTATCCCCACTTGGGATAGTTTTTCCACCGCAAGCACCTATTGTTCGTCTGAAGCCGTTTTTGCCCCAGGGGTCTCCGGGCTGTGTTCCTTGGGGTTAAACTCCTGCTAGCAAAGCCGCCGGGATGAGGGAAGGGTTCAGACTGTGCCTGGGCCCTGTGGTCTCTTCCAGGTCAGTGTATGGCATTTCCTTCCCCTTGCCACAGGCACCTTGGAGCCTGTCTGCACGTGGAGAAAGACTTTCCCGTGGGAAGCCGGTTTTTGTCAAACGGGTCCCAGTGCTCTGCTCCTCTCTTTTCACTCCTGCTGCCAGAAGCCCAGGGAGGATGCGAGGGCTTAGAACATGGCTGGGCACTGTGGTTTCTTCCAGAGAAGTGGAGGGCATTTGCTTTACCTTGACACAACCACTTGTGAGAGGGTCTGCACCTCAGGAAAACTGTTTCCGTTGGAAGCCGGCTTTTTGCAAAGGGGTCTCAGGGCCGTGGGCCTCGGCTGTCCCTCCGTCTCCCCAAAGCACAGGGACGAGGTGAGGGGCTTAGACCATGTCTGGGCAATGTTGTTTCTTACACCTGGGTGTGTGGCATTTTGTTTACCTGGCTACCCCCACTTGGGATAGTTTTTCCACCGCAAGCACCTCTTGTTCGTCGGAAGCCGTTTTTGCCCCAGGGTCTCCGGGCTGTGTTCGTTGGGGTTGAACTCCTGCTAGCAAAACCGCCGGGTTGAGGGAAGGGTTCAGACTGTGCCTGGGCCCTGTGGTCTCTTCCAAGTAAGTGTATGGCATTTCCTTCCCCTTGCCACAGGCACCTGGGAGCATGTCTGCACGTGGAGAAAGACTTTCCCGTGGGAACCCGGTTTTTGTCAAACGGGTCCCAGTGCTCTGCTCCTCTCTTTTCACTCCTGCTGCCAGAAGCCCAGGGAGGATGGGAGGGCTTGGAACATGGCTGGGCACTGTGGTTTCTTCCAGAGAAGTGGAAAGGCATTTGCTTTACCTTGCCACAACCACTTGTGAGAGGGTCTGCACCTCAGGAAAACTGTTTCCGTGGGAAGCCGGCTTTTTGCAACGGGGTCTCAGGGCCGTGGGCCTCGGGTGTTCCTCGGCTCCCCAAAGCACAGGGACGAGGTGAGGGGCTTAGACCTTGCCTGGGCAATGTTGTTTCTTACACCTGGGTGTGCGGCATTTTGTTTACCTGGCTACCCCCACTTGGGATAGTTTTTCCACCGCAAGCACCTATTGTTCGTCTGAAGCCGTTTTTGCCCCAGGGGTCTCCGGGCTGTGTTCCTTGGGGTTAAACTCCTGCTAGCAAAGCCGCCGGGATGAGGGAAGGGTTCAGACTGTGCCTGGGCCCTGTGGTCTCTTCCAGGTCAGTGTATGGCATTTCCTTCCCCTTGCCACAGGCACCTGGGAGCATGTCTACACGTGGAGAAAGACTTTCCCGTGGGAAGCCGGTTTTTGTCAAACGGGTCCCAGTGCTCTGCTCCTCTCTTTTCACTCCTGCTGCCAAAAGCCCAGGGAGGATGGGAGGGCTTGGACATGGCTGGGCACTGTGGTTTCTTCCGGAGAAGTGGAGGGCATTTGCTTTACCTTGCCACAACCACTTGTGAGAGGGTCTGCACCTCAGGAAAACTGTTTCCGTGGGAAGCCGGCTTTTTGCAAAGGGGTCTCAGGGCCTCGGGCCTCGGCTGTCCCTCGGCTCCGCAAAGCACAGGGACGAGGTGAGGGGCTTAGACCATGCCTGGGCAATGTTGTTTCTTACACCTGGGTGTGCGGCATTTTGTTTACCTGGCTATCCCCACTTGGGATAGTTTTTCCACCGCAAGCACCTATTGTTCGTCTGAAGCCGTTTTTGCCCCAGGGGTCTCCGGGCTGTGTTCCTTGGGGTTAAACTCCTGCTAGCAAAGCCGCCGGGATGAGGGAAGGGTTCAGACTGTGCCTGGGCCCTGTGGTCTCTTCCAGGTCAGTGTATGGCATTTCCTTCCCCTTGCCACAGGCACCTGGGAGCATGTCTGCACGTGGAGAAAGACTTTCCCGTGGGAAGCCGGTTTTTGTCAAACGGGTCCCAGTGCTCTGCTCCTCTCTTTTCACTCCTGCTGCCAGAAGCCCAGGGAGGATGGGAGGGCTTAGAACATGGCTGGGCACTGTGGTTTCTTCCAGAGAAGTGGAGGGCATTTGCTTTACCTTGCCACAACCACTTGTGAGAGGGTCTGCACCTCAGGAAAACTGTTTCCGTGGGAAGCCGGCTTTTTGCAAAGGGGTCTCAGGGCCTCAGGCCTCGGCTGTCCCTCCGGCTCCCCAAAGCACAGGGACGAGGTGAGGGGCTTAGACCATGTCTGGGCAATGTTGTTTCTTACACCTGGGTGTGTGGCATTTTGTTTACCTGGCTACCCCCACTTGGGATAGTTTTTCCACAGCAAGCACCTCTTGTTCGTCGGAAGCCGTTTTTGCCCCAGGGGTCACCGGGCTGTGTTCGTTGGGGTTGAACTCCTGCTAGCAAAACCGCCGGGATGAGGGAAGGGTTCAGACTGTGCCTGGGCCCTGTGGTCTCTTCCAGGTCAGTGTATGGCATTTCCTTCCCCTTGCCACAGGCACCTGGGAGCATGTCTGCACGTGGAGAAAGACTTTCCCGTGGGAAGCCGGTTTTTGTCAAACGGGTCCCAGTGCTCTGCTCCTCTCTTTTCACTCCTGTTGCCAGAAGCCCAGGGAGGATGAGAGGGCTTAGAAGATGGCTGGGCACTGTGGTTTCTTCCAGACAAGTGGAGGGCATTTGCTTTACCTTGCCACAACCACTTGTGAGAGGGTCTGCACCTCAGGAAAACTGTTTCCGTGGGAAGCCTGCTTTTTCCAAAGGGGTCTCGGGGCCGTGGGCCTCGGCTGTCCCTCCGGCTCCCCAAAGCACAGGGACGAGGTGAGGGGCTTAGACCATGTCTGGGCAATGTTGTTTCTTACACCTGGGTGTGTGGCATTTTGTTTACCTGGCTACCCCCACTTGGGATAGTTTTTCCACCGCAAGCACCTCTTGTTCGTCGGAAGCCGTTTTTGCCCCAGGGGTCTCCGGGCTGTGTTCGTTGGGGTTGAACTCCTGCTAGCAAAACCGCCGGGTTGAGGGAAGGGTTCAGACTGTGCCTGGGCCCTGTGGTCTCTTCCAAGTCAGTGTATGGCATTTCCTTCCCCTTGCCACAGGCACCTGGGAGCATGTCTGCACGTGGAGAAAGACTTTCCCGTGGGAAGCCGGTTTTTGTCAAACGGGTCCCAGTGCTCTGCTCCTCTCTTTTCACTCCTGCTGCCAGAAGCCCAGGGAGGATGGGAGGGCTTGGAACATGGCTGGGCACTGTGTTTTCTTCCAGAGAAGTGAAAGGTATTTGCTTTACCTTGCCACAACCACTTGTGAGAGGGTCTGCACCTCAGGAAAACTGTTTCCGTGGGAAGCCGGCTTTTTGCAACGGGGTCTCAGGGCCGTGGGCCTCGGGTTTTCCTCGGCTCCCCAAAGCACAGGGACGAGGTGAGGGGCTTAGACCATGCCTGGGCAATGTTGTTTCTTACACCTGGGTGTGCGGCATTTTGTTTACCTGGCTACCCCCACTTGGGATAGTTTTTCCACCGCAAGCACCTATTGTTCGTCTGAAGCCGTTTTTGCCCCAGGGGTCTCCGGGCTGTGTTCCTTGGGGTTAAACTCCTGCTAGCAAAGCCGCCGGGATGAGGGAAGGGTTCAGACTGTGCCTGGGCCCTGTGGTCTCTTCCAGGTCAGTGTATGGCATTTCCTTCCCCTTGCCACAGGCACCTGGGAGCATGTCTGCACGTGGAGAAAGACTTTCCCGTGGGAAGCCGGTTTTTGTCAAACGGGTCCCAGTGCTCTGCTCCTCTCTTTTCACTCCTGCTGCCAAAAGCCCAGGGAGGATGGGAGGGCTTGGACATGGCTGGGCACTGTGGTTTCTTCCAGAGAAATGGAGGGCATTTGCTTTACCTTGCCACAACCACTTGTGAGAGGGTCTGCACCTCAGGAAAACTGTTTCCGTGGGAAGCCGGCTTTTCGCAAAGGGGTCTCAGGGCCGTGGGCCTCGGCTGTCCCTCCGGCTCCCCAAATCACAGGGACGAGGTGAGGGGCTTAGACCATGCCTGGGCAATGTTGTGTCTTACACCTGGGTGTGTGGCATTTTGTTGACCCGGCTACCCCCACGTGGGATAGTTTTTCCACCGCAAGCACCTATTGTTCGTCGGAAGCCGTTTTTGCCCTAGGGGTCTCTGGGCTGTGTTCGTTGGGGTTGAACTCCTGCTAGCAAAACCGCCGGGATGAGGGAAGGGTTCAGACTGTACCTGGGCCCTGTGGTCTCTTCCAGGTCAGTGTATGGCATTTCCTTCCCCTTGCCACAGGCACCTGGGAGCATGTCTGCACGTGGAGAAAGACTTTCCCGTGGGAAGCCGGTTTTTGTCAAACGGGTCCCAGTGCTCTGCTCCTCTCTTTTCACTCCTGCTGCCAGAAGCCCAGGGAGGATGGGAGGGCTTAGAACATGGCTGGGCACTGTGGTTTCTTCCAGAGAAGTGGAGGGCATTTGCTTTACCTTGCCACAACCACTTGTGAGAGGGTCTGCACCTCAGGAAAACTGTTTCCGTGGGAAGCCGGCTTTTTGCAAAGGGGTCTCAGGGCCTCAGGCCTCGGCTGTCCCTCCGGCTCCCCAAAGCACAGGGACGAGGTGAGGGGCTTAGACCATGTCTGGGCAATGTTGTTTCTTACACCTGGGTGTGTGGCATTTTGTTTACCTGGCTACCCCCACTTGGGATAGTTTTTCCACAGCAAGCACCTCTTGTTCGTCGGAAGCCGTTTTTGCCCCAGGGGTCACCGGGCTGTGTTCGTTGGGGTTGAACTCCTGCTAGCAAAACCGCCGGGATGAGGGAAGGGTTCAGACTGTGCCTGGGCCCTGTGGTCTCTTCCAGGTCAGTGTATGGCATTTCCTTCCCCTTGCCACAGGCACCTGGGAGCATGTCTGCACGTGGAGAAAGACTTTCCCGTGGGAAGCCGGTTTTTGTCAAACGGGTCCCAGTGCTCTGCTCCTCTCTTTTCACTCCTGTTGCCAGAAGCCCAGGGAGGATGAGAGGGCTTAGAAGATGGCTGGGCACTGTGGTTTCTTCCAGACAAGTGGAGGGCATTTGCTTTACCTTGCCACAACCACTTGTGAGAGGGTCTGCACCTCAGGAAAACTGTTTCCGTGGGAAGCCGGCTTTTTGCAAAGGGGTCTCAGGGCCGTGGGCCTCGGCTGTCCCTCCGGCTCCCCAAAGCACAGGGACGAGGTGAGGGGCTTAGACCATGTCTGGGCAATGTTGTTTCTTACACCTGGGTGTGTGGCATTTTGTTTACCTGGCTACCCCCACTTGGGATAGTTTTTCTACCGCAAGCACCTCTTGTTCGTCGGAAGCCGTTTTTGCCCCAGGGGTCTCCGGGCTGTGTTCGTTGGGGTTGAACTCCTGCTAGCAAAACCGCCGGGTTGAGGGAAGGGTTCAGACTGTGCCTGGGCCCTGTGGTCTCTTCCAAGTCAGTGTATGGCATTTCCTTCCCCTTGCCACAGGCACCTGGGAGCATGTCTGCACGTGGAGAAAGACTTTCCCGTGGGAAGCCGGTTTTTGTCAATCGGGTCCCAGTGCTCTGTTCCTCTCTTTTCACTCCTGCTGCCAGAAGCCCAGGGAGGATGGGAGGGCATAGAACATGGCTGGTCACTGTGGTTTCTTCCAGAGAAGTGGAGGGCATTTGCTTTACCTTGCCACAACCACTTGTGAGAGGGTCTGCACCTCAGGAAAACTGTTTCCGTGGGAAGACTGCTTTTCGCAAAGGGGTCTCAGGGCCGTGGGCCTCGGGTGTCCCTCCGGCTCCCCAAATCACAGGGACGAGGTGAGGGGCTTAGACTATGCCCGGGCAATGTTGTTTCTTACACCTGGGTGTGTGGCATTTTGTTTACCTGGCAACACGCACTTGGGATAGGTTTTTCAACTGCAAGCACCTATTGTTCCTCGGAAGCCGTTTTGGCCCCAGGGGTCTCCGGGCTGTGTTCCTTGGGGTTAAACTCCTGCTAGCAAAGCCGCCGGGATGAGGGAAGGGTTCAGACTGTGCCTGGGCCCGGTGGTCTCTTCCATGTCAGTGTATGGCATTTCCTTCCCCTTGCCACAGGCACCTGGGAGCATGTCTGCACGTGGAGAAAGACTTTCCCGTGGGAAGCCGGTTTTTGTCAAACGGGTCCCAGTGCTCTGCTCCTCTCTTTTCACTCCTGCTGCCAAAAGCCCAGGGAGGATGGGAGGGCTTGGACATGGCTGGGCACTGTGGTTTCTTCCGGAGAAGTGGAGGGCATTTGCTTTACCTTGCCACAACCACTTGTGAGAGGGTCTGCACCTCAGGAAAACTGTTTCCGTGGGAAGCCGGCTTTTTGCAAAGGGGTCTCAGGGCCTCGGGCCTCGGCTGTCCCTCGGCTCCGCAAAGCACAGGGACGAGGTGAGGGGCTTAGACCATGCCTGGGCAATGTTGTTTCTTACACCTGGGTGTGCGGCATTTTGTTTACCTGGCTATCCCCACTTGGGATAGTTTTTCCACCGCAAGCACCTATTGTTCGTCGGAAGCCGTTTTTGCCCCAGGGGTCTCCGGGCTGTGTTCGTTGGGGTTGAACTCCTGCTAGCAAAACCGCCGGGATGAGGGAAGGGTTCAGACTGTGCCTGGGCCCTGTGGTCTCTTCCACGTCAGTGTATGGCATTTCCTTCCCCTTGCCACAGGCACCTGGGAGCATGTCTGCACGTGGAGAAAGACTTTCCCGTGGGAACCCGGTTTTTGTCAAACGGGTCCCAGTGCTCTGCTCCTCTCTTTTCACTCCTGCTGCCAGAAGCCCAGGGAGGATGGGAGGGCTTGGAACATGGCTGGGCACTGTGGTTTCTTCCAGAGAAGTGAAAGGCATTTGCTTTACCTTGCCACAACCACTTGTGAGAGGGTCTGCACCTCAGGAAAACTGTTTCCGTGGGAAGCCGGCTTTTTGCAACGGGGTCTCAGGGCCGTGGGCCTCGGGTGTTCCTCGGCTCCCCAAAGCACAGGGACGAGGTGAGGGGCTTAGACCATGCCTGGGCAATGTTGTTTCTTACTCCTGGGTGTGCGGCATTTTGTTTACCTGGCTACCCCCACTTGGGATAGTTTTTCCACCGCAAGCACCTATTGTTCGTCTGAAGCCGTTTTTGCCCCAGGGGTCTCCGGGCTGTGTTCCTTGGGGTTAAACTCCTGCTAGCAAAGCTGCCGGGATGAGGGAAGGGTTCAGACTGTGCCTGGGCCCTGTGGTCTCTTCCAGGTCAGTGTATGGCATTTCCTTCCCCTTGCCACAGGCACCTGGGAGCATGTCTGCACGTGGAGAAAGACTTTCCCGTGGGAAGCCGGTTTTTGTCAAACGGGTCCCAGTGCTCTGCTCCTCTCTTTTCACTCCTGCTGCCAAAAGCCCAGGGAGGATGGGAGGGCTTGGACATGGCTGGGCACTGTGGTTTCTTCCAGAGAAATGGAGGGCATTTGCTTTACCTTGCCACAACCACTTGTGAGAGGGTCTGCACCTCAGGAAAACTGTTTCCGTGGGAAGCCGGCTTTTCGCAAAGGGGTCTCAGGGCCGTGGGCCTCGGCTGTCCCTCCGGCTCCCCAAATCACAGGGACGAGGTGAGGGGCTTAGACCATGCCTGGGCAATGTTGTGTCTTACACCTGGGTGTGTGGCATTTTGTTGACCCGGCTACCCCCACGTGGGATAGTTTTTCCACCGCTGGCACCTATTGTTCGTCGGAAGCCGTTTTTGCCCTAGGGGTCTCTGGGCTGTGTTCGTTGGGGTTGAACTCCTGCTAGCAAAACCGCCGGGATGAGGGAAGGGTTCAGACTGTACCTGGGCCCTGTGGTCTCTTCCAGGTCAGTGTATGGCATTTCCTTCCCCTTGCCACAGGCACCTGGGAGCATGTCTGCACGTGGAGAAAGACTTTCCCGTGGGAAGCCGGTTTTTGTCAAACGGGTCCCAGTGCTCTGCTCCTCTCTTTTCACTCCTGCTGCCAGAAGCCCAGGGAGGATGGGAGGGCTTAGAACATGGCTGGGCACTGTGGTTTCTTCCAGAGAAGTGGAGGGCATTTGCTTTACCTTGCCACAACCACTTGTGAGAGGGTCTGCACCTCAGGAAAACTGTTTCCGTGGGAAGCCGGCTTTTTGCAAAGGGGTCTCAGGGCCTCAGGCCTCGGCTGTCCCTCCGGCTCCCCAAAGCACAGGGACGAGGTGAGGGGCTTAGACCATGTCTGGGCAATGTTGTTTCTTACACCTGGGTGTGTGGCATTTTGTTTACCTGGCTACCCCCACTTGGGATAGTTTTTCCACAGCAAGCACCTCTTGTTCGTCGGAAGCCGTTTTTGCCCCAGGGGTCACGGGGCTGTGTTCGTTGGGGTTGAACTCCTGCTAGCAAAACCGCCGGGATGAGGGAAGGGTTCAGACTGTGCCTGGGCCCTGTGGTCTCTTCCAGGTCAGTGTATGGCATTTCCTTCCCCTTGCCACAGGCACCTGGGAGCATGTCTGCACGTGGAGAAAGACTTTCCCGTGGGAAGCCGGTTTTTGTCAAACGGGTCCCAGTGCTCTGCTCCTCTCTTTTCACTCCTGTTGCCAGAAGCCCAGGGAGGATGAGAGGGCTTAGAAGATGGCTGGGCACTGTGGTTTCTTCCAGACAAGTGGAGGGCATTTGCTTTACCTTGCCACAACCACTTGTGAGAGGGTCTGCACCTCAGGAAAACTGTTTCCGTGGGAAGCCTGCTTTTTCCAAAGGGGTCTCAGGGCCGTGGGCCTCGGCTGTCCCTCCGGCTCCCCAAAGCACAGGGACGAGGTGAGGGGCTTAGACCATGTCTGGGCAATGTTGTTTCTTACACCTGGGTGTGTGGCATTTTGTTTACCTGGCTACCCCCACTTGGGATAGTTTTTCCACCGCAAGCACCTCTTGTTCGTCGGAAGCCGTTTTTGCCCCAGGGGTCTCCGGGCTGTGTTCGTTGGGGTTGAACTCCTGCTAGCAAAACCGCCGGGTTGAGGGAAGGGTTCAGACTGTGCCTGGGCCCTGTGGTCTCTTCCAAGTCAGTGTATGGCATTTCCTTCCCCTTGCCACAGGCACCTGGGAGCATGTCTGCACGTGGAGAAAGACTTTCCCGTGGGAAGCCGGTTTTTGTCAAACGGGTCCCAGTGCTCTGTTCCTCTCTTTTCACTCCTGCTGCCAGAAGCCCAGGGAGGATGGGAAGGCATAGAACATGTCTGGTCACTGTGGTTTTTTCCAGAGAAGTGGAGGGCATTTGCTTTACCTTGCCACAACCACTTGTGAGAGGGTCTGCACCTCAGGAAAACTGTTTCCGTGGGAAGACTGCTTTTCGCAAAGGGGTCTCAGGGCCGTGGGCCTCGGGTGTCCCTCCGGCTCCCCAAATCACAGGGACGAGGTGAGGGGCTTAGACTATGCCCGGGCAATGTTGTTTCTTACACCTGGGTGTGTGGCATTTTGTTTACCTGGCAACCCGCACTTGGGATAGGTTTTTCAACTGCAAGCACCTATTGTTCCTCGGAAGCCGTTTTTGCCCCAGGGGTCTCCGGGCTGTGTTCCTTGGGGTTAAACTCCTGCTAGCAAAGCCGCCGGGATGAGGGAAGGGTTCAGACTGTGCCTGGGCCCTGTGGTCTCTTCCAGGTCAGTGTATGGCATTTCCTTCCCCTTGCCACAGGCACCTGGGAGCATGTCTGCACGTGGAGAAAGACTTTCCCGTGGGAAGCCGGTTTTTGTCAAACGGGTCCCAGTGCTCTGCTCCTCTCTTTTCACTCCTGTTGCCAGAAGCCCAGGGAGGATGGGAGGGCTTAGAAGATGGCTGGGCACTGTGGTTTCTTCCAGAGAAGTGGAGGGCATTTGCTTTACCTTGCCACAACCACTTGTGAGAGGGTCTGCACCTCAGGAAAACTGTTTCCGTGGGAAGCCTGCTTTTTGCAAAGGGGTCTCAGGGCCGTGGGCCTCGGCTGTCCCTCCGGCTCCCCAAAGCACAGGGACGAGGTGAGGGGCTTAGACCATGTCTGGGCAATGTTGTTTCTTACACCTGGGTGTGTGGCATTTTGTTTAACTGGCTACCCCCACTTGGGATAGTTTTTCCACCGCAAGCACCTCTTGTTCGTCGGAAGCCGTTTTTGCCCCAGGGGTCTCCGGGCTGTGTTCGTTGGGGTTGAACACCTGCTAGCAAAACCGCCGGGTTGAGGGAAGGGTTCAGACTGTGCCTGGGCCCTGTGGTCTCTTCCTAGTCAGTGTATGGCATTTCCTTCCCCTTGCCACAGGCACCTGGGAGCATGTCTGCACGTGGAGAAAGACTTTCCCGTGGGAAGCCGGTTTTTGTCAAACGGGTCCCAGTGCTCTGCTCCTCTCTTTTCACTCCTGCTGCCAGAAGCCCAGGGAGGATGGGAGGGCTTGGAACATGGCTGGGCACTGTGGTTTCTTCCAGAGAAGTGGAAAGGCATTTGCTTTACCTTGCCACAACCACTTGTGAGAGGGTCTGCACCTCAGGAAAACTGTTTCCGTGGGAAGCCGGCTTTTTGCAACGGGGTCTCAGGGCCGTGGGCCTCGGGTGTTCCTCGGCTCCCCAAAGCACAGGGACGAGGTGAGGGGCTTAGACCATGCCTGGGCAATGTTGTTTCTTACTCCTGGGTGTGCGGCATTTTGTTTACCTGGCTACCCCCACTTGGGATAGTTTTTCCACCGCAAGCACCTATTGTTCGTCTGAAGCCGTTTTTGCCCCAGGGGTCTCCGGGCTGTGTTCCTTGGGGTTAAACTCCTGCTAGCAAAGCCGCCGGGATGAGGGAAGGGTTCAGACTGTGCCTGGGCCCTGTGGTCTCTTCCAGGTCAGTGTATGGCATTTCCTTCCCCTTGCCACAGGCACCTGGGAGCATGTCTGCACGTGGAGAAAGACTTTCCCGTGGGAAGCCGGTTTTTGTCAAACGGGTCCCAGTGCTCTGCTCCTCTCTTTTCACTCCTGCTGCCAAAAGCCCAGGGAGGATGGGAGGGCTTGGACATGGCTGGGCACTGTGGTTTCTTCCAGAGAAATGGAGGGCATTTGCTTTACCTTGCCACAACCACTTGTGAGAGGGTCTGCACCTCAGGAAAACTGTTTCCGTGGGAAGCCTGCTTTTCGCAAAGGGGTCTCAGGGCCGTGGGCCTCGGCTGTCCCTCCGGCTCCCCAAATCACAGGGACGAGGTGAGGGGCTTAGACCATGCCTGGGCAATGTTGTGTCTTACACCTGGGTGTGTGGCATTTTGTTGACCCGGCTACCCCCACGTGGGATAGTTTTTCCACCGCAAGCACCTATTGTTCGTCGGAAGCCGTTTTTGCCCTAGGGGTCTCTGGGCTGTGTTCGTTGGGGTTGAACTCCTGCTAGCAAAACCGCCGGGATGAGGGAAGGGTTCAGACTGTACCTGGGCCCTGTGGTCTCTTCAAGGTCAGTGTATGGCATTTCCTTCCCCCTGCCACAGGCACCTGGGAGCATGTCTGCACGTGGAGAAAGACTTTCCCGTGGGAAGCCGGTTTTTGTCAAACGGGTCCCAGTGCTCTGCTCCTCTCTTTTCACTCCTGCTGCCAGAAGCCCAGGGAGGATGGGAGGGCTTAGAACATGGCTGGGCACTGTGGTTTCTTCCAGAGAAGTGGAGGGCATTTGCTTTACCTTGCCACAACCACTTGTGAGAGGGTCTGCACCTCAGGAAAACTGTTTCCGTGGGAAGCCGGCTTTTTGCAAAGGGGTCTCAGGGCCTCAGGCCTCGGCTGTCCCTCCGGCTCCCCAAAGCACAGGGACGAGGTGAGGGGCTTAGACCATGTCTGGGCAATGTTGTTTCTTACACCTGGGTGTGTGGCATTTTGTTTACCTGGCTACCCCCACTTGGGATAGTTTTTCCACAGCAAGCACCTCTTGTTCGTCGGAAGCCGTTTTTGCCCCAGGGGTCACCGGGCTGTGTTCGTTGGGGTTGAACTCCTGCTAGCAAAACCGCCGGGATGAGGGAAGGGTTCAGACTGTGCCTGGGCCCTGTGGTCTCTTCCAGGTCAGTGTATGGCATTTCCTTCCCCTTGCCACAGGCACCTGGGAGCATGTCTGCACGTGGAGAAAGACTTTCTCGTGGGAAGCCGGTTTTTGTCAAACGGGTCCCAGTGCTCTGTTCCTCTCTTTTCACTCCTGCTGCCAGAAGCCCAGGGAGGATGGGAGGGCATAGAACATGGCTGGTCACTGTGGTTTCTTCCAGAGAAGTGGAGGGCATTTGCTTTACCTTGCCACAACCACTTGTGAGAGGGTCTGCACCTCAGGAAAACTGTTTCCGTGGGAAGCCTGCTTTTCGCAAAGGGGTCTCAGGGCCGTGGGCCTCGGGTGTCCCTCCGGCTCCCCAAATCACAGGGACGAGGTGAGGGGCTTAGACTATGCCTGGGCAATGTTGTTTCTTACACCTGGGTGTGTGGCATTTTGTTTACCTGGCAACCCGCACTTGGGATAGGTTTTTCAACTGCAAGCACCTATTGTTCCTCGGAAGCCGTTTTTGCCCCAGGGGTCTCCGGGCTGTGTTCCTTGGGGTTAAACTCCTGCTAGCAAAGCCGCCGGGATGAGGGAAGGGTTCAGACTGTGCCTGGGCCCTGTGGTCTCTTCCATGTCAGTGTATGGCATTTCCTTCCCCTTGCCACAGGCACCTGGGAGCATGTCTGCACGTGGAGAAAGACTTTCCCGTGGGAAGCCGGTTTTTGTCAAACGGGTCCCAGTGCTCTGCTCCTCTCTTTTCACTCCTGCTGCCAAAAGCCCAGGGAGGATGGGAGGGCTTGGACATGGCTGGGCACTGTGGTTTCTTCCGGAGAAGTGGAGGGCATTTGCTTTACCTTGCCACAACCACTTGTGAGAGGGTCTGCACCTCAGGAAAACTGTTTCCGTGGGAAGCCGGCTTTTTGCAAAGGGGTCTCAGGGCCTCGGGCCTCGGCTGTCCCTCGGCTCCCCAAAGCACAGGGACGAGGTGAGGGGCTTAGACCATGTCTGGGCAATGTTGTTTCTTACACCTGGGTGTGTGGCATTTTGTTTATCCGGCTACCCCCACTTCGGATAGTTTTTCCACAGCAAGCACCTATTGTTCGTCGGAAGCCGTTTTTGCCCCAGGGGTTTCCGGGCTGTGTTCGTTGGGGTTGAACTCCTGCTAGCAAAACCGCCGGGTTGAGGGAAGGGTTCAGACTGTGCCTGGGCCCTGTGGTCTCTTCCAAGTCAGTGTATGGCATTTCCTTCCCCTTGCCACAGGCACCTGGGAGCATGTCTGCACGTGGAGAAAGACTTTCCCGTGGGAAGCCGGTTTTTGTAAAACGGGTCCCAGTGCTCTGCTCCTCTCTTTTCACTCCTGCTGCCAGAAGCCCAGGGAGGATGGGAGGGCTTAGAACATGGCTGGGCACTGCGGTTTCTTCCAGAGAAGTGGAGGGCATTTGCTTTACCTTGCCACAACCACTTGTGAGAGGGTCTGCACCTCAGGAAAACTGTTTCCGTGGGAAGCCTGCTTTTCGCAAAGGGGTCTCAGGGCCGTGGGCCTCGGGTGTCCCTCCGGCTCCCCAAATCACAGGGACGAGGTGAGGGGCTTAGACTATGCCCGGGCAATGTTGTTTCTTACACCTGGGTGTGTGGCATTTTGTTTACCTGGCTACCCGCACTTGGGATAGGTTTTTCAACTGCAAGCACCTATTGTTCCTCGGAAGCCGTTTTTGCACCAGTGGTCTCCGGGCTGTGTTCGTTGGGGTTGAACTCCTGCTAGCAATACCGCCGGGATGAGGGAAGGGTTCAGACGGTGCCTGGGTCCTGTGGTCTCTTCCAGGTCCGTGTATGGCATTTCCTTCCCCTTGCCACAGGCACCTGGGAGCATGTCTGCACGTGGAGAAAGACTTTCCGGTGGGAAGCCGGTTTTTGTCAAACGGGTCCCAGTGCTCTGCTCCTCTCTTTTCACTCCTGCTGCCAGAAGCCCAGGGAGGATAGGAGGGCTTAGAACATGGCTGGGCACTGTGGTTTCTTCCGAAGAAGTGGAGGGCATTTGCTTTACCTTGCCACAACCACTTGTGAGAGGGTCTGTACCTCAGGAAAACTGTTTCCGTGGGAAGCCGGCTTTTTGCAAAGGGGTCTCAGGGCCGAGGGCCTCGGCTGTCCCTCCGGCTCCCCAAATCACAGGGATGAGGTGAGGGGCTTAGACCATGCCTGGGCAATGTTGTTTCTTACACCTGGGTGTGTGGCATTTTGTTTACACGGCTACCCCCACTTGGGATATGTTTTCCACAGCAAGCACCTATTGTTCGTCGGAAGCCGTTTTTGCCCCAGGGGTCTCCGGGCTGTGTTCGTTGGGGTTGAACTCCTGCTAGCAAAACCGCCGGGATGAGGGAAGGGTTCAGACTGTGCCTGGGCCCTGTGGTCTCTTCCAGGTCAGTGTATGGCATTTCCTTCCCCTTGCCACAGGCACCTGGGAGCATGTCTGCACGTGGAGAAAGACTTTCCCGTGGGAAGCCGGTTTTTGTCAAACGGGTCCCAGTGCTCTGCTCCTCTCTTTTCACTCCTGCTGCCAGAAGCCCAGGGAGGATGGGAGGGCTTAGAACATGGCTGGGCACTGTGGTTTCTTCCAGACAAGTGGAGGGCATTTGCTTTACCTTGCCACAACCACTTGTGAGAGGGTCTGCACCTCAGGAAAACTGTTTCCGTGGGAAGCCGGCTTTTCGCAAAGGGGTCTCAGGGCCGTGGGCCTCGGCTGTCCCTCCGGCTCCCCAAAGCACAGGGACGAGGTGAGAGGCTTAGACCATGTCTGGGCAATGTTGTTTCTTACACCTGGGTGTGTGGCATTTTGTTTACCTGGCTACCCCCACTTGGGTAGGTTTTTCAATTGCAAGCACCTATTGTTCCTCCGAAGTCGTTAATGCCCCAGGGGTCTCCGGGCTGTTTTCGTTGGGGTTGAACTCCTACTAGCAAAACCGCCAGGATGAGGGAAGGGTTCAGACGGTGCCTGGGTCCTGTGGTCTCTTCCAGGTCAGTGTATGGCATTTCCTTCCCCTTGCCACAGGCACCTGGGAGCATGTCTGCACGTGGAGAATGACTTTCCCGTGGGAAGCCGGTTTTTGTCAAACGGGTCCCAGTGCTCTGCTCCTTTCTTTTCACTCCTGCTGCCAGAAGCCCAGGGAGGATAGGAGGGCTTAGAACATGGCTGGGCACTGTGGTTTCTTCCGGAGAAGTGGAGGGCATTTGCTTTACCTTGCCACAACCACTTGTGAGAGGGTCTGCACCTCAGGAAAACTGTTTCCATGGGAATCCTGCTTTTCGCAAAGGGGTCTCAGGGCCGTGGGCCTCGGGTGTCCCTCCGGCTCCCCAAAGCACAGGGACGAGGTGAGGGGCTTAGACCATGTCTGGGCAATGTTGTTTCTTACACCTGGGTGTGTGGCATTTTGTTTACCTGGCTACCCGCACTTGGGATAGGTTTTTCAACTGCAAGCACCTATTGTTCGTCGGAAGCCGTTTTTGCCCCAGGGGACTCCGGGCTGTGTTCCTTGGGGTTGAACTCCTGCTAGCAAAACCGCCGGGATGAGGGAAGGGTTCAGACTGTGCCTGGGCCCTGTGGTCTCTTCCAGGTCAGTGTATGGCATTTCCTTCCCCTTGCCACAGGCACCTGGGAGCATGTCTGCACGTGGAAAAAGACTTTCCCATGGGAAGCCGGTTTTTGTCAAACGGGTCCCAGTGCTCTGCTCCTCTCTTTTCACTCCTGCTGCCAGAAGCCCAGGGAGGATGGGAGGGCTTGGAACATGGCTGGGCACTGTGGTTTCTTCCAGAGATGTGGAGGGCATTTGCTTTACCTTGCCACAACCACTTGTGAGAGGGTCTGCACCTCAGGAAAACTCTTTCCGTGGGAAGCCTGCTTTTCGCAAAGGGGTCTCAGGGCCGTGGGCCTCGGGTGTCCCTCCGGCTCCCCAAATCACAGGGACGAGGTGAGGGGCTTAGACTATGCCCGGGCAATGTTGTTTCTTACACCTGGGTGTGTGGCATTTTGTTTACCTGGCTACCCGCACTTGGGATAGGTTTTTCAACTGCAAGCACCTATTGTTCCTCGGAAGCCGTTTTTGCACCAGTGGTCTCCGGGCTGTGTTCGTTGGTGTTGAACTCCTGCTAGCAAAACCGCCGGGATGAGGGAAGGGTTCAGACGGTGCCTGGGTCCTGTGGTCTCTTCCAGGTCAGTGTATGGCATTTCCTTCCCCTTGCCACAGGCACCTGGGAGCATGTCTGCACGTGGAGAAAGACTTTCCGGTGGGAAGCCGGTTTTTGTCAAACGGGTCCCAGTGCTCTGCTCCTCTCTTTTCACTCTTGCTGCCAGAAGCCCAGGGAGGATAGGAGGGCTTAGAACATGGCTGGGCACTGTGGTTTCTTCTGGAGAAGTGGAGGGCATTTGCTTTACCTTGCCACAACCACTTGTGAGAGGGTCTGCACCTCAGGAAAACTGTTTCCGTGGGAAGCCGGCTTTTCGCAAAGGGGTCTCAGGGCCGTGGGCCTCGGCTGTCCCTCCGGCTCCCCAAAGCACAGGGACGAGGTGAGGGGCTTAGACCATGTCTGGGCAATGTTGTTTCTTACACCTGGGTGTGTGGCATTTTGTTTACCCGGCTACCCCCACTTGGGATAGGTTTTCCACAACAAGCACCTATTGTTCGTCCGAAGCCGTTTTTGCCCCAGGGGTCTCCGGGCTGTGTTCCTTGGGGTTGAACTCCTGCTAGCAAAACCGCCAGGATGAGGGAAGGGTTCAGACGGTGCCTGGGTCCTGTGGTCTCTTCCAGGTCAGTGTATGGCATTTCCTTCCCCTTGCCACAGGCACCTGGGAGCATGTCTGCACGTGGAGAAAGACTTTCCCGTGGGAAGCCGGTTTTTGTCAAACGGGTCCCAGTGCTCTGCTCCTCTCTTTTCACTCCTGCTGCCAGAAGCCCAGGGAGGATGGGAGGGCTTAGAACATGGCTGGGGACTGCGGTTTCTTCCAGAGAAGTGGAGGGCATTTGCTTTACCTTGCCACAACCACTTGTGAGAGGGTCTGCACCTCAGGAAAACTGTTTCCGTGGGAAGCCTGCTTTTCGCAAAGGGGTCTCAGGGCCGTGGGCCTCGGGTGTCCCTCCGGCTCCCCAAATCACAGGGACGAGGTGAGGGGCTTAGACTATGCCCGGGCAATGTTGTTTCTTACACCTGGGTGTGTGGCATTTTGTTTACCTGGCTACCCGCACTTGGGATAGGTTTTTCAACTGCAAGCACCTATTGTTCCTCGGAAGCCGTTTTTGCACCAGTGGTCTCCGGGCTGTGTTCGTTGGGGTTGAACTCCTGCTAGCAAAACCGCCGGGATGAGGGAAGGGTTCAGACGGTGACTGGGTCCTGTGGTCTCTTCCAGGTCAGTGTATGGCATTTCCTTCCCCTTGCCACAGGCACCTGGGAGCATGTCTGCACGTGGAGAAAGACTTTCCGGTGGGAAGCCGGTTTTTGTCAAACGGGTCCCAGTGCTCTGCTCCTCTCTTTTCACTCTTGCTGCCAGAAGCCCAGGGAGGATAGGAGGGCTTAGAACATGGCTGGGCACTGTGGTTTCTTCCGGAGAAGTGGAGGGCATTTGCTTTACCTTGCCACAACCACTTGTGAGAGGGTCTGCACCTCAGGAAAACTGTTTCCGTGGGAAGCCGGCTTTTCGCAAAGGGGTCTCAGGGCCGTGGGCCTCGGCTGTCCCTCCGGCTCCCCAAAGCACAGGGACGAGGTGAGGGGCTTAGACCATGTCTGGGCAATGTTGTTTCTTACACCTGGGTGTGTGGCATTTTGTTTACCCGGCTACCCCCACTTGGGATAGGTTTTCCACAACAAGCACCTATTGTTCGTCCGAAGCCGTTTTTGCCCCAGGGGTCTCCGGGCTGTGTTCCTTGGGGTTGAACTCCTGCTAGCAAAACCGCCAGGATGAGGGAAGGGTTCAGACGGTGCCTGGGTCCTGTGGTCTCTTCCAGGTCAGTGTATGGCATTTCCTTCCCCTTGCCACAGGCACCTGGGAGCATGTCTGCACGTGGAGAAAGACTTTCCCGTGGGAAGCCGGTTTTTGTCAAACCGGTCCCAGTGCTCTGCTCCTCTCTTTTCACTCCTGCTGCCAGATGCCCAGGGAGGATAGGAGGGCTTAGAACATGGCTGGGCACTGTGGTTTCTTCCGGAGAAGTGGAGGGCATTTGCTTTACCTTGCCACAACCACTTGTGAGAGGGTCTGCACCTCAGGAAAACTGTTTCCGTGGGAAGCCGGCTTTTTGCAAAGGGGTCTCAGGGTAATGGGCCTCGGCTGTCCCTCCGGCTCCCCAAAGCACATGGACGAGGTGAGGGGCTTAGACCATGCCTGGGCAATGTTGTTTCTTACACCTGGGTGTGTGGCATTTTGTTTACCCGGCTACCCCCACTTGGGATAGGTTTTCCACAGCAAGCACCTATTGTTCGTCGGAAGCCGTTTTTGCCCCAGGGGTCTCCGGGCTGTGTTCGTTGGGGTTGAACTCCTGCTAGCAAAACCGCCGGGATGAGGGAAGTGTTCAGACTGTACCTGGGCCCTGTGGTCTCTTCCAGGTCAGTGTATGGCATTTCCTTCCCCTTGCCACAGGCACCTGGGAGCATGTCTGCACGTGGAGAAAGACTTTCCCGTGGGAAGCCGGTTTTTGTCAAACGGGTCCCAGTGCTCTGCTCCTCTCTTTTCACTCCTGCTGCCAGAAGCCCAGGGAGGATGGGTGGGCTTGGAACATGGCTGGGCACTGTGGTTTCTTCCAGAGAAGTGGAAAGGCATTTGCTTTACCTTGCCACAACCACTTGTGAGAGGGTCTGCACCTCAGGAAAACTGTTTCCGTGGGAAGCCGGCTTTTTGCAAAGGGGTCTCAGGGCCTCGGGCCTCGGGTGTCCCTCCGGCTCCCCAAATCACAGGGACGAGGTGAGGGGCTTAGACTATGCCTGGGCAATGTTGTTTCTTACACCTGGGTGTGTGGCATTTTGTTTATCCGGCTACCCCCACTTCGGATAGTTTTTCCACAGCAAGCACCTATTGTTCCTCGGAAGCCGTTTTTGCCCCAGGGGTCTCCAGGCTGTGTTCGTTGGGGTTGAACTCCTGCTAGCAAAACCCCTGGGTTGAGGGAAGGGTTCAGACTGTGCCTGGGCCCTGTGGTCTCTTCCAAGTCAGTGTATGGCATTTCCTTCCCCTTGCCACAGGCACCTGGGAGCATGTCTGCACGTGGAGAAAGACTTTCCCGAGGGAAGCCGGTTTTTGTCAAACGGGTCCCAGTGCTCTGCTCCTCTCTTTTCACTCCTGCTGCCAGAAGCCCAGGGAGGATAGGAGGGCTTAGAACGTGGCTGGGCACTGTGGTTTCTTCCGGAGAAGTGGAGGGCATTTGCTTTACCTTGCCACAACCACTTGTGAGAGGGTCTGCACCTCAGGAAAACTGTTTCCGTGGGAAGCCGGCTTTTTGCAAAGGGGTCTCAGGGTAATGGGCCTCGGCTGTCCCTCCGGCTCCCCAAATCACATGGACGAGGTGAGGGGCTTAGACCATGCCTGGGCAATGTTGTTTCTTACACCTGGGTGTGTGGCATTTTGTTTACCCGGCTACCCCCTCTTGGGATAGGTTTTCCACAGCAAGCACCTATTGTTCGTCGGAAGCCGTTTTTGCCCCAGGGGTCTCCGGGCTGTGTTCGTTGGGGTTGAACTCCTGCTAGCAAAACCGCCGGGTTGAGGGAAGGGTTCAGACTGTGCCTGGGCCCTGTGGTCTCTTCCAAGTCAGTGTATGGCATTTCCTTCCCCTTGCCACTGGCACCTGGGAGCATGTCTGCACGTGGAGAAAGACTTTCCCGTGGGAAGCCGGTTTTTGTAAAACGGGTCCCAGTGCTCTGCTCCTCTCTTTTCACTCCTGCTGCCAGAAGCCCAGGGAGGATGGGAGGGCTTAGAACATGGCTGGGCACTGCGGTTTCTTCCAGAGAAGTGGAGGGCATTTGCTTTACCTTGCCACAACCACTTGTGAGAGGGTGTGCACCTCAAGAAAACTGTTTCCGTGGGAAGCCTGCTTTTCGCAAAGGGGTCTCAGGGCCGTGGGCCTCGGGTGTCCCTCCGGCTCCCCAAATCACAGGGACGAGGTGAGGGGCTTAGACTATGCCCGGGCAATGTTGTTTCTTACACCTGGGTGTGTGGCATTTTGTTTACCTGGCTACCCGCACTTGGGATAGGTTTTTCAACTGCAAGCACCTATTGTTCCTCGGAAGCCGTTTTTGCACCAGTGGTCTCCGGGCTGTGTTCGTTGGGGTTGAACTCCTGCTAGCAAAACCGCCGGGATGAGGGAAGGGTTCAGACGGTGCCTGGGTCCTGTGGTCTCTTCCAGGTCAGTGTATGGCATTTCCTTCCCCTTGCCACAGGCACCTGGGAGCATGTCTGCACGTGGAGAAAGACTTTCCGGTGGGAAGCCGGTTTTTGTCAAACGGGTCCCAGTGCTCTACTCCTCTCTTTTCACTCTTGATGCCAGAAGCCCAGGGAGGATAGGAGGGCTTAGAACATGGCTGGGCACTGTGGTTTCTTCCGAAGAAGTGGAGGGCATTTGCTTTACCTTGCCACAACCACTTGTGAGAGGGTCTGTACCTCAGGAAAACTGTTTCCGTGGGAAGCCGGCTTTTTGCAAAGGGGTCTCAGGGCCGTGGGCCTCGGCTGTCCCTCCGGCTCCCCAAAGCACAGGGACGAGGTGAGGGGCTTAGACCATGTCTGGGCAATGTTGTTTCTTACACCTGGGTGTGTGGCATTTTGTTTACCTGGCTACCCCCACTTGGGTAGGTTTTTCAATTGCAAGCACCTATTGTTCCTCCGAAGTCGTTAATGCCCCAGGGGTCTCCGGGCTGTTTTCGTTGGGGTTGAACTCCTACTAGCAAAACCGCCAGGATGAGGGAAGGGTTCAGACGGTGCCTGGGTCCTGTGGTCTCTTCCAGGTCAGTGTATGGCATTTCCTTCCCCTTGCCACAGGCACCTGGGAGCATGTCTGCACGTGGAGAAAGACTTTCCCGTGGGAAGCCGGTTTTTGTCAAACGGGTCCCAGTGCTCTGCTCCTTTCTTTTCACTCCTGCTGCCAGAAGCCCAGGGAGGATAGGAGGGCTTAGAACATGGCTGGGCACTGTGGTTTCTTCCGGAGAAGTGGAGGGCATTTGCTTTACCTTGCCACAACCACTTGTGAGAGGGTCTGCACCTCAGGAAAACTGTTTCCGTGGGAAGCCGGCTTTTTGCAAAGGGGTCTCAGGGTAATGGGCCTCGGCTGTCCCTCTGGCTCCCCAAAGCACATGGACGAGGTGAGGGGCTTAGACCATGTCTGGGCAATGTTGTTTCTTACACCTGGGTGTGTGGCATTTTGTTTACCCGGCTACCCCCACTTGGGATAGGTTTTCCACAGCAAGCACCTATTGTTCGTCGGAAGCCGTTTTTGCCCCAGGGTTCTCTGGGCTGTGTTCGTTGGGGTTGAACTCCTTCTAGCAAAACCGCCGCGATGAGGGAAGGGTTCAGACGGTGCCTGGGTCCTGTGGTCTCTTCCAGGTCAGTGTATGGCATTTCCTTCCCCTTGCCACAGGCACCTGGGAGCATGTCTGCACGTGGAGAAAGACTTTCCCGTGGGAAGCCGGTTTTTGTCAAACGGGTCCCAGTGCTCTGCTCCTCTCTTTTCACTCTTGCTGCCAGAAGCCCAGGGAGGATAGGAGGGCTTAGAACATGGCTGGGCACTGTGGTTTCTTCCGGAGAAGTGGAGGGCATTTGCTTTACCTTGCCACAACCACTTGTGAGAGGGTCTGTACCTCAGGAAAACTGTTTCCGTGGGAAGCCGCCTTTTTGCAAAGGGGTCTCAGGGCCGAGGGCCTCGGCTGTCCCTCCGGCTCCCCAAATCACAGGGACGAGGTGAGGGGCTTAGACCATGCCTGGGCAATGTTGTTCCTTACACCTGGGTGTGTGGCATTTTGTTTACCCGGCTACCCCCACTTGGGATAGGTTTTCCACAGCAAGCACCTATTGTTCGTCGGAAGCCGTTTTTGCCCCAGGGGTCTCCGGGCTGTGTTCCTTGGGGTTGAACTCCTGCTAGCAAAACCGCCGGGATGAGGGAAGGGTTCAGACTGTGCCTGGGCCCTGTGGTCTCTTCCAGGTCAGTGTATGGCATTTCCTTCCCCTTGCCACAGGCACCTGGGTGCATGTCTGCACGTGGAGAAAGACTTTCCCGTGGGAAGCCGGTTTTTGTCAAACGGGTCCCAGTGCTCTGCTCCTCTCTTTTCACTCCTGCTGCCAGAAGCCCAGGGAGGATGGGAGGGCTTAGAACATGGCTGGGCACTGTGGTTTCTTCCAGACAAGTGGAGGGCATTTGCTTTACCTTGCCACAACCACTTGTGAGAGGGTCTGCACCTCAGGAAAACTGTTTCCGTGGGAAGCCGGCTTTTCGCAAAGGGGTCTCAGGGCCGTGGGCCTCGGCTGTCCCTCCGGCTCCCCAAAGCACAGGGACGAGG
The DNA here is from genome assembly GCF_024610735.1 of Ursus americanus. NCBI lineage: Eukaryota > Metazoa > Chordata > Mammalia > Carnivora > Ursidae > Ursus > Ursus americanus. The sequence goes on along the minus strand of NC_142155.1, from coordinate 36,099,833 downwards.
TGAGGGGCTTAGACCATGTCTGGGCAATGTTGTTTCTTACACCTGGGTGTGTGGCATTTTGTTTACCTGGCTACCCCCACTTGGGATAGTTTTTCCACCGCAAGCACCTCTTGTTCGTCGGAAGCCGTTTTTGCCCTAGGGGTCTCCGGGCTGTGTTCGTTGGGCTTGAACTCCTGCTAGCAAAACCGCCGGGATGAGGGAAGGGTTCAGACTGTGCCTGGGCCCTGTGGTCTCTTCCAGGTCAGTGTATGGCATTTCCTTCCCCTTGCCACAGGCACCTGGGAGCATGTCTGCACGTGGAGAAAGACTTTCCCGTGGGAAGCCGGTTTTTGTCAAACGGGTCCCAGTGCTCTGCTCCTCTCTTTTCACTCCTGCTGCCAGAAGCCCAGGGAGGATGGGAGGGCATAGAACATGGCTGGTCACTGTGATTTCTTCCAGAGAAGTGGAGGGCATTTGCTTTACCTTGCCACAACCACTTGTGAGAGGGTCTGCACCTCAGGAAAACTGTTTCCGTGGGAAGCCGGCTTTTCGCAAAGGGGTCTCAGGGCCGTGGGCCTCGGCTGTCCCTCCGGCTCCCCAAATCACAGGGACGAGGTGAGGGGCTTAGACCATGCCTGGGCAATGTTGTGTCTTACACCTGGGTGTGTGGCATTTTGTTGACCCGGCTACCCCCACGTGGGATAGTTTTTCCACCGCAAGCACCTATTGTTCGTCTGAAGCCGTTTTTGCCCTAGGGGTCTCCGGGCTGTGTTCGTTGGGGTTGAACTCCTGCTAGCAAAATCGCCGGGATGAGGGAAGGGTTCAGACTGTACCTGGGCCCTGTGGTCTCTTCCAGGTCAGTGTATGGCATTTCCTTCCCCTTGCCACAGGCACCTGGGAGCATGTCTGCACGTGGAGAAAGACTTTCCCGTGGGAAGCCGGTTTTTGTCAAACGGGTCCCAGTGCTCTGCTCCTCTCTTTTCACTCCTGTTGCCATAAGCCCAGGGAGGATGGGAGGGCTTAGAACATGGCTGGGCACTGTGGTTTCTTCAGAGAAGTGGAGGGCATTTGCTTTACCTTGCCACAAGCACTTGTGAGAGGGTCTGCACCTCAGGAAAACTGTTTCCGTGGGAAGCCGGCTTTTTTCAAAGGGGTCTCAGGGTAATGGGCCTCGGCTGTACCTCCGGCTCCCCAAAGCACATGGACGAGTTGAGGGGCTTAGACCATGCCTGGGCAATGTTGTTTCTTACACCTGGGTGTGTGGCATTTTGTTTACCCGGCTACCCCCACTTGGGATAGGTTTTCCACAGCAAGCACCTATTGTTCCTCGGAAGCCGTTTTTGCCCCAGGGGCCTCCGGGCTGTGTTCGTTGGTGTTGAACTCCTGCTAGCAAAACCGCCGGATGAGGGAAGGGTTCAGACTCTGCCTGGGCCCTGTGGTCTCTTCCAGGTCAGTGTATGGCATTTCCTTCCCCTTGCCACAGGCACCTGGGAGCATGTCTGCACGTGGAGAAAGACTTTCCCGTGGGAAGCAGGTTTTTGTCAAACGGGCCCCAGTGCTCTGCTCCTCTCTTTTCACTCCTGCTGCCAGAAGCCCAGGGAGGATGGGAGGGCTTGGAACATGGCTGGGCACTGTGGTTTCTTCCAGAGATGTGGAGGGCATTTGCTTTACCTTGCCACAACCACTTGTGAGAGGGTCTGCACCTCAGGAAAACTGTTTCCGTGGGAGCCGGCTTTTTGCAAAGGGGTCTCAGGGCCGTGGGCCTCGGCTGTCCCTCCGGCTCCCCAAATCACAGGGATGAGGTGAGGGGCTTAGACCATGCCTGGGCAATGTTGTGTCTTACACCTGGGTGTGTGGCATTTTGTTGACCCGGCTACCCCCACGTGGGATAGTTTTTCCACCGCAAGCACCTATTGTTTGTCGGAAGCCGTTTTTGCCCCAGGGGTCTCCGGGCTGTGTTCGTTGGGGTTGAACTCCTGCTAGCAAAACCGCCGGGATGAGGGAAGGGTTCAGACTGTACCTGGGCCCTGTGGTCTCTTCCAGGTCAGAGTATGGCATTTCCTTCCCCTTGCCACAGGCACCTGGGAGCATGTCTGCACGTGGAGAAAGACTTTCCCGTGGGAAGCCGGTTTTTGTCAAACGGGTCCCAGTGCTCTGCTCCTCTCTTTTCACTCCTGCTGCCAGAAGCCCAGGGAGGATGGGAGGGCTTAGTACATGGCTGGGCACTGTGGTTTCTTCCAGAGAAGTGGAGGGCATTTGCTTTACCTTGCCACAACCACTTGTGAGAGGGTCTGCACCTCAGGAAAACTGTTTCCGTGGGAAGCCGGCTTTTTGCAAAGGGGTCTCAGGGCCTCGGGCCTCGGCTGTCCCTCCGGCTCCCCAAAGCACAGGGACGAGGTGAGGGGCTTAGACCATGTCTGGGCAATGTTGTTTCTTACACCTGGGTGTGTGGCATTTTGTTTACCTGGCTACCCCCACTTGGGATAGTTTTTCCACATCAAGCACCTCTTGTTCGTCGGAAGCCGTTTTTGCCCCAGGGGTCACCGGGCTGTGTTCGTTGGGGTTGAACTCCTGCTAGCAAAACCGCCGGGATGAGGGAAGGGTTCAGACTGTGCCTGGGTCCTGTGGTCTCTTCCAGGTCAGTGTATGGCATTTCCTTCCCCTTGCCACAGACACCTGGGAGCATGTCTGCACGTGGAGAAAGACTTTCCCGTGGGAAGCCGGTTTTTGTCAAACGGGTCCCAGTGCTCTGTTCCTCTCTTTTCACTCCTGCTGCCAGAAGCCCAGGGAGGATGGGAGAGCATAGAACATGGCTGGTCACTGTGGTTTCTTCCAGAGAAGTGGAGGGCATTTGCTTTACCTTGCCACAACCACTTGTGAGAAGGTCTGCACCTCAGGAAAACTGTTTCCGTGGGAAGCCGGCTTTTTGCAAAGGGGTCTCAGGGTAATGGGCCTCGGCTGTCCCTCCGGCTCCCCAAAGCACAGGGACGAGGTGAGGGGCTTAGACCATGCCTGGGCAATGTTGTTTCTTACACCTGGGTGTGTGGCATTTTGTTTACCCGGCTACCCCCACTTGGGATAGGTTTTCCACAGCAAGCACCTATTGTTCGTCGGAAGCCGTTTTTGCCCCAGGGGTCTCCGGGTTGTTTTCGTTGGGGTTGAACTCCTGCTAGCAAAACCGCCAGGATGAGGGAAGGGTTCAGCCGGTGCCTGGGTCCTGTGGTCTCTTCCAGGTCAGTGTATGGCATTTCCTTCCCCTTGCCACAGGCACCTGGGAGCATGTCTGCACGTGGAGAAAGACTTTCCCGTGGGAAGCCGGTTTTTGTGAAACGGGTCCCAGTGCTCTGCTCCTTTCTTTTCACTCCTGCTGCCAGAAGCCCAGGGAGCATAGGAGGGCTTAGAACATGGCTGGGCACTGTGGTTTCTTCCGGAGAAGTGGAGGGCATTTGCTTTACCTTGCCACAACCACTTGTGAGAGGGTCTGCACCTCAGGAAAACTGTTTCCGTGGGAAGCCGGCTTTTTGCAAAGGGGTCTCAGGGTAATGGGCCTCGGCTGTCCCTCCGGCTCCCCAAAGCACATGGACGAGGTGAGGGGCTTAGACCATGCCTGGGCAATGTTGTTTCTTACACCTGGGTGTGTGGCATTTTGTTTACCCGGGTACCCCCACTTGGGATAGGTTTTCCACAGCAAGCACCTATTGTTCGTCGGAAGCCGTTTTTGCCCCAGGGGTCTCCGGGCTGTGTTCGTTGGGGTTGAACTCCTGCTGGCAAAACCGCCGGGATGAGGGAAGGGTTCAGACGGTGCCTGGGTCCTATGGTCTCTTCCAGGTCAGTGTATGGCATTTCCTTCCCCTTGCCACAGGCACCTGGGAGCATGTCTGCACGTGGAGAAAGGCTTTCCCGTGGGAAGCCGGTTTTTGTCAAACGGGTCCCAGTGCTCTGCTCCTCTCTTTTCACTCCTGCTGCCAGAAGCCCAGGGAGGATAGGAGGGCTTAGAACATGGCTGGGCACTGTGGTTTCTTCCGGAGAAGTGGAGGGCATTTGCTTTACCTTGCCACAACCACTTGTGAGAGGGTCTGCACCTCAGGAAAACTGTTTCCGTGGGAAGCCGGCTTTTTGCAAAGGGGTCTCAGGGTAATGGGCCTCGGCTGTCCCTCCGGCTCCCCAAAGCACAGGGACGAGGTGAGGGGCTTAGACCATGTCTGGGCAATGTTGTTTCTTACACCGGGGTGTGTGGCATTTTGTTTATCCGGCTACCCCCTCTTCAGATAGTTTTTCCACAGCAAGCACCTATTGTTCGTCGGAAGCCGTTTTTGCCCCAGGGGTCTCCGGGCTGTGTTCATTGGGGTTGAACTCCTGCTAGCAAAACCGCCGGGATGAGGGAAGGGTTCAGACTGTGCCTGGGCCCTGTGGTCTCTTCCACGTCAGTGTATGGCATTTCCTTCCCCTTGCCACAGGCACCTGGGAGCATGTCTGCACGTGGAGAAAGACTTTCCGGTGGGAAGCCGGTTTTTGTCACACGGGTCCCAGTGCTCTGCTCCTCTCTTTTCACTCCTGCTGCCAGAAGCCCAGGGAGGATGGGAGGGCTTAGAACATGGCTGGGCACTGTGGTTTCTTCCAGAGAAGTGGAGGGCATTTGCTTTACCTTGCCACAACCACTTGTGAGAGGGTCTGCACCTCAGGAAAACTGTTTCCGTGGGAAGCCTGCTTTTCGCAAAGGGGTCTCAGGGCCGTGGGCCTCAGGTATCCCTCCGGCTCCCCAAATCACAGGGACGAGGAGAGGGGCTTAGACTATGCCCGGGCAATGTTGTTTCTTACACCTGGGTGTGTGGTATTTTGTTTACCTGGCTACCCGCACTTGGGATAGGTTTTTCAACTGCAAGCACCTATTGTTCGTCGGAAGCCGTTTTTGCACCAGTGGTCTCCGGGTTGTGTTCGTTGGGGTTGAACTCCTGCTAGCAAAACCGCCGGGATGAGGGAAGGGTTCAGACGGTGCCTGGGTCCTGTGGTCTCTTCCAGGTCAGTGTATGGCATTTCCTTCCCCTTGCCACAGGCACCTGGGAGCATGTCTGCACGTGGAGAAAGACTTTCCCTTGGGAAGCCGGTTTTTGTCAAACGGGTCCCAGTGCTCTGCTCCTCTCTTTTCACTCCTGCTGTCAGAAGCCCAGGGAGGATAGGAGGGCTTAGAATATGGCTGGGCACTGTGGTTTCTTCCGGAGAAGTGGAGGGCATTTGCTTTACCTTGCCACAACCACTTGTGAGAGGGTCTGTACCTCAGGAAAACTGTTTCCATGGGAAGCCGGCTTTTTGCAAAGGGGTCTCAGGGCCTCGGGCCTCGGCTGTCCTTCCGGCTCCCCAAATCACAGGGACGAGGTGAGGGGCTTAGACCATGCCTGGGCAATGTTGTTTCTTACACCTGGGTGTGTGGCATTTTGTTTACCCGGCTACCCCCACTTGGGATAGGTTTTCCACAGCAAGCACCTATTGTTCCTCGGAAGCCGTTTTTGCCCCAGGGGTCTCCGGGCTGTGTTCGTTGGGGTTGAACTCCTGCTAGCAAAACCGCCGGGATGAGGGAAGGGTTCAGACTGTGCCTGGGCCCTGTGGTCTCTTCCAGGTCAGTGTATGGCATTTCATTCCCCTTGCCACAGGCACCTGGGAGCATGTCTGCACGTGGAGAAAGACTTTCCGGTGGGAAGCAGGTTTTTGTCAAACGGGCCCTAGTGCTCTGCTCCTCTCTTTTCACTCCTGCTGCCAGAAGCCCAGGGAGGATGGGAGGGCTTAGAACATGGCTGGGCACTGTGGTTTCTTCCAGACAAGTGGAGGGCATTTGCTTTACATTGCCACAACCACTTGTGAGAGGGTCTGCACCTCAGGAAAACTGTTTCCATGGGAACCCTGCTTTTCGCAAAGGGGTCTCAGGGCCGTGGGCCTCGGGTGTCCCTCCGGCTCCCCAAAGCACAGGGACGAGGTGAGGGGCTTAGACCATGTCTGGGCAATGTTGTTTCTTACACCTGGGTGTGTGGCATTTTGTTTACCTGGCTACCCCCACTTGGGTAGGTTTTTCAATTGCAAGCACCTATTGTTCCTCAGAAGTCGTTTTTGCCCCAGGGGTCTCCGGGCTGTGTTCGTTGGGGTTGAACTCCTGCTAGCAAAACCGCCGGGATGAGGGAAGTGTTCAGACTGTACCTGGGCCCTGTGGTCTCTTCCAGGTCAGTGTATGGCATTTCCTTCCCCTTGCCACAGGCACCTGGGAGCATGTCTGCACGTGGAGAAAGACTTTCCCGTGGGAAGCCGGTTTTTGTCAAACGGGTCCCAGTGCTCTGCTCCTCTCTTTTCACTCCTGCTGCCAGAAGCCCAGGGAGGATGGGTGGGCTTGGAACATGGCTGGGCACTGTGGTTTCTTCCAGAGAAGTGGAAAGGCATTTGCTTTACCTTGCCACAACCACTTGTGAGAGGGTCTGCACCTCAGGAAAACTGTTTCCGTGGGAAGCCGGCTTTTTGCAAAGGGGTCTCAGGGCCTCGGGCCTCGGGAGTCCCTCCGGCTCCCCAAATCACAGGGACGCGGTGAGGGGCTTAGACTATGCCTCGGCAATGTTGTTTCTTACACCTGGGTGTGTGGCATTTTGTTTATCCGGCTACCCCCACTTCGGATAGTTTTTCCACAACAAGCACCTATTGTTCGTCGGAAGCCGTTTTTGCCCCAGGGGTCTCCAGGCTGTGTTCCTTGGGGTTGAACTCCTGCTAGCAAAACCGCTGGGTTGAGGGAAGGGTTCAGACTGTGCCTGGGCCCTGTGGTCTCTTCCAAGTCAGTGTATGGCATTTCCTTCCCCTTGCCACAGGCACCTGGGAGCATGTCTGCACGTGGAGAAAGACTTTCCCGTGGGAAGCCGGTTTTTGTCAAACGGGTCCCAGTGCTCTGCTCCTCTCTTTTCACTCCTGCTGCCAGAAGCCCAGGGAGGATAGGAGGGCTTAGAACGTGGCTGGGCACTGTGGTTTCTTCCGGAGAAGTGGAGGGCATTTGCTTTACCTTGCCACAACCACTTGTGAGAGGGTCTGCACCTCAGGAAAACTGTTTCCGTGGGAAGCCAGCTTTTTGCAAAGGGGTCTCAGGGTAATGGGCCTCGGCTGTCCCTCCGGCTCCCCAAAGCACAGGGACGAGGTGAGGGGCTTAGACCATGTCTGGGCAATGTTGTTTCCTACACCTGGGTGTGTGGCATTTTGTTGATCCGGCTACCCCCTCTTCGGATAGTTTTTCCACAGCAAGCACCTATTGTTCGTCGGAAGCCGTTTTTGCCCCAGGGGTCTCCGGGCTGTGTTCGTTGGGGTTGAACTCCTGCTAGCAAAACCGCCGGGATGAGGGAAGGGTTCAGACTGTGCCTGGGCCCTGTGGTCTCTTCCAGGTCAGTGTATGGCATTTCCTTCCCCTTGTCACAGGCACCTGGGAGTATGTCTGCACGTGGAGAAAGACTTTCCCGTGGGAAGCCGGTTTTTGTCAAACGGGTCCCAGTGCTCTGCTCCTCTCTTTTCACTCCTGCTGCCAGAAGCCCAGGGAGGATGGGAGGGCTTAGAACATGGCTGGTCACTGCGGTTTCTTCCAGAGAAGTGGAGGGCATTTGCTTTACCTTGCCACAACCACTTGTGAGAGGTTCTGCACCTCAGGAAAACTGTTTCCGTCGGAAGCCTGCTTTTCGCAAAGGGGTCTCAGGGCCGTGGGCCTCGGGTGTCCCTCCGGCTCCCCAAATCACAGGGACGAGGTGAGGGGCTTAGACTATGCCCGGGCAATGTTGTTTCTTACACCTGGGTGTGTGGCATTTTGTTTACCTGGCTACCCGCACTTGGGATAGGTTTTTCAACTGCAAGCACCTATTGTTCCTCGGAAGCCGTTTTTGCCCCAGGGGTCTCCGGGCTGTGTTCGTTGGTGTTGAACTCCTGCTAGCAAAACCGCCGGGATGAGGGAAGGGTTCAGACGGTGCCTGGGTCCTGTGGTCTCTTCCAGGTCAGTGTATGGCATTTCCTTCCCCTTGCCACAGGCACCTGGGAGCATGTCTGCACGTGGAGAAAGACTTTCCCGTGGGAAGCCGGTTTTTGTCAAACGGGCCCCAGTGCTCTGCTCCTCTCTTTTCACTCCTGCTGCCAGAAGCCCAGGGAGGATGGGAGGGCTTAGAACATGGCTGGGCACTGTGGTTTCTTCCAGACAAGTGGAGGGCATTTGCTTTACATTGCCACAACCACTTGTGAGAGGGTCTGCACCTCAGGAAAACTGTTTCCATGGGAACCCTGCTTTTCGCAAAGGGGTCTCAGGGCCGTGGGCCTCGGGTGTCCCTCCGGCTCCCCAAAGCACAGGGACGAGGTGAGGGGCTTAGACCATGTCTGGGCAATGTTGTTTCTTACACCTGGGTGTGTGGCATTTTGTTTACCTGGCTACCCCCACTTGGGTAGGTTTTTCAATTGCAAGCACCTATTGTTCCTCAGAAGTCGTTTTTGCCCCAGGGGTCTCCGGGCTGTGTTCGTTGGGGTTGAACTTCTGCTAGCAAAACCGCCGGGATGAGGGAAGTGTTCAGACTGTACCTGGGCCCTGTGGTCTCTTCCAGGTCAGTGTATGGCATTTCCTTCCCCTTGTCACAGGCACCTGGGAGCATGTCTGCACGTGGAGAAAGACTTTCCCGTGGGAAGCCGGTTTTTGTCAAACGGGTCCCAGTGCTCTGCTCCTCTCTTTTCACTCCTGCTGCCAGAAGCCCAGGGAGGATGGGTGGGCTTGGAACATGGCTGGGCACTGTGGTTTCTTCCAGAGAAGTGGAAAGGCATTTGCTTTACCTTGCCACAACCACTTGTGAGAGGGTCTGCACCTCAGGAAAACTGTTTCCGTGGGAAGCCGGCTTTTTGCAAAGGGGTCTCAGGGCCTCGGGCCTCGGGTGTCCCTCCGGCTCCCCAAATCACAGGGACGAGGTGAGGGGCTTAGACTATGCCTGGGCAATGTTGTTTCTTACACCTGGGTGTGTGGCATTTTGTTTATCCGGCTACCCCCACTTCGGATAGTTTTTCCACAGCAAGCACCTATTGTTCGTCGGAAGCCGTTTTTGCCCCAGGGGTCTCCGGGCTGTGTTCATTGGGCTTGAACTCCTGCTAGCAAAACCGCCGGGTTGAGGGAAGGGTTCAGACTGTGCCTGGGCCCTGTGGTCTCTTCCAAGTCAGTGTATGGCATTTCCTTCCCCTTGCCACAGGCACCTGGGAGCATGTCTGCACGTGGAGAAAGACTTTCCCGTGGGAAGCCGGTTTTTGTCAAATGGGTCCCAGTGCTCTGCTCCTCTCTTTTCACTCCTGCTGCCAGAAGCCCGGGGAGGATGGGTGGGCTTGGAACATGGCTGGGCACTGTGGTTTCTTCCAGAGAAGTGGAAAGGCATTTGCTTTACCTTGCCACAACCACTTGTGAGAGGGTCTGCACCTCAGGAAAACTGTTTCCGTGGGAAGCCGGCTTTTTGCAAAGGGGTCTCAGGGCCTCGGGCCTCGGGTGTCCCTCCGGCTCCCCAAATCACAGGGACGACGTGAGGGGCTTAGACTATGCCTGGGCAATGTTGTTTCTTACACCTGGGAGTGTGGCATTTTGTTTACCTGGCTACCCGCACTTGGGATAGGTTTTTCAACTGCAAGCACCTATTGTTCGTCGGAAGCCGTTTTTGCCCCAGGGGACTCCGGGCTGTGTTCCTTGGGGTTGAACTCCTGCTAGCAAAACCGCCGGGATGAGGGAAGGGTTCAGACTGTGCCTGGGCCCTGTGGTCTCTTCCAGGTCAGTGTATGGCATTTCCTTCCCCTTGCCACAGGCACCTGGGAGCATGTCTGCACGTGGAGAAAGACTTTCCCGTGGGAAGCCGGTTTTTGTCAAACGGGTCCCAGTGCTCTGCTCCTCTCTTTTCACTCCTGCTGCCAGAAGCCCAGGGAGGATAGGAGGGCTTAGAACGTGGCTGGGCACTGTGGTTTCTTCCGGAGAAGTGGAGGGCATTTGCTTTACCTTGCCACAACCACTTGTGAGAGGGTCTGCACCTCAGGAAAACTGTTTCCGTGGGAAGCCAGCTTTTTGCAAAGGGGTCTCAGGGTAATGGGCCTCGGCTGTCCCTCCGGCTCCCCAAAGCACAGGGACGAGGTGAGGGGCTTAGACCATGTCTGGGCAATGTTGTTTCCTACACCTGGGTGTGTGGCATTTTGTTGATCCGGCTACCCCCTCTTCGGATAGTTTTTCCACAGCAAGCACCTATTGTTCGTCGGAAGCCGTTTTTGCCCCAGGGGTCTCCGGGCTGTGTTCGTTGGGGTTGAACTCCTGCTAGCAAAACCGCCGGGATGAGGGAAGGGTTCAGACTGTGCCTGGGCCCTGTGGTCTCTTCCAGGTCAGTGTATGGCATTTCCTTCCCCTTGTCACAGGCACCTGGGAGCATGTCTGCACGTGGAGAAAGACTTTCCCGTGGGAAGCCGGTTTTTGTCAAACGGGTCCCAGTGCTCTGCTCCTCTCTTTTCACTCCTGCTGCCAGAAGCCCAGGGAGGATGGGAGGGCTTAGAACATGGCTGGTCACTGCGGTTTCTTCCAGAGAAGTGGAGGGCATTTGCTTTACCTTGCCACAACCACTTGTGAGAGGTTCTGCACCTCAGGAAAACTGTTTCCGTCGGAAGCCTGCTTTTCGCAAAGGGGTCTCAGGGCCGTGGGCCTCGGGTGTCCCTCCGGCTCCCCAAATCACAGGGACGAGGTGAGGGGCTTAGACTATGCCCGGGCAATGTTGTTTCTTACACCTGGGTGTGTGGCATTTTGTTTACCTGGCTACCCGCACTTGGGATAGGTTTTTCAACTGCAAGCACCTATTGTTCCTCGGAAGCCGTTTTTGCCCCAGGGGTCTCCGGGCTGTGTTCGTTGGTGTTGAACTCCTGCTAGCAAAACCGCTGGGATGAGGGAAGGGTTCAGACGGTGCCTGGGTCCTGTGGTCTCTTCCAGGTCAGTGTATGGCATTTCCTTCCCCTTGCCACAGGCACCTGGGAGCATGTCTGCACGTGGAGAAAGACTTTCCCGTGGGAAGCCGGTTTTTGTCAAACGGGCCCCAGTGCTCTGCTCCTCTCTTTTCACTCCTGCTGCCAGAAGCCCAGGGAGGATGGGAGGGCTTAGAACATGGCTGGGCACTGTGGTTTCTTCCAGACAAGTGGAGGGCATTTGCTTTACATTGCCACAACCACTTGTGAGAGGGTCTGCACCTCAGGAAAACTGTTTCCATGGGAACCCTGCTTTTCGCAAAGGGGTCTCAGGGCCGTGGGCCTCGGGTGTCCCTCCGGCTCCCCAAAGCACAGGGACGAGGTGAGGGGCTTAGACCATGTCTGGGCAATGTTGTTTCTTACACCTGGGTGTGTGGCATTTTGTTTACCTGGCTACCCCCACTTGGGTAGGTTTTTCAATTGCAAGCACCTATTGTTCCTCAGAAGTCGTTTTTGCCCCAGGGGTCTCCGGGCTGTGTTCGTTGGGGTTGAACTTCTGCTAGCAAAACCGCCGGGATGAGGGAAGTGTTCAGACTGTACCTGGGCCCTGTGGTCTCTTCCAGGTCAGTGTATGGCATTTCCTTCCCCTTGTCACAGGCACCTGGGAGCATGTCTGCACGTGGAGAAAGACTTTCCCGTGGGAAGCCGGTTTTTGTCAAACGGGTCCCAGTGCTCTGCTCCTCTCTTTTCACTCCTGCTGCCAGAAGCCCAGGGAGGATGGGTGGGCTTGGAACATGGCTGGGCACTGTGGTTTCTTCCAGAGAAGTGGAAAGGCATTTGCTTTACCTTGCCACAACCACTTGTGAGAGGGTCTGCACCTCAGGAAAACTGTTTCCGTGGGAAGCCGGCTTTTTGCAAAGGGGTCTCAGGGCCTCGGGCCTCGGGTGTCCCTCCGGCTCCCCAAATCACAGGGACGAGGTGAGGGGCTTAGACTATGCCTGGGCAATGTTGTTTCTTACACCTGGGTGTGTGGCATTTTGTTTATCCGGCTACCCCCACTTCGGATAGTTTTTCCACAGCAAGCACCTATTGTTCGTCGGAAGCCGTTTTTGCCCCAGGGGTCTCCGGGCTGTGTTCATTGGGCTTGAACTCCTGCTAGCAAAACCGCCGGGTTGAGGGAAGGGTTCAGACTGTGCCTGGGCCCTGTGGTCTCTTCCAAGTCAGTGTATGGCATTTCCTTCCCCTTGCCACAGGCACCTGGGAGCATGTCTGCACGTGGAGAAAGACTTTCCCGTGGGAAGCCGGTTTTTGTCAAATGGGTCCCAGTGCTCTGCTCCTCTCTTTTCACTCCTGCTGCCAGAAGCCCGGGGAGGATGGGTGGGCTTGGAACATGGCTGGGCACTGTGGTTTCTTCCAGAGAAGTGGAAAGGCATTTGCTTTACCTTGCCACAACCACTTGTGAGAGGGTCTGCACCTCAGGAAAACTGTTTCCGTGGGAAGCCGGCTTTTTGCAAAGGGGTCTCAGGGCCTCGGGCCTCGGGTGTCCCTCCGGCTCCCCAAATCACAGGGACGACGTGAGGGGCTTAGACTATGCCTGGGCAATGTTGTTTCTTACACCTGGGAGTGTGGCATTTTGTTTACCTGGCTACCCGCACTTGGGATAGGTTTTTCAACTGCAAGCACCTATTGTTCGTCGGAAGCCGTTTTTGCCCCAGGGGACTCCGGGCTGTGTTCCTTGGGGTTGAACTCCTGCTAGCAAAACCGCCGGGATGAGGGAAGGGTTCAGACTGTGCCTGGGCCCTGTGGTCTCTTCCAGGTCAGTGTATGGCATTTCATTCCCCTTGCCACAGGCACCTGGGAGCATGTCTGCACGTGGAAAAAGACTTTCCCATGGGAAGCCGGTTTTTGTCAAACGGGTCCCAGTGCTCTGCTCCTCTCTTTTCACTCCTGCTGCCAGAAGCCCAGGGAGGATGGGAGGGCTTGGAACATGGCTGGGCACTGTGGTTTCTTCCAGAGATGTGGAGGGCATTTGCTTTACCTTGCCACAACCACTCGTGAGAGGGTCTGCACCTCAGGAAAACTGTTTCCGTGGGAAGCCGGCTTTTTGCAAAGGGGTCTCAGGGCCGTGGGCCTCGGCTGTCCCTCCGGCTCCCCAAAGCACAGGGACGAGGTGAGGGGCTTAGACCATGCCTGGGCAATGTTGTGTCTTACACCTGGGTGTGTGGCATTTTGTTGACCCGGCTACCCCCACGTGGGATAGTTTATCCACCGCAAGCACCTATTGTTCGTCGGAAGCCTTTTTTGCCCTAGGGGTCTCCGGGCTGTGTTCCTTGGGGTTGAACTCCTGCTAGCAAAACCGCCGGGATGAGGGAAGGGTTCAGACTGTACCTGGGCCCTGTGGTCTCTTCCAGGTCAGTGTATGGCATTTCCTTCCCCTTGCCACAGGCACCTGGGAGCATGTCTGCACGTGGAGAAAGACTTTCCGGTGGGAAGCCGGTTTTTGTCAAACGGGTCCCAGTGCTCTGCTCCTCTCTTTTCACTCCTGCTGCCAGAAGCCCAGGGAGGATGGGAGGTCTTAGAACATGGCTGGGCACTGTGGTTTCTTCCAGAGAAGTGGAGGGCATTTGCTTTACCTTGCCACAACCACTTGTGAGAGGGTCTGCACCTCAGGAAAACTGTTTCCGTGGGAAGCCGGCTTTTTGCAAAGGGGTCTCAGGGTAATGGGCCTCGGCTGTCCCTCCGGCTCCCCAAATCACATGGACGAGGTGAGGGGCTTAGACCATGCCTGGGCAATGTTGTTTCTTACACCTGGGTGTGTGGCATTTTGTTTACCCGGCTACCCCCACTTGGGATAGGTTTTCCACAGCAAGCACCTATTGTTCGTCGGAAGCCGTTTTTGCCCCAGGGGTCTCCGGGCTGTGTTCGTTGGGGTTGAACTCCTGCTAGCAAAACCGCCGGGATGAGGGAAGGGTTCAGACGGTGCCTGGGTCCTATGGTCTCTTCCAGGTCAGTGTATGGCATTTCCTTCCCCTTGCCACAGGCACCTGGGAGCATGTCTGCACGTGGAGAAAGGCTTTCCCGTGGGAAGCCGGTTTTTGTCAAACGGGTCCCAGTGCTCTGCTCCTCTCTTTTCACTCCTGCTGCCAGAAGCCCAGGGAGGATGGGAGGGCTTAGAACATGGCTGGGCAATGCGGTTTCTTCCAGAGAAGTGGAGGGCATTTGCTTTACCTTGCCACAACCACTTGTGAGAGGGTCTGCACCTCAGGAAAACTGTTTCCGTGGGAAGCCTGCTTTTCGCAAAGGGGTCTCAGGGCCGTGGGCCTCGGGTGTCCCTCCGGCTCCCCAAATCACAGGGACGAGGTGAGGGGCTTAGACTATGCCCGGGCAATGTTGTTTCTTACACCTGGGTGTGTGGCATTTTGTTTACCTGGCTACCCGCACTTGGGATAGGTTTTTCAACTGCAAGCACCTATTGTTCGTCGGAAGCCGTTTTTGCCCCAGGGGTCTCCGGGCTGTGTTCGTTGGGGTTGAACTCCTGCTAGCAAAACCGCCGGGATGAGGGAAGGGTTCAGACGGTGCCTGGGTCCTGTGGTCTCTTCCCGGTCAGTGTATGGCATTTCCTTCCCCTTGCCACAGGCACCTGGGAGCATGTCTGCACGTGGAGAAAGACTTTCCGGTGGGAAGCCGGTTTTTGTCAAACGGGTCCCAGTGCTCTGCTCCTCTCTTTTCACTCCTGCTGCCAGAAGCCCAGGGAGGATAGGAGGGCTTAGAACATGGCTGGGCACTGTGGTTTCTTCCGGAGAAGTGGAGGGCATTTGCTTTACCTTGTCACAACCACTTGTGAGAGGGTCTGTACCTCAGGAAAACTGTTTCCGTGGGAAGCCGGCTTTTTGCAAAGGGGTCTCAGGGCCGAGGGCCTCGGCTGTCCCTCCGGCTCCCCAAATCACAGGGACGAGTTGAGGGGCTTAGACCATGCCTGGGCAATGTTGTTTCTTACACCTGGGTGTGTGGCATTTTGTTTACCCGGCTACCCCCACTTGGGATAGGTTTTCCACAGCAAGCACCTATTGTTCGTTGGAAGCCGTTTTTGCCCCAGGGGTCTCCGGGCTGTGTTCGTTGGGGTTGAACTCCTGCTAGCAAAACCGCCGGGATGAGGGAAGGGTTCAGACTGTGCCTGGGCCCTGTGGTCTCTTCCAGGTCAGTGTATGGCATTTCCTTCCCCTTGCCACAGGCACCTGGGAGCATGTCTGCACGTGGAGAAAGACTTTCCCGTGGGAAGCCGGTTTTAGTCAAACGGGTCCCAGTGCTCTGCTCCTCTCTTTTCACTCCTGCTGCCAGAAGCCCAGGGAGGATAGGAGGGCTTAGAACATGGCTGGGCACTGTGGTTTCTTCCGGAGAAGTGGAGGGCATTTGCTTTACCTTGTCACAACCACTTGTGAGAGGGTCTGCACCTCAGGAAAACTGTTTCCGTGGGAAGCCTGCTTTTCGCAAAGGGGTCTCAGGGCCGTGGGCCTCGGGTGTCCCTCCGGCTCCCCAAATCACAGGGACGAGGTGAGGGGCTTAGACTATCCCCGGGCAATGTTGTTTCTTACACCTGGGTGTGTGGCATTTTGTTTACCTGGCTACCCGCACTTCGGATAGGTTTTTCAACTGCAAGCACCTACTGTTCGTCGGAAGCCGTTTTTGCACCAGTGGTCTCCGGGCTGTGTTCGTTGGGGTTGAACTCCTGCTAGCAAAACCGCCGGGATGAGGGAAGGGTTCAGACGGTGCCTGGGTCCTGTGGTCTCTTCCAGGTCAGTGTATGGCATTTCCTTCCCCTTGCCACAGGCACCTGGGAGCATGTCTGCACGTGGAGAAAGACTTTCCGGTGGGAAGCCGGTTTTTGTCAAACGGGTCCCAGTGCTCTGCTCCTCTCTTTTCACTCTTGCTGCCAGAAGCCCAGGGAGGATAGGAGGGCTTAGAACATGGCTGGGCACTGTGGTTTCTTCCGGAGAAGTGGAGGGCATTTGCTTTACCTTGCCACAACCACTTGTGAGAGGGTCTGTACCTCAGGAAAACTGTTTCCGTGGGAAGCCGGCTTTTTGCAAAGGGGTCTCAGGGCCGAGGGCCTCGGCTGTCCCTCCGGCTCCCCAAATCACAGGGACGAGGTGAGGGGCTTGGACTATGCCTGGGCAATGTTGTTTCTTACACCTGGGTGTGTGGCATTTTGTTTACCTGGCTACCCGCACTTGGGATAGGTTTTTCAACTGCAAGCACCTATTGTTCGTCGGAAGCCGTTTTTGCCCCAGGGGACTCCGGGCTGTGTTCCTTGGGGTTGAACTCCTGCTAGCAAAACCGCCGGGATGAGGGAAGGGTTCAGACTGTGCCTGGGCCCTGTGGTCTCTTCCAGGTCAGTGTATGGCATTTCCTTCCCCTTGCCACAGGCACCTGGGAGCATGTCTGCACGTGGAAAAAGACTTTCCCATGGGAAGCCGGTTTTTGTCAAACGGGTCCCAGTGCTCTGCTCCTCTCTTTTCACTCCTGCTGCCAGAAGCCCAGGGAGGATGGGAGGGCTTGGAACATGGCTGGGCACTGTGGTTTCTTCCAGAGATGTGGAGGGCATTTGCTTTACCTTGCCACAACCACTTGTGAGAGGGTCTGCACCTCAGGAAAACTGTTTCCGTGGGAAGCCGGCTTTTTGCAAAGGGGTCTCAGGGCCGTGGGCCTCGGCTGTCCCTCCGGCTCCCCAAATCACAGGGACGAGGTGAGGGGCTTAGACCATGCCTGGGCAATGTTGTGTCTTACCCCTGGGTGTGTGGCATTTTGTTGACCCGGCTACCCCCACGTGGGATAGTTTTTCCACCTCAAGCACCTATTGTTGGTCGGAAGCCGTTTTTGCCCTAGGGGTCTCCGGGCTGTGTTCGTTGGGGTTGAACTCCTGCTAGCAAAACCGCCGGGATGAGGGAAGGGTTCAGACTGTGACTGGGCCCTGTGGTCTCTTCCAGGTCAGTGTATGGCATTTCCTTCCCCTTGCCACAGGCACCTGGGAGCATGTCTGCACGTGGAGAAAGACTTTCCCGTGGGAAGCCGGTTTTTGTCAAACGGGTCCCAGTGCTCTGCTCCTCTCTTTTCACTCCTGCTGCCAGAAGCCCAGGGAGGATGGGAGGGCTTAGAACATGGCTGGGCACTGTGGTTTCTTCCAGAGAAGTGGAGGGCATTTGCTTTACCTTGCCACAACCACTTGTGAGAGGGTCTGCACCTCAGGAAAACTGTTTCCGTGGGAAGCCGGCTTTTTGCAAAGGGGTCTCAGGGTAATGGGCCTCTTCTGTCCCTCCGGCTCCCCAAAGCACAGGGACGAGGTGAGGGGCTTAGACCATGCCTGGGCAATGTTGTTTCTTACACCTGGGTGTGTGGCATTTTGTTTACCCGGCTACCCCCACTTGGGATAGGTTTTCCACAGCAAGCACCTATTGTTCGTCGGAAGCCGTTTTTGCCCCAGGGGTCTCCGGGCTGTGTTCCTTGGGGTTGAACTCCTGCTAGCAAAACCGCCAGGATGAGGGAAGGGTTCAGACGGTGCCTGGGTCCTGTGGTCTCTTCCAGGTCAGTGTATGGCATTTCCTTCCCCTTGCCACAGGCACCTGGGAGCATGTCTGCACGTGGAGAAAGACTTTCCCGTGGGAAGCCGGTTTTTGTCAAACGGGTCCCAGTGCTCTGCTCCTCTCTTTTCACTCCTGCTGCCAGAAGCCCAGGGAGGGTAGGAGGGCTTAGAACATGGCTGGGCACTGTGGTTTCTTCCGGAGAAGTGGAGGGCATTTGCTTTACCTTGCCACAACCACTTGTGAGAGGGTCTGCACCTCAGGAAAACTGTTTCCGTGGGAAGCCGGCTTTTTGCAAAGGGGTCTCAGGGTAATGGGCCTCGGCTGTCCCTCCGGCTCCCCAAAGCACATGGACGAGGTGAGGGGCTTAGACCATGCCTGGGCAATGTTGTTTCTTACACCTGGGTGTGTGGCATTTTGTTTACCCGGCTACCCCCACTTGGGATAGGTTTTCCACAGCAAGCACCTATTGTTCGTCGGAAGCCGTTTTTGCCCCAGGGGTCTCCGGGCTGTGTTCGTTGGGGTTGAACTCCTGCTAGCAAAACCGCCGGGATGAGGGAAGGGTTCAGACGGTGCCTGGGTCCTATGGTCTCTTCCAGGTCAGTGTATGGCATTTCCTTCCCCTTGCCACAGGCACCTGGGAGCATGTCTGCACGTGGAGAAAGGCTTTCCCGTGGGAAGCCGGTTTTTGTCAAACGGGTCCCAGTGCTCTGCTCCTCTCTTTTCACTCCTGCTGCCAGAAGCCCAGGGAGGATAGGAGGGCTTAGAATATGGCTGGGCACTGTGGTTTCTTCCGGAGAAGTGGAGGGCATTTGCTTTACCTTGCCACAACCACTTGTGAGAGGGTCTGTACCTCAGGAAAACTGTTTCCATGGGAAGCCGGCTTTTTGCAAAGGGGTCTCAGGGCCTCGGGCCTCGGCTGTCCTTCCGGCTCCCCAAATCACAGGGACGAGGTGAGGGGCTTAGACCATGCCTGGGCAATGTTGTTTCTTACACCTGGGTGTGTGGCATTTTGTTTACCCGGCTACCCCCACTTGGGATAGGTTTTCCACAGCAAGCACCTATTGTTCCTCGGAAGCCGTTTTTGCCCCAGGGGTCTCCGGGCTGTGTTCGTTGGGGTTGAACTCCTGCTAGCAAAACCGCCGGGATGAGGGAAGGGTTCAGACTGTGCCTGGGCCCTGTGGTCTCTTCCAGGTCAGTGTATGGCATTTCATTCCCCTTGCCACAGGCACCTGGGAGCATGTCTGCACGTGGAGAAAGACTTTCCGGTGGGAAGCCGGTTTTTGTCAAACGGGCCCCAGTGCTCTGCTCCTCTCTTTTCACTCCTGCTGCCAGAAGCCCAGGGAGGATGGGAGGGCTTAGAACATGGCTGGGCACTGTGGTTTCTTCCAGACAAGTGGAGGGCATTTGCTTTACATTGCCACAACCACTTGTGAGAGGGTCTGCACCTCAGGAAAACTGTTTCCATGGGAACCCTGCTTTTCGCAAAGGGGTCTCAGGGCCGTGGGCCTCGGGTGTCCCTCCGGCTCCCCAAAGCACAGGGACGAGGTGAGGGGCTTAGACCATGTCTGGGCAATGTTGTTTCTTACACCTGGGTGTGTGGCATTTTGTTTACCTGGCTACCCCCACTTGGGTAGGTTTTTCAATTGCAAGCACCTATTGTTCCTCAGAAGTCGTTTTTGCCCCAGGGGTCTCCGGGCTGTGTTCCTTGGGGTTGAACTCCTGCTAGCAAAACCGCCGGGATGAGGGAAGTGTTCAGACTGTACCTGGGCCCTGTGGTCTCTTCCAGGTCAGTGTATGGCATTTCCTTCCCCTTGCCACAGGCACCTGGGAGCATGTCTGCACGTGGAGAAAGACTTTCCCGTGGGAAGCCGGTTTTTGTCAAACGGGTCCCAGTGCTCTGCTCCTCTCTTTTCACTCCTGCTGCCAGAAGCCCAGGGAGGATGGGTGGGCTTGGAACATGGCTGGGCACTGTGGTTTCTTCCAGAGAAGTGGAAAGGCATTTGCTTTACCTTGCCACAACCACTTGTGAGAGGGTCTGCACCTCAGGAAAACTGTTTCCGTGGGAAGCCGGCTTTTTGCAAAGGGGTCTCAGGGCCTCGGGCCTCGGGTGTCCCTCCGGCTCCCCAAATCACAGGGACGAGGTGAGGGGCTTAGACTATGCCTCGGCAATGTTGTTTCTTACACCTGGGTGTGTGGCATTTTGTTTATCAGGCTACCCCCACTTCGGATAGTTTTTCCACAACAAGCACCTATTGTTCGTCGGAAGCCGTTTTTGCCCCAGGGGTCTCCAGGCTGTGTTCCTTGGGGTTGAACTCCTGCTAGCAAAACCGCTGGGTTGAGGGAAGGGTTCAGACTGTGCCTGGGCCCTGTGGTCTCTTCCAAGTCAGTGTATGGCATTTCCTTCCCCTTGCCACAGGCACCTGGGAGCATGTCTGCACGTGGAGAAAGACTTTCCCGTGGGAAGCCGGTTTTTGTCAAACGGGTCCCAGTGCTCTGCTCCTCTCTTTTCACTCCTGCTGCCAGAAGCCCAGGGAGGATAGGAGGGCTTAGAACGTGGCTGGGCACTGTGGTTTCTTCCGGAGAAGTGGAGGGCATTTGCTTTACCTTGCCACAACCACTTGTGAGAGGGTCTGCACCTCAGGAAAACTGTTTCCGTGGGAAGCCAGCTTTTTGCAAAGGGGTCTCAGGGTAATGGGCCTCGGCTGTCCCTCCGGCTCCCCAAAGCACAGGGACGAGGTGAGGGGCTTAGACCATGTCTGGGCAATGTTGTTTCCTACACCTGGGTGTGTGGCATTTTGTTGATCCGGCTACCCCCTCTTCGGATAGTTTTTCCACAGCAAGCACCTATTGTTCGTCGGAAGCCGTTTTTGCCCCAGGGGTCTCCGGGCTGTGTTCGTTGGGGTTGAACTCCTGCTAGCAAAACCGCCGGGATGAGGGAAGGGTTCAGACTGTGCCTGGGCCCTGTGGTCTCTTCCAGGTCAGTGTATGGCATTTCCTTCCCCTTGTCACAGGCACCTGGGAGCATGTCTGCACGTGGAGAAAGACTTTCCCGTGGGAAGCCGGTTTTTGTCAAACGGGTCCCAGTGCTCTGCTCCTCTCTTTTCACTCCTGCTGCCAGAAGCCCAGGGAGGATGGGAGGGCTTAGAACATGGCTGGTCACTGCGGTTTCTTCCAGAGAAGTGGAGGGCATTTGCTTTACCTTGCCACAACCACTTGTGAGAGGTTCTGCACCTCAGGAAAACTGTTTCCGTCGGAAGCCTGCTTTTCGCAAAGGGGTCTCAGGGCCGTGGGCCTCGGGTGTCCCTCCGGCTCCCCAAATCACAGGGACGAGGTGAGGGGCTTAGACTATGCCCGGGCAATGTTGTTTCTTACACCTGGGTGTGTGGCATTTTGTTTACCTGGCTACCCGCACTTGGGATAGGTTTTTCAACTGCAAGCACCTATTGTTCCTCGGAAGCCGTTTTTGCCCCAGGGGTCTCCGGGCTGTGTTCGTTGGTGTTGAACTCCTGCTAGCAAAACCGCCGGGATGAGGGAAGGGTTCAGACGGTGCCTGGGTCCTGTGGTCTCTTCCAGGTCAGTGTATGGCATTTCCTTCCCCTTGCCACAGGCACCTGGGAGCATGTCTGCACGTGGAGAAAGACTTTCCCGTGGGAAGCCGGTTTTTGTCAAACGGGTCCCAGTGCTCTGCTCCGCTCTTTTCACTCCTGCTGCCAGAAGCCCAGGGAGGATGGGAGGGCTTAGAACATGGCTGGGCACTGTGGTTTCTTCCAGACAAGTGGAGGGCATTTGCTTTACATTGCCACAACCACTTGTGAGAGGGTCTGCACCTCAGGAAAACTGTTTCCATGGGAACCCTGCTTTTCGCAAAGGGGTCTCAGGGCCGTGGGCCTCGGGTGTCCCTCCGGCTCCCCAAAGCACAGGGACGAGGTGAGGGGCTTAGACCATGTCTGGGCAATGTTGTTTCTTACACCTGGGTGTGTGGCATTTTGTTTACCTGGCTACCCCCACTTGGGTAGGTTTTTCAATTGCAAGCACCTATTGTTCCTCAGAAGTCGTTTTTGCCCCAGGGGTCTCCGGGCTGTGTTCTTTGGGGTTGAACTTCTGCTAGCAAAACCGCCGGGATGAGGGAAGTGTTCAGACTGTACCTGGGCCCTGTGGTCTCTTCCAGGTCAGTGTATGGCATTTCCTTCCCCTTGTCACAGGCACCTGGGAGCATGTCTGCACGTGGAGAAAGACTTTCCCGTGGGAAGCCGGTTTTTGTCAAACGGGTCCCAGTGCTCTGCTCCTCTCTTTTCACTCCTGCTGCCAGAAGCCCAGGGAGGATGGGTGGGCTTGGAACATGGCTGGGCACTGTGGTTTCTTCCAGAGAAGTGGAAAGGCATTTGCTTTACCTTGCCACAACCACTTGTGAGAGGGTCTGCACCTCAGGAAAACTGTTTCCGTGGGAAGCCGGCTTTTACAAAGGGGTCTCAGGGCCTCGGGCCTCGGGTGTCCCTCCGGCTCCCCAAATCACAGGGACGAGGTGAGGGGCTTAGACTATGCCTGGGCAATGTTGTTTCTTACACCTGGGTGTGTGGCATTTTGTTTATCCGGCTACCCCCACTTCGGATAGTTTTTCCACAGCAAGCACCTATTGTTCGTCGGAAGCCGTTTTTGCCCCAGGGGTCTCCGGGCTGTGTTCATTGGGCTTGAACTCCTGCTAGCAAAACCGCCGGGTTGAGGGAAGGGTTCAGACTGTGCCTGGGCCCTGTGGTCTCTTCCAAGTCAGTGTATGGCATTTCCTTCCCCTTGCCACAGGCACCTGGGAGCATGTCTGCACGTGGAGAAAGACTTTCCCGTGGGAAGCCGGTTTTTGTCAAATGGGTCCCAGTGCTCTGCTCCTCTCTTTTCACTCCTGCTGCCAGAAGCCCGGGGAGGATGGGTGGGCTTGGAACATGGCTGGGCACTGTGGTTTCTTCCAGAGAAGTGGAAAGGCATTTGCTTTACCTTGCCACAACCACTTGTGAGAGGGTCTGCACCTCAGGAAAACTGTTTCCGTGGGAAGCCGGCTTTTTGCAAAGGGGTCTCAGGGCCTCGGGCCTCGGGTGTCCCTCCGGCTCCCCAAATCACAGGGACGACGTGAGGGGCTTAGACTATGCCTGGGCAATGTTGTTTCTTACACCTGGGAGTGTGGCATTTTGTTTACCTGGCTACCCGCACTTGGGATAGGTTTTTCAACTGCAAGCACCTATTGTTCGTCGGAAGCCGTTTTTGCCCCAGGGGACTCCGGGCTGTGTTCCTTGGGGTTGAACTCCTGCTAGCAAAACCGCCGGGATGAGGGAAGGGTTCAGACTGTGCCTGGGCCCTGTGGTCTCTTCCAGGTCAGTGTATGGCATTTCCTTCCCCTTGCCACAGGCACCTGGGAGCATGTCTGCACGTGGAGAAAGACTTTCCCGTGGGAAGCCGGTTTTTGTCAAACGGGTCCCAGTGCTCTGCTCCTCTCTTTTCACTCCTGCTGCCAGAAGCCCAGGGAGGATAGGAGGGCTTAGAACGTGGCTGGGCACTGTGGTTTCTTCCGGAGAAGTGGAGGGCATTTGCTTTACCTTGCCACAACCACTTGTGAGAGGGTCTGCACCTCAGGAAAACTGTTTCCGTGGGAAGCCAGCTTTTTGCAAAGGGGTCTCAGGGTAATGGGCCTCGGCTGTCCCTCCGGCTCCCCAAAGCACAGGGACGAGGTGAGGGGCTTAGACCATGTCTGGGCAATGTTGTTTCCTACACCTGGGTGTGTGGCATTTTGTTGATCCGGCTACCCCCTCTTCGGATAGTTTTTCCACAGCAAGCACCTATTGTTCGTCGGAAGCCGTTTTTGCCCCAGGGGTCTCCGGGCTGTGTTCGTTGGGGTTGAACTCCTGCTAGCAAAACCGCCGGGATGAGGGAAGGGTTCAGACTGTGCCTGGGCCCTGTGGTCTCTTCCAGGTCAGTGTATGGCATTTCCTTCCCCTTGTCACAGGCACCTGGGAGCATGTCTGCACGTGGAGAAAGACTTTCCCGTGGGAAGCCGGTTTTTGTCAAACGGGTCCCAGTGCTCTGCTCCTCTCTTTTCACTCCTGCTGCCAGAAGCCCAGGGAGGATGGGAGGGCTTAGAACATGGCTGGTCACTGCGGTTTCTTCCAGAGAAGTGGAGGGCATTTGCTTTACCTTGCCACAACCACTTGTGAGAGGTTCTGCACCTCAGGAAAACTGTTTCCGTCGGAAGCCTGCTTTTCGCAAAGGGGTCTCAGGGCCGTGGGCCTCGGGTGTCCCTGCGGCTCCCCAAATCACAGGGACGAGGTGAGGGGCTTAGACTATGCCCGGGCAATGTTGTTTCTTACACCTGGGTGTGTGGCATTTTGTTTACCTGGCTACCCGCACTTGGGATAGGTTTTTCAACTGCAAGCACCTATTGTTCCTCGGAAGCCGTTTTTGCCCCAGGGGTCTCCGGGCTGTGTTCGTTGGTGTTGAACTCCTGCTAGCAAAACCGCCGGGATGAGGGAAGGGTTCAGACGGTGCCTGGGTCCTGTGGTCTCTTCCAGGTCAGTGTATGGCATTTCCTTCCCCTTGCCACAGGCACCTGGGAGCATGTCTGCACGTGGAGAAAGACTTTCCCGTGGGAAGCCGGTTTTTGTCAAACGGGCCCCAGTGCTCTGCTCCTCTCTTTTCACTCCTGCTGCCAGAAGCCCAGGGAGGATGGGAGGGCTTAGAACATGGCTGGGCACTGTGGTTTCTTCCAGACAAGTGGAGGGCATTTGCTTTACATTGCCACAACCACTTGTGAGAGGGTCTGCACCTCAGGAAAACTGTTTCCATGGGAACCCTGCTTTTCGCAAAGGGGTCTCAGGGCCGTGGGCCTCGGGTGTCCCTCCGGCTCCCCAAAGCACAGGGACGAGGTGAGGGGCTTAGACCATGTCTGGGCAATGTTGTTTCTTACACCTGGGTGTGTGGCATTTTGTTTACCTGGCTACCCCCACTTGGGTAGGTTTTTCAATTGCAAGCACCTATTGTTCCTCAGAAGTCGTTTTTGCCCCAGGGGTCTCCGGGCTGTGTTCGTTGGGGTTGAACTTCTGCTAGCAAAACCGCCGGGATGAGGGAAGTGTTCAGACTGTACCTGGGCCCTGTGGTCTCTTCCAGGTCAGTGTATGGCATTTCCTTCCCCTTGTCACAGGCACCTGGGAGCATGTCTGCACGTGGAGAAAGACTTTCCCGTGGGAAGCCGGTTTTTGTCAAACGGGTCCCAGTGCTCTGCTCCTCTCTTTTCACTCCTGCTGCCAGAAGCCCAGGGAGGATGGGTGGGCTTGGAACATGGCTGGGCACTGTGGTTTCTTCCAGAGAAGTGGAAAGGCATTTGCTTTACCTTGCCACAACCACTTGTGAGAGGGTCTGCACCTCAGGAAAACTGTTTCCGTGGGAAGCCGGCTTTTTGCAAAGGGGTCTCAGGGCCTCGGGCCTCGGGTGTCCCTCCGGCTCCCCAAATCACAGGGACGAGGTGAGGGGCTTAGACTATGCCTGGGCAATGTTGTTTCTTACACCTGGGTGTGTGGCATTTTGTTTATCCGGCTACCCCCACTTCGGATAGTTTTTCCACAGCAAGCACCTATTGTTCGTCGGAAGCCGTTTTTGCCCCAGGGGTCTCCGGGCTGTGTTCATTGGGCTTGAACTCCTGCTAGCAAAACCGCCGGGTTGAGGGAAGGGTTCAGACTGTGCCTGGGCCCTGTGGTCTCTTCCAAGTCAGTGTATGGCATTTCCTTCCCCTTCCCACAGGCACCTGGGAGCATGTCTGCACGTGGAGAAAGACTTTCCCGTGGGAAGCCGGTTTTTGTCAAATGGGTCCCAGTGCTCTGCTCCTCTCTTTTCACTCCTGCTGCCAGAAGCCCGGGGAGGATGGGTGGGCTTGGAACATGGCTGGGCACTGTGGTTTCTTCCAGAGAAGTGGAAAGGCATTTGCTTTACCTTGC
This sequence comes from Ursus americanus, assembly GCF_024610735.1. NCBI lineage: Eukaryota > Metazoa > Chordata > Mammalia > Carnivora > Ursidae > Ursus > Ursus americanus. The sequence goes on along the minus strand of NC_142155.1, from coordinate 36,074,359 downwards.
CACAACCACTTGTGAGAGGGTCTGCACCTCAGGAAAACTGTTTCCGTGGGAAGCCGGCTTTTTGCAAAGGGGTCTCAGGGCCTCGGGCCTCGGGTGTCCCTCCGGCTCCCCAAATCACAGGGACGACGTGAGGGGCTTAGACTATGCCTGGGCAATGTTGTTTCTTACACCTGGGAGTGTGGCATTTTGTTTACCTGGCTACCCGCACTTGGGATAGGTTTTTCAACTGCAAGCACCTATTGTTCGTCGGAAGCCGTTTTTGCCCCAGGGGACTCCGGGCTGTGTTCCTTGGGGTTGAACTCCTGCTAGCAAAACCGCCGGGATGAGGGAAGGGTTCAGACTGTGCCTGGGCCCTGTGGTCTCTTCCAGGTCAGTGTATGGCATTTCATTCCCCTTGCCACAGGCACCTGGGAGCATGTCTGCACGTGGAAAAAGACTTTCCCATGGGAAGCCGGTTTTTGTCAAACGGGTCCCAGTGCTCTGCTCCTCTCTTTTCACTCCTGCTGCCAGAAGCCCAGGGAGGATGGGAGGGCTTGGAACATGGCTGGGCACTGTGGTTTCTTCCAGAGATGTGGAGGGCATTTGCTTTACCTTGCCACAACCACTCGTGAGAGGGTCTGCACCTCAGGAAAACTGTTTCCGTGGGAAGCCGGCTTTTTGCAAAGGGGTCTCAGGGCCGTGGGCCTCGGCTGTCCCTCCGGCTCCCCAAAGCACAGGGACGAGGTGAGGGGCTTAGACCATGCCTGGGCAATGTTGTGTCTTACACCTGGGTGTGTGGCATTTTGTTGACCCGGCTACCCCCACGTGGGATAGTTTATCCACCGCAAGCACCTATTGTTCGTCGGAAGCCTTTTTTGCCCTAGGGGTCTCCGGGCTGTGTTCCTTGGGGTTGAACTCCTGCTAGCAAAACCGCCGGGATGAGGGAAGGGTTCAGACTGTACCTGGGCCCTGTGGTCTCTTCCAGGTCAGTGTATGGCATTTCCTTCCCCTTGCCACAGGCACCTGGGAGCATGTCTGCACGTGGAGAAAGACTTTCCGGTGGGAAGCCGGTTTTTGTCAAACGGGTCCCAGTGCTCTGCTCCTCTCTTTTCACTCCTGCTGCCAGAAGCCCAGGGAGGATGGGAGGTCTTAGAACATGGCTGGGCACTGTGGTTTCTTCCAGAGAAGTGGAGGGCATTTGCTTTACCTTGCCACAACCACTTGTGAGAGGGTCTGCACCTCAGGAAAACTGTTTCCGTGGGAAGCCGGCTTTTTGCAAAGGGGTCTCAGGGTAATGGGCCTCGGCTGTCCCTCCGGCTCCCCAAATCACATGGACGAGGTGAGGGGCTTAGACCATGCCTGGGCAATGTTGTTTCTTACACCTGGGTGTGTGGCATTTTGTTTACCCGGCTACCCCCACTTGGGATAGGTTTTCCACAGCAAGCACCTATTGTTCGTCGGAAGCCGTTTTTGCCCCAGGGGTCTCCGGGCTGTGTTCGTTGGGGTTGAACTCCTGCTAGCAAAACCGCCGGGATGAGGGAAGGGTTCAGACGGTGCCTGGGTCCTATGGTCTCTTCCAGGTCAGTGTATGGCATTTCCTTCCCCTTGCCACAGGCACCTGGGAGCATGTCTGCACGTGGAGAAAGGCTTTCCCGTGGGAAGCCGGTTTTTGTCAAACGGGTCCCAGTGCTCTGCTCCTCTCTTTTCACTCCTGCTGCCAGAAGCCCAGGGAGGATGGGAGGGCTTAGAACATGGCTGGGCAATGCGGTTTCTTCCAGAGAAGTGGAGGGCATTTGCTTTACCTTGCCACAACCACTTGTGAGAGGGTCTGCACCTCAGGAAAACTGTTTCCGTGGGAAGCCTGCTTTTCGCAAAGGGGTCTCAGGGCCGTGGGCCTCGGGTGTCCCTCCGGCTCCCCAAATCACAGGGACGAGGTGAGGGGCTTAGACTATGCCCGGGCAATGTTGTTTCTTACACCTGGGTGTGTGGCATTTTGTTTACCTGGCTACCCGCACTTGGGATAGGTTTTTCAACTGCAAGCACCTATTGTTCGTCGGAAGCCGTTTTTGCCCCAGGGGTCTCCGGGCTGTGTTCGTTGGGGTTGAACTCCTGCTAGCAAAACCGCCGGGATGAGGGAAGGGTTCAGACGGTGCCTGGGTCCTGTGGTCTCTTCCCGGTCAGTGTATGGCATTTCCTTCCCCTTGCCACAGGCACCTGGGAGCATGTCTGCACGTGGAGAAAGACTTTCTGGTGGGAAGCCGGTTTTTGTCAAACGGGTCCCAGTGCTCTGCTCCTCTCTTTTCACTCCTGCTGCCAGAAGCCCAGGGAGGATAGGAGGGCTTAGAACATGGCTGGGCACTGTGGTTTCTTCCGGAGAAGTGGAGGGCATTTGCTTTACCTTGTCACAACCACTTGTGAGAGGGTCTGTACCTCAGGAAAACTGTTTCCGTGGGAAGCCGGCTTTTTGCAAAGGGGTCTCAGGGCCGAGGGCCTCGGCTGTCCCTCCGGCTCCCCAAATCACAGGGACGAGGTGAGGGGCTTAGACCATGCCTGGGCAATGTTGTTTCTTACACCTGGGTGTGTGGCATTTTGTTTACCCGGCTACCCCCACTTGGGATAGGTTTTCCACAGCAAGCACCTATTGTTCGTTGGAAGCCGTTTTTGCCCCAGGGGTCTCCGGGCTGTGTTCGTTGGGGTTGAACTCCTGCTAGCAAAACCGCCGGGATGAGGGAAGGGTTCAGACTGTGCCTGGGCCCTGTGGTCTCTTCCAGGTCAGTGTATGGCATTTCCTTCCCCTTGCCACAGGCACCTGGGAGCATGTCTGCACGTGGAGAAAGACTTTCCGGTGGGAAGCCGGTTTTTGTCAAACGGGTCCCAGTGCTCTGCTCCTCTCTTTTCACTCCTGCTGCCAGAAGCCCAGGGAGGATAGGAGGGCTTAGAACATGGCTGGGCACTGTGGTTTCTTCCGGAGAAGTGGAGGGCATTTGCTTTACCTTGTCACAACCACTTGTGAGAGGGTCTGCACCTCAGGAAAACTGTTTCCGTGGGAAGCCTGCTTTTCGCAAAGGGGTCTCAGGGCCGTGGGCCTCGGGTGTCCCTCCGGCTCCCCAAATCACAGGGACGAGGTGAGGGGCTTAGACTATCCCCGGGCAATGTTGTTTCTTACACCTGGGTGTGTGGCATTTTGTTTACCTGGCTACCCGCACTTCGGATAGGTTTTTCAACTGCAAGCACCTACTGTTCGTCGGAAGCCGTTTTTGCACCAGTGGTCTCCGGGCTGTGTTCGTTGGGGTTGAACTCCTGCTAGCAAAACCGCCGGGATGAGGGAAGGGTTCAGACGGTGCCTGGGTCCTGTGGTCTCTTCCAGGTCAGTGTATGGCATTTCCTTCCCCTTGCCACAGGCACCTGGGAGCATGTCTGCACGTGGAGAAAGACTTTCCGGTGGGAAGCCGGTTTTTGTCAAACGGGTCCCAGTGCTCTGCTCCTCTCTTTTCACTCTTGCTGCCAGAAGCCCAGGGAGGATAGGAGGGCTTAGAACATGGCTGGGCACTGTGGTTTCTTCCGGAGAAGTGGAGGGCATTTGCTTTACCTTGCCACAACCACTTGTGAGAGGGTCTGTACCTCAGGAAAACTGTTTCCGTGGGAAGCCGGCTTTTTGCAAAGGGGTCTCAGGGCCGAGGGCCTCGGCTGTCCCTCCGGCTCCCCAAATCACAGGGACGAGGTGAGGGGCTTGGACTATGCCTGGGCAATGTTGTTTCTTACACCTGGGTGTGTGGCATTTTGTTTACCTGGCTACCCGCACTTGGGATAGGTTTTTCAACTGCAAGCGCCTATTGTTCGTCGGAAGCCGTTTTTGCCCCAGGGGACTCCGGGCTGTGTTCCTTGGGGTTGAACTCCTGCTAGCAAAACCGCCGGGATGAGGGAAGGGTTCAGACTGTGCCTGGGCCCTGTGGTCTCTTCCAGGTCAGTGTATGGCATTTCCTTCCCCTTGCCACAGGCACCTGGGAGCATGTCTGCACGTGGAAAAAGACTTTCCCATGGGAAGCCGGTTTTTGTCAAACGGGTCCCAGTGCTCTGCTCCTCTCTTTTCACTCCTGCTGCCAGAAGCCCAGGGAGGATGGGAGGGCTTGGAACATGGCTGGGCACTGTGGTTTCTTCCAGAGATGTGGAGGGCATTTGCTTTACCTTGCCACAACCACTTGTGAGAGGGTCTGCACCTCAGGAAAACTGTTTCCGTGGGAAGCCGGCTTTTTGCAAAGGGGTCTCAGGGCCGTGGGCCTCGGCTGTCCCTCCGGCTCCCCAAATCACAGGGACGAGGTGAGGGGCTTAGACCATGCCTGGGCAATGTTGTGTCTTACCCCTGGGTGTGTGGCATTTTGTTGACCCGGCTACCCCCACGTGGGATAGTTTTTCCACCGCAAGCACCTATTGTTGGTCGGAAGCCGTTTTTGCCCTAGGGGTCTCCGGGCTGTGTTCGTTGGGGTTGAACTCCTGCTAGCAAAACCGCCGGGATGAGGGAAGGGTTCAGACTGTGACTGGGCCCTGTGGTCTCTTCCAGGTCAGTGTATGGCATTTCCTCCCCTTGCCACAGGCACCTGGGAGCATGTCTGCACGTGGAGAAAGACTTTCCCGTGGGAAGCCGGTTTTTGTCAAACGGGTCCCAGTGCTCTGCTCCTCTCTTTTCACTCCTGCTGCCAGAAGCCCAGGGAGGATGGGAGGGCTTAGAACATGGCTGGGCACTGTGGTTTCTTCCAGAGAAGTGGAGGGCATTTGCTTTACCTTGCCACAACCACTTGTGAGAGGGTCTGCACCTCAGGAAAACTGTTTCCGTGGGAAGCCGGCTTTTTGCAAAGGGGTCTCAGGGTAATGGGCCTCTTCTGTCCCTCCGGCTCCCCAAAGCACAGGGACGAGGTGAGGGGCTTAGACCATGCCTGGGCAATGTTGTTTCTTACACCTGGGTGTGTGGCATTTTGTTTACCCGGCTACCCCCACTTGGGATAGGTTTTCCACAGCAAGCACCTATTGTTCGTCGGAAGCCGTTTTTGCCCCAGGGGTCTCCGGGCTGTGTTCCTTGGAGTTGAACTCCTGCTAGCAAAACCGCCAGGATGAGGGAAGCGTTCAGACGGTGCCTGGGTCCTGTGGTCTCTTCCAGGTCAGTGTATGGCATTTCCTTCCCCTTGCCACAGGCACCTGGGAGCACGTCTGCACGTGGAGAAAGACTTTCCCGTGGGAAGCCGGTTTTTGTCAAACGGGTCCCAGTGCTCTGCTCCTCTCTTTTCACTCCTGCTGCCAGAAGCCCAGGGAGGGTAGGAGGGCTTAGAACATGGCTGGGCACTGTGGTTTCTTCCGGAGAAGTGGAGGGCATTTGCTTTACCTTGCCACAACCACTTGTGAGAGGGTCTGCACCTCAGGAAAACTGTTTCCGTGGGAAGCCGGCTTTTTGCAAAGGGGTCTCAGGGTAATGGGCCTCGGCTGTCCCTCCGGCTCCCCAAAGCACATGGACGAGGTGAGGGGCTTAGACCATGCCTGGGCAATGTTGTTTCTTACACCTGGGTGTGTGGCATTTTGTTTACCCGGCTACCCCCACTTGGGATAGGTTTTCCACAGCAAGCACCTATTGTTCGTCGGAAGCCGTTTTTGCCCCAGGGGTCTCCGGGCTGTGTTCGTTGGGGTTGAACTCCTGCTAGCAAAACCGCCGGGATGAGGGAAGGGTTCAGACGGTGCCTGGGTCCTATGGTCTCTTCCAGGTCAGTGTATGGCATTTCCTTCCCCTTGCCACAGGCACCTGGGAGCATGTCTGCACGTGGAGAAAGGCTTTCCCGTGGGAAGCCGGTTTTTGTCAAACGGGTCCCAGTGCTCTGCTCCTCTCTTTTCACTCCTGCTGCCAGAAGCCCAGGGAGGATGGGAGGGCTTAGAACATGGCTGGGCACTGCGGTTTCTTCCAGAGAAGTGGAGGGCATTTGCTTTACCTTGCCACAACCACTTGTGAGAGGGTCTGCACCGCAGGAAAACTGTTTCCGTGGGAAGCCTGCTTTTCGCAAAGGGGTCTCAGGGCCGTGGGCCTCGGGTGTCCCTCCGGCTCCCCAAATCACAGGGACGAGGTGAGGGGCTTAGACCATGCCTGGGCAATGTTGTTTCTTACACCTGGGTGTGTGGCATTTTGTTTACCTGGCTACCCGCACTTGGGATAGGTTTTTCAACTGCAAGCACCTATTGTTCGTCTGAAGCCGTTTTTGCACCAGTGGTCACCGGGCTGTGTTCGTTGGGGTTGAACTCCTGCTAGCAAAACCGCCGGGATGAGGGAAGGGTTCAGACGGTGCCTGGGTCCTGTGGTCTCTTCCCGGTCAGTGTATGGCATTTCCTTCCCCTTGCCACAGGCACCTGGGAGCATGTCTGCACGTGGAGAAAGACTTTCCGGTGGGAAGCCGGGTTTTGTCAAACGGGTCCCAGTGCTCTGCTCCTCTCTTTTCACTCTTGCTGCCAGAAGCCCAGGGAGGATAGGAGGGCTTAGAACATGGCTGGGCACTGTGGTTTCTTCCGGAGAAGTGGAGGGCATTTGCTTTACCTTGCCACAACCACTTGTGAGAGGGTCTGTACCTCAGGAAAACTGTTTCCGTGGGAAGCCGGCTTTTTGCAAAGGGGTCTCAGGGCCGAGGGCCTCGGCTGTCCCTCCGGCTCCCCAAATCACAGGGACGAGGTGAGGGGCTTAGACCATGTCTGGGCAATGTTGTTTCTTACACCTGGGTGTGTGGCATTTTGTTTACCTGGCTACCCCCACTTGGCATAGGTTTTTCCACCGCAAGCACCTCTTGTTCGTCGGAAGCCGTTTTTGCCCCAGGGGTCTCCGGGCTGTGTTCCTTGGGCTTGAACTCCTGCTAGCAAAACCGCCGGGTTGAGGGAAGGGTTCAGACTGTGCCTGGGCCCTGTGGTCTCTTCCAAGTCAGTGTATGGCATTTCCTTCCCCTTGCCACAGGCACCTGGGAGCATGTCTGCACGTGGAGAAAGACTTTCCGGTGGGAAGCCGGTTTTTGTCAAACGGGCCCCAGTGCTCTGCTCCTCTCTTTTCACTCCTGCTGCCAGAAGCCCAGGGAGGATGGGAGGGCTTAGAACATGGCTGGGCACTGTGGTTTCTTCCAGACAAGTGGAGGGCATTTGCTTTACATTGCCACAACCACTTGTGAGAGGGTCTGCACCTCAGGAAAACTGTTTCCATGGGAACCCTGCTTTTCGCAAAGGGGTCTCAGGGCCGTGGGCCTCGGGTGTCCCTCCGGCTCCCCAAAGCACAGGGACGAGGTGAGGGGCTTAGACCATGTCTGGGCAATGTTGTTTCTTACACCTGGGTGTGTGGCATTTTGTTTACCTGGCTACCCCCACTTGGGTAGGTTTTTCAATTGCAAGCACCTATTGTTCCTCAGAAGTCGTTTTTGCCCCAGGGGTCTCCGGGCTGTGTTCGTTGGGGTTGAACTCCTGCTAGCAAAACCGCCGGGATGAGGGAAGTGTTCAGACTGTACCTGGGCCCTGTGGTCTCTTCCAGGTCAGTGTATGGCATTTCCTTCCCCTTGCCACAGGCACCTGGGAGCATGTCTGCACGTGGAGAAAGACTTTCCCGTGGGAAGCCGGTTTTTGTCAAACGGGTCCCAGTGCTCTGCTCCTCTCTTTTCACTCCTGCTGCCAGAAGCCCAGGGAGGATGGGTGGGCTTGGAACATGGCTGGGCACTGTGGTTTCTTCCAGAGAAGTGGAAAGGCATTTGCTTTACCTTGCCACAACCACTTGTGAGAGGGTCTGCACCTCAGGAAAACTGTTTCCGTGGGAAGCCGGCTTTTTGCAAAGGGGTCTCAGGGCCTCGGGCCTCGGGTGTCCCTCCGGCTCCCCAAATCACAGGGACGAGGTGAGGGGCTTAGACTATGCCTCGGCAATGTTGTTTCTTACACCTGGGTGTGTGGCATTTTGTTTATCCGGCTACCCCCACTTCGGATAGTTTTTCCACAACAAGCACCTATTGTTCGTCGGAAGCCGTTTTTGCCCCAGGGGTCTCCAGGCTGTGTTCCTTGGGGTTGAACTCCTGCTAGCAAAACCGCTGGGTTGAGGGAAGGGTTCAGACTGTGCCTGGGCCCTGTGGTCTCTTCCAAGTCAGTGTATGGCATTTCCTTCCCCTTGCCACAGGCACCTGGGAGCATGTCTGCACGTGGAGAAAGACTTTCCCGTGGGAAGCCGGTTTTTGTCAAACGGGTCCCAGTGCTCTGCTCCTCTCTTTTCACTCCTGCTGCCAGAAGCCCAGGGAGGATAGGAGGGCTTAGAACGTGGCTGGGCACTGTGGTTTCTTCCGGAGAAGTGGAGGGCATTTGCTTTACCTTGCCACAACCACTTGTGAGAGGTTCTGCACCTCAGGAAAACTGTTTCCGTCGGAAGCCTGCTTTTCGCAAAGGGGTCTCAGGGCCGTGGGCCTCGGGTGTCCCTCCGGCTCCCCAAATCACAGGGACGAGGTGAGGGGCTTAGACTATGCCCGGGCAATGTTGTTTCTTACACCTGGGTGTGTGGCATTTTGTTTACCTGGCTACCCGCACTTGGGATAGGTTTTTCAACTGCAAGCACCTATTGTTCCTCGGAAGCCGTTTTTGCCCCAGGGGTCTCCGGGCTGTGTTCGTTGGTGTTGAACTCCTGCTAGCAAAACCGCCGGGATGAGGGAAGGGTTCAGACGGTGCCTGGGTCCTGTGGTCTCTTCCAGGTCAGTGTATGGCATTTCCTTCCCCTTGCCACAGGCACCTGGGAGCATGTCTGCACGTGGAGAAAGACTTTCCCGTGGGAAGCCGGTTTTTGTCAAACGGGCCCCAGTGCTCTGCTCCTCTCTTTTCACTCCTGCTGCCAGAAGCCCAGGGAGGATGGGAGGGCTTAGAACATGGCTGGGCACTGTGGTTTCTTCCAGACAAGTGGAGGGCATTTGCTTTACATTGCCACAACCACTTGTGAGAGGGTCTGCACCTCAGGAAAACTGTTTCCATGGGAACCCTGCTTTTCGCAAAGGGGTCTCAGGGCCGTGGGCCTCGGGTGTCCCTCCGGCTCCCCAAAGCACAGGGACGAGGTGAGGGGCTTAGACCATGTCTGGGCAATGTTGTTTCTTACACCTGGGTGTGTGGCATTTTGTTTACCTGGCTACCCCCACTTGGGTAGGTTTTTCAATTGCAAGCACCTATTGTTCCTCAGAAGTCGTTTTTGCCCCAGGGGTCTCCGGGCTGTGTTCGTTGGGGTTGAACTTCTGCTAGCAAAACCGCCGGGATGAGGGAAGTGTTCAGACTGTACCTGGGCCCTGTGGTCTCTTCCAGGTCAGTGTATGGCATTTCCTTCCCCTTGTCACAGGCACCTGGGAGCATGTCTGCACGTGGAGAAAGACTTTCCCGTGGGAAGCCGGTTTTTGTCAAACGGGTCCCAGTGCTCTGCTCCTCTCTTTTCACTCCTGCTGCCAGAAGCCCAGGGAGGATGGGTGGGCTTGGAACATGGCTGGGCACTGTGGTTTCTTCCAGAGAAGTGGAAAGGCATTTGCTTTACCTTGCCACAACCACTTGTGAGAGGGTCTGCACCTCAGGAAAACTGTTTCCGTGGGAAGCCGGCTTTTTGCAAAGGGGTCTCAGGGCCTCGGGCCTCGGGTGTCCCTCCGGCTCCCCAAATCACAGGGACGAGGTGAGGGGCTTAGACTATGCCTGGGCAATGTTGTTTCTTACACCTGGGTGTGTGGCATTTTGTTTATCCGGCTACCCCCACTTCGGATAGTTTTTCCACAGCAAGCACCTATTGTTCGTCGGAAGCCGTTTTTGCCCCAGGGGTCTCCAGGCTGTGTTCGTTGGGGTTGAACTCCTGCTAGCAAAACCGCTGGGTTGAGGGAAGGGTTCAGACTGTGCCTGGGCCCTGTGGTCTCTTCCAAGTCAGTGTATGGCATTTCCTTCCCCTTGCCACAGGCACCTGGGAGCATGTCTGCACGTGGAGAAAGACTTTCCCGTGGGAAGCCGGTTTTTGTCAAACGGGTCCCAGTGCTCTGCTCCTCTCTTTTCACTCCTGCTGCCAGAAGCCCAGGGAGGATAGGAGGGCTTAGAACGTGGCTGGGCACTGTGGTTTCTTCCGGAGAAGTGGAGGGCATTTGCTTTACCTTGCCACAACCACTTGTGAGAGGGTCTGCACCTCAGGAAAACTGTTTCCGTGGGAAGCCGGCTTTTTGCAAAGGGGTCTCAGGGTAATGGGCCTCGGCTGTCCCTCCGGCTCCCCAAAGCACAGGGACGAGGTGAGGGGCTTAGACCATGTCTGGGCAATGTTGTTTCTTACACCTGGGTGTGTGGCATTTTGTTTATCCGGCTACCCCCTCTTCGGATAGTTTTTCCACAGCAAGCACCTATTGTTCGTCGGAAGCCGTTTTTGCCCCAGGGGTCTCCGGGCTGTGTTCGTTGGGGTTGAACTCCTGCTAGCAAAACCGCCGGGATGAGGGAAGGGTTCAGACTGTGCCTGGGCCCTGTGGTCTCTTCCAGGTCAGTGTATGGCATTTCCTTCCCCTTGTCACAGGCACCTGGGAGCATGTCTGCACGTGGAGAAAGACTTTCCCGTGGGAAGCCGGTTTTTGTCAAACGGGTCCCAGTGCTCTGCTCCTCTCTTTTCACTCCTGCTGCCAGAAGCCCAGGGAGGATGGGAGGGCTTAGAACATGGCTGGTCACTGCGGTTTCTTCCAGAGAAGTGGAGGGCATTTGCTTTACCTTGCCACAACCACTTGTGAGAGGGTCTGCACCTCAGGAAAACTGTTTCCGTGGGAAGCCTGCTTTTCGCAAAAGGGTCTCAGGGCCGTGGGCCTCGGGTGTCCCTCCGGCTCCCCAAATCACAGGGACGAGGTGAGGGGCTTAGACTATGCCCGGGCAATGTTGTTTCTTACACCTGGGTGTGTGGCATTTTGTTTACCTGGCTACCCGCACTTGGGATAGGTTTTTCAACTGCAAGCACCTATTGTTCCTCGGAAGCCGTTTTTGCCCCAGGGGTCTCCGGGCTGTGTTCCTTGGGGTTGAACTCCTGCTAGCAAAACCGCCGGGATGAGGGAAGGGTTCAGACTGTGCCTGGGCCCTGTGGTCTCTTCCAGGTCAGTGTATGGCATTTCCTTCCCCTTGCCACAGGCACCTGGGAGCATGTCTGCACGTGGAGAAAGACTTTCCCGTGGGAAGCCGGTTTTTGTCAAACGGGTCCCAGTGCTCTGCTCCTCTCTTTTCACTCCTGCTGCCAGAAGCCCAGGGAGGATGGGAGGGCTTAGAACATGGCTGGGCACTGTGGTTTCTTCCAGACAAGTGGAGGGCATTTGCTTTACCTTGCCACAACCACTTGTGAGAGGGTCTGCACCTCAGGAAAACTGTTTCCGTGGGAAGCCGGCTTTTCGCAAAGGGGTCTCAGGGCCGTGGGCCTCGGCTGTCCCTCCGGCTCCCCAAAGCACAGGGACGAGGTGAGGGGCTTAGACCATGTCTGGGCAATGCTGTTTCTTACACCTGGGTGTGTGGCATTTTGTTTACCCGGCTACCCCCACTTGGGATAGGTTTTCCACAACAAGCACCTATTGTTCGTCGGAAGCCGTTTTTGCCCCAGGGGTCTCCGGGCTGTGTTCCTTGGGGTTGAACTCCTGCTAGCAAAACCGCCGGGATGAGGGAAGGGTTCAGACGGTGCCTGGGCCCTGTGGTCTCTTCCAGGTCAGTGTATGGCATTTCCTTCCCCTTGCCACAGGCACCTGGGAGCATGTCTGCACGTGGAGAAAGACTTTCCCGTGGGAAGCCGGTTTTTGTCAAACGGGTCCCAGTGCTCTGCTCCTCTCTTTTCACTCCTGCTGCCAGAAGCCCAGGGAGGATGGGAGGGCTTAGAACATGGCTGGGCACTGTGGTTTCTTCCAGACAAGTGGAGGGCATTTGCTTTACCTTGCCACAACCACTTGTGAGAGGGTCTGCACCTCAGGAAAACTGTTTCCGTGGGAAGCCGGCTTTTCGCAAAGGGGTCTCAGGGCCGTGGGCCTCGGCTGTCCCTCCGGCTCCCCAAAGCACAGGGACGAGGTGAGGGGCTTAGACCATGTCTGGGCAATGCTGTTTCTTACACCTGGGTGTGTGGCATTTTGTTTACCCGGCTACCCCCACTTGGGATAGGTTTTCCACAACAAGCACCTATTGTTCGTCGGAAGCCGTTTTTGCCCCAGGGGTCTCCGGGCTGTGTTCCTTGGGGTTGAACTCCTGCTAGCAAAACCGCCGGGATGAGGGAAGGGTTCAGACGGTGCCTGGGTCCTGTGGTCTCTTCCAGGTCAGTGTATGGCATTTCCTTCCCCTTGCCACAGGCACCTGGGAGCATGTCTGCACGTGGAGAAAGACTTTCCCGTGGGAAGCCGGTTTTTGTCAAACGGGTCCCAGTGCTCTGCTCCTCTCTTTTCACTCCTGCTGCCAGAAGCCCAGGGAGGATAGGAGCGCTTAGAACATGGCTGAGCACTGTGGTTTCTTCCGGAGAAGTGGAGGGCATTTGCTTGACCTTGCCACAACCACTTGTGAGAGGGTCTGCACCTCAGGAAAACTGTTTACATGGGAACCCTGCTTTTCGCAAAGGGGTCTCAGGGCCGTGGGCCTCGGGTGTCCCTCCGGCTCCCCAAATCACAGGGACGAGGTGAGGGGCTTAGACTATGCCTGGGCAATGTTGTTTCTTACACCTGGGTGTGTGGCATTTTGTTTACCTGGCTACCCCCACTTGGGTAGGTTTTTCAATTGCAAGCACCTATTGTTCCTCCGAAGTCGTTTTTGCCCCAGGGGTCTCCGGGCTGTGTTCTTTGGGGTTGAACTCCTGCTAGCAAAACCGCCGGGTTGAGGGAAGGGTTCAGACTGTGCCTGGGCCCTGTGGTCTCTTCCAAGTCAGTGTATGGCATTTCCTTCCCTTGCCACAGGCACCTGGGAGCATGTCTGCACGTGGAGAAAGACTTTCCCGTGGGAAGCCGGTTTTTGTCAAACGGGTCCCAGTGCTCTGCTCCTCTCTTTTCACTCCTGCTGCCAGAAGCCCAGGGAGGATGGGAGGGCTTGGAACATGGCTGGACACTGTGGTTTCTTCCAGAGAAGTGGAAAGGCATTTGCTTTACCTTGCCACAACCACTTGTGAGAGGGTCTGCACCTCAGGAAAACTGTTTCCGTGGGGAGCCGGCTTTTTGCAAAGGGGTCTCAGGGCCTCGGGCCTCGGGTGTCCCTCTGGCTCCCCAAATCACAGGGACGAGGTGAGGGGCTTAGACTATGCCTGGGGAATGTTGTTTCTTACACCTGGGTGTGTGGTATTTTGTTTACCTGGCTACTCGCACTTGGGATAGGTTTTTCAACTGCAAGCACCTATTGTTCGTCGGAAGCCGTTTTTGCACCAGTGGTCTCCGGGTTGTGTTCGTTGGGGTTGAACTCCTGCTAGCAAAACCGCCGGGATGAGGGAAGGGTTCAGACGGTGCCTGGGTCCTGTGGTCTCTTCCAGGTCAGTGTATGGCATTTCCTTCCCCTTGCCACAGGCACCTGGGAGCATGTCTGCACGTGGAGAAAGACTTTCCCTTGGGAAGCCGGTTTTTGTCAAACGGGTCCCAGTGCTCTGCTCCTCTCTTTTCACTCCTGCTGTCAGAAGCCCAGGGAGGATAGGAGGGCTTAGAATATGGCTGGGCACTGTGGTTTCTTCCGGAGAAGTGGAGGGCATTTGCTTTACCTTGCCACAACCACTTGTGAGAGGGTCTGTACCTCAGGAAAACTGTTTCCATGGGAAGCCGGCTTTTTGCAAAGGGGTCTCAGGGCCTCGGGCCTCGGCTGTCCCTCCGGCTCCCCAAATCACAGGGACGAGGTGAGGGGCTTAGACCATGCCTGGGCAATGTTGTTTCTTACACCTGGGTGTGTGGCATTTTGTTTACCCGGCTACCCCCACTTGGGATAGGTTTTCCACAGCAAGCACCTATTGTTCCTCGGAAGCCGTTTTTGCCCCAGGGGTCTCCGGGCTGTGTTCCTTGGGGTTGAACTCCTGCTAGCAAAACCGCCGGGATGAGGGAAGGGTTCAGACTGTGCCTGGGCCCTGTGGTCTTTTCCAGGTCAGTGTATGGCATTTCATTCCCCTTGCCACAGGCACCTGGGAGCATGTCTGCACGGGGAGAAAGACTTTCCCGTGGGAAGCCGGTTTTTGTCAAACGGGCCCCAGTGCTCTGCTCCTCTCTTTTCACTCCTGCTGCCAGAAGCCCAGGGAGGATGGGAGGGCTTAGAACATGGCTGGGCACTGTGGTTTCTTCCAGACAAGTGGAGGGCATTTGCTTTACATTGCCACAACCACTTGTGAGAGGGTCTGCACCTCAGGAAAACTGTTTCCATGGGAACCCTGCTTTTCGCAAAGGGGTCTCAGGGCCGTGGGCCTCGGCTGTCCCTCCGGCTCCCCAAAGCACATGGACGAGGTGAGGGGCTTAGACCATGCCTGGGCAATGTTGTTTCTTACACCTGGGTGTGTGGCATTTTGTTTACCCAGCTACCCCCACTTGGGATAGGTTTTCCACATCAAGCACCTATTGTTCGTAGGAAGCCGTTTTTGCCCCAGGGGTCTCCGGGCTGTGTTCGTTGGGTTTGAACTCCTGTTAGCAAAACCGCCGGGATGAGGGAAGGGTTCAGACTGTGCCTGGGCCCTGTGGTCTCTTCCAGGTCAGTGTATGGCATTTCCTTCCCCTTGCCACAGGCACCTGGGAGCATGTCTGCACGTGGAGAAAGACTTTCCCGTGGGAAGCCGGTTTTTGTCAAACGGGTCCCAGTGCTCTGCTCCTCTCTTTTCACTCCTGCTGCCAGAAGCCCAGGGAGGATGGGAGGGCTTAGAACATGGCTGGGCACTGTGGTTTCTTCCAGACAAGTGGAGGGAATTTGCTTTACATTTCCACAACCACTTGTGAGAGGGTCTGCACCTCAGGAAAACTGTTTCCGTGGGAAGCCGGCTTTTTGCAAAGGGGTCTCAGGGCCGTGGGCCTCGGGTGTCCCTCCGGCTCCCCAAATCACAGGGACGAGGTGAGGGGCTTAGACTATGCCTGGGGAATGTTGTTTCTTACACCTGGGTGTGTGGCATTTTGTTTATCTGGCTACCCGCAGTTGGGATAGGTTTTTCAACTGCAAGCACCTATTGTTCGTCGGAAGCCGTTTTTGCTCCAGGGGTCTCCGGGCTGTGTTCCTTGGGGTTGAACTCCTGCTAGCAAAACCGCCGGGATGAGGGAAGGGTTCAGACGGTGCCTGGGTCCTGTGGTCTCTTCCAGGTCAGTGTATGGCATTTCCTTCCCCTTGCCACAGGCACCTGGGAGCGTGTCTGCACGTGGAGAAAGACTTTCCCGTGGGAAGCCGGTTTTTGTCAAACGGGTCCCAGTGCTCTGCTCCTCTCTTTTCACTCCTGCTGCCAGAAGCCCAGGGAGGATAGGAGGGCTTAGAACATGGCTGGGCACTGTGGTTTCTTCCGCAGAAGTGGAGGGCATTTGCTTTACCTTGCCACAACCACTTGTGAGAGGGTCTGCACCTCAGGAAAACTGTTTACATGGGAACCCTGCTTTTCGCAAAGGGGTCTCAGGGCCGTGGGCCTCGGGTGTCCCTCCGGCTCCCCAAATCACAGGGACGAGGTGAGGGGCTTAGACTATGCGTGGGCAATGTTGTTTCTTACACCTGGGTGTGTGGCATTTTGTTTACCTGGCTACCCCCACTTGGGTAGGTTTTTCAATTGCAAGCACCTATTGTTCCTCCGAAGTCGTTTTTGCCCCAGGGGTCTCCGGGCTGTGTTCTTTGGGGTTGAACTCCTGCTAGCAAAACCGCCGGGTTGAGGGAAGGGTTCAGACTGTGCCTGGGCCCTGTGGTCTCTTCCAAGTCAGTGTATGGCATTTCCTTCCCCTTGCCACAGGCACCTGGGAGCATGTCTGCACGTGGAGAAAGACTTTCCCTTGGGAAGCCGGTTTTTGTCAAACGGGTCCCAGTGCTCTGCTCCTCTCTTTTCACTCCTGCTGTCAGAAGCCCAGGGAGGATAGGAGGGCTTAGAACATGGCTGGGCACTGCGGTTTCTTCCAGAGAAGTGGAAAGGCATTTGCTTTACCTTGCCACAACCACTTGTGAGAGGGTCTGCACCTCAGGAAAACTGTTTCCGTGGGAAGCCGGCTTTTTGCAAAGGGGTCTCAGGGCCTCGGGCCTCGGCTGTCCCTCCGGCTCCCCAAATCACAGGGACGAGGTGAGGGGCTTAGACCATGCCTGGGCAATGTTGTTTCTTACACCTGGGTGTGTGGCATTTTGTTTACCCGGCTACCCCCACTTGGGATAGGTTTTCCACAGCAAGCACCTATTGTTCCTCGGAAGCCGTTTTTGCCCCAGGGGTCTCCGGGCTGTGTTCGTTGGGGTTGAACTCCTGCTAGCAAAACCGCCGGGATGAGGGAAGGGTTCAGACTGTGCCTGGGCCGTGTGGTCTCTTCCAGGTCAGTGTATGGCATTTCCTTCCCCTTGCCACAGGCACCTGGGAGCATGTCTGCACGTGGAGAAAGACTTTCCCGTGGGAAGCCGGTTTTTGTCAAACGGGTCCCAGTGCTCTGCTCCTCTCTTTTCACTCCTGCTGCCAGAAACCCAGGGAGGATAGGAGGGCTTAGAACATGGCTGGGCACTGTGGTTTCTTCCGGAGAAGTGGAGGGCATTTGCTTTACCTTGCCACAACCACTTGTGAGAGGGTCTGTACCTCAGGAAAACTGTTTCCGTGGGAAGCCGGCTTTTTGCAAAGGGGTCTCAGGGCCGAGGGCCTCGGCTGTCCCTCCGGCTCCCCAAATCACAGGGACGAGTTGAGGGGCTTAGACCATGCCTGGGCAATGTTGTTTCTTACACCTGGGTGTGTGGCATTTTGTTTACCCGGCTACCCCCACTTGGGATAGGTTTTCCACAGCAAGCACCTATTGTTCCTCGGAAGCCGTTTTTGCCCCAGGGGTCTCCGGGCTGTGTTCGTTGGGGTTGAACTCCTGCTTGCAAAACCGCCGGGATGAGGGAAGGGTTCAGACTGTGCCTGGGCCCTGTGGTCTCTTCCAGGTCAGTGTATGGCATTTCCTTCCCCTTGCCACAGGCACCTGGGAGCATGTCTGCACGTGGAGAAAGACTTTCCCGTGGGAAGCCGGTTTTTGTCAAACGGGTCCCAGTGCTCTGCTCCTCTCTTTTCACTCCTGCTGCCAGAAGCCCAGGGAGGATGGGAGGGCTTAGAACATGGCTGGGCACTGTGGTTTCTTCCAGACAAGTGGAGGGAATTTGCTTTACATTGCCACAACCACTTGTGAGAGGGTCTGCACCTCAGGAAAACTGTTTCCGTGGGAAGCCGGCTTTTTGCAAAGGGGTCTCAGGGCCGTGGGCCTCGGGTGTCCCTCCGGCTCCCCAAATCACAGGGACGAGGTGAGGGGCTTAGACTATGCCTGGGGAATGTTGTTTCTTACACCTGGGTGTGTGGCATTTTGTTTACCTGGCTACCCGCACTTGGGATAGGTTTTTCAACTGCAAGCACCTATTGTTCGTCGGAAGCCGTTTTTGCCCCAGGGGTCTTCGGGCTGTGTTCCTTGCGGTTGAACTCCTGCTAGCAAAACCGCCAGGATGAGGGAAGGGTTCAGACGGTGCCTGGGTGTTGTGGTCTCTTCCAGGTCAGTGTATGGCATTTCCTTCCCCTTGCCACAGGCACCTGGGAGCCTGTCTGCACGTGGAGAAAGACTTTCCCTTGGGAAGCCGGTTTTTGTCAAACGGGTCCCAGTGCTCTGCTCCTCTCTTTTCACTCCTGCTGTCAGAAGCCCAGGGAGGATAGGAGGGCTTAGAATATGGCTGGGCACTGTGGTTTCTTCCGGAGAAGTGGAGGGCATTTGCTTTACCTTGCCACAACCACTTGTGAGAGGGTCTGTACCTCAGGAAAACTGTTTCCGTGGGAAGCCGGCTTTTTGCAAAGGGGTCTCAGGGCCTCGGGCCTCGGCTGTCCCTCCGGCTCCCCAAATCACAGGGACGAGGTGAGGGGCTTAGACCATGCCTGGGCAATGTTGTTTCTTACACCTGGGTGTGTGGCATTTTGTTTACCCGGCTACCCCCACTTGGGATAGGTTTTCCACAGCAAGCACCTATTGTTCCTCGGAAGCCGTTTTTGCCCCAGGGTTCTCCGGGCTGTGTTCGTTGGGATTGAACTCCTGCTAGCAAAACCGCCGGGATGAGGGAAGGGTTCAGACTGTGCCTGGGCCCTGTGGTCTCTTCCAGGTCAGTGTATGGCATTTCATTCCCCTTGCCACAGGCACCTGGGAACATGTCTGCACGTGGAGAAAGACTTTCCCGTGGGAAGCCGGTTTTTGTCAAACGGGCCCCAGTGCTCTGCTCCTCTCTTTTCACTCCTGCTGCCAGAAGCCCAGGGAGGATGGGAGGGCTTAGAACATGGCTGGGCACTGTGGTTTCTTCCAGACAAGTGGAGGGCATTTGCTTTACATTGCCACAACCACTTGTGAGAGGGTCTGCACCTCAGGAAAACTGTTTCCATGGGAACCCTGCTTTTCGCAAAGGGGTCTCAGGGCCGTGGGCCTCGGGTGTCCCTCCGGCTCCCCAAAGCACAGGGACGAGGTGAGGGGCTTAGACCATGTCTGGGCAATGTTGTTTCTTACACCTGGGTGTGTGGCATTTTGTTTACCTGGCTACCCCCACTTGGGTAGGTTTTTCAATTGCAAGCATCTATTGTTCCTCAGAAGTCGTTTTTGCCCCAGGGGTCTCCGGGCTGTGTTCCTTGGGGTTGAACTCCTGCTAGCAAAACCGCCGGGATGAGGGTAGTGTTCAGACTGTACCTGGGCCCTGTGGTCTCTTCCAGGTCAGTGTATGGCATTTCCTTCCCCTTGCCACAGGCACCTGGGAGCATGTCTGAACGTGGAGAAAGACTTTCCCGTGGGAAGCCGGTTTTTGTCAAACGGGTCCCAGTGCTCTGCTCCTCTCTTTTCACTCCTGCTGCCAGAAGCCCAGGGAGGATGGGTGGGCTTGGAACATGGCTGGGCACTGTGGTTTCTTCCAGAGAAGTGGAAAGGCTTTTGCTTTACCTTGCCACAACCACTTGTGAGAGGGTCTGCACCTCAGGAAAACTGTTTCCGTGGGAAGCCGGCTTTTTGCAAAGGGGTCTCAGGGCCTCGGGCCTCGGGTGTCCCTCCGGCTCCCCAAAGCACAGGGACGAGGTGAGGGGCTTAGACCATGCCTGGGCAATGTTGTTTCTTACACCTGGGTGTGTGGCATTTTGTTTACCCGGCTACCCCCACTTGGGATAGGTTTTCCACAGCAAGCACCTATTGTTCGTCGGAAGCCGTTTTTGCCCCAGGGGTCTCCGGGCTGTGTTCATTGGGGTTGAACTCCTGCTAGCAAAACCGCCAGGATGAGGGAAGAGTTCAGACGGTGCCTGGGTCCTGTGGTCTCTTCCAGGTCAGTGTATGGCATTTCCTTCCCCTTGCCACAGGCACCTGGGAGCATGTCTGCACGTGGAGAAAGACTTTCCCGTGGGAAGCCGGTTTTTGTCAAACGGGTCCCAGTGCTCTGCTCCTCTCTTTTCACTCCTGCTGCCAGAAGCCCAGGGAGGATAGGAGGGCTTAGAACATGGCTGGGCACTGTGGTTTCTTCCGGAGAAGTGGAGGGCATTTGCTTTACCTTGCCACAACCACTTGTGAGAGGGTCTGCACCTCAGGAAAACTGTTTCCGTGGGAAGCCGGCTTTTTGCAAAGGGGTCTCAGGGTAATGGGCCTCGGCTGTCCCTCCGGCTCCCCAAAGCACATGGACGAGGTGAGGGGCTTAGACCATGCCTGGGCAATGTTGTTTCTTACACCTGGGTGTGTGGCATTTTGTTTACCCGGCTACCCCCACTTGGGATAGGTTTTCCACATCAAGCACCTATTGTTCGTCGGAAGCCGTTTTTGCCCCAGGGGTCTCCGGGCTCTGTTCGTTGGGGTTGAACTCCTGCTAGCAAAACCGCCGGGATGAGGGAAGGGTTCAGACGGTGCCTGGGTCCTATGGTCTCTTCCAGGTCAGTGTATGGCATTTCCTTCCCCTTGCCACAGGCACCTGGGAGCATGTCTGCACGTGGAGAAAGGCTTTCCCGTGGGAAGCCGGTTTTTGTCAAACGGGTCCCAGTGCTCTGCTCCTCTCTTTTCACTCCTGCTGCCAGAAGCCCAGGGAGGATAGGAGGGCTTAGAACATGGCTGGGCACTGTGGTTTCTTCCGGAGAAGTGGAGGGCATTTGCTTTACCTTGCCACAACCACTTGTGAGAGGGTCTGCACCTCAGGAAAACTGTTTCCGTGGGAAGCCTGCTTTTCGCAAAGGGGTCTCAGGGCCGTGGGCCTCGGGTGTCCCTCCGGCTCCCCAAATCACAGGGACGAGGTGAGGGGCTTAGACTATGCCCGGGCAATGTTGTTTCTTACACCTGGGTGTGTGGCATTTTGTTTACCTGGCTACCCGCACTTGGGATAGGTTTTTCAACTGCAAGCACCTATTGTTCGTCGGAAGCCGTTTTTGCACCAGTGGTCTCCGGGCTGTGTTCGTTGGGGTTGAACTCCTGCTAGCAAAACCGCCGGGATGAGGGAAGGGTTCAGACGGTGCCTGGGTCCTGTGGTCTCTTCCCGGTCAGTGTATGGCATTTCCTTCCCCTTGCCACAGGCACCTGGGAGCATGTCTGCACGTGGAGAAAGACTTTCCGGTGGGAAGCCGGTTTTTGTCAAACGGGTCCCAGTGCTCTGCTCCTCTCTTTTCACTCCTGCTGCCAGAAGCCCAGGGAGGATAGGAGGGCTTAGAACATGGCTGGGCACTGTGGTTTCTTCCGGAGAAGTGGAGGGCATTTTCTTTACCTTGCCACAACCACTTGTGAGAGGGTTTGAACCTCAGGAAAACTGTTTCCGTGGGAAGCCGGCTTTTTGCAAAGGGGTCTCAGGGCCGAGGGCCTCGGCTGTCCCTCCGGCTCCCCAAATCACAGGGACGAGTTGAGGGGCTTAGACCATGCCTGGGCAATGTTGTTTCTTACACCTGGGTGTGTGGCATTTTGTTTACCCGGCTACCCCCACTTGGGATAGGTTTTCCACAGCAAGCACCTATTGTTCGTCGGAAGCCGTTTTTGCCCCAGGGGACTCCGGGCTGTGTTCCTTGGGGTTGAACTCCTGCTTGCAAAACCGCCGGGATGAGGGAAGGGTTCAGACTGTGCCTGGGCCCTGTGGTCTCTTCCAGGTCAGTGTATGGCATTTCCTTCCCCTTGCCACAGGCACCTGGGAGCATGTCTGCACGTGGAGAAAGACTTTCCCGTGGGAAGCCGGTTTTTGTCAAACGGGTCCCAGTGCTCTGCTCCTCTCTTTTCACTCCTGCTGCCAGAAGCCCAGGGAGGATGGGAGGGCTTAGAACATGGCTGGGCACTGTGGTTTCTTCCAGACAAGTGGAGGGAATTTGCTTTACATTTCCACAACCACTTGTGAGAGGGTCTGCACCTCAGGAAAACTGTTTCCGTGGGAAGCCGGCTTTTTGCAAAGGGGTCTCAGGGTAATGGGCCTCGGCTGTCCCTCCGGCTCCCCAAATCACAGGGACGAGGTGAGGGGCTTAGACTATGCCTGGGGAATGTTGTTTCTTACACCTGGGTGTGTGGCATTTTGTTTACCTGGCTACCCGCAGTTGGGATAGGTTTTACAACTGCAAGCACCTATTGTTCGTCGGAAGCCGGTTTTGCCCCAGGGGTCTCCGGGCTGTGTTCCTTGGGGTTGAACTCCTGCTAGCAAAACCGCCGGGATGAGGGACGGGTTCAGACGGTGCCTGGGTCCTGTGGTCTCTTCCAGGTCAGTGTATGGCATTTCCTTCCCCTTGCCACAGGCACCTGGGAGCATGTCTGCACGTGGAGAAAGACTTTCCCGTGGGAAGCCGGTTTTTGTCAAACGGGTCCCAGTGCTCTGCTCCTCTCTTTTCACTCCTGCTGCCAGAAGCCCAGGGAGGATAGGAGGGCTTAGAACATGGCTGGGCACTGTGGTTTCTTCCGCAGAAGTGGAGGGCATTTGCTTTACCTTGCCACAACCACTTGTGAGAGGGTCTGCACCTCAGGAAAACTGTTTACATGGGAACCCTGCTTTTCGCAAAGGGGTCTCAGGGCCGTGGGCCTCGGGTGTCCCTCCGGCTCCCCAAATCACAGGGACGAGGTGAGGGGCTTAGACTATGCGTGGGCAATGTTGTTTCTTACACCTGGGTGTGTGGCATTTTGTTTACCTGGCTACCCCCACTTGGGTAGGTTTTTCAATTGCAAGCACCTATTGTTCCTCCGAAGTCGTTTTTGCCGCAGGGGTCTCCGGGCTGTGTTCTTTGGGGTTGAACTCCTGCTAGCAAAACCGCCGGGTTGAGGGAAGGGTTCAGACTGTGCCTGGGCCCTGTGGTCTCTTCCAAGTCAGTGTATGGCATTTCCTTCCCCTTGCCACAGGCACCTGGGATCATGTCTGCACGTGGAGAAAGACTTTCCCTTGGGAAGTCGGTTTTTGTCAAACGGGTCCCAGTGCTCTGCTCCTCTCTTTTCACTCCTGCTGTCAGAAGCCCAGGGAGAATAGGAGGGCTTGGAACATGGCTGGGCACTGTGGTTTCTTCCGGAGAAGTGGAGGGCATTTGCTTTACCTTGCCACAACCACTTGTGAGAGGGTCTGTACCTCAGGAAAACTGTTTCCGTGGGAAGCCGGCTTTTCGCAAAGGGGTCTCAGGGCCGTGGGCCTCGGCTGTCCCTCCGGCTCCCCAAAGCACAGGGACGAGGTGAGGGGCTTAGACCATGTCTGGGCATTGTTGTTTCTTACACCTGGGTGTGTGGCATTTTGTTTACCCGGCTACCCCCACTTGGGATAGGTTTTCCACAACAAGCACCTATTGTTCGTCGGAAGCCGTTTTTGCCCCAGGGGTCTCCGGGCTGTGTTCCTTGGGGTTGAACTCCTGCTAGCAAAACCGCCAGGATGAGGGAAGGGTTCAGACGGTGCCTGGGTCCTGTGGTCTCTTCCAGGTCAGTGTATGGCATTTCCTTCCCCTTGCCACAGGCACCTGGGAGCATGTCTGCACGTGGAGAAAGACTTTCCCGTGGGAAGCCGGTTTTTGTCAAACGGGTCCCAGTGCTCTGCTCCTCTCTTTTCACTCCTGCTGCCAGAAGCCCAGGGAGGATAGGAGGGCTTAGAACATGGCTGGGCACTGTGGTTTCTTCCGGAGAAGTGGAGGGCATTTGCTTTACCTTGCCACAACCACTTGTGAGAGGGTCTGCACCTCAGGAAAACTGTTTCCGTGGGAAGCCGGCTTTTTGCAAAGGGGTCTCAGGGCCGAGGGCCTCGGCTGTCCCTCCGGCTCCCCAAATCACAGGGACGAGTTGAGGGGCTTAGACCATGCCTGGGCAATGTTGTTTCTTACACCTGGGTGTGTGGCATTTTGTTTACCCGGCTACCCCCACTTGGGATAGGTTTTCCACAGCAAGCACCTATTGTTCCTCGGAAGCCGTTTTTGCCCCAGGGGTCTCCGGGCTGTGTTCGTTGGGGTTGAACTCCTGCTTGCAAAACCGCCGGGATGAGGGAAGGGTTCAGACTGTGCCTGGGCCCTGTGGTCTCTTCCAGGTCAGTGTATGGCATTTCCTTCCCCTTGCCACAGGCACCTGGGAGCATGTCTGCACGTGGAGAAAGACTTTCCCGTGGGAAGCCGGTTTTTGTCAAACGGGTCCCAGTGCTCTGCTCCTCTCTTTTCACTCCTGCTGCCAGAAGCCCAGGGAGGATGGGAGGGCTTAGAACATGGCTGGGCACTGTGGTTTCTTCCAGACAAGTGGAGGGAATTTGCTTTACATTGCCACAACCACTTGTGAGAGGGTCTGCACCTCAGGAAAACTGTTTCCGTGGGAAGCCGGCTTTTTGCAAAGGGGTCTCAGGGCCGTGGGCCTCGGGTGTCCCTCCGGCTCCCCAAATCACAGGGACGAGGTGAGGGGCTTAGACTATGCCTGGGGAATGTTGTTTCTTACACCTGGGTGTGTGGCATTTTGTTTACCTGGCTACCCGCACTTGGGATAGGTTTTCCACAGCAAGCACCTATTGTTCGTCGGAAGCCGTTTTTGCCCCAGGGGTCTCCGGGCTGTGTTCCTTGGGGTTGAACTCCTGCTAGCAAAACCGCCGGGATGAGGGAAGGGTTCAGACGGTGCCTGGGTCCTGTGGTCTCTTCCAGGTCAGTGTATGGCATTTCCTTCCCCTTGCCACAGGCACCTGGGAGCATGTCTGCACGTGGAGAAAGACTTTCCCTTGGGAAGCCGGTTTTTGTCAAACGGGTCCCAGTGCTCTGCTCCTCTCTTTTCACTCCTGCTGCCAGAAGCCCAGGGAGGATAGGAGGGCTTAGAATATGGCTGGGCACTGTGGTTTCTTCCGGAGAAGTGGAGGGCATTTGCTTTACCTTGCCACAACCACTTGTGAGAGGGTCTGTACCTCAGGAAAACTGTTTCCGTGGGAAGCCGGCTTTTTGCAAAGGGGTCTCAGGGCCGAGGGCCTCGGCTGTCCCTCCGGCTCCCCAAATCACAGGGACGAGGTGAGGGGCTTAGACCATGCCTGGGCAATGTTGTTTCTTACACCTGGGTGTGTGGCATTTTGTTTACCCGGCTACCCCCACTTGGGATAGGTTTTCCACAGCAAGCACCTATTGTTCCTCGGAAGCCGTTTTTGCCCCAGGGGTCTCCGGGCTGTGTTCGTTGGGATTGAACTCCTGCTAGCAAAACCGCCGGGATGAGGGAAGGGTTCAGACTGTGCCTGGGCCCTGTGGTCTCTTCCAGGTCAGTGTATGGCATTTCCTTCCCCTTGCCACAGGCACCTGGGAACATGTCTGCACGTGGAGAAAGACTTTCCCGTGGGAAGCCGGTTTTTGTCAAACGGGCCCCAGTGCTCTGCTCCTCTCTTTTCACTCCTGCTGCCAGAAGCCCAGGGAGGATGGGAGGGCTTAGAACATGGCTGGGCACTGTGGTTTCTTCCAGACAAGTGGAGGGCATTTGCTTTACATTGCCACAACCACTTGTGAGAGGGTCTGCACCTCAGGAAAACTGTTTCCATGGGAACCCTGCTTTTCGCAAAGGGGTCTCAGGGCCGTGGGCCTCGGGTGTCCCTCCGGCTCCCCAAAGCACAGGGACGAGGTGAGGGGCTTAGACCATGTCTGGGCAATGTTGTTTCTTACACCTGGGTGTGTGGCATTTTGTTTACCTGGCTACCCCCACTTGGGTAGGTTTTTCAATTGCAAGCATCTATTGTTCCTCAGAAGTCGTTTTTGCCCCAGGGGTCTCCGGGCTGTGTTCCTTGGGGTTGAACTCCTGCTAGCAAAACCGCCGGGATGAGGGTAGTGTTCAGACTGTACCTGGGCCCTGTGGTCTCTTCCAGGTCAGTGTATGGCATTTCCTTCCCCTTGCCACAGGCACCTGGGAGCATGTCTGAACGTGGAGAAATACTTTCCCGTGGGAAGCCGGTTTTTGTCAAACGGGTCCCAGTGCTCTGCTCCTCTCTTTTCACTCCTGCTGCCAGAAGCCCAGGGAGAATGGGTGGGCTTGGAACATGGCTGGGCACTGTGGTTTCTTCCAGAGAAGTGGAAAGGCTTTTGCTTTACCTTGCCACAACCACTTGTGAGAGGGTCTGCACCTCAGGAAAACTGTTTCCGTGGGAAGCCGGCTTTTTGCAAAGGGGTCTCAGGGCCTCGGGCCTCGGGTGTCCCTCCGGCTCCCCAAAGCACAGGGACGAGGTGAGGGGCTTAGACCATTCCTGGGCAATGTTGTTTCTTACACCTGGGTGTGTGGCATTTTGTTTACCCGGCTACCCCCACTTGGGATAGGTTTTCCACAGCAAGCACCTATTGTTCGTCGGAAGCCGTTTTTGCCCCAGGGGTCTCCGGGCTGTGTTCGTTGGGGTTGAACTCCTGCTAGCAAAACCGCCAGGATGAGGGAAGGGTTCAGACGGTGCCTGGGTCCTGTGGTCTCTTCCAGGTCAGTGTATGGCATTTCCTTCCCCTTGCCACAGGCACCTGGGAGCATGTCTGCACGTGGAGAAAGACTTTCCCGTGGGAAGCCGGTTTTTGTCAAACGGGTCCCAGTGCTCTGCTCCTCTCTTTTCACTCCTGCTGCCAGAAGCCCAGGGAGGATAGGAGGGCTTAGAACATGGCTGGGCACTGTGGTTTCTTCCGGAGAAGTGGAGGGCATTTGCTTTACCTTGCCACAACCACTTGTGAGAGGGTCTGCACCTCAGGAAAACTGTTTCCGTGGGAAGCCGGCTTTTTGCAAAGGGGTCTCAGGGTAATGGGCCTCGGCTGTCCCTCCGGCTCCCCAAAGCACAGGGACGAGGTGAGGGGCTTAGACCATGTCTGGGCAATGTTGTTTCTTACACCTGGGTGTGTGGCATTTTGTTTATCCGGCTACCCCCACTTCGGATAGTTTTTCCACAGCAAGCACCTATTGTTCGTCGGAAGCCGTTTTTGCCCCAGGGGTCTCCGGGCTGTGTTCGTTGGGGTTGAACTCCTGCTAGCAAAACCGCCGGGATGAGGGAAGGGTTCAGACTGTGCCTGGGCCCTGTGGTCTCTTCCAGGTCAGTGTATGGCATTTCCTTCCCCTTGCCACAGGCACCTGGGAGCATGTCTGCACGTGGAGAAAGACTTTCCCGTGGGAAGCCGGTTTTTGACAAACGGGTCCCAGTGCTCTGCTCCTCTCTTTTCACTCTTGCTGCCAGAAGCCCAGGGAGGATGGGAGGGCTTAGAACATGGCTGGGCACTGTGGTTTCTTCCGGAGAAGTGGAGGGCATTTGCTTTACCTTGCCACAACCACTTGTGAGAGGGTCTGTACCTCAGGAAAACTGTTTCCGTGGGAAGCCGGCTTTTTGCAAAGGGGCCTCAGGGCCTCGGGCCTCGGCTGTCCCTCCGGCTCCCCAAATCACAGGGACGAGGTGAGGGGCTTAGACCATGCCTGGGCAATGTTGTTTCTTACACCTGGGTGTGTGGCATTTTGTTTACCCGGCTACCCCCACTTGGGATAGGTTTTCCACAGCAAGCACCTATTGTTCGTCGGAAGCCGTTTTTGCCCCAGGGGTCTCCGGGCTGTGTTCGTTGGGGTTTAACTCCTGCTAGCAAAACCGCCGGGATGAGGGAAGGGTTCAGACGGTGCCTGGGTCCTGTGGTCTCTTCCAGGTCAGTGTATGGCATTTCCTTCCCCTTGCCACAGGCACCTGGGAGCATGTCTGCACGTGGAGAAAGACTTTCCGGTGGGAAGCCGGTTTTTGTCAAACGGGTCCCAGTGCTCTGCTCCTCTCTTTTCACTCTTGCTGCCAGAAGCCCAGGGAGGATAGGAGGGCTTAGAACATGGCTGGGCACTGTGGTTTCTTCCGGAGAAGTGGAGGGCATTTGCTTTACCTTGCCACAACCACTTGTGAGAGGGTCTGTACCTCAGGAAAACTGTTTCCGTGGGAAGCCGGCTTTTTGCAAAGGGGTCTCAGGGCCGAGGGCCTCGGCTGTCCCTCCGGCTCCCCAAATCACAGGGACGAGGTGAGGGGCTTAGACCATGCCTGGGCAATGTTGTTTCTTACACCTGGGTGTGTGGCATTTTGTTTACCCGGCTACCCCCACTTGGGATAGGTTTTCCACAGCAAGCACCTATTGTTCGTCGGAAGCCGTTTTTGCCCCAGGGGTCTCCGGGCTGTGTTCCTTGGGGTTGAACTCCTGCTAGCAAAACCGCCGGGATGAGGGAAGGGTTCAGACTGTGCCTTGGCCCTGTGGTCTCTTCCAGGTCAGTGTATGGCATTTCCTTCCCCTTGCCACAGGCACCTGGGAGCATGTCTGCACGTGGAGAAAGACTTTCCCGTGGGAAGACGGTTTTTGTCAAACGGGTCCCAGTGCTCTGCTCCTCTCTTTTCACTCCTGCTGCCAGAAGCCCAGGGAGGATGGGAGGGCTTATAACATGGCTGGGCACTGTGGTTTCTTCCAGACAAGTGGAAAGGCATTTGCTTTACCTTGCCACAACCACTTGTGAGAGGGTCTGCACCTCAGGAAAACTGTTTCCGTGGGAAGCCGGCTTTTTGCAAAGGGGTCTCAGGGTAATGGGCCTCGGCTGTCCCTCCGGCTCCCCAAAGCACATGGACGAGGTGAGGGGCTTAGACCATGTCTGGGCAATGTTGTTTCTTACACCTGGGTGTGTGGCATTTTGCTTACCCGGCTACCCCCACTTGGGATAGGTTTTCCACAGCAAGCCCCTATTGTTCGTCGGAAGCCGTTTTTGCCCCAGGGGTCTCCGGGCTGTGTTCGTTGGGGTTGAACTCCTGATAGCAAAACCGCCGGGATGAGGGAAGGGTTCAGACGGTGCCTGGGTCCTATGGTCTCTTCCAGGTCAGTGTATGGCATTTCCTTCCCCTTGCCACAGGCACCTGGGAGCATGTCTGCACGTGGAGAAAGACTTTCCCGTGGGAAGCCGGTTTTTGTCAAACGGGTCCCAGTGCTCTGCTCCTCTCTTTTCACTCCTGCTGCCAGAAGCCCAGGGAGGATGGGAGGGCTTGGAACATGGCTGGGCACTGTGGTTTCTTCCAGATAAGTGGAAAGGCATTTGCTTTACCTTGCCACAACCACTTGTGAGAGGGTCTGCACCTCAGGAAAACTGTTTCCGTGGGGAGCCGGCTTTTTGCAAAGGGGTCTCAGGGCCTCGGGCCTCGGGTGTCCCTCCGGCTCCCCAAATCACAGGGACGAGGTGAGGGGCTTAGACTATGCCTGGGGAATGTTGTTTCTTACACCTGGGTGTGTGGCATTTTGTTTACCTGGCTACCCCCACTTGGGATAGGTTTTTCAACTGCAAGCACCTATTGTTCCTCGGAAGCCGTTTTTGCCCCAGGGGTCTCCGGGCTGTGTTCGTTGGGGTTGAACTCCTTCTAGCAAAACCGCCGGGATGAGGGAAGGGTTCAGACTGTGCCTGGGCCCTGTTGTCTCTTCCACGTCAGTGTATGGCATTTCCTTCCCCTTGCCACAGGCACCTGGGAGCATGTCTGCACGTGGAGAAAGACTTTCCGGTGGGAAGCCGGTTTTTGTCAAACGGGTCCCAGTGCTCTGCTCCTCTCTTTTCACTCCTGCTGCCAGAAGCCCAGGGAGGATGGGAGGGCTTAGAACATGGCTGGGCACTGTGGTTTCTTCCAGAGAAGTGGAGGGCATTTGCTTTACCTTGCCACAACCACTTGTGAGAGGGTCTGCACCTCAGGAAAACTGTTTCCGTGGGAAGCCTGCTTTTCGCAAAGGGGTCTCAGGGCCGTGGGCCTCGGGTGTCCCTCCGGCTCCCCAAATCACAGGGACGAGGAGAGGGGCTTAGACTATGCCCGGGCAATGTTGTTTCTTACACCTGGGTGTGTGGTATTTTGTTTACCTGGCTACCCGCACTTGGGATAGGTTTTTCAACTGCAAGCACCTATTGTTCGTCGGAAGCCGTTTTTGCACCAGTGGTCTCCGGGTTGTGTTCGTTGGGGTTGAACTCCTGCTAGCAAAACCGCCGGGATGAGGGAAGGGTTCAGACGGTGCCTGGGTCCTGTGGTCTCTTCCAGGTCAGTGAATGGCATTTCCTTCCCCTTGCCACAGGCACCTGGGAGCATGTCTGCACGTGGAGAAAGACTTTCCCTTGGGAAGCCGGTTTTTGTCAAACGGGTCCCAGTGCTCTGCTCCTCTCTTTTCACTCCTGCTGTCAGAAGCCCAGGGAGGATAGGAGGACTTAGAATATGGCTGGGCACTGTGGTTTCTTCCGGAGAAGTGGAGGGCATTTGCTTTACCTTGCCACAACCACTTGTGAGAGGGTCTGTACCTCAGGAAAACTGTTTCCATGGGACGCCGGCTTTTTGCAAAGGGGTCTCAGGGCCTCGGGCCTCGGCTGTCCCTCCGGCTCCCCAAATCACAGGGACGAGGTGAGGGGCTTAGACCATGCCTGGGCAATGTTGTTTCTTACACCTGGGTGTGTGGCATTTTGTTTACCCGGCTACCCCCACTTGGGATAGGTTTTCCACAGCAAGCACCTATTGTTCCTCGGAAGCCGTTTTTGCCCCAGGGGTCTCCGGGCTGTGTTCGTTGGGGTTGAACTCCTGCTAGCAAAACCGCCGGGATGAGGGAAGGGTTCAGACTGTGCCTGGGCCCTGTGGTCTCTTCCAGGTCAGTGTATGGCATTTCATTCCCCTTGCCACAGGGACCTGGGAGCATGTCTGCACGTGGAGAAAGACTTTCCCGTGGGAAGCCGGTTTTTGTCAAACGGGCCCCAGTGCTCTGCTCCTCTCTTTTCACTCCTGCTGCCAGAAGCCCAGGGAGGATGGGAGGGCTTAGAACATGGCTGGGCACTGTGGTTTCTTCCAGACAAGTGGAGGGCATTTGCTTTACATTGCCACAACCACTTGTGAGAGGGTCTGCACCTCAGGAAAACTGTTTCCATGGGAACCCTGCTTTTCGCAAAGGGGTCTCAGGGCCGTGGGCCTCGGGTGTCCCTCCGGCTCCCCAAAGCACAGGGACG
This sequence comes from Ursus americanus, assembly GCF_024610735.1. Taxonomy (NCBI): domain Eukaryota; kingdom Metazoa; phylum Chordata; class Mammalia; order Carnivora; family Ursidae; genus Ursus; species Ursus americanus. Next base: position 36,043,868 of record NC_142155.1, on the reverse strand, counting down.
AGGTGAGGGGCTTAGACCATGTCTGGGCAATGTTGTTTCTTACACCTGGGTGTGTGGCATTTTGTTTACCTGGCTACCCCCACTTGGGTAGGTTTTTCAATTGCAAGCACCTATTGTTCCTCAGAAGTCGTTTTTGCCCCAGGGGTCTCCGGGCTGTGTTCGTTGGGGTTGAACTCCTGCTAGCAAAACCGCCGGGATGAGGGAAGTGTTCAGACTGTACCTGGGCCCTGTGGTCTCTTCCAGGTCAGTGTATGGCATTTCCTTCCCCTTGCCACAGGCACCTGGGAGCATGTCTGCACGTGGAGAAAGACTTTCCCGTGGGAAGCCGGTTTTTGTCAAACGGGTCCCAGTGCTCTGCTCCTCTCTTTTCACTCCTGCTGCCAGAAGCCCAGGGAGGATGGGTGGGCTTGGAACATGGCTGGGCACTGTGGTTTCTTCCAGAGAAGTGGAAAGGCATTTGCTTTACCTTGCCACAACCACTTGTGAGAGGGTCTGCACCTCAGGAAAACTGTTTCCGTGGGAAGCCGGCTTTTTGCAAAGGGGTCTCAGGGCCTCGGGCCTCGGGTGTCCCTCCGGCTCCCCAAATCACAGGGACGAGGTGAGGGGCTTAGACTATGCCTGGGCAATGTTGTTTCTTACACCTGGGTGTGTGGCATTTTGTTTATCCGGCTACCCCCACTTCGGATAGTTTTTCCACAGCAAGCACCTATTGTTCGTCGGAAGCCGTTTTTGCCCCAGGGGTCTCCAGGCTGTGTTCCTTGGGGTTGAACTCCTGCTAGCAAAACCGCTGGGTTGAGGGAAGGGTTCAGACTGTGCCTGGGCCCTGTGGTCTCTTCCAAGTCAGTGTATGGCATTTACTTCCCCTTGCCACAGGCACCTGGGAGCATGTCTGCACGTGGAGAAAGACTTTCCCGTGGGAAGCCGGTTTTTGTCAAACGGGTCCCAGTGCTCTGCTCCTCTCTTTTCACTCCTGCTGCCAGAAGCCCAGGGAGGATAGGAGGGCTTAGAACGTGGCTGGGCACTGTGGTTTCTTCCGGAGAAGTGGAGGGCATTTGCTTTACCTTGCCACAACCACTTGTGAGAGGGTCTGCACCTCAGGAAAACTGTTTCCGTGGGAAGCCGGCTTTTTGCAAAGGGGTCTCAGGGTAATGGGCCTCGGCTGTCCCTCCGGCTCCCCAAAGCACAGGGACGAGGTGAGGGGCTTAGACCATGTCTGGGCAATGTTGTTTCCTACACCTGGGTGTGTGGCATTTTGTTTATCCGGCTACCCCCTCTTCGGATAGTTTTTCCACAGCAAGCACCTATTGTTCGTCGGAAGCCGTTTTTGCCCCAGGGGTCTCCGGGCTGTGTTCCTTGGTGTTGAACTCCTGCTAGCAAAACCGCCGGGATGAGGGAAGGGTTCAGACGGTGCCTGGGTCCTGTGTTCTCTTCCAGGTCAGTGTATGGCATTTCCTTCCCCTTGCCACAGGCACCTGGGAGCATGTCTGCACGTGGAGAAAGACTTTCCGGTGGGAAGCCGGTTTTTGTCAAACGGGTCCCAGTGCTCTACTCCTCTCTTTTCACTCTTGCTGCCAGAAGCCCAGGGAGGATAGGAGGGCTTAGAACATGGCTGGGCACTGTGGTTTCTTCCGGAGAAGTGGAGGGCATTTGCTTTACCTTGCCACAACCACCTGTGAGAGGGTCTGTACCTCAGGAAAACTGTTTCCGTGGGAAGCCGGATTTTGCAAAGGGGTCTCAGGGCCTCGGGCCTCGGCTGTCCCTCCGGCTCCCCAAATCACAGGGACGAGGTGAGGGGCTTAGACCATGCCTGGGCAATGTTGTTTCTTACACCTGGGTGTGTGGCATTTTGTTTACCCGGCTACCCCCACTTGGGATAGGTTTTCCACAGCAAGCACCTATTGTTTGTCGGAAGCCGTTTTTGCCCCAGGGGTCTCCGGGCTGTGTTCCTTGGTGTTGAACTCCTGCTAGCAAAACCGCCGGGATGAGGGAAGGGTTCAGACTGTGCCTGGGCCCTGTGGTCTCTTCCAGGTCAGTGTATGGCATTTCCTTCCCCTTGCCACAGGCACCTGGGAGCATGTCTGCACGTGGAGAAAGACTTTCCCGTGGGAAGCCGGTTTTTGTCAAACGGGTCCCAGTGCTCTGCTCCTCTCTTTTCACTCCTGCTGCCAGAAGCCCAGGGAGGATGGGAGGGCTTAGAACATGGCTGGGCACTGTGGTTTCTTCCAGAGAAGTGGAGGGCATTTGCTTTACCTTGCCACAACCACTTGGGATAGGGTCTGCACCTCAGGAAAACTGTTTCCGTGGGAAGCCGGCTTTTTGCAAAGGGGTCTCAGGGTAATGGGCCTCGGCTGTCCCTCCGGCTCCCCAAAGCACAGGGACGAGGTGAGGGGCTTAGACCATGTCTGGGCAATGTTGTTTCCTACACCTGGGTGTGTGGCATTTTGTTTATCCGGCTACCCCCTCTTCGGATAGTTTTTCCACAGCAAGCACCTATTGTTCGTCGGAAGCCGTTTTTGCCCCAGGGGTCTCCGGGCTGTGTTCGTTGGGGTTGAACTCCTGCTAGCAAAACCGCCGGGATGAGGGAAGGGTTCAGACTGTGCCTGGGCCCTGTGGTCTCTTCCAGGTCAGTGTATGGCATTTCCTTCCCCTTGTCACAGGCACCTGGGAGCATGTCTGCACGTGGAGAAAGACTTTCCCGTGGGAAGCCGGTTTTTGTCAAACGGGTCCCAGTGCTCTGCTCCTCTCTTTTCACTCCTGCTGCCAGAAGCCCAGGGAGGATGGGAGGGCTTAGAACATGGCTGGTCACTGCGGTTTCTTCCAGAGAAGTGGAGGGCATTTGCTTTACCTTGCCACAACCACTTGTGAGAGGGTCTGCACCTCAGGAAAACTGTTTCCGTGGGAAGCCTGCTTTTCGCAAAGGGGTCTCAGGGCCGTGGGCCTCGGGTGTCCCTCCGGCTCCCCAAATCACAGGGACGAGGGGAGGGGCTTAGACTATGCCCGGGCAATGTTGTTTCTTACACCTGGGTGTGTGGCATTTTGTTTACCTGGCTACCCGCACTTGGGATAGGTTTTTCAACTGCAAGCACCTATTGTTCCTCGGAAGCCGTTTTTGCCCCAGGGGTCTCCGGGCTGTGTTCGTTGGTGTTGAACTCCTGCTAGCAAAACCGCCGGGATGAGGGAAGGGTTCAGACGGTGCCTGGGTCCTGTGGTCTCTTCCAGGTCACTGTATGGCATTTCCTTCCCCTTGCCACAGGCACCTGGGAGCATGTCTGCACGTGGAGAAAGACTTTCCCGTGGGAAGCCGGTTTTTGTCAAACGGGTCCCAGTGCTCTACTCCTCTCTTTTCACTCTTGCTGCCAGAAGCCCAGGGAGGATAGGAGGGCTTAGAACATGGCTGGGCACTGTGGTTTCTTCCGGAGAAGTGGAGGGCATTTGCTTTACCTTGCCACAACCACCTGTGAGAGGGTCTGTACCTCAGGAAAACTGTTTCCATGGGAAGCCGGATTTTGCAAAGGGGTCTCAGGGCCGAGGGCCTCGGCTGTCCCTCCGGCTCCCCAAATCACAGGGACGAGGTGAGGGGCTTAGACCATGCCTGGGCAATGTTGTTTCTTACACCTGGGTGTGTGGCATTTTGTTTACCCGGCTACCCCCACTTGGGATAGGTTTTCCACAGCAAGCACCTATTGTTCGTCGGAAGCCGTTTTTGCCCCAGGGGTCTCCGGGCTGTGTTCCTTGGTGTTGAACTCCTGCTAGCAAAACCGCCGGGATGAGGGAAGGGTTCAGACTGTGCCTGGGCCCTGTGGTCTCTTCCAGGTCAGTGTATGGCATTTCCTTCCCCTTGCCACAGGCACCTGGGAGCATGTCTGCACGTGGAGAAAGACTTTCCCGTGGGAAGCCGGTTTTTGTCAAACGGGTCCCAGTGCTCTGCTCCTCTCTTTTCACTCCTGCTGCCAGAAGCCCAGGGAGGATGGGAGGGCTTAGAACATGGCTGGGCACTGTGGTTTCTTCCAGACAAGTGGAGGGCATTTGCTTTACCTTGCCACAACCACTTGTGAGAGGGTCTGCACCTCAGGAAAACTGTTTCCGTGGGAAGCCGGCTTTTCGCAAAGAGGTCTCAGGGCCGTGGGCCTCGGGTGTCCCTCCGGCTCCCCAAAGCACAGGGACGAGGTGAGGGGCTTAGACCATGTCTGGGCAATGTTGTTTCTTACACCTGGGTGTGTGGCATTTTGTTTACCCGGCTACCCCCACTTGGGATAGGTTTTCCACAACAAGCACCTATTGTTCGTCGGAAGCCGTTTTTGCCCCAGGGGTCTCCGGGCTGTGTTCCTTGGGGTTGAACTCCTGCTAGCAAAACCGCCGGGATGAGGGAAGGGTTCAGACGGTGCCTGGGTCCTGTGGTCTCTTCCAGGTCAGTGTATGGCATTTCCTTCCCCTTGCCACAGGCACCTGGGAGCATGTCTGCACGTGGAGAAAGACTTTCCCGTGGGAAGCCGGTTTTTGTCAAACGGGTCACAGTGCTCTGCTCCTCTCTTTTCACTCCTGCTGTCAGAAGCCCAGGGAGGATAGGAGGGCTTAGAATATGGCTGGGCACTGTGGTTTCTTCCGGAGAAGTGGAGGGCATTTGCTTTACCTTGCCACAACCACTTGTGAGAGGGTCTGTACCTCAGGAAAACTGTTTCCATGGGAAGCCGGCTTTTTGCAAAGGGGTCTCAGGGCCTCGGGCCTCGGCTGTCCCTCCGGCTCCCCAAAGCACAGGGACGAGGTGAGGGGCTTAGACCATGCCTGGGCAATGTTGTTTCTTACACCTGGGTGTGTGGCATTTTGTTTACCCGGCTACCCCCACTTGGGATAGGTTTTCCACAGCAAGCACCTATTGTTCCTCGGAAGCCGTTTTTGCCCCAGGGGTCTCCGGGCTGTGTTCGTTGGGGTTGAACTCCTGCTAGCAAAACCGCCGGGATGAGGGAAGGGTTCAGACTGTGCCTGGGCCCTGTGGTCTCTTCCAGGTCAGTGTATGGCATTTCATTCCCCTTGCCACAGGCACCTGGGAGCATGTCTGCACGTGGAGAAAGACTTTCCCGTGGGAAGCCGGTTTTTGTCAAACGGGCCCCAGTGCTCTGCTCCTCTCTTTTCACTCCTGCTGCCAGAAGCCCAGGAAGGATGGGAGGGCTTAGAACATGGCTGGGCACTGTGGTTTCTTCCAGACAAGTGGAGGGCATTTGCTTTACATTGCCACAACCACTTGTGAGAGGGTCTGCACCTCAGGAAAACTGTTTCCATGGGAACCCTGCTTTTCGCAAAGGGGTCTCAGGGCCGTGGGCCTCGGGTGTCCCTCCGGCTCCCCAAAGCACAGGGACGAGGTGAGGGGCTTAGACCATGTCTGGGCAATGTTGTTTCTTACACCTGGGTGTGTGGCATTTTGTTTACCTGGCTACCCCCACTTGGGTAGGTTTTTCAATTGCAAGCACCTATTGTTCCTCAGAAGTCGTTTTTGCCCCAGGGGTCTCCGGGCTGTGTTCGTTGGGGTTGAACTCCTGCTAGCAAAACCGCCGGGATGAGGGAAGTGTTCAGACTGTACCTGGGCCCTGTGGTCTCTTCCAGGTCAGTGTATGGCATTTCCTTCCCCTTGCCACAGGCACCTGGGAGCATGTCTGCACGTGGAGAAAGACTTTCCCGTGGGAAGCCGGTTTTTGTCAAACGGGTCCCAGTGCTCTGCTCCTCTCTTTTCACTCCTGCTGCCAGAAGCCCAGGGAGGATGGGTGGGCTTGGAACATGGCTGGGCACTGTGGTTTCTTCCAGAGAAGTGGAAAGGCATTTGCTTTACCTTGCCACAACCACTTGTGAGAGGGTCTGCACCTCAGGAAAACTGTTTCCGTGGGAAGCCGGCTTTTTGCAAAGGGGTCTCAGGGCCTCGGGCCTCGGGTGTCCCTCCGGCTCCCCAAATCACAGGGACGAGGTGAGGGGCTTAGACTATGCCTGGGCAATGTTGTTTCTTACACCTGGGTGTGTGGCATTTTGTTTATCCGGCTACCCCCACTTCGGATAGTTTTTCCACAGCAAGCACCTATTGTTCCTCGGAAGCCGTTTTTGCCCCAGGGGTCTCCAGGCTGTGTTCGTTGGGGTTGAACTCCTGCTAGCAAAACCGCTGGGTTGAGGGAAGGGTTCAGACTGTGCCTGGGCCCTGTGGTCTCTTCCAGGTCAGTGTATGGCATTTCCTTCCCCTTGTCACAGGCACCTGGGAGCATGTCTGCACGTGGAGAAAGACTTTCCCGTGGGAAGCCGGTTTTTGTCAAACGGGTCCCAGTGCTCTGCTCCTCTCTTTTCACTCCTGCTGCCAGAAGCCCAGGGAGGATGGGAGGGCTTAGAACATGGCTGGTCACTGCGGTTTCTTCCAGAGAAGTGGAGGGCATTTGCTTTACCTTGCCACAACCACTTGTGAGAGGTTCTGCACCTCAGGAAAACTGTTTCCGTGGGAAGCCTGCTTTTCGCAAAGGGGTCTCAGGGCCGTGGGCCTCGGGTGTCCCTCCGGCTCCCCAAATCACAGGGACGAGGTGAGGGGCTTAGACTATGCCCGGGCAATGTTGTTTCTTACACCTGGGTGTGTGGCATTTTGTTTACCTGGCTACCCGCACTTGGGATAGGTTTTTCAACTGCAAGCACCTATTGTTCCTCGGAAGCCGTTTTTGCCCCAGGGGTCTCCGGGCTGTGTTCGTTGGTGTTGAACTCCTGCTAGCAAAACCGCCGGGATGAGGGAAGGGTTCAGACGGTGCCTGGGTCCTGTGGTCTCTTCCAGGTCAGTGTATTGCATTTCCTTCCCCTTGCCACAGGCACCTGGGAGCATGTCTGCACGTGGAGAAAGACTTTCCGGTGGGAAGCCGTTTTTTGTCAAACGGGTCCCAGTGCTCTACTCCTCTCTTTTCACTCTTGCTGCCAGAAGCCCAGGGAGGATAGGAGGGCTTAGAACATGGCTGGGCACTGTGGTTTCTTCCGGAGAAGTGGAGGGCATTTGCTTTACCTTGCCACAACCACCTGTGAGAGGGTCTGTACCTCAGGAAAACTGTTTCCGTGGGAAGCCGGATTTTGCAAAGGGGTCTCAGGGCCAAGGGCCTCGGCTGTCCCTCCGGCTCCCCAAATCACAGGGACGAGGTGAGGGGCTTAGACCATGCCTGGGCAATGTTGTTTCTTACACCTGGGTGTGTGGCATTTTGTTTACCCGGCTACCCCCACTTGGGATAGGTTTTCCACAGCAAGCACCTATTGTTCGTCGGAAGCCGTTTTTGCCCCAGGGGTCTCCGGGCTGTGTTCCTTGGGGTTGAACTCCTGCTAGCAAAACCGCCGGGATGAGGGAAGGGTTCAGACTGTGCCTGGGCCCTGTGGTCTCTTCCAGGTCAGTGTATGGCATTTCCTTCCCCTTGCCACAGGCACCTGGGAGCATGTCTGCACGTGGAGAAAGACTTTCCCGTGGGAAGCCGGTTTTTGTCAAACGGGTCCCAGTGCTCTGCTCCTCTCTTTTCACTCCTGCTGCCAGAAGCCCAGGGAGGATGGGAGGGCTTAGAACATGGCTGGGCACTGTGGTTTCTTCCGGAGAAGTGGAGGGCATTTGCTTTACCTTGCCACAACCACTTGTGAGAGGGTCTGCACCTCAGGAAAACTGTTTCCGTGGGAAGCCGGCTTTTCGCAAAGGGGTCTCAGGGCCGTGGGCCTCGGCTGTCCCTCCGGCTCCCCAAAGCACAGGGACGAGGTGAGGGGCTTAGACCATGTCTGGGCAATGTTGTTTCTTACACCTGGGTGTGTGGCATTTTGTTTACCCGGCTACCCCCACTTGGGATAGGTTTTCCACAACAAGCACCTATTGTTCGTCGGAAGCCGTTTTTGCCCCAGGGGTCTCCGGGCTGTGTTCCTTGGGGTTGAACTCCTGCTAGCAAAACCGCCGGGATGAGGGAAGGGTTCAGACGGTGCCTGGGTCCTGTGGTCTCTTCCAGGTCAGTGTATGGCATTTCCTTCCCCTTGCCACAGGCACCTGGGAGCATGTCTGCACGTGGAGAAAGACTTTCCCGTGGGAAGCCGGTTTTTGTCAAACGGGTCCCAGTGCTCTGCTCCTCTCTTTTCACTCCTGCTGCCAGAAGCCCAGGGAGGATGGGTGGGCTTGGAACATGGCTGGGCACTGTGGTTTCTTCCAGAGAAGTGGAAAGGCATTTGCTTTACCTTGCCACAACCACTTGTGAGAGGGTCTGCACCTCAGGAAAACTGTTTCCGTGGGAAGCCGGCTTTTTGCAAAGGGGTCTCAGGGTAATGGGCCTCGGCTGTCCCTCCGGCTCCCCAAAGCACAGGGACGAGGTGAGGGGCTTAGACCATGTCTGGGCAATGTTGTTTCTTACACCTGGGTGTGTGGCATTTTGTTTATCCGGCTACCCCCTCTTCGGATAGTTTTTCCACAGCAAGCACCTATTGTTCGTCGGAAGCCGTTTTTGCCCCAGGGGTCTCCGGGCTGTGTTCGTTGGGGTTGAACTCCTGCTAGCAAAACCGCCGGGATGAGGGAAGGGTTCAGACTGTGCCTGGGCCCTGTGGTCTCTTCCAGGTCAGTGTATGGCATTTCCTTCCCCTTGTCACAGGCACCTGGGAGCATGTCTGCACGTGGAGAAAGACTTTCCCGTGGGAAGCCGGTTTTTGTCAAACGGGTCCCAGTGCTCTGCTCCTCTCTTTTCACTCCTGCTGCCAGAAGCCCAGGGAGGATGGGAGGGCTTAGAACATGGCTGGTCACTGCGGTTTCTTCCAGAGAAGTGGAGGGCATTTGCTTTACCTTGCCACAACCACTTGTGAGAGGGTCTGCACCTCAGGAAAACTGTTTCCGTGGGAAGCGTGCTTTTCGCAAAGGGGTCTCAGGGCCGTGGGCCTCGGGTGTCCCTCCGGCTCCCCAAATCACAGGGACGAGGTGAGGGGCTTAGACTATGCCCGGGCAATGTTGTTTCTTACACCTGGGTGTGTGGCATTTTGTTTACCTGGCTACCCGCACTTGGGATAGGTTTTTCAACTGCAAGCACCTATTGTTCCTCGGAAGCCGTTTTTGCCCCAGGGGTCTCCGGGCTGTGTTCGTTGGTGTTGAACTCCTGCTAGCAAAACCGCCGGGATGAGGGAAGGGTTCAGACGGTGCCTGGGTCCTGTGGTCTCTTCCAGGTCAGTGTATGGCATTTCCTTCCCCTTGCCACAGGCACCTGGGAGCATGTCTGAACGTGGAGAAAGACTTTCCGGTGGGAAGCCGGTTTTTGTCAAACGGGTCCCAGTGCTCTACTCCTCTCTTTTCACTCTTGCTGCCAGAAGCCCAGGGAGGATAGGAGGGCTTAGAACATGGCTGGGCACTGTGGTTTCTTCCGGAGAAGTGGAGGGCATTTGCTTTACATTTCCACAACCACTTGTGAGAGGGTCTGCACCTCAGGAAAACTGTTTCCGTGGGAAGCCGGCTTTTTGCAAAGGGGTCTCAGGGCCGTGGGCCTCGGGTGTCCCTCCGGCTCCCCAAATCACAGGGACGAGGTGAGGGGCTTAGACTATGCCTGGGGAATGTTGTTTCTTACACCTGGGTGTGTGGCATTTTGTTTACCTGGCTACCCGCAGTTGGGATAGGTTTTACAACTGCAAGCACCTATTGTTCGTCGGAAGCCGGTTTTGCCCCAGGGGTCTCCGGGCTGTGTTCCTTGGGGTTGAACTCCTGCTAGCAAAACCGCCGGGATGAGGGACGGGTTCAGACGGTGCCTGGGTCCTGTGGTCTCTTCCAGGTCAGTGTATGGCATTTCCTTCCCCTTGCCACAGGCACCTGGGAGCATGTCTGCACGTGGAGAAAGACTTTCCGGTGGGAAGCCGGTTTTTGTCAAACGGGTCCCAGTGCTCTGCTCCTCTCTTTTCACTCCTGCTGCCAGAAGCCCAGGGAGGATAGGAGGGCTTAGAACATGGCTGGGCACTGTGGTTTCTTCCGCAGAAGTGGAGGGCATTTGCTTTACCTTGCCACAACCACTTGTGAGAGGGTCTGCACCTCAGGAAAACTGTTTACATGGGAACCCTGCTTTTCGCAAAGGGGTTTCAGGGCCGTGGGCCTCGGGTGTCCCTCCGGCTCCCCAAATCACAGGGACGAGGTGAGGGGCTTAGACTATGCCTGGGCAATGTTGTTTCTTACACCTGGGTGTGTGGCATTTTGTTTACCTGGCTACCCCCACTTGGGTAGGTTTTTCAATTGCAAGCACCTATTGTTCCTCCGAAGTCGTTTTTGCCCCAGGGGTCTCCGGGCTGTGTTCTTTGGGGTTGAACTCCTGCTAGCAAAACCGCCGGGTTGAGGGAAGGGTTCAGACTGTGCCTGGGCCCTGTGGTCTCTTCCAGGTCAGTGTATTGCATTTCCTTCCCCTTGCCACAGGCACCTGGGAGCATGTCTGCACGTGGAGAAAGACTTTCCGGTGGGAAGCCGTTTTTTGTCAAACGGGTCCCAGTGCTCTACTCCTCTCTTTTCACTCTTGCTGCCAGAAGCCCAGGGAGGATAGGAGGGCTTAGAACATGGCTGGGCACTGTGGTTTCTTCCGGAGAAGTGGAGGGCATTTGCTTTACCTTGCCACAACCACCTGTGAGAGGGTCTGTACCTCAGGAAAACTGTTTCCGTGGGAAGCCGGATTTTGCAAAGGGGTCTCAGGGCCAAGGGCCTCGGCTGTCCCTCCGGCTCCCCAAATCACAGGGACGAGGTGAGGGGCTTAGACCATGCCTGGGCAATGTTGTTTCTTACACCTGGGTGTGTGGCATTTTGTTTACCCGGCTACCCCCACTTGGGATAGGTTTTCCACAGCAAGCACCTATTGTTCGTCGGAAGCCGTTTTTGCCCCAGGGGTCTCCGGGCTGTGTTCCTTGGGGTTGAACTCCTGCTAGCAAAACCGCCGGGATGAGGGAAGGGTTCAGACTGTGCCTGGGCCCTGTGGTCTCTTCCAGGTCAGTGTATGGCATTTCCTTCCCCTTGCCACAGGCACCTGGGAGCATGTCTGCACGTGGAGAAAGACTTTCCCGTGGGAAGCCGGTTTTTGTCAAACGGGTCCCAGTGCTCTGCTCCTCTCTTTTCACTCCTGCTGCCAGAAGCCCAGGGAGGATGGGAGGGCTTAGAACATGGCTGGGCACTGTGGTTTCTTCCGGAGAAGTGGAGGGCATTTGCTTTACCTTGCCACAACCACTTGTGAGAGGGTCTGCACCTCAGGAAAACTGTTTCCGTGGGAAGCCGGCTTTTCGCAAAGGGGTCTCAGGGCCGTGGGCCTCGGCTGTCCCTCCGGCTCCCCAAAGCACAGGGACGAGGTGAGGGGCTTAGACCATGTCTGGGCAATGTTGTTTCTTACACCTGGGTGTGTGGCATTTTGTTTACCCGGCTACCCCCACTTGGGATAGGTTTTCCACAACAAGCACCTATTGTTCGTCGGAAGCCGTTTTTGCCCCAGGGGTCTCCGGGCTGTGTTCCTTGGGGTTGAACTCCTGCTAGCAAAACCGCCGGGATGAGGGAAGGGTTCAGACGGTGCCTGGGTCCTGTGGTCTCTTCCAGGTCAGTGTATGGCATTTCCTTCCCCTTGCCACAGGCACCTGGGAGCATGTCTGCACGTGGAGAAAGACTTTCCCGTGGGAAGCCGGTTTTTGTCAAACGGGTCCCAGTGCTCTGCTCCTCTCTTTTCACTCCTGCTGCCAGAAGCCCAGGGAGGATGGGAGGGCTTAGAACATGGCTGGGCACTGTGGTTTCTTCCGGAGAAGTGGAGGGCATTTGCTTTACCTTGCCACAACCACTTGTGAGAGGGTCTGCACCTCAGGAAAACTGTTTCCGTGGGAAGCCGGCTTTTCGCAAAGGGGTCTCAGGGCCGTGGGCCTCGGCTGTCCCTCCGGCTCCCCAAAGCACAGGGACGAGGTGAGGGGCTTAGACCATGTCTGGGCAATGTTGTTTCTTACACCTGGGTGTGTGGCATTTTGTTTACCCGGCTACCCCCACTTGGGATAGGTTTTCCACAACAAGCACCTATTGTTCGTCGGAAGCCGTTTTTGCCCCAGGGGTCTCCGGGCTGTGTTCCTTGGGGTTGAACTCCTGCTAGCAAAACCGCCGGGATGAGGGAAGGGTTCAGACGGTGCCTGGGTCCTGTGGTCTCTTCCAGGTCAGTGTATGGCATTTCCTTCCCCTTGCCACAGGCACCTGGGAGCATGTCTGCACGTGGAGAAAGACTTTCCCGTGGGAAGCCGGTTTTTGTCAAACGGGTCCCAGTGCTCTGCTCCTCTCTTTTCACTCCTGCTGCCAGAAGCCCAGGGAGGATGGGTGGGCTTGGAACATGGCTGGGCACTGTGGTTTCTTCCAGAGAAGTGGAAAGGCATTTGCTTTACCTTGCCACAACCACTTGTGAGAGGGTCTGCACCTCAGGAAAACTGTTTCCGTGGGAAGCCGGCTTTTTGCAAAGGGGTCTCAGGGTAATGGGCCTCGGCTGTCCCTCCGGCTCCCCAAAGCACAGGGACGAGGTGAGGGGCTTAGACCATGTCTGGGCAATGTTGTTTCTTACACCTGGGTGTGTGGCATTTTGTTTATCCGGCTACCCCCTCTTCGGATAGTTTTTCCACAGCAAGCACCTATTGTTCGTCGGAAGCCGTTTTTGCCCCAGGGGTCTCCGGGCTGTGTTCGTTGGGGTTGAACTCCTGCTAGCAAAACCGCCGGGATGAGGGAAGGGTTCAGACTGTGCCTGGGCCCTGTGGTCTCTTCCAGGTCAGTGTATGGCATTTCCTTCCCCTTGTCACAGGCACCTGGGAGCATGTCTGCACGTGGAGAAAGACTTTCCTGTGGGAAGCCGGTTTTTGTCAAACGGGTCCCAGTGCTCTGCTCCTCTCTTTTCACTCCTGCTGCCAGAAGCCCAGGGAGGATGGGAGGGCTTAGAACATGGCTGGTCACTGCGGTTTCTTCCAGAGAAGTGGAGGGCATTTGCTTTACCTTGCCACAACCACTTGTGAGAGGGTCTGCACCTCAGGAAAACTGTTTCCGTGGGAAGCCTGCTTTTCGCAAAGGGGTCTCAGGGCCGTGGGCCTCGGGTGTCCCTCCGGCTCCCCAAATCACAGGGACGAGGTGAGGGGCTTAGACTATGCCCGGGCAATGTTGTTTCTTACACCTGGGTGTGTGGCATTTTGTTTACCTGGCTACCCGCACTTGGGATAGGTTTTTCAACTGCAAGCACCTATTGTTCCTCGGAAGCCGTTTTTGCCCCAGGGGTCTCCGGGCTGTGTTCCTTGGTGTTGAACTCCTGCTAGCAAAACCGCCGGGATGAGGGAAGGGTTCAGACGGTGCCTGGGTCCTGTGGTCTCTTCCAGGTCAGTGTATGGCATTTCCTTCCCCTTGCCACAGGCACCTGGGAGCATGTCTGCACGTGGAGAAAGACTTTCCGGTGGGAAGCCGGTTTTTGTCAAACGGGTCCCAGTGCTCTACTCCTCTCTTTTCACTCTTGCTGCCAGAAGCCCAGGGAGGATAGGAGGGCTTAGAACATGGCTGGGCACTGTGGTTTCTTCCGGAGAAGTGGAGGGCATTTGCTTTACATTTCCACAACCACTTGTGAGAGGGTCTGCACCTCAGGAAAACTGTTTCCGTGGGAAGCCGGATTTTTGCAAAGGGGTCTCAGGGCCGTGGGCCTCGGGTGTCCCTCCGGCTCCCCAAATCACAGGGACGAGGTGAGGGGCTTAGACTATGCCTGGGGAATGTTGTTTCTTACACCTGGGTGTGTGGCATTTTGTTTACCTGGCTACCCGCAGTTGGGATAGGTTTTACAACTGCAAGCACCTATTGTTCGTCGGAAGCCGGTTTTGCCCCAGGGGTCTCCGGGCTGTGTTCCTTGGGGTTGAACTCCTGCTAGCAAAACCGCCGGGATGAGGGACGGGTTCAGACGGTGCCTGGGTCCTGTGGTCTCTTCCAGGTCAGTGTATGGCATTTCCTTCCCCTTGCCACAGGCACCTGGGAGCATGTCTGCACGTGGAGAAAGACTTTCCGGTGGGAAGCCGGTTTTTGTCAAACGGGTCCCAGTGCTCTGCTCCTCTCTTTTCACTCCTGCTGCCAGAAGCCCAGGGAGGATAGGAGGGCTTAGAACATGGCTGGGCACTGTGGTTTCTTCCGCAGAAGTGGAGGGCATTTGCTTTACCTTGCCACAACCACTTGTGAGAGGGTCTGCACCTCAGGAAAACTGTTTATATGGGAACCCTGCTTTTCGCAAAGGGGTCTCAGGGCCGTGGGCCTCGGGTGTCCCTCCGGCTCCCCAAATCACAGGGACGAGGTGAGGGGCTTAGACTATGCCTGGGCAATGTTGTTTCTTACACCTGGGTGTGTGGCATTTTGTTTACCTGGCTACCCCCACTTGGGTAGGTTTTTCAATTGCAAGCACCTATTGTTCCTCCGAAGTCGTTTTTGCCCCAGGGGTCTCCGGGCTGTGTTCTTTGCGGTTGAACTCCTGCTAGCAAAACCGCCGGGTTGAGGGAAGGGTTCAGACTGTGCCTGGGCCCTGTGGTCTCTTCCAAGTCAGTGTATGGCATTTCCTTCCCCTTGCCACAGGCACCTGGGAGCATGTCTGCACGTGGAGAAAGACTTTCCCTTGGGAAGCCGGTTTTTGTCAAACGGGTCCCAGTGCTCTGCTCCTCTCTTTTCACTCCTGCTGTCAGAAGCCCAGGGAGGATAGGAGGGCTTAGAACATGGCTGGGCACTGTGGTTTCTTCCGGAGAAGTGGAGGGCATTTGCTTTACCTTGCCACAACCACTTGTGAGAGGGTCTGTACCTCAGGAAAACTGTTTCCGTGGGAAGCCGGCTTTTTGCAAAGGGGTCTCAGGGCCTCGGGCCTCGGCTGTCTCTCCGGCTCCCCAAATCACAGGGACGAGGTGAGGGGCTTAGACCATGCCTGGGCAATGTTGTTTCTTACACCTGGGTGTGTGGCATTTTGTTTACCCGGCTACCCCCACTTGGGATAGGTTTTCCACAGCAAGCACCTATTGTTCCTCGGAAGCCGTTTTTGCCCCAGGGGTCTCCGGGCTGTGTTCGTTGGGGTTGAACTCCTGCTAGCAAAACCGCCGGGATGAGGGAAGGGTTCAGACTGTGCCTGGGCCCTGTGGTCTCTTCCAGGTCAGTGTATGGCATTTCATTCCCCTTGCCACAGGCACCTGGGAGCATGTCTGCACGTGGAGAAAGACTTTCCCGTGGGAAGCCGGTTTTTGTCAAACGGGCCCCAGTGCTCTGCTCCTCTCTTTTCACTCCTGCTGCCAGAAGCCCAGGGAGGATGCGAGGGCTTAGAACATGGCTGGGCACTGTGGTTTCTTCCGGAGAAGTGGAGGGCATTTGCTTTACATTGCCACAACCACTTGTGAGAGGGTCTGCACCTCAGGAAAACTGTTTCCATGGGAACCCTGCTTTTCGCAAAGGGGTCTCAGGGCCGTGGGCCTCGGCTGTCCCTCCGGCTCCCCAAAGCACAGGGACGAGGTGAGGGGCTTAGACCATGTCTGGGCAATGTTGTTTCTTACACCTGGGTGTGTGGCATTTTGTTTACCTGGCTACCCCCACTTGGGATAGGTTTTCCACAGCAAGCACCTATTGTTCGTCGGAAGCCGTTTTTGCCCCAGGGGTCTCCGGGCTGTGTTCGTTGGGGTTGAACTAATGCTAGCAAAACCGCCGGGATGAGGGAAGGGTTCAGACTGTGACTGGGCCCTGTGGTCTCTTCCAGGTCAGTGTATGGCATTTCCTTCCCCTTGCCACAGGCACCTGGGAGCATGTCTGCACGTGGAGAAAGACTTTCCCGTGGGAAGCCGGTTTTTGTCAAACGGGTCCCAGTGCTCTGCTCCTCTCTTTTCACTCCTGCTGCCAGAAGCCCAGGGAGGATGGGAGGGCTTAGAACATGGCTGGGCACTGCGGTTTCTTCCAGAGAAGTGGAAAGGCATTTGCTTTACCTTGCCACAACCACTTGTGAGAGGGTCTGCACCTCAGGAAAACTGTTTCCGTGGGAAGCCGGCTTTTTGCAAAGGGGTCTCAGGGCCTCGGGCCTCGGCTGTCCCTCCGGCTCCCCAAATCACAGGGACGAGGTGAGGGGCTTAGACCATGCCTGGGCAATGTTGTTTCTTACACCTGGGTGTGTGGCATTTTGTTTACCCGGCTACCCCCACTTGGGATAGGTTTTCCACAGCAAGCACCTATTGTTCCTCGGAAGCCGTTTTTGCCCCAGGGGTCTCCGGGCTGTGTTCGTTGGGGTTGAACTCCTGCTAGCAAAACCGCCGGGATGAGGGAAGGGTTCAGACTGTGCCTGGGCCCTGTGGTCTCTTCCAGGTCAGTGTATGGCATTTCCTTCCCCTTGCCACAGGCACCTGGGAGCATGTCTGCACGTGGAGAAAGACTTTCCCGTGGGAAGCCGGTTTTTGTCAAACGGGTCCCAGTGCTCTGCTCCTCTCTTTTCACTCCTGCTGCCAGAAGCCCAGGGAGGATGGGAGGGCTTAGAACATGGCTGGGCACTGTGGATTCTTCCAGACAAGTGGAGGGCATTTGCTTTACCTTGCCACAACCACTTGTGAGAGGGTCTGCACCTCAGGAAAACTGTTTCCGTGGGAAGCCGGCTTTTCGCAAAGGGGTCTCAGGGCCGTGGGCCTCGGCTGTCCCTCCGGCTCCCCAAAGCACAGGGACGAGGTGAGGGGCTTAGACCATGTCTGGGCAATGTTGTTTCTTACACCTGGGTGTGTGGCATTTTGTTTACCCGGCTACCCCCACTTGGGATAGGTTTTCCACAGCAAGCACCTATTGTTCGTCGGAAGCCGTTTTTGCCCCAGGGGTCTCCGGGCTGTGTTCGTTGGGGTTGAACTCCTGCTTGCAAAACCGCCGGGATGAGGGAAGGGTTAAGACGGTGCCTGGGTCCTGTGGTCTCTTCCAGGTCAGTGTATGGCATTTCCTTCCCCTTGCCACAGGCACCTGGGAGCATGTCTGCACGTGGAGAAAGACTTTCCCGTGGGAAGCCGGTTTTTGTCAAACGGGTCCCAGTGCTCTGCTCCTCTCTTTTCACTCCTGCTGCCAGAAGCCCAGGGAGGATAGGAGGGCTTAGAACATGGCTGGGCACTGTGGTTTCTTCCGGAGAAGTGGAGGGCATTTGCTTTACCTTGCCACAACCACTTGTGAGAGGGTCTGTACCTCAGGAAAACTGTTTCCGTGGGAAGCCGGCTTTTTGCAAAGGGGTCTCAGGGCCGAGGGCCTCGGCTGTCCCTCCGGCTCCCCAAATCACAGGGACGAGTTGAGGGGCTTAGACCATGCCTGGGCAATGTTGTTTCTTACACCTGGGTGTGTGGCATTTTGTTTACCCGGCTACCCCCACTTGGGATAGGTTTTCCACAGCAAGCACCTATTGTTCCTCGGAAGCCGTTTTTGCCCCAGGGGTCTCCGGGCTGTGTTCGTTGGGGTTGAACTCCTGCTTGCAAAACCGCCGGGATGAGGGAAGGGTTCAGACTGTGCCTGGGCCCTGTGGTCTCTTCCAGGTCAGTGTATGGCATTTCCTTCCCCTTGCCACAGGCACCTGGGAGCATGTCTGCACGTGGAGAAAGACTTTCCCGTGGGAAGCCGGTTTTTGTCAAACGGGTCCCAGTGCTCTGCTCCTCTCTTTTCACTCCTGCTGCCAGAAGCCCAGGGAGGATGGGAGGGCTTAGAACATGGCTGGGCACTGTGGTTTCTTCCAGACAAGTGGAGGGAATTTGCTTTACATTGCCACAACCACTTGTGAGAGGGTCTGCACCTCAGGAAAACTGTTTCCGTGGGAAGCCGGCTTTTTGCAAAGGGGTCTCAGGGCCGTGGGCCTCGGGTGTCCCTCCGGCTCCCCAAATCACAGGGACGAGGTGAGGGGCTTAGACTATGCCTGGGGAATGTTGTTTCTTACACCTGGGTGTGTGGCATTTTGTTTACCTGGCTACCCGCACTTGGGATAGGTTTTTCAACTGCAAGCACCTATTGTTCGTCGGAAGCCGTTTTTGCCCCAGGGGTCTCCGGGCTGTGTTCCTTGGGGTTGAACTCCTGCTAGCAAAACCGCCGGGATGAGGGAAGGGTTCAGACGGTGCCTGGGTCCTGTGGTCACTTCCAGGTCAGTGTATGGCATTTCCTTCCCCTTGCCACAGGCACCTGGGAGCATGTCTGCACGTGGAGAAAGACTTTCCCGTGGGAAGCCGGTTTTTGTCAAACGGGTCCCAGTGCTCTGCTCCTCTCTTTTCACTCCTGCTGCCAGAAGCCCAGGGAGGATGGGAGGGCTTAGAACATGGCTGGGCACTGTGGATTCTTCCAGACAAGTGGAGGGCATTTGCTTTACCTTGCCACAACCACTTGTGAGAGGGTCTGCACCTCAGGAAAACTGTTTCCGTGGGAAGCCGGCTTTTCGCAAAGGGGTCTCAGGGCCGTGGGCCTCGGCTGTCCCTCCGGCTCCCCAAAGCACAGGGACGAGGTGAGGGGCTTAGACCATGTCTGGGCAATGTTGTTTCTTACACCTGGGTGTGTGGCATTTTGTTTACCCGGCTACCCCCACTTGGGATAGGTTTTCCACAGCAAGCACCTATTGTTCGTCGGAAGCCGTTTTTGCCCCAGGGGTCTCCGGGCTGTGTTCGTTGGGGTTGAACTCCTGCTTGCAAAACCGCCGGGATGAGGGAAGGGTTAAGACGGTGCCTGGGTCCTGTGGTCTCTTCCAGGTCAGTGTATGGCATTTCCTTCCCCTTGCCACAGGCACCTGGGAGCATGTCTGCACGTGGAGAAAGACTTTCCCGTGGGAAGCCGGTTTTTGTCAAACGGGTCCCAGTGCTCTGCTCCTCTCTTTTCACTCCTGCTGCCAGAAGCCCAGGGAGGATAGGAGGGCTTAGAACATGGCTGGGCACTGTGGTTTCTTCTGGAGAAGTGGAGGGCATTTGCTTTACCTTGCCACAACCACTTGTGAGAGGGTCTGTACCTCAGGAAAACTGTTTCCGTGGGAAGCCGGCTTTTTGCAAAGGGGTCTCAGGGCCTCGGGCCTCGGCTGTCCCTCCGGCTCCCCAAATCACAGGGACGAGTTGAGGGGCTTAGACCATGCCTGGGCAATGTTGTTTCTTACACCTGGGTGTGTGGCATTTTGTTTACCCGGCTACCCCCACTTGGGATAGGTTTTCCACAGCAAGCACCTATTGTTCCTCGGAAGCCGTTTTTGCCCCAGGGGTCTCCGGGCTGTGTTCGTTGGGGTTGAACTCCTGCTTGCAAAACCGCCGGGATGAGGGAAGGGTTCAGACTGTGCCTGGGCCCTGTGGTCTCTTCCAGGTCAGTGTATGGCATTTCCTTCCCCTTGCCACAGGCACCTGGGAGCATGTCTGCACGTGGAGAAAGACTTTCCCGTGGGAAGCCGGTTTTTGTCAAACGGGTCCCAGTGCTCTGCTCCTCTCTTTTCACTCCTGCTGCCAGAAGCCCAGGGAGGATGGGAGGGCTTAGAACATGGCTGGGCACTGTGGTTTCTTCCAGACAAGTGGAGGGAATTTGCTTTACATTGCCACAACCACTTGTGAGAGGGTCTGCACCTCAGGAAAACTGTTTCCGTGGGAAGCCGGCTTTTTGCAAAGGGGTCTCAGGGCCGTGGGCCTCGGGTGTCCCTCCGGCTCCCCATATCACAGGGACGAGGTGAGGGGCTTAGACTATGCCTGGGGAATGTTGTTTCTTACACCTGGGTGTGTGGCATTTTGTTTACCTGGCTACCCGCACTTGGGATAGGTTTTTCAACTGCAAGCACCTATTGTTCGTCGGAAGCCGTTTTTGCCCCAGGGGTCTCCGGGCTGTGTTCCTTGGGGTTGAACTCCTGCTAGCAAAACCGCCGGGATGAGGGAAGGGTTCAGACGGTGCCTGGGTCCTGTGGTCTCTTCCAGGTCAGTGTATGGCATTTCCTTCCCCTTGCCACAGGCACCTGGGAGCATGTCTGCACGTGGAGAAAGACTTTCCCGTGGGAAGCCGGTTTTTGTCAAACGGGTCCCAGTGCTCTGCTCCTCTCTTTTCACTCCTGCTGCCAGAAGCCCAGGGAGGATGGGAGGGCTTAGAACATGGCTGGGCACTGTGGATTCTTCCAGACAAGTGGAGGGCATTTGCTTTACCTTGCCACAACCACTTGTGAGAGGGTCTGCACCTCAGGAAAACTGTTTCCGTGGGAAGCCGGCTTTTCGCAAAGGGGTCTCAGGGCCGTGGGCCTCGGCTGTCCCTCCGGCTCCCCAAAGCACAGGGACGAGGTGAGGGGCTTAGACCATGTCTGGGCAATGTTGTTTCTTACACCTGGGTGTGTGGCATTTTGTTTACCCGGCTACCCCCACTTGGGATAGGTTTTCCACAGCAAGCACCTATTGTTCGTCGGAAGCCGTTTTTGCCCCAGGGGTCTCCGGGCTGTGTTCGTTGGGGTTGAACTCCTGCTTGCAAAACCGCCGGGATGAGGGAAGGGTTAAGACGGTGCCTGGGTCCTGTGGTCTCTTCCAGGTCAGTGTATGGCATTTCCTTCCCTTTGCCACAGGCACCTGGGAGCATGTCTGCACGTGGAGAAAGACTTTCCCGTGGGAAGCCGGTTTTTGTCAAACGGGTCCCAGTGCTCTGCTCCTCTCTTTTCACTCCTGCTGCCAGAAGCCCAGGGAGGATAGGAGGGCTTAGAACATGGCTGGGCACTGTGGTTTCTTCCGGAGAAGTGGAGGGCATTTGCTTTACCTTGCCACAACCACTTGTGAGAGGGTCTGTACCTCAGGAAAACTGTTTCCGTGGGAAGCCGGCTTTTTGCAAAGGGGTCTCAGGGCCGAGGGCCTCGGCTGTCCCTCCGGCTCCCCAAATCACAGGGACGAGTTGAGGGGCTTAGACCATGCCTGGGCAATGTTGTTTCTTACACCTGGGTGTGTGGCATTTTGTTTACCCGGCTACCCCCACTTGGGATAGGTTTTCCACAGCAAGCACCTATTGTTCCTCGGAAGCCGTTTTTGCCCCAGGGGTCTCCGGGCTGTGTTCGTTGGGGTTGAACTCCTGCTTGCAAAACCGCCGGGATGAGGGAAGGGTTCAGACTGTGCCTGGGCCCTGTGGTCTCTTCCAGGTCAGTGTATGGCATTTCCTTCCCCTTGCCACAGGCACCTGGGAGCATGTCTGCACGTGGAGAAAGACTTTCCCGTGGGAAGCCGGTTTTTGTCAAACGGGTCCCAGTGCTCTGCTCCTCTCTTTTCACTCCTGCTGCCAGAAGCCCAGGGAGGATGGGAGGGCTTAGAACATGGCTGGGCACTGTGGTTTCTTCCAGACAAGTGGAGGGAATTTGCTTTACATTGCCACAACCACTTGTGAGAGGGTCTGCACCTCAGGAAAACTGTTTCCGTGGGAAGCCGGCTTTTTGCAAAGGGGTCTCAGGGCCGTGGGCCTCGGGTGTCCCTCCGGCTCCCCAAATCACAGGGACGAGGTGAGGGGCTTAGACTATGCCTGGGGAATGTTGTTTCTTACACCTGGGTGTGTGGCATTTTGTTTACCTGGCTACCCGCACTTGGGATAGGTTTTTCAACTGCAAGCACCTATTGTTCGTCGGAAGCCGTTTTTGCCCCAGGGGTCTCCGGGCTGTGTTCCTTGGGGTTGAACTCCTGCTAGCAAAACCGCCGGGATGAGGGAAGGGTTCAGACGGTGCCTGGGTCCTGTGGTCTCTTCCAGGTCAGTGTATGGCATTTCCTTCCCCTTGCCACAGGCACCTGGGAGCATGTCTGAACGTGGAGAAAGACTTTCCCTTGGGAAGCCGGTTTTTGTCAAACGGGTCCCAGTGCTCTGCTCCTCTCTTTTCACTCCTGCTGTCAGAAGCCCAGGGAGGATAGGAGGGCTTAGAATATGGCTGGGCACTGTGGTTTCTTCCGGAGAAGTGGAGGGCATTTGCTTTACCTTGCCACAACCACTTGTGAGAGGGTCTGTACCTCAGGAAAACTGTTTCCGTGGGAAGCCGGCTTTTTGCAAAGGGGTCTCAGGGCCTCGGGCCTCGGCTGTCCCTCCGGCTCCCCAAATCACAGGGACGAGGTGAGGGGCTTAGACCATGCCTGGGCAATGTTGTTTCTTACACCTGGGTGTGTGGCATTTTGTTTACCCGGCTACCCCCACTTGGGATAGGTTTTCCACAGCAAGCACCTATTGTTCCTCGGAAGCCGTTTTTGCCCCAGGGTTCTCCGGGCTGTGTTCCTTGGGATTGAACTCCTGCTAGGAAAACCGCCGGGATGAGGGAAGGGTTCAGACTGTGCCTGGGCCCTGTGGTCTCTTCCAGGTCAGTGTATGGCATTTCATTCCCCTTGCCACAGGCACCTGGGAACATGTCTGCACGTGGAGAAAGACTTTCCCGTGGGAAGCCGGTTTTTGTCAAACGGGCCCCAGTGCTCTGCTCCTCTCTTTTCACTCCTGCTGCCAGAAGCCCAGGGAGGATGGGAGGGCTTAGAACATGGCTGGGCACTGTGGTTTCTTCCAGACAAGTGGAGGGCATTTGCTTTACATTGCCACAACCACTTGTGAGAGGGTCTGCACCTCAGGAAAACTGTTTCCATGGGAACCCTGCTTTTCGCAAAGGGGTCTCAGGGCCGTGGGCCTCGGGTGTCCCTCCGGCTCCCCAAAGCACAGGGACGAGGTGAGGGGCTTAGACCATGTCTGGGCAATGTTGTTTCTTACACCTGGGTGTGTGGCATTTTGTTTACCTGGCTACCCCCACTTGGGTAGGTTTTTCAATTGCAAGCATCTATTGTTCCTCAGAAGTCGTTTTTGCCCCAGGGGTCTCCGGGCTGTGTTCGTTGGGGTTGAACTCCTGCTAGCAAAACCGCCGGGATGAGGGTAGTGTTCAGACTGTACCTGGGCCCTGTGGTCTCTTCCAGGTCAGTGTATGGCATTTCCTTCCCCTTGCCACAGGCACCTGGGAGCATGTCTGAACGTGGAGAAAGACTTTCCCGTGGGAAGCCGGTTTTTGTCAAACGGGTCCCAGTGCTCTGCTCCTCTCTTTTCACTCCTGCTGCCAGAAGCCCAGGGAGGATGGGTGGGCTTGGAACATGGCTGGGCACTGTGGTTTCTTCCAGAGAAGTGGAAAGGCTTTTGCTTTACCTTGCCACAACCACTTGTGAGAGGGTCTGCACCTCAGGAAAACTGTTTCCGTGGGAAGCCGGCTTTTTGCAAAGGGGTCTCAGGGCCGAGGGCCTCGGCTGTCCCTCCGGCTCCCCAAATCACAGGGACGAGTTGAGGGGCTTAGACCATGCCTGGGCAATGTTGTTTCTTACACCTGGGTGTGTGGCATTTTGTTTACCCGGCTACCCCCACTTGGGATAGGTTTTCCACAGCAAGCACCTATTGTTCGTCGGAAGCCGTTCTTGCCCCAGGGGTCTCCGGGCTGTGTTCGTTGGGGTTGAACTCCTGCTAGCAAAACCGCCGGGATGAGGGAAGGGTTCAGACTGTGCCTGGGCCCTGTGGTCTCTTCCAGGTCAGTGTATGGCATTTCCTTCCCCTTGCCACAGGCACCTGGGAGCATGTCTGCACGTGGAGAAAGACTTTCCCGTGGGAAGCCGGTTTTTGTCAAACGGGTCCCAGTGCTCTGCTCCTCTCTTTTCACTCCTGCTGCCAGAAGCCCAGGGAGGATGGGAGGGCTTAGAACATGGCTGGGCACTGTGGTTTCTTCCGGAGAAGTGGAGGGCATTTGCTTTACCTTGCCACAACCACTTGTGAGAGGGTCTGCACCTCAGGAAAACTGTTTCCGTGGGAAGCCGGCTTTTTGCAAAGGGGTCTCAGGGTAATGGGCCTCGGCTGTCCCTCCGGCTCCCCAAAGCACAGGGACGAGGTGAGGGGCTTAGACCATGCCTGGGCAATGTTGTTTCTTACACCTGGGTGTGTGGCATTTTGTTTACCCAGCTACCCCCACTTCGGATAGGTTTTTCAACTGCAAGCACCTATTGTTCGTCGGAAGCCGTTTTTGCCCCAGGGGTCTCCGGACTGTGTTCGTTGGGGTTGAACTCCTGCTAGCAAAACGGCCGGGATAGGGAAGGGTTCAGACGGTGCCTGGGTCCTATGGTCTCTTCCAGGTCAGTGTATGGCATTTCCTTCCCCTTGCCACAGGCACCTGGGAGCATGTCTGCACGTGGAGAAAGGCTTTCCCGTGGGAAGCCGGTTTTTGTCAAACGGGTCCCAGTGCTCTGCTCCTCTCTTTTCACTCCTGCTGCCAGAAGCCCAGGGAGGATAGGAGGGCTTAGAACATGGCTGGGCACTGTGGTTTCTTCCGGAGAAGTGGAGGGCATTTGCTTTACCTTGCCACAACCACTTGTGAGAGGGTCTGCACCTCAGGAAAACTGTTTCCGTGGGAAGCCGGCTTTTTGCAAAGGGGTCTCAGGGTAATGGGCCTCGGCTGTCCCTCCGGCTCCCCAAAGCACAGGGACGAGGTGAGGGGCTTAGACCATGTCTGGGCAATGTTGTTTCTTACACCTGGGTGTGTGGCATTTTGTTTATCCGGCTACCCCCACTTCGGATAGTTTTTCCACAGCAAGCACCTATTGTTCGTCGGAAGCCGTTTTTGCCCCAGGGGTCTCCGGGCTGTGTTCGTTGGGGTTGAACTCCTGCTAGCAAAACCGCCGGGATGAGGGAAGGGTTCAGACTGTGCCTGGGCCCTGTGGTCTCTTCCAGGTCAGTGTATGGCATTTCCTTCCCCTTGCCACAGGCACCTGGGAGCATGTCTGCACGTGGAGAAAGACTTTCCCGTGGGAAGCCGGTTTTTGACAAACGGGTCCCAGTGCTCTGCTCCTCTCTTTTCACTCTTGCTGCCAGAAGCCCAGGGAGGATGGGAGGGCTTAGAACATGGCTGGGCACTGTGGTTTCTTCCGGAGAAGTGGAGGGCATTTGCTTTACCTTGCCACAACCACTTGTGAGAGGGTCTGTACCTCAGGAAAACTGTTTCCGTGGGAAGCCGGCTTTTTGCAAAGGGGCCTCAGGGCCTCGGACCTCGGCTGTCCCTCCGGCTCCCCAAATCACAGGGACGAGGTGAGGGGCTTAGACCATGCCTGGGCAATGTTGTTTCTTACACCTGGGTGTGTGGCATTTTGTTTACCCGGCTACCCCCACTTGGGATAGGTTTTCCACAGCAAGCACCTATTGTTCGTCGGAAGCCGTTTTTGCCCCAGGGGTCTCCGGGCTGTGTTCGTTGGGGTTGAACTCCTGCTAGCAAAACCGCAGGGATGAGGGAAGGGTTCAGACGGTGCCTTGGCCCTGTGGTCTCTTCCAGGTCAGTGTATGGCATTTCCTTCCCCTTGCCACAGGCACCTGGGAGCATGTCTGCACGTGGAGAAAGACTTTCCCGTGGGAAGCCGGTTTTTGTCAAACGGGTCCCAGTGCTCTGCTCCTCTCTTTTCACTCCTGCTGCCAGAAGCCCAGGGAGGATGGGAGGGCTTAGAACATGGCTGGGCACTGTGGTTTCTTCCAGAGAAGTGGAGGGCATTTGCTTTACCTTGCCACAACCACTTGTGAGAGGGTCTGCACCTCAGGAAAACTGTTTCCGTGGGAAGCCGGCTTTTTGCAAAGGGGTCTCAGGGTAATGGGCCTCTTCTGTCCCTCCGGCTCCCCAAAGCACAGGGACGAGGTGAGGGGCTTAGACCATGCCTGGGCAATGTTGTTTCTTACACCTGGGTGTGTGGCATTTTGTTTACCCGGCTACCCCCACTTGGGATAGGTTTTCCACAGCAAGCACCTATTGTTCGTCGGAAGCCGTTTTTGCCCCAGGGGTCTCCGGGCTGTGTTCCTTGGGGTTGAACTCCTGCTAGCAAAACCGCCAGGATGAGGGAAGGGTTCAGACGGTGCCTGGGTCCTGTGGTCTCTTCCAGGTCAGTGTATGGCATTTCCTTCCCCTTGCCACAGGCACCTGGGAGCATGTCTGCACGTGGAGAAAGACTTTCCCGTGGGAAGCCGGTTTTTGTCAAACGGGTCCCAGTGCTCTGCTCCTCTCTTTTCACTCCTGCTGCCAGAAGCCCAGGGAGGGTAGGAGGGCTTAGAACATGGCTGGGCACTGTGGTTTCTTCCGGAGAAGTGGAGGGCATTTGCTTTACCTTGCCACAACCACTTGTGAGAGGGTCTGCACCTCAGGAAAACTGTTTCCGTGGGAAGCCGGCTTTTCGCAAAGGGGTCTCAGGGCCGTGGGCCTCGGCTGTCCCTCCGGCTCCCCAAAGCACAGGGACGAGGTGAGGGGCTTAGACCATGTCTGGGCAATGTTGTTTCTTACACCTGGGTGTGTGGCATTTTGTTTACCCGGCTACCCCCACTTGGGATAGGTTTTCCACAACAAGCACCTATTGTTCGTCGGAAGCCGTTTTTGCCCCAGGGGTCTCCGGGCTGTGTTCCTTGGGGTTGAACTCCTGCTAGCAAAACCGCCGGGATGAGGGAAGGGTTCAGACGGTGCCTGGGTCCTGTGGTCTCTTCCAGGTCAGTGTATGGCATTTCCTTCCCCTTGCCACAGGCACCTGGGAGCATGTCTGCACGTGGAGAAAGACTTTCCCTTGGGAAGCCGGTTTTTGTCAAACCGGTCCCAGTGCTCTGCTCCTCTCTTTTCACTCCTGCTGTCAGAAGCCCAGGGAGGATAGGAGGGCTTAGAATATGGCTGGGCACTGTGGTTTCTTCCGGAGAAGTGGAGGGCATTTGCTTTACCTTGCCACAACCACTTGTGAGAGGGTCTGTACCTCAGGAAAACTGTTTCCATGGGAAGCCGGCTTTTTGCAAAGGGGTCTCAGGGCCTCGGGCCTCGGCTGTCCCTCCGGCTCCCCAAAGCACAGGGACGAGGTGAGGGGCTTAGACCATGCCTGGGCAATGTTGTTTCTTACACCTGGGTGTGTGGCATTTTGTTTACCCGGCTACCCCCACTTGGGATAGGTTTTCCACAGCAAGCACCTATTGTTCCTCGGAAGCCGTTTTTGCCCCAGGGGTCTCCGGGCTGTGTTCGTTGGGGTTGAACTCCTGCTAGCAAAACCGCCGGGATGAGGGAAGGGTTCAGACTGTGCCTGGGCCCTGTGGTCTCTTCCAGGTCAGTGTATGGCATTTCATTCCCCTTGCCACAGGCACCTGGGAGCATGTCTGCACGTGGAGAAAGACTTTCCCGTGGGAAGCCGGTTTTTGTCAAACGGGCCCCAGTGCTCTGCTCCTCTCTTTTCACTCCTGCTGCCAGAAGCCCAGGGAGGATGGGAGGGCTTAGAACATGGCTGGGCACTGTGGTTTCTTCCAGACAAGTGGAGGGCATTTGCTTTACATTGCCACAACCACTTGTGAGAGGGTCTGCACCTCAGGAAAACTGTTTCCATGGGAACCCTGCTTTTCGCAAAGGGGTCTCAGGGCCGTGGGCCTCGGGTGTCCCTCCGGCTCCCCAAAGCACAGGGACGAGGTGAGGGGCTTAGACCATGTCTGGGCAATGTTGTTTCTTACACCTGGGTGTGTGGCATTTTGTTTACCTGGCTACCCCCACTTGGGTAGGTTTTTCAATTGCAAGCACCTATTGTTCCTCAGAAGTCGTTTTTGCCCCAGGGGTCTCCGGGCTGTGTTCATTGGGGTTGAACTCCTGCTAGCAAAACCGCCGGGATGAGGGAAGTGTTCAGACTGTACCTGGGCCCTGTGGTCTCTTCCAGGTCAGTGTATGGCATTTCCTTCCCCTTGCCACAGGCACCTGGGAGCATGTCTGCACGTGGAGAAAGACTTTCCCGTGGGAAGCCGGTTTTTGTCAAACGGGTCCCAGTGCTCTGCTCCTCTCTTTTCACTCCTGCTGCCAGAAGCCCAGGGAGGATGGGTGGGCTTGGAACATGGCTGGGCACTGTGGTTTCTTCCAGAGAAGTGGAAAGGCATTTGCTTTACCTTGCCACAACCACTTGTGAGAGGGTCTGCACCTCAGGAAAACTGTTTCCGTGGGAAGCCGGCTTTTTGCAAAGGGGTCTCAGGGTAATGGGCCTCGGCTGTCCCTCCGGCTCCCCAAAGCACAGGGACGAGGTGAGGGGCTTAGACCATGTCTGGGCAATGTTGTTTCTTACACCTGGGTGTGTGGCATTTTGTTTACCTGGCTACCCGCAGTTGGGATAGGTTTTACAACTGCAAGCACCTATTGTTCGTCGGAAGCCGGTTTTGCCCCAGGGGTCTCCGGGCTGTGTTCCTTGGGGTTGAACTCCTGCTAGCAAAACCGCCGGGATGAGGGACGGGTTCAGACGGTGCCTGGGTCCTGTGGTCTCTTCCAGGTCAGTGTATGGCATTTCCTTCCCCTTGCCACAGGCACCTGGGAGCATGTCTGCACGTGGAGAAAGACTTTCCGGTGGGAAGCCGGTTTTTGTCAAACGGGTCCCAGTGCTCTGCTCCTCTCTTTTCACTCCTGCTGCCAGAAGCCCAGGGAGGATAGGAGGGCTTAGAACATGGCTGGGCACTGTGGTTTCTTCCGCAGAAGTGGAGGGCATTTGCTTTACCTTGCCACAACCACTTGTGAGAGGGTCTGCACCTCAGGAAAACTGTTTACATGGGAACCCTGCTTTTCGCAAAGGGGTCTCAGGGCCGTGGGCCTCGGGTGTCCCTCCGGCTCCCCAAATCACAGGGACGAGGTGAGGGGCTTAGACTATGCCTGGGCAATGTTGTTTCTTACACCTGGGTGTGTGGCATTTTGTTTACCTGGCTACCCCCACTTGGGTAGGTTTTTCAATTGCAAGCACCTATTGTTCCTCCGAAGTCGTTTTTGCCCCAGGGGTCTCCGGGCTGTGTTCTTTGGGGTTGAACTCCTGCTAGCAAAACCGCCGGGTTGAGGGAAGGGTTCAGACTGTGCCTGGGCCCTGTGGTCTCTTCCAGGTCAGTGTATGGCATTTCCTTCCCCTTGCCACAGGCACCTGGGAGCATGTCTGCACGTGGAGAAAGACTTTCCCTTGGGAAGCCGGTTTTTGTCAAACGGGTCCCAGTGCTCTGCTCCTCTCTTTTCACTCCTGCTGTCAGAAGCCCAGGGAGGATAGGAGGGCTTAGAACATGGCTGGGCACTGTGGTTTCTTCCGGAGAAGTGGAGGGCATTTGCTTTACCTTGCCACAACCACTTGTGAGAGGGTCTGTACCTCAGGAAAACTGTTTCCGTGGGAAGCCGGCTTTTTGCAAAGGGGTCTCAGGGCCTCGGGCCTCGGCTGTCTCTCCGGCTCCCCAAATCACAGGGACGAGGTGAGGGGCTTAGACCATGCCTGGGCAATGTTGTTTCTTACACCTGGGTGTGTGGCATTTTGTTTACCCGGCTACCCCCACTTGGGATAGGTTTTCCACAGCAAGCACCTATTGTTCCTCGGAAGCCGTTTTTGCCCCAGGGGTCTCCGGGCTGTGTTCGTTGGGGTTGAACTCCTGCTAGCAAAACCGCCGGGATGAGGGAAGGGTTCAGACTGTGCCTGGGCCCTGTGGTCTCTTCCAGGTCAGTGTATGGCATTTCATTCCCCTTGCCACAGGCACCTGGGAGCATGTCTGCACGTGGAGAAAGACTTTCCCGTGGGAAGCCGGTTTTTGTCAAACGGGTCCCAGTGCTCTGCTCCTCTCTTTTCACTCCTGCTGTCAGAAGCCCAGGGAGGATAGGAGGGCTTAGAACATGGCTGGGCACTGTGGTTTCTTCCGGAGAAGTGGAGGGCATTTGCTTTACATTGCCACAACCACTTGTGAGAGGGTCTGCACCTCAGGAAAACTGTTTCCATGGGAACCCTGCTTTTCGCAAAGGGGTCTCAGGGCCGTGGGCCTCGGCTGTCCCTCCGGCTCCCCAAAGCACAGGGACGAGGTGAGGGGCTTAGACCATGTCTGGGCAATGTTGTTTCTTACACCTGGGTGTGTGGCATTTTGTTTACCTGGCTACCCCCACTTGGGATAGGTTTTCCACAGCAAGCACCTATTGTTCGTCGGAAGCCGTTTTTGCCCCAGGGGTCTCCGGGCTGTGTTCGTTGGGGTTGAACTAATGCTAGCAAAACCGCCGGGATGAGGGAAGGGTTCAGACTGTGACTGGGCCCTGTGGTCTCTTCCAGGTCAGTGTATGGCATTTCCTTCCCCTTGCCACAGGCACCTGGGAGCATGTCTGCACGTGGAGAAAGACTTTCCCGTGGGAAGCCGGTTTTTGTCAAACGGGTCCCAGTGCTCTGCTCCTCTCTTTTCACTCCTGCTGCCAGAAGCCCAGGGAGGATGGGAGGGCTTAGAACATGGCTGGGCACTGCGGTTTCTTCCAGAGAAGTGGAAAGGCATTTGCTTTACCTTGCCACAACCACTTGTGAGAGGGTCTGCACCTCAGGAAAACTGTTTCCGTGGGAAGCCGGCTTTTTGCAAAGGGGTCTCAGGGCCAAGGGCCTCGGCTGTCCCTCCGGCTCCCCAAATCACAGGGACGAGGTGAGGGGCTTAGACCATGCCTTGGCAATGTTGTTTCTTACACCTGGGTGTGTGGCATTTTGTTTACCCGGCTACCCCCACTTGGGATAGGTTTTCCACAGCAAGCACCTATTGTTCCTCGGAAGCCGTTTTTGCCCCAGGGGTCTCCGGGCTGTGTTCGTTGGGGTTGAACTCCTGCTAGCAAAACCGCCGGGATGAGGGAAGGGTTCAGACTGTGCCTGGGCCCTGTGGTCTCTTCCAGGTCAGTGTATGGCATTTCCTTCCCCTTGCCACAGGCACCTGGGAGCATGTCTGCACGTGGAGAAAGACTTTCCCGTGGGAAGCCGGTTTTTGTCAAACGGGTCCCAGTGCTCTGCTCCTCTCTTTTCACTCCTGCTGCCAGAAGCCCAGGGAGGATAGGAGGGCTTAGAACATGGCTGGGCACTGTGGTTTCTTCCGGAGAAGTGGAGGGCATTTGCTTTACCTTGCCACAACCACTTGTGAGAGGGTCTGTACCTCAGGAAAACTGTTTCCGTGGGAAGCCGGCTTTTTGCAAAGGGGTCTCAGGGCCGAGGGCCTCGGCTGTCCCTCCGGCTCCCCAAATCACAGGGACGAGTTGAGGGGCTTAGACCATGCCTGGGCAATGTTGTTTCTTACACCTGGGTGTGTGGCATTTTGTTTACCCGGCTACCCCCACTTGGGATAGGTTTTCCACAGCAAGCACCTATTGTTCCTCGGAAGCCGTTTTTGCCCCAGGGGTCTCCGGGCTGTGTTCGTTGGGGTTGAACTCCTGCTTGCAAAACCGCCGGGATGAGGGAAGGGTTCAGACTGTGCCTGGGCCCTGTGGTCTCTTCCAGGTCAGTGTATGGCATTTCCTTCCCCTTGCCACAGGCACCTGGGAGCATGTCTGCACGTGGAGAAAGACTTTCCCGTGGGAAGCCGGTTTTTGTCAAACGGGTCCCAGTGCTCTGCTCCTCTCTTTTCACTCCTGCTGCCAGAAGCCCAGGGAGGATGGGAGGGCTTAGAACATGGCTGGGCACTGTGGTTTCTTCCAGACAAGTGGAGGGAATTTGCTTTACATTGCCACAACCACTTGTGAGAGGGTCTGCACCTCAGGAAAACTGTTTCCGTGGGAAGCCGGCTTTTTGCAAAGGGGTCTCAGGGCCGTGGGCCTCGGGTGTCCCTCCGGCTCCCCAAATCACAGGGACGAGGTGAGGGGCTTAGACTATGCCTGGGGATTGTTGTTTCTTACACCTGGGTGTGTGGCATTTTGTTTACCTGGCTACCCGCACTTGGGATAGGTTTTTCAACTGCAAGCACCTATTGTTCGTCGGAAGCCGTTTTTGCCCCAGGGGTCTCCGGGCTGTGTTCCTTGGGGTTGAACTCCTGCTAGCAAAACCGCCGGGATGAGGGAAGGGTTCAGACGGTGCCTGGGTCCTGTGGTCTCTTCCAGGTCAGTGTATGGCATTTCCTTCCCCTTGCCACAGGCACCTGGGAGCATGTCTGAACGTGGAGAAAGACTTTCCCTTGGGAAGCCGGTTTTTGTCAAACGGGTCCCAGTGCTCTGCTCCTCTCTTTTCACTCCTGCTGTCAGAAGCCCAGGGAGGATAGGAGGGCTTAGAATATGGCTGGGCACTGTGGTATCTTCCGGAGAAGTGGAGGGCATTTTCTTTACCTTGCCACAACCACTTGTGAGAGGGTCTGTACCTCAGGAAAACTGTTTCCGTGGGAAGCCGGCTTTTTGCAAAGGGGTCTCAGGGCCTCGGGCCTCGGCTGTCCCTCCGGCTCCCCAAATCACAGGGACGAGGTGAGGGGCTTAGACCATGCCTGGGCAATGTTGTTTCTTACACCTGGGTGTGTGGCATTTTGTTTACCCGGCTACCCCCACTTGGGATAGGTTTTCCACAGCAAGCACCTATTGTTCCTCGGAAGCCGTTTTTGCCCCAGGGGTCTCCGGGCTGTGATCCTTGGGATTGAACTCCTGCTAGCAAAACCGCCGGGATGAGGGAAGGGTTCAGACTGTGCCTGGGCCCTGTGGTCTCTTCCAGGTCAGTGTATGGCATTTCATTCCCCTTGCCACAGGCACCTGGGAACATGTCTGCACGTGGAGAAAGACTTTCCCGTGGGAAGCCGGTTTTTGTCAAACGGGCCCCAGTGCTCTGCTCCTCTCTTTTCACTCCTGCTGCCAGAAGCCCAGGGAGGATGGGAGGGCTTAGAACATGGCTGGGCACTGTGGTTTCTTCCAGACAAGTGGAGGGCATTTGCTTTACATTGCCACAACCACTTGTGAGAGGGTCTGCACCTCAGGAAAACTGTTTCCATGGGAACCCTGCTTTTCGCAAAGGGGTCTCAGGGCCGTGGGCCTCGGGTGTCCCTCCGGCTCCCCAAATCACAGGGACGAGGTGAGGGGCTTAGACCATGTCTGGGCAATGTTGTTTCTTACACCTGGGTGTGTGGCATTTTTTTTTCCTGGCTACCCCCACTTGGGTAGGTTTTTCAATTGCAAGCATCTATTGTTCCTCAGAAGTCGTTTTTGCCCCAGGGGTCTCCGGCCTGTGTTCGTTGGGGTTGAACTCCTGCTAGCAAAACCGCCGGGATGAGGGTAGTGTTCAGACTGTACCTGGGCCCTGTGGTCTCTTCCAGGTCAGTGTATGGCATTTCCTTCCCCTTGCCACAGGCACCTGGGAGCATGTCTGAACGTGGAGAAAGACTTTCCCGTGGGAAGCCGGTTTTTGTCAAACGGGTCCCAGTGCTCTGCTCCTCTCTTTTCACTCCTGCTGCCAGAAGCCCAGGGAGGATGGGTGGGCTTGGAACATGGCTGGGCACTGTGGTTTCTTCCAGAGAAGTGGAAAGGCTTTTGCTTTACCTTGCCACAACCACTTGTGAGAGGGTCTGCACCTCAGGAAAACTGTTTCCGTGGGAAGCCGGCTTTTTGCAAAGGGGTCTCAGGGCCGAGGGCCTCGGCTGTCCCTCCGGCTCCCCAAATCACAGGGACGAGTTGAGGGGCTTAGACCATGCCTGGGCAATGTTGTTTCTTACACCTGGGTGTGTGGCATTTTGTTTACCCGGCTACCCCCACTTGGGATAGGTTTTCCACAGCAAGCACCTATTGTTCGTCGGAAGCCGTTTTTGCCCCAGGGGTCTCCGGGCTGTGTTCGTTGGGGTTGAACTCCTGCTAGCAAAACCGCCGGGATGAGGGAAGGGTTCAGACTGTGCCTGGGCCCTGTGGTCTCTTCCAGGTCAGTGTATGGCATTTCCTTCCCCTTGCCACAGGCACCTGGGAGCATGTCTGCACGTGGAGAAAGACTTTCCCGTGGGAAGCCGGTTTTTGTCAAACGGGTCCCAGTGCTCTGCTCCTCTCTTTTCACTCCTGCTGCCAGAAGCCCAGGGAGGATGGGAGGGCTTAGAACATGGCTGGGCACTGTGGTTTCTTCCAGACAAGTGGAGGGAATTTGCTTTACATTGCCACAACCACTTGTGAGAGGGTCTGCACCTCAGGAAAACTGTTTCCGTGGGAAGCCGGCTTTTTGCAAAGGGGTCTCAGGGCCGTGGGCCTCGGGTGTCCCTCCGGCTCCCCAAATCACAGGGACGAGGTGAGGGGCTTAGACTATGCCTGGGGAATGTTGTTTCTTACACCTGGGTGTGTGGCATTTTGTTTACCTGGCTACCCGCACTTGGGATAGGTTTTTCAACTGCAAGCACCTATTGTTCGTCGGAAGCCGTTTTTGCCCCAGGGGTCTCCGGGCTGTGTTCCTTGGGGTTGAACTCCTGCTAGCAAAACCGCCGGGATGAGGGAAGGGTTCAGACGGTGCCTGGGTCCTGTGGTCTCTTCCAGGTCAGTGTATGGCATTTCCTTCCCCTTGCCACAGGCACCTGGGAGCATGTCTGAACGTGGAGAAAGACTTTCCCTTGGGAAGCCGGTTTTTGTCAAACGGGTCCCAGTGCTCTGCTCCTCTCTTTTCACTCCTGCTGTCAGAAGCCCAGGGAGGATAGGAGGGCTTAGAATATGGCTGGGCACTGTGGTATCTTCCGGAGAAGTGGAGGGCATTTTCTTTACCTTGCCACAACCACTTGTGAGAGGGTCTGTACCTCAGGAAAACTGTTTCCGTGGGAAGCCGGCTTTTTGCAAAGGGGTCTCAGGGCCTCGGGCCTCGGCTGTCCCTCCGGCTCCCCAAATCACAGGGACGAGGTGAGGGGCTTAGACCATACCTGGGCAATGTTGTTTCTTACACCTGGGTGTGTGGCATTTTGTTTACCCGGCTACCCCCACTTGGGATAGGTTTTCCACAGCAAGCACCTATTGTTCCTCGGAAGCCGTTTTTGCCCCAGGGGTCTCCGGGCTGTGATCCTTGGGATTGAACTCCTGCTAGCAAAACCGCCGGGATGAGGGAAGGGTTCAGACTGTGCCTGGGCCCTGTGGTCTCTTCCAGGTCAGTGTATGGCATTTCATTCCCCTTGCCACAGGCACCTGGGAACATGTCTGCACGTGGAGAAAGACTTTCCCGTGGGAAGCCGGTTTTTGTCAAACGGGCCCCAGTGCTCTGCTCCTCTCTTTTCACTCCTGCTGCCAGAAGCCCAGGGAGGATGGGAGGGCTTAGAACATGGCTGGGCA
Source organism: Ursus americanus (assembly GCF_024610735.1). NCBI lineage: Eukaryota > Metazoa > Chordata > Mammalia > Carnivora > Ursidae > Ursus > Ursus americanus. The sequence goes on along the minus strand of NC_142155.1, from coordinate 36,008,916 downwards.
CTGTGGTTTCTTCCAGACAAGTGGACGGCATTTGCTTTACATTGCCACAACCACTTGTGAGAGGGTCTGCACCTCAGGAAAACTGTTTCCATGGGAACCCTGCTTTTCGCAAAGGGGTCTCAGGGCCGTGGGCCTCGGGTGTCCCTCCGGCTCCCCAAATCACAGGGACGAGGTGAGGGGCTTAGACCATGTCTGGGCAATGTTGTTTCTTACACCTGGGTGTGTGGCATTTTGTTTTCCTGGCTACCCCCACTTGGGTAGGTTTTTCAATTGCAAGCATCTATTGTTCCTCAGAAGTCGTTTTTGCCCCAGGGGTCTCCGGCCTGTGTTCGTTGGGGTTGAACTCCTGCTAGCAAAACCGCCGGGATGAGGGTAGTGTTCAGACTGTACCTGGGCCCTGTGGTCTCTTCCAGGTCAGTGTATGGCATTTCCTTCCCCTTGCCACAGGCACCTGGGAGCATGTCTGAACGTGGAGAAAGACTTTCCCGTGGGAAGCCGGTTTTTGTCAAACGGGTCCCAGTGCTCTGCTCCTCTCTTTTCACTCCTGCTGCCAGAAGCCCAGGGAGGATGGGTGGGCTTGGAACATGGCTGGGCACTGTGGTTTCTTCCAGAGAAGTGGAAAGGCTTTTGCTTTACCTTGCCACAACCACTTGTGAGAGGGTCTGCACCTCAGGAAAACTGTTTCCGTGGGAAGCCGGCTTTTTGCAAAGGGGTCTCAGGGCCGAGGGCCTCGGCTGTCCCTCCGGCTCCCCAAATCACAGGGACGAGTTGAGGGGCTTAGACCATGCCTGGGCAATGTTGTTTCTTACACCTGGGTGTGTGGCATTTTGTTTACCCGGCTACCCCCACTTGGGATAGGTTTTCCACAGCAAGCACCTATTGTTCGTCGGAAGCCGTTTTTGCCCCAGGGGTCTCCGGGCTGTGTTCGTTGGGGTTGAACTCCTGCTAGCAAAACCGCCGGGATGAGGGAAGGGTTCAGACTGTGCCTGGGCCCTGTGGTCTCTTCCAGGTCAGTGTATGGCATTTCCTTCCCCTTGCCACAGGCACCTGGGAGCATGTCTGCACGTGGAGAAAGACTTTCCCGTGGGAAGCCGGTTTTTGTCAAACGGGTCCCAGTGCTCTGCTCCTCTCTTTTCACTCCTGCTGCCAGAAGCCCAGGGAGGATGGGAGGGCTTAGAACATGGCTGGGCACTGTGGTTTCTTCCGGAGAAGTGGAGGGCATTTGCTTTACCTTGCCACAACCACTTGTGAGAGGGTCTGCACCTCAGGAAAACTGTTTCCGTGGGAAGCCTGCTTTTCGCAAAGGGGTCTCAGGGTAATGGGCCTCGGGTGTCCCTCCGGCTCCCCAAATCACAGGGACGAGGTGAGGGGCTTAGACTATGCCCGGGCAATGTTGTTTCTTACACCTGGGTGTGTGGCATTTTGTTTACCTGGCTACCCGCACTTGGGATAGGTTTTTCAACTGCAAGCACCTATTGTTCGTCGGAAGCCGTTTTTGCACCAGTGGTCTCCGGGCTGTGTTCGTTGGGGTTGAACTCCTGATAGCAAAACCGCCGGGATGAGGGAAGGGTTCAGACGGTGCCTGGGTCCTGTGGTCTCTTCCCGGTCAGTGTATGGCATTTCCTTCCCCTTGCCACAGGCACCTGGGAGCATGTCTGCACGTGGAGAAAGACTTTCCGGTGGGAAGCCGGTTTTTGTCAAACGGGTCCCAGTGCTCTGCTCCTCTCTTTTCACTCCTGCTGCCAGAAGCCCAGGGAGGATAGGAGGGCTTAGAACATGGCTGGGCACTGTGGTTTCTTCCGGAGAAGTGGAGGGCATTTGCTTTACCTTGCCACAACCACTTGTGAGAGGGTCTGTACCTCAGGAAAACTGTTTCCGTGGGAAGCCGGCTTTTTGCAAAGGGGTCTCAGGGCCGAGGGCCTCGGCTGTCCCTCCGGCTCCCCAAATCACAGGGACGAGTTGAGGGGCTTAGACCATGCCTGGGCAATGTTGTTTCTTACACCTGGGTGTGTGGCATTTTGTTTACCCGGCTACCCCCACTTGGGATAGGTTTTCCACAGCAAGCACCTATTGTTCGTCGGAAGCCGTTTTTGCCCCAGGGGACTCCGGGCTGTGTTCCTTGGGGTTGAACTCCTGCTTGCAAAACCGCCGGGATGAGGGAAGGGTTCAGACTGTGCCTGGGCCCTGTGGTCTCTTCCAGGTCAGTGTGTGGCATTTCCTTCCCCTTGCCACAGGCACCTGGGAGCATGTCTGCACGTGGAGAAAGACTTTCCCGTGGGAAGCCGGTTTTTGTCAAACGGGTCCCAGTGCTCTGCTCCTCTCTTTTCACTCCTGCTGCCAGAAGCCCAGGGAGGATGGGAGGGCTTAGAACATGGCTGGGCACTGTGGTTTCTTCCAGACAAGTGGAGGGAATTTGCTTTACATTGCCACAACCACTTGTGAGAGGGTCTGCACCTCAGGAAAACTGTTTCCGTGGGAAGCCGGCTTTTTGCAAAGGGGTCTCAGGGCCGTGGGCCTCGGGTGTCCCTCCGGCTCCCCAAATCACAGGGACGAGGTGAGGGGCTTATACTATGCCTGGGGAATGTTGTTTCTTACACCTGGGTGTGTGGCATTTTGTTTACCTGGCTACCCGCAGTTGGGATAGGTTTTACAACTGCAAGCACCTATTGTTCGTCGGAAGCCGGTTTTGCCCCAGGGGTCTCCGGGCTGTGTTCCTTGGGGTTGAACTCCTGCTAGCAAAACCGCCGGGATGAGGGACGGGTTCAGACGGTGCCTGGGTCCTGTGGTCTCTTCCAGGTCAGTGTATGGCATTTCCTTCCCCTTGCCACAGGCACCTGGGAGCATGTCTGCACGTGGAGAAAGACTTTCCGGTGGGAAGCCGGTTTTTGTCAAACGGGTCCCAGTGCTCTGCTCCTCTCTTTTCACTCCTGCTGCCAGAAGCCCAGGGAGGATAGGAGGGCTTAGAACATGGCTGGGCACTGTGGTTTCTTCCGCAGAAGTGGAGGGCATTTGCTTTACCTTGCCACAACCACTTGTGAGAGGGTCTGCACCTCAGGAAAACTGTTTACATGGGAACCCTGCTTTTCGCAAAGGGGTCTCAGGGCCGTGGGCCTCGGGTGTCCCTCCGGCTCCCCAAATCACAGGGACGAGGTGAGGGGCTTAGACTATGCCTGGGCAATGTTGTTTCTTACACCTGGGTGTGTGGCATTTTGTTTACCTGGCTACCCCCACTTGGGTAGGTTTTTCAATTGCAAGCACCTATTGTTCCTCCGAAGTCGTTTTTGCCCCAGGGGTCTCCGGGCTGTGTTCTTTGGGGTTGAACTCCTGCTAGCAAAACCGCCGGGTTGAGGGAAGGGTTCAGACTGTGCCTGGGCCCTGTGGTCTCTTCCAAGTCAGTGTATGGCATTTCCTTCCCCTTGCCACAGGCACCTGGGAGCATGTCTGCACGTGGAGAAAGACTTTCCCTTGGGAAGCCGGTTTTTGTCAAACGGGTCCCAGTGCTCTGCTCCTCTCTTTTCACTCCTGCTGTCAGAAGCCCAGGGAGGATAGGAGGGCTTAGAACATGGCTGGGCACTGTGGTATCTTCCGGAGAAGTGGAGGGCATTTGCTTTACCTTGCCACAACCACTTGTGAGAGGGTCTGTACCTCAGGAAAACTGTTTCCGTGGTAAGCCGGCTTTTTGCAAAGGGGTCTCAGGGCCTCGGGCCTCGGCTGTCTCTCCGGCTCCCCAAATCACAGGGACGAGGTGAGGGGCTTAGACCATGTCTGGGCAATGTTGTTTCTTACACCTGGGTGTGTGGCATTTTGTTTACCTGGCTACCCCCACTTGGGATAGGTTTTCCACAGCAAGCACCTATTGTTCGTCGGAAGCCGTTTTTGCCCCAGGGGTCTCCGGGCTGTGTTCGTTGGGGTTGAACTAATGCTAGCAAAACCGCCGGGATGAGGGAAGGGTTCAGACTGTGACTGGGCCCTGTGGTCTCTTCCAGGTCAGTGTATGGCATTTCCTTCCCCTTGCCACAGGCACCTGGGAGCATGTCTGCACGTGGAGAAAGACTTTCCCGTGGGAAGCCGGTTTTTGTCAAACGGGTCCAAGTGCTCTGCTCCTCTCTTTTCACTCCTGCTGCCAGAAGCCCAGGGAGGATGGGAGGGCTTAGAACATGGCTGGGCACTGCGGTTTCTTCCAGAGAAGTGGAAAGGCATTTGCTTTACCTTGCCACAACCACTTGTGAGAGGGTCTGCACCTCAGGAAAACTGTTTCCGTGGGAAGCCGGCTTTTTGCAAAGGGGTCTCAGGGCCGAGGGCCTCGGCTGTCCCTCCGGCTCCCCAAATCACAGGGACGAGGTGAGGGGCTTAGACCATGCCTGGGCAATGTTGTTTCTTACACCTGGGTGTGTGGCATTTTGTTTACCCGGCTACCCCCACTTGGGATAGGTTTTCCACAGCAAGCACCTATTGTTCCTCGGAAGCCGTTTTTGCCCCAGGGGTCTCCGGGCTGTGTTCGTTGGGGTTGAACTCCTGCTAGCAAAACCGCCGGGATGAGGGAAGGGTTCAGACTGTGCCTGGGCCCTGTGGTCTCTTCCAGGTCAGTGTATGGCATTTCCTTCCCCTTGCCACAGGCACCTGGGAGCATGTCTGCACGTGGAGAAAGACTTTCCCGTGGGAAGCCGGTTTTTGTCAAACGGGTCCCAGTGCTCTGCTCCTCTCTTTTCACTCCTGCTGCCAGAAGCCCAGGGAGGATGGGAGGGCTTAGAACATGGCTGGGCACTGTGGATTCTTCCAGACAAGTGGAGGGCATTTGCTTTACCTTGCCACAACCACTTGTGAGAGGGTCTGCACCTCAGGAAAACTGTTTCCGTGGGAAGCCGGCTTTTCGCAAAGGGGTCTCAGGGCCGTGGGCCTCGGCTGTCCCTCCGGCTCCCCAAAGCACAGGGACGAGGTGAGGGGCTTAGACCATGTCTGGGCAATGTTGTTTCTTACACCTGGGTGTGTGGCATTTTGTTTACCCGGCTACCCCCACTTGGGATAGGTTTTCCACAACAAGCACCTATTGTTCGTCGGAAGCCGTTTTTGCCCCAGGGGTCTCCGGGCTGTGTTCGTTGGGGTTGAACTCCTGCTAGCAAAACCGCCAGGATGAGGGAAGGGTTCAGACGGTGCCTGGGTCCTGTGGTCTCTTCCAGGTCAGTGTATGGCATTTCCTTCCCCTTGCCACAGGCACCTGGGAGCATGTCTGCACGTGGAGAAAGACTTTCCCGTGAGAAGCCGGTTTTTGTCAAACGGGTCCCAGTGCTCTGCTCCTCTCTTTTCACTCCTGCTGCCAGAAGCCCAGGGAGGATAGGAGGGCTTAGAACATGGCTGGGCACTGTGGTTTCTTCCGGAGAAGTGGAGGGCATTTGCTTTACCTTGCCACAACCACTTGTGAGAGGGTCTGTACCTCAGGAAAACTGTTTCCGTGGGAAGCCGGCTTTTTGCAAAGGGGTCTCAGGGCCGAGGGCCTCGGCTGTCCCTCCGGCTCCCCAAATCACAGGGACGAGTTGAGGGGCTTAGACCATGCCTGGGCAATGTTGTTTCTTACACCTGGGTGTGTGGCATTTTGTTTACCCGGCTACCCCCACTTGGGATAGGTTTTCCACAGCAAGCACCTATTGTTCGTCGGAAGCCGTTTTTGCCCCAGGGGTCTCCGGGCTGTGTTCGTTGGGGTTGAACTCCTGCTTGCAAAACCGCCGGGATGAGGGAAGGGTTCAGACTGTGCCTGGGCCCTGTGGTCTCTTCCAGGTCAGTGTATGGCATTTCCTTCCCCTTGCCACAGGCACCTGGGAGCATGTCTGCACGTGGAGAAAGACTTTCCCTTGGGAAGCCGGTTTTTGTCAAACGGGTCCCAGTGCTCTGCTCCTCTCTTTTCACTCCTGCTGTCAGAAGCCCAGGGAGGATAGGAGGGCTTAGAATATGGCTGGGCACTGTGCTTTCTTCCGGAGAAGTGGAGGGCATTTGCTTTACCTTGCCACAACCACTTGTGAGAGGGTCTGCACCTCAGGAAAACTGTTTCCGTGGGAAGCCGGCTTTTTGCAAAGGGGTCTCAGGGCCTCGGGCCTCGGCTGTCCCTCCGGCTCCCCAAATCACAGGGACGAGGTGAGGGGCTTAGACCATGCCTGGGCAATGTTGTTTCTTACACCTGGGTGTGTGGCATTTTGTTTACCCGGCTACCCCCACTTGGGATAGGTTTTCCACAGCAAGCACCTATTGTTCCTCTGAAGCCGTTTTTGCCCCAGGGTTCTCCGGGCTGTGTTCCTTGGGATTGAACTCCTGCTAGGAAAACCGCCGGGATGAGGGAAGGGTTCAGACTGTGCCTGGGCCCTGTGGTCTCTTCCAGGTCAGTGTATGGCATTTCATTCCCCTTGCCACAGGCACCTGGGAACATGTCTGCACGTGGAGAAAGACTTTCCCGTGGGAAGCCGGTTTTTGTCAAACGGGCCCCAGTGCTCTGCTCCTCTCTTTTCACTCCTGCTGCCAGAAGCCCAGGGAGGATGGGAGGGCTTAGAACATGGCTGGGCACTGTGGTTTCTTCCAGACAAGTGGAGGGCATTTGCTTTACATTGCCACAACCACTTGTGAGAGGGTCTGCACCTCAGGAAAACTGTTTCCATGGGAACCCTGCTTTTCGCAAAGGGGTCTCAGGGCCGTGGGCCTCGGGTGTCCCTCCGGCTCCCCAAAGCACAGGGACGAGGTGAGGGGCTTAGACCATGTCTGGGCAATGTTGTTTCTTACACCTGGGTGTGTGGCATTTTGTTTACCTGGCTACCCCCACTTGGGTAGGTTTTTCAATTGCAAGCACCTATTGTTCCTCAGAAGTCGTTTTTGCCCCAGGGGTCTCCGGGCTGTGTTCGTTGGGGTTGAACTCCTGCTAGCAAAACCGCCGGGATGAGGGTAGTGTTCAGACTGTACCTGGGCCCTGTGGTCTCTTCCAGGTCAGTGTATGGCATTTCCTTCCCCTTGCCACAGGCACCTGGGAGCATGTCTGAACGTGGAGAAAGACTTTCCCGTGGGAAGCCGGTTTTTGTCAAACGGGTCCCAGTGCTCTGCTCCTCTCTTTTCACTCCTGCTGCCAGAAGCCCAGGGAGGATGGGTGGGCTTGGAACATGGCTGGGCACTGTGGTTTCTTCCAGAGAAGTGGAAAGGCTTTTGCTTTACCTTGCCACAACCACTTGTGAGAGGGTCTGCACCTCAGGAAAACTGTTTCCGTGGGAAGCCGGCTTTTTGCAAAGGGGTCTCAGGGCCGAGGGCCTCGGCTGTCCCTCCGGCTCCCCAAATCACAGGGACGAGTTGAGGGGCTTAGACCATGCCTGGGCAATGTTGTTTCTTACACCTGGGTGTGTGGCATTTTGTTTACCCGGCTACCCCCACTTGGGATAGGTTTTCCACAGCAAGCACCTATTGTTCGTCGGAAGCCGTTTTTGCCCCAGGGGTCTCCGGGCTGTGTTCGTTGGGGTTGAACTCCTGCTAGCAAAACCGCCGGGATGAGGGAAGGGTTCAGACTGTGCCTGGGCCCTGTGGTCTCTTCCAGGTCAGTGTATGGCATTTCCTTCCCCTTGCCACAGGCACCTGGGAGCATGTCTGCACGTGGAGAAAGACTTTCCCGTGGGAAGCCGGTTTTTGTCAAACGGGTCCCAGTGCTCTGCTCCTCTCTTTTCACTCCTGCTGCCAGAAGCCCAGGGAGGATGGGAGGGCTTAGAACATGGCTGGGCACTGTGGTTTCTTCCGGAGAAGTGGAGGGCATTTGCTTTACCTTGCCACAACCACTTGTGAGAGGGTCTGCACCTCAGGAAAACTGTTTCCGTGGGAAGCCGGCTTTTTGCAAAGGGGTCTCAGGGTAATGGGCCTCGGCTGTCCCTCCGGCTCCCCAAAGCACAGGGACGAGGTGAGGGGCTTAGACCATTCCTGGGCAATGTTGTTTCTTACACCTGGGTGTGTGGCATTTTGTTTACCCAGCTACCCCCACTTCGGATAGGTTTTTCAACTGCAAGCACCTATTGTTCGTCGGAAGCCGTTTTTGCCCCAGGGGTCTCCGGACTGTGTTCGTTGGGGTTGAACTCCTGCTAGCAAAACGGCCGGGATAGGGAAGGGTTCAGACGGTGCCTGGGTCCTATGGTCTCTTCCAGGTCAGTGTATGGCATTTCCTTCCCCTTGCCACAGGCACCTGGGAGCATGTCTGCACGTGGAGAAAGGCTTTCCCGTGGGAAGCCGGTTTTTGTCAAACGGGTCCCAGTGCTCTGCTCCTCTCTTTTCACTCCTGCTGCCAGAAGCCCAGGGAGGATAGGAGGGCTTAGAACATGGCTGGGCACTGTGGTTTCTTCCGGAGAAGTGGAGGGCATTTGCTTCACCTTGCCACAACCACTTGTGAGAGGGTCTGCACCTCAGGAAAACTGTTTCCGTGGGAAGCCGGCTTTTTGCAAAGGGGTCTCAGGGTAATGGGCCTCGGCTGTCCCTCCGGCTCCCCAAAGCACAGGGACGAGGTGAGGGGCTTAGACCATGTCTGGGCAATGTTGTTTCTTACACCTGGGTGTGTGGCATTTTGTTTATCCGGCTACCCCCACTTCGGATAGTTTTTCCACAGCAAGCACCTATTGTTCGTCGGAAGCCGTTTTTGCCCCAGGGGTCTCCGGGCTGTGTTCGTTGGGGTTGAACTCCTGCTAGCAAAACCGCCGGGATGAGGGAAGGGTTCAGACTGTGCCTGGGCCCTGTGGTCTCTTCCAGGTCAGTGTATGGCATTTCCTTCCCCTTGCCACAGGCACCTGGGAGCATGTCTGCACGTGGAGAAAGACTTTCCCGTGGGAAGCCGGTTTTTGACAAACGGGTCCCAGTGCTCTGCTCCTCTCTTTTCACTCTTGCTGCCAGAAGCCCAGGGAGGATGGGAGGGCTTAGAACATGGCTGGGCACTGTGGTTTCTTCCGGAGAAGTGGAGGGCATTTGCTTTACCTTGCCACAACCACTTGTGAGAGGGTCTGTACCTCAGGAAAACTGTTTCCGTGGGAAGCCGGCTTTTTGCAAAGGGGCCTCAGGGCCTCGGACCTCGGCTGTCCCTCCGGCTCCCCAAATCACAGGGACGAGGTGAGGGGCTTAGACCATGCCTGGGCAATGTTGTTTCTTACACCTGGGTGTGTGGCATTTTGTTTACCCGGCTACCCCCACTTGGGATAGGTTTTCCACAGCAAGCACCTATTGTTCGTCGGAAGCCGTTTTTGCCCCAGGGGTCTCCGGGCTGTGTTCGTTGGGGTTGAACTCCTGCTAGCAAAACCGCCGGGATGAGGGAAGGGTTCAGACGGTGCCTTGGCCCTGTGGTCTCTTCCAGGTCAGTGTATGGCATTTCCTTCCCCTTGCCACAGGCACCTGGGAGCATGTCTGCACGTGGAGAAAGACTTTCCCGTGGGAAGCCGGTTTTTGTCAAACGGGCCCCAGTGCTCTGCTCCTCTCTTTTCACTCCTGCTGCCAGAAGCCCAGGGAGGATGGGAGGGCTTAGAACATGGCTGGGCACTGTGGTTTCTTCCAGACAAGTGGAGGGCATTTGCTTTACCTTGCCACAACCACTTGTGAGAGGGTCTGCACCTCAGGAAAACTGTTTCCGTGGGAAGCCGGCTTTTTGCAAAGGGGTCTCAGGGTAATGGGCCTCTTCTGTCCCTCCGGCTCCCCAAAGCACAGGGACGAGGTGAGGGGCTTAGACCATGCCTGGGCAATGTTGTTTCTTACACCTGGGTGTGTGGCATTTTGTTTACCCGGCTACCCCCACTTGGGATAGGTTTTCCACAGCAAGCACCTATTGTTCGTCGGAAGCCGTTTTTGCCCCAGGGGTCTCCGGGCTGTGTTCCTTGGGGTTGAACTCCTGTTAGCAAAACCGCCAGGATGAGGGAAGGGTTCAGACGGTGCCTGGGTCCTGTGGTCTCTTCCAGGTCAGTGTATGGCATTTCCTTCCCCTTGCCACAGGCACCTGGGAGCATGTCTGCACGTGGAGAAAGACTTTCCCGTGGGAAGCCGGTTTTTGTCAAACGGGTCCCAGTGCTCTGCTCCTCTCTTTTCACTCCTGCTGCCAGAAGCCCAGGGAGGGTAGGAGGGCTTAGAACATGGCTGGGCACTGTGGTTTCTTCCGGAGAAGTGGAGGGCATTTGCTTTACCTTGCCACAACCACTTGTGAGAGGGTCTGCACCTCAGGAAAACTGTTTCCGTGGGAAGCCGGCTTTTTGCAAAGGGGTCTCAGGGTAATGGGCCTCGGCTGTCCCTCCGGCTCCCCAAAGCACATGGACGAGGTGAGGGGCTTAGACCATGCCTGGGCAATGTTGTTTCTTACACCTGGGTGTGTGGCATTTTGTTTACCCGGCTACCCCCACTTGGGATAGGTTTTCCACAGCAAGCACCTATTGTTCGTCGGAAGCCGTTTTTGCCCCAGGGGAATCCGGGCTGTGTTCGTTGGGGTTGAACTCCTGCTAGCAAAACCGCCGGGATGAGGGAAGGGTTCAGACGGTGCCTGGGTCCTATGGTCTCTTCCAGGTCAGTGTATGGCATTTCCTTCCCCTTGCCACAGGCACCTGGGAGCATGTCTGCACGTGGAGAAAGGCTTTCCCGTGGGAAGCCGGTTTTTGTCAAACGGGTCCCAGTGCTCTGCTCCTCTCTTTTCACTCCTGCTGCCAGAAGCCCAGGGAGGATGGGAGGGCTTAGAACATGGCTGGGCACTGCGGTTTCTTCCAGAGAAGTGGAGGGCATTTGCTTTACCTTGCCACAACCACTTGTGAGAGGGTCTGCACCGCAGGAAAACTGTTTCCGTGGGAAGCCTGCTTTTCGCAAAGGGGTCTCAGGGCCGTGGGCCTCGGGTGTCCCTCCGGCTCCCCAAATCACAGGGACGAGGTGAGGGGCTTAGACTATGCCCGGGCAATGTTGTTTCTTACACCTGGGTGTGTGGCATTTTGTTTACCTGGCTACCCGCACTTGGGATAGGTTTTTCAACTGCAAGCACCTATTGTTCGTCTGAAGCCGTTTTTGCACCAGTGGTCACCGGGCTGTGTTCGTTGGGGTTGAACTCCTGCTAGCAAAACCGCCGGGATGAGGGAAGGGTTCAGACGGTGCCTGGGTCCTGTGGTCTCTTCCCGGTCAGTGTATGGCATTTCCTTCCCCTTGCCACAGGCACCTGGGAGCATGTCTGCACGTGGAGAAAGACTTTCCGGTGGGAAGCCGGGTTTTGTCAAACGGGTCCCAGTGCTCTGCTCCTCTCTTTTCACTCCTGCTGCCAAAAGCCCAGGGAGGATAGGAGGGCTTAGAACATGGCTGGGCACTGTGGTTTCTTCCGGAGAAGTGGAGGGCATTTGCTTTACCTTGCCACAACCACTTGTGAGAGGGTCTGTACCTCAGGAAAACTGTATCCGTGGGAAGCCGGCTTTTTGCAAAGGGGTCTCAGGGCCGAGGGCCTCGGCTGTCCCTCCGGCTCCCCAAATCACAGGGACGAGGTGAGGGGCTTAGACCATGTCTGGGCAATGTTGTTTCTTACACCTGGGTGTGTGGCATTTTGTTTACCTGGCTACCCCCACTTGGGATAGGTTTTTCCACCGCAAGCACCTCTTGTTCGTCGGAAGCCGTTTTTGCCCCAGGGGTCTCCGGGCTGTGTTCCTTGGGGTTGAACTCCTGCTAGCAAAACCGCCGGGTTGAGGGAAGGGTTCAGACTGTGCCTGGGCCCTGTGGTCTCTTCCAAGTCAGTGTATGGCATTTCCTTCCCCTTGCCACAGGCACCTGGGAGCATGTCTGCACGTGGAGAAAGACTTTCCTGTGGGAAGCCGGTTTTTGTCAAATGGGTCCCAGTGCTCTGCTCCTCTCTTTTCACTCCTGCTGCCAGAAGCCCGGGGAGGATGGGTGGGCTTGGAACATGGCTGGGCACTGTGGTTTCTTCCAGAGAAGTGGAAAGGCATTTGCTTTACCTTGCCACAACCACTTGTGAGAGGGTCTGCACCTCAGGAAAACTGTTTCCGTGGGAAGCCGGCTTTTTGCAAAGGGGTCTCAGGGCCTCGGGCCTCGGGTGTCCCTCCGGCTCCCCAAATCACAGGGACGAGGTGAGGGGCTTAGACCATGCCTGGGCAATGTTGTTTCTTACACCTGGGAGTGTGGCATTTTGTTTACCTGGCTACCCGCACTTGGGATAGGTTTTTCAACTGCAAGCACCTATTGTTCGTCGGAAGCCGTTTTTGCCCCAGGGGACTCCGGGCTGTGTTCCTTGGGGTTGAACTCCTGCTAGCAAAACCGCCGGGATGAGGGAAGGGTTCAGACTGTGCCTGGGCCCTGTGGTCTCTTCCAGGTCAGTGTATGGCATTTCCTTCCCCTTGCCACAGGCACCTGGGAGCATGTCTGCACGTGGAAAAAGACTTTCCCATGGGAAGCCGGTTTTTGTCAAACGGGTCCCAGTGCTCTGCTCCTCTCTTTTCACTCCTGCTGCCAGAAGCCCAGGGAGGATGGGAGGGCTTGGAACATGGCTGGGCACTGTGGTTTCTTCCAGAGATGTGGAGGGCATTTGCTTTACCTTGCCACAACCACTCGTGAGAGGGTCTGCACCTCAGGAAAACTGTTTCCGTGGGAAGCCGGCTTTTTGCAAAGGGGTCTCAGGGCCGTGGGCCTCGGCTGTCCCTCCGGCTCCCCAAAGCACAGGGACGAGGTGAGGGGCTTAGACCATGCCTGGGCAATGTTGTGTCTTACACCTGGGTGTGTGGCATTTTGTTGACCCGGCTACCCCCACGTGGGATAGGTTTTCCACAGCAAGCACCTATTGTTCGTCGGAAGCCGTTTTTGCCCCAGGGGTCTCCGGGCTGTGTTCCTTGGGGTTGAACTCCTGCTAGCAAAACCGCCAGGATGAGGGAAGGGTTCAGACGGTGCCTGGGTCCTGTGGTCTCTTCCAGGTCAGTGTATGGCATTTCCTTCCCCTTGCCACAGGCACCTGGGAGCATGTCTGCACGTGGAGAAAGACTTTCCCGTGGGAAGCCGGTTTTTGTCAAACGGGTCCCAGTGCTCTGCTCCTCTCTTTTCACTCCTGCTGCCAGAAGCCCAGGGAGGGTAGGAGGGCTTAGAACATGGCTGGGCACTGTGGTTTCTTCCGGAGAAGTGGAGGGCATTTGCTTTACCTTGCCACAACCACTTGTGAGAGGGTCTGCACCTCAGGAAAACTGTTTCCGTGGGAAGCCGGCTTTTTGCAAAGGGGTCTCAGGGTAATGGGCCTCGGCTGTCCCTCCGGCTCCCCAAAGCACATGGACGAGGTGAGGGGCTTAGACCATGCCTGGGCAATGTTGTTTCTTACACCTGGGTGTGTGGCATTTTGTTTACCCGGCTACCCCCACTTGGGATAGGTTTTCCACAGCAAGCACCTATTGTTCGTCGGAAGCCGTTTTTGCCCCAGGGGTCTCCGGGCTGTGTTCGTTGGGGTTGAACTCCTGCTAGCAAAACCGCCGGGATGAGGGAAGGGTTCAGACGGTGCCTGGGTCCTATGGTCTCTTCCAGGTCAGTGTATGGCATTTCCTTCCCCTTGCCACAGGCACCTGGGAGCATGTCTGCACGTGGAGAAAGGCTTTCCCGTGGGAAGCCGGTTTTTGTCAAACGGGTCCCAGTGCTCTGCTCCTCTCTTTTCACTCCTGCTGCCAGAAGCCCAGGGAGGATGGGAGGGCTTAGAACATGGCTGGGCACTGCGGTTTCTTCCAGAGAAGTGGAGGGCATTTGCTTTACCTTGCCACAACCACTTGTGAGAGGGTCTGCACCGCAGGAAAACTGTTTCCGTGGGAAGCCTGCTTTTCGCAAAGGGGTCTCAGGGCCGTGGGCCTCGGGTGTCCCTCCGGCTCCCCAAATCACAGGGACGAGGTGAGGGGCTTAGACTATGCCCGGGCAATGTTGTTTCTTACACCTGGGTGTGTGGCATTTTGTTTACCTGGCTACCCGCACTTGGGATAGGTTTTTCAACTGCAAGCACCTATTGTTCGTCTGAAGCCGTTTTTGCACCAGTGGTCACCGGGCTGTGTTCGTTGGGGTTGAACTCCTGCTGGCAAAACCGCCGGGATGAGGGAAGGGTTCAGACGGTGCCTGGGTCCTGTGGTCTCTTCCCGGTCAGTGTATGGCATTTCCTTCCCCTTGCCACAGGCACCTGGGAGCATGTCTGCACGTGGAGAAAGACTTTCCGGTGGGAAGCCGGTTTTTGTCAAACGGGTCCCAGTGCTCTGCTCCTCTCTTTTCACTCCTGCTGCCAGAAGCCCAGGGAGGATGGGAGGGCTTAGAACATGGCTGGGCACTGTGGTTTCTTCCAGACAAGTGGAGGGAATTTGCTTTACATTGCCACAACCACTTGTGAGAGGGTCTGCACCTCAGGAAAACTGTTTCCGTGGGAAGCCGGCTTTTTGCAAAGGGGTCTCAGGGCCGTGGGCCTCGGGTGTCCCTCCGGCTCCCCAAATCACAGGGACGAGGTGAGGGGCTTAGACTATGCCTGGGGAATGTTGTTTCTTACACCTGGGTGTGTGGCATTTTGTTTACCTGGCTACCCGCACTTGGGATAGGTTTTTCAACTGCAAGCACCTATTGTTCGTCGGAAGCCGTTTTTGCCCCAGGGGTCTCCGGGCTGTGTTCCTTGGGGTTGAACTCTTCCTAGCAAAACCGCCGGGATGAGGGAAGGGTTCAGACGGTGCCTGGGTCCTGTGGTCTCTTCCAGGTCAGTGTATGGCATTTCCTTCCCCTTGCCACAGGCACCTGGGAGCATGTCTGCACGTGGAGAAAGACTTTCCCGTGGGAAGCCGGTTTTTGTCAAACGGGTCCCAGTGCTCTGCTCCTCTCTTTTCACTCCTGCTGCCAGAAGCCCAGGGAGGATGGGAGGGCTTAGAACATGGCTGGGCACTGTGGTTTCTTCCAGACAAGTGGAGGGCATTTGCTTTACCTTGCCACAACCACTTGTGAGAGGGTCTGCACCTCAGGAAAACTGTTTCCGTGGGAAGCCGGCTTTTTGCAAAGGGGTCTCAGGGTAATGGGCCTCGGCTGCCCTCCGGCTCCCCAAAGCACAGGGACGAGGTGAGGGGCTTAGACCATGCCTGGGCAATGTTGTTTCTTACACCTGGGTGTGTGGCATTTTGTTTACCCGGCTACCCCCACTTGGGATAGGTTTTCCACAGCAAGCACCTATTGTTCGTCGGAAGCCGTTTTTGCCCCAGGGGACTCCGGGCTGTGTTCGTTGGGGTTGAACTCCTGCTAGCAAAACCGCCGGGATGAGGGAAGGGTTCAGACTGTGCCTGGGCCCTGTGGTCTCTTCCAGGTCAGTGTATGGTATTTCCTTCCCCTTGCCACAGGCACCTGGGAGCATGTCTGCACGTGGAGAAAGACTTTCCCGTGGGAAGCCGGTTTTTGTCAAACGGGTCCCAGTGCTCTGCTCCTCTCTTTTCACTCCTGCTGCCAGAAGCCCAGGGAGGATGGGAGGGCTTAGAACATGGCTGGGCACTGTGGTTTCTTCCGGAGAAGTGGAGGGCATTTGCTTTACCTTGCCACAACCACTTGTGAGAGGGTCTGCACCTCAGGAAAACTGTTTCCGTGGGAAGCCTGCTTTTTGCAAAGGGGTCTCAGGGCCGTGGGCCTCGGGTGTCCCTCCGGCTCCCCAAAGCACATGGACGAGGTGAGGGGCTTAGACTATGCCCGGGTAATGTTGTATCTTACACCTGGGTGTGTGGCATTTTGTTTACCTGGCTACCCGCACTTCGGATAGGTTTTTCAACTGCAAGCACCTATTGTTCGTCGGAAGCCGTTTTTGCACCAGTGGTCTCCGGGCTGTGTTCGTTGGGGTTGAACTCCTGCTAGCAAAACCGCCGGGATGAGGGAAGGGTTCAGACTGTGCCTGGGCCCTGTGTTCTCTTCCAGGTCAGTGTATGGCATTTCCTTCCCCTTGCCACAGGCACCTGGGAGCATGTCTGCACGTGGAGAGAGACTTTCCCTTGGGAAGCCGGTTTTTGTCAAACGGGTCCCAGTGCTCTGCTCCTCTCTTTTCACTCCTGCTGCCAAAAGCCCAGGGAGGATGGGAGGGCTTGGAACATGGCTGGGCACTGTGGTTTCTTCCAGAGAAGTGGAGGGCATTTGCTTTACCTTGCCACAACCACTTGTGAGAGGGTCTGCACCTCAGGAAAACTGTTTCCGTGGGAAGCCGGCTTGTTGCAAAGGGGTCTCAGGGCCGTGGGCCTCGGCTGTCCCTCCGGCTCCCCAAAGCACAGGGACGAGGTGAGGGGCTTAGACCATGCCTGGGCAATGTTGTGTCTTACACCTGGGTGTGTGGCATTTTGTTTACCCGGCTACCCCCACTTGGGATAGGTTTTCCACAGCAAGCACCTATTGTTCGTCGGAAGCCGTTTTTGCCCCAGGGGTCTCCGGGCTGTGTTCGTTGGGGTTGAACTCCTGCTAGCAAAACCGCCGGGATGAGGGAAGGGTTCAGACGGTGCCTGGGTCCTGTGGTCTCTTCCAGGTCAGTGTATGGCATTTCCTTCCCCTTGCCACAGGCACCTGGGAGCATGTCTGCACGTGGAGAAAGACTTTCCCGTGGGAAGCCGGTTTTTGTCAAACGGGTCCCAGTGCTCTGCTCCTCTCTTTTCACTCTTGCTGCCAGAAGCCCAGGGAGGATAGGAGGGCTTAGAACATGGCTGGGCACTGTGGTTTCTTCCGGAGAAGTGGAGGGCATTTGCTTTACCTTGCCACAACCACTTGTGAGAGGGTCTGTACCTCAGGAAAACTGTTTCCGTGGGAAGCCGGCTTTTTGCAAAGGGGTCTCAGGGCCTCGGGCCTCGGCTGTCCCTCCGGCTCCCCAAATCACAGGGACGAGGTGAGGGGCTTAGACCATGCCTGGGCAATGTTGTTTCTTACACCTGGGTGTGTGGCATTTTGTTTACCCGGCTACCCCCACTTGGGATAGGTTTTCCACAGCAAGCACCTATTGTTCCTCGGAAGCCGTTTTTGCCCCAGGGGTCTCCGGGCTGTGTTCGTTGGGGTTGAACTCCTGCTAGCAAAACCGCCGGGATGAGGGAAGGGTTCAGACTGTGCCTGGGCCCTGTGGTCTCTTCCAGGTCAGTGTATGGCATTTCATTCCCCTTGCCACAGGCACCTGGGAGCATGTCTGCACGTGGAGAAAGACTTTCCGGTGGGAAGCCGGTTTTTGTCAAACGGGCCCCAGTGCTCTGCTCCTCTCTTTTCACTCCTGCTGCCAGAAGCCCAGGGAGGATGGGAGGGCTTAGAACATGGCTGGGCACTGTGGTTTCTTCCAGACAAGTGGAGGGCATTTGCTTTACATTGCCACAACCACTTGTGAGAGGGTCTGCACCTCAGGAAAACTGTTTCCATGGGAACCCTGCTTTTCGCAAAGGGGTCTCAGGGCCGTGGGCCTCGGGTGTCCCTCCGGCTCCCCAAAGCACAGGGACGAGGTGAGGGGCTTAGACCATGTCTGGGCAATGTTGTTTCTTACACCTGGGTGTGTGGCATTTTGTTTACCTGGCTACCCCCACTTGGGTAGGTTTTTCAATTGCAAGCACCTATTGTTCCTCAGAAGTCGTTTTTGCCCCAGGGGTCTCCGGGCTGTGTTCGTTGGGGTTGAACTCCTGCTAGCAAAACCGCCGGGATGAGGGAAGTGTTCAGACTGTACCTGGGCCCTGTGGTCTCTTCCAGGTCAGTGTATGGCATTTCCTTCCCCTTGCCACAGGCACCTGGGAGCATGTCTGCACGTGGAGAAAGACTTTCCCGTGGGAAGCCGGTTTTTGTCAAACGGGTCCCAGTGCTCTGCTCCTCTCTTTTCACTCCTGCTGCCAGAAGCCCAGGGAGGATGGGTGGGCTTGGAACATGGCTGGGCACTGTGGTTTCTTCCAGAGAAGTGGAAAGGCATTTGCTTTACCTTGCCACAACCACTTGTGAGAGGGTCTGCACCTCAGGAAAACTGTTTCCGTGGGAAGCCGGCTTTTTGCAAAGGGGTCTCAGGGCCTCGGGCCTCGGGTGTCCCTCCGGCTCCCCAAATCACAGGGACGAGGTGAGGGGCTTAGACTATGCCTCGGCAATGTTGTTTCTTACACCTGGGTGTGTGGCATTTTGTTTATCCGGCTACCCCCACTTCGGATAGTTTTTCCACAACAAGCACCTATTGTTCGTCGGAAGCCGTTTTTGCCCCAGGGGTCTCCAGGCTGTGTTCCTTGGGGTTGAACTCCTGCTAGCAAAACCGCTGGGTTGAGGGAAGGGTTCAGACTGTGCCTGGGCCCTGTGGTCTCTTCCAAGTCAGTGTATGGCATTTCCTTCCCCTTGCCACAGGCACCTGGGAGCATGTCTGCACGTGGAGAAAGACTTTCCCGTGGGAAGCCGGTTTTTGTCAAACGGGTCCCAGTGCTCTGCTCCTCTCTTTTCACTCCTGCTGCCAGAAGCCCAGGGAGGATAGGAGGGCTTAGAACGTGGCTGGGCACTGTGGTTTCTTCCGGAGAAGTGGAGGGCATTTGCTTTACCTTGCCACAACCACTTGTGAGAGGGTCTGCACCTCAGGAAAACTGTTTCCGTGGGAAGCCAGCTTTTTGCAAAGGGGTCTCAGGGTAATGGGCCTCGGCTGTCCCTCCGGCTCCCCAAAGCACAGGGACGAGGTGAGGGGCTTAGACCATGTCTGGGCAATGTTGTTTCCTACACCTGGGTGTGTGGCATTTTGTTGATCCGGCTACCCCCTCTTCGGATAGTTTTTCCACAGCAAGCACCTATTGTTCGTCGGAAGCCGTTTTTGCCCCAGGGGTCTCCGGGCTGTGTTCGTTGGGGTTGAACTCCTGCTAGCAAAACCGCCGGGATGAGGGAAGGGTTCAGACTGTGCCTGGGCCCTGTGGTCTCTTCCAGGTCAGTGTATGGCATTTCCTTCCCCTTGTCACAGGCACCTGGGAGCATGTCTGCACGTGGAGAAAGACTTTCCCGTGGGAAGCCGGTTTTTGTCAAACGGGTCCCAGTGCTCTGCTCCTCTCTTTTCACTCCTGCTGCCAGAAGCCCAGGGAGGATGGGAGGGCTTAGAACATGGCTGGTCACTGCGGTTTCTTCCAGAGAAGTGGAGGGCATTTGCTTTACCTTGCCACAACCACTTGTGAGAGGTTCTGCACCTCAGGAAAACTGTTTCCGTCGGAAGCCTGCTTTTCGCAAAGGGGTCCCAGGGCCGTGGGCCTCGGGTGTCCCTCCGGCTCCCCAAATCACAGGGACGAGGTGAGGGGCTTAGACTATGCCCGGGCAATGTTGTTTCTTACACCTGGGTGTGTGGCATTTTGTTTACCTGGCTACCCGCACTTGGGATAGGTTTTTCAACTGCAAGCACCTATTGTTCCTCGGAAGCCGTTTTTGCCCCAGGGGTCTCCGGGCTGTGTTCGTTGGTGTTGAACTCCTGCTAGCAAAACCGCCGGGATGAGGGAAGGGTTCAGACGGTGCCTGGGTCCTGTGGTCTCTTCCAGGTCAGTGTATGGCATTTCCTTCCCCTTGCCACAGGCACCTGGGAGCATGTCTGCACGTGGAGAAAGACTTTCCCGTGGGAAGCCGGTTTTTGTCAAACGGGCCCCAGTGCTCTGCTCCTCTCTTTTCACTCCTGCTGCCAGAAGCCCAGGGAGGATGGGAGGGCTTAGAACATGGCTGGGCACTGTGGTTTCTTCCAGACAAGTGGAGGGCATTTGCTTTACATTGCCACAACCACTTGTGAGAGGGTCTGCACCTCAGGAAAACTGTTTCCATGGGAACCCTGCTTTTCGCAAAGGGGTCTCAGGGCCGTGGGCCTCGGGTGTCCCTCCGGCTCCCCAAAGCACAGGGACGAGGTGAGGGGCTTAGACCATGTCTGGGCAATGTTGTTTCTTACACCTGGGTGTGTGGCATTTTGTTTACCTGGCTACCCCCACTTGGGTAGGTTTTTCAATTGCAAGCACCTATTGTTCCTCAGAAGTCGTTTTTGCCCCAGGGGTCTCCGGGCTGTGTTCGTTGGGGTTGAACTTCTGCTAGCAAAACCGCCGGGATGAGGGAAGTGTTCAGACTGTACCTGGGCCCTGTGGTCTCTTCCAGGTCAGTGTATGGCATTTCCTTCCCCTTGTCACAGGCACCTGGGAGCATGTCTGCACGTGGAGAAAGACTTTCCCGTGGGAAGCCGGTTTTTGTCAAACGGGTCCCAGTGCTCTGCTCCTCTCTTTTCACTCCTGCTGCCAGAAGCCCAGGGAGGATGGGTGGGCTTGGAACATGGCTGGGCACTGTGGTTTCTTCCAGAGAAGTGGAAAGGCATTTGCTTTACCTTGCCACAACCACTTGTGAGAGGGTCTGCACCTCAGGAAAACTGTTTCCGTGGGAAGCCGGCTTTTTGCAAAGGGGTCTCAGGGCCTCGGGCCTCGGGTGTCCCTCCGGCTCCCCAAATCACAGGGACGAGGTGAGGGGCTTAGACTATGCCTGGGCAATGTTGTTTCTTACACCTGGGTGTGTGGCATTTTGTTTATCCGGCTACCCCCACTTGGGATAGTTTTTCCACAGCAAGCACCTATTGTTCGTCGGAAGCCGTTTTTGCCCCAGGGGTCTCCGGGCTGTGTTCGTTGGGGTTGAACTCCTGCTAGCAAAACCGCTGGGTTGAGGGAAGGGTTCAGACTGTGCCTGGGCCCTGTGGTCTCTTCCAAGTCAGTGTATGGCATTTCCTTCCCCTTGCCACAGGCACCTGGGAGCATGTCTGCACGTGGAGAAAGACTTTCCCGTGGGAAGCCGGTTTTTGTCAAACGGGTCCCAGTGCTCTGCTCCTCTCTTTTCACTCCTGCTGCCAGAAGCCCAGGGAGGATAGGAGGGCTTAGAACGTGGCTGGGCACTGTGGTTTCTTCCGGAGAAGTGGAGGGCATTTGCTTTACCTTGCCACAACCACTTGTGAGAGGGTCTGCACCTCAGGAAAACTGTTTCCGTGGGAAGCCGGCTTTTTGCAAAGGGGTCTCAGGGTAATGGGCCTCGGCTGTCCCTCCGGCTCCCCAAAGCACAGGGACGAGGTGAGGGGCTTAGACCATGTCTGGGCAATGTTGTTTCTTACACCTGGGTGTGTGGCATTTTGTTTATCCGGCTACCCCCTCTTCGGATAGTTTTTCCACAGCAAGCACCTATTGTTCGTCGGAAGCCGTTTTTGCCCCAGGGGTCTCCGGGCTGTGTTCGTTGGGGTTGAACTCCTGCTAGCAAAACCGCCGGGATGAGGGAAGGGTTCAGACTGTGCCTGGGCCCTGTGGTCTCTTCCAGGTCAGTGTATGGCATTTCCTTCCCCTTGTCACAGGCACCTGGGAGCATGTCTGCACGTGGAGAAAGACTTTCCCGTGGGAAGCCGGTTTTTGTCAAACGGGTCCCAGTGCTCTGCTCCTCTCTTTTCACTCCTGCTGCCAGAAGCCCAGGGAGGATGGGAGGGCTTAGAACATGGCTGGTCACTGCGGTTTCTTCCAGAGAAGTGGAGGGCATTTGCTTTACCTTGCCACAACCACTTGTGAGAGGGTCTGCACCTCAGGAAAACTGTTTCCGTGGGAAGCCTGCTTTTCGCAAAAGGGTCTCAGGGCCGTGGGCCTCGGGTGTCCCTCCGGCTCCCCAAATCACAGGGACGAGGTGAGGGGCTTAGACTATGCCCGGGCAATGTTGTTTCTTACACCTGGGTGTGTGGCATTTTGTTTACCTGGCTACCCGCACTTGGGATAGGTTTTTCAACTGCAAGCACCTATTGTTCCTCGGAAGCCGTTTTTGCCCCAGGGGTCTCCGGGCTGTGTTCGTTGGTGTTGAACTCCTGCTAGCAAAACCTCCGGGATGAGGGAAGGGTTCAGACGGTGCCTGGGTCCTGTGGTCTCTTCCAGGTCAGTGTATGGCATTTCCTTCCCCTTGCCACAGGCACCTGGGAGCATGTCTGCACGTGGAGAAAGACTTTCCGGTGGGAAGCCGTTTTTTGTCAAACGGGTCCCAGTGCTCTACTCCTCTCTTTTCACTCTTGCTGCCAGAAGCCCAGGGAGGATAGGAGGGCTTAGAACATGGCTGGGCACTGTGGTTTCTTCCGGAGAAGTGGAGGGCATTTGCTTTACCTTGCCACAACCACCTGTGAGAGGGTCTGTACCTCAGGAAAACTGTTTCCGTGGGAAGCCGGCTTTTTGCAAAGGGGTCTCAGGGCCTCGGGCCTCGGCTGTCCCTCCGGCTCCCCAAATCACAGGGACGAGGTGAGGGGCTTAGACCATGCCTGGGCAATGTTGTTTCTTACACCTGGGTGTGTGGCATTTTGTTTACCCGGCTACCCCCACTTGGGATAGGTTTTCCACAGCAAGCACCTATTGTTCGTCGGAAGCCGTTTTTGCCCCAGGGGTCTCCGGGCTGTGTTCGTTGGGGTTGAACTCCTGCTAGCAAAACCGCCGGGATGAGGGAAGGGTTCAGACTGTGCCTGGGCCCTGTGGTCTCTTCCAGGTCAGTGTATGGCATTTCCTTCCCCTTGCCACAGGCACCTGGGAGCATGTCTGCACGTGGAGAAAGACTTTCCCGTGGGAAGCCGGTTTTTGTCAAACGGGTCCCAGTGCTCTGCTCCTCTCTTTTCACTCCTGCTGCCAGAAGCCCAGGGAGGATGGGAGGGCTTAGAACATGGCTGGGCACTGTGGTTTCTTCCAGACAAGTGGAGGGCATTTGCTTTACCTTGCCACAACCACCTGTGAGAGGGTCTGTACCTCAGGAAAACTGTTTCCGTGGGAAGCCGGCTTTTCGCAAAGGGGTCTCAGGGCCGTGGGCCTCGGCTGTCCCTCCGGCTCCCCAAAGCACAGGGACGAGGTGAGGGGCTTAGACCATGTCTGGGCAATGTTGTTTCTTACACCTGGGTGTGTGGCATTTTGTTTACCCGGCTACCCCCACTTGGGATAGGTTTTCCACAACAAGCACCTATTGTTCGTCGGAAGCCGTTTTTGCCCCAGGGGTCTCCGGGCTGTGTTCCTTGGGGTTGAACTCCTGCTAGCAAAACCGCCGGGATGAGGGAAGGGTTCAGACGGTGCCTGGGTCCTGTGGTCTCTTCCAGGTCAGTGTATGGCATTTCCTTCCCCTTGCCACAGGCACCTGGGAGCATGTCTGCACGTGGAGAAAGACTTTCCCGTGGGAAGCCGGTTTTTGTCAAACGGGTCCCAGTGCTCTGCTCCTCTCTTTTCACTCCTGCTGCCAGAAGCCCAGGGAGGATAGGAGCGCTTAGAACATGGCTGAGCACTGTGGTTTCTTCCGGAGAAGTGGAGGGCATTTGCTTTACCTTGCCACAACCACTTGTGAGAGGGTCTGCACCTCAGGAAAACTGTTTACATGGGAACCCTGCTTTTCGCAAAGGGGTCTCAGGGCCGTGGGCCTCGGGTGTCCCTCCGGCTCCCCAAATCACAGGGACGAGGTGAGGGGCTTAGACTATGCCTGGGCAATGTTGTTTCTTACACCTGGGTGTGTGGCATTTTGTTTACCTGGCTACCCCCACTTGGGTAGGTTTTTCAATTGCAAGCACCTATTGTTCCTCCGAAGTCGTTTTTGCCCCAGGGGTCTCCGGGCTGTGTTCTTTGGGGTTGAACTCCTGCTAGCAAAACCGCCGGGTTGAGGGAAGGGTTCAGACTGTGCCTGGGCCCTGTGGTCTCTTCCAAGTCAGTGTATGGCATTTCCTTCCCTTGCCACAGGCACCTGGGAGCATGTCTGCACGTGGAGAAAGACTTTCCCGTGGGAAGCCGGTTTTTGTCAAACGGGTCCCAGTGCTCTGCTCCTCTCTTTTCACTCCTGCTGCCAGAAGCCCAGGGAGGATGGGAGGGCTTGGAACATGGCTGGACACTGTGGTTTCTTCCAGAGAAGTGGAAAGGCATTTGCTTTACCTTGCCACAACCACTTGTGAGAGGGTCTGCACCTCAGGAAAACTGTTTCCGTGGGGAGCCGGCTTTTTGCAAAGGGGTCTCAGGGCCTCGGGCCTCGGGTGTCCCTCTGGCTCCCCAAATCACAGGGACGAGGTGAGGGGCTTAGACTATGCCTGGGGAATGTTGTTTCTTACACCTGGGTGTGTGGTATTTTGTTTACCTGGCTACTCGCACTTGGGATAGGTTTTTCAACTGCAAGCACCTATTGTTCGTCGGAAGCCGTTTTTGCACCAGTGGTCTCCGGGTTGTGTTCGTTGGGGTTGAACTCCTGCTAGCAAAACCGCCGGGATGAGGGAAGGGTTCAGACGGTGCCTGGGTCCTGTGGTCTCTTCCAGGTCAGTGTATGGCATTTCCTTCCCCTTGCCACAGGCACCTGGGAGCATGTCTGCACGTGGAGAAAGACTTTCCCTTGGGAAGCCGGTTTTTGTCAAACGGGTCCCAGTGCTCTGCTCCTCTCTTTTCACTCCTGCTGTCAGAAGCCCAGGGAGGATAGGAGGGCTTAGAATATGGCTGGGCACTGTGGTTTCTTCCGGAGAAGTGGAGGGCATTTGCTTTACCTTGCCACAACCACTTGTGAGAGGGTCTGTACCTCAGGAAAACTGTTTCCATGGGAAGCCGGCTTTTTGCAAAGGGGTCTCAGGGCCTCGGGCCTCGGCTGTCCCTCCGGCTCCCCAAATCACAGGGACGAGGTGAGGGGCTTAGACCATGCCTGGGCAATGTTGTTTCTTACACCTGGGTGTGTGGCATTTTGTTTACCCGGCTACCCCCACTTGGGATAGGTTTTCCACAGCAAGCACCTATTGTTCCTCGGAAGCCGTTTTTGCCCCAGGGGTCTCCGGGCTGTGTTCCTTGGGGTTGAACTCCTGCTAGCAAAACCGCCGGGATGAGAGAAGGGTTCAGACTGTGCCTGGGCCCTGTGGTCTTTTCCAGGTCAGTGTATGGCATTTCATTCCCCTTGCCACAGGCACCTGGGAGCATGTCTGCACGTGGAGAAAGACTTTCCCGTGGGAAGCCGGTTTTTGTCAAACGGGCCCCAGTGCTCTGCTCCTCTCTTTTCACTCCTGCTGCCAGAAGCCCAGGGAGGATGGGAGGGCTTAGAACATGGCTGGGCACTGTGGTTTCTTCCAGACAAGTGGAGGGCATTTGCTTTACATTGCCACAACCACTTGTGAGAGGGTCTGCACCTCAGGAAAACTGTTTCCATGGGAACCCTGCTTTTCGCAAAGGGGTCTCAGGGCCGTGGGCCTCGGGTGTCCCTCCGGCTCCCCACAGCACAGGGACGAGGTGAGGGGCTTAGACCATGTCTGGGCAATGTTGTTTCTTACACCTGGGTGTGTGGCATTTTGTTTACCTGGCTACCCCCACTTGGGTAGGTTTTTCAATTGCAAGCACCTATTGTTCCTCAGAAGTCGTTTTTGCCCCAGGGGTCTCCGGGCTGTGTTCGTTGGGGTTGAACTCCTGCTAGCAAAACCGCCGGGATGAGGGAAGTGTTCAGACTGTACCTGGGCCCTGTGGTCTCTTCCAGGTCAGTGTATGGCATTTCCTTCCCCTTGCCACAGGCACCTGGGAGCATGTCTGCACGTGGAGAAAGACTTTCCCGTGGGAAGCCGGTTTTTGTCAAACGGGTCCCAGTGCTCTGCTCCTCTCTTTTCACTCCTGCTGCCAGAAGCCCAGGGAGGATGGGTGGGCTTGGAACATGGCTGGGCACTGTGGTTTCTTCCAGAGAAGTGGAAAGGCATTTGCTTTACCTTGCCACAACCACTTGTGAGAGGGTCTGCACCTCAGGAAAACTGTTTCCGTGGGAAGCCGGCTTTTTGCAAAGGGGTCTCAGGGCCTCGGGCCTCGGGTGTCCCTCCGGCTCCCCAAATCACAGGGACGAGGTGAGGGGCTTAGACTATGCCTCGGCAATGTTGTTTCTTACACCTGGGTGTGTGGCATTTTGTTTATCCGGCTACCCCCACTTCGGATAGTTTTTCCACAACAAGCACCTATTGTTCGTCGGAAGCCGTTTTTGCCCCAGGGGTCTCCAGGCTGTGTTCGTTGGGGTTGAACTCCTGCTAGCAAAACCGCTGGGTTGAGGGAAGGGTTCAGACTGTGCCTGGGCCCTGTGGTCTCTTCCAAGTCAGTGTATGGCATTTCCTTCCCCTTGCCACAGGCACCTGGGAGCATGTCTGCACGTGGAGAAAGACTTTCCCGTGGGAAGCCGGTTTTTGTCAAACGGGTCCCAGTGCTCTGCTCCTCTCTTTTCACTCCTGCTGCCAGAAGCCCAGGGAGGATAGGAGGGCTTAGAACGTGGCTGGGCACTGTGGTTTCTTCCGGAGAAGTGGAGGGCATTTGCTTTACCTTGCCACAACCACTTGTGAGAGGGTCTGCACCTCAGGAAAACTGTTTCCGTGGGAAGCCGGCTTTTTGCAAAGGGGTCTCAGGGTAATGGGCCTCGGCTGTCCCTCCGGCTCCCCAAAGCACAGGGACGAGGTGAGGGGCTTAGACCATGTCTGGGCAATGTTGTTTCCTACACCTGGGTGTGTGGCATTTTGTTGATCCGGCTACCCCCTCTTCGGATAGTTTTTCCACAGCAAGCACCTATTGTTCGTCGGAAGCCGTTTTTGCCCCAGGGGTCTCCGGGCTGTGTTCGTTGGGGTTGAACTCCTGCTAGCAAAACCGCCGGGATGAGGGAAGGGTTCAGACTGTGCCTGGGCCCTGTGGTCTCTTCCAGGTCAGTGTATGGCATTTCCTTCCCCTTGTCACAGGCACCTGGGAGCATGTCTGCACGTGGAGAAAGACTTTCCCGTGGGAAGCCGGTTTTTGTCAAACGGGTCCCAGTGCTCTGCTCCTCTCTTTTCACTCCTGCTGCCAGAAGCCCAGGGAGGATGGGAGGGCTTAGAACATGGCTGGTCACTGCGGTTTCTTCCAGAGAAGTGGAGGGCATTTGCTTTACCTTGCCACAACCACTTGTGAGAGGGTCTGCACCTCAGGAAAACTGTTTCCGTGGGAAGCCGGCTTTTTGCAAAGGGGTCTCAGGGCCTCGGGCCTCGGGTGTCCCTCCGGCTCCCCAAATCACAGGGACGAGGTGAGGGGCTTAGACTATGCCTCGGCAATGTTGTTTCTTACACCTGGGTGTGTGGCATTTTGTTTATCCGGCTACCCCCACTTCGGATAGTTTTTCCACAACAAGCACCTATTGTTCGTCGGAAGCCGTTTTTGCCCCAGGGGTCTCCAGGCTGTGTTCGTTGGGGTTGAACTCCTGCTAGCAAAACCGCTGGGTTGAGGGAAGGGTTCAGACTGTGCCTGGGCCCTGTGGTCTCTTCCAAGTCAGTGTATGGCATTTCCTTCCCCTTGCCACAGGCACCTGGGAGCATGTCTGCACGTGGAGAAAGACTTTCCCGTGGGAAGCCGGTTTTTGTCAAACGGGTCCCAGTGCTCTGCTCCTCTCTTTTCACTCCTGCTGCCAGAAGCCCAGGGAGGATAGGAGGGCTTAGAACGTGGCTGGGCACTGTGGTTTCTTCCGGAGAAGTGGAGGGCATTTGCTTTACCTTGCCACAACCACTTGTGAGAGGGTCTGCACCTCAGGAAAACTGTTTCCGTGGGAAGCCGGCTTTTTGCAAAGGGGTCTCAGGGTAATGGGCCTCGGCTGTCCCTCCGGCTCCCCAAAGCACAGGGACGAGGTGAGGGGCTTAGACCATGTCTGGGCAATGTTGTTTCCTACACCTGGGTGTGTGGCATTTTGTTGATCCGGCTACCCCCTCTTCGGATAGTTTTTCCACAGCAAGCACCTATTGTTCGTCGGAAGCCGTTTTTGCCCCAGGGGTCTCCGGGCTGTGTTCGTTGGGGTTGAACTCCTGCTAGCAAAACCGCCGGGATGAGGGAAGGGTTCAGACTGTGCCTGGGCCCTGTGGTCTCTTCCAGGTCAGTGTATGGCATTTCCTTCCCCTTGTCACAGGCACCTGGGAGCATGTCTGCACGTGGAGAAAGACTTTCCCGTGGGAAGCCGGTTTTTGTCAAACGGGTCCCAGTGCTCTGCTCCTCTCTTTTCACTCCTGCTGCCAGAAGCCCAGGGAGGATGGGAGGGCTTAGAACATGGCTGGTCACTGCGGTTTCTTCCAGAGAAGTGGAGGGCATTTGCTTTACCTTGCCACAACCACTTGTGAGAGGTTCTGCACCTCAGGAAAACTGTTTCCGTCGGAAGCCTGCTTTTCGCAAAGGGGTCTCAGGGCCGTGGGCCTCGGGTGTCCCTCCGGCTCCCCAAATCACAGGGACGAGCTGAGGGGCTTAGACTATGCCCGGGAAATGTTGTTTCTTACACCTGGGTGTGTGGCATTTTGTTTACCTGGCTACCCGCACTTGGGATAGGTTTTTCAACTGCAAGCACCTATTGTTCCTCGGAAGCCGTTTTTGCCCCAGGGGTCTCCGGGCTGTGTTCGTTGGTGTTGAACTCCTGCTAGCAAAACCGCCGGGATGAGGGAAGGGTTCAGACGGTGCCTGGGTCCTGTGGTCTCTTCCAGGTCAGTGTATGGCATTTCCTTCCCCTTGCCACAGGCACCTGGGAGCATGTCTGCACGTGGAGAAAGACTTTCCCGTGGGAAGCCGGTTTTTGTCAAACGGGCCCCAGTGCTCTGCTCCTCTCTTTTCACTCCTGCTGCCAGAAGCCCAGGGAGGATGGGAGGGCTTAGAACATGGCTGGGCACTGTGGTTTCTTCCAGACAAGTGGAGGGCATTTGCTTTACATTGCCACAACCACTTGTGAGAGGGTCTGCACCTCAGGAAAACTGTTTCCATGGGAACCCTGCTTTTCGCAAAGGGGTCTCAGGGCCGTGGGCCTCGGGTGTCCCTCCGGCTCCCCAAAGCACAGGGACGAGGTGAGGGGCTTAGACCATGTCTGGGCAATGTTGTTTCTTACACCTGGGTGTGTGGCATTTTGTTTACCTGGCTACCCCCACTTGGGTAGGTTTTTCAATTGCAAGCACCTATTGTTCCTCAGAAGTCGTTTTTGCCCCAGGGGTCTCCGGGCTGTGTTCGTTGGGGTTGAACTTCTGCTAGCAAAACCGCCGGGATGAGGGAAGTGTTCAGACTGTACCTGGGCCCTGTGGTCTCTTCCAGGTCAGTGTATGGCATTTCCTTCCCCTTGTCACAGGCACCTGGGAGCATGTCTGCACGTGGAGAAAGACTTTCCCGTGGGAAGCCGGTTTTTGTCAAACGGGTCCCAGTGCTCTGCTCCTCTCTTTTCACTCCTGCTGCCAGAAGCCCAGGGAGGATGGGTGGGCTTGGAACATGGCTGGGCACTGTGGTTTCTTCCAGAGAAGTGGAAAGGCATTTGCTTTACCTTGCCACAACCACTTGTGAGAGGGTCTGCACCTCAGGAAAACTGTTTCCGTGGGAAGCCGGCTTTTTGCAAAGGGGTCTCAGGGCCTCGGGCCTCGGGTGTCCCTCCGGCTCCCCAAATCACAGGGACGAGGTGAGGGGCTTAGACTATGCCTGGGCAATGTTGTTTCTTACACCTGGGTGTGTGGCATTTTGTTTATCCGGCTACCCCACTTCGGATAGTTTTTCCACAGCAAGCACCTATTGTTCGTCGGAAGCCGTTTTTGCCCCAGGGGTCTCCAGGCTGTGTTCGTTGGGGTTGAACTCCTGCTAGCAAAACCGCTGGGTTGAGGGAAGGGTTCAGACTGTGCCTGGGCCCTGTGGTCTCTTCCAAGTCAGTGTATGGCATTTCCTTCCCCTTGCCACAGGCACCTGGGAGCATGTCTGCACGTGGAGAAAGACTTTCCCGTGGGAAGCCGGTTTTTGTCAAACGGGTCCCAGTGCTCTGCTCCTCTCTTTTCACTCCTGCTGCCAGAAGCCCAGGGAGGATGGGAGGGCTTAGAACATGGCTGGTCACTGCGGTTTATTCCAGAGAAGTGGAGGGCATTTGCTTTACCTTGCCACAACCACTTGTGAGAGGGTCTGCACCTCAGGAAAACTGTTTCCGTGGGAAGCCTGCTTTTCGCAAAAGGGTCTCAGGGCCGTGGGCCTCGGGTGTCCCTCCGGCTCCCCAAATCACAGGGACGAGGTGAGGGGCTTAGACTATGCCCGGGAAATGTTGTTTCTTACACCTGGGTGTGTGGCATTTTGTTTACCTGGCTACCCGCACTTGGGATAGGTTTTTCAACTGCAAGCACCTATTGTTCCTCGGAAGCCGTTTTTGCCCCAGGGGTCTCCGGGCTGTGTTCATTGGTGTTGAACTCCTGCTAGCAAAACCTCCGGGATGAGGGAAGGGTTCAGACGGTGCCTGGGTCCTGTGGTCTCTTCCAGGTCAGTGTATGGCATTTCCTTCCCCTTGCCACAGGCACCTGGGAGCATGTCTGCACGTGGAGAAAGACTTTCCGGTGGGAAGCCGTTTTTTGTCAAACGGGTCCCAGTGCTCTACTCCTCTCTTTTCACTCTTGCTGCCAGAAGCCCAGGGAGGATAGGAGGGCTTAGAACATGGCTGGGCACTGTGGTTTCTTCCGGAGAAGTGGAGGGCATTTGCTTTACCTTGCCACAACCACCTGTGAGAGGGTCTGTACCTCAGGAAAACTGTTTCCGTGGGAAGCCGGCTTTTTGCAAAGGGGTCTCAGGGCCTCGGGCCTCGGCTGTCCCTCCGGCTCCCCAAATCACAGGGACGAGGTGAGGGGCTTAGACCATGCCTGGGCAATGTTGTTTCTTACACCTGGGTGTGTGGCATTTTGTTTACCCGGCTACCCCCACTTGGGATAGGTTTTCCACAGCAAGCACCTATTGTTCGTCGGAAGCCGTTTTTGCCCCAGGGGTCTCCGGGCTGTGTTCGTTGGGGTTGAACTCCTGCTAGCAAAACCGCCGGGATGAGGGAAGGGTTCAGACTGTGCCTGGGCCCTGTGGTCTCTTCCAGGTCAGTGTATGGCATTTCCTTCCCCTTGCCACAGGCACCTGGGAGCATGTCTGCACGTGGAGAAAGACTTTCCCGTGGGAAGCCGGTTTTTGTCAAACGGGTCCCAGTGCTCTGCTCCTCTCTTTTCACTCCTGCTGCCAGAAGCCCAGGGAGGATGGGAGGGCTTAGAACATGGCTGGGCACTGTGGTTTCTTCCAGACAAGTGGAGGGCATTTGCTTTACCTTGCCACAACCACTTGTGAGAGGGTCTGCACCTCAGGAAAACTGTTTCCGTGGGAAGCCGGCTTTTCGCAAAGGGGTCTCAGGGCCGTGGGCCTCGGCTGTCCCTCCGGCTCCCCAAAGCACAGGGACGAGGTGAGGGGCTTAGACCATGTCTGGGCAATGTTGTTTCTTACACCTGGGTGTGTGGCATTTTGTTTACCCGGCTACCCCCACTTGGGATAGGTTTTCCACAACAAGCACCTATTGTTCGTCGGAAGCCGTTTTTGCCCCAGGGGTCTCCGGGCTGTGTTCCTTGGGGTTGAACTCCTGCTAGCAAAACCGCCGGGATGAGGGAAGGGTTCAGACGGTGCCTGGGTCCTGTGGTCTCTTCCAGGTCAGTGTATGGCATTTCCTTCCCCTTGCCACAGGCACCTGGGAGCATGTCTGCACGTGGAGAAAGACTTTCCCGTGGGAAGCCGGTTTTTGTCAAACGGGTCCAAGTGCTCTGCTCCTCTCTTTTCACTCCTGCTGCCAGAAGCCCAGGGAGGATAGGAGCGCTTAGAACATGGCTGAGCACTGTGGTTTCTTCCGGAGAAGTGGAGGGCATTTGCTTTACCTTGCCACAACCACTTGTGAGAGGGTCTGCACCTCAGGAAAACTGTTTACATGGGAACCCTGCTTTTCGCAAAGGGGTCTCAGGGCCGTGGGCCTCGGGTGTCCCTCCGGCTCCCCAAATCACAGGGACGAGGTGAGGGGCTTAGACTATGCCTGGGCAATGTTGTTTCTTACACCTGGGTGTGTGGCATTTTGTTTACCTGGCTACCCCCACTTGGGTAGGTTTTTCAATTGCAAGCACCTATTGTTCCTCCGAAGTCGTTTTTGCCCCAGGGGTCTCCGGGCTGTGTTCTTTGGGGTTGAACTCCTGCTAGCAAAACCGCCGGGTTGAGGGAAGGGTTCAGACTGTGCCTGGGCCCTGTGGTCTCTTCCAAGTCAGTGTATGGCATTTCCTTCCCTTGCCACAGGCACCTGGGAGCATGTCTGCACGTGGAGAAAGACTTTCCCGTGGGAAGCCGGTTTTTGTCAAACGGGTCCCAGTGCTCTGCTCCTCTCTTTTCACTCCTGCTGCCAGAAGCCCAGGGAGGATGGGAGGGCTTGGAACATGGCTGGACACTGTGGTTTCTTCCAGAGAAGTGGAAAGGCATTTGCTTTACCTTGCCACAACCACTTGTGAGAGGGTCTGCACCTCAGGAAAACTGTTTCCGTGGGGAGCCGGCTTTTTGCAAAGGGGTCTCAGGGCCTCGGGCCTCGGGTGTCCCTCTGGCTCCCCAAATCACAGGGACGAGGTGAGGGGCTTAGACTATGCCTGGGGAATGTTGTTTCTTACACCTGGGTGTGTGGTATTTTGTTTACCTGGCTACTCGCACTTGGGATAGGTTTTTCAACTGCAAGCACCTATTGTTCGTCGGAAGCCGTTTTTGCACCAGTGGTCTCCGGGTTGTGTTCGTTGGGGTTGAACTCCTGCTAGCAAAACCGCCGGGATGAGGGAAGGGTTCAGACGGTGCCTGGGTCCTGTGGTCTCTTCCAGGTCAGTGTATGGCATTTCCTTCCCCTTGCCACAGGCACCTGGGAGCATGTCTGCACGTGGAGAAAGACTTTCCCTTGGGAAGCCGGTTTTTGTCAAACGGGTCCCAGTGCTCTGCTCCTCTCTTTTCACTCCTGCTGTCAGAAGCCCAGGGAGGATAGGAGGGCTTAGAATATGGCTGGGCACTGTGGTTTCTTCCGGAGAAGTGGAGGGCATTTGCTTTACCTTGCCACAACCACTTGTGAGAGGGTCTGTACCTCAGGAAAACTGTTTCCATGGGAAGCCGGCTTTTTGCAAAGGGGTCTCAGGGCCTCGGGCCTCGGCTGTCCCTCCGGCTCCCCAAATCACAGGGACGAGGTGAGGGGCTTAGACCATGCCTGGGCAATGTTGTTTCTTACACCTGGGTGTGTGGCATTTTGTTTACCCGGCTACCCCCACTTGGGATAGGTTTTCCACAGCAAGCACCTATTGTTCCTCGGAAGCCGTTTTTGCCCCAGGGGTCTCCGGGCTGTGTTCCTTGGGGTTGAACTCCTGCTAGCAAAACCGCCGGGATGAGGGAAGGGTTCAGACTGTGCCTGGGCCCTGTGGTCTTTTCCAGGTCAGTGTATGGCATTTCATTCCCCTTGCCACAGGCACCTGGGAGCATGTCTGCACGGGGAGAAAGACTTTCCCGTGGGAAGCCGGTTTTTGTCAAACGGGCCCCAGTGCTCTGCTCCTCTCTTTTCACTCCTGCTGCCAGAAGCCCAGGGAGGATGGGAGGGCTTAGAACATGGCTGGGCACTGTGGTTTCTTCCAGACAAGTGGAGGGCATTTGCTTTACATTGCCACAACCACTTGTGAGAGGGTCTGCACCTCAGGAAAACTGTTTCCATGGGAACCCTGCTTTTCGCAAAGGGGTCTCAGGGCCGTGGGCCTCGGGTGTCCCTCCGGCTCCCCACAGCACAGGGACGAGGTGAGGGGCTTAGACCATGTCTGGGCAATGTTGTTTCTTACACCTGGGTGTGTGGCATTTTGTTTACCTGGCTACCCCCACTTGGGTAGGTTTTTCAATTGCAAGCACCTATTGTTCCTCAGAAGTCGTTTTTGCCCCAGGGGTCTCCGGGCTGTGTTCGTTGGGGTTGAACTCCTGCTAGCAAAACCGCTGGGTTGAGGGAAGGGTTCAGACTGTGCCTGGGCCCTGTGGTCTCTTCCAAGTCAGTGTATGGCATTTCCTTCCCCTTGCCACAGGCACCTGGGAGCATGTCTGCACGTGGAGAAAGACTTTCCCGTGGGAAGCCGGTTTTTGTCAAACGGGTCCCAGTGCTCTGCTCCTCTCTTTTCACTCCTGCTGCCAGAAGCCCAGGGAGGATGCGAGGGCTTAGAACATGGCTGGGCACTGTGGTTTCTTCCGGAGAAGTGGAGGGCATTTGCTTTACCTTGCCACAAGCACTTGTGAGAGGGTCTGACCTCAGGAAAACTGTTTCCGTGGGAAGCCGGCTTTTTGCAAAGGGGTCTCAGGGTAATGGGCCTCGGCTGTCCCTCCGGCTCCCCAAAGCACATGGACGAGGTGAGGGGCTTAGACCATGCCTGGGCAATGTTGTTTCTTACACCTGGGTGTGTGGCATTTTGTTTACCCAGCTACCCCCACTTGGGATAGGTTTTCCACATCAAGCACCTATTGTTCGTAGGAAGCCGTTTTTGCCCCAGGGGTCTCCGGGCTGTGTTCGTTGGGGTTGAACTCCTGTTAGCAAAACCGCCGGGATGAGGGAAGGGTTCAGACGGTGCCTGGGTCCTGTGGTCTCTTCCAGGTCAGTGTATGGCATTTCCTTCCCCTTGCCACAGGCACCTGGGAGCATGTCTGCCCGTGGAGGAAGGCTTTCCCGTGGGAAGCCGGTTTTTGTCAAACGGGTCCCAGTGCTCTGCTCCTCTCTTTTCACTCCTGCTGCCAGAAGCCCAGGGAGGATAGGAGGGCTTAGAACATGGCTGGGCACTGTGGTTTCTTCCGGAGAAGTGGAGGGCATTTGCTTTACCTTGCCACAACCACTTGTGAGAGGGTCTGCACCTCAGGAAAACTGTTTCCGTGGGAAGCCTGCTTTTCGCAAAGGGGTCTCAGGGCCGAGGGCCTCGGCTGTCCCTCCGGCTCCCCAAATCACAGGGACGAGTTGAGGGGCTTAGACCATGCCTGGGCAATGTTGTTTCTTACACCTGGGTGTGTGGCATTTTGTTTACCCGGCTACCCCCACTTGGGATAGGTTTTCCACAGCAAGCACCTATTGTTCGTCGGAAGCCGTTTTTGCCCCAGGGGACTCCGGGCTGTGTTCCTTGGGGTTGAACTCCTGCTTGCAAAACCGCCGGGATGAGGGAAGGGTTCAGACTGTGCCTGGGCCCTGTGGTCTCTTCCAGGTCAGTGTATGGCATTTCCTTCCCCTTGCCACAGGCACCTGGGAGCATGTCTGCACGTGGAGAAAGACTTTCCCGTGGGAAGCCGGTTTTTGTCAAACGGGTCCCAGTGCTCTGCTCCTCTCTTTTCACTCCTGCTGCCAGAAGCCCAGGGAGGATGGGAGGGCTTAGAACATGGCTGGGCACTGTGGTTTCTTCCAGACAAGTGGAGGGAATTTGCTTTACATTTCCACAACCACTTGTGAGAGGGTCTGCACCTCAGGAAAACTGTTTCCGTGGGAAGCCGGCTTTTTGCAAAGGGGTCTCAGGGCCGTGGGCCTCGGGTGTCCCTCCGGCTCCCCAAATCACAGGGACGAGGTGAGGGGCTTAGACTATGCCTGGGGAATGTTGTTTCTTACACCTGGGTGTGTGGCATTTTGTTTACCTGGCTACCCGCAGTTGGGATAGGTTTTTCAACTGCAAGCACCTATTGTTCGTCGGAAGCCGTTTTTGCTCCAGGGGTCTCCGGGCTGTGTTCCTTGGGGTTGAACTCCTGCTAGCAAAACCGCCGGGATGAGGGAAGGGTTCAGACGGTGCCTGGGTCCTGTGGTCTCTTCCAGGTCAGTGTATGGCATTTCCTTCCCCTTGCCACAGGCACCTGGGAGCGTGTCTGCACGTGGAGAAAGACTTTCCCGTGGGAAGCCGGTTTTTGTCAAACGGGTCCCAGTGCTCTGCTCCTCTCTTTTCACTCCTGCTGCCAGAAGCCCAGGGAGGATAGGAGGGCTTAGAACATGGCTGGGCACTGTGGTTTCTTCCGCAGAAGTGGAGGGCATTTGCTTTACCTTGCCACAACCACTTGTGAGAGGGTCTGCACCTCAGGAAAACTGTTTACATGGGAACCCTGCTTTTCGCAAAGGGGTCTCAGGGCCGTGGGCCTCGGGTGTCCCTCCGGCTCCCCAAATCACAGGGACGAGGTGAGGGGCTTAGACTATGCGTGGGCAATGTTGTTTCTTACACCTGGGTGTGTGGCATTTTGTTTACCTGGCTACCCCCACTTGGGTAGGTTTTTCAATTGCAAGCACCTATTGTTCCTCCGAAGTCGTTTTTGCCCCAGGGGTCTCCGGGCTGTGTTCTTTGGGGTTGAACTCCTGCTAGCAAAACCGCCGGGTTGAGGGAAGGGTTCAGACTGTGCCTGGGCCCTGTGGTCTCTTCCAAGTCAGTGTATGGCATTTCCTTCCCCTTGCCACAGGCACCTGGGAGCATGTCTGCACGTGGAGAAAGACTTTCCCTTGGGAAGCCGGTTTTTGTCAAACGGGTCCCAGTGCTCTGCTCCTCTCTTTTCACTCCTGCTGTCAGAAGCCCAGGGAGGATAGGAGGGCTTAGAACATGGCTGGGCACTGCGGTTTCTTCCAGAGAAGTGGAAAGGCATTTGCTTTACCTTGCCACAACCACTTGTGAGAGGGTCTGCACCTCAGGAAAACTGTTTCCGTGGGAAGCCGGCTTTTTGCAAAGGGGTCTCAGGGCCTCGGGCCTCGGCTGTCCCTCCGGCTCCCCAAATCACAGGGACGAGGTGAGGGGCTTAGACCATGCCTGGGCAATGTTGTTTCTTACACCTGGGTGTGTGGCATTTTGTTTACCCGGCTACCCCCACTTGGGATAGGTTTTCCACAGCAAGCACCTATTGTTCCTCGGAAGCCGTTTTTGCCCCAGGGGTCTCCGGGCTGTGTTCGTTGGGGTTGAACTCCTGCTAGCAAAACCGCCGGGATGAGGGAAGGGTTCAGACTGTGCCTGGGCCCTGTGGTCTCTTCCAGGTCAGTGTATGGCATTTCCTTCCCCTTGCCACAGGCACCTGGGAGCATGTCTGCACGTGGAGAAAGACTTTCCCGTGGGAAGCCGGTTTTTGTCAAACGGGTCCCAGTGCTCTGCTCCTCTCTTTTCACTCCTGCTGCCAGAAACCCAGGGAGGATAGGAGGGCTTAGAACATGGCTGGGCACTGTGGTTTCTTCCGGAGAAGTGGAGGGCATTTGCTTTACCTTGCCACAACCACTTGTGAGAGGGTCTGTACCTCAGGAAAACTGTTTCCGTGGGAAGCCGGCTTTTTGCAAAGGGGTCTCAGGGCCGAGGGCCTCGGCTGTCCCTCCGGCTCCCCAAATCACAGGGACGAGGTGAGGGGCTTAGACCATGCCTGGGCAATGTTGTTTCTTACACCTGGGTGTGTGGCATTTTGTTTACCCGGCTACCCCCACTTGGGATAGGTTTTCCACAGCAAGCACCTATTGTTCCTCGGAAGCCGTTTTTGCCCCAGGGGTCTCCGGGCTGTGTTCGTTGGGGTTGAACTCCTGCTTGCAAAACCGCCGGGATGAGGGAAGGGTTCAGACTGTGCCTGGGCCCTGTGGTCTCTTCCAGGTCAGTGTATGGCATTTCCTTCCCCTTGCCACAGGCACCTGGGAGCATGTCTGCACGTGGAGAAAGACTTTCCCGTGGGAAGCCGGTTTTTGTCAAACGGGTCCCAGTGCTCTGCTCCTCTCTTTTCACTCCTGCTGCCAGAAGCCCAGGGAGGATGGGAGGGCTTAGAACATGGCTGGGCACTGTGGTTTCTTCCAGACAAGTGGAGGGAATTTGCTTTACATTGCCACAACCACTTGTGAGAGGGTCTGCACCTCAGGAAAACTGTTTCCGTGGGAAGCCGGCTTTTTGCAAAGGGGTCTCAGGGCCGTGGGCCTCGGGTGTCCCTCCGGCTCCCCAAATCACAGGGACGAGGTGAGGGGCTTAGACTATGCCTGGGGAATGTTGTTTCTTACACCTGGGTGTGTGGCATTTTGTTTACCTGGCTACCCGCACTTGGGATAGGTTTTTCAACTGCAAGCACCTATTGTTCGTCGGAAGCCGTTTTTGCCCCAGGGGTCTTCGGGCTGTGTTCCTTGCGGTTGAACTCCTGCTAGCAAAACCGCCGGGATGAGGGAAGGGTTCAGACGGTGCCTGGGTGTTGTGGTCTCTTCCAGGTCAGTGTATGGCATTTCCTTCCCCTTGCCACAGGCACCTGGGAGCATGTCTGCACGTGGAGAAAGACTTTCCCTTGGGAAGCCGGTTTTTGTCAAACGGGTCCCAGTGCTCTGCTCCTCTCTTTTCACTCCTGCTGTCAGAAGCCCAGGGAGGATAGGAGGGCTTAGAATATGGCTGGGCACTGTGGTTTCTTCCGGAGAAGTGGAGGGCATTTGCTTTACCTTGCCACAACCACTTGTGAGAGGGTCTGTACCTCAGGAAAACTGTTTCCGTGGGAAGCCGGCTTTTTGCAAAGGGGTCTCAGGGCCTCGGGCCTCGGCTGTCCCTCCGGCTCCCCAAATCACAGGGACGAGGTGAGGGGCTTAGACCATGCCTGGGCAATGTTGTTTCTTACACCTGGGTGTGTGGCATTTTGTTTACCCGGCTACCCCCACTTGGGATAGGTTTTCCACAGCAAGCACCTATTGTTCCTCGGAAGCCGTTTTTGCCCCAGGGTTCTCCGGGCTGTGTTCGTTGGGATTGAACTCCTGCTAGCAAAACCGCCGGGATGAGGGAAGGGTTCAGACTGTGCCTGGGCCCTGTGGTCTCTTCCAGGTCAGTGTATGGCATTTCATTCCCCTTGCCACAGGCACCTGGGAACATGTCTGCACGTGGAGAAAGACTTTCCCGTGGGAAGCCGGTTTTTGTCAAACGGGCCCCAGTGCTCTGCTCCTCTCTTTTCACTCCTGCTGCCAGAAGCCCAGGGAGGATGGGAGGGCTTAGAACATGGCTGGGCACTGTGGTTTCTTCCAGACAAGTGGAGGGCATTTGCTTTACATTGCCACAACCACTTGTGAGAGGGTCTGCACCTCAGGAAAACTGTTTCCATGGGAACCCTGCTTTTCGCAAAGGGGTCTCAGGGCCGTGGGCCTCGGGTGTCCCTCCGGCTCCCCAAAGCACAGGGACGAGGTGAGGGGCTTAGACCATGTCTGGGCAATGTTGTTTCTTACACCTGGGTGTGTGGCATTTTGTTTACCTGGCTACCCCCACTTGGGTAGGTTTTTCAATTGCAAGCATCTATTGTTCCTCAGAAGTCGTTTTTGCCCCAGGGGTCTCCGGGCTGTGTTCGTTGGGGTTGAACTCCTGCTAGCAAAACCGCCGGGATGAGGGTAGTGTTCAGACTGTACCTGGGCCCTGTGGTCTCTTCCAGGTCAGTGTATGGCATTTCCTTCCCCTTGCCACAGGCACCTGGGAACATGTCTGAACGTGGAGAAAGACTTTCCCGTGGGAAGCCGGTTTTTGTCAAACGGGTCCCAGTGCTCTGCTCCTCTCTTTTCACTCCTGCTGCCAGAAGCCCAGGGAGGATGGGTGGGCTTGGAACATGGCTGGGCACTGTGGTTTCTTCCAGAGAAGTGGAAAGGCTTTTGCTTTACCTTGCCACAACCACTTGTGAGAGGGTCTGCACCTCAGGAAAACTGTTTCCGTGGGAAGCCGGCTTTTTGCAAAGGGGTCTCAGGGCCTCGGGCCTCGGGTGTCCCTCCGGCTCCCCAAAGCACAGGGACGAGGTGAGGGGCTTAGACCATGCCTGGGCAATGTTGTTTCTTACACCTGGGTGTGTGGCATTTTGTTTACCCGGCTACCCCCACTTGGGATAGGTTTTCCACAGCAAGCACCTATTGTTCGTCGGAAGCCGTTTTTGCCCCAGGGGTCTCCGGGCTGTGTTCATTGGGGTTGAACTCCTGCTAGCAAAACCGCCAGGATGAGGGAAGAGTTCAGACGGTGCCTGGGTCCTGTGGTCTCTTCCAGGTCAGTGTATGGCATTTCCTTCCCCTTGCCACAGGCACCTGGGAGCATGTCTGCACGTGGAGAAAGACTTTCCCGTGGGAAGCCGGTTTTTGTCAAACGGGTCCAAGTGCTCTGCTCCTCTCTTTTCACTCCTGCTGCCAGAAGCCCAGGGAGGATAGGAGGGCTTAGAACATGGCTGGGCACTGTGGTTTCTTCCGGAGAAGTGGAGGGCATTTGCTTTACCTTGCCACAACCACTTGTGAGAGGGTCTGCACCTCAGGAAAACTGTTTCCGTGGGAAGCCGGCTTTTTGCAAAGGGGTCTCAGGGTAATGGGCCTCGGCTGTCCCTCCGGCTCCCCAAAGCACATGGACGAGGTGAGGGGCTTAGACCATGCCTGGGCAATGTTGTTTCTTACACCTGGGTGTGTGGCATTTTGTTTACCCGGCTACCCCCACTTGGGATAGGTTTTCCACAGCAAGCACCTATTGTTCGTAGGAAGCCGTTTTTGCCCCAGGGGTCTCCGGGCTGTGTTCGTTGGGGTTGAACTCCTGCTAGCAAAACCGCCGGGATGAGGGAAGGGTTCAGACGGTGCCTGGGTCCTATGGTCTCTTCCAGGTCAGTGTATGGCATTTCCTTCCCCTTGCC
Organism: Ursus americanus; assembly: GCF_024610735.1. Classification (NCBI taxonomy): domain Eukaryota; kingdom Metazoa; phylum Chordata; class Mammalia; order Carnivora; family Ursidae; genus Ursus; species Ursus americanus. Next base: position 35,968,585 of record NC_142155.1, on the reverse strand, counting down.
ACAGGCACCTGGGAGCATGTCTGCACGTGGAGAAAGGCTTTCCCGTGGGAAGCCGGTTTTTGTCAAACGGGTCCCAGTGCTCTGCTCCTCTCTTTTCACTCCTGCTGCCAGAAGCCCAGGGAGGATAGGAGGGCTTAGAACATGGCTGGGCACTGTGGTTTCTTCCGGAGAAGTGGAGGGGATTTGCTTTACCTTGCCACAACCACTTGTGAGAGGGTCTGCACCTCAGGAAAACTGTTTCCGTGGGAAGCCTGCTTTTCGCAAAGGGGTCTCAGGGCCGTGGGCCTCGGGTGTCCCTCCGGCTCCCCAAATCACAGGGACGAGGTGAGGGGCTTAGACTATGCCCGGGCAATGTTGTTTCTTACACCTGGGTGTGTGGCATTTTGTTTACCTGGCTACCCGCACTTGGGATAGGTTTTTCAACTGCAAGCACCTATTGTTCGTCGGAAGCCGTTTTTGCACCAGTGGTCTCCGGGCTGTGTTCGTTGGGGTTGAACTCCTGCTAGCAAAACCGCCGGGATGAGGGAAGGGTTCAGACGGTGCCTGGGTCCTGTGGTCTCTTCCCGGTCAGTGTATGGCATTTCCTTCCCCTTGCCACAGGCACCTGGGAGCATGTCTGCACGTGGAGAAAGACTTTCCGGTGGGAAGCCGGTTTTTGTCAAACGGGTCCCAGTGCTCTGCTCCTCTCTTTTCACTCCTGCTGCCAGAAGCCCAGGGAGGATAGGAGGGCTTAGAACATGGCTGGGCACTGTGGTTTCTTCCGGAGAAGTGGAGGGCATTTTCTTTACCTTGCCACAACCACTTGTGAGAGGGTTTGAACCTCAGGAAAACTGTTTCCGTGGGAAGCCGGCTTTTTGCAAAGGGGTCTCAGGGCCGAGGGCCTCGGCTGTCCCTCCGGCTCCCCAAATCACAGGGACGAGTTGAGGGGCTTAGACCATGCCTGGGCAATGTTGTTTCTTACACCTGGGTGTGTGGCATTTTGTTTACCCGGCTACCCCCACTTGGGATAGGTTTTCCACAGCAAGCACCTATTGTTCGTCGGAAGCCGTTTTTGCCCCAGGGGACTCCGGGCTGTGTTCCTTGGGGTTGAACTCCTGCTTGCAAAACCGCCGGGATGAGGGAAGGGTTCAGACTGTGCCTGGGCCCTGTGGTCTCTTCCAGGTCAGTGTATGGCATTTCCTTCCCCTTGCCACAGGCACCTGGGAGCATGTCTGCACGTGGAGAAAGACTTTCCCGTGGGAAGCCGGTTTTTGTCAAACGGGTCCCAGTGCTCTGCTCCTCTCTTTTCACTCCTGCTGCCAGAAGCCCAGGGAGGATGGGAGGGCTTAGAACATGGCTGGGCACTGTGGTTTCTTCCAGACAAGTGGAGGGAATTTGCTTTACATTTCCACAACCACTTGTGAGAGGGTCTGCACCTCAGGAAAACTGTTTCCGTGGGAAGCCGGCTTTTTGCAAAGGGGTCTCAGGGTAATGGGCCTCGGCTGTCCCTCCGGCTCCCCAAATCACAGGGACGAGGTGAGGGGCTTAGACTATGCCTGGGGAATGTTGTTTCTTACACCTGGGTGTGTGGCATTTTGTTTACCTGGCTACCCGCAGTTGGGATAGGTTTTACAACTGCAAGCACCTATTGTTCGTCGGAAGCCGGTTTTGCCCCAGGGGTCTCCGGGCTGTGTTCCTTGGGGTTGAACTCCTGCTAGCAAAACCGCCGGGATGAGGGACGGGTTCAGACGGTGCCTGGGTCCTGTGGTCTCTTCCAGGTCAGTGTATGGCATTTCCTTCCCCTTGCCACAGGCACCTGGGAGCATGTCTGCACGTGGAGAAAGACTTTCCCGTGGGAAGCCGGTTTTTGTCAAACGGGTCCCAGTGCTCTGCTCCTCTCTTTTCACTCCTGCTGCCAGAAGCCCAGGGAGGATAGGAGGGCTTAGAACATGGCTGGGCACTGTGGTTTCTTCCGCAGAAGTGGAGGGCATTTGCTTTACCTTGCCACAACCACTTGTGAGAGGGTCTGCACCTCAGGAAAACTGTTTACATGGGAACCCTGCTTTTCGCAAAGGGGTCTCAGGGCCGTGGGCCTCGGGTGTCCCTCCGGCTCCCCAAATCACAGGGACGAGGTGAGGGGCTTAGACTATGCGTGGGCAATGTTGTTTCTTACACCTGGGTGTGTGGCATTTTGTTTACCTGGCTACCCCCACTTGGGTAGGTTTTTCAATTGCAAGCACCTATTGTTCCTCCGAAGTCGTTTTTGCCGCAGGGGTCTCCGGGCTGTGTTCTTTGGGGTTGAACTCCTGCTAGCAAAACCGCCGGGTTGAGGGAAGGGTTCAGACTGTGCCTGGGCCCTGTGGTCTCTTCCAAGTCAGTGTATGGCATTTCCTTCCCCTTGCCACAGGCACCTGGGATCATGTCTGCACGTGGAGAAAGACTTTCCCTTGGGAAGTCGGTTTTTGTCAAACGGGTCCCAGTGCTCTGCTCCTCTCTTTTCACTCCTGCTGCCAGAAGCCCAGGGAGAATAGGAGGGCTTGGAACATGGCTGGGCACTGTGGTTTCTTCCGGAGAAGTGGAGGGCATTTGCTTTACCTTGCCACAACCACTTGTGAGAGGGTCTGTACCTCAGGAAAACTGTTTCCGTGGGAAGCCGGCTTTTCGCAAAGGGGTCTCAGGGCCGTGGGCCTCGGCTGTCCCTCCGGCTCCCCAAAGCACAGGGACGAGGTGAGGGGCTTAGACCATGTCTGGGCAATGTTGTTTCTTACACCTGGGTGTGTGGCATTTTGTTTACCCGGCTACCCCCACTTGGGATAGGTTTTCCACAACAAGCACCTATTGTTCGTCGGAAGCCGTTTTTGCCCCAGGGGTCTCCGGGCTGTGTTCCTTGGGGTTGAACTCCTGCTAGCAAAACCGCCAGGATGAGGGAAGGGTTCAGACGGTGCCTGGGTCCTGTGGTCTCTTCCAGGTCAGTGTATGGCATTTCCTTCCCCTTGCCACAGGCACCTGGGAGCATGTCTGCACGTGGAGAAAGACTTTCCCGTGGGAAGCCGGTTTTTGTCAAACGGGTCCCAGTGCTCTGCTCCTCTCTTTTCACTCCTGCTGCCAGAAGCCCAGGGAGGATAGGAGGGCTTAGAACATGGCTGGGCACTGTGGTTTCTTCCGGAGAAGTGGAGGGCATTTGCTTTACCTTGCCACAACCACTTGTGAGAGGGTCTGTACCTCAGGAAAACTGTTTCCGTGGGAAGCCGGCTTTTTGCAAAGGGGTCTCAGGGCCGAGGGCCTCGGCTGTCCCTCCGGCTCCCCAAATCACAGGGACGAGTTGAGGGGCTTAGACCATGCCTGGGCAATGTTGTTTCTTACACCTGGGTGTGTGGCATTTTGTTTACCCGGCTACCCTCACTTGGGATAGGTTTTCCACAGCAAGCACCTATTGTTCCTCGGAAGCCGTTTTTGCCCCAGGGGTCTCCGGGCTGTGTTCGTTGGGGTTGAACTCCTGCTTGCAAAACCGCCGGGATGAGGGAAGGGTTCAGACTGTGCCTGGGCCCTGTGGTCTCTTCCAGGTCAGTGTATGGCATTTCCTTCCCCTTGCCACAGGCACCTGGGAGCATGTCTGCACGTGGAGAAAGACTTTCCCGTGGGAAGCCGGTTTTTGTCAAACGGGTCCCAGTGCTCTGCTCCTCTCTTTTCACTCCTGCTGCCAGAAGCCCAGGGAGGATGGGAGGGCTTAGAACATGGCTGGGCACTGTGGTTTCTTCCAGACAAGTGGAGGGAATTTGCTTTACATTGCCACAACCACTTGTGAGAGGGTCTGCACCTCAGGAAAACTGTTTCCGTGGGAAGCCGGCTTTTTGCAAAGGGGTCTCAGGGCCGTGGGCCTCGGGTGTCCCTCCGGCTCCCCAAATCACAGGGACGAGGTGAGGGGCTTAGACTATGCCTGGGGAATGTTGTTTCTTACACCTGGGTGTGTGGCATTTTGTTTACCTGGCTACCCGCACTTGGGATAGGTTTTTCAACTGCAAGCACCTATTGTTCGTCGGAAGCCGTTTTTGCCCCAGGGGTCTCCGGGCTGTGTTCCTTGGGGTTGAACTCCTGCTAGCAAAACCGCCGGGATGAGGGAAGGGTTCAGACGGTGCCTGGGTCCTGTGGTCTCTTCCAGGTCAGTGTATGGCATTTCCTTCCCCTTGCCACAGGCACCTGGGAGCATGTCTGCACGTGGAGAAAGACTTTCCCTTGGGAAGCCGGTTTTTGTCAAACGGGTCCCAGTGCTCTGCTCCTCTCTTTTCACTCCTGCTGTCAGAAGCCCAGGGAGGATAGGAGGGCTTAGAATATGGCTGGGCACTGTGGTTTCTTCCGGAGAAGTGGAGGGCATTTGCTTTACCTTGCCACAACCACTTGTGAGAGGGTCTGTACCTCAGGAAAACTGTTTCCGTGGGAAGCCGGCTTTTTGCAAAGGGGTCTCAGGGCCTCGGGCCTCGGCTGTCCCTCCGGCTCCCCAAATCACAGGGACGAGGTGAGGGGCTTAGACCATGCCTGGGCAATGTTGTTTCTTACACCTGGGTGTGTGGCATTTTGTTTACCCGGCTACCCCCACTTGGGATAGGTTTTCCACAGCAAGCACCTATTGTTCCTCGGAAGCCGTTTTTGCCCCAGGGGTCTCCGGGCTGTGTTCGTTGGGATTGAACTCCTGCTAGCAAAACCGCCGGGATGAGGGAAGGGTTCAGACTGTGCCTGGGCCCTGTGGTCTCTTCCAGGTCAGTGTATGGCATTTCATTCCCCTTGCCACAGGCACCTGGGAACATGTCTGCACGTGGAGAAAGACTTTCCCGTGGGAAGCCGGTTTTTGTCAAACGGGCCCCAGTGCTCTGCTCCTCTCTTTTCACTCCTGCTGCCAGAAGCCCAGGGAGGATGGGAGGGCTTAGAACATGGCTGGGCACTGTGGTTTCTTCCAGACAAGTGGAGGGCATTTGCTTTACTTTGCCACAACCACTTGTGAGAGGGTCTGCACCTCAGGAAAACTGTTTCCATGGGAACCCTGCTTTTCGCAAAGGGGTCTCAGGGCCGTGGGCCTCGGGTGTCCCTCCGGCTCCCCAAAGCACAGGGACGAGGTGAGGGGCTTAGACCATGTCTGGGCAATGTTGTTTTTTACACCTGGGTGTGTGGCATTTTGTTTACCTGGCTACCCCCACTTGGGTAGGTTTTTCAATTGCAAGCATCTATTGTTCCTCAGAAGTCGTTTTTGCCCCAGGGGTCTCCGGGCTGTGTTCGTTGGGGTTGAACTCCTGCTAGCAAAACCGCCGGGATGAGGGTAGTGTTCAGACTGTACCTGGGCCCTGTGGTCTCTTCCAGGTCAGTGTATGGCATTTCCTTCCCCTTGCCACAGGCACCTGGGAGCATGTCTGAACGTGGAGAAATACTTTCCCGTGGGAAGCCGGTTTTTGTCAAACGGGTCCCAGTGCTCTGCTCCTCTCTTTTCACTCCTGCTGCCAGAAGCCCAGGGAGAATGGGTGGGCTTGGAACATGGCTGGGCACTGTGGTTTCTTCCAGAGAAGTGGAAAGGCTTTTGCTTTACCTTGCCACAACCACTTGTGAGAGGGTCTGCACCTCAGGAAAACTGTTTCCGTGGGAAGCCGGCTTTTTGCAAAGGGGTCTCAGGGCCTCGGGCCTCGGGTGTCCCTCCGGCTCCCCAAAGCACAGGGACGAGGTGAGGGGCTTAGACCATTCCTGGGCAATGTTGTTTCTTACACCTGGGTGTGTGGCATTTTGTTTACCCGGCTACCCCCACTTGGGATAGGTTTTCCACAGCAAGCACCTATTGTTCGTCGGAAGCCGTTTTTGCCCCAGGGGTCTCCGGGCTGTGTTCGTTGGGGTTGAACTCCTGCTAGCAAAACCGCCAGGATGAGGGAAGGGTTCAGACGGTGCCTGGGTCCTGTGGTCTCTTCCAGGTCAGTGTATGGCATTTCCTTCCCCTTGCCACAGGCACCTGGGAGCATGTCTGCACGTGGAGAAAGACTTTCCCGTGGGAAGCCGGTTTTTGTCAAACGGGTCCCAGTGCTCTGCTCCTCTCTTTTCACTCCTGCTGCCAGAAGCCCAGGGAGGATAGGAGGGCTTAGAACATGGCTGGGCACTGTGGTTTCTTCCGGAGAAGTGGAGGGCATTTGCTTTACCTTGCCACAACCACTTGTGAGAGGGTCTGCACCTCAGGAAAACTGTTTCCGTGGGAAGCCGGCTTTTTGCAAAGGGGTCTCAGGGTAATGGGCCTCGGCTGTCCCTCCGGCTCCCCAAAGCACAGGGACGAGGTGAGGGGCTTAGACCATGTCTGGGCAATGTTGTTTCTTACACCTGGGTGTGTGGCATTTTGTTTATCCGGCTACCCCCACTTCGGATAGTTTTTCCACAGCAAGCACCTATTGTTCGTCGGAAGCCGTTTTTGCCCCAGGGGTCTCCGGGCTGTGTTCGTTGGGGTTGAACTCCTGCTAGCAAAACCGCCGGGATGAGGGAAGGGTTCAGACTGTGCCTGGGCCCTGTGGTCTCTTCCAGGTCAGTGTATGGCATTTCCTTCCCCTTGCCACAGGCACCTGGGAGCATGTCTGCACGTGGAGAAAGACTTTCCCGTGGGAAGCCGGTTTTTGACAAACGGGTCCCAGTGCTCTGCTCCTCTCTTTTCACTCTTGCTGCCAGAAGCCCAGGGAGGATGGGAGGGCTTGGAACATGGCTGGGCACTGTGGTTTCTTCCGGAGAAGTGGAGGGCATTTGCTTTACCTTGCCACAACCACTTGTGAGAGGGTCTGTACCTCAGGAAAACTGTTTCCGTGGGAAGCCGGCTTTTTGCAAAGGGGTCTCAGGGCCTCGGGCCTCGGGTGTCCCTCCGGCTCCCCAAATCACAGGGACGAGGTGAGGGGCTTAGACTATGCCTGGGGAATGTTGTTTCTTACACCTGGGTGTGTGGCATTTTGTTTACCTGGCTACCCCCACTTGGGATAGGTTTTTCAACTGCAAGCACCTATTGTTCCTCGGAAGCCGTTTTTGCCCCAGGGGTCTCCGGGCTGTGTTCGTTGGGGTTGAACTCCTTCTAGCAAAACCGCCGGGATGAGGGAAGGGTTCAGACTGTGCCTGGGCCCTGTGGTCTCTTCCACGTCAGTGTATGGCATTTCCTTCCCCTTGCCACAGGCACCTGGGAGCATGTCTGCACGTGGAGAAAGACTTTCCGGTGGGAAGCCGGTTTTTGTCAAACGGGTCCCAGTGCTCTGCTCCTCTCTTTTCACTCCTGCTGCCAGAAGCCCAGGGAGGATGGGAGGGCTTAGAACATGGCTGGGCACTGTGGTTTCTTCCAGAGAAGTGGAGGGCATTTGCTTTACCTTGCCACAACCACTTGTGAGAGGGTCTGCACCTCAGGAAAACTGTTTCCGTGGGAAGCCTGCTTTTCGCAAAGGGGTCTCAGGGCCGTGGGCCTCGGGTGTCCCTCCGGCTCCCCAAATCACAGGGACGAGGAGAGGGGCTTAGACTATGCCCGGGCAATGTTGTTTCTTACACCTGGGTGTGTGGTATTTTGTTTACCTGGCTACCCGCACTTGGGATAGGTTTTTCAACTGCAAGCACCTATTGTTCGTCGGAAGCCGTTTTTGCACCAGTGGTCTCCGGGTTGTGTTCGTTGGGGTTGAACTCCTGCTAGCAAAACCGCCGGGATGAGGGAAGGGTTCAGACGGTGCCTGGGTCCTGTGGTCTCTTCCAGGTCAGTGAATGGCATTTCCTTCCCCTTGCCACAGGCACCTGGGAGCATGTCTGCACGTGGAGAAAGACTTTCCCTTGGGAAGCCGGTTTTTGTCAAACGGGTCCCAGTGCTCTGCTCCTCTCTTTTCACTCCTGCTGTCAGAAGCCCAGGGAGGATAGGAGGACTTAGAATATGGCTGGGCACTGTGGTTTCTTCCGGAGAAGTGGAGGGCATTTGCTTTACCTTGCCACAACCACTTGTGAGAGGGTCTGTACCTCAGGAAAACTGTTTCCATGGGACGCCGGCTTTTTGCAAAGGGGTCTCAGGGCCTCGGGCCTCGGCTGTCCCTCCGGCTCCCCAAATCACAGGGACGAGGTGAGGGGCTTAGACCATGCCTGGGCAATGTTGTTTCTTACACCTGGGTGTGTGGCATTTTGTTTACCCGGCTACCCCCACTTGGGATAGGTTTTCCACAGCAAGCACCTATTGTTCCTCGGAAGCCGTTTTTGCCCCAGGGGTCTCCGGGCTGTGTTCGTTGGGGTTGAACTCCTGCTAGCAAAACCGCCGGGATGAGGGAAGGGTTCAGACTGTGCCTGGGCCCTGTGGTCTCTTCCAGGTCAGTGTATGGCATTTCATTCCCCTTGCCACAGGGACCTGGGAGCATGTCTGCACGTGGAGAAAGACTTTCCCGTGGGAAGCCGGTTTTTGTCAAACGGGCCCCAGTGCTCTGCTCCTCTCTTTTCACTCCTGCTGCCAGAAGCCCAGGGAGGATGGGAGGGCTTAGAACATGGCTGGGCACTGTGGTTTCTTCCAGACAAGTGGAGGGCATTTGCTTTACATTGCCACAACCACTTGTGAGAGGGTCTGCACCTCAGGAAAACTGTTTCCATGGGAACCCTGCTTTTCGCAAAGGGGTCTCAGGGCCGTGGGCCTCGGGTGTCCCTCCGGCTCCCCAAAGCACAGGGACGAGGTGAGGGGCTTAGACCATGTCTGGGCAATGTTGTTTCTTACACCTGGGTGTGTGGCATTTTGTTTACCTGGCTACCCCCACTTGGGTAGGTTTTTCAATTGCAAGCACCTATTGTTCCTCAGAAGTCGTTTTTGCCCCAGGGGTCTCCGGGCTGTGTTCGTTGGGGTTGAACTCCTGCTAGCAAAACCGCCGGGATGAGGGAAGTGTTCAGACTGTACCTGGGCCCTGTGGTCTCTTCCAGGTCAGTGTATGGCATTTCCTTCCCCTTGCCACAGGCACCTGGGAGCATGTCTGCACGTGGAGAAAGACTTTCCCGTGGGAAGCCGGTTTTTGTCAAACGGGTCCCAGTGCTCTGCTCCTCTCTTTTCACTCCTGCTGCCAGAAGCCCAGGGAGTATGGGTGGGCTTGGAACATGGCTGGGCACTGTGGTTTCTTCCAGAGAAGTGGAAAGGCATTTGCTTTACCTTGCCACAACCACTTGTGAGAGGGTCTGCACCTCAGGAAAACTGTTTCCGTGGGAAGCCGGCTTTTTGCAAAGGGGTCTCAGGGCCTCGGGCCTCGGGTGTCCCTCCGGCTCCCCAAATCACAGGGACGAGGTGAGGGGCTTAGACTATGCCTGGGCAATGTTGTTTCTTACACCTGGGTGTGTGGCATTTTGTTTATCCGGCTACCCCCACTTCGGATAGTTTTTCCACAGCAAGCACCTATTGTTCGTCGGAAGCCGTTTTTGCCCCAGGGGTCTCCAGGCTGTGTTCCTTGGGGTTGAACTCCTGCTAGCAAAACCGCTGGGTTGAGGGAAGGGTTCAGACTGTGCCTGGGCCCTGTGGTCTCTTCCAAGTCAGTGTATGGCATTTACTTCCCCTTGCCACAGGCACCTGGGAGCATGTCTGCACGTGGAGAAAGACTTTCCCGTGGGAAGCCGGTTTTTGTCAAACGGGTCCCAGTGCTCTGCTCCTCTCTTTTCACTCCTGCTGCCAGAAGCCCAGGGAGGATAGGAGGGCTTAGAACGTGGCTGGGCACTGTGGTTTCTTCCGGAGAAGTGGAGGGCATTTGCTTTACCTTGCCACAACCACTTGTGAGAGGGTCTGCACCTCAGGAAAACTGTTTCCGTGGGAAGCCGGCTTTTTGCAAAGGGGTCTCAGGGTAATGGGCCTCGGCTGTCCCTCCGGCTCCCCAAAGCACAGGGACGAGGTGAGGGGCTTAGACCATGTCTGGGCAATGTTGTTTCCTACACCTGGGTGTGTGGCATTTTGTTTATCCGGCTACCCCCTCTTCGGATAGTTTTTCCACAGCAAGCACCTATTGTTCGTCGGAAGCCGTTTTTGCCCCAGGGGTCTCCGGGCTGTGTTCGTTGGTGTTGAACTCCTGCTAGCAAAACCGCCGGGATGAGGGAAGGGTTCAGACGGTGCCTGGGTCCTGTGTTCTCTTCCAGGTCAGTGTATGGCATTTCCTTCCCCTTGCCACAGGCACCTGGGAGCATGTCTGCACGTGGAGAAAGACTTTCCGGTGGGAAGCCGGTTTTTGTCAAACGGGTCCCAGTGCTCTACTCCTCTCTTTTCACTCTTGCTGCCAGAAGCCCAGGGAGGATAGGAGGGCTTAGAACATGGCTGGGCACTGTGGTTTCTTCCGGAGAAGTGGAGGGCATTTGCTTTACCTTGCCACAACCACCTGTGAGAGGGTCTGTACCTCAGGAAAACTGTTTCCGTGGGAAGCCGGATTTTGCAAAGGGGTCTCAGGGCCTCGGGCCTCGGCTGTCCCTCCGGCTCCCCAAATCACAGGGACGAGGTGAGGGGCTTAGACCATGCCTGGGCAATGTTGTTTCTTACACCTGGGTGTGTGGCATTTTGTTTACCCGGCTACCCCCACTTGGGATAGGTTTTCCACAGCAAGCACCTATTGTTCGTCGGAAGCCGTTTTTGCCCCAGGGGTCTCCGGGCTGTGTTCCTTGGTGTTGAACTCCTGCTAGCAAAACCGCCGGGATGAGGGAAGGGTTCAGACTGTGCCTGGGCCCTGTGGTCTCTTCCAGGTCAGTGTATGGCATTTCCTTCCCCTTGCCACAGGCACCTGGGAGCATGTCTGCACGTGGAGAAAGACTTTCCCGTGGGAAGCCGGTTTTTGTCAAACGGGTCCCAGTGCTCTGCTCCTCTCTTTTCACTCCTGCTGCCAGAAGCCCAGGGAGGATGGGAGGGCTTAGAACATGGCTGGGCACTGTGGTTTCTTCCAGAGAAGTGGAGGGCATTTGCTTTACCTTGCCACAACCACTTGGGATAGGGTCTGCACCTCAGGAAAACTGTTTCCGTGGGAAGCCGGCTTTTTGCAAAGGGGTCTCAGGGTAATGGGCCTCGGCTGTCCCTCCGGCTCCCCAAAGCACAGGGACGAGGTGAGGGGCTTAGACCATGTCTGGGCAATGTTGTTTCCTACACCTGGGTGTGTGGCATTTTGTTTATCCGGCTACCCCCTCTTCGGATAGTTTTTCCACAGCAAGCACCTATTGTTCGTCGGAAGCCGTTTTTGCCCCAGGGGTCTCCGGGCTGTGTTCGTTGGGGTTGAACTCGTGCTAGCAAAACCGCCGGGATGAGGGAAGGGTTCAGACTGTGCCTGGGCCCTGTGGTCTCTTCCAGGTCAGTGTATGGCATTTCCTTCCCCTTGTCACAGGCACCTGGGAGCATGTCTGCACGTGGAGAAAGACTTTCCCGTGGGAAGCCGGTTTTTGTCAAACGGGTCCCAGTGCCCTGCTCCTCTCTTTTCACTCCTGCTGCCAGAAGCCCAGGGAGGATGGGAGGGCTTAGAACATGGCTGGTCACTGCGGTTTCTTCCAGAGAAGTGGAGGGCATTTGCTTTACCTTGCCACAACCACTTGTGAGAGGGTCTGCACCTCAGGAAAACTGTTTCCGTGGGAAGCCTGCTTTTCGCAAAGGGGTCTCAGGGCCGTGGGCCTCGGGTGTCCCTCCGGCTCCCCAAATCACAGGGACGAGGTGAGGGGCTTAGACTATGCCCGGGCAATGTTGTTTCTTACACCTGGGTGTGTGGCATTTTGTTTACCTGGCTACCCGCACTTGGGATAGGTTTTTCAACTGCAAGCACCTATTGTTCCTCGGAAGCCGTTTTTGCCCCAGGGGTCTCCGGGCTGTGTTCGTTGGTGTTGAACTCCTGCTAGCAAAACCGCCGGGATGAGGGAAGGGTTCAGACGGTGCCTGGGTCCTGTGGTCTCTTCCAGGTCACTGTATGGCATTTCCTTCCCCTTGCCACAGGCACCTGGGAGCATGTCTGCACGTGGAGAAAGACTTTCCCGTGGGAAGCCGGTTTTTGTCAAACGGGTCCCAGTGCTCTACTCCTCTCTTTTCACTCTTGCTGCCAGAAGCCCAGGGAGGATAGGAGGGCTTAGAACATGGCTGGGCACTGTGGTTTCTTCCGGAGAAGTGGAGGGCATTTGCTTTACCTTGCCACAACCACCTGTGAGAGGGTCTGTACCTCAGGAAAACTGTTTCCGTGGGAAGCCGGATTTTGCAAAGGGGTCTCAGGGCCGAGGGCCTCGGCTGTCCCTCCGGCTCCCCAAATCACAGGGACGAGGTGAGGGGCTTAGACCATGCCTGGGCAATGTTGTTTCTTACACCTGGGTGTGTGGCATTTTGTTTACCCGGCTACCCCCACTTGGGATAGGTTTTCCACAGCAAGCACCTATTGTTCGTCGGAAGCCGTTTTTGCCCCAGGGGTCTCCGGGCTGTGTTCGTTGGTGTTGAACTCCTGCTAGCAAAACCGCCGGGATGAGGGAAGGGTTCAGACTGTGCCTGGGCCCTGTGGTCTCTTCCAGGTCAGTGTATGGCATTTCCTTCCCCTTGCCACAGGCACCTGGGAGCATGTCTGCACGTGGAGAAAGACTTTCCCGTGGGAAGCCGGTTTTTGTCAAACGGGTCCCAGTGCTCTGCTCCTCTCTTTTCACTCCTGCTGCCAGAAGCCCAGGGAGGATGGGAGGGCTTAGAACATGGCTGGGCACTGTGGTTTCTTCCAGACAAGTGGAGGGCATTTGCTTTACCTTGCCACAACCACTTGTGAGAGGGTCTGCACCTCAGGAAAACTGTTTCCGTGGGAAGCCGGCTTTTCGCAAAGGGGTCTCAGGGCCGTGGGCCTCGGGTGTCCCTCCGGCTCCCCAAAGCACAGGGACGAGGTGAGGGGCTTAGACCATGTCTGGGCAATGTTGTTTCTTACACCTGGGTGTGTGGCATTTTGTTTACCCGGCTACCCCCACTTGGGATAGGTTTTCCACAACAAGCACCTATTGTTCGTCGGAAGCCGTTTTTGCCCCAGGGGTCTCCGGGCTGTGTTCCTTGGGGTTGAACTCCTGCTAGCAAAACCGCCGGGATGAGGGAAGGGTTCAGACGGTGCCTGGGTCCTGTGGTCTCTTCCAGGTCAGTGTATGGCATTTCCTTCCCCTTGCCACAGGCACCTGGGAGCATGTCTGCACGTGGAGAAAGACTTTCCCGTGGGAAGCCGGTTTTTGTCAAACGGGTCACAGTGCTCTGCTCCTCTCTTTTCACTCCTGCTGTCAGAAGCCCAGGGAGGATAGGAGGGCTTAGAATATGGCTGGGCACTGTGGTTTCTTCCGGAGAAGTGGAGGGCATTTGCTTTACCTTGCCACAACCACTTGTGAGAGGGTCTGTACCTCAGGAAAACTGTTTCCATGGGAAGCCGGCTTTTTGCAAAGGGGTCTCAGGGCCTCGGGCCTCGGCTGTCCCTCCGGCTCCCCAAAGCACAGGGACGAGGTGAGGGGCTTAGACCATGCCTGGGCAATGTTGTTTCTTACACCTGGGTGTGTGGCATTTTGTTTACCCGGCTACCCCCACTTGGGATAGGTTTTCCACAGCAAGCACCTATTGTTCCTCGGAAGCCGTTTTTGCCCCAGGGGTCTCCGGGCTGTGTTCGTTGGGGTTGAACTCCTGCTAGCAAAACCGCCGGGATGAGGGAAGGGTTCAGACTGTGCCTGGGCCCTGTGGTCTCTTCCAGGTCAGTGTATGGCATTTCATTCCCCTTGCCACAGGCACCTGGGAGCATGTCTGCACGTGGAGAAAGACTTTCCCGTGGGAAGCCGGTTTTTGTCAAACGGGCCCCAGTGCTCTGCTCCTCTCTTTTCACTCCTGCTGCCAGAAGCCCAGGGAGGATGGGAGGGCTTAGAACATGGCTGGGCACTGTGGTTTCTTCCAGACAAGTGGAGGGCATTTGCTTTACATTGCCACAACCACTTGTGAGAGGGTCTGCACCTCAGGAAAACTGTTTCCATGGGAACCCTGCTTTTCGCAAAGGGGTCTCAGGGCCGTGGGCCTCGGGTGTCCCTCCGGCTCCCCAAAGCACAGGGACGAGGTGAGGGGCTTAGACCATGTCTGGGCAATGTTGTTTCTTACACCTGGGTGTGTGGCATTTTGTTTACCTGGCTACCCCCACTTGGGTAGGTTTTTCAATTGCAAGCACCTATTGTTCCTCAGAAGTCGTTTTTGCCCCAGGGGTCTCCGGGCTGTGTTCGTTGGGGTTGAACTCCTGCTAGCAAAACCGCCGGGATGAGGGAAGTGTTCAGACTGTACCTGGGCCCTGTGGTCTCTTCCAGGTCAGTGTATGGCATTTCCTTCCCCTTGCCACAGGCACCTGGGAGCATGTCTGCACGTGGAGAAAGACTTTCCCGTGGGAAGCCGGTTTTTGTCAAACGGGTCCCAGTGCTCTGCTCCTCTCTTTTCACTCCTGCTGCCAGAAGCCCAGGGAGGATGGGTGGGCTTGGAACATGGCTGGGCACTGTGGTTTCTTCCAGAGAAGTGGAAAGGCATTTGCTTTACCTTGCCACAACCACTTGTGAGAGGGTCTGCACCTCAGGAAAACTGTTTCCGTGGGAAGCCGGCTTTTTGCAAAGGGGTCTCAGGGCCTCGGGCCTCGGGTGTCCCTCCGGCTCCCCAAATCACAGGGACGAGGTGAGGGGCTTAGACTATGCCTGGGCAATGTTGTTTCTTACACCTGGGTGTGTGGCATTTTGTTTATCCGGCTACCCCCACTTCGGATAGTTTTTCCACAGCAAGCACCTATTGTTCCTCGGAAGCCGTTTTTGCCCCAGGGGTCTCCAGGCTGTGTTCGTTGGGGTTGAACTCCTGCTAGCAAAACCGCTGGGTTGAGGGAAGGGTTCAGACTGTGCCTGGGCCCTGTGGTCTCTTCCAAGTCAGTGTATGGCATTTCCTTCCCCTTGCCACAGGCACCTGGGAGCATGTCTGCACGTGGAGAAAGACTTTCCCGTGGGAAGCCGGTTTTTGTCAAACGGGTCCCAGTGCTCTGCTCCTCTCTTTTCACTCCTGCTGCCAGAAGCCCAGGGAGGATAGGAGGGCTTAGAACGTGGCTGGGCACTGTGGTTTCTTCCGGAGAAGTGGAGGGCATTTGCTTTACCTTGCCACAACCACTTGTGAGAGGGTCTGCACCTCAGGAAAACTGTTTCCGTGGGAAGCCGGCTTTTTGCAAAGGGGTCTCAGGGTAATGGGCCTCGGCTGTCCCTCCGGCTCCCCAAAGCACAGGGACGAGGTGAGGGGCTTAGACCATGTCTGGGCAATGTTGTTTCCTACACCTGGGTGTGTGGCATTTTGTTTATCCGGCTACCCCCTCTTCGGATAGTTTTTCCACAGCAAGCACCTATTGTTCGTCGGAAGCCGGTTTTGCCCCAGGGGTCTCCGGGCTGTGTTCGTTGGGGTTGAACTCCTGCTAGCAAAACCGCCGGGATGAGGGAAGGGTTCAGACTGTGCATGGGCCCTGTGGTCTCTTCCAGGTCAGTGTATGGCATTTCCTTCCCCTTGTCACAGGCACCTGGGAGCATGTCTGCACGTGGAGAAAGACTTTCCCGTGGGAAGCCGGTTTTTGTCAAACGGGTCCCAGTGCTCTGCTCCTCTCTTTTCACTCCTGCTGCCAGAAGCCCAGGGAGGATGGGAGGGCTTAGAACATGGCTGGTCACTGCGGTTTCTTCCAGAGAAGTGGAGGGCATTTGCTTTACCTTGCCACAACCACTTGTGAGAGGTTCTGCACCTCAGGAAAACTGTTTCCGTGGGAAGCCTGCTTTTCGCAAAGGGGTCTCAGGGCCGTGGGCCTCGGGTGTCCCTCCGGCTCCCCAAATCACAGGGACGAGGTGAGGGGCTTAGACTATGCCCGGGCAATGTTGTTTCTTACACCTGGGTGTGTGGCATTTTGTTTACCTGGCTACCCGCACTTGGGATAGGTTTTTCAACTGCAAGCACCTATTGTTCCTCGGAAGCCGTTTTTGCCCCAGGGGTCTCCGGGCTGTGTTCGTTGGTGTTGAACTCCTGCTAGCAAAACCGCCGGGATGAGGGAAGGGTTCAGACGGTGCCTGGGTCCTGTGGTCTCTTCCAGGTCAGTGTATTGCATTTCCTTCCCCTTGCCACAGGCACCTGGGAGCATGTCTGCACGTGGAGAAAGACTTTCCGGTGGGAAGCCGTTTTTTGTCAAACGGGTCCCAGTGCTCTACTCCTCTCTTTTCACTCCTGCTGCCAGAAGCCCAGGGAGGATAGGAGGGCTTAGAACATGGCTGGGCACTGTGGTTTCTTCCGGAGAAGTGGAGGGCATTTGCTTTACCTTGCCACAACCACCTGTGAGAGGGTCTGTACCTCAGGAAAACTGTTTCCGTGGGAAGCCGGATTTTGCAAAGGGGTCTCAGGGCCAAGGGCCTCGGCTGTCCCTCCGGCTCCCCAAATCACAGGGACGAGGTGAGGGGCTTAGACCATGCCTGGGCAATGTTGTTTCTTACACCTGGGTGTGTGGCATTTTGTTTACCCGGCTACCCCCACTTGGGATAGGTTTTCCACAGCAAGCACCTATTGTTCGTCGGAAGCCGTTTTTGCCCCAGGGGTCTCCGGGCTGTGTTCCTTGGGGTTGAACTCCTGCTAGCAAAACCGCCGGGATGAGGGAAGGGTTCAGACTGTGCCTGGGCCCTGTGGTCTCTTCCAGGTCAGTGTATGGCATTTCCTTCCCCTTGCCACAGGCACCTGGGAGCATGTCTGCACGTGGAGAAAGACTTTCCCGTGGGAAGCCGGTTTTTGTCAAACGGGTCCCAGTGCTCTGCTCCTCTGTTTTCACTCCTGCTGCCAGAAGCCCAGGGAGGATGGGAGGGCTTAGAACATGGCTGGGCACTGTGGTTTCTTCCGGAGAAGTGGAGGGCATTTGCTTTACCTTGCCACAACCACTTGTGAGAGGGTCTGCACCTCAGGAAAACTGTTTCCGTGGGAAGCCGGCTTTTCGCAAAGGGGTCTCAGGGCCGTGGGCCTCGGCTGTCCCTCCGGCTCCCCAAAGCACAGGGACGAGGTGAGGGGCTTAGACCATGTCTGGGCAATGTTGTTTCTTACACCTGGGTGTGTGGCATTTTGTTTATCCGGCTACCCCCTCTTCGGATAGTTTTTCCACAGCAAGCACCTATTGTTCGTCGGAAGCCGTTTTTGCCCCAGGGGTCTCCGGGCTGTGTTCGTTTGGGTTGAACTCCTGCTAGCAAAACCGCCGGGATGAGGGAAGGGTTCAGACTGTGCCTGGGCCCTGTGGTCTCTTCCAGGTCAGTGTATGGCATTTCCTTCCCCTTGTCACAGGCACCTGGGAGCATGTCTGCACGTGGAGAAAGACTTTCCCGTGGGAAGCCGGTTTTTGTCAAACGGGTCCCAGTGCTCTGCTCCTCTCTTTTCACTCCTGCTGCCAGAAGCCCAGGGAGGATGGGAGGGCTTAGAACATGGCTGGTCACTGCGGTTTCTTCCAGAGAAGTGGAGGGCATTTGCTTTACCTTGCCACAACCACTTGTGAGAGGGTCTGCACCTCAGGAAAACTGTTTCCGTGGGAAGCCTGCTTTTCGCAAAGGGGTCTCAGGGCCGTGGGCCTCGGGTGTCCCTCCGGCTCCCCAAATCACAGGGACGAGGTGAGGGGCTTAGACTATGCCCGGGCAATGTTGTTTCTTACACCTGGGTGTGTGGCATTTTGTTTACCTGGCTACCCGCACTTGGGATAGGTTTTTCAACTGCAAGCACCTATTGTTCCTCAGAAGCCGTTTTTGCCCCAGGGGTCTCCGGGCTGTGTTCGTTGGTGTTGAACTCCTGCTAGCAAAACCGCCGGGATGAGGGAAGGGTTCAGACGGTGCCTGGGTCCTGTGGTCTCTTCCAGGTCAGTGTATGGCATTTCCTTCCCCTTGCCACAGGCACCTGGGAGCATGTCTGCACGTGGAGAAAGACTTTCCGGTGGGAAGCCGGTTTTTGTCAAACGGGTCCCAGTGCTCTACTCCTCTCTTTTCACTCTTGCTGCCAGAAGCCCAGGGAGGATAGGAGGGCTTAGAACATGGCTGGGCACTGTGGTTTCTTCCGGAGAAGTGGAGGGCATTTGCTTTACATTTCCACAACCACTTGTGAGAGGGTCTGCACCTCAGGAAAACTGTTTCCGTGGGAAGCCGGCTTTTTGCAAAGGGGTCTCAGGGCCGTGGGCCTCGGGTGTCCCTCCGGCTCCCCAAATCACAGGGACGAGGTGAGGGGCTTAGACTATGCCTGGGGAATGTTGTTTCTTACACCTGGGTGTGTGGCATTTTGTTTACCTGGCTACCCGCAGTTGGGATAGGTTTTACAACTGCAAGCACCTATTGTTCGTCGGAAGCCGGTTTTGCCCCAGGGGTCTCCGGGCTGTGTTCCTTGGGGTTGAACTCCTGCTAGCAAAACCGCCGGGATGAGGGACGGGTTCAGACGGTGCCTGGGTCCTGTGGTCTCTTCCAGGTCAGTGTATGGCATTTCCTTCCCCTTGCCACAGGCACCTGGGAGCATGTCTGCACGTGGAGAAAGACTTTCCGGTGGGAAGCCGGTTTTTGTCAAACGGGTCCCAGTGCTCTGCTCCTCTCTTTTCACTCCTGCTGCCAGAAGCCCAGGGAGGATAGGAGGGCTTAGAACATGGCTGGGCACTGTGGTTTCTTCCGCAGAAGTGGAGGGCATTTGCTTTACCTTGCCACAACCACTTGTGAGAGGGTCTGCACCTCAGGAAAACTGTTTACATGGGAACCCTGCTTTTCGCAAAGGGGTTTCAGGGCCGTGGGCCTCGGGTGTCCCTCCGGCTCCCCAAATCACAGGGACGAGGTGAGGGGCTTAGACTATGCCTGGGCAATGTTGTTTCTTACACCTGGGTGTGTGGCATTTTGTTTACCTGGCTACCCCCACTTGGGTAGGTTTTTCAATTGCAAGCACCTATTGTTCCTCCGAAGTCGTTTTTGCCCCAGGGGTCTCCGGGCTGTGTTCTTTGGGGTTGAACTCCTGCTAGCAAAACCGCCGGGTTGAGGGAAGGGTTCAGACTGTGCCTGGGCCCTGTGGTCTCTTCCAGGTCAGTGTATTGCATTTCCTTCCCCTTGCCACAGGCACCTGGGAGCATGTCTGCACGTGGAGAAAGACTTTCCGGTGGGAAGCCGTTTTTTGTCAAACGGGTCCCAGTGCTCTACTCCTCTCTTTTCACTCTTGCTGCCAGAAGCCCAGGGAGGATAGGAGGGCTTAGAACATGGCTGGGCACTGTGGTTTCTTCCGGAGAAGTGGAGGGCATTTGCTTTACCTTGCCACAACCACCTGTGAGAGGGTCTGTACCTCAGGAAAACTGTTTCCGTGGGAAGCCGGATTTTGCAAAGGGGTCTCAGGGCCAAGGGCCTCGGCTGTCCCTCCGGCTCCCCAAATCACAGGGACGAGGTGAGGGGCTTAGACCATGCCTGGGCAATGTTGTTTCTTACACCTGGGTGTGTGGCATTTTGTTTACCCGGCTACCCCCACTTGGGATAGGTTTTCCACAGCAAGCACCTATTGTTCGTCGGAAGCCGTTTTTGCCCCAGGGGTCTCCGGGCTGTGTTCCTTGGGGTTGAACTCCTGCTAGCAAAACCGCCGGGATGAGGGAAGGGTTCAGACTGTGCCTGGGCCCTGTGGTCTCTTCCAGGTCAGTGTATGGCATTTCCTTCCCCTTGCCACAGGCACCTGGGAGCATGTCTGCACGTGGAGAAAGACTTTCCCGTGGGAAGCCGGTTTTTGTCAAACGGGTCCCAGTGCTCTGCTCCTCTCTTTTCACTCCTGCTGCCAGAAGCCCAGGGAGGATGGGAGGGCTTAGAACATGGCTGGGCACTGTGGTTTCTTCCGGAGAAGTGGAGGGCATTTGCTTTACCTTGCCACAACCACTTGTGAGAGGGTCTGCACCTCAGGAAAACTGTTTCCGTGGGAAGCCGGCTTTTCGCAAAGGGGTCTCAGGGCCGTGGGCCTCGGCTGTCCCTCCGGCTCCCCAAAGCACAGGGACGAGGTGAGGGGCTTAGACCATGTCTGGGCAATGTTGTTTCTTACACCTGGGTGTGTGGCATTTTGTTTACCCGGCTACCCCCACTTGGGATAGGTTTTCCACAACAAGCACCTATTGTTCGTCGGAAGCCGTTTTTGCCCCAGGGGTCTCCGGGCTGTGTTCCTTGGGGTTGAACTCCTGCTAGCAAAACCGCCGGGATGAGGGAAGGGTTCAGACGGTGCCTGGGTCCTGTGGTCTCTTCCAGGTCAGTGTATGGCATTTCCTTCCCCTTGCCACAGGCACCTGGGAGCATGTCTGCACGTGGAGAAAGACTTTCCCGTGGGAAGCCGGTTTTTGTCAAACGGGTCCCAGTGCTCTGCTCCTCTCTTTTCACTCCTGCTGCCAGAAGCCCAGGGAGGATGGGTGGGCTTGGAACATGGCTGGGCACTGTGGTTTCTTCCAGAGAAGTGGAAAGGCATTTGCTTTACCTTGCCACAACCACTTGTGAGAGGGTCTGCACCTCAGGAAAACTGTTTCCGTGGGAAGCCGGCTTTTTGCAAAGGGGTCTCAGGGTAATGGGCCTCGGCTGTCCCTCCGGCTCCCCAAAGCACAGGGACGAGGTGAGGGGCTTAGACCATGTCTGGGCAATGTTGTTTCTTACACCTGGGTGTGTGGCATTTTGTTTATCCGGCTACCCCCTCTTCGGATAGTTTTTCCACAGCAAGCACCTATTGTTCGTCGGAAGCCGTTTTTGCCCCAGGGGTCTCCGGGCTGTGTTCGTTGGGGTTGAACTCCTGCTAGCAAAACCGCCGGGATGAGGGAAGGGTTCAGACTGTGCCTGGGCCCTGTGGTCTCTTCCAGGTCAGTGTATGGCATTTCCTTCCCCTTGTCACAGGCACCTGGGAGCATGTCTGCACGTGGAGAAAGACTTTCCCGTGGGAAGCCGGTTTTTGTCAAACGGGTCCCAGTGCTCTGCTCCTCTCTTTTCACTCCTGCTGCCAGAAGCCCAGGGAGGATGGGAGGGCTTAGAACATGGCTGGTCACTGCGGTTTCTTCCAGAGAAGTGGAGGGCATTTGCTTTACCTTGCCACAACCACTTGTGAGAGGGTCTGCACCTCAGGAAAACTGTTTCCGTGGGAAGCCTGCTTTTCGCAAAGGGGTCTCAGGGCCGTGGGCCTCGGGTGTCCCTCCGGCTCCCCAAATCACAGGGACGAGGTGAGGGGCTTAGACTATGCCCGGGCAATGTTGTTTCTTACACCTGGGTGTGTGGCATTTTGTTTACCTGGCTACCCGCACTTGGGATAGGTTTTTCAACTGCAAGCACCTATTGTTCCTCGGAAGCCGTTTTTGCCCCAGGGGTCTCCGGGCTGTGTTCCTTGGTGTTGAACTCCTGCTAGCAAAACCGCCGGGATGAGGGAAGGGTTCAGACGGTGCCTGGGTCCTGTGGTCTCTTCCAGGTCAGTGTATGGCATTTCCTTCCCCTTGCCACAGGCACCTGGGAGCATGTCTGCACGTGGAGAAAGACTTTCCGGTGGGAAGCCGGTTTTTGTCAAACGGGTCCCAGTGCTCTACTCCTCTCTTTTCACTCTTGCTGCCAGAAGCCCAGGGAGGATAGGAGGGCTTAGAACATGGCTGGGCACTGTGGTTTCTTCCAGAGAAGTGGAGGGCATTTGCTTTACATTTCCACAACCACTTGTGAGAGGGTCTGCACCTCAGGAAAACTGTTTCCGTGGGAAGCCGGCTTTTTGCAAAGGGGTCTCAGGGCCGTGGGCCTCGGGTGTCCCTCCGGCTCCCCAAATCACAGGGACGAGGTGAGGGGCTTAGACTATGCCTGGGGAATGTTGTTTCTTACACCTGGGTGTGTGGCATTTTGTTTACCTGGCTACCCGCAGTTGGGATAGGTTTTACAACTGCAAGCACCTATTGTTCGTCGGAAGCCGGTTTTGCCCCAGGGGTCTCCGGGCTGTGTTCCTTGGGGTTGAACTCCTGGTAGCAAAACCGCCGGGATGAGGGACGGGTTCAGACGGTGCCTGGGTCCTGTGGTCTCTTCCAGGTCAGTGTATGGCATTTCCTTCCCCTTGCCACAGGCACCTGGGAGCATGTCTGCACGTGGAGAAAGACTTTCCGGTGGGAAGCCGGTTTTTGTCAAACGGGTCCCAGTGCTCTGCTCCTCTCTTTTCACTCCTGCTGCCAGAAGCCCAGGGAGGATAGGAGGGCTTAGAACATGGCTGGGCACT
This sequence comes from Ursus americanus, assembly GCF_024610735.1. Classification (NCBI taxonomy): domain Eukaryota; kingdom Metazoa; phylum Chordata; class Mammalia; order Carnivora; family Ursidae; genus Ursus; species Ursus americanus. The sequence goes on along the minus strand of NC_142155.1, from coordinate 35,946,405 downwards.
GTGGTTTCTTCCGCAGAAGTGGAGGGCATTTGCTTTACCTTGCCACAACCACTTGTGAGAGGGTCTGCACCTCAGGAAAACTGTTTACATGGGAACCCTGCTTTTCGCAAAGGGGTTTCAGGGCCGTGGGCCTCGGGTGTCCCTCCGGCTCCCCAAATCACAGGGACGAGGTGAGGGGCTTAGACTATGCCTGGGCAATGTTGTTTCTTACACCTGGGTGTGTGGCATTTTGTTTACCTGGCTACCCCCACTTGGGTAGGTTTTTCAATTGCAAGCACCTATTGTTCCTCCGAAGTCGTTTTTGCCCCAGGGGTCTCCGGGCTGTGTTCTTTGGGGTTGAACTCCTGCTAGCAAAACCGCCGGGTTGAGGGAAGGGTTCAGACTGTGCCTGGGCCCTGTGGTCTCTTCCAAGTCAGTGTATGGCATTTCCTTCCCCTTGCCACAGGCACCTGGGAGCATGTCTGCACGTGGAGAAAGACTTTCCCTTGGGAAGCCGGTTTTTGTCAAACGGGTCCCAGTGCTCTGCTCCTCTCTTTTCACTCCTGCTGTCAGAAGCCCAGGGAGGATAGGAGGGCTTAGAACATGGCTGGGCACTGTGGTTTCTTCCGGAGAAGTGGAGGGCATTTGCTTTACCTTGCCACAACCACTTGTGAGAGGGTCTGTACCTCAGGAAAACTGTTTCCGTGGGAAGCCGGCTTTTTGCAAAGGGGTCTCAGGGCCTCGGGCCTCGGCTGTCTCTCCGGCTCCCCAAATCACAGGGACGAGGTGAGGGGCTTAGACCATGCCTGGGCAATGTTGTTTCTTACACCTGGGTGTGTGGCATTTTGTTTACCCGACTACCCCCACTTGGGATAGGTTTTCCACAGCAAGCACCTATTGTTCCTCGGAAGCCGTTTTTGCCCCAGGGGTCTCCGGGCTGTGTTCGTTGGGGTTGAACTCCTGCTAGCAAAACCGCCGGGATGAGGGAAGGGTTCAGACTGTGCCTGGGCCCTGTGGTCTCTTCCAGGTCAGTGTATGGCATTTCATTCCCCTTGCCACAGGCACCTGGGAGCATGTCTGCACGTGGAGAAAGACTTTCCCGTGGGAAGCCGGTTTTTGTCAAACGGGCCCCAGTGCTCTGCTCCTCTCTTTTCACTCCTGCTGCCAGAAGCCCAGGGAGGATGCGAGGGCTTAGAACATGGCTGGGCACTGTGGTTTCTTCCGGAGAAGTGGAGGGCATTTGCTTTACATTGCCACAACCACTTGTGAGAGGGTCTGCACCTCAGGAAAACTGTTTCCATGGGAACCCTGCTTTTCGCAAAGGGGTCTCAGGGCCGTGGGCCTCGGCTGTCCCTCCGGCTCCCCAAAGCACAGGGACGAGGTGAGGGGCTTAGACCATGTCTGGGCAATGTTGTTTCTTACACCTGGGTGTGTGGCATTTTGTTTACCTGGCTACCCCCACTTGGGATAGGTTTTCCACAGCAAGCACCTATTGTTCGTCGGAAGCCGTTTTTGCCCCAGGGGTCTCCGGGCTGTGTTCGTTGGGGTTGAACTAATGCTAGCAAAACCGCCGGGATGAGGGAAGGGTTCAGACTGTGACTGGGCCCTGTGGTCTCTTCCAGGTCAGTGTATGGCATTTCCTTCCCCTTGCCACAGGCACCTGGGAGCATGTCTGCACGTGGAGAAAGACTTTCCCGTGGGAAGCCGGTTTTTGTCAAACGGGTCCCAGTGCTCTGCTCCTCTCTTTTCACTCCTGCTGCCAGAAGCCCAGGGAGGATGGGAGGGCTTAGAACATGGCTGGGCACTGCGGTTTCTTCCAGAGAAGTGGAAAGGCATTTGCTTTACCTTGCCACAACCACTTGTGAGAGGGTCTGCACCTCAGGAAAACTGTTTCCGTGGGAAGCCGGCTTTTTGCAAAGGGGTCTCAGGGCCAAGGGCCTCGGCTGTCCCTCCGGCTCCCCAAATCACAGGGACGAGGTGAGGGGCTTAGACCATGCCTTGGCAATGTTGTTTCTTACACCTGGGTGTGTGGCATTTTGTTTACCCGGCTACCCCCACTTGGGATAGGTTTTCCACAGCAAGCACCTATTGTTCCTCGGAAGCCGTTTTTGCCCCAGGGGTCTCCGGGCTGTGTTCCTTGGGGTTGAACTCCTGCTAGCAAAACCGCCGGGATGAGGGAAGGGTTCAGACTGTGCCTGGGCCCTGTGGTCTCTTCCAGGTCAGTGTATGGCATTTCCTTCCCCTTGCCACAGGCACCTGGGAGCATGTCTGCACGTGGAGAAAGACTTTCCCGTGGGAAGCCGGTTTTTGTCAAACGGGTCCCAGTGCTCTGCTCCTCTCTTTTCACTCCTGCTGCCAGAAGCCCAGGGAGGATGGGAGGGCTTAGAACATGGCTGGGCACTGTGGATTCTTCCAGACAAGTGGAGGGCATTTGCTTTACCTTGCCACAACCACTTGTGAGAGGGTCTGCACCTCAGGAAAACTGTTTCCGTGGGAAGCCGGCTTTTCGCAAAGGGGTCTCAGGGCCGTGGGCCTCGGCTGTCCCTCCGGCTCCCCAAAGCACAGGGACGAGGTGAGGGGCTTAGACCATGTCTGGGCAATGTTGTTTCTTACACCTGGGTGTGTGGCATTTTGTTTACCCGGCTACCCCCACTTGGGATAGGTTTTCCACAACAAGCACCTATTGTTCGACGGAAGCCGTTTTTGCCCCAGGGGTCTCCGGGCTGTGTTCGTTGGGGTTGAACTCCTGCTAGCAAAACCGCCAGGATGAGGGAAGGGTTCAGACTGTGCCTGGGCCCTGTGGTCTCTTCCAGGTCAGTGTATGGCATTTCATTCCCCTTGCCACAGGCACCTGGGAACATGTCTGCACGTGGAGAAAGACTTTCCCGTGGGAAGCCGGTTTTTGTCAAACGGGCCCCAGTGCTCTGCTCCTCTCTTTTCACTCCTGCTGCCAGAAGCCCAGGGAGGATGGGAGGGCTTAGAACATGGCTGGGCACTGTGGTTTCTTCCAGACAAGTGGAGGGCATTTGCTTTACATTGCCACAACCACTTGTGAGAGGGTCTGCACCTCAGGAAAACTGTTTCCATGGGAACCCTGCTTTTCGCAAAGGGGTCTCAGGGCCGTGGGCCTCGGGTGTCCCTCCGGCTCCCCAAATCACAGGGACGAGGTGAGGGGCTTAGACCATGTCTGGGCAATGTTGTTTCTTACACCTGGGTGTGTGGCATTTTGTTTTCCTGGCTACCCCCACTTGGGTAGGTTTTTCAATTGCAAGCATCTATTGTTCCTCAGAAGCCGTTTTTGCCCCAGGGGTCTCCGGGCTGTGTTCGTTGGGGTTGAACTCCTGGTAGCAAAACCGCCGGGATGAGGGTAGTGTTCAGACTGTACCTGGGCCCTGTGGTCTCTTCCAGGGCAGTGTATGGCATTTCCTTCCCCTTGCCACAGGCACCTGGGAGCATGTCTGAACGTGGAGAAAGATTTTCCCGTGGGAAGCCGGTTTTTGTCAAACGGGTCCCAGTGCTCTGCTCCTCTCTTTCACTCCTGCTGCCAGAAGCCCAGGGAGGATGGGTGGGCTTGGAACATGGCTGGGCACTGTGGTTTCTTCCAGAGAAGTGGAAAGGCTTTTGCTTTACCTTGCCACAACCACTTGTGAGAGGGTCTGCACCTCAGGAAAACTGTTTCCGTGGGAAGCCGGCTTTTTGCAAAGGGGTCTCAGGGCCGAGGGCCTCGGCTGTCCCTCCGGCTCCCCAAATCACAGGGACGAGTTGAGGGGCTTAGACCATGCCTGGGCAATGTTGTTTCTTACACCTGGGTGTGTGGCATTTTGTTTACCCGGCTACCCCCACTTGGGATAGGTTTTCCACAGCAAGCACCTATTGTTCGTCGGAAGCCGTTTTTGCCCCAGGGGTCTCCGGGCTGTGTTCGTTGGGGTTGAACTCCTGCTAGCAAAACCGCCGGGATGAGGGAAGGGTTTAGACTGTGCCTGGGCCCTGTGGTCTCTTCCAGGTCAGTGTATGGCATTTCCTTCCCCTTGCCACAGGCACCTGGGAGCATGTCTGCACGTGGAGAAAGACTTTCCCGTGGGAAGCCGGTTTTTGTCAAACGGGTCCCAGTGCTCTGCTCCTCTCTTTTCACTCCTGCTGCCAGAAGCCCAGGGAGGATGGGAGGGCTTAGAACATGGCTGGGCACTGTGGTTTCTTCCGGAGAAGTGGAGGGCATTTGCTTTACCTTGCCACAACCACTTGTGAGAGGGTCTGCACCTCAGGAAAACTGTTTCCGTGGGAAGCCTGCTTTTCGCAAAGGGGTCTCAGGGCCGTGGGCCTCGGGTGTCCCTCCGGCTCCCCAAATCACAGGGACGAGGTGAGGGGCTTAGACTATGCCCGGGCAATGTTGTTCTTACACCTGGGTGTGTGGCATTTTGTTTACCTGGCTACCCGCACTTGGGATAGGTTTTTCAACTGCAAGCACCTATTGTTCGTCGGAAGCCGTTTTTGCACCAGTGGTCTCCGGGCTGTGTTCGTTGGGGTTGAACTCCTGCTAGCAAAACCGCCGGGATGAGGGAAGGGTTCAGACGGTGCCTGGGTCCTGTGGTCTCTTCCCGGTCAGTGTATGGCATTTCCTTCCCCTTGCCACAGGCACCTGGGAGCATGTCTGCACGTGGAGAAAGACTTTCCGGTGGGAAGCCGGTTTTTGTCAAACGGGTCCCAGTGCTCTGCTCCTCTCTTTTCACTCCTGCTGCCAGAAGCCCAGGGAGGATAGGAGGGCTTAGAACATGGCTGGGCACTGTGGTTTCTTCTGGAGAAGTGGAGGGCATTTGCTTTACCTTGCCACAACCACTTGTGAGAGGGTCTGTACCTCAGGAAAACTGTTTCCGTGGGAAGCCGGCTTTTTGCAAAGGGGTCTCAGGGCCGAGGGCCTCGGCTGTCCCTCCGGCTCCCCAAATCACAGGGACGAGTTGAGGGGCTTAGACCATGCCTGGGCAATGTTGTTTCTTACACCTGGGTGTGTGGCATTTTGTTTACCCGGCTACCCCCACTTGGGATAGGTTTTCCACAGCAAGCACCTATTGTTCGTCGGAAGCCGTTTTTGCCCCAGGGGACTCCGGGCTGTGTTCCTTGGGGTTGAACTCCTGCTTGCAAAACCGCCGGGATGAGGGAAGGGTTCAGACTGTGCCTGGGCCCTGTGGTCTCTTCCAGGTCAGTGTATGGCATTTCCTTCCCCTTGCCACAGGCACCTGGGAGCATGTCTGCACGTGGAGAAAGACTTTCCCGTGGGAAGCCGGTTTTTGTCAAACGGGTCCCAGTGCTCTGCTCCTCTCTTTTCACTCCTGCTGCCAGAAGCCCAGGGAGGATGGGAGGGCTTAGAACATGGCTGGGCACTGTGGTTTCTTCCAGACAAGTGGAGGGAATTTGCTTTACATTTCCACAACCACTTGTGAGAGGGTCTGCACCTCAGGAAAACTGTTTCCGTGGGAAGCCAGCTTTTTGCAAAGGGGTCTCAGGGCCGTGGGCCTCGGGTGTCCCTCCGGCTCCCCAAATCACAGGGACGAGGTGAGGGGCTTAGACTATGCCTGGGGAATGTTGTTTCTTACACCTGGGTGTGTGGCATTTTGTTTACCTGGCTACCCGCAGTTGGGATAGGTTTTACAACTGCAAGCACCTATTGTTCGTCGGAAGCCGGTTTTGCCCCAGGGGTCTCCGGGCTGTGTTCCTTGGGGTTGAACTCCTGCTAGCAAAACCGCCGGGATGAGGGACGGGTTCAGACGGTGCCTGGGTCCTGTGGTCTCTTCCAGGTCAGTGTATGGCATTTCCTTCCCCTTGCCACAGGCACCTGGGAGCATGTCTGCACGTGGAGAAAGACTTTCCGGTGGGAAGCCGGTTTTTGTCAAACGGGTCCCAGTGCTCTGCTCCTCTCTTTTCACTCCTGCTGCCAGAAGCCCAGGGAGGATAGGAGGGCTTAGAACATGGCTGGGCACTGTGGTTTCTTCCAGAGAAGTGGAGGGCATTTGCTTTACCTTGCCACAACCACTTGTGAGAGGGTCTGCACCTCAGGAAAACTGTTTACATGGGAACCCTGCTTTTCGCAAAGGGGTCTCAGGGCCGTGGGCCTCGGGTGTCCCTCCGGCTCCCCAAATCACAGGGACGAGGTGAGGGGCTTAGACTATGCCTGGGCAATGTTGTTTCTTACACCTGGGTGTGTGGCATTTTGTTTACCTGGCTACCCCCACTTGGGTAGGTTTTTCAATTGCAAGCACCTATTGTTCCTCCGAAGTCGTTTTTGCCCCAGGGGTCTCCGGGCTGTGTTCTTTGCGGTTGAACTCCTGCTAGCAAAACCGCCGGGTTGAGGGAAGGGTTCAGACTGTGCCTGGGCCCTGTGGTCTCTTCCAAGTCAGTGTATGGCATTTCCTTGCCTTGCCACAGGCACCTGGGAGCATGTCTGCACGTGGAGAAAGACTTTCCCTTGGGAAGCCGGTTTTTGTCAAACGGGTCCCAGTGCTCTGCTCCTCTCTTTTCACTCCTGCTGTCAGAAGCCCAGGGAGGATAGGAGGGCTTAGAACATGGCTGGGCACTGTGGTTTCTTCCGGAGAAGTGGAGGGCATTTGCTTTACCTTGCCACAACCACTTGTGAGAGGGTCTGTACCTCAGGAAAACTGTTTCCATGGGAAGCCGGCTTTTTGCAAAGGGGTCTCAGGGCCGAGGGCCTCGGCTGTCCCTCCGGCTCCCCAAATCACAGGGACGAGTTGAGGGGCTTAGACCATGCCTGGGCAATGTTGTTTCTTACACCTGGGTGTGTGGCATTTTGTTTACCCGGCTACCCCCACTTGGGATAGGTTTTCCACAGCAAGCACCTATTGTTCCTCGGAAGCCGTTTTTGCCCCAGGGGTCTCCGGGCTGTGTTCGTTGGGGTTGAACTCCTGCTTGCAAAACCGCCGGGATGAGGGAAGGGTTCAGACTGTGCCTGGGCCCTGTGGTCTCTTCCAGGTCAGTGTATGGCATTTCCTTCCCCTTGCCACAGGCACCTGGGAGCATGTCTGCACGTGGAGAAAGACTTTCCCGTGGGAAGCCGGTTTTTGTCAAACGGGTCCCAGTGCTCTGCTCCTCTCTTTTCACTCCTGCTGCCAGAAGCCCAGGGAGGATGGGAGGGCTTAGAACATGGCTGGGCACTGTGGTTTCTTCCAGACAAGTGGAGGGAATTTGCTTTACATTGCCACAACCACTTGTGAGAGGGTCTGCACCTCAGGAAAACTGTTTCCGTGGGAAGCCGGCTTTTTGCAAAGGGGTCTCAGGGCCGTGGGCCTCGGGTGTCCCTCCGGCTCCCCAAAGCACAGGGACGAGGTGAGGGGCTTAGACCATGTCTGGGCAATGTTGTTTCTTACACCTGGGTGTGTGGCATTTTGTTTACCTGGCTACCCCCACTTGGGTAGGTTTTTCAATTGCAAGCATCTATTGTTCCTCAGAAGTCGTTTTTGCCCCAGGGGTCTCCGGGCTGTGTTCGTTGGGGTTGAACTCCTGCTAGCAAAACCGCCGGGATGAGGGTAGTGTTCAGACTGTACCTGGGCCCTGTGGTCTCTTCCAGGTCAGTGTATGACATTTCCTTCCCCTTGCCACAGGCACCTGGGAGCATGTCTGAACGTGGAGAAATACTTTCCCGTGGGAAGCCGGTTTTTGTCAAACGGGTCCCAGTGCTCTGCTCCTCTCTTTTCACTCCTGCTGCCAGAAGCCCAGGGAGAATGGGTGGGCTTGGAACATGGCTGGGCACTGTGGTTTCTTCCAGAGAAGTGGAAAGGCTTTTGCTTTACCTTGCCACAACCACTTGTGAGAGGGTCTGCACCTCAGGAAAACTGTTTCCGTGGGAAGCCGGCTTTTTGCAAAGGGGTCTCAGGGCCTCGGGCCTCGGGTGTCCCTCCGGCTCCCCAAAGCACAGGGACGAGGTGAGGGGCTTAGACCATTCCTGGGCAATGTTGTTTCTTACACCTGGGTGTGTGGCATTTTGTTTACCCGGCTACCCCCACTTGGGATAGGTTTTCCACAGCAAGCACCTATTGTTCGTCGGAAGCCGTTTTTGCCCCAGGGGTCTCCGGGCTGTGTTCGTTGGGGTTGAACTCCTGCTAGCAAAACCGCCAGGATGAGGGAAGGGTTCAGACGGTGCCTGGGTCCTGTGGTCTCTTCCAGGTCAGTGTATGGCATTTCCTTCCCCTTGCCACAGGCACCTGGGAGCATGTCTGCACGTGGAGAAAGACTTTCCCGTGGGAAGCCGGTTTTTGTCAAACGGGTCCCAGTGCTCTGCTCCTCTCTTTTCACTCCTGCTGCCAGAAGCCCAGGGAGGATAGGAGGGCTTAGAACATGGCTGGGCACTGTGGTTTCTTCCGGAGAAGTGGAGGGCATTTGCTTTACCTTGCCACAACCACTTGTGAGAGGGTCTGCACCTCAGGAAAACTGTTTCCGTGGGAAGCCGGCTTTTTGCAAAGGGGTCTCAGGGTAATGGGCCTCGGCTGTCCCTCCGGCTCCCCAAAGCACAGGGACGAGGTGAGGGGCTTAGACCATGTCTGGGCAATGTTGTTTCTTACACCTGGGTGTGTGGCATTTTGTTTATCCGGCTACCCCCACTTCGGATAGTTTTTCCACACAAGCACCTATTGTTCCTCGGAAGCCGTTTTTGACCCAGGGGTCTCCGGGCTGTGTTCGTTGGGGTTGAACTCCTGCTAGCAAAACCGCCGGGATGAGGGAAGGGTTCAGACTGTGCCTGGGCCCTGTGGTCTCTTCCAGGTCAGTGTATGGCATTTCCTTCCCCTTGCCACAGGCACCTGGGAGCATGTCTGCACGTGGAGAAAGACTTTCCCGTGGGAAGCCGGTTTTTGACAAACGGGTCCCAGTGCTCTGCTCCTCTCTTTTCACTCTTGCTGCCAGAAGCCCAGGGAGGATGGGAGGGCTTAGAACATGGCTGGGCACTGTGGTTTCTTCCGGAGAAGTGGAGGGCATTTGCTTTACCTTGCCACAACCACTTGTGAGAGGGTCTGTACCTCAGGAAAACTGTTTCCGTGGGAAGCCGGCTTTTTGCAAAGGGGCCTCAGGGCCTCGGGCCTCGGCTGTCCCTCCGGCTCCCCAAATCACAGGGACGAGGTGAGGGGCTTAGACCATGCCTGGGCAATGTTGTTTCTTACACCTGGGTGTGTGGCATTTTGTTTACCCGGCTACCCCCACTTGGGATAGGTTTTCCACAGCAAGCACCTATTGTTCGTCGGAAGCCGTTTTTGCCCCAGGGGTCTCCGGGCTGTGTTCGTTGGGGTTTAACTCCTGCTAGCAAAACCGCCGGGATGAGGGAAGGGTTCAGACGGTGCCTGGGTCCTGTGGTCTCTTCCAGGTCAGTGTATGGCATTTCCTTCCCCTTGCCACAGGCACCTGGGAGCATGTCTGCACGTGGAGAAAGACTTTCCGGTGGGAAGCCGGTTTTTGTCAAACGGGTCCCAGTGCTCTGCTCCTCTCTTTTCACTCTTGCTGCCAGAAGCCCAGGGAGGATAGGAGGGCTTAGAACATGGCTGGGCACTGTGGTTTCTTCCGGAGAAGTGGAGGGCATTTGCTTTACCTTGCCACAACCACTTGTGAGAGGGTCTGTACCTCAGGAAAACTGTTTCCGTGGGAAGCCGGCTTTTTGCAAAGGGGTCTCAGGGCCGAGGGCCTCGGCTGTCCCTCCGGCTCCCCAAATCACAGGGACGAGTTGAGGGGCTTAGACCATGCCTGGGCAATGTTGTTTCTTACACCTGGGTGTGTGGCATTTTGTTTACCCGGCTACCCCCACTTGGGATAGGTTTTCCACAGCAAGCACCTATTGTTCGTCGGAAGCCGATTTTGCCCCAGGGGTCTCCGGGCTGTGTTCCTTGGGGTTGAACTCCTGCTAGCAAAACCGCCGGGATGAGGGAAGGGTTCAGACTGTGCCTTGGCCCTGTGGTCTCTTCCAGGTCAGTGTATGGCATTTCCTTCCCCTTGCCACAGGCACCTGGGAGCATGTCTGCACGTGGAGAAAGACTTTCCCGTGGGAAGACGGTTTTTGTCAAACGGGTCCCAGTGCTCTGCTCCTCTCTTTTCACTCCTGCTGCCAGAAGCCCAGGGAGGATGGGAGGGCTTATAACATGGCTGGGCACTGTGGTTTCTTCCAGACAAGTGGAAAGGCATTTGCTTTACCTTGCCACAACCACTTGTGAGAGGGTCTGCACCTCAGGAAAACTGTTTCCGTGGGAAGCCGGCTTTTTGCAAAGGGGTCTCAGGGTAATGGGCCTCGGCTGTCCCTCCGGCTCCCCAAAGCACATGGACGAGGTGAGGGGCTTAGACCATGTCTGGGCAATGTTGTTTCTTACACCTGGGTGTGTGGCATTTTGCTTACCCGGCTACCCCCACTTGGGATAGGTTTTCCACAGCAAGCCCCTATTGTTCGTCGGAAGCCGTTTTTGCCCCAGGGGTCTCCGGGCTGTGTTCGTTGGGGTTGAACTCCTGATAGCAAAACCGCCGGGATGAGGGAAGGGTTCAGACGGTGCCTGGGTCCTATGGTCTCTTCCAGGTCAGTGTATGGCATTTCCTTCCCCTTGCCACAGGCACCTGGGAGCATGTCTGCACGTGGAGAAAGACTTTCCCGTGGGAAGCCGGTTTTTGTCAAACGGGTCCCAGTGCTCTGCTCCTCTCTTTTCACTCCTGCTGCCAGAAGCCCAGGGAGGATGGGAGGGCTTGGAACATGGCTGGGCACTGTGGTTTCTTCCAGATAAGTGGAAAGGCATTTGCTTTACCTTGCCACAACCACTTGTGAGAGGGTCTGCACCTCAGGAAAACTGTTTCCGTGGGGAGCCGGCTTTTTGCAAAGGGGTCTCAGGGCCTCGGGCCTCGGGTGTCCCTCCGGCTCCCCAAATCACAGGGACGAGGTGAGGGGCTTAGACTATGCCTGGGGAATGTTGTTTCTTACACCTGGGTGTGTGGCATTTTGTTTACCTGGCTACCCCCACTTGGGATAGGTTTTTCAACTGCAAGCACCTATTGTTCCTCGGAAGCCGTTTTTGCCCCAGGGGTCTCCGGGCTGTGTTCGTTGGGGTTGAACTCCTTCTAGCAAAACCGCCGGGATGAGGGAAGGGTTCAGACTGTGCCTGGGCCCTGTGGTCTCTTCCACGTCAGTGTATGGCATTTCCTTCCCCTTGCCACAGGCACCTGGGAGCATGTCTGCACGTGGAGAAAGACTTTCCGGTGGGAAGCCGGTTTTTGTCAAACGGGTCCCAGTGCTCTGCTCCTCTCTTTTCACTCCTGCTGCCAGAAGCCCAGGGAGGATGGGAGGGCTTAGAACATGGCTGGGCACTGTGGTTTCTTCCAGAGAAGTGGAGGGCATTTGCTTTACCTTGCCACAACCACTTGTGAGAGGGTCTGCACCTCAGGAAAACTGTTTCCGTGGGAAGCCTGCTTTTCGCAAAGGGGTCTCAGGGCCGTGGGCCTCGGGTGTCCCTCCGGCTCCCCAAATCACAGGGACGAGGAGAGGGGCTTAGACTATGCCCGGGCAATGTTGTTTCTTACACCTGGGTGTGTGGTATTTTGTTTACCTGGCTACCCGCACTTGGGATAGGTTTTTCAACTGCAAGCACCTATTGTTCGTCGGAAGCCGTTTTTGCACCAGTGGTCTCCGGGTTGTGTTCGTTGGGGTTGAACTCCTGCTAGCAAAACCGCCGGGATGAGGGAAGGGTTCAGACGGTGCCTGGGTCCTGTGGTCTCTTCCAGGTCAGTGAATGGCATTTCCTTCCCCTTGCCACAGGCACCTGGGAGCATGTCTGCACGTGGAGAAAGACTTTCCCTTGGGAAGCCGGTTTTTGTCAAACGGGTCCCAGTGCTCTGCTCCTCTCTTTTCACTCCTGCTGTCAGAAGCCCAGGGAGGATAGGAGGACTTAGAATATGGCTGGGCACTGTGGTTTCTTCCGGAGAAGTGGAGGGCATTTGCTTTACCTTGCCACAACCACTTGTGAGAGGGTCTGTACCTCAGGAAAACTGTTTCCATGGGACGCCGGCTTTTTGCAAAGGGGTCTCAGGGCCTCGGGCCTCGGCTGTCCCTCCGGCTCCCCAAATCACAGGGACGAGGTGAGGGGCTTAGACCATGCCTGGGCAATGTTGTTTCTTACACCTGGGTGTGTGGCATTTTGTTTACCCGGCTACCCCCACTTGGGATAGGTTTTCCACAGCAAGCACCTATTGTTCCTCGGAAGCCGTTTTTGCCCCAGGGGTCTCCGGGCTGTGTTCGTTGGGGTTGAACTCCTGCTAGCAAAACCGCCGGGATGAGGGAAGGGTTCAGACTGTGCCTGGGCCCTGTGGTCTCTTCCAGGTCAGTGTATGGCATTTCATTCCCCTTGCCACAGGGACCTGGGAGCATGTCTGCACGTGGAGAAAGACTTTCCCGTGGGAAGCCGGTTTTTGTCAAACGGGCCCCAGTGCTCTGCTCCTCTCTTTTCACTCCTGCTGCCAGAAGCCCAGGGAGGATGGGAGGGCTTAGAACATGGCTGGGCACTGTGGTTTCTTCCAGACAAGTGGAGGGCATTTGCTTTACATTGCCACAACCACTTGTGAGAGGGTCTGCACCTCAGGAAAACTGTTTCCATGGGAACCCTGCTTTTCGCAAAGGGGTCTCAGGGCCGTGGGCCTCGGGTGTCCCTCCGGCTCCCCAAAGCACAGGGACGAGGTGAGGGGCTTAGACCATGCCTGGGCAATGTTGTTTCTTACACCTGGGTGTGTGGCATTTTGTTTACCTGGCTACCCCCACTTGGGTAGGTTTTTCAATTGCAAGCACCTATTGTTCCTCAGAAGTCGTTTTTGCCCCAGGGGTCTCCGGGCTGTGTTCGTTGGGGTTGAACTCCTGCTAGCAAAACCGCCGGGATGAGGGAAGTGTTCAGACTGTACCTGGGCCCTGTGGTCTCTTCCAGGTCAGTGTATGGCATTTCCTTCCCCTTGCCACAGGCACCTGGGAGCATGTCTGCACGTGGAGAAAGACTTTCCCGTGGGAAGCCGGTTTTTGTCAAACGGGTCCCAGTGCTCTGCTCCTCTCTTTTCACTCCTGCTGCCAGAAGCCCAGGGAGTATGGGTGGGCTTGGAACATGGCTGGGCACTGTGGTTTCTTCCAGAGAAGTGGAAAGGCATTTGCTTTACCTTGCCACAACCACTTGTGAGAGGGTCTGCACCTCAGGAAAACTGTTTCCGTGGGAAGCCGGCTTTTTGCAAAGGGGTCTCAGGGCCTCGGGCCTCGGGTGTCCCTCCGGCTCCCCAAATCACAGGGACGAGGTGAGGGGCTTAGACTATGCCTGGGCAATGTTGTTTCTTACACCTGGGTGTGTGGCATTTTGTTTATCCGGCTACCCCCACTTCGGATAGTTTTTCCACAGCAAGCACCTATTGTTCGTCGGAAGCCGTTTTTGCCCCAGGGGTCTCCAGGCTGTGTTCCTTGGGGTTGAACTCCTGCTAGCAAAACCGCTGGGTTGAGGGAAGGGTTCAGACTGTGCCTGGGCCCTGTGGTCTCTTCCAAGTCAGTGTATGGCATTTACTTCCCCTTGCCACAGGCACCTGGGAGCATGTCTGCACGTGGAGAAAGACTTTCCCGTGGGAAGCCGGTTTTTGTCAAACGGGTCCCAGTGCTCTGCTCCTCTCTTTTCACTCCTGCTGCCAGAAGCCCAGGGAGGATAGGAGGGCTTAGAACGTGGCTGGGCACTGTGGTTTCTTCCGGAGAAGTGGAGGGCATTTGCTTTACCTTGCCACAACCACTTGTGAGAGGGTCTGCACCTCAGGAAAACTGTTTCCGTGGGAAGCCGGCTTTTTGCAAAGGGGTCTCAGGGTAATGGGCCTCGGCTGTCCCTCCGGCTCCCCAAAGCACAGGGACGAGGTGAGGGGCTTAGACCATGTCTGGGCAATGTTGTTTCCTACACCTGGGTGTGTGGCATTTTGTTTATCCGGCTACCCCCTCTTCGGATAGTTTTTCCACAGCAAGCACCTATTGTTCGTCGGAAGCCGTTTTTGCCCCAGGGGTCTCCGGGCTGTGTTCGTTGGTGTTGAACTCCTGCTAGCAAAACCGCCGGGATGAGGGAAGGGTTCAGACGGTGCCTGGGTCCTGTGTTCTCTTCCAGGTCAGTGTATGGCATTTCCTTCCCCTTGCCACAGGCACCTGGGAGCATGTCTGCACGTGGAGAAAGACTTTCCGGTGGGAAGCCGGTTTTTGTCAAACGGGTCCCAGTGCTCTACTCCTCTCTTTTCACTCTTGCTGCCAGAAGCCCAGGGAGGATAGGAGGGCTTAGAACATGGCTGGGCACTGTGGTTTCTTCCGGAGAAGTGGAGGGCATTTGCTTTACCTTGCCACAACCACCTGTGAGAGGGTCTGTACCTCAGGAAAACTGTTTCCGTGGGAAGCCGGATTTTGCAAAGGGGTCTCAGGGCCTCGGGCCTCGGCTGTCCCTCCGGCTCCCCAAATCACAGGGACGAGGTGAGGGGCTTAGACCATGCCTGGGCAATGTTGTTTCTTACACCTGGGTGTGTGGCATTTTGTTTACCCGGCTACCCCCACTTGGGATAGGTTTTCCACAGCAAGCACCTATTGTTCGTCGGAAGCCGTTTTTGCCCCAGGGGTCTCCGGGCTGTGTTCCTTGGTGTTGAACTCCTGCTAGCAAAACCGCCGGGATGAGGGAAGGGTTCAGACTGTGCCTGGGCCCTGTGGTCTCTTCCAGGTCAGTGTATGGCATTTCCTTCCCCTTGCCACAGGCACCTGGGAGCATGTCTGCACGTGGAGAAAGACTTTCCCGTGGGAAGCCGGTTTTTGTCAAACGGGTCCCAGTGCTCTGCTCCTCTCTTTTCACTCCTGCTGCCAGAAGCCCAGGGAGGATGGGAGGGCTTAGAACATGGCTGGGCACTGTGGTTTCTTCCAGAGAAGTGGAGGGCATTTGCTTTACCTTGCCACAACCACTTGGGATAGGGTCTGCACCTCAGGAAAACTGTTTCCGTGGGAAGCCGGCTTTTTGCAAAGGGGTCTCAGGGTAATGGGCCTCGGCTGTCCCTCCGGCTCCCCAAAGCACAGGGACGAGGTGAGGGGCTTAGACCATGTCTGGGCAATGTTGTTTCCTACACCTGGGTGTGTGGCATTTTGTTTATCCGGCTACCCCTCTTCGGATAGTTTTTCCACAGCAAGCACCTATTGTTCGTCGGAAGCCGTTTTTGCCCCAGGGGTCTCCGGGCTGTGTTCGTTGGGGTTGAACTCCTGCTAGCAAAACCGCCGGGATGAGGGAAGGGTTCAGACTGTGCCTGGGCCCTGTGGTCTCTTCCAGGTCAGTGTATGGCATTTCCTTCCCCTTGTCACAGGCACCTGGGAGCATGTCTGCACGTGGAGAAAGACTTTCCCGTGGGAAGCCGGTTTTTGTCAAACGGGTCCCAGTGCTCTGCTCCTCTCTTTTCACTCCTGCTGCCAGAAGCCCAGGGAGGATGGGAGGGCTTAGAACATGGCTGGTCACTGCGGTTTCTTCCAGAGAAGTGGAGGGCATTTGCTTTACCTTGCCACAACCACTTGTGAGAGGGTCTGCACCTCAGGAAAACTGTTTCCGTGGGAAGCCTGCTTTTCGCAAAGGGGTCTCAGGGCCGTGGGCCTCGGGTGTCCCTCCGGCTCCCCAAATCACAGGGACGAGGTGAGGGGCTTAGACTATGCCCGGGCAATGTTGTTTCTTACACCTGGGTGTGTGGCATTTTGTTTACCTGGCTACCCGCACTTGGGATAGGTTTTTCAACTGCAAGCACCTATTGTTCCTCGGAAGCCGTTTTTGCCCCAGGGGTCTCCGGGCTGTGTTCGTTGGTGTTGAACTCCTGCTAGCAAAACCGCCGGGATGAGGGAAGGGTTCAGACGGTGCCTGGGTCCTGTGGTCTCTTCCAGGTCACTGTATGGCATTTCCTTCCCCTTGCCACAGGCACCTGGGAGCATGTCTGCACGTGGAGAAAGACTTTCCCGTGGGAAGCCGGTTTTTGTCAAACGGGTCCCAGTGCTCTACTCCTCTCTTTTCACTCTTGCTGCCAGAAGCCCAGGGAGGATAGGAGGGCTTAGAACATGGCTGGGCACTGTGGTTTCTTCCGGAGAAGTGGAGGGCATTTGCTTTACCTTGCCACAACCACCTGTGAGAGGGTCTGTACCTCAGGAAAACTGTTTCCGTGGGAAGCCGGATTTTGCAAAGGGGTCTCAGGGCCGAGGGCCTCGGCTGTCCCTCCGGCTCCCCAAATCACAGGGACGAGGTGAGGGGCTTAGACCATGCCTGGGCAATGTTGTTTCTTACACCTGGGTGTGTGGCATTTTGTTTACCCGGCTACCCCCACTTGGGATAGGTTTTCCACAGCAAGCACCTATTGTTCGTCGGAAGCCGTTTTTGCCCCAGGGGTCTCCGGGCTGTGTTCGTTGGTGTTGAACTCCTGCTAGCAAAACCGCCGGGATGAGGGAAGGGTTCAGACTGTGCCTGGGCCCTGTGGTCTCTTCCAGGTCAGTGTATGGCATTTCCTTCCCCTTGCCACAGGCACCTGGGAGCATGTCTGCACGTGGAGAAAGACTTTCCCGTGGGAAGCCGGTTTTTGTCAAACGGGTCCCAGTGCTCTGCTCCTCTCTTTTCACTCCTGCTGCCAGAAGCCCAGGGAGGATGGGAGGGCTTAGAACATGGCTGGGCACTGTGGTTTCTTCCAGACAAGTGGAGGGCATTTGCTTTACCTTGCCACAACCACTTGTGAGAGGGTCTGCACCTCAGGAAAACTGTTTCCGTGGGAAGCCGGCTTTTCGCAAAGGGGTCTCAGGGCCGTGGGCCTCGGGTGTCCCTCCGGCTCCCCAAAGCACAGGGACGAGGTGAGGGGCTTAGACCATGTCTGGGCAATGTTGTTTCTTACACCTGGGTGTGTGGCATTTTGTTTACCCGGCTACCCCCACTTGGGATAGGTTTTCCACAACAAGCACCTATTGTTCGTCGGAAGCCGTTTTTGCCCCAGGGGTCTCCGGGCTGTGTTCCTTGGGGTTGAACTCCTGCTAGCAAAACCGCCGGGATGAGGGAAGGGTTCAGACGGTGCCTGGGTCCTGTGGTCTCTTCCAGGTCAGTGTATGGCATTTCCTTCCCCTTGCCACAGGCACCTGGGAGCATGTCTGCACGTGGAGAAAGACTTTCCCGTGGGAAGCCGGTTTTTGTCAAACGGGTCACAGTGCTCTGCTCCTCTCTTTTCACTCCTGCTGTCAGAAGCCCAGGGAGGATAGGAGGGCTTAGAATATGGCTGGGCACTGTGGTTTCTTCCGGAGAAGTGGAGGGCATTTGCTTTACCTTGCCACAACCACTTGTGAGAGGGTCTGTACCTCAGGAAAACTGTTTCCATGGGAAGCCGGCTTTTTGCAAAGGGGTCTCAGGGCCTCGGGCCTCGGCTGTCCCTCCGGCTCCCCAAAGCACAGGGACGAGGTGAGGGGCTTAGACCATGCCTGGGCAATGTTGTTTCTTACACCTGGGTGTGTGGCATTTTGTTTACCCGGCTACCCCCACTTGGGATAGGTTTTCCACAGCAAGCACCTATTGTTCCTCGGAAGCCGTTTTTGCCCCAGGGGTCTCCGGGCTGTGTTCGTTGGGGTTGAACTCCTGCTAGCAAAACCGCCGGGATGAGGGAAGGGTTCAGACTGTGCCTGGGCCCTGTGGTCTCTTCCAGGTCAGTGTATGGCATTTCATTCCCCTTGCCACAGGCACCTGGGAGCATGTCTGCACGTGGAGAAAGACTTTCCCGTGGGAAGCCGGTTTTTGTCAAACGGGCCCCAGTGCTCTGCTCCTCTCTTTTCACTCCTGCTGCCAGAAGCCCAGGGAGGATGGGAGGGCTTAGAACATGGCTGGGCACTGTGGTTTCTTCCAGACAAGTGGAGGGCATTTGCTTTACATTGCCACAACCACTTGTGAGAGGGTCTGCACCTCAGGAAAACTGTTTCCATGGGAACCCTGCTTTTCGCAAAGGGGTCTCAGGGCCGTGGGCCTCGGGTGTCCCTCCGGCTCCCCAAAGCACAGGGACGAGGTGAGGGGCTTAGACCATGTCTGGGCAATGTTGTTTCTTACACCTGGGTGTGTGGCATTTTGTTTACCTGGCTACCCCCACTTGGGTAGGTTTTTCAATTGCAAGCACCTATTGTTCCTCAGAAGTCGTTTTTGCCCCAGGGGTCTCCGGGCTGTGTTCGTTGGGGTTGAACTCCTGCTAGCAAAACCGCCGGGATGAGGGAAGTGTTCAGACTGTACCTGGGCCCTGTGGTCTCTTCCAGGTCAGTGTATGGCATTTCCTTCCCCTTGCCACAGGCACCTGGGAGCATGTCTGCACGTGGAGAAAGACTTTCCCGTGGGAAGCCGGTTTTTGTCAAACGGGTCCCAGTGCTCTGCTCCTCTCTTTTCACTCCTGCTGCCAGAAGCCCAGGGAGGATGGGTGGGCTTGGAACATGGCTGGGCACTGTGGTTTCTTCCAGAGAAGTGGAAAGGCATTTGCTTTACCTTGCCACAACCACTTGTGAGAGGGTCTGCACCTCAGGAAAACTGTTTCCGTGGGAAGCCGGCTTTTTGCAAAGGGGTCTCAGGGCCTCGGGCCTCGGGTGTCCCTCCGGCTCCCCAAATCACAGGGACGAGGTGAGGGGCTTAGACTATGCCTGGGCAATGTTGTTTCTTACACCTGGGTGTGTGGCATTTTGTTTATCCGGCTACCCCCACTTCGGATAGTTTTTCCACAGCAAGCACCTATTGTTCCTCGGAAGCCGTTTTTGCCCCAGGGGTCTCCAGGCTGTGTTCGTTGGGGTTGAACTCCTGCTAGCAAAACCGCTGGGTTGAGGGAAGGGTTCAGACTGTGCCTGGGCCCTGTGGTCTCTTCCAAGTAAGTGTATGGCATTTCCTTCCCCTTGCCACAGGCACCTGGGAGCATGTCTGCACGTGGAGAAAGACTTTCCCGTGGGAAGCCGGTTTTTGTCAAACGGGTCCCAGTGCTCTGCTCCTCTCTTTTCACTCCTGCTGCCAGAAGCCCAGGGAGGATAGGAGGGCTTAGAACGTGGCTGGGCACTGTGGTTTCTTCCGGAGAAGTGGAGGGCATTTGCTTTACCTTGCCACAACCACTTGTGAGAGGGTCTGCACCTCAGGAAAACTGTTTCCGTGGGAAGCCGGCTTTTTGCAAAGGGGTCTCAGGGTAATGGGCCTCGGCTGTCCCTCCGGCTCCCCAAAGCACAGGGACGAGGTGAGGGGCTTAGACCATGTCTGGGCAATGTTGTTTCCTACACCTGGGTGTGTGGCATTTTGTTTATCCGGCTACCCCCTCTTCGGATAGTTTTTCCACAGCAAGCACCTATTGTTCGTCGGAAGCCGTTTTTGCCCCAGGGGTCTCCGGGCTGTGTTCGTTGGGGTTGAACTCCTGCTAGCAAAACCGCCGGGATGAGGGAAGGGTTCAGACTGTGCATGGGCCCTGTGGTCTCTTCCAGGTCAGTGTATGGCATTTCCTTCCCCTTGTCACAGGCACCTGGGAGCATGTCTGCACGTGGAGAAAGACTTTCCCGTGGGAAGCCGGTTTTTGTCAAACGGGTCCCAGTGCTCTGCTCCTCTCTTTTCACTCCTGCTGCCAGAAGCCCAGGGAGGATGGGAGGGCTTAGAACATGGCTGGTCACTGCGGTTTCTTCCAGAGAAGTGGAGGGCATTTGCTTTACCTTGCCACAACCACTTGTGAGAGGTTCTGCACCTCAGGAAAACTGTTTCCGTGGGAAGCCTGCTTTTCGCAAAGGGGTCTCAGGGCCGTGGGCCTCGGGTGTCCCTCCGGCTCCCCAAATCACAGGGACGAGGTGAGGGGCTTAGACTATGCCCGGGCAATGTTGTTTCTTACACCTGGGTGTGTGGCATTTTGTTTACCTGGCTACCCGCACTTGGGATAGGTTTTTCAACTGCAAGCACCTATTGTTCCTCGGAAGCCGTTTTTGCCCCAGGGGTCTCCGGGCTGTGTTCGTTGGTGTTGAACTCCTGCTAGCAAAACCGCCGGGATGAGGGAAGGGTTCAGACGGTGCCTGGGTCCTGTGGTCTCTTCCAGGTCAGTGTATTGCATTTCCTTCCCCTTGCCACAGGCACCTGGGAGCATGTCTGCACGTGGAGAAAGACTTTCCGGTGGGAAGCCGTTTTTTGTCAAACGGGTCCCAGTGCTCTACTCCTCTCTTTTCACTCTTGCTGCCAGAAGCCCAGGGAGGATAGGAGGGCTTAGAACATGGCTGGGCACTGTGGTTTCTTCCGGAGAAGTGGAGGGCATTTGCTTTACCTTGCCACAACCACCTGTGAGAGGGTCTGTACCTCAGGAAAACTGTTTCCGTGGGAAGCCGGATTTTGCAAAGGGGTCTCAGGGCCAAGGGCCTCGGCTGTCCCTCCGGCTCCCCAAATCACAGGGACGAGGTGAGGGGCTTAGACCATGCCTGGGCAATGTTGTTTCTTACACCTGGGTGTGTGGCATTTTGTTTACCCGGCTACCCCCACTTGGGATAGGTTTTCCACAGCAAGCACCTATTGTTCGTCGGAAGCCGTTTTTGCCCCAGGGGTCTCCGGGCTGTGTTCGTTGGGGTTGAACTCCTGCTAGCAAAACCGCCGGGATGAGGGAAGGGTTCAGACTGTGCCTGGGCCCTGTGGTCTCTTCCAGGTCAGTGTATGGCATTTCCTTCCCCTTGCCACAGGCACCTGGGAGCATGTCTGCACGTGGAGAAAGACTTTCCCGTGGGAAGCCGGTTTTTGTCAAACGGGTCCCAGTGCTCTGCTCCTCTCTTTTCACTCCTGCTGCCAGAAGCCCAGGGAGGATGGGAGGGCTTAGAACATGGCTGGGCACTGTGGTTTCTTCCAGACAAGTGGAGGGCATTTGCTTTACCTTGCCACAACCACTTGTGAGAGGGTCTGCACCTCAGGAAAACTGTTTCCGTGGGAAGCCGGCTTTTCGCAAAGGGGTCTCAGGGCCGTAGGCCTCGGGTGTCCCTCCGGCTCCCCAAAGCACAGGGACGAGGTGAGGGGCTTAGACCATGTCTGGGCAATGTTGTTTCTTACACCTGGGTGTGTGGCATTTTGTTTACCCGGCTACCCCCACTTGGGATAGGTTTTCCACAACAAGCACCTATTGTTCGTCGGAAGCCGTTTTTGCCCCAGGGGTCTCCGGGCTGTGTTCCTTGGGGTTGAACTCCTGCTAGCAAAACCGCCGGGATGAGGGAAGGGTTCAGACGGTGCCTGGGTCCTGTGGTCTCTTCCAGGTCAGTGTATGGCATTTCCTTCCCCTTGCCACAGGCACCTGGGAGCATGTCTGCACGTGGAGAAAGACTTTCCCGTGGGAAGCCGGTTTTTGTCAAACGGGTCACAGTGCTCTGCTCCTCTCTTTTCACTCCTGCTGTCAGAAGCCCAGGGAGGATAGGAGGGCTTAGAATATGGCTGGGCACTGTGGTTTCTTCCGGAGAAGTGGAGGGCATTTGCTTTACCTTGCCACAACCACTTGTGAGAGGGTCTGTACCTCAGGAAAACTGTTTCCATGGGAAGCCGGCTTTTTGCAAAGGGGTCTCAGGGCCTCGGGCCTCGGCTGTCCCTCCGGCTCCCCAAAGCACAGGGACGAGGTGAGGGGCTTAGACCATGCCTGGGCAATGTTGTTTCTTACACCTGGGTGTGTGGCATTTTGTTTACCCGGCTACCCCCACTTGGGATAGGTTTTCCACAGCAAGCACCTATTGTTCCTCGGAAGCCGTTTTTGCCCCAGGGGTCTCCGGGCTGTGTTCGTTGGGGTTGAACTCCTGCTAGCAAAACCGCCGGGATGAGGGAAGGGTTCAGACTGTGCCTGGGCCCT
Source organism: Ursus americanus (assembly GCF_024610735.1). Classification (NCBI taxonomy): domain Eukaryota; kingdom Metazoa; phylum Chordata; class Mammalia; order Carnivora; family Ursidae; genus Ursus; species Ursus americanus. The sequence continues at coordinate 35,924,583 of NC_142155.1, read as the reverse complement.
GTGGTCTCTTCCAGGTCAGTGTATGGCATTTCATTCCCCTTGCCACAGGCACCTGGGAGCATGTCTGCACGTGGAGAAAGACTTTCCCGTGGGAAGCCGGTTTTTGTCAAACGGGCCCCAGTGCTCTGCTCCTCTCTTTTCACTCCTGCTGCCAGAAGCCCAGGGAGGATGGGAGGGCTTAGAACATGGCTGGGCACTGTGGTTTCTTCCAGACAAGTGGAGGGCATTTGCTTTACATTGCCACAACCACTTGTGAGAGGGTCTGCACCTCAGGAAAACTGTTTCCATGGGAACCCTGCTTTTCGCAAAGGGGTCTCAGGGCCGTGGGCCTCGGGTGTCCCTCCGGCTCCCCAAAGCACAGGGACGAGGTGAGGGGCTTAGACCATGTCTGGGCAATGTTGTTTCTTACACCTGGGTGTGTGGCATTTTGTTTACCTGGCTACCCCCACTTGGGTAGGTTTTTCAATTGCAAGCACCTATTGTTCCTCAGAAGTCGTTTTTGCCCCAGGGGTCTCCGGGCTGTGTTCGTTGGGGTTGAACTCCTGCTAGCAAAACCGCCGGGATGAGGGAAGTGTTCAGACTGTACCTGGGCCCTGTGGTCTCTTCCAGGTCAGTGTATGGCATTTCCTTCCCCTTGCCACAGGCACCTGGGAGCATGTCTGCACGTGGAGAAAGACTTTCCCGTGGGAAGCCGGTTTTTGTCAAACGGGTCCCAGTGCTCTGCTCCTCTCTTTTCACTCCTGCTGCCAGAAGCCCAGGGAGGATGGGTGGGCTTGGAACATGGCTGGGCACTGTGGTTTCTTCCAGAGAAGTGGAAAGGCATTTGCTTTACCTTGCCACAACCACTTGTGAGAGGGTCTGCACCTCAGGAAAACTGTTTCCGTGGGAAGCCGGCTTTTTGCAAAGGGGTCTCAGGGCCTCGGGCCTCGGGTGTCCCTCCGGCTCCCCAAATCACAGGGACGAGGTGAGGGGCTTAGACTATGCCTGGGCAATGTTGTTTCTTACACCTGGGTGTGTGGCATTTTGTTTATCCGGCTACCCCCACTTCGGATAGTTTTTCCACAGCAAGCACCTATTGTTCCTCGGAAGCCGTTTTTGCCCCAGGGGTCTCCAGGCTGTGTTCGTTGGGGTTGAACTCCTGCTAGCAAAACCGCTGGGTTGAGGGAAGGGTTCAGACTGTGCCTGGGCCCTGTGGTCTCTTCCAAGTCAGTGTATGGCATTTCCTTCCCCTTGCCACAGGCACCTGGGAGCATGTCTGCACGTGGAGAAAGACTTTCCCGTGGGAAGCCGGTTTTTGTCAAACGGGTCCCAGTGCTCTGCTCCTCTCTTTTCACTCCTGCTGCCAGAAGCCCAGGGAGGATAGGAGGGCTTAGAACGTGGCTGGGCACTGTGGTTTCTTCCGGAGAAGTGGAGGGCATTTGCTTTACCTTGCCACAACCACTTGTGAGAGGGTCTGCACCTCAGGAAAACTGTTTCCGTGGGAAGCCGGCTTTTTGCAAAGGGGTCTCAGGGTAATGGGCCTCGGCTGTCCCTCCGGCTCCCCAAAGCACAGGGACGAGGTGAGGGGCTTAGACCATGTCTGGGCAATGTTGTTTCCTACACCTGGGTGTGTGGCATTTTGTTTATCCGGCTACCCCCTCTTCGGATAGTTTTTCCACAGCAAGCACCTATTGTTCGTCGGAAGCCGTTTTTGCCCCAGGGGTCTCCGGGCTGTGTTCGTTGGGGTTGAACTCCTGCTAGCAAAACCGCCGGGATGAGGGAAGGGTTCAGACTGTGCATGGGCCCTGTGGTCTCTTCCAGGTCAGTGTATGGCATTTCCTTCCCCTTGTCACAGGCACCTGGGAGCATGTCTGCACGTGGAGAAAGACTTTCCCGTGGGAAGCCGGTTTTTGTCAAACGGGTCCCAGTGCTCTGCTCCTCTCTTTTCACTCCTGCTGCCAGAAGCCCAGGGAGGATGGGAGGGCTTAGAACATGGCTGGTCACTGCGGTTTCTTCCAGAGAAGTGGAGGGCATTTGCTTTACCTTGCCACAACCACTTGTGAGAGGTTCTGCACCTCAGGAAAACTGTTTCCGTGGGAAGCCTGCTTTTCGCAAAGGGGTCTCAGGGCCGTGGGCCTCGGGTGTCCCTCCGGCTCCCCAAATCACAGGGACGAGGTGAGGGGCTTAGACTATGCCCGGGCAATGTTGTTTCTTACACCTGGGTGTGTGGCATTTTGTTTACCTGGCTACCCGCACTTGGGATAGGTTTTTCAACTGCAAGCACCTATTGTTCCTCGGAAGCCGTTTTTGCCCCAGGGGTCTCCGGGCTGTGTTCGTTGGTGTTGAACTCCTGCTAGCAAAACCGCCGGGATGAGGGAAGGGTTCAGACGGTGCCTGGGTCCTGTGGTCTCTTCCAGGTCAGTGTATTGCATTTCCTTCCCCTTGCCACAGGCACCTGGGAGCATGTCTGCACGTGGAGAAAGACTTTCCGGTGGGAAGCCGTTTTTTGTCAAACGGGTCCCAGTGCTCTACTCCTCTCTTTTCACTCTTGCTGCCAGAAGCCCAGGGAGGATAGGAGGGCTTAGAACATGGCTGGGCACTGTGGTTTCTTCCGGAGAAGTGGAGGGCATTTGCTTTACCTTGCCACAACCACCTGTGAGAGGGTCTGTACCTCAGGAAAACTGTTTCCGTGGGAAGCCGGATTTTGCAAAGGGGTCTCAGGGCCAAGGGCCTCGGCTGTCCCTCCGGCTCCCCAAATCACAGGGACGAGGTGAGGGGCTTAGACCATGCCTGGGCAATGTTGTTTCTTACACCTGGGTGTGTGGCATTTTGTTTACCCGGCTACCCCCACTTGGGATAGGTTTTCCACAGCAAGCACCTATTGTTCGTCGGAAGCCGTTTTTGCCCCAGGGGTCTCCGGGCTGTGTTCCTTGGGGTTGAACTCCTGCTAGCAAAACCGCCGGGATGAGGGAAGGGTTCAGACTGTGCCTGGGCCCTGTGGTCTCTTCCAGGTCAGTGTATGGCATTTCCTTCCCCTTGCCACAGGCACCTGGGAGCATGTCTGCACGTGGAGAAAGACTTTCCCGTGGGAAGCCGGTTTTTGTCAAACGGGTCCCAGTGCTCTGCTCCTCTCTTTTCACTCCTGCTGCCAGAAGCCCAGGGAGGATGGGAGGGCTTAGAACATGGCTGGGCACTGTGGTTTCTTCCGGAGAAGTGGAGGGCATTTGCTTTACCTTGCCACAACCACTTGTGAGAGGGTCTGCACCTCAGGAAAACTGTTTCCGTGGGAAGCCGGCTTTTCGCAAAGGGGTCTCAGGGCCGTGGGCCTCGGCTGTCCCTCCGGCTCCCCAAAGCACAGGGACGAGGTGAGGGGCTTAGACCATGTCTGGGCAATGTTGTTTCTTACACCTGGGTGTGTGGCATTTTGTTTACCCGGCTACCCCCACTTGGGATAGGTTTTCCACAACAAGCACCTATTGTTCGTCGGAAGCCGTTTTTGCCCCAGGGGTCTCCGGGCTGTGTTCCTTGGGGTTGAACTCCTGCTAGCAAAACCGCCGGGATGAGGGAAGGGTTCAGACGGTGCCTGGGTCCTGTGGTCTCTTCCAGGTCAGTGTATGGCATTTCCTTCCCCTTGCCACAGGCACCTGGGAGCATGTCTGCACGTGGAGAAAGACTTTCCCGTGGGAAGCCGGTTTTTGTCAAACGGGTCCCAGTGCTCTGCTCCTCTCTTTTCACTCCTGCTGCCAGAAGCCCAGGGAGGATGGGTGGGCTTGGAACATGGCTGGGCACTGTGGTTTCTTCCAGAGAAGTGGAAAGGCATTTGCTTTACCTTGCCACAACCACTTGTGAGAGGGTCTGCACCTCAGGAAAACTGTTTCCGTGGGAAGCCGGCTTTTTGCAAAGGGGTCTCAGGGTAATGGGCCTCGGCTGTCCCTCCGGCTCCCCAAAGCACAGGGACGAGGTGAGGGGCTTAGACCATGTCTGGGCAATGTTGTTTCTTACACCTGGGTGTGTGGCATTTTGTTTATCCGGCTACCCCCTCTTCGGATAGTTTTTCCACAGCAAGCACCTATTGTTCGTCGGAAGCCGTTTTTGCCCCAGGGGTCTCCGGGCTGTGTTCGTTGGGGTTGAACTCCTGCTAGCAAAACCGCCGGGATGAGGGAAGGGTTCAGACTGTGCCTGGGCCCTGTGGTCTCTTCCAGGTCAGTGTATGGCATTTCCTTCCCCTTGTCACAGGCACCTGGGAGCATGTCTGCACGTGGAGAAAGACTTTCCCGTGGGAAGCCGGTTTTTGTCAAACGGGTCCCAGTGCTCTGCTCCTCTCTTTTCACTCCTGCTGCCAGAAGCCCAGGGAGGATGGGAGGGCTTAGAACATGGCTGGTCACTGCGGTTTCTTCCAGAGAAGTGGAGGGCATTTGCTTTACCTTGCCACAACCACTTGTGAGAGGGTCTGCACCTCAGGAAAACTGTTTCCGTGGGAAGCCTGCTTTTCGCAAAGGGGTCTCAGGGCCGTGGGCCTCGGGTGTCCCTCCGGCTCCCCAAATCACAGGGACGAGGTGAGGGGCTTAGACTATGCCCGGGCAATGTTGTTTCTTACACCTGGGTGTGTGGCATTTTGTTTACCTGGCTACCCGCACTTGGGATAGGTTTTTCAACTGCAAGCACCTATTGTTCCTCGGAAGCCGTTTTTGCCCCAGGGGTCTCCGGGCTGTGTTCCTTGGTGTTGAACTCCTGCTAGCAAAACCGCCGGGATGAGGGAAGGGTTCAGACGGTGCCTGGGTCCTGTGGTCTCTTCCAGGTCAGTGTATGGCATTTCCTTCCCCTTGCCACAGGCACCTGGGAGCATGTCTGCACGTGGAGAAAGACTTTCCGGTGGGAAGCCGGTTTTTGTCAAACGGGTCCCAGTGCTCTACTCCTCTCTTTTCACTCTTGCTGCCAGAAGCCCAGGGAGGATAGGAGGGCTTAGAACATGGCTGGGCACTGTGGTTTCTTCCGGAGAAGTGGAGGGCATTTGCTTTACATTTCCACAACCACTTGTGAGAGGGTCTGCACCTCAGGAAAACTGTTTCCGTGGGAAGCCGGCTTTTTGCAAAGGGGTCTCAGGGCCGTGGGCCTCGGGTGTCCCTCCGGCTCCCCAAATCACAGGGACGAGGTGAGGGGCTTAGACTATGCCTGGGGAATGTTGTTTCTTACACCTGGGTGTGTGGCATTTTGTTTACCTGGCTACCCGCAGTTGGGATAGGTTTTACAACTGCAAGCACCTATTGTTCGTCGGAAGCCGGTTTTGCCCCAGGGGTCTCCGGGCTGTGTTCCTTGGGGTTGAACTCCTGCTAGCAAAACCGCCGGGATGAGGGACGGGTTCAGACGGTGCCTGGGTCCTGTGGTCTCTTCCAGGTCAGTGTATGGCATTTCCTTCCCCTTGCCACAGGCACCTGGGAGCATGTCTGCACGTGGAGAAAGACTTTCCGGTGGGAAGCCGGTTTTTGTCAAACGGGTCCCAGTGCTCTGCTCCTCTCTTTTCACTCCTGCTGCCAGAAGCCCAGGGAGGATAGGAGGGCTTAGAACATGGCTGGGCACTGTGGTTTCTTCCGCAGAAGTGGAGGGCATTTGCTTTACCTTGCCACAACCACTTGTGAGAGGGTCTGCACCTCAGGAAAACTGTTTACATGGGAACCCTGCTTTTCGCAAAGGGGTTTCAGGGCCGTGGGCCTCGGGTGTCCCTCCGGCTCCCCAAATCACAGGGACGAGGTGAGGGGCTTAGACTATGCCTGGGCAATGTTGTTTCTTACACCTGGGTGTGTGGCATTTTGTTTACCTGGCTACCCCCACTTGGGTAGGTTTTTCAATTGCAAGCACCTATTGTTCCTCCGAAGTCGTTTTTGCCCCAGGGGTCTCCGGGCTGTGTTCTTTGGGGTTGAACTCCTGCTAGCAAAACCGCCGGGTTGAGGGAAGGGTTCAGACTGTGCCTGGGCCCTGTGGTCTCTTCCAAGTCAGTGTATGGCATTTCCTTCCCCTTGCCACAGGCACCTGGGAGCATGTCTGCACGTGGAGAAAGACTTTCCCTTGGGAAGCCGGTTTTTGTCAAACGGGTCCCAGTGCTCTGCTCCTCTCTTTTCACTCCTGCTGTCAGAAGCCCAGGGAGGATAGGAGGGCTTAGAACATGGCTGGGCACTGTGGTTTCTTCCGGAGAAGTGGAGGGCATTTGCTTTACCTTGCCACAACCACTTGTGAGAGGGTCTGTACCTCAGGAAAACTGTTTCCGTGGGAAGCCGGCTTTTTGCAAAGGGGTCTCAGGGCCTCGGGCCTCGGCTGTCTCTCCGGCTCCCCAAATCACAGGGACGAGGTGAGGGGCTTAGACCATGCCTGGGCAATGTTGTTTCTTACACCTGGGTGTGTGGCATTTTGTTTACCCGACTACCCCCACTTGGGATAGGTTTTCCACAGCAAGCACCTATTGTTCCTCGGAAGCCGTTTTTGCCCCAGGGGTCTCCGGGCTGTGTTCGTTGGGGTTGAACTCCTGCTAGCAAAACCGCCGGGATGAGGGAAGGGTTCAGACTGTGCCTGGGCCCTGTGGTCTCTTCCAGGTCAGTGTATGGCATTTCATTCCCCTTGCCACAGGCACCTGGGAGCATGTCTGCACGTGGAGAAAGACTTTCCCGTGGGAAGCCGGTTTTTGTCAAACGGGCCCCAGTGCTCTGCTCCTCTCTTTTCACTCCTGCTGCCAGAAGCCCAGGGAGGATGCGAGGGCTTAGAACATGGCTGGGCACTGTGGTTTCTTCCGGAGAAGTGGAGGGCATTTGCTTTACATTGCCACAACCACTTGTGAGAGGGTCTGCACCTCAGGAAAACTGTTTCCATGGGAACCCTGCTTTTCGCAAAGGGGTCTCAGGGCCGTGGGCCTCGGCTGTCCCTCCGGCTCCCCAAAGCACAGGGACGAGGTGAGGGGCTTAGACCATGTCTGGGCAATGTTGTTTCTTACACCTGGGTGTGTGGCATTTTGTTTACCTGGCTACCCCCACTTGGGATAGGTTTTCCACAGCAAGCACCTATTGTTCGTCGGAAGCCGTTTTTGCCCCAGGGGTCTCCGGGCTGTGTTCGTTGGGGTTGAACTAATGCTAGCAAAACCGCCGGGATGAGGGAAGGGTTCAGACTGTGACTGGGCCCTGTGGTCTCTTCCAGGTCAGTGTATGGCATTTCCTTCCCCTTGCCACAGGCACCTGGGAGCATGTCTGCACGTGGAGAAAGACTTTCCCGTGGGAAGCCGGTTTTTGTCAAACGGGTCCCAGTGCTCTGCTCCTCTCTTTTCACTCCTGCTGCCAGAAGCCCAGGGAGGATGGGAGGGCTTAGAACATGGCTGGGCACTGCGGTTTCTTCCAGAGAAGTGGAAAGGCATTTGCTTTACCTTGCCACAACCACTTGTGAGAGGGTCTGCACCTCAGGAAAACTGTTTCCGTGGGAAGCCGGCTTTTTGCAAAGGGGTCTCAGGGCCAAGGGCCTCGGCTGTCCCTCCGGCTCCCCAAATCACAGGGACGAGGTGAGGGGCTTAGACCATGCCTTGGCAATGTTGTTTCTTACACCTGGGTGTGTGGCATTTTGTTTACCCGGCTACCCCCACTTGGGATAGGTTTTCCACAGCAAGCACCTATTGTTCCTCGGAAGCCGTTTTTGCCCCAGGGGTCTCCGGGCTGTGTTCCTTGGGGTTGAACTCCTGCTAGCAAAACCGCCGGGATGAGGGAAGGGTTCAGACTGTGCCTGGGCCCTGTGGTCTCTTCCAGGTCAGTGTATGGCATTTCCTTCCCCTTGCCACAGGCACCTGGGAGCATGTCTGCACGTGGAGAAAGACTTTCCCGTGGGAAGCCGGTTTTTGTCAAACGGGTCCCAGTGCTCTGCTCCTCTCTTTTCACTCCTGCTGCCAGAAGCCCAGGGAGGATGGGAGGGCTTAGAACATGGCTGGGCACTGTGGATTCTTCCAGACAAGTGGAGGGCATTTGCTTTACCTTGCCACAACCACTTGTGAGAGGGTCTGCACCTCAGGAAAACTGTTTCCGTGGGAAGCCGGCTTTTCGCAAAGGGGTCTCAGGGCCGTGGGCCTCGGCTGTCCCTCCGGCTCCCCAAAGCACAGGGACGAGGTGAGGGGCTTAGACCATGTCTGGGCAATGTTGTTTCTTACACCTGGGTGTGTGGCATTTTGTTTACCCGGCTACCCCCACTTGGGATAGGTTTTCCACAACAAGCACCTATTGTTCGACGGAAGCCGTTTTTGCCCCAGGGGTCTCCGGGCTGTGTTCGTTGGGGTTGAACTCCTGCTAGCAAAACCGCCAGGATGAGGGAAGGGTTCAGACTGTGCCTGGGCCCTGTGGTCTCTTCCAGGTCAGTGTATGGCATTTCATTCCCCTTGCCACAGGCACCTGGGAACATGTCTGCACGTGGAGAAAGACTTTCCCGTGGGAAGCCGGTTTTTGTCAAACGGGCCCCAGTGCTCTGCTCCTCTCTTTTCACTCCTGCTGCCAGAAGCCCAGGGAGGATGGGAGGGCTTAGAACATGGCTGGGCACTGTGGTTTCTTCCAGACAAGTGGAGGGCATTTGCTTTACATTGCCACAACCACTTGTGAGAGGGTCTGCACCTCAGGAAAACTGTTTCCATGGGAACCCTGCTTTTCGCAAAGGGGTCTCAGGGCCGTGGGCCTCGGGTGTCCCTCCGGCTCCCCAAATCACAGGGACGAGGTGAGGGGCTTAGACCATGTCTGGGCAATGTTGTTTCTTACACCTGGGTGTGTGGCATTTTGTTTTCCTGGCTACCCCCACTTGGGTAGGTTTTTCAATTGCAAGCATCTATTGTTCCTCAGAAGCCGTTTTTGCCCCAGGGGTCTCCGGGCTGTGTTCGTTGGGGTTGAACTCCTGGTAGCAAAACCGCCGGGATGAGGGTAGTGTTCAGACTGTACCTGGGCCCTGTGGTCTCTTCCAGGGCAGTGTATGGCATTTCCTTCCCCTTGCCACAGGCACCTGGGAGCATGTCTGAACGTGGAGAAAGATTTTCCCGTGGGAAGCCGGTTTTTGTCAAACGGGTCCCAGTGCTCTGCTCCTCTCTTTCACTCCTGCTGCCAGAAGCCCAGGGAGGATGGGTGGGCTTGGAACATGGCTGGGCACTGTGGTTTCTTCCAGAGAAGTGGAAAGGCTTTTGCTTTACCTTGCCACAACCACTTGTGAGAGGGTCTGCACCTCAGGAAAACTGTTTCCGTGGGAAGCCGGCTTTTTGCAAAGGGGTCTCAGGGCCGAGGGCCTCGGCTGTCCCTCCGGCTCCCCAAATCACAGGGACGAGTTGAGGGGCTTAGACCATGCCTGGGCAATGTTGTTTCTTACACCTGGGTGTGTGGCATTTTGTTTACCCGGCTACCCCCACTTGGGATAGGTTTTCCACAGCAAGCACCTATTGTTCGTCGGAAGCCGTTTTTGCCCCAGGGGTCTCCGGGCTGTGTTCGTTGGGGTTGAACTCCTGCTAGCAAAACCGCCGGGATGAGGGAAGGGTTTAGACTGTGCCTGGGCCCTGTGGTCTCTTCCAGGTCAGTGTATGGCATTTCCTTCCCCTTGCCACAGGCACCTGGGAGCATGTCTGCACGTGGAGAAAGACTTTCCCGTGGGAAGCCGGTTTTTGTCAAACGGGTCCCAGTGCTCTGCTCCTCTCTTTTCACTCCTGCTGCCAGAAGCCCAGGGAGGATGGGAGGGCTTAGAACATGGCTGGGCACTGTGGTTTCTTCCGGAGAAGTGGAGGGCATTTGCTTTACCTTGCCACAACCACTTGTGAGAGGGTCTGCACCTCAGGAAAACTGTTTCCGTGGGAAGCCTGCTTTTCGCAAAGGGGTCTCAGGGCCGTGGGCCTCGGGTGTCCCTCCGGCTCCCCAAATCACAGGGACGAGGTGAGGGGCTTAGACTATGCCCGGGCAATGTTGTTTCTTACACCTGGGTGTGTGGCATTTTGTTTACCTGGCTACCCGCACTTGGGATAGGTTTTTCAACTGCAAGCACCTATTGTTCGTCGGAAGCCGTTTTTGCACCAGTGGTCTCCGGGCTGTGTTCGTTGGGGTTGAACTCCTGCTAGCAAAACCGCCGGGATGAGGGAAGGGTTCAGACGGTGCCTGGGTCCTGTGGTCTCTTCCCGGTCAGTGTATGGCATTTCCTTCCCCTTGCCACAGGCACCTGGGAGCATGTCTGCACGTGGAGAAAGACTTTCCGGTGGGAAGCCGGTTTTTGTCAAACGGGTCCCAGTGCTCTGCTCCTCTCTTTTCACTCCTGCTGCCAGAAGCCCAGGGAGGATAGGAGGGCTTAGAACATGGCTGGGCACTGTGGTTTCTTCCGGAGAAGTGGAGGGCATTTGCTTTACCTTGCCACAACCACTTGTGAGAGGGTCTGTACCTCAGGAAAACTGTTTCCGTGGGAAGCCGGCTTTTTGCAAAGGGGTCTCAGGGCCGAGGGCCTCGGCTGTCCCTCCGGCTCCCCAAATCACAGGGACGAGTTGAGGGGCTTAGACCATGCCTGGGCAATGTTGTTTCTTACACCTGGGTGTGTGGCATTTTGTTTACCCGGCTACCCCCACTTGGGATAGGTTTTCCACAGCAAGCACCTATTGTTCGTCGGAAGCCGTTTTTGCCCCAGGGGACTCCGGGCTGTGTTCCTTGGGGTTGAACTCCTGCTTGCAAAACCGCCGGGATGAGGGAAGGGTTCAGACTGTGCCTGGGCCCTGTGGTCTCTTCCAGGTCAGTGTATGGCATTTCCTTCCCCTTGCCACAGGCACCTGGGAGCATGTCTGCACGTGGAGAAAGACTTTCCCGTGGGAAGCCGGTTTTTGTCAAACGGGTCCCAGTGCTCTGCTCCTCTCTTTTCACTCCTGCTGCCAGAAGCCCAGGGAGGATGGGAGGGCTTAGAACATGGCTGGGCACTGTGGTTTCTTCCAGACAAGTGGAGGGAATTTGCTTTACATTTCCACAACCACTTGTGAGAGGGTCTGCACCTCAGGAAAACTGTTTCCGTGGGAAGCCAGCTTTTTGCAAAGGGGTCTCAGGGCCGTGGGCCTCGGGTGTCCCTCCGGCTCCCCAAATCACAGGGACGAGGTGAGGGGCTTAGACTATGCCTGGGGAATGTTGTTTCTTACACCTGGGTGTGTGGCATTTTGTTTACCTGGCTACCCGCAGTTGGGATAGGTTTTACAACTGCAAGCACCTATTGTTCGTCGGAAGCCGGTTTTGCCCCAGGGGTCTCCGGGCTGTGTTCCTTGGGGTTGAACTCCTGCTAGCAAAACCGCCGGGATGAGGGACGGGTTCAGACGGTGCCTGGGTCCTGTGGTCTCTTCCAGGTCAGTGTATGGCATTTCCTTCCCCTTGCCACAGGCACCTGGGAGCATGTCTGCACGTGGAGAAAGACTTTCCGGTGGGAAGCCGGTTTTTGTCAAACGGGTCCCAGTGCTCTGCTCCTCTCTTTTCACTCCTGCTGCCAGAAGCCCAGGGAGGATAGGAGGGCTTAGAACATGGCTGGGCACTGTGGTTTCTTCCGCAGAAGTGGAGGGCATTTGCTTTACCTTGCCACAACCACTTGTGAGAGGGTCTGCACCTCAGGAAAACTGTTTACATGGGAACCCTGCTTTTCGCAAAGGGGTCTCAGGGCCGTGGGCCTCGGGTGTCCCTCCGGCTCCCCAAATCACAGGGACGAGGTGAGGGGCTTAGACTATGCCTGGGCAATGTTGTTTCTTACACCTGGGTGTGTGGCATTTTGTTTACCTGGCTACCCCCACTTGGGTAGGTTTTTCAATTGCAAGCACCTATTGTTCCTCCGAAGTCGTTTTTGCCCCAGGGGTCTCCGGGCTGTGTTCTTTGCGGTTGAACTCCTGCTAGCAAAACCGCCGGGTTGAGGGAAGGGTTCAGACTGTGCCTGGGCCCTGTGGTCTCTTCCAAGTCAGTGTATGGCATTTCCTTCCCCTTGCCACAGGCACCTGGGAGCATGTCTGCACGTGGAGAAAGACTTTCCCTTGGGAAGCCGGTTTTTGTCAAACGGGTCCCAGTGCTCTGCTCCTCTCTTTTCACTCCTGCTGCCAGAAGCCCAGGGAGGATGCGAGGGCTTAGAACATGGCTGGGCACTGTGGTTTCTTCCGGAGAAGTGGAGGGCATTTGCTTTACATTGCCACAACCACTTGTGAGAGGGTCTGCACCTCAGGAAAACTGTTTCCATGGGAACCCTGCTTTTCGCAAAGGGGTCTCAGGGCCGTGGGCCTCGGCTGTCCCTCCGGCTCCCCAAAGCACAGGGACGAGGTGAGGGGCTTAGACCATGTCTGGGCAATGTTGTTTCTTACACCTGGGTGTGTGGCATTTTGTTTACCTGGCTACCCCCACTTGGGATAGGTTTTCCACAGCAAGCACCTATTGTTCGTCGGAAGCCGTTTTTGCCCCAGGGGTCTCCGGGCTGTGTTCGTTGGGGTTGAACTAATGCTAGCAAAACCGCCGGGATGAGGGAAGGGTTCAGACTGTGACTGGGCCCTGTGGTCTCTTCCAGGTCAGTGTATGGCATTTCCTTCCCCTTGCCACAGGCACCTGGGAGCATGTCTGCACGTGGAGAAAGACTTTCCCGTGGGAAGCCGGTTTTTGTCAAACGGGTCCCAGTGCTCTGCTCCTCTCTTTTCACTCCTGCTGCCAGAAGCCCAGGGAGGATGGGAGGGCTTAGAACATGGCTGGGCACTGCGGTTTCTTCCAGAGAAGTGGAAAGGCATTTGCTTTACCTTGCCACAACCACTTGTGAGAGGGTCTGCACCTCAGGAAAACTGTTTCCGTGGGAAGCCGGCTTTTTGCAAAGGGGTCTCAGGGCCGAGGGCCTCGGCTGTCCCTCCGGCTCCCCAAATCACAGGGACGAGGTGAGGGGCTTAGACCATGCCTGGGCAATGTTGTTTCTTACACCTGGGTGTGTGGCATTTTGTTTACCCGGCTACCCCCACTTGGGATAGGTTTTCCACAGCAAGCACCTATTGTTCCTCGGAAGCCGTTTTTGCCCCAGGGGTCTCCGGGCTGTGTTCGTTGGGGTTGAACTCCTGCTAGCAAAACCGCCGGGATGAGGGAAGGGTTCAGACTGTGCCTGGGCCCTGTGGTCTCTTCCAGGTCAGTGTATGGCATTTCCTTCCCCTTGCCACAGGCACCTGGGAGCATGTCTGCACGTGGAGAAAGACTTTCCCGTGGGAAGCCGGTTTTTGTCAAACGGGTCCCAGTGCTCTGCTCCTCTCTTTTCACTCCTGCTGCCAGAAGCCCAGGGAGGATGGGAGGGCTTAGAACATGGCTGGGCACTGTGGATTCTTCCAGACAAGTGGAGGGCATTTGCTTTACCTTGCCACAACCACTTGTGAGAGGGTCTGCACCTCAGGAAAACTGTTTCCGTGGGAAGCCGGCTTTTCGCAAAGGGGTCTCAGGGCCGTGGGCCTCGGCTGTCCCTCCGGCTCCCCAAAGCACAGGGACGAGGTGAGGGGCTTAGACCATGTCTGGGCAATGTTGTTTCTTACACCTGGGTGTGTGGCATTTTGTTTACCCGGCTACCCCCACTTGGGATAGGTTTTCCACAGCAAGCACCTATTGTTCGTCGGAAGCCGTTTTTGCCCCAGGGGTCTCCGGGCTGTGTTCGTTGGGGTTGAACTCCTGCTTGCAAAACCGCCGGGATGAGGGAAGGGTTAAGACGGTGCCTGGGTCCTGTGGTCTCTTCCAGGTCAGTGTATGGCATTTCCTTCCCCTTGCCACAGGCACCTGGGAGCATGTCTGCACGTGGAGAAAGACTTTCCCGTGGGAAGCCGGTTTTTGTCAAACGGGTCCCAGTGCTCTGCTCCTCTCTTTTCACTCCTGCTGCCAGAAGCCCAGGGAGGATAGGAGGGCTTAGAACATGGCTGGGCACTGTGGTTTCTTCCGGAGAAGTGGAGGGCATTTGCTTTACCTTGCCACAACCACTTGTGAGAGGGTCTGTACCTCAGGAAAACTGTTTCCGTGGGAAGCCGGCTTTTTGCAAAGGGGTCTCAGGGCCGAGGGCCTCGGCTGTCCCTCCGGCTCCCCAAATCACAGGGACGAGTTGAGGGGCTTAGACCATGCCTGGGCAATGTTGTTTCTTACACCTGGGTGTGTGGCATTTTGTTTACCCGGCTACCCCCACTTGGGATAGGTTTTCCACAGCAAGCACCTATTGTTCCTCGGAAGCCGTTTTTGCCCCAGGGGTCTCCGGGCTGTGTTCGTTGGGGTTGAACTCCTGCTTGCAAAACCGCCGGGATGAGGGAAGGGTTCAGACTGTGCCTGGGCCCTGTGGTCTCTTCCAGGTCAGTGTATGGCATTTCCTTCCCCTTGCCACAGGCACCTGGGAGCATGTCTGCACGTGGAGAAAGACTTTCCCGTGGGAAGCCGGTTTTTGTCAAACGGGTCCCAGTGCTCTGCTCCTCTCTTTTCACTCCTGCTGCCAGAAGCCCAGGGAGGATGGGAGGGCTTAGAACATGGCTGGGCACTGTGGTTTCTTCCAGACAAGTGGAGGGAATTTGCTTTACATTGCCACAACCACTTGTGAGAGGGTCTGCACCTCAGGAAAACTGTTTCCGTGGGAAGCCGGCTTTTTGCAAAGGGGTCTCAGGGCCGTGGGCCTCGGGTGTCCCTCCGGCTCCCCAAATCACAGGGACGAGGTGAGGGGCTTAGACTATGCCTGGGGAATGTTGTTTCTTACACCTGGGTGTGTGGCATTTTGTTTACCTGGCTACCCGCACTTGGGATAGGTTTTTCAACTGCAAGCACCTATTGTTCGTCGGAAGCCGTTTTTGCCCCAGGGGTCTCCGGGCTGTGTTCCTTGGGGTTGAACTCCTGCTAGCAAAACCGCCGGGATGAGGGAAGGGTTCAGACGGTGCCTGGGTCCTGTGGTCTCTTCCAGGTCAGTGTATGGCATTTCCTTCCCCTTGCCACAGGCACCTGGGAGCATGTCTGCACGTGGAGAAAGACTTTCCCGTGGGAAGCCGGTTTTTGTCAAACGGGTCCCAGTGCTCTGCTCCTCTCTTTTCACTCCTGCTGCCAGAAGCCCAGGGAGGATGGGAGGGCTTAGAACATGGCTGGGCACTGTGGATTCTTCCAGACAAGTGGAGGGCATTTGCTTTACCTTGCCACAACCACTTGTGAGAGGGTCTGCACCTCAGGAAAACTGTTTCCGTGGGAAGCCGGCTTTTCGCAAAGGGGTCTCAGGGCCGTGGGCCTCGGCTGTCCCTCCGGCTCCCCAAAGCACAGGGACGAGGTGAGGGGCTTAGACCATGTCTGGGCAATGTTGTTTCTTACACCTGGGTGTGTGGCATTTTGTTTACCCGGCTACCCCCACTTGGGATAGGTTTTCCACAGCAAGCACCTATTGTTCGTCGGAAGCCGTTTTTGCCCCAGGGGTCTCCGGGCTGTGTTCGTTGGGGTTGAACTCCTGCTTGCAAAACCGCCGGGATGAGGGAAGGGTTAAGACGGTGCCTGGGTCCTGTGGTCTCTTCCAGGTCAGTGTATGGCATTTCCTTCCCCTTGCCACAGGCACCTGGGAGCATGTCTGCACGTGGAGAAAGACTTTCCCGTGGGAAGCCGGTTTTTGTCAAACGGGTCCCAGTGCTCTGCTCCTCTCTTTTCACTCCTGCTGCCAGAAGCCCAGGGAGGATGGGAGGGCTTAGAACATGGCTGGGCACTGTGGTTTCTTCCGGAGAAGTGGAGGGCATTTGCTTTACCTTGCCACAACCACTTGTGAGAGGGTCTGTACCTCAGGAAAACTGTTTCCGTGGGAAGCCGGCTTTTTGCAAAGGGGTCTCAGGGCCGAGGGCCTCGGCTGTCCCTCCGGCTCCCCAAATCACAGGGACGAGTTGAGGGGCTTAGACCATGCCTGGGCAATGTTGTTTCTTACACCTGGGTGTGTGGCATTTTGTTTACCCGGCTACCCCCACTTGGGATAGGTTTTCCACAGCAAGCACCTATTGTTCCTCGGAAGCCGTTTTTGCCCCAGGGGTCTCCGGGCTGTGTTCGTTGGGGTTGAACTCCTGCTTGCAAAACCGCCGGGATGAGGGAAGGGTTCAGACTGTGCCTGGGCCCTGTGGTCTCTTCCAGGTCAGTGTATGGCATTTCCTTCCCCTTGCCACAGGCACCTGGGAGCATGTCTGCACGTGGAGAAAGACTTTCCCGTGGGAAGCCGGTTTTTGTCAAACGGGTCCCAGTGCTCTGCTCCTCTCTTTTCACTCCTGCTGCCAGAAGCCCAGGGAGGATGGGAGGGCTTAGAACATGGCTGGGCACTGTGGTTTCTTCCAGACAAGTGGAGGGAATTTGCTTTACATTGCCACAACCACTTGTGAGAGGGTCTGCACCTCAGGAAAACTGTTTCCGTGGGAAGCCGGCTTTTTGCAAAGGGGTCTCAGGGTAATGGGCCTCGGGTGTCCCTCCGGCTCCCCAAATCACAGGGACGAGGTGAGGGGCTTAGACTATGCCTGGGGAATGTTGTTTCTTACACCTGGGTGTGTGGCATTTTGTTTACCTGGCTACCCGCACTTGGGATAGGTTTTTCAACTGCAAGCACCTATTGTTCGTCGGAAGCCGTTTTTGCCCCAGGGGTCTCCGGGCTGTGTTCCTTGGGGTTGAACTCCTGCTAGCAAAACCGCCGGGATGAGGGAAGGGTTCAGACGGTGCCTGGGTCCTGTGGTCTCTTCCAGGTCAGTGTATGGCATTTCCTTCCCCTTGCCACAGGCACCTGGGAGCATGTCTGAACGTGGAGAAAGACTTTCCCTTGGGAAGCCGGTTTTTGTCAAACGGGTCCCAGTGCTCTGCTCCTCTCTTTTCACTCCTGCTGTCAGAAGCCCAGGGAGGATAGGAGGGCTTAGAATATGGCTGGGCACTGTGGTTTCTTCCGGAGAAGTGGAGGGCATTTGCTTTACCTTGCCACAACCACTTGTGAGAGGGTCTGTACCTCAGGAAAACTGTTTCCGTGGGAAGCCGGCTTTTTGCAAAGGGGTCTCAGGGCCTCGGGCCTCGGCTGTCCCTCCAGCTCCCCAAATCACAGGGACGAGGTGAGGGGCTTAGACCATGCCTGGGCAATGTTGTTTCTTACACCTGGGTGTGTGGCATTTTGTTTACCCGGCTACCCCCACTTGGGATAGGTTTTCCACAGCAAGCACCTATTGTTCCTCGGAAGCCGTTTTTGCCCCAGGGTTCTCCGGGCTGTGTTCCTTGGGATTGAACTCCTGCTAGGAAAACCGCCGGGATGAGGGAAGGGTTCAGACTGTGCCTGGGCCCTGTGGTCTCTTCCAGGTCAGTGTATGGCATTTCATTCCCCTTGCCACAGGCACCTGGGAACATGTCTGCACGTGGAGAAAGACTTTCCCGTGGGAAGCCGGTTTTTGTCAAACGGGCCCCAGTGCTCTGCTCCTCTCTTTTCACTCCTGCTGCCAGAAGCCCAGGGAGGATGGGAGGGCTTAGAACATGGCTGGGCACTGTGGTTTCTTCCAGACAAGTGGAGGGCATTTGCTTTACATTGCCACAACCACTTGTGAGAGGGTCTGCACCTCAGGAAAACTGTTTCCATGGGAACCCTGCTTTTCGCAAAGGGGTCTCAGGGCCGTGGGCCTCGGGTGTCCCTCCGGCTCCCCAAAGCACAGGGACGAGGTGAGGGGCTTAGACCATGTCTGGGCAATGTTGTTTCTTACACCTGGGTGTGTGGCATTTTGTTTACCTGGCTACCCCCACTTGGGTAGGTTTTTCAATTGCAAGCATCTATTGTTCCTCAGAAGTCGTTTTTGCCCCAGGGGTCTCCGGGCTGTGTTCGTTGGGGTTGAACTCCTGCTAGCAAAACCGCCGGGATGAGGGTAGTGTTCAGACTGTACCTGGGCCCTGTGGTCTCTTCCAGGTCAGTGTATGGCATTTCCTTCCCCTTGCCACAGGCACCTGGGAGCATGTCTGAACGTGGAGAAAGACTTTCCCGTGGGAAGCCGGTTTTTGTCAAACGGGTCCCAGTGCTCTGCTCCTCTCTTTTCACTCCTGCTGCCAGAAGCCCAGGGAGGATGGGTGGGCTTGGAACATGGCTGGGCACTGTGGTTTCTTCCAGAGAAGTGGAAAGGCTTTTGCTTTACCTTGCCACAACCACTTGTGAGAGGGTCTGCACCTCAGGAAAACTGTTTCCGTGGGAAGCCGGCTTTTTGCAAAGGGGTCTCAGGGCCGAGGGCCTCGGCTGTCCCTCCGGCTCCCCAAATCACAGGGACGAGTTGAGGGGCTTAGACCATGCCTGGGCAATGTTGTTTCTTACACCTGGGTGTGTGGCATTTTGTTTACCCGGCTACCCCCACTTGGGATAGGTTTTCCACAGCAAGCACCTATTGTTCGTCGGAAGCCGTTCTTGCCCCAGGGGTCTCCGGGCTGTGTTCGTTGGGGTTGAACTCCTGCTAGCAAAACCGCCGGGATGAGGGAAGCGTTCAGACTGTGCCTGGGCCCTGTGGTCTCTTCCAGGTCAGTGTATGGCATTTCCTTCCCCTTGCCACAGGCACCTGGGAGCATGTCTGCACGTGGAGAAAGACTTTCCCGTGGGAAGCCGGTTTTTGTCAAACGGGTCCCAGTGCTCTGCTCCTCTCTTTTCACTCCTGCTGCCAGAAGCCCAGGGAGGATGGGAGGGCTTAGAACATGGCTGGGCACTGTGGTTTCTTCCGGAGAAGTGGAGGGCATTTGCTTTACCTTGCCACAACCACTTGTGAGAGGGTCTGCACCTCAGGAAAACTGTTTCCGTGGGAAGCCGGCTTTTTGCAAAGGGGTCTCAGGGTAATGGGCCTCGGCTGTCCCTCCGGCTCCCCAAAGCACAGGGACGAGGTGAGGGGCTTAGACCATGCCTGGGCAATGTTGTTTCTTACACCTGGGTGTGTGGCATTTTGTTTACCCAGCTACCCCCACTTCGGATAGGTTTTTCAACTGCAAGCACCTATTGTTCGTCGGAAGCCGTTTTTGCCCCAGGGGTCTCCGGACTGTGTTCGTTGGGGTTGAACTCCTGCTAGCAAAACGGCCGGGATAGGGAAGGGTTCAGACGGTGCCTGGGTCCTATGGTCTCTTCCAGGTCAGTGTATGGCATTTCCTTCCCCTTGCCACAGGCACCTGGGAGCATGTCTGCACGTGGAGAAAGGCTTTCCCGTGGGAAGCCGGTTTTTGTCAAACGGGTCCCAGTGCTCTGCTCCTCTCTTTTCACTCCTGCTGCCAGAAGCCCAGGGAGGATAGGAGGGCTTAGAACATGGCTGGGCACTGTGGTTTCTTCCGGAGAAGTGGAGGGCATTTGCTTTACCTTGCCACAACCACTTGTGAGAGGGTCTGCACCTCAGGAAAACTGTTTCCGTGGGAAGCCGGCTTTTTGCAAAGGGGTCTCAGGGTAATGGGCCTCGGCTGTCCCTCCGGCTCCCCAAAGCACAGGGACGAGGTGAGGGGCTTAGACCATGTCTGGGCAATGTTGTTTCTTACACCTGGGTGTGTGGCATTTTGTTTATCCGGCTACCCCCACTTCGGATAGTTTTTCCACAGCAAGCACCTATTGTTCGTCGGAAGCCGTTTTTGCCCCAGGGGTCTCCGGGCTGTGTTCGTTGGGGTTGAACTCCTGCTAGCAAAACCGCCGGGATGAGGGAAGGGTTCAGACTGTGCCTGGGCCCTGTGGTCTCTTCCAGGTCAGTGTATGGCATTTCCTTCCCCTTGCCACAGGCACCTGGGAGCATGTCTGCACGTGGAGAAAGACTTTCCCGTGGGAAGCCGGTTTTTGACAAACGGGTCCCAGTGCTCTGCTCCTCTCTTTTCACTCTTGCTGCCAGAAGCCCAGGGAGGATGGGAGGGCTTAGAACATGGCTGGGCACTGTGGTTTCTTCCGGAGAAGTGGAGGGCATTTGCTTTACCTTGCCACAACCACTTGTGAGAGGGTCTGTACCTCAGGAAAACTGTTTCCGTGGGAAGCCGGCTTTTTGCAAAGGGGCCTCAGGGCCTCGGATCTCGGCTGTCCCTCCGGCTCCCCAAATCACAGGGACGAGGTGAGGGGCTTAGACCATGCCTGGGCAATGTTGTTTCTTACACCTGGGTGTGTGGCATTTTGTTTACCCGGCTACCCCCACTTGGGATAGGTTTTCCACAGCAAGCACCTATTGTTCGTCGGAAGCCGTTTTTGCCCCAGGGGTCTCCGGGCTGTGTTCGTTGGGGTTGAACTCCTGCTAGCAAAACCGCAGGGATGAGGGAAGGGTTCAGACGGTGCCTTGGCCCTGTGGTCTCTTCCAGGTCAGTGTATGGCATTTCCTTCCCCTTGCCACAGGCACCTGGGAGCATGTCTGCACGTGGAGAAAGACTTTCCCGTGGGAAGCCGGTTTTTGTCAAACGGGTCCCAGTGCTCTGCTCCTCTCTTTTCACTCCTGCTGCCAGAAGCCCAGGGAGGATGGGAGGGCTTAGAACATGGCTGGGCACTGTGGTTTCTTCCAGAGAAGTGGAGGGCATTTGCTTTACCTTGCCACAACCACTTGTGAGAGGGTCTGCACCTCAGGAAAACTGTTTCCGTGGGAAGCCGGCTTTTTGCAAAGGGGTCTCAGGGTAATGGGCCTCTTCTGTCCCTCCGGCTCCCCAAAGCACAGGGACGAGGTGAGGGGCTTAGACCATGCCTGGGCAATGTTGTTTCTTACACCTGGGTGTGTGGCATTTTGTTTACCCGGCTACCCCCACTTGGGATAGGTTTTCCACAGCAAGCACCTATTGTTCGTCGGAAGCCGTTTTTGCCCCAGGGGTCTCCGGGCTGTGTTCCTTGGGGTTGAACTCCTGCTAGCAAAACCGCCAGGATGAGGGAAGGGTTCAGACGGTGCCTGGGTCCTGTGGTCTCTTCCAGGTCAGTGTATGGCATTTCCTTCCCCTTGCCACAGGCACCTGGGAGCATGTCTGCACGTGGAGAAAGACTTTCCCGTGGGAAGCCGGTTTTTGTCAAACGGGTCCCAGTGCTCTGCTCCTCTCTTTTCACTCCTGCTGCCAGAAGCCCAGGGAGGGTAGGAGGGCTTAGAACATGGCTGGGCACTGTGGTTTCTTCCGGAGAAGTGGAGGGCATTTGCTTTACCTTGCCACAACCACTTGTGAGAGGGTCTGCACCTCAGGAAAACTGTTTCCGTGGGAAGCCGGCTTTTTGCAAAGGGGTCTCAGGGTAATGGGCCTCGGCTGTCCCTCCGGCTCCCCAAAGCACATGGACGAGGTGAGGGGCTTAGACCATGCCTGGGCAATGTTGTTTCTTACACCTGGGTGTGTGGCATTTTGTTTACCCGGCTACCCCCACTTGGGATAGGTTTTCCACAGCAAGCACCTATTGTTCGTCTGAAGCCGTTTTTGCACCAGTGGTCACCGGGCTGTGTTCGTTGGGGTTGAACTCCTGCTAGCAAAACCGCCGGGATGAGTAAAGGGTTCAGACGGTGCCTGGGTCCTGTGGTCTCTTCCAGGTCAGTGTATGGCATTTCCTTCCCCTTGCCACAGGCACCTGGGAGCATGTCTGCACGTGGAGAAAGGCTTTCCGGTGGGAAGCCGGTTTTTGTCAAACGGGTCCCAGTGCTCTGCTCCTCTCTTTTCACTCTTGCTGCCAGAAGCCCAGGGAGGATAGGAGGGCTTAGAACATGGCTGGGCACTGCGGTTTCTTCCAGAGAAGTGGAGGGCATTTGCTTTACCTTGCCACAACCACTTGTGAGAGGGTCTGTACCTCAGGAAAACTGTATCCGTGGGAAGCCGGCTTTTTGCAAAGGGGTCTCAGGGCCGAGGGCCTCGGGTGTCCCTCCGGCTCCCCAAATCACAGGGACGAGGTGAGGGGCTTAGACCATGTCTGGGCAATGTTGTTTCTTACACCTGGGTGTGTGGCATTTTGTTTACCTGGCTACCCCCACTTGGGATAGGTTTTTCCACCGCAAGCACCTCTTGTTCGTCGGAAGCCGTTTTTGCCCCAGGGGTCTCCGGGCTGTGTTCCTTGGGGTTGAACTCCTGCTAGCAAAACCGCCGGGTTGAGGGAAGGGTTCAGACTGTGCCTGGGCCCTGTGGTCTCTTCCAAGTCAGTGTATGGCATTTCCTTCCCCTTGCCACAGTCACCTGGGAGCATGTCTGCACGTGGAGAAAGACTTTCCTGTGGGAAGCCGGTTTTTGTCAAATGGGTCCCAGTGCTCTGCTCCTCTCTTTTCACTCCTGCTGCCAGAAGCCCGGGGAGGATGGGTGGGCTTGGAACATGGCTGGGCACTGTGGTTTCTTCCAGAGAAGTGGAAAGGCATTTGCTTTACCTTGCCACAACCACTTGTGAGAGGGTCTGCACCTCAGGAAAACTGTTTCCGTGGGAAGCCGGCTTTTTGCAAAGGGGTCTCAGGGCCTCGGGCCTCGGGTGTCCCTCCGGCTCCCCAAATCACAGGGACGAGGTGAGGGGCTTAGACTATGCCTGGGCAATGTTGTTTCTTACACCTGGGAGTGTGGCATTTTGTTTACCTGGCTACCCGCACTTGGGATAGGTTTTTCAACTGCAAGCACCTATTGTTCGTCGGAAGCCGTTTTTGCCCCAGGGGACTCCGGGCTGTGTTCCTTGGGGTTGAACTCCTGCTAGCAAAACCGCCGGGATGAGGGAAGGGTTCAGACTGTGCCTGGGCCCTGTGGTCTCTTCCAGGTCAGTGTATGGCATTTCCTTCCCCTTGCCACAGGCACCTGGGAGCATGTCTGCACGTGGAAAAAGACTTTCCCATGGGAAGCCGGTTTTTGTCAAACGGGTCCCAGTGCTCTGCTCCTCTCTTTTCACTCCTGCTGCCAGAAGCCCAGGGAGGATGGGAGGGCTTGGAACATGGCTGGGCACTGTGGTTTCTTCCAGAGATGTGGAGGGCATTTGCTTTACCTTGCCACAACCACTCGTGAGAGGGTCTGCACCTCAGGAAAACTGTTTCCGTGGGAAGCCGGCTTTTTGCAAAGGGGTCTCAGGGCCGTGGGCCTCGGCTGTCCCTCCGGCTCCCCAAAGCACAGGGACGAGGTGAGGGGCTTAGACCATGCCTGGGCAATGTTGTGTCTTACACCTGGGTGTGTGGCATTTTGTTGACCCGGCTACCCCCACGTGGGATAGGTTTTCCACAGCAAGCACCTATTGTTCGTCGGAAGCCGTTTTTGCCCCAGGGGTCTCCGGGCTGTGTTCCTTGGGGTTGAACTCCTGCTAGCAAAACCGCCAGGATGAGGGAAGGGTTCAGACGGTGCCTGGGTCCTGTGGTCTCTTCCAGGTCAGTGTATGGCATTTCCTTCCCCTTGCCACAGGCACCTGGGAGCATGTCTGCACGTGGAGAAAGACTTTCCCGTGGGAAGCCGGTTTTTGTCAAACGGGTCCCAGTGCTCTGCTCCTCTCTTTTCACTCCTGCTGCCAGAAGCCCAGGGAGGGTAGGAGGGCTTAGAACATGGCTGGGCACTGTGGTTTCTTCCGGAGAAGTGGAGGGCATTTGCTTTACCTTGCCACAACCACTTGTGAGAGGGTCTGCACCTCAGGAAAACTGTTTCCGTGGGAAGCCGGCTTTTCGCAAAGGGGTCTCAGGGCCGTGGGCCTCGGCTGTCCCTCCGGCTCCCCAAAGCACAGGGACGAGGTGAGGGGCTTAGACCATGTCTGGGCAATGTTGTTTCTTACACCTGGGTGTGTGGCATTTTGTTTACCCGGCTACCCCCACTTGGGATAGGTTTTCCACAACAAGCACCTATTGTTCGTCGGAAGCCGTTTTTGCCCCAGGGGTCTCCGGGCTGTGTTCCTTGGGGTTGAACTCCTGCTAGCAAAACCGCCGGGATGAGGGAAGGGTTCAGACTGTGCCTGGGCCCTGTGGTCTCTTCCAGGTCAGTGTATGGCATTTCATTCCCCTTGCCACAGGCACCTGGGAGCATGTCTGCACGTGGAGAAAGACTTTCCCGTGGGAAGCCGGTTTTTGTCAAACGGGCCCCAGTGCTCTGCTCCTCTCTTTTCACTCCTGCTGCCAGAAGCCCAGGGAGGATGGGAGGGCTTAGAACATGGCTGGGCACTGTGGTTTCTTCCAGACAAGTGGAGGGCATTTGCTTTACATTGCCACAACCACTTGTGAGAGGGTCTGCACCTCAGGAAAACTGTTTCCATGGGAACCCTGCTTTTCGCAAAGGGGTCTCAGGGCCGTGGGCCTCGGGTGTCCCTCCGGCTCCCCAAAGCACAGGGACGAGGTGAGGGGCTTAGACCATGTCTGGGCAATGTTGTTTCTTACACCTGGGTGTGTGGCATTTTGTTTACCTGGCTACCCCCACTTGGGTAGGTTTTTCAATTGCAAGCACCTATTGTTCCTCAGAAGTCGTTTTTGCCCCAGGGGTCTCCGGGCTGTGTTCATTGGGGTTGAACTCCTGCTAGCAAAACCGCCGGGATGAGGGAAGTGTTCAGACTGTACCTGGGCCCTGTGGTCTCTTCCAGGTCAGTGTATGGCATTTCCTTCCCCTTGCCACAGGCACCTGGGAGCATGTCTGCACGTGGAGAAAGACTTTCCCGTGGGAAGCCGGTTTTTGTCAAACGGGTCCCAGTGCTCTGCTCCTCTCTTTTCACTCCTGCTGCCAGAAGCCCAGGGAGGATGGGTGGGCTTGGAACATGGCTGGGCACTGTGGTTTCTTCCAGAGAAGTGGAAAGGCATTTGCTTTACCTTGCCACAACCACTTGTGAGAGGGTCTGCACCTCAGGAAAACTGTTTCCGTGGGAAGCCGGCTTTTTGCAAAGGGGTCTCAGGGTAATGGGCCTCGGCTGTCCCTCCGGCTCCCCAAAGCACAGGGACGAGGTGAGGGGCTTAGACCATGTCTGGGCAATGTTGTTTCTTACACCTGGGTGTGTGGCATTTTGTTTACCTGGCTACCCGCAGTTGGGATAGGTTTTACAACTGCAAGCACCTATTGTTCGTCGGAAGCCGGTTTTGCCCCAGGGGTCTCCGGGCTGTGTTCCTTGGGGTTGAACTCCTGCTAGCAAAACCGCCGGGATGAGGGACGGGTTCAGACGGTGCCTGGGTCCTGTGGTCTCTTCCAGGTCAGTGTATGGCATTTCCTTCCCCTTGCCACAGGCACCTGGGAGCATGTCTGCACGTGGAGAAAGACTTTCCGGTGGGAAGCCGGTTTTTGTCAAACGGGTCCCAGTGCTCTGCTCCTCTCTTTTCACTCCTGCTGCCAGAAGCCCAGGGAGGATAGGAGGGCTTAGAACATGGCTGGGCACTGTGGTTTCTTCCGCAGAAGTGGAGGGCATTTGCTTTACCTTGCCACAACCACTTGTGAGAGGGTCTGCACCTCAGGAAAACTGTTTACATGGGAACCCTGCTTTTCGCAAAGGGGTCTCAGGGCCGTGGGCCTCGGGTGTCCCTCCGGCTCCCCAAATCACAGGGACGAGGTGAGGGGCTTAGACTATGCCTGGGCAATGTTGTTTCTTACACCTGGGTGTGTGGCATTTTGTTTACCTGGCTACCCCCACTTGGGTAGGTTTTTCAATTGCAAGCACCTATTGTTCCTCCGAAGTCGTTTTTGCCCCAGGGGTCTCCGGGCTGTGTTCTTTGGGGTTGAACTCCTGCTAGCAAAACCGCCGGGTTGAGGGAAGGGTTCAGACTGTGCCTGGGCCCTGTGGTCTCTTCCAAGTCAGTGTATGGCATTTCCTTCCCCTTGCCACAGGCACCTGGGAGCATGTCTGCACGTGGAGAAAGACTTTCCCTTGGGAAGCCGGTTTTTGTCAAACGGGTCCCAGTGCTCTGCTCCTCTCTTTTCACTCCTGCTGTCAGAAGCCCAGGGAGGATAGGAGGGCTTAGAACATGGCTGGGCACTGTGGTTTCTTCCGGAGAAGTGGAGGGCATTTGCTTTACCTTGCCACAACCACTTGTGAGAGGGTCTGTACCTCAGGAAAACTGTTTCCGTGGGAAGCCGGCTTTTTGCAAAGGGGTCTCAGGGCCTCGGGCCTCGGCTGTCTCTCCGGCTCCCCAAATCACAGGGACGAGGTGAGGGGCTTAGACCATGCCTGGGCAATGTTGTTTCTTACACCTGGGTGTGTGGCATTTTGTTTACCCGGCTACCCCCACTTGGGATAGGTTTTCCACAGCAAGCACCTATTGTTCCTCGGAAGCCGTTTTTGCCCCAGGGGTCTCCGGGCTGTGTTCGTTGGGGTTGAACTCCTGCTAGCAAAACCGCCGGGATGAGGGAAGGGTTCAGACTGTGCCTGGGCCCTGTGGTCTCTTCCAGGTCAGTGTATGGCATTTCATTCCCCTTGCCACAGGCACCTGGGAGCATGTCTGCACGTGGAGAAAGACTTTCCCGTGGGAAGCCGGTTTTTGTCAAACGGGTCCCAGTGCTCTGCTCCTCTCTTTTCACTCCTGCTGTCAGAAGCCCAGGGAGGATAGGAGGGCTTAGAACATGGCTGGGCACTGTGGTTTCTTCCGGAGAAGTGGAGGGCATTTGCTTTACATTGCCACAACCACTTGTGAGAGGGTCTGCACCTCAGGAAAACTGTTTCCATGGGAACCCTGCTTTTCGCAAAGGGGTCTCAGGGCCGTGGGCCTCGGCTGTCCCTCCGGCTCCCCAAAGCACAGGGACGAGGTGAGGGGCTTAGACCATGTCTGGGCAATGTTGTTTCTTACACCTGGGTGTGTGGCATTTTGTTTACCTGGCTACCCCCACTTGGGATAGGTTTTCCACAGCAAGCACCTATTGTTCGTCGGAAGCCGTTTTTGCCCCAGGGGTCTCCGGGCTGTGTTCCTTGGGGTTGAACTAATGCTAGCAAAACCGCCGGGATGAGGGAAGGGTTCAGACTGTGACTGGGCCCTGTGGTCTCTTCCAGGTCAGTGTATGGCATTTCCTTCCCCTTGCCACAGGCACCTGGGAGCATGTCTGCACGTGGAGAAAGACTTTCCCGTGGGAAGCCGGTTTTTGTCAAACGGGTCCCAGTGCTCTGCTCCTCTCTTTTCACTCCTGCTGCCAGAAGCCCAGGGAGGATGGGAGGGCTTAGAACATGGCTGGGCACTGCGGTTTCTTCCAGAGAACTGGAAAGGCATTTGCTTTACCTTGCCACAACCACTTGTGAGAGGGTCTGCACCTCAGGAAAACTGTTTCCGTGGGAAGCCGGCTTTTTGCAAAGGGGTCTCAGGGCCAAGGGCCTCGGCTGTCCCTCCGGCTCCCCAAATCACAGGGACGAGGTGAGGGGCTTAGACCATGCCTTGGCAATGTTGTTTCTTACACCTGGGTGTGTGGCATTTTGTTTACCCGGCTACCCCCACTTGGGATAGGTTTTCCACAGCAAGCACCTATTGTTCCTCGGAAGCCGTTTTTGCCCCAGGGGTCTCCGGGCTGTGTTCGTTGGGGTTGAACTCCTGCTAGCAAAACCGCCGGGATGAGGGAAGGGTTCAGACTGTGCCTGGGCCCTGTGGTCTCTTCCAGGTCAGTGTATGGCATTTCCTTCCCCTTGCCACAGGCACCTGGGAGCATGTCTGCACGTGGAGAAAGACTTTCCCGTGGGAAGCCGGTTTTTGTCAAACGGGTCCCAGTGCTCTGCTCCTCTCTTTTCACTCCTGCTGCCAGAAGCCCAGGGAGGATAGGAGGGCTTAGAACATGGCTGGGCACTGTGGTTTCTTCCGGAGAAGTGGAGGGCATTTGCTTTACCTTGCCACAACCACTTGTGAGAGGGTCTGTACCTCAGGAAAACTGTTTCCGTGGGAAGCCGGCTTTTTGCAAAGGGGTCTCAGGGCCGAGGGCCTCGGCTGTCCCTCCGGCTCCCCAAATCACAGGGACGAGTTGAGGGGCTTAGACCATGCCTGGGCAATGTTGTTTCTTACACCTGGGTGTGTGGCATTTTGTTTACCCGGCTACCCCCACTTGGGATAGGTTTTCCACAGCAAGCACCTATTGTTCCTCGGAAGCCGTTTTTGCCCCAGGGGTCTCCGGGCTGTGTTCGTTGGGGTTGAACTCCTGCTTGCAAAACCGCCGGGATGAGGGAAGGGTTCAGACTGTGCCTGGGCCCTGTGGTCTCTTCCAGGTCAGTGTATGGCATTTCCTTCCCCTTGCCACAGGCACCTGGGAGCATGTCTGCACGTGGAGAAAGACTTTCCCGTGGGAAGCCGGTTTTTGTCAAACGGGTCCCAGTGCTCTGCTCCTCTCTTTTCACTCCTGCTGCCAGAAGCCCAGGGAGGATGGGAGGGCTTAGAACATGGCTGGGCACTGTGGTTTCTTCCAGACAAGTGGAGGGAATTTGCTTTACATTGCCACAACCACTTGTGAGAGGGTCTGCACCTCAGGAAAACTGTTTCCGTGGGAAGCCGGCTTTTTGCAAAGGGGTCTCAGGGCCGTGGGCCTCGGGTGTCCCTCCGGCTCCCCAAATCACAGGGACGAGGTGAGGGGCTTAGACTATGCCTGGGGAATGTTGTTTCTTACACCTGGGTGTGTGGCATTTTGTTTACCTGGCTACCCGCACTTGGGATAGGTTTTTCAACTGCAAGCACCTATTGTTCGTCGGAAGCCGTTTTTGCCCCAGGGGTCTCCGGGCTGTGTTCCTTGGGGTTGAACTCCTGCTAGCAAAACCGCCGGGATGAGGGAAGGGTTCAGACGGTGCCTGGGTCCTGTGGTCTCTTCCAGGTCAGTGTATGGCATTTCCTTCCCCTTGCCACAGGCACCTGGGAGCATGTCTGAACGTGGAGAAAGACTTTCCCTTGGGAAGCCGGTTTTTGTCAAACGGGTCCCAGTGCTCTGCTCCTCTCTTTTCACTCCTGCTGTCAGAAGCCCAGGGAGGATAGGAGGGCTTAGAATATGGCTGGGCACTGTGGTATCTTCCGGAGAAGTGGAGGGCATTTGCTTTACCTTGCCACAACCACTTGTGAGAGGGTCTGTACCTCAGGAAAACTGTTTCCGTGGGAAGCCGGCTTTTTGCAAAGGGGTCTCAGGGCCTCGGGCCTCGGCTGTCCCTCCGGCTCCCCAAATCACAGGGACGAGGTGAGGGGCTTAGACCATGCCTGGGCAATGTTGTTTCTTACACCTGGGTGTGTGGCATTTTGTTTACCCGGCTACCCCCACTTGGGATAGGTTTTCCACAGCAAGCACCTATTGTTCCTCGGAAGCCGTTTTTGCCCCAGGGGTCTCCGGGCTGTGTTCCTTGGGATTGAACTCCTGCTAGCAAAACCGCCGGGATGAGGGAAGGGTTCAGACTGTGCCTGGGCCCTGTGGTCTCTTCCAGGTCAGTGTATGGCATTTCATTCCCCTTGCCACAGGCACCTGGGAACATGTCTGCACGTGGAGAAAGACTTTCCCGTGGGAAGCCGGTTTTTGTCAAACGGGCCCCAGTGCTCTGCTCCTCTCTTTTCACTCCTGCTGCCAGAAGCCCAGGGAGGATGGGAGGGCTTAGAACATGGCTGGGCACTGTGGTTTCTTCCAGACAAGTGGAGGGCATTTGCTTTACATTGCCACAACCACTTGTGAGAGGGTCTGCACCTCAGGAAAACTGTTTCCATGGGAACCCTGCTTTTCGCAAAGGGGTCTCAGGGCCGTGGGCCTCGGGTGTCCCTCCGGCTCCCCAAATCACAGGGACGAGGTGAGGGGCTTAGACCATGTCTGGGCAATGTTGTTTCTTACACCTGGGTGTGTGGCATTTTGTTTTCCTGGCTACCCCCACTTGGGTAGGTTTTTCAATTGCAAGCATCTATTGTTCCTCAGAAGTCGTTTTTGCCCCAGGGGTCTCCGGGCTGTGTTCGTTGGGGTTGAACTCCTGCTAGCAAAACCGCCGGGATGAGGGTAGTGTTCAGACTGTACCTGGGCCCTGTGGTCTCTTCCAGGTCAGTGTATGGCATTTCCTTCCCCTTGCCACAGGCACCTGGGAGCATGTCTGAACGTGGAGAAAGACTTTCCCGTGGGAAGCCGGTTTTTGTCAAACGGGTCCCAGTGCTCTGCTCCTCTCTTTTCACTCCTGCTGCCAGAAGCCCAGGGAGGATGGGTGGGCTTGGAACATGGCTGGGCACTGTGGTTTCTTCCAGAGAAGTGGAAAGGCTTTTGCTTTACCTTGCCACAACCACTTGTGAGAGGGTCTGCACCTCAGGAAAACTGTTTCCGTGGGAAGCCGGCTTTTTGCAAAGGGGTCTCAGGGCCGAGGGCCTCGGCTGTCCCTCCGGCTCCCCAAATCACAGGGACGAGTTGAGGGGCTTAGACCATGCCTGGGCAATGTTGTTTCTTACACCTGGGTGTGTGGCATTTTGTTTACCCGGCTACCCCCACTTGGGATAGGTTTTCCACAGCAAGCACCTATTGTTCGTCGGAAGCCGTTTTTGCCCCAGGGGTCTCCGGGCTGTGTTCGTTGGGGTTGAACTCCTGCTAGCAAAACCGCCGGGATGAGGGAAGGGTTCAGACTGTGCCTGGGCCCTGTGGTCTCTTCCAGGTCAGTGTATGGCATTTCCTTCCCCTTGCCACAGGCACCTGGGAGCATGTCTGCACGTGGAGAAAGACTTTCCCGTGGGAAGCCGGTTTTTGTCAAACGGGTCCCAGTGCTCTGCTCCTCTCTTTTCACTCCTGCTGCCAGAAGCCCAGGGAGGATGGGAGGGCTTAGAACATGGCTGGGCACTGTGGTTTCTTCCGGAGAAGTGGAGGGCATTTGCTTTACCTTGCCACAACCACTTGTGAGAGGGTCTGCACCTCAGGAAAACTGTTTCCGTGGGAAGCCTGCTTTTCGCAAAGGGGTCTCAGGGTAATGGGCCTCGGGTGTCCCTCCGGCTCCCCAAATCACAGGGACGAGGTGAGGGGCTTAGACTATGCCCGGGCAATGTTGTTTCTTACACCTGGGTGTGTGGCATTTTGTTTACCTGGCTACCCGCACTTGGGATAGGTTTTTCAACTGCAAGCACCTATTGTTCGTCGGAAGCCGTTTTTGCACCAGTGGTCTCCGGGCTGTGTTCGTTGGGGTTGAACTCCTGCTAGCAAAACCGCCGGGATGAGGGAAGGGTTCAGACGGTGCCTGGGTCCTGTGGTCTCTTCCCGGTCAGTGTATGGCATTTCCTTCCCCTTGCCACAGGCACCTGGGAGCATGTCTGCACGTGGAGAAAGACTTTCCGGTGGGAAGCCGGTTTTTGTCAAACGGGTCCCAGTGCTCTGCTCCTCTCTTTTCACTCCTGCTGCCAGAAGCCCAGGGAGGATAGGAGGGCTTAGAACATGGCTGGGCACTGTGGTTTCTTCCGGAGAAGTGGAGGGCATTTGCTTTACCTTGCCACAACCACTTGTGAGAGGGTCTGTACCTCAGGAAAACTGTTTCCGTGGGAAGCCGGCTTTTTGCAAAGGGGTCTCAGGGCCGAGGGCCTCGGCTGTCCCTCCGGCTCCCCAAATCACAGGGACGAGTTGAGGGGCTTAGACCATGCCTGGGCAATGTTGTTTCTTACACCTGGGTGTGTGGCATTTTGTTTACCTGGCTACCCCCACTTGGGATAGGTTTTCCACAGCAAGCACCTATTGTTCCTCGGAAGCCGTTTTTGCCCCAGGGGTCTCCGGGCTGTGTTCGTTGGGGTTGAACTCCTGCTTGCAAAACCGCCGGGATGAGGGAAGGGTTCAGACTGTGCCTGGGCCCTGTGGTCTCTTCCAGGTCAGTGTATGGCATTTCCTTCCCCTTGTCACAGGCACCTGGGAGCATGTCTGCACGTGGAGAAAGACTTTCCCGTGGGAAGCCGGTTTTTGTCAAACGGGTCCCAGTGCTCTGCTCCTCTCTTTTCACTCCTGCTGCCAGAAGCCCAGGGAGGATGGGAGGGCTTAGAACATGGCTGGTCACTGCGGTTTCTTCCAGAGAAGTGGAGGGCATTTGCTTTACCTTGCCACAACCACTTGTGAGAGGGTCTGCACCTCAGGAAAACTGTTTCCGTGGGAAGCCTGCTTTTCGCAAAGGGGTCTCAGGGCCGTGGGCCTCGGGTGTCCCTCCGGCTCCCCAAATCACAGGGACGAGGTGAGGGGCTTAGACTATGCCCGGGCAATGTTGTTTCTTACACCTGGGTGTGTGGCATTTTGTTTACCTGGCTACCCGCACTTGGGATAGGTTTTTCAACTGCAAGCACCTATTGTTCCTCGGAAGCCGTTTTTGCCCCAGGGGTCTCCGGGCTGTGTTCCTTGGTGTTGAACTCCTGCTAGCAAAACCGCCGGGATGAGGGAAGGGTTCAGACGGTGCCTGGGTCCTGTGGTCTCTTCCAGGTCAGTGTATGGCATTTCCTTCCCCTTGCCACAGGCACCTGGGAGCATGTCTGCACGTGGAGAAAGACTTTCCGGTGGGAAGCCGGTTTTTGTCAAACGGGTCCCAGTGCTCTACTCCTCTCTTTTCACTCTTGCTGCCAGAAGCCCAGGGAGGATAGGAGGGCTTAGAACATGGCTGGGCACTGTGGTTTCTTCCGGAGAAGTGGAGGGCATTTGCTTTACATTTCCACAACCACTTGTGAGAGGGTCTGCACCTCAGGAAAACTGTTTCCGTGGGAAGCCGGCTTTTTGCAAAGGGGTCTCAGGGCCGTGGGCCTCGGGTGTCCCTCCGGCTCCCCAAATCACAGGGACGAGGTGAGGGGCTTAGACTATGCCTGGGGAATGTTGTTTCTTACACCTGGGTGTGTGGCATTTTGTTTACCTGGCTACCCGCAGTTGGGATAGGTTTTACAACTGCAAGCACCTATTGTTCGTCGGAAGCTGGTTTTGCCCCAGGGGTCTCCGGGCTGTGTTCCTTGGGGTTGAACTCCTGGTAGCAAAACCGCCGGGATGAGGGACGGGTTCAGACGGTGCCTGGGTCCTGTGGTCTCTTCCAGGTCAGTGTATGGCATTTCCTTCCCCTTGCCACAGGCACCTGGGAGCATGTCTGCACGTGGAGAAAGACTTTCCGGTGGGAAGCCGGTTTTTGTCAAACGGGTCCCAGTGCTCTGCTCCTCTCTTTTCACTCCTGCTGCCAGAAGCCCAGGGAGGATAGGAGGGCTTAGAACATGGCTGGGCACTGTGGTTTCTTCCGCAGAAGTGGAGGGCATTTGCTTTACCTTGCCACAACCACTTGTGAGAGGGTCTGCACCTCAGGAAAACTGTTTACATGGGAACCCTGCTTTTCGCAAAGGGGTTTCAGGGCCGTGGGCCTCGGGTGTCCCTCCGGCTCCCCAAATCACAGGGACGAGGTGAGGGGCTTAGACTATGCCTGGGCAATGTTGTTTCTTACACCTGGGTGTGTGGCATTTTGTTTACCTGGCTACCCCCACTTGGGTAGGTTTTTCAATTGCAAGCACCTATTGTTCCTCCGAAGTCGTTT
Source organism: Ursus americanus (assembly GCF_024610735.1). Lineage (NCBI taxonomy): Eukaryota > Metazoa > Chordata > Mammalia > Carnivora > Ursidae > Ursus > Ursus americanus. The sequence continues at coordinate 35,891,337 of NC_142155.1, read as the reverse complement.
TTGCCCCAGGGGTCTCCGGGCTGTGTTCTTTGGGGTTGAACTCCTGCTAGCAAAACCGCCGGGTTGAGGGAAGGGTTCAGACTGTGCCTGGGCCCTGTGGTCTCTTCCAAGTCAGTGTATGGCATTTCCTTCCCCTTGCCACAGGCACCTGGGAGCATGTCTGCACGTGGAGAAAGACTTTCCCTTGGGAAGCCGGTTTTTGTCAAACGGGTCCCAGTGCTCTGCTCCTCTCTTTTCACTCCTGCTGTCAGAAGCCCAGGGAGGATAGGAGGGCTTAGAACATGGCTGGGCACTGTGGTTTCTTCCGGAGAAGTGGAGGGCATTTGCTTTACCTTGCCACAACCACTTGTGAGAGGGTCTGTACCTCAGGAAAACTGTTTCCGTGGGAAGCCGGCTTTTTGCAAAGGGGTCTCAGGGCCTCGGGCCTCGGCTGTCTCTCCGGCTCCCCAAATCACAGGGACGAGGTGAGGGGCTTAGACCATGCCTGGGCAATGTTGTTTCTTACACCTGGGTGTGTGGCATTTTGTTTACCCGACTACCCCCACTTGGGATAGGTTTTCCACAGCAAGCACCTATTGTTCCTCGGAAGCCGTTTTTGCCCCAGGGGTCTCCGGGCTGTGTTCGTTGGGGTTGAACTCCTGCTAGCAAAACCGCCGGGATGAGGGAAGGGTTCAGACTGTGCCTGGGCCCTGTGGTCTCTTCCAGGTCAGTGTATGGCATTTCATTCCCCTTGCCACAGGCACCTGGGAGCATGTCTGCACGTGGAGAAAGACTTTCCCGTGGGAAGCCGGTTTTTGTCAAACGGGCCCCAGTGCTCTGCTCCTCTCTTTTCACTCCTGCTGCCAGAAGCCCAGGGAGGATGCGAGGGCTTAGAACATGGCTGGGCACTGTGGTTTCTTCCGGAGAAGTGGAGGGCATTTGCTTTACATTGCCACAACCACTTGTGAGAGGGTCTGCACCTCAGGAAAACTGTTTCCATGGGAACCCTGCTTTTCGCAAAGGGGTCTCAGGGCCGTGGGCCTCGGCTGTCCCTCCGGCTCCCCAAAGCACAGGGACGAGGTGAGGGGCTTAGACCATGTCTGGGCAATGTTGTTTCTTACACCTGGGTGTGTGGCATTTTGTTTACCCTGCTACCCCCACTTGGGATAGGTTTTCCACAGCAAGCACCTATTGTTCGTCGGAAGCCGTTTTTGCCCCAGGGGTCTCCGGGCTGTGTTCGTTGGGGTTGAACTAATGCTAGCAAAACCGCCGGGATGAGGGAAGGGTTCAGACTGTGACTGGGCCCTGTGGTCTCTTCCAGGTCAGTGTATGGCATTTCCTTCCCCTTGCCACAGGCACCTGGGAGCATGTCTGCACGTGGAGAAAGACTTTCCCGTGGGAAGCCGGTTTTTGTCAAACGGGTCCCAGTGCTCTGCTCCTCTCTTTTCACTCCTGCTGCCAGAAGCCCAGGGAGGATGGGAGGGCTTAGAACATGGCTGGGCACTGCGGTTTCTTCCAGAGAAGTGGAAAGGCATTTGCTTTACCTTGCCACAACCACTTGTGAGAGGGTCTGCACCTCAGGAAAACTGTTTCCGTGGGAAGCCGGCTTTTTGCAAAGGGGTCTCAGGGCCAAGGGCCTCGGCTGTCCCTCCGGCTCCCCAAATCACAGGGACGAGGTGAGGGGCTTAGACCATGCCTTGGCAATGTTGTTTCTTACACCTGGGTGTGTGGCATTTTGTTTACCCGGCTACCCCCACTTGGGATAGGTTTTCCACAGCAAGCACCTATTGTTCCTCGGAAGCCGTTTTTGCCCCAGGGGTCTCCGGGCTGTGTTCCTTGGGGTTGAACTCCTGCTAGCAAAACCGCCGGGATGAGGGAAGGGTTCAGACTGTGCCTGGGCCCTGTGGTCTCTTCCAGGTCAGTGTATGGCATTTCCTTCCCCTTGCCACAGGCACCTGGGAGCATGTCTGCACGTGGAGAAAGACTTTCCCGTGGGAAGCCGGTTTTTGTCAAACGGGTCCCAGTGCTCTGCTCCTCTCTTTTCACTCCTGCTGCCAGAAGCCCAGGGAGGATGGGAGGGCTTAGAACATGGCTGGGCACTGTGGATTCTTCCAGACAAGTGGAGGGCATTTGCTTTACCTTGCCACAACCACTTGTGAGAGGGTCTGCACCTCAGGAAAACTGTTTCCGTGGGAAGCCGGCTTTTCGCAAAGGGGTCTCAGGGCCGTGGGCCTCGGCTGTCCCTCCGGCTCCCCAAAGCACAGGGACGAGGTGAGGGGCTTAGACCATGTCTGGGCAATGTTGTTTCTTACACCTGGGTGTGTGGCATTTTGTTTACCCGGCTACCCCCACTTGGGATAGGTTTTCCACAACAAGCACCTATTGTTCGACGGAAGCCGTTTTTGCCCCAGGGGTCTCCGGGCTGTGTTCGTTGGGGTTGAACTCCTGCTAGCAAAACCGCCAGGATGAGGGAAGGGTTCAGACTGTGCCTGGGCCCTGTGGTCTCTTCCAGGTCAGTGTATGGCATTTCATTCCCCTTGCCACAGGCACCTGGGAACATGTCTGCACGTGGAGAAAGACTTTCCCGTGGGAAGCCGGTTTTTGTCAAACGGGCCCCAGTGCTCTGCTCCTCTCTTTTCACTCCTGCTGCCAGAAGCCCAGGGAGGATGGGAGGGCTTAGAACATGGCTGGGCACTGTGGTTTCTTCCAGACAAGTGGAGGGCATTTGCTTTACATTGCCACAACCACTTGTGAGAGGGTCTGCACCTCAGGAAAACTGTTTCCATGGGAACCCTGCTTTTCGCAAAGGGGTCTCAGGGCCGTGGGCCTCGGGTGTCCCTCCGGCTCCCCAAATCACAGGGACGAGGTGAGGGGCTTAGACCATGTCTGGGCAATGTTGTTTCTTACACCTGGGTGTGTGGCATTTTGTTTTCCTGGCTACCCCCACTTGGGTAGGTTTTTCAATTGCAAGCATCTATTGTTCCTCAGAAGCCGTTTTTGCCCCAGGGGTCTCCGGGCTGTGTTCGTTGGGGTTGAACTCCTGGTAGCAAAACCGCCGGGATGAGGGTAGTGTTCAGACTGTACCTGGGCCCTGTGGTCTCTTCCAGGGCAGTGTATGGCATTTCCTTCCCCTTGCCACAGGCACCTGGGAGCATGTCTGAACGTGGAGAAAGATTTTCCCGTGGGAAGCCGGTTTTTGTCAAACGGGTCCCAGTGCTCTGCTCCTCTCTTTCACTCCTGCTGCCAGAAGCCCAGGGAGGATGGGTGGGCTTGGAACATGGCTGGGCACTGTGGTTTCTTCCAGAGAAGTGGAAAGGCTTTTGCTTTACCTTGCCACAACCACTTGTGAGAGGGTCTGCACCTCAGGAAAACTGTTTCCGTGGGAAGCCGGCTTTTTGCAAAGGGGTCTCAGGGCCGAGGGCCTCGGCTGTCCCTCCGGCTCCCCAAATCACAGGGACGAGTTGAGGGGCTTAGACCATGCCTGGGCAATGTTGTTTCTTACACCTGGGTGTGTGGCATTTTTTTTACCCGGCTACCCCCACTTGGGATAGGTTTTCCACAGCAAGCACCTATTGTTCGTCGGAAGCCGTTTTTGCCCCAGGGGTCTCCGGGCTGTGTTCGTTGGGGTTGAACTCCTGCTAGCAAAACCGCCGGGATGAGGGAAGGGTTTAGACTGTGCCTGGGCCCTGTGGTCTCTTCCAGGTCAGTGTATGGCATTTCCTTCCCCTTGCCACAGGCACCTGGGAGCATGTCTGCACGTGGAGAAAGACTTTCCCGTGGGAAGCCGGTTTTTGTCAAACGGGTCCCAGTGCTCTGCTCCTCTCTTTTCACTCCTGCTGCCAGAAGCCCAGGGAGGATGGGAGGGCTTAGAACATGGCTGGGCACTGTGGTTTCTTCCGGAGAAGTGGAGGGCATTTGCTTTACCTTGCCACAACCACTTGTGAGAGGGTCTGCACCTCAGGAAAACTGTTTCCGTGGGAAGCCTGCTTTTCGCAAAGGGGTCTCAGGGCCGTGGGCCTCGGGTGTCCCTCCGGCTCCCCAAATCACAGGGACGAGGTGAGGGGCTTAGACTATGCCCGGGCAATGTTGTTTCTTACACCTGGGTGTGTGGCATTTTGTTTACCTGGCTACCCGCACTTGGGATAGGTTTTTCAACTGCAAGCACCTATTGTTCGTCGGAAGCCGTTTTTGCACCAGTGGTCTCCGGGCTGTGTTCGTTGGGGTTGAACTCCTGCTAGCAAAACCGCCGGGATGAGGGAAGGGTTCAGACGGTGCCTGGGTCCTGTGGTCTCTTCCCGGTCAGTGTATGGCATTTCCTTCCCCTTGCCACAGGCACCTGGGAGCATGTCTGCACGTGGAGAAAGACTTTCCGGTGGGAAGCCGGTTTTTGTCAAACGGGTCCCAGTGCTCTGCTCCTCTCTTTTCACTCCTGCTGCCAGAAGCCCAGGGAGGATAGGAGGGCTTAGAACATGGCTGGGCACTGTGGTTTCTTCTGGAGAAGTGGAGGGCATTTGCTTTACCTTGCCACAACCACTTGTGAGAGGGTCTGTACCTCAGGAAAACTGTTTCCGTGGGAAGCCGGCTTTTTGCAAAGGGGTCTCAGGGCCGAGGGCCTCGGCTGTCCCTCCGGCTCCCCAAATCACAGGGACGAGTTGAGGGGCTTAGACCATGCCTGGGCAATGTTGTTTCTTACACCTGGGTGTGTGGCATTTTGTTTACCCGGCTACCCCCACTTGGGATAGGTTTTCCACAGCAAGCACCTATTGTTCGTCGGAAGCCGTTTTTGCCCCAGGGGACTCCGGGCTGTGTTCCTTGGGGTTGAACTCCTGCTTGCAAAACCGCCGGGATGAGGGAAGGGTTCAGACTGTGCCTGGGCCCTGTGGTCTCTTCCAGGTCAGTGTATGGCATTTCCTTCCCCTTGCCACAGGCACCTGGGAGCATGTCTGCACGTGGAGAAAGACTTTCCCGTGGGAAGCCGGTTTTTGTCAAACGGGTCCCAGTGCTCTGCTCCTCTCTTTTCACTCCTGCTGCCAGAAGCCCAGGGAGGATGGGAGGGCTTAGAACATGGCTGGGCACTGTGGTTTCTTCCAGACAAGTGGAGGGAATTTGCTTTACATTTCCACAACCACTTGTGAGAGGGTCTGCACCTCAGGAAAACTGTTTCCGTGGGAAGCCAGCTTTTTGCAAAGGGGTCTCAGGGCCGTGGGCCTCGGGTGTCCCTCCGGCTCCCCAAATCACAGGGACGAGGTGAGGGGCTTAGACTATGCCTGGGGAATGTTGTTTCTTACACCTGGGTGTGTGGCATTTTGTTTACCTGGCTACCCGCAGTTGGGATAGGTTTTACAACTGCAAGCACCTATTGTTCGTCGGAAGCCGGTTTTGCCCCAGGGGTCTCCGGGCTGTGTTCCTTGGGGTTGAACTCCTGCTAGCAAAACCGCCGGGATGAGGGACGGGTTCAGACGGTGCCTGGGTCCTGTGGTCTCTTCCAGGTCAGTGTATGGCATTTCCTTCCCCTTGCCACAGGCACCTGGGAGCATGTCTGCACGTGGAGAAAGACTTTCCGGTGGGAAGCCGGTTTTTGTCAAACGGGTCCCAGTGCTCTGCTCCTCTCTTTTCACTCCTGCTGCCAGAAGCCCAGGGAGGATAGGAGGGCTTAGAACATGGCTGGGCACTGTGGTTTCTTCCGCAGAAGTGGAGGGCATTTGCTTTACCTTGCCACAACCACTTGTGAGAGGGTCTGCACCTCAGGAAAACTGTTTACATGGGAACCCTGCTTTTCGCAAAGGGGTCTCAGGGCCGTGGGCCTCGGGTGTCCCTCCGGCTCCCCAAATCACAGGGACGAGGTGAGGGGCTTAGACTATGCCTGGGCAATGTTGTTTCTTACACCTGGGTGTGTGGCATTTTGTTTACCTGGCTACCCCCACTTGGGTAGGTTTTTCAATTGCAAGCACCTATTGTTCCTCCGAAGTCGTTTTTGCCCCAGGGGTCTCCGGGCTGTGTTCTTTGCGGTTGAACTCCTGCTAGCAAAACCGCCGGGTTGAGGGAAGGGTTCAGACTGTGCCTGGGCCCTGTGGTCTCTTCCAAGTCAGTGTATGGCATTTCCTTCCCCTTGCCACAGGCACCTGGGAGCATGTCTGCACGTGGAGAAAGACTTTCCCTTGGGAAGCCGGTTTTTGTCAAACGGGTCCCAGTGCTCTGCTCCTCTCTTTTCACTCCTGCTGTCAGAAGCCCAGGGAGGATAGGAGGGCTTAGAACATGGCTGGGCACTGTGGTTTCTTCCGGAGAAGTGGAGGGCATTTGCTTTACATTGCCACAACCACTTGTGAGAGGGTCTGCACCTCAGGAAAACTGTTTCCATGGGAACCCTGCTTTTCGCAAAGGGGTCTCAGGGCCGTGGGCCTCGGCTGTCCCTCCGGCTCCCCAAAGCACAGGGACGAGGTGAGGGGCTTAGACCATGTCTGGGCAATGTTGTTTCTTACACCTGGGTGTGTGGCATTTTGTTTACCTGGCTACCCCCACTTGGGATAGGTTTTCCACAGCAAGCACCTATTGTTCGTCGGAAGCCGTTTTTGCCCCAGGGGTCTCCGGGCTGTGTTCGTTGGGGTTGAACTAATGCTAGCAAAACCGCCGGGATGAGGGAAGGGTTCAGACTGTGACTGGGCCCTGTGGTCTCTTCCAGGTCAGTGTATGGCATTTCCTTCCCCTTGCCACAGGCACCTGGGAGCATGTCTGCACGTGGAGAAAGACTTTCCCGTGGGAAGCCGGTTTTTGTCAAACGGGTCCCAGTGCTCTGCTCCTCTCTTTTCACTCCTGCTGCCAGAAGCCCAGGGAGGATGGGAGGGCTTAGAACATGGCTGGGCACTGCGGTTTCTTCCAGAGAAGTGGAAAGGCATTTGCTTTACCTTGCCACAACCACTTGTGAGAGGGTCTGCACCTCAGGAAAACTGTTTCCGTGGGAAGCCGGCTTTTTGCAAAGGGGTCTCAGGGCCGAGGGCCTCGGCTGTCCCTCCGGCTCCCCAAATCACAGGGACGAGGTGAGGGGCTTAGACCATGCCTGGGCAATGTTGTTTCTTACACCTGGGTGTGTGGCATTTTGTTTACCCGGCTACCCCCACTTGGGATAGGTTTTCCACAGCAAGCACCTATTGTTCCTCGGAAGCCGTTTTTGCCCCAGGGGTCTCCGGGCTGTGTTCGTTGGGGTTGAACTCCTGCTAGCAAAACCGCCGGGATGAGGGAAGGGTTCAGACTGTGCCTGGGCCCTGTGGTCTCTTCCAGGTCAGTGTATGGCATTTCCTTCCCCTTGCCACAGGCACCTGGGAGCATGTCTGCACGTGGAGAAAGACTTTCCCGTGGGAAGCCGGTTTTTGTCAAACGGGTCCCAGTGCTCTGCTCCTCTCTTTTCACTCCTGCTGCCAGAAGCCCAGGGAGGATGGGAGGGCTTAGAACATGGCTGGGCACTGTGGATTCTTCCAGACAAGTGGAGGGCATTTGCTTTACCTTGCCACAACCACTTGTGAGAGGGTCTGCACCTCAGGAAAACTGTTTCCGTGGGAAGCCGGCTTTTCGCAAAGGGGTCTCAGGGCCGTGGGCCTCGGCTGTCCCTCCGGCTCCCCAAAGCACAGGGACGAGGTGAGGGGCTTAGACCATGTCTGGGCAATGTTGTTTCTTACACCTGGGTGTGTGGCATTTTGTTTACCCGGCTACCCCCACTTGGGATAGGTTTTCCACAGCAAGCACCTATTGTTCGTCGGAAGCCGTTTTTGCCCCAGGGGTCTCCGGGCTGTGTTCGTTGGGGTTGAACTCCTGCTTGCAAAACCGCCGGGATGAGGGAAGGGTTAAGACGGTGCCTGGGTCCTGTGGTCTCTTCCAGGTCAGTGTATGGCATTTCCTTCCCCTTGCCACAGGCACCTGGGAGCATGTCTGCACGTGGAGAAAGACTTTCCCGTGGGAAGCCGGTTTTTGTCAAACGGGTCCCAGTGCTCTGCTCCTCTCTTTTCACTCCTGCTGCCAGAAGCCCAGGGAGGATAGGAGGGCTTAGAACATGGCTGGGCACTGTGGTTTCTTCCGGAGAAGTGGAGGGCATTTGCTTTACCTTGCCACAACCACTTGTGAGAGGGTCTGTACCTCAGGAAAACTGTTTCCGTGGGAAGCCGGCTTTTTGCAAAGGGGTCTCAGGGCCGAGGGCCTCGGCTGTCCCTCCGGCTCCCCAAATCACAGGGACGAGTTGAGGGGCTTAGACCATGCCTGGGCAATGTTGTTTCTTACACCTGGGTGTGTGGCATTTTGTTTACCCGGCTACCCCCACTTGGGATAGGTTTTCCACAGCAAGCACCTATTGTTCCTCGGAAGCCGTTTTTGCCCCAGGGGTCTCCGGGCTGTGTTCGTTGGGGTTGAACTCCTGCTTGCAAAACCGCCGGGATGAGGGAAGGGTTCAGACTGTGCCTGGGCCCTGTGGTCTCTTCCAGGTCAGTGTATGGCATTTCCTTCCCCTTGCCACAGGCACCTGGGAGCATGTCTGCACGTGGAGAAAGACTTTCCCGTGGGAAGCCGGTTTTTGTCAAACGGGTCCCAGTGCTCTGCTCCTCTCTTTTCACTCCTGCTGCCAGAAGCCCAGGGAGGATGGGAGGGCTTAGAACATGGCTGGGCACTGTAGTTTCTTCCAGACAAGTGGAGGGAATTTGCTTTACATTGCCACAACCACTTGTGAGAGGGTCTGCACCTCAGGAAAACTGTTTCCGTGGGAAGCCGGCTTTTTGCAAAGGGGTCTCAGGGCCGTGGGCCTCGGGTGTCCCTCCGGCTCCCCAAATCACAGGGACGAGGTGAGGGGCTTAGACTATGCCTGGGGAATGTTGTTTCTTACACCTGGGTGTGTGGCATTTTGTTTACCTGGCTACCCGCACTTGGGATAGGTTTTTCAACTGCAAGCACCTATTGTTCGTCGGAAGCCGTTTTTGCCCCAGGGGTCTCCGGGCTGTGTTCCTTGGGGTTGAACTCCTGCTAGCAAAACCGCCGGGATGAGGGAAGGGTTCAGACGGTGCCTGGGTCCTGTGGTCTCTTCCAGGTCAGTGTATGGCATTTCCTTCCCCTTGCCACAGGCACCTGGGAGCATGTCTGAACGTGGAGAAAGACTTTCCCTTGGGAAGCCGGTTTTTGTCAAACGGGTCCCAGTGCTCTGCTCCTCTCTTTTCACTCCTGCTGTCAGAAGCCCAGGGAGGATAGGAGGGCTTAGAATATGGCTGGGCACTGTGGTTTCTTCCGGAGAAGTGGAGGGCATTTGCTTTACCTTGCCACAACCACTTGTGAGAGGGTCTGTACCTCAGGAAAACTGTTTCCGTGGGAAGCCGGCTTTTTGCAAAGGGGTCTCAGGGCCTCGGGCCTCGGCTGTCCCTCCGGCTCCCCAAATCACAGGGACGAGGTGAGGGGCTTAGACCATGCCTGGGCAATGTTGTTTCTTACACCTGGGTGTGTGGCATTTTGTTTACCCGGCTACCCCCACTTGGGATAGGTTTTCCACAGCAAGCACCTATTGTTCCTCGGAAGCCGTTTTTGCCCCAGGGTTCTCCGGGCTGTGTTCCTTGGGATTGAACTCCTGCTAGGAAAACCGCCGGGATGAGGGAAGGGTTCAGACTGTGCCTGGGCCTTGTGGTCTCTTCCAGGTCAGTGTATGGCATTTCATTCCCCTTGCCACAGGCACCTGGGAACATGTCTGCACGTGGAGAAAGACTTTCCCGTGGGAAGCCGGTTTTTGTCAAACGGGCCCCAGTGCTCTGCTCCTCTCTTTTCACTCCTGCTGCCAGAAGCCCAGGGAGGATGGGAGGGCTTAGAACATGGCTGGGCACTGTGGTTTCTTCCAGACAAGTGGAGGGCATTTGCTTTACATTGCCACAACCACTTGTGAGAGGGTCTGCACCTCAGGAAAACTGTTTCCATGGGAACCCTGCTTTTCGCAAAGGGGTCTCAGGGCCGTGGGCCTCGGGTGTCCCTCCGGCTCCCCAAAGCACAGGGACGAGGTGAGGGGCTTAGACCATGTCTGGGCAATGTTGTTTCTTACACCTGGGTGTGTGGCATTTTGTTTACCTGGCTACCCCCACTTGGGTAGGTTTTTCAATTGCAAGCATCTATTGTTCCTCAGAAGTCGTTTTTGCCCCAGGGGTCTCCGGGCTGTGTTCGTTGGGGTTGAACTCCTGCTAGCAAAACCGCCGGGATGAGGGTAGTGTTCAGACTGTACCTGGGCCCTGTGGTCTCTTCCAGGTCAGTGTATGGCATTTCCTTCCCCTTGCCACAGGCACCTGGGAGCATGTCTGCACGTGGAGAAAGACTTTCCCGTGGGAAGCCGGTTTTTGTCAAACGGGTCCCAGTGCTCTGCTCCTCTCTTTTCACTCCTGCTGCCAGAAGCCCAGGGAGGATGGGTGGGCTTGGAACATGGCTGGGCACTGTGGTTTCTTCCAGAGAAGTGGAAAGGCTTTTGCTTTACCTTGCCACAACCACTTGTGAGAGGGTCTGCACCTCAGGAAAACTGTTTCCGTGGGAAGCCGGCTTTTTGCAAAGGGGTCTCAGGGCCGAGGGCCTCGGCTGTCCCTCCGGCTCCCCAAATCACAGGGACGAGTTGAGGGGCTTAGACCATGCCTGGGCAATGTTGTTTCTTACACCTGGGTGTGTGGCATTTTGTTTACCCGGCTACCCCCACTTGGGATAGGTTTTCCACAGCAAGCACCTATTGTTCGTCGGAAGCCGTTCTTGCCCCAGGGGTCTCCGGGCTGTGTTCGTTGGGGTTGAACTCCTGCTAGCAAAACCGCCGGGATGAGGGAAGGGTTCAGACTGTGCCTGGGCCCTGTGGTCTCTTCCAGGTCAGTGTATGGCATTTCCTTCCCCTTGCCACAGGCACCTGGGAGCATGTCTGCACGTGGAGAAAGACTTTCCCGTGGGAAGCCGGTTTTTGTCAAACGGGTCCCAGTGCTCTGCTCCTCTCTTTTCACTCCTGCTGCCAGAAGCCCAGGGAGGATGGGAGGGCTTAGAACATGGCTGGGCACTGTGGTTTCTTCCGGAGAAGTGGAGGGCATTTGCTTTACCTTGCCACAACCACTTGTGAGAGGGTCTGCACCTCAGGAAAACTGTTTCCGTGGGAAGCCGGCTTTTTGCAAAGGGGTCTCAGGGTAATGGGCCTCGGCTGTCCCTCCGGCTCCCCAAAGCACAGGGACGAGGTGAGGGGCTTAGACCATGCCTGGGCAATGTTGTTTCTTACACCTGGGTGTGTGGCATTTTGTTTACCCAGCTACCCCCACTTCGGATAGGTTTTTCAACTGCAAGCACCTATTGTTCGTCGGAAGCCGTTTTTGCCCCAGAGGTCTCCGGACTGTGTTCGTTGGGGTTGAACTCCTGCTAGCAAAACGGCCGGGATAGGGAAGGGTTCAGACGGTGCCTGGGTCCTATGGTCTCTTCCAGGTCAGTGTATGGCATTTCCTTCCCCTTGCCACAGGCACCTGGGAGCATGTCTGCACGTGGAGAAAGGCTTTCCCGTGGGAAGCCGGTTTTTGTCAAACGGGTCCCAGTGCTCTGCTCCTCTCTTTTCACTCCTGCTGCCAGAAGCCCAGGGAGGATAGGAGGGCTTAGAACATGGCTGGGCACTGTGGTTTCTTCCGGAGAAGTGGAGGGCATTTGCTTTACCTTGCCACAACCACTTGTGAGAGGGTCTGCACCTCAGGAAAACTGTTTCCGTGGGAAGCCGGCTTTTTGCAAAGGGGTCTCAGGGTAATGGGCCTCGGCTGTCCCTCCGGCTCCCCAAAGCACAGGGACGAGGTGAGGGGCTTAGACCATGTCTGGGCAATGTTGTTTCTTACACCTGGGTGTGTGGCATTTTGTTTATCCGGCTACCCCCACTTCGGATAGTTTTTCCACAGCAAGCACCTATTGTTCGTCGGAAGCCGTTTTTGCCCCAGGGGTCTCCGGGCTGTGTTCGTTGGGGTTGAACTCCTGCTAGCAAAACCGCCGGGATGAGGGAAGGGTTCAGACTGTGCCTGGGCCCTGTGGTCTCTTCCAGGTCAGTGTATGGCATTTCCTTCCCCTTGCCACAGGCACCTGGGAGCATGTCTGCACGTGGAGAAAGACTTTCCCGTGGGAAGCCGGTTTTTGACAAACGGGTCCCAGTGCTCTGCTCCTCTCTTTTCACTCTTGCTGCCAGAAGCCCAGGGAGGATGGGAGGGCTTAGAACATGGCTGGGCACTGTGGTTTCTTCCGGAGAAGTGGAGGGCATTTGCTTTACCTTGCCACAACCACTTGTGAGAGGGTCTGTACCTCAGGAAAACTGTTTCCGTGGGAAGCCGGCTTTTTGCAAAGGGGCCTCAGGGCCTCGGACCTCGGCTGTCCCTCCGGCTCCCCAAATCACAGGGACGAGGTGAGGGGCTTAGACCATGCCTGGGCAATGTTGTTTCTTACACCTGGGTGTGTGGCATTTTGTTTACCCGGCTACCCCCACTTGGGATAGGTTTTCCACAGCAAGCACCTATTGTTCGTCGGAAGCCGTTTTTGCCCCAGGGGTCTCCGGGCTGTGTTCGTTGGGGTTGAACTCCTGCTAGCAAAACCGCAGGGATGAGGGAAGGGTTCAGACGGTGCCTTGGCCCTGTGGTCTCTTCCAGGTCAGTGTATGGCATTTCCTTCCCCTTGCCACAGGCACCTGGGAGCATGTCTGCACGTGGAGAAAGACTTTCCCGTGGGAAGCCGGTTTTTGTCAAACGGGTCCCAGTGCTCTGCTCCTCTCTTTTCACTCCTGCTGCCAGAAGCCCAGGGAGGATGGGAGGGCTTAGAACATGGCTGGGCACTGTGGTTTCTTCCAGAGAAGTGGAGGGCATTTGCTTTACCTTGCCACAACCACTTGTGAGAGGGTCTGCACCTCAGGAAAACTGTTTCCGTGGGAAGCCGGCTTTTTGCAAAGGGGTCTCAGGGTAATGGGCCTCTTCTGTCCCTCCGGCTCCCCAAAGCACAGGGACGAGGTGAGGGGCTTAGACCATGCCTGGGCAATGTTGTTTCTTACACCTGGGTGTGTGGCATTTTGTTTACCCGGCTACCCCCACTTGGGATAGGTTTTCCACAGCAAGCACCTATTGTTCGTCGGAAGCCGTTTTTGCCCCAGGGGTCTCCGGGCTGTGTTCCTTGGGGTTGAACTCCTGCTAGCAAAACCGCCAGGATGAGGGAAGGGTTCAGACGGTGCCTGGGTCCTGTGGTCTCTTCCAGGTCAGTGTATGGCATTTCCTTCCCCTTGCCACAGGCACCTGGGAGCATGTCTGCACGTGGAGAAAGACTTTCCCGTGGGAAGCCGGTTTTTGTCAAACGGGTCCCAGTGCTCTGCTCCTCTCTTTTCACTCCTGCTGCCAGAAGCCCAGGGAGGGTAGGAGGGCTTAGAACATGGCTGGGCACTGTGGTTTCTTCCGGAGAAGTGGAGGGCATTTGCTTTACCTTGCCACAACCACTTGTGAGAGGGTCTGCACCTCAGGAAAACTGTTTCCGTGGGAAGCCGGCTTTTTGCAAAGGGGTCTCAGGGTAATGGGCCTCGGCTGTCCCTCCGGCTCCCCAAAGCACATGGACGAGGTGAGGGGCTTAGACCATGCCTGGGCAATGTTGTTTCTTACACCTGGGTGTGTGGCATTTTGTTTACCCGGCTACCCCCACTTGGGATAGGTTTTCCACAGCAAGCACCTATTGTTCGTCTGAAGCCGTTTTTGCACCAGTGGTCACCGGGCTGTGTTCGTTGGGGTTGAACTCCTGCTAGCAAAACCGCCGGGATGAGTAAAGGGTTCAGACGGTGCCTGGGTCCTGTGGTCTCTTCCAGGTCAGTGTATGGCATTTCCTTCCCCTTGCCACAGGCACCTGGGAGCATGTCTGCACGTGGAGAAAGGCTTTCCGGTGGGAAGCCGGTTTTTGTCAAACGGGTCCCAGTGCTCTGCTCCTCTCTTTTCACTCTTGCTGCCAGAAGCCCAGGGAGGATAGGAGGGCTTAGAACATGGCTGGGCACTGCGGTTTCTTCCAGAGAAGTGGAGGGCATTTGCTTTACCTTGCCACAACCACTTGTGAGAGGGTCTGTACCTCAGGAAAACTGTATCCGTGGGAAGCCGGCTTTTTGCAAAGGGGTCTCAGGGCCGAGGGCCTCGGGTGTCCCTCCGGCTCCCCAAATCACAGGGACGAGGTGAGGGGCTTAGACCATGTCTGGGCAATGTTGTTTCTTACACCTGGGTGTGTGGCATTTTGTTTACCTGGCTACCCCCACTTGGGATAGGTTTTTCCACCGCAAGCACCTCTTGTTCGTCGGAAGCCGTTTTTGCCCCAGGGGTCTCCGGGCTGTGTTCCTTGGGGTTGAACTCCTGCTAGCAAAACCGCCGGGTTGAGGGAAGGGTTCAGACTGTGCCTGGGCCCTGTGGTCTCTTCCAAGTCAGTGTATGGCATTTCCTTCCCCTTGCCACAGGCACCTGGGAGCATGTCTGCACGTGGAGAAAGACTTTCCTGTGGGAAGCCGGTTTTTGTCAAATGGGTCCCAGTGCTCTGCTCCTCTCTTTTCACTCCTGCTGCCAGAAGCCCGGGGAGGATGGGTGGGCTTGGAACATGGCTGGGCACTGTGGTTTCTTCCAGAGAAGTGGAAAGGCATTTGCTTTACCTTGCCACAACCACTTGTGAGAGGGTCTGCACCTCAGGAAAACTGTTTCCGTGGGAAGCCGGCTTTTTGCAAAGGGGTCTCAGGGCCTCGGGCCTCGGGTGTCCCTCCGGCTCCCCAAATCACAGGGACGAGGTGAGGGGCTTAGACTATGCCTGGGCAATGTTGTTTCTTACACCTGGGAGTGTGGCATTTTGTTTACCTGGCTACCCGCACTTGGGATAGGTTTTTCAACTGCAAGCACCTATTGTTCGTCGGAAGCCGTTTTTGCCCCAGGGGACTCCGGGCTGTGTTCCTTGGGGTTGAACTCCTGCTAGCAAAACCGCCGGGATGAGGGAAGGGTTCAGACTGTGCCTGGGCCCTGTGGTCTCTTCCAGGTCAGTGTATGGCATTTCCTTCCCCTTGCCACAGGCACCTGGGAGCATGTCTGCACGTGGAAAAAGACTTTCCCATGGGAAGCCGGTTTTTGTCAAACGGGTCCCAGTGCTCTGCTCCTCTCTTTTCACTCCTGCTGCCAGAAGCCCAGGGAGGATGGGAGGGCTTAGAACATGGCTGGGCACTGTGGTTTCTTCCAGAGATGTGGAGGGCATTTGCTTTACCTTGCCACAACCACTCGTGAGAGGGTCTGCACCTCAGGAAAACTGTTTCCGTGGGAAGCCGGCTTTTTGCAAAGGGGTCTCAGGGCCGTGGGCCTCGGCTGTCCCTCCGGCTCCCCAAAGCACAGGGACGAGGTGAGGGGCTTAGACCATGCCTGGGCAATGTTGTGTCTTACACCTGGGTGTGTGGCATTTTGTTGACCCGGCTACCCCCACGTGGGATAGGTTTTCCACAGCAAGCACCTATTGTTCGTCGGAAGCCGTTTTTGCCCCAGGGGTCTCCGGGCTGTGTTCCTTGGGGTTGAACTCCTGCTAGCAAAACCGCCAGGATGAGGGAAGGGTTCAGACGGTGCCTGGGTCCTGTGGTCTCTTCCAGGTCAGTGTATGGCATTTCCTTCCCCTTGCCACAGGCACCTGGGAGCATGTCTGCACGTGGAGAAAGACTTTCCCGTGGGAAGCCGGTTTTTGTCAAACGGGTCCCAGTGCTCTGCTCCTCTCTTTTCACTCCTGCTGCCAGAAGCCCAGGGAGGGTAGGAGGGCTTAGAACATGGCTGGGCACTGTGGTTTCTTCCGGAGAAGTGGAGGGCATTTGCTTTACCTTGCCACAACCACTTGTGAGAGGGTCTGCACCTCAGGAAAACTGTTTCCGTGGGAAGCCGGCTTTTCGCAAAGGGGTCTCAGGGCCGTGGGCCTCGGCTGTCCCTCCGGCTCCCCAAAGCACAGGGACGAGGTGAGGGGCTTAGACCATGTCTGGGCAATGTTGTTTCTTACACCTGGGTGTGTGGCATTTTGTTTACCCGGCTACCCCCACTTGGGATAGGTTTTCCACAACAAGCACCTATTGTTCGTCGGAAGCCGTTTTTGCCCCAGGGGTCTCCGGGCTGTGTTCCTTGGGGTTGAACTCCTGCTAGCAAAACCGCCGGGATGAGGGAAGGGTTCAGACTGTGCCTGGGCCCTGTGGTCTCTTCCAGGTCAGTGTATGGCATTTCATTCCCCTTGCCACAGGCACCTGGGAGCATGTCTGCACGTGGAGAAAGACTTTCCCGTGGGAAGCCGGTTTTTGTCAAACGGGCCCCAGTGCTCTGCTCCTCTCTTTTCACTCCTGCTGCCAGAAGCCCAGGGAGGATGGGAGGGCTTAGAACATGGCTGGGCACTGTGGTTTCTTCCAGACAAGTGGAGGGCATTTGCTTTACATTGCCACAACCACTTGTGAGAGGGTCTGCACCTCAGGAAAACTGTTTCCATGGGAACCCTGCTTTTCGCAAAGGGGTCTCAGGGCCGTGGGCCTCGGGTGTCCCTCCGGCTCCCCAAAGCACAGGGACGAGGTGAGGGGCTTAGACCATGTCTGGGCAATGTTGTTTCTTACACCTGGGTGTGTGGCATTTTGTTTACCTGGCTACCCCCACTTGGGTAAGTTTTTCAATTGCAAGCACCTATTGTTCCTCAGAAGTCGTTTTTGCCCCAGGGGTCTCCGGGCTGTGTTCATTGGGGTTGAACTCCTGCTAGCAAAACCGCCGGGATGAGGGAAGTGTTCAGACTGTACCTGGGCCCTGTGGTCTCTTCCAGGTCAGTGTATGGCATTTCCTTCCCCTTGCCACAGGCACCTGGGAGCATGTCTGCACGTGGAGAAAGACTTTCCCGTGGGAAGCCGGTTTTTGTCAAACGGGTCCCAGTGCTCTGCTCCTCTCTTTTCACTCCTGCTGCCAGAAGCCCAGGGAGGATGGGTGGGCTTGGAACATGGCTGGGCACTGTGGTTTCTTCCAGAGAAGTGGAAAGGCATTTGCTTTACCTTGCCACAACCACTTGTGAGAGGGTCTGCACCTCAGGAAAACTGTTTCCGTGGGAAGCCGGCTTTTTGCAAAGGGGTCTCAGGGTAATGGGCCTCGGCTGTCCCTCCGGCTCCCCAAAGCACAGGGACGAGGTGAGGGGCTTAGACCATGTCTGGGCAATGTTGTTTCTTACACCTGGGTGTGTGGCATTTTGTTTACCTGGCTACCCGCAGTTGGGATAGGTTTTACAACTGCAAGCACCTATTGTTCGTCGGAAGCCGGTTTTGCCCCAGGGGTCTCCGGGCTGTGTTCCTTGGGGTTGAACTCCTGCTAGCAAAACCGCCGGGATGAGGGACGGGTTCAGACGGTGCCTGGGTCCTGTGGTCTCTTCCAGGTCAGTGTATGGCATTTCCTTCCCCTTGCCACAGGCACCTGGGAGCATGTCTGCACGTGGAGAAAGACTTTCCGGTGGGAAGCCGGTTTTTGTCAAACGGGTCCCAGTGCTCTGCTCCTCTCTTTTCACTCCTGCTGCCAGAAGCCCAGGGAGGATAGGAGGGCTTAGAACATGGCTGGGCACTGTGGTTTCTTCCGCAGAAGTGGAGGGCATTTGCTTTACCTTGCCACAACCACTTGTGAGAGGGTCTGCACCTCAGGAAAACTGTTTACATGGGAACCCTGCTTTTCGCAAAGGGGTCTCAGGGCCGTGGGCCTCGGGTGTCCCTCCGGCTCCCCAAATCACAGGGACGAGGTGAGGGGCTTAGACTATGCCTGGGCAATGTTGTTTCTTACACCTGGGTGTGTGGCATTTTGTTTACCTGGCTACCCCCACTTGGGTAGGTTTTTCAATTGCAAGCACCTATTGTTCCTCCGAAGTCGTTTTTGCCCCAGGGGTCTCCGGGCTGTGTTCTTTGGGGTTGAACTCCTGCTAGCAAAACCGCCGGGTTGAGGGAAGGGTTCAGACTGTGCCTGGGCCCTGTGGTCTCTTCCAAGTCAGTGTATGGCATTTCCTTCCCCTTGCCACAGGCACCTGGGAGCATGTCTGCACGTGGAGAAAGACTTTCCCTTGGGAAGCCGGTTTTTGTCAAACGGGTCCCAGTGCTCTGCTCCTCTCTTTTCACTCCTGCTGTCAGAAGCCCAGGGAGGATAGGAGGGCTTAGAACATGGCTGGGCACTGTGGTTTCTTCCGGAGAAGTGGAGGGCATTTGCTTTACCTTGCCACAACCACTTGTGAGAGGGTCTGTACCTCAGGAAAACTGTTTCCGTGGGAAGCCGGCTTTTTGCAAAGGGGTCTCAGGGCCGAGGGCCTCGGCTGTCCCTCCGGCTCCCCAAATCACAGGGACGAGTTGAGGGGCTTAGACCATGCCTGGGCAATGTTGTTTCTTACACCTGGGTGTGTGGCATTTTGTTTACCCGGCTACCCCCACTTGGGATAGGTTTTCCACAGCAAGCACCTATTGTTCCTCGGAAGCCGTTTTTGCCCCAGGGGTCTCCGGGCTGTGTTCGTTGGGGTTGAACTCCTGCTTGCAAAACCGCCGGGATGAGGGAAGGGTTCAGACTGTGCCTGGGCCCTGTGGTCTCTTCCAGGTCAGTGTATGGCATTTCCTTCCCCTTGTCACAGGCACCTGGGAGCATGTCTGCACGTGGAGAAAGACTTTCCCGTGGGAAGCCGGTTTTTGTCAAACGGGTCCCAGTGCTCTGCTCCTCTCTTTTCACTCCTGCTGCCAGAAGCCCAGGGAGGATGGGAGGGCTTAGAACATGGCTGGTCACTGCGGTTTCTTCCAGAGAAGTGGAGGGCATTTGCTTTACCTTGCCACAACCACTTGTGAGAGGGTCTGCACCTCAGGAAAACTGTTTCCGTGGGAAGCCTGCTTTTCGCAAAGGGGTCTCAGGGCCGTGGGCCTCGGGTGTCCCTCCGGCTCCCCAAATCACAGGGACGAGGTGAGGGGCTTAGACTATGCCCGGGCAATGTTGTTTCTTACACCTGGGTGTGTGGCATTTTGTTTACCTGGCTACCCGCACTTGGGATAGGTTTTTCAACTGCAAGCACCTATTGTTCCTCGGAAGCCGTTTTTGCCCCAGGGGTCTCCGGGCTGTGTTCCTTGGTGTTGAACTCCTGCTAGCAAAACCGCCGGGATGAGGGAAGGGTTCAGACGGTGCCTGGGTCCTGTGGTCTCTTCCAGGTCAGTGTATGGCATTTCCTTCCCCTTGCCACAGGCACCTGGGAGCATGTCTGCACGTGGAGAAAGACTTTCCGGTGGGAAGCCGGTTTTTGTCAAACGGGTCCCAGTGCTCTACTCCTCTCTTTTCACTCTTGCTGCCAGAAGCCCAGGGAGGATAGGAGGGCTTAGAACATGGCTGGGCACTGTGGTTTCTTCCGGAGAAGTGGAGGGCATTTGCTTTACATTTCCACAACCACTTGTGAGAGGGTCTGCACCTCAGGAAAACTGTTTCCGTGGGAAGCCGGCTTTTTGCAAAGGGGTCTCAGGGCCGTGGGCCTCGGGTGTCCCTCCGGCTCCCCAAATCACAGGGACGAGGTGAGGGGCTTAGACTATGCCTGGGGAATGTTGTTTCTTACACCTGGGTGTGTGGCATTTTGTTTACCTGGCTACCCGCAGTTGGGATAGGTTTTACAACTGCAAGCACCTATTGTTCGTCGGAAGCCGGTTTTGCCCCAGGGGTCTCCGGGCTGTGTTCCTTGGGGTTGAACTCCTGGTAGCAAAACCGCCGGGATGAGGGACGGGTTCAGACGGTGCCTGGGTCCTGTGGTCTCTTCCAGGTCAGTGTATGGCATTTCCTTCCCCTTGCCACAGGCACCTGGGAGCATGTCTGCACGTGGAGAAAGACTTTCCGGTGGGAAGCCGGTTTTTGTCAAACGGGTCCCAGTGCTCTGCTCCTCTCTTTTCACTCCTGCTGCCAGAAGCCCAGGGAGGATAGGAGGGCTTAGAACATGGCTGGGCACTGTGGTTTCTTCCGCAGAAGTGGAGGGCATTTGCTTTACCTTGCCACAACCACTTGTGAGAGGGTCTGCACCTCAGGAAAACTGTTTACATGGGAACCCTGCTTTTCGCAAAGGGGTTTCAGGGCCGTGGGCCTCGGGTGTCCCTCCGGCTCCCCAAATCACAGGGACGAGGTGAGGGGCTTAGACTATGCCTGGGCAATGTTGTTTCTTACACCTGGGTGTGTGGCATTTTGTTTACCTGGCTACCCCCACTTGGGTAGGTTTTTCAATTGCAAGCACCTATTGTTCCTCCGAAGTCGTTTTTGCCCCAGGGGTCTCCGGGCTGTGTTCTTTGGGGTTGAACTCCTGCTAGCAAAACCGCCGGGTTGAGGGAAGGGTTCAGACTGTGCCTGGGCCCTGTGGTCTCTTCCAAGTCAGTGTATGGCATTTCCTTCCCCTTGCCACAGGCACCTGGGAGCATGTCTGCACGTGGAGAAAGACTTTCCCTTGGGAAGCCGGTTTTTGTCAAACGGGTCCCAGTGCTCTGCTCCTCTCTTTTCACTCCTGCTGTCAGAAGCCCAGGGAGGATAGGAGGGCTTAGAACATGGCTGGGCACTGTGGTTTCTTCCGGAGAAGTGGAGGGCATTTGCTTTACCTTGCCACAACCACTTGTGAGAGGGTCTGTACCTCAGGAAAACTGTTTCCGTGGGAAGCCGGCTTTTTGCAAAGGGGTCTCAGGGCCTCGGGCCTCGGCTGTCTCTCCGGCTCCCCAAATCACAGGGACGAGGTGAGGGGCTTAGACCATGCCTGGGCAATGTTGTTTCTTACACCTGGGTGTGTGGCATTTTGTTTACCCGACTACCCCCACTTGGGATAGGTTTTCCACAGCAAGCACCTATTGTTCCTCGGAAGCCGTTTTTGCCCCAGGGGTCTCCGGGCTGTGTTCGTTGGGGTTGAACTCCTGCTAGCAAAACCGCCGGGATGAGGGAAGGGTTCAGACTGTGCCTGGGCCCTGTGGTCTCTTCCAGGTCAGTGTATGGCATTTCATTCCCCTTGCCACAGGCACCTGGGAGCATGTCTGCACGTGGAGAAAGACTTTCCCGTGGGAAGCCGGTTTTTGTCAAACGGGCCCCAGTGCTCTGCTCCTCTCTTTTCACTCCTGCTGCCAGAAGCCCAGGGAGGATGCGAGGGCTTAGAACATGGCTGGGCACTGTGGTTTCTTCCGGAGAAGTGGAGGGCATGCTTTACATTGCCACAACCACTTGTGAGAGGGTCTGCACCTCAGGAAAACTGTTTCCATGGGAACCCTGCTTTTCGCAAAGGGGTCTCAGGGCCGTGGGCCTCGGCTGTCCCTCCGGCTCCCCAAAGCACAGGGACGAGGTGAGGGGCTTAGACCATGTCTGGGCAATGTTGTTTCTTACACCTGGGTGTGTGGCATTTTGTTTACCTGGCTACCCCCACTTGGGATAGGTTTTCCACAGCAAGCACCTATTGTTCCTCGGAAGCCGTTTTTGCCCCAGGGGTCTCCGGGCTGTGTTCCTTGGGGTTGAACTCCTGCTAGCAAAACCGCCGGGATGAGGGAAGGGTTCAGACTGTGCCTGGGCCCTGTGGTCTCTTCCAGGTCAGTGTATGGCATTTCCTTCCCCTTGCCACAGGCACCTGGGAGCATGTCTGCACGTGGAGAAAGACTTTCCCGTGGGAAGCCGGTTTTTGTCAAACGGGTCCCAGTGCTCTGCTCCTCTCTTTTCACTCCTGCTGTCAGAAGCCCAGGGAGGATAGGAGGGCTTAGAACATGGCTGGGCACTGTGGTTTCTTCCGGAGAAGTGGAGGGCATTTGCTTTACCTTGCCACAACCACTTGTGAGAGGGTCTGTACCTCAGGAAAACTGTTTCCATGGGAAGCCGGCTTTTTGCAAAGGGGTCTCAGGGCCTCGGGCCTCGGCTGTCTCTCCGGCTCCCCAAATCACAGGGACGAGGTGAGGGGCTTAGACCATGCCTGGGCAATGTTGTTTCTTACACCTGGGTGTGTGGCATTTTGTTTACCCGGCTACCCCCACTTGGGATAGGTTTTCCACAGCAAGCACCTATTGTTCCTCGGAAGCCGTTTTTGCCCCAGGGGTCTCCGGGCTGTGTTCGTTGGGGTTGAACTCCTGCTAGCAAAACCGCAGGGATGAGGGAAGGGTTCAGACTGTGCCTGGGCCCTGTGGTCTCTTCCAGGTCAGTGTATGGCATTTCATTCCCCTTGCCACAGGCACCTGGGAGCATGTCTGCACGTGGAGAAAGACTTTCCCGTGGGAAGCCGGTTTTTGTCAAACGGGCCCCAGTGCTCTGCTCCTCTCTTTTCACTCCTGCTGCCAGAAGCCCAGGGAGGATGCGAGGGCTTAGAACATGGCTGGGCACTGTGGTTTCTTCCGGAGAAGTGGAGGGCATTTGCTTTACATTGCCACAACCACTTGTGAGAGGGTCTGCACCTCAGGAAAACTGTTTCCATGGGAACCCTGCTTTTCGCAAAGGGGTCTCAGGGCCGTGGGCCTCGGCTGTCCCTCCGGCTCCCCAAAGCACAGGGACGAGGTGAGGGGCTTAGACCATGTCTGGGCAATGTTGTTTCTTACACCTGGGTGTGTGGCATTTTGTTTACCTGGCTACCCCCACTTGGGATAGGTTTTCCACAGCAAGCACCTATTGTTCGTCGGAAGCCGTTTTTGCCCCAGGGGTCTCCGGGCTGTGTTCGTTGGGGTTGAACTAATGCTAGCAAAACCGCCGGGATGAGGGAAGGGTTCAGACTGTGACTGGGCCCTGTGGTCTCTTCCAGGTCAGTGTATGGCATTTCCTTCCCCTTGCCACAGGCACCTGGGAGCATGTCTGCACGTGGAGAAAGACTTTCCCGTGGGAAGCCGGTTTTTGTCAAACGGGTCCCAGTGCTCTGCTCCTCTCTTTTCACTCCTGCTGCCAGAAGCCCAGGGAGGATGGGAGGGCTTAGAACATGGCTGGGCACTGCGGTTTCTTCCAGAGAAGTGGAAAGGCATTTGCTTTACCTTGCCACAACCACTTGTGAGAGGGTCTGCACCTCAGGAAAACTGTTTCCGTGGGAAGCCGGCTTTTTGCAAAGGGGTCTCAGGGCCGAGGGCCTCGGCTGTCCCTCCGGCTCCCCAAATCACAGGGACGAGGTGAGGGGCTTAGACCATGCCTGGGCAATGTTGTTTCTTACACCTGGGTGTGTGGCATTTTGTTTACCCGGCTACCCCCACTTGGGATAGGTTTTCCACAGCAAGCACCTATTGTTCCTCGGAAGCCGTTTTTGCCCCAGGGGTCTCCGGGCTGTGTTCGTTGGGGTTGAACTCCTGCTAGCAAAACCGCCGGGATGAGGGAAGGGTTCAGACTGTGCCTGGGCCCTGTGGTCTCTTCCAGGTCAGTGTATGGCATTTCCTTCCCCTTGCCACAGGCACCTGGGAGCATGTCTGCACGTGGAGAAAGACTTTCCCGTGGGAAGCCGGTTTTTGTCAAACGGGTCCCAGTGCTCTGCTCCTCTCTTTTCACTCCTGCTGCCAGAAGCCCAGGGAGGATGGGAGGGCTTAGAACATGGCTGGGCACTGTGGATTCTTCCAGACAAGTGGAGGGCATTTGCTTTACCTTGCCACAACCACTTGTGAGAGGGTCTGCACCTCAGGAAAACTGTTTCCGTGGGAAGCCGGCTTTTCGCAAAGGGGTCTCAGGGCCGTGGGCCTCGGCTGTCCCTCCGGCTCCCCAAAGCACAGGGACGAGGTGAGGGGCTTAGACCATGTCTGGGCAATGTTGTTTCTTACACCTGGGTGTGTGGCATTTTGTTTACCCGGCTACCCCCACTTGGGATAGGTTTTCCACAGCAAGCACCTATTGTTCGTCGGAAGCCGTTTTTGCCCCAGGGGTCTCCGGGCTGTGTTCGTTGGGGTTGAACTCCTGCTTGCAAAACCGCCGGGATGAGGGAAGGGTTAAGACGGTGCCTGGGTCCTGTGGTCTCTTCCAGGTCAGTGTATGGCATTTCCTTCCCCTTGCCACAGGCACCTGGGAGCATGTCTGCACGTGGAGAAAGACTTTCCCGTGGGAAGCCGGTTTTTGTCAAACGGGTCCCAGTGCTCTGCTCCTCTCTTTTCACTCCTGCTGCCAGAAGCCCAGGGAGGATAGGAGGGCTTAGAACATGGCTGGGCACTGTGGTTTCTTCCGGAGAAGTGGAGGGCATTTGCTTTACCTTGCCACAACCACTTGTGAGAGGGTCTGTACCTCAGGAAAACTGTTTCCGTGGGAAGCCGGCTTTTTGCAAAGGGGTCTCAGGGCCGAGGGCCTCGGCTGTCCCTCCGGCTCCCCAAATCACAGGGACGAGTTGAGGGGCTTAGACCATGCCTGGGCAATGTTGTTTCTTACACCTGGGTGTGTGGCATTTTGTTTACCCGGCTACCCCCACTTGGGATAGGTTTTCCACAGCAAGCACCTATTGTTCCTCGGAAGCCGTTTTTGCCCCAGGGGTCTCCGGGCTGTGTTCGTTGGGGTTGAACTCCTGCTTGCAAAACCGCCGGGATGAGGGAAGGGTTCAGACTGTGCCTGGGCCCTGTGGTCTCTTCCAGGTCAGTGTATGGCATTTCCTTCCCCTTGCCACAGGCACCTGGGAGCATGTCTGCACGTGGAGAAAGACTTTCCCGTGGGAAGCCGGTTTTTGTCAAACGGGTCCCAGTGCTCTGCTCCTCTCTTTTCACTCCTGCTGCCAGAAGCCCAGGGAGGATGGGAGGGCTTAGAACATGGCTGGGCACTGTAGTTTCTTCCAGACAAGTGGAGGGAATTTGCTTTACATTGCCACAACCACTTGTGAGAGGGTCTGCACCTCAGGAAAACTGTTTCCGTGGGAAGCCGGCTTTTTGCAAAGGGGTCTCAGGGCCGTGGGCCTCGGGTGTCCCTCCGGCTCCCCAAATCACAGGGACGAGGTGAGGGGCTTAGACTATGCCTGGGGAATGTTGTTTCTTACACCTGGGTGTGTGGCATTTTGTTTACCTGGCTACCCGCACTTGGGATAGGTTTTTCAACTGCAAGCACCTATTGTTCGTCGGAAGCCGTTTTTGCCCCAGGGGTCTCCGGGCTGTGTTCCTTGGGGTTGAACTCCTGCTAGCAAAACCGCCGGGATGAGGGAAGGGTTCAGACGGTGCCTGGGTCCTGTGGTCTCTTCCAGGTCAGTGTATGGCATTTCCTTCCCCTTGCCACAGGCACCTGGGAGCATGTCTGAACGTGGAGAAAGACTTTCCCTTGGGAAGCCGGTTTTTGTCAAACGGGTCCCAGTGCTCTGCTCCTCTCTTTTCACTCCTGCTGTCAGAAGCCCAGGGAGGATAGGAGGGCTTAGAATATGGCTGGGCACTGTGGTTTCTTCCGGAGAAGTGGAGGGCATTTGCTTTACCTTGCCACAACCACTTGTGAGAGGGTCTGTACCTCAGGAAAACTGTTTCCGTGGGAAGCCGGCTTTTTGCAAAGGGGTCTCAGGGCCTCGGGCCTCGGCTGTCCCTCCGGCTCCCCAAATCACAGGGACGAGGTGAGGGGCTTAGACCATGCCTGGGCAATGTTGTTTCTTACACCTGGGTGTGTGGCATTTGTTTACCCGGCTACCCCCACTTGGGATAGGTTTTCCACAGCAAGCACCTATTGTTCCTCGGAAGCCGTTTTTGCCCCAGGGTTCTCCGGGCTGTGTTCCTTGGGATTGAACTCCTGCTAGGAAAACCGCCGGGATGAGGGAAGGGTTCAGACTGTGCCTGGGCCTTGTGGTCTCTTCCAGGTCAGTGTATGGCATTTCATTCCCCTTGCCACAGGCACCTGGGAACATGTCTGCACGTGGAGAAAGACTTTCCCGTGGGAAGCCGGTTTTTGTCAAACGGGCCCCAGTGCTCTGCTCCTCTCTTTTCACTCCTGCTGCCAGAAGCCCAGGGAGGATGGGAGGGCTTAGAACATGGCTGGGCACTGTGGTTTCTTCCAGACAAGTGGAGGGCATTTGCTTTACATTGCCACAACCACTTGTGAGAGGGTCTGCACCTCAGGAAAACTGTTTCCATGGGAACCCTGCTTTTCGCAAAGGGGTCTCAGGGCCGTGGGCCTCGGGTGTCCCTCCGGCTCCCCAAAGCACAGGGACGAGGTGAGGGGCTTAGACCATGTCTGGGCAATGTTGTTTCTTACACCTGGGTGTGTGGCATTTTGTTTACCTGGCTACCCCCACTTGGGTAGGTTTGTCAATTGCAAGCATCTATTGTTCCTCAGAAGTCGTTTTTGCCCCAGGGGTCTCCGGGCTGTGTTCGTTGGGGTTGAACTCCTGCTAGCAAAACCGCCGGGATGAGGGTAGTGTTCAGACTGTACCTGGGCCCTGTGGTCTCTTCCAGGTCAGTGTATGGCATTTCCTTCCCCTTGCCACAGGCACCTGGGAGCATGTCTGCACGTGGAGAAAGACTTTCCCGTGGGAAGCCGGTTTTTGTCAAACGGGTCCCAGTGCTCTGCTCCTCTCTTTTCACTCCTGCTGCCAGAAGCCCAGGGAGGATGGGTGGGCTTGGAACATGGCTGGGCACTGTGGTTTCTTCCAGAGAAGTGGAAAGGCTTTTGCTTTACCTTGCCACAACCACTTGTGAGAGGGTCTGCACCTCAGGAAAACTGTTTCCGTGGGAAGCCGGCTTTTTGCAAAGGGGTCTCAGGGCCGAGGGCCTCGGCTGTCCCTCCGGCTCCCCAAATCACAGGGACGAGTTGAGGGGCTTAGACCATGCCTGGGCAATGTTGTTTCTTACACCTGGGTGTGTGGCATTTTGTTTACCCGGCTACCCCCACTTGGGATAGGTTTTCCACAGCAAGCACCTATTGTTCGTCGGAAGCCGTTCTTGCCCCAGGGGTCTCCGGGCTGTGTTCGTTGGGGTTGAACTCCTGCTAGCAAAACCGCCGGGATGAGGGAAGGGTTCAGACTGTGCCTGGGCCCTGTGGTCTCTTCCAGGTCAGTGTATGGCATTTCCTTCCCCTTGCCACAGGCACCTGGGAGCATGTCTGCACGTGGAGAAAGACTTTCCCGTGGGAAGCCGGTTTTTGTCAAACGGGTCCCAGTGCTCTGCTCCTCTCTTTTCACTCCTGCTGCCAGAAGCCCAGGGAGGATGGGAGGGCTTAGAACATGGCTGGGCACTGTGGTTTCTTCCGGAGAAGTGGAGGGCATTTGCTTTACCTTGCCACAACCACTTGTGAGAGGGTCTGCACCTCAGGAAAACTGTTTCCGTGGGAAGCCGGCTTTTTGCAAAGGGGTCTCAGGGTAATGGGCCTCGGCTGTCCCTCCGGCTCCCCAAAGCACAGGGACGAGGTGAGGGGCTTAGACCATGCCTGGGCAATGTTGTTTCTTACACCTGGGTGTGTGGCATTTTGTTTACCCAGCTACCCCCACTTCGGATAGGTTTTTCAACTGCAAGCACCTATTGTTCGTCGGAAGCCGTTTTTGCCCCAGGGGTCTCCGGACTGTGTTCGTTGGGGTTGAACTCCTGCTAGCAAAACGGCCGGGATAGGGAAGGGTTCAGACGGTGCCTGGGTCCTATGGTCTCTTCCAGGTCAGTGTATGGCATTTCCTTCCCCTTGCCACAGGCACCTGGGAGCATGTCTGCACGTGGAGAAAGGCTTTCCCGTGGGAAGCCGGTTTTTGTCAAACGGGTCCCAGTGCTCTGCTCCTCTCTTTTCACTCCTGCTGCCAGAAGCCCAGGGAGGATAGGAGGGCTTAGAACATGGCTGGGCACTGTGGTTTCTTCCGGAGAAGTGGAGGGCATTTGCTTTACCTTGCCACAACCACTTGTGAGAGGGTCTGCACCTCAGGAAAACTGTTTCCGTGGGAAGCCGGCTTTTTGCAAAGGGGTCTCAGGGTAATGGGCCTCGGCTGTCCCTCCGGCTCCCCAAAGCACAGGGACGAGGTGAGGGGCTTAGACCATGTCTGGGCAATGTTGTTTCTTACACCTGGGTGTGTGGCATTTTGTTTATCCGGCTACCCCCACTTCGGATAGTTTTTCCACAGCAAGCACCTATTGTTCGTCGGAAGCCGTTTTTGCCCCAGGGGTCTCCGGGCTGTGTTCGTTGGGGTTGAACTCCTGCTAGCAAAACCGCCGGGATGAGGGAAGGGTTCAGACTGTGCCTGGGCCCTGTGGTCTCTTCCAGGTCAGTGTATGGCATTTCCTTCCCCTTGCCACAGGCACCTGGGAGCATGTCTGCACGTGGAGAAAGACTTTCCCGTGGGAAGCCGGTTTTTGACAAACGGGTCCCAGTGCTCTGCTCCTCTCTTTTCACTCTTGCTGCCAGAAGCCCAGGGAGGATGGGAGGGCTTAGAACATGGCTGGGCACTGTGGTTTCTTCCGGAGAAGTGGAGGGCATTTGCTTTACCTTGCCACAACCACTTGTGAGAGGGTCTGTACCTCAGGAAAACTGTTTCCGTGGGAAGCCGGCTTTTTGCAAAGGGGCCTCAGGGCCTCGGACCTCGGCTGTCCCTCCGGCTCCCCAAATCACAGGGACGAGGTGAGGGGCTTAGACCATGCCTGGGCAATGTTGTTTCTTACACCTGGGTGTGTGGCATTTTGTTTACCCGGCTACCCCCACTTGGGATAGGTTTTCCACAGCAAGCACCTATTGTTCGTCGGAAGCCGTTTTTGCCCCAGGGGTCTCCGGGCTGTGTTCGTTGGGGTTGAACTCCTGCTAGCAAAACCGCAGGGATGAGGGAAGGGTTCAGACGGTGCCTTGGCCCTGTGGTCTCTTCCAGGTCAGTGTATGGCATTTCCTTCCCCTTGCCACAGGCACCTGGGAGCATGTCTGCACGTGGAGAAAGACTTTCCCGTGGGAAGCCGGTTTTTGTCAAACGGGTCCCAGTGCTCTGCTCCTCTCTTTTCACTCCTGCTGCCAGAAGCCCAGGGAGGATGGGAGGGCTTAGAACATGGCTGGGCACTGTGGTTTCTTCCAGAGAAGTGGAGGGCATTTGCTTTACCTTGCCACAACCACTTGTGAGAGGGTCTGCACCTCAGGAAAACTGTTTCCGTGGGAAGCCGGCTTTTTGCAAAGGGGTCTCAGGGTAATGGGCCTCTTCTGTCCCTCCGGCTCCCCAAAGCACAGGGACGAGGTGAGGGGCTTAGACCATGCCTGGGCAATGTTGTTTCTTACACCTGGGTGTGTGGCATTTTGTTTACCCGGCTACCCCCACTTGGGATAGGTTTTCCACAGCAAGCACCTATTGTTCGTCGGAAGCCGTTTTTGCCCCAGGGGTCTCCGGGCTGTGTTCCTTGGGGTTGAACTCCTGCTAGCAAAACCGCCAGGATGAGGGAAGGGTTCAGACGGTGCCTGGGTCCTGTGGTCTCTTCCAGGTCAGTGTATGGCATTTCCTTCCCCTTCCCACAGGCACCTGGGAGCATGTCTGCACGTGGAGAAAGACTTTCCCGTGGGAAGCCGGTTTTTGTCAAACGGGTCCCAGTGCTCTGCTCCTCTCTTTTCACTCCTGCTGCCAGAAGCCCAGGGAGGGTAGGAGGGCTTAGAACATGGCTGGGCACTGTGGTTTCTTCCGGAGAAGTGGAGGGCATTTGCTTTACCTTGCCACAACCACTTGTGAGAGGGTCTGCACCTCAGGAAAACTGTTTCCGTGGGAAGCCGGCTTTTTGCAAAGGGGTCTCAGGGTAATGGGCCTCGGCTGTCCCTCCGGCTCCCCAAAGCACATGGACGAGGTGAGGGGCTTAGACCATGCCTGGGCAATGTTGTTTCTTACACCTGGGTGTGTGGCATTTTGTTTACCCGGCTACCCCCACTTGGGATAGGTTTTCCACAGCAAGCACCTATTGTTCGTCTGAAGCCGTTTTTGCACCAGTGGTCACCGGGCTGTGTTCGTTGGGGTTGAACTCCTGCTAGCAAAACCGCCGGGATGAGTAAAGGGTTCAGACGGTGCCTGGGTCCTGTGGTCTCTTCCAGGTCAGTGTATGGCATTTCCTTCCCCTTGCCACAGGCACCTGGGAGCATGTCTGCACGTGGAGAAAGGCTTTCCGGTGGGAAGCCGGTTTTTGTCAAACGGGTCCCAGTGCTCTGCTCCTCTCTTTTCACTCTTGCTGCCAGAAGCCCAGGGAGGATAGGAGGGCTTAGAACATGGCTGGGCACTGCGGTTTCTTCCAGAGAAGTGGAGGGCATTTGCTTTACCTTGCCACAACCACTTGTGAGAGGGTCTGTACCTCAGGAAAACTGTATCCGTGGGAAGCCGGCTTTTTGCAAAGGGGTCTCAGGGCCGAGGGCCTCGGGTGTCCCTCCGGCTCCCCAAATCACAGGGACGAGGTGAGGGGCTTAGACCATGTCTGGGCAATGTTGTTTCTTACACCTGGGTGTGTGGCATTTTGTTTACCTGGCTACCCCCACTTGGGATAGGTTTTTCCACCGCAAGCACCTCTTGTTCGTCGGAAGCCGTTTTTGCCCCAGGGGTCTCCGGGCTGTGTTCCTTGGGGTTGAACTCCTGCTAGCAAAACCGCCGGGTTGAGGGAAGGGTTCAGACTGTGCCTGGGCCCTGTGGTCTCTTCCAAGTCAGTGTATGGCATTTCCTTCCCCTTGCCACAGGCACCTGGGAGCATGTCTGCACGTGGGGAAAGACTTTCCTGTGGGAAGCCGGTTTTTGTCAAATGGGTCCCAGTGCTCTGCTCCTCTCTTTTCACTCCTGCTGCCAGAAGCCCGGGGAGGATGGGTGGGCTTGGAACATGGCTGGGCACTGTGGTTTCTTCCAGAGAAGTGGAAAGGCATTTGCTTTACCTTGCCACAACCACTTGTGAGAGGGTCTGCACCTCAGGAAAACTGTTTCCGTGGGAAGCCGGCTTTTTGCAAAGGGGTCTCAGGGCCTCGGGCCTCGGGTGTCCCTCCGGCTCCCCAAATCACAGGGACGAGGTGAGGGGCTTAGACTATGCCTGGGCAATGTTGTTTCTTACACCTGGGAGTGTGGCATTTTGTTTACCTGGCTACCCGCACTTGGGATAGGTTTTTCAACTGCAAGCACCTATTGTTCGTCGGAAGCCGTTTTTGCCCCAGGGGACTCCGGGCTGTGTTCCTTGGGGTTGAACTCCTGCTAGCAAAACCGCCGGGATGAGGGAAGGGTTCAGACTGTGCCTGGGCCCTGTGGTCTCTTCCAGGTCAGTGTATGGCATTTCCTTCCCCTTGCCACAGGCACCTGGGAGCATGTCTGCACGTGGAAAAAGACTTTCCCATGGGAAGCCGGTTTTTGTCAAACGGGTCCCAGTGCTCTGCTCCTCTCTTTTCACTCCTGCTGCCAGAAGCCCAGGGAGGATGGGAGGGCTTGGAACATGGCTGGGCACTGTGGTTTCTTCCAGAGATGTGGAGGGCATTTGCTTTACCTTGCCACAACCACTCGTGAGAGGGTCTGCACCTCAGGAAAACTGTTTCCGTGGGAAGCCGGCTTTTTGCAAAGGGGTCTCAGGGCCGTGGGCCTCGGCTGTCCCTCCGGCTCCCCAAAGCACAGGGACGAGGTGAGGGGCTTAGACCATGCCTGGGCAATGTTGTGTCTTACACCTGGGTGTGTGGCATTTTGTTGACCCGGCTACCCCCACGTGGGATAGGTTTTCCACAGCAAGCACCTATTGTTCGTCGGAAGCCGTTTTTGCCCCAGGGGTCTCCGGGCTGTGTTCCTTGGGGTTGAACTCCTGCTAGCAAAACCGCCAGGATGAGGGAAGGGTTCAGACGGTGCCTGGGTCCTGTGGTCTCTTCCAGGTCAGTGTATGGCATTTCCTTCCCCTTGCCACAGGCACCTGGGAGCATGTCTGCACGTGGAGAAAGACTTTCCCGTGGGAAGCCGGTTTTTGTCAAACGGGTCCCAGTGCTCTGCTCCTCTCTTTTCACTCCTGCTGCCAGAAGCCCAGGGAGGGTAGGAGGGCTTAGAACATGGCTGGGCACTGTGGTTTCTTCCGGAGAAGTGGAGGGCATTTGCTTTACCTTGCCACAACCACTTGTGAGAGGGTCTGCACCTCAGGAAAACTGTTTCCGTGGGAAGCCGGCTTTTCGCAAAGGGGTCTCAGGGCCGTGGGCCTCGGCTGTCCCTCCGGCTCCCCAAAGCACAGGGACGAGGTGAGGGGCTTAGACCATGTCTGGGCAATGTTGTTTCTTACACCTGGGTGTGTGGCATTTTGTTTACCCGGCTACCCCCACTTGGGATAGGTTTTCCACAACAAGCACCTATTGTTCGTCGGAAGCCGTTTTTGCCCCAGGGGTCTCCGGGCTGTGTTCCTTGGGGTTGAACTCCTGCTAGCAAAACCGCCGGGATGAGGGAAGGGTTCAGACTGTGCCTGGGCCCTGTGGTCTCTTCCAGGTCAGTGTATGGCATTTCATTCCCCTTGCCACAGGCACCTGGGAGCATGTCTGCACGTGGAGAAAGACTTTCCCGTGGGAAGCCGGTTTTTGTCAAACGGGCCCCAGTGCTCTGCTCCTCTCTTTTCACTCCTGCTGCCAGAAGCCCAGGGAGGATGGGAGGGCTTAGAACATGGCTGGGCACTGTGGTTTCTTCCAGACAAGTGGAGGGCATTTGCTTTACATTGCCACAACCACTTGTGAGAGGGTCTGCACCTCAGGAAAACTGTTTCCATGGGAACCCTGCTTTTCGCAAAGGGGTCTCAGGGCCGTGGGCCTCGGGTGTCCCTCCGGCTCCCCAAAGCACAGGGACGAGGTGAGGGGCTTAGACCATGTCTGGGCAATGTTGTTTCTTACACCTGGGTGTGTGGCATTTTGTTTACCTGGCTACCCCCACTTGGGTAAGTTTTTCAATTGCAAGCACCTATTGTTCCTCAGAAGTCGTTTTTGCCCCAGGGGTCTCCGGGCTGTGTTCATTGGGGTTGAACTCCTGCTAGCAAAACCGCCGGGATGAGGGAAGGTGTTCAGACTGTACCTGGGCCCTGTGGTCTCTTCCAGGTCAGTGTATGGCATTTCCTTCCCCTTGCCACAGGCACCTGGGAGCATGTCTGCACGTGGAGAAAGACTTTCCGTGGGAAGCCCGGTTTTTGTCAAACGTGGGTCCCAGTGCTCTACTCCTCTTTTCACTCCTGCTGCCAGAAGCCCAGGGAGGATGGGTGGGCTTGGAACATGGCTGGGCACTGTGGTTTCTTCCAGAGAAGTGGAAAGGCATTTGCTTTACCTTGCCACAACCACTTGTGAGAGGGTCTGCACCTCAGGAAAACTGTTTCCGTGGGAAGCCGGCTTTTTGCAAAGGGGTCTCAGGGTAATGGGCCTCGGCTGTCCCTCCGGCTCCCCAAAGCACAGGGACGAGGTGAGGGGCTTAGACCATGTCTGGGCAATGTTGTTTCTTACACCTGGGTGTGTGGCATTTTGTTTACCTGGCTACCCGCAGTTGGGATAGGTTTTACAACTGCAAGCACCTATTGTTCGTCGGAAGCCGGTTTTGCCCCAGGGGTCTCCGGGCTGTGTTCCTTGGGGTTGAACTCCTGCTAGCAAAACCGCCGGGATGAGGGACGGGTTCAGACGGTGCCTGGGTCCTGTGGTCTCTTCCAGGTCAGTGTATGGCATTTCCTTCCCCTTGCCACAGGCACCTGGGAGCATGTCTGCACGTGGAGAAAGACTTTCCGGTGGGAAGCCGGTTTTTGTCAAACGGGTCCCAGTGCTCTGCTCCTCTCTTTTCACTCCTGCTGCCAGAAGCCCAGGGAGGATAGGAGGGCTTAGAACATGGCTGGGCACTGTGGTTTCTTCCGCAGAAGTGGAGGGCATTTGCTTTACCTTGCCACAACCACTTGTGAGAGGGTCTGCACCTCAGGAAAACTGTTTACATGGGAACCCTGCTTTTCGCAAAGGGGTCTCAGGGCCGTGGGCCTCGGGTGTCCCTCCGGCTCCCCAAATCACAGGGACGAGGTGAGGGGCTTAGACTATGCCTGGGCAATGTTGTTTCTTACACCTGGGTGTGTGGCATTTTGTTTACCTGGCTACCCCCACTTGGGTAGGTTTTTCAATTGCAAGCACCTATTGTTCCTCCAAAGTCGTTTTTGCCCCAGGGGTCTCCGGGCTGTGTTCTTTGGGGTTGAACTCCTGCTAGCAAAACCGCCGGGTTGAGGGAAGGGTTCAGACTGTGCCTGGGCCCTGTGGTCTCTTCCAAGTCAGTGTATGGCATTTCCTTCCCCTTGCCACAGGCACCTGGGAGCATGTCTGCACGTGGAGAAAGACTTTCCCTTGGGAAGCCGGTTTTTGTCAAACGGGTCCCAGTGCTCTGCTCCTCTCTTTTCACTCCTGCTGTCAGAAGCCCAGGGAGGATAGGAGGGCTTAGAACATGGCTGGGCACTGTGGTTTCTTCCGGAGAAGTGGAGGGCATTTGCTTTACCTTGCCACAACCACTTGTGAGAGGGTCTGTACCTCAGGAAAACTGTTTCCGTGGGAAGCCGGCTTTTTGCAAAGGGGTCTCAGGGCCTCGGGCCTCGGCTGTCTCTCCGGCTCCCCAAATCACAGGGACGAGGTGAGGGGCTTAGACCATGCCTGGGCAATGTTGTTTCTTACACCTGGGTGTGTGGCATTTTGTTTACCCGGCTACCCCCACTTGGGATAGGTTTTCCACAGCAAGCACCTATTGTTCCTCGGAAGCCGTTTTTGCCCCAGGGGTCTCCGGGCTGTGTTCGTTGGGGTTGAACTCCTGCTAGCAAAACCGCCGGGATGAGGGAAGGGTTCAGACTGTGCCTGGGCCCTGTGGTCTCTTCCAGGTCAGTGTATGGCATTTCATTCCCCTTGCCACAGGCACCTGGGAGCATGTCTGCACGTGGAGAAAGACTTTCCCGTGGGAAGCCGGTTTTTGTCAAACGGGTCCCAGTGCTCTGCTCCTCTCTTTTCACTCCTGCTGTCAGAAGCCCAGGGAGGATAGGAGGGCTTAGAACATGGCTGGGCACTGTGGTTTCTTCCGGAGAAGTGGAGGGCATTTGCTTTACATTGCCACAACCACTTGTGAGAGGGTCTGCACCTCAGGAAAACTGTTTCCATGGGAACCCTGCTTTTCGCAAAGGGGTCTCAGGGCCGTGGGCCTCGGCTGTCCCTCCGGCTCCCCAAAGCACAGGGACGAGGTGAGGGGCTTAGACCATGTCTGGGCAATGTTGTTTCTTACACCTGGGTGTGTGGCATTTTGTTTACCTGGCTACCCCCACTTGG
The DNA here is from genome assembly GCF_024610735.1 of Ursus americanus. Taxonomy (NCBI): domain Eukaryota; kingdom Metazoa; phylum Chordata; class Mammalia; order Carnivora; family Ursidae; genus Ursus; species Ursus americanus. The sequence continues at coordinate 35,856,259 of NC_142155.1, read as the reverse complement.
GATAGGTTTTCCACAGCAAGCACCTATTGTTCGTCGGAAGCCGTTTTTGCCCCAGGGGTCTCCGGGCTGTGTTCGTTGGGGTTGAACTAATGCTAGCAAAACCGCCGGGATGAGGGAAGGGTTCAGACTGTGACTGGGCCCTGTGGTCTCTTCCAGGTCAGTGTATGGCATTTCCTTCCCCTTGCCACAGGCACCTGGGAGCATGTCTGCACGTGGAGAAAGACTTTCCCGTGGGAAGCCGGTTTTTGTCAAACGGGTCCCAGTGCTCTGCTCCTCTCTTTTCACTCCTGCTGCCAGAAGCCCAGGGAGGATGGGAGGGCTTAGAACATGGCTGGGCACTGCGGTTTCTTCCAGAGAAGTGGAAAGGCATTTGCTTTACCTTGCCACAACCACTTGTGAGAGGGTCTGCACCTCAGGAAAACTGTTTCCGTGGGAAGCCGGCTTTTTGCAAAGGGGTCTCAGGGCCAAGGGCCTCGGCTGTCCCTCCGGCTCCCCAAATCACAGGGACGAGGTGAGGGGCTTAGACCATGCCTTGGCAATGTTGTTTCTTACACCTGGGTGTGTGGCATTTTGTTTACCCGGCTACCCCCACTTGGGATAGGTTTTCCACAGCAAGCACCTATTGTTCCTCGGAAGCCGTTTTTGCCCCAGGGGTCTCCGGGCTGTGTTCGTTGGGGTTGAACTCCTGCTAGCAAAACCGCCGGGATGAGGGAAGGGTTCAGACTGTGCCTGGGCCCTGTGGTCTCTTCCAGGTCAGTGTATGGCATTTCCTTCCCCTTGCCACAGGCACCTGGGAGCATGTCTGCACGTGGAGAAAGACTTTCCCGTGGGAAGCCGGTTTTTGTCAAACGGGTCCCAGTGCTCTGCTCCTCTCTTTTCACTCCTGCTGCCAGAAGCCCAGGGAGGATAGGAGGGCTTAGAACATGGCTGGGCACTGTGGTTTCTTCCGGAGAAGTGGAGGGCATTTGCTTTACCTTGCCACAACCACTTGTGAGAGGGTCTGTACCTCAGGAAAACTGTTTCCGTGGGAAGCCGGCTTTTTGCAAAGGGGTCTCAGGGCCGAGGGCCTCGGCTGTCCCTCCGGCTCCCCAAATCACAGGGACGAGTTGAGGGGCTTAGACCATGCCTGGGCAATGTTGTTTCTTACACCTGGGTGTGTGGCATTTTGTTTACCCGGCTACCCCCACTTGGGATAGGTTTTCCACAGCAAGCACCTATTGTTCCTCGGAAGCCGTTTTTGCCCCAGGGGTCTCCGGGCTGTGTTCGTTGGGGTTGAACTCCTGCTTGCAAAACCGCCGGGATGAGGGAAGGGTTCAGACTGTGCCTGGGCCCTGTGGTCTCTTCCAGGTCAGTGTATGGCATTTCCTTCCCCTTGCCACAGGCACCTGGGAGCATGTCTGCACGTGGAGAAAGACTTTCCCGTGGGAAGCCGGTTTTTGTCAAACGGGTCCCAGTGCTCTGCTCCTCTCTTTTCACTCCTGCTGCCAGAAGCCCAGGGAGGATGGGAGGGCTTAGAACATGGCTGGGCACTGTGGTTTCTTCCAGACAAGTGGAGGGAATTTGCTTTACATTGCCACAACCACTTGTGAGAGGGTCTGCACCTCAGGAAAACTGTTTCCGTGGGAAGCCGGCTTTTTGCAAAGGGGTCTCAGGGCCGTGGGCCTCGGGTGTCCCTCCGGCTCCCCAAATCACAGGGACGAGGTGAGGGGCTTAGACTATGCCTGGGGAATGTTGTTTCTTACACCTGGGTGTGTGGCATTTTGTTTACCTGGCTACCCGCACTTGGGATAGGTTTTTCAACTGCAAGCACCTATTGTTCGTCGGAAGCCGTTTTTGCCCCAGGGGTCTCCGGGCTGTGTTCCTTGGGGTTGAACTCCTGCTAGCAAAACCGCCGGGATGAGGGAAGGGTTCAGACGGTGCCTGGGTCCTGTGGTCTCTTCCAGGTCAGTGTATGGCATTTCCTTCCCCTTGCCACAGGCACCTGGGAGCATGTCTGAACGTGGAGAAAGACTTTCCCTTGGGAAGCCGGTTTTTGTCAAACGGGTCCCAGTGCTCTGCTCCTCTCTTTTCACTCCTGCTGTCAGAAGCCCAGGGAGGATAGGAGGGCTTAGAATATGGCTGGGCACTGTGGTATCTTCCGGAGAAGTGGAGGGCATTTGCTTTACCTTGCCACAACCACTTGTGAGAGGGTCTGTACCTCAGGAAAACTGTTTCCGTGGGAAGCCGGCTTTTTGCAAAGGGGTCTCAGGGCCTCGGGCCTCGGCTGTCCCTCCGGCTCCCCAAATCACAGGGACGAGGTGAGGGGCTTAGACCATGCCTGGGCAATGTTGTTTCTTACACCTGGGTGTGTGGCATTTTGTTTACCCGGCTACCCCCACTTGGGATAGGTTTTCCACAGCAAGCACCTATTGTTCCTCGGAAGCCGTTTTTGCCCCAGGGGTCTCCGGGCTGTGTTCCTTGGGATTGAACTCCTGCTAGCAAAACCGCCGGGATGAGGGAAGGGTTCAGACTGTGCCTGGGCCCTGTGGTCTCTTCCAGGTCAGTGTATGGCATTTCATTCCCCTTGCCACAGGCACCTGGGAACATGTCTGCACGTGGAGAAAGACTTTCCCGTGGGAAGCCGGTTTTTGTCAAACGGGCCCCAGTGCTCTGCTCCTCTCTTTTCACTCCTGCTGCCAGAAGCCCAGGGAGGATGGGAGGGCTTAGAACATGGCTGGGCACTGTGGTTTCTTCCAGACAAGTGGAGGGCATTTGCTTTACATTGCCACAACCACTTGTGAGAGGGTCTGCACCTCAGGAAAACTGTTTCCATGGGAACCCTGCTTTTCGCAAAGGGGTCTCAGGGCCGTGGGCCTCGGGTGTCCCTCCGGCTCCCCAAATCACAGGGACGAGGTGAGGGGCTTAGACCATGTCTGGGCAATGTTGTTTCTTACACCTGGGTGTGTGGCATTTTGTTTTCCTGGCTACCCCCACTTGGGTAGGTTTTTCAATTGCAAGCATCTATTGTTCCTCAGAAGTCGTTTTTGCCCCAGGGGTCTCCGGGCTGTGTTCGTTGGGGTTGAACTCCTGCTAGCAAAACCGCCGGGATGAGGGTAGTGTTCAGACTGTACCTGGGCCCTGTGGTCTCTTCCAGGTCAGTGTATGGCATTTCCTTCCCCTTGCCACAGGCACCTGGGAGCATGTCTGAACGTGGAGAAAGACTTTCCCGTGGGAAGCCGGTTTTTGTCAAACGGGTCCCAGTGCTCTGCTCCTCTCTTTTCACTCCTGCTGCCAGAAGCCCAGGGAGGATGGGTGGGCTTGGAACATGGCTGGGCACTGTGGTTTCTTCCGGAGAAGTGGAAAGGCTTTTGCTTTACCTTGCCACAACCACTTGTGAGATGGTCTGCACCTCAGGAAAACTGTTTCCGTGGGAAGCCGGCTTTTTGCAAAGGGGTCTCAGGGCCGAGGGCCTCGGCTGTCCCTCCGGCTCCCCAAATCACAGGGACGAGTTGAGGGGCTTAGACCATGCCTGGGCAATGTTGTTTCTTACACCTGGGTGTGTGGCATTTTGTTTACCCGGCTACCCCCACTTGGGATAGGTTTTCCACAGCAAGCACCTATTGTTCGTCGGAAGCCGTTTTTGCCCCAGGGGTCTCCGGGCTGTGTTCGTTGGGGTTGAACTCCTGCTAGCAAAACCGCCGGGATGAGGGAAGGGTTCAGACTGTGCCTGGGCCCTGTGGTCTCTTCCAGGTCAGTGTATGGCATTTCCTTCCCCTTGCCACAGGCACCTGGGAGCATGTCTGCACGTGGAGAAAGACTTTCCCGTGGGAAGCCGGTTTTTGTCAAACGGGTCCCAGTGCTCTGCTCCTCTCTTTTCACTCCTGCTGCCAGAAGCCCAGGGAGGATGGGAGGGCTTAGAACATGGCTGGGCACTGTGGTTTCTTCCGGAGAAGTGGAGGGCATTTGCTTTACCTTGCCACAACCACTTGTGAGAGGGTCTGCACCTCAGGAAAACTGTTTCCGTGGGAAGCCTGCTTTTCGCAAAGGGGTCTCAGGGTAATGGGCCTCGGGTGTCCCTCCGGCTCCCCAAATCACAGGGACGAGGTGAGGGGCTTAGACTATGCCCGGGCAATGTTGTTTCTTACACCTGGGTGTGTGGCATTTTGTTTACCTGGCTACCCGCACTTGGGATAGGTTTTTCAACTGCAAGCACCTATTGTTCGTCGGAAGCCGTTTTTGCACCAGTGGTCTCCGGGCTGTGTTCGTTGGGGTTGAACTCCTGCTAGCAAAACCGCCGGGATGAGGGAAGGGTTCAGACGGTGCCTGGGTCCTGTGGTCTCTTCCCGGTCAGTGTATGGCATTTCCTTCCCCTTGCCACAGGCACCTGGGAGCATGTCTGCACGTGGAGAAAGACTTTCCGGTGGGAAGCCGGTTTTTGTCAAACGGGTCCCAGTGCTCTGCTCCTCTCTTTTCACTCCTGCTGCCAGAAGCCCAGGGAGGATAGGAGGGCTTAGAACATGGCTGGGCACTGTGGTTTCTTCCGGAGAAGTGGAGGGCATTTGCTTTACCTTGCCACAACCACTTGTGAGAGGGTCTGTACCTCAGGAAAACTGTTTCCGTGGGAAGCCGGCTTTTTGCAAAGGGGTCTCAGGGCCGAGGGCCTCGGCTGTCCCTCCGGCTCCCCAAATCACAGGGACGAGTTGAGGGGCTTAGACCATGCCTCGGCAATGTTGTTTCTTACACCTGGGTGTGTGGCATTTTGTTTACCCGGCTACCCCCACTTGGGATAGGTTTTCCACAGCAAGCACCTATTGTTCGTCGGAAGCCGTTTTTGCCCCAGGGGACTCCGGGCTGTGTTCCTTGGGGTTGAACTCCTGCTTGCAAAACCGCCGGGATGAGGGAAGGGTTCAGACTGTGCCTGGGCCCTGTGGTCTCTTCCAGGTCAGTGTGTGGCATTTCCTTCCCCTTGCCACAGGCACCTGGGAGCATGTCTGCACGTGGAGAAAGACTTTCCCGTGGGAAGCCGGTTTTTGTCAAACGGGTCCCAGTGCTCTGCTCCTCTCTTTTCACTCCTGCTGCCAGAAGCCCAGGGAGGATGGGAGGGCTTAGAACATGGCTGGGCACTGTGGTTTCTTCCAGACAAGTGGAGGGAATTTGCTTTACATTTCCACAACCACTTGTGAGAGGGTCTGCACCTCAGGAAAACTGTTTCCGTGGGAAGCCGGCTTTTTGCAAAGGGGTCTCAGGGCCGTGGGCCTCGGGTGTCCCTCCGGCTCCCCAAATCACAGGGACGAGGTGAGGGGCTTATACTATGCCTGGGGAATGTTGTTTCTTACACCTGGGTGTGTGGCATTTTGTTTACCTGGCTACCCGCAGTTGGGATAGGTTTTACAACTGCAAGCACCTATTGTTCGTCGGAAGCCGGTTTTGCCCCAGGGGTCTCCGGGCTGTGTTCCTTGGGGTTGAACTCCTGCTAGCAAAACCGCCGGGATGAGGGACGGGTTCAGACGGTGCCTGGGTCCTGTGGTCTCTTCCAGGTCAGTGTATGGCATTTCCTTCCCCTTGCCACAGGCACCTGGGAGCATGTCTGCACGTGGAGAAAGACTTTCCGGTGGGAAGCCGGTTTTTGTCAAACGGGTCCCAGTGCTCTGCTCCTCTCTTTTCACTCCTGCTGCCAGAAGCCCAGGGAGGATAGGAGGGCTTAGAACATGGCTGGGCACTGTGGTTTCTTCCGCAGAAGTGGAGGGCATTTGCTTTACCTTGCCACAACCACTTGTGAGAGGGTCTGCACCTCAGGAAAACTGTTTACATGGGAACCCTGCTTTTCGCAAAGGGGTCTCAGGGCCGTGGGCCTCGGGTGTCCCTCCGGCTCCCCAAATCACAGGGACGAGGTGAGGGGCTTAGACTATGCCTGGGCAATGTTGTTTCTTACACCTGGGTGTGTGGCATTTTGTTTACCTGGCTACCCCCACTTGGGTAGGTTTTTCAATTGCAAGCACCTATTGTTCCTCCGAAGTCGTTTTTGCCCCAGGGGTCTCCGGGCTGTGTTCTTTGGGGTTGAACTCCTGCTAGCAAAACCGCCGGGTTGAGGGAAGGGTTCAGACTGTGCCTGGGCCCTGTGGTCTCTTCCAAGTCAGTGTATGGCATTTCCTTCCCCTTGCCACAGGCACCTGGGAGCATGTCTGCACGTGGAGAAAGACTTTCCCTTGGGAAGCCGGTTTTTGTCAAACGGGTCCCAGTGCTCTGCTCCTCTCTTTTCACTCCTGCTGTCAGAAGCCCAGGGAGGATAGGAGGGCTTAGAACATGGCTGGGCACTGTGGTATCTTCCGGAGAAGTGGAGGGCATTTGCTTTACCTTGCCACAACCACTTGTGAGAGGGTCTGTACCTCAGGAAAACTGTTTCCGTGGGAAGCCGGCTTTTTGCAAAGGGGTCTCAGGGCCTCGGGCCTCGGCTGTCTCTCCGGCTCCCCAAATCACAGGGACGAGGTGAGGGGCTTAGACCATGTCTGGGCAATGTTGTTTCTTACACCTGGGTGTGTGGCATTTTGTTTACCTGGCTACCCCCACTTGGGATAGGTTTTCCACAGCAAGCACCTATTGTTCGTCGGAAGCCGTTTTTGCCCCAGGGGTCTCCGGGCTGTGTTCGTTGGGGTTGAACTAATGCTAGCAAAACCGCCGGGATGAGGGAAGGGTTCAGACTGTGACTGGGCCCTGTGGTCTCTTCCAGGTCAGTGTATGGCATTTCCTTCCCCTTGCCACAGGCACCTGGGAGCATGTCTGCACGTGGAGAAAGACTTTCCCGTGGGAAGCCGGTTTTTGTCAAACGGGTCCCAGTGCTCTGCTCCTCTCTTTTCACTCCTGCTGCCAGAAGCCCAGGGAGGATGGGAGGGCTTAGAACATGGCTGGGCACTGCGGTTTCTTCCAGAGAAGTGGAAAGGCATTTGCTTTACCTTGCCACAACCACTTGTGAGAGGGTCTGCACCTCAGGAAAACTGTTTCCGTGGGAAGCCGGCTTTTTGCAAAGGGGTCTCAGGGCCGAGGGCCTCGGCTGTCCCTCCGGCTCCCCAAATCACAGGGACGAGGTGAGGGGCTTAGACCATGCCTGGGCAATGTTGTTTCTTACACCTGGGTGTGTGGCATTTTGTTTACCCGGCTACCCCCACTTGGGATAGGTTTTCCACAGCAAGCACCTATTGTTCCTCGGAAGCCGTTTTTGCCCCAGGGGTCTCCGGGCTGTGTTCGTTGGGGTTGAACTCCTGCTAGCAAAACCGCCGGGATGAGGGAAGGGTTCAGACTGTGCCTGGGCCCTGTGGTCTCTTCCAGGTCAGTGTATGGCATTTCCTTCCCCTTGCCACAGGCACCTGGGAGCATGTCTGCACGTGGAGAAAGACTTTCCCGTGGGAAGCCGGTTTTTGTCAAACGGGTCCCAGTGCTCTGCTCCTCTCTTTTCACTCCTGCTGCCAGAAGCCCAGGGAGGATGGGAGGGCTTAGAACATGGCTGGGCACTGTGGATTCTTCCAGACAAGTGGAGGGCATTTGCTTTACCTTGCCACAACCACTTGTGAGAGGGTCTGCACCTCAGGAAAACTGTTTCCGTGGGAAGCCGGCTTTTCGCAAAGGGGTCTCAGGGCCGTGGGCCTCGGCTGTCCCTCCGGCTCCCCAAAGCACAGGGACGAGGTGAGGGGCTTAGACCATGTCTGGGCAATGTTGTTTCTTACACCTGGGTGTGTGGCATTTTGTTTACCCGGCTACCCCCACTTGGGATAGGTTTTCCACAACAAGCACCTATTGTTCGTCGGAAGCCGTTTTTGCCCCAGGGGTCTCCGGGCTGTGTTCGTTGGGGTTGAACTCCTGCTAGCAAAACCGCCAGGATGAGGGAAGGGTTCAGACGGTGCCTGGGTCCTGTGGTCTCTTCCAGGTCAGTGTATGGCATTTCCTTCCCCTTGCCACAGGCACCTGGGAGCATGTCTGCACGTGGAGAAAGACTTTCCCGTGAGAAGCCGGTTTTTGTCAAACGGGTCCCAGTGCTCTGCTCCTCTCTTTTCACTCCTGCTGCCAGAAGCCCAGGGAGGATAGGAGGGCTTAGAACATGGCTGGGCACTGTGGTTTCTTCCGGAGAAGTGGAGGGCATTTGCTTTACCTTGCCACAACCACTTGTGAGAGGGTCTGTACCTCAGGAAAACTGTTTCCGTGGGAAGCCGGCTTTTTGCAAAGGGGTCTCAGGGCCGAGGGCCTCGGCTGTCCCTCCGGCTCCCCAAATCACAGGGACGAGTTGAGGGGCTTAGACCATGCCTGGGCAATGTTGTTTCTTACACCTGGGTGTGTGGCATTTTGTTTACCCGGCTACCCCCACTTGGGATAGGTTTTCCACAGCAAGCACCTATTGTTCCTCGGAAGCCGTTTTTGCCCCAGGGGTCTCCGGGCTGTGTTCGTTGGGGTTGAACTCCTGCTTGCAAAACCGCCGGGATGAGGGAAGGGTTCAGACTGTGCCTGGGCCCTGTGGTCTCTTCCAGGTCAGTGTATGGCATTTCCTTCCCCTTGCCACAGGCACCTGGGAGCATGTCTGCACGTGGAGAAAGACTTTCCCTTGGGAAGCCGGTTTTTGTCAAACGGGTCCCAGTGCTCTGCTCCTCTCTTTTCACTCCTGCTGTCAGAAGCCCAGGGAGGATAGGAGGGCTTAGAATATGGCTGGGCACTGTGCTTTCTTCCGGAGAAGTGGAGGGCATTTGCTTTACCTTGCCACAACCACTTGTGAGAGGGTCTGTACCTCAGGAAAACTGTTTCCGTGGGAAGCCGGCTTTTTGCAAAGGGGTCTCAGGGCCTCGGGCCTCGGCTGTCCCTCCGGCTCCCCAAATCACAGGGACGAGGTGAGGGGCTTAGACCATGCCTGGGCAATGTTGTTTCTTACACCTGGGTGTGTGGCATTTTGTTTACCCGGCTACCCCCACTTGGGATAGGTTTTCCACAGCAAGCACCTATTGTTCCTCGGAAGCCGTTTTTGCCCCAGGGTTCTCCGGGCTGTGTTCCTTGGGATTGAACTCCTGCTAGGAAAACCGCCGGGATGAGGGAAGGGTTCAGACTGTGCCTGGGCCCTGTGGTCTCTTCCAGGTCAGTGTATGGCATTTCATTCCCCTTGCCACAGGCACCTGGGAACATGTCTGCACGTGGAGAAAGACTTTCCCGTGGGAAGCCGGTTTTTGTCAAACGGGCCCCAGTGCTCTGCTCCTCTCTTTTCACTCCTGCTGCCAGAAGCCCAGGGAGGATGGGAGGGCTTAGAACATGGCTGGGCACTGTGGTTTCTTCCAGACAAGTGGAGGGCATTTGCTTTACTTTGCCACAACCACTTGTGAGAGGGTCTGCACCTCAGGAAAACTGTTTCCATGGGAACCCTGCTTTTCGCAAAGGGGTCTCAGGGCCGTGGGCCTCGGGTGTCCCTCCGGCTCCCCAAAGCACAGGGACGAGGTGAGGGGCTTAGACCATGTCTGGGCAATGTTGTTTCTTACACCTGGGTGTGTGGCATTTTGTTTACCTGGCTACCCCCACTTGGGTAGGTTTTTCAATTGCAAGCATCTATTGTTCCTCAGAAGTCGTTTTTGCCCCAGGGGTCTCCGGGCTGTGTTCGTTGGGGTTGAACTCCTGCTAGCAAAACCGCCGGGATGAGGGTAGTGTTCAGACTGTACCTGGGCCCTGTGGTCTCTTCCAGGTCAGTGTATGGCATTTCCTTCCCCTTGCCACAGGCACCTGGGAGCATGTCTGAACGTGGAGAAAGACTTTCCCGTGGGAAGCCGGTTTTTGTCAAACGGGTCCCAGTGCTCTGCTCCTCTCTTTTCACTCCTGCTGCCAGAAGCCCAGGGAGGATGGGTGGGCTTGGAACATGGCTGGGCACTGTGGTTTCTTCCAGAGAAGTGGAAAGGCTTTTGCTTTACCTTGCCACAACCACTTGTGAGAGGGTCTGCACCTCAGGAAAACTGTTTCCGTGGGAAGCCGGCTTTTTGCAAAGGGGTCTCAGGGCCGAGGGCCTCGGCTGTCCCTCCGGCTCCCCAAATCACAGGGACGAGTTGAGGGGCTTAGACCATGCCTGGGCAATGTTGTTTCTTACACCTGGGTGTGTGGCATTTTGTTTACCCGGCTACCCCCACTTGGGATAGGTTTTCCACAGCAAGCACCTATTGTTCGTCGGAAGCCGTTTTTGCCCCAGGGGTCTCCGGGCTGTGTTCGTTGGGGTTGAACTCCTGCTAGCAAAACCGCCGGGATGAGGGAAGGGTTCAGACTGTGCCTGGGCCCTGTGGTCTCTTCCAGGTCAGTGTATGGCATTTCCTTCCCCTTGCCACAGGCACCTGGGAGCATGTCTGCACGTGGAGAAAGACTTTCCCGTGGGAAGCCGGTTTTTGTCAAACGGGTCCCAGTGCTCTGCTCCTCTCTTTTCACTCCTGCTGCCAGAAGCCCAGGGAGGATGGGAGGGCTTAGAACATGGCTGGGCACTGCGGTTTCTTCCAGAGAAGTGGAGGGCATTTGCTTTACCTTGCCACAACCACTTGTGAGAGGGTCTGCACCGCAGGAAAACTGTTTCCGTGGGAAGCCTGCTTTTCGCAAAGGGGTCTCAGGGCCGTGGGCCTCGGGTGTCCCTCCGGCTCCCCAAATCACAGGGACGAGGTGAGGGGCTTAGACTATGCCCGGGCAATGTTGTTTCTTACACCTGGGTGTGTGGCATTTTGTTTACCTGGCTACCCGCACTTGGGATAGGTTTTTCAACTGCAAGCACCTATTGTTCGTCTGAAGCCGTTTTTGCACCAGTGGTCACCGGGCTGTGTTCGTTGGGGTTGAACTCCTGCTGGCAAAACCGCCGGGATGAGGGAAGGGTTCAGACGGTGCCTGGGTCCTGTGGTCTCTTCCCGGTCAGTGTATGGCATTTCCTTCCCCTTGCCACAGGCACCTGGGAGCATGTCTGCACGTGGAGAAAGACTTTCCGGTGGGAAGCCGGTTTTTGTCAAACGGGTCCCAGTGCTCTGCTCCTCTCTTTTCACTCCTGCTGCCAGAAGCCCAGGGAGGATGGGAGGGCTTAGAACATGGCTGGGCACTGTGGTTTCTTCCAGACAAGTGGAGGGAATTTGCTTTACATTGCCACAACCACTTGTGAGAGGGTCTGCACCTCAGGAAAACTGTTTCCGTGGGAAGCCGGCTTTTTGCAAAGGGGTCTCAGGGCCGTGGGCCTCGGGTGTCCCTCCGGCTCCCCAAATCACAGGGACGAGGTGAGGGGCTTAGACTATGCCTGGGGAATGTTGTTTCTTACACCTGGGTGTGTGGCATTTTGTTTACCTGGCTACCCGCACTTGGGATAGGTTTTTCAACTGCAAGCACCTATTGTTCGTCGGAAGCCGTTTTTGCCCCAGGGGTCTCCGGGCTGTGTTCCTTGGGGTTGAACTCTTGCTAGCAAAACCGCCGGTATGAGGGAAGGGTTCAGACGGTGCCTGGGTCCTGTGGTCTCTTCCAGGTCAGTGTATGGCATTTCCTTCCCCTTGCCACAGGCACCTGGGAGCATGTCTGCACGTGGAGAAAGACTTTCCCGTGGGAAGCCGGTTTTTGTCAAACGGGTCCCAGTGCTCTGCTCCTCTCTTTTCACTCCTGCTGCCAGAAGCCCAGGGAGGATGGGAGGGCTTAGAACATGGCTGGGCACTGTGGTTTCTTCCAGACAAGTGGAGGGCATTTGCTTTACCTTGCCACAACCACTTGTGAGAGGGTCTGCACCTCAGGAAAACTGTTTCCGTGGGAAGCCGGCTTTTTGCAAAGGGGTCTCAGGGTAATGGGCCTCGGCTGTCCCTCCGGCTCCCCAAAGCACAGGGACGAGGTGAGGGGCTTAGACCATGCCTGGGCAATGTTGTTTCTTACACCTGGGTGTGTGGCATTTTGTTTACCCGGCTACCCCCACTTGGGATAGGTTTTCCACAGCAAGCACCTATTGTTCGTCGGAAGCCGTTTTTGCCCCAGGGGACTCCGGGCTGTGTTCGTTGGGGTTGAACTCCTGCTAGCAAAACCGCCGGGATGAGGGAAGGGTTCAGACTGTGCCTGGGCCCTGTGGTCTCTTCCAGGTCAGTGTATGGCATTTCCTTCCCCTTGCCACAGGCACCTGGGAGCATGTCTGCACGTGGAGAAAGACTTTCCCGTGGGAAGCCGGTTTTTGTCAAATGGGTCCCAGTGCTCTGCTCCTCTCTTTTCACTCCTGCTGCCAGAAGCCCAGGGAGGATGGGAGGGCTTAGAACATGGCTGGGCACTGTGGTTTCTTCCGGAGAAGTGGAGGGCATTTGCTTTACCTTGCCACAACCACTTGTGAGAGGGTCTGCACCTCAGGAAAACTGTTTCCGTGGGAAGCCTGCTTTTTGCAAAGGGGTCTCAGGGCCGTGGGCCTCGGGTGTCCCTCCGGCTCCCCAAAGCACATGGACGAGGTGAGGGGCTTAGACTATGCCCGGGTAATGTTGTATCTTACACCTGGGTGTGTGGCATTTTGTTTACCTGGCTACCCGCACTTCGGATAGGTTTTTCAACTGCAAGCACCTATTGTTCGTCGGAAGCCGTTTTTGCACCAGTGGTCTCCGGGCTGTGTTCGTTGGGGTTGAACTCCTGCTAGCAAAACCGCCGGGATGAGGGAAGGGTTCAGACTGTGCCTGGGCCCTGTGTTCTCTTCCAGGTCAGTGTATGGCATTTCCTTCCCCTTGCCACAGGCACCTGGGAGCATGTCTGCACGTGGAGAGAGACTTTCCCTTGGGAAGCCGGTTTTTGTCAAACGGGTCCCAGTGCTCTGCTCCTCTCTTTTCACTCCTGCTGCCAAAAGCCCAGGGAGGATGGGAGGGCTTGGAACATGGCTGGGCACTGTGGTTTCTTCCAGAGAAGTGGAGGGCATTTGCTTTACCTTGCCACAACCACTTGTGAGAGGGTCTGCACCTCAGGAAAACTGTTTCCGTGGGAAGCCGGCTTGTTGCAAAGGGGTCTCAGGGCCGTGGGCCTCGGCTGTCCCTCCGGCTCCCCAAAGCACAGGGACGAGGTGAGGGGCTTAGACCATGCCTGGGCAATGTTGTGTCTTACACCTGGGTGTGTGGCATTTTGTTTACCCGGCTACCCCCACTTGGGATAGGTTTTCCACAGCAAGCACCTATTGTTCGTCGGAAGCCGTTTTTGCCCCAGGGGACTCCGGGCTGTGTTCGTTGGGGTTGAACTCCTGCTAGCAAAACCGCCGGGATGAGGGAAGGGTTCAGACTGTGCCTGGGCCCTGTGGTCTCTTCCAGGTCAGTGTATGGCATTTCCTTCCCCTTGCCACAGGCACCTGGGAGCATGTCTGCACGTGGAGAAAGACTTTCCCGTGGGAAGCCGGTTTTTGTCAAACGGGTCCCAGTGCTCTGCTCCTCTCTTTTCACTCCTGCTGCCAGAAGCCCAGGGAGGATGGGAGGGCTTAGAACATGGCTGGGCACTGTGGTTTCTTCCGGAGAAGTGGAGGGCATTTGCTTTACCTTGCCACAACCACTTGTGAGAGGGTCTGCACCTCAGGAAAACTGTTTCCGTGGGAAGCCTGCTTTTTGCAAAGGGGTCTCAGGGCCGTGGGCCTCGGGTGTCCCTCCGGCTCCCCAAAGCACATGGACGAGGTGAGGGGCTTAGACTATGCCCGGGTAATGTTGTATCTTACACCTGGGTGTGTGGCATTTTGTTTACCTGGCTACCCGCACTTCGGATAGGTTTTTCAACTGCAAGCACCTATTGTTCGTCGGAAGCCGTTTTTGCACCAGTGGTCTCCGGGCTGTGTTCGTTGGGGTTGAACTCCTGCTAGCAAAACCGCCGGGATGAGGGAAGGGTTCAGACTGTGCCTGGGCCCTGTGTTCTCTTCCAGGTCAGTGTATGGCATTTCCTTCCCCTTGCCACAGGCACCTGGGAGCATGTCTGCACGTGGAGAGAGACTTTCCCTTGGGAAGCCGGTTTTTGTCAAACGGGTCCCAGTGCTCTGCTCCTCTCTTTTCACTCCTGCTGCCAAAAGCCCAGGGAGGATGGGAGGGCTTGGAACATGGCTGGGCACTGTGGTTTCTTCCAGAGAAGTGGAGGGCATTTGCTTTACCTTGCCACAACCACTTGTGAGAGGGTCTGCACCTCAGGAAAACTGTTTCCGTGGGAAGCCGGCTTGTTGCAAAGGGGTCTCAGGGCCGTGGGCCTCGGCTGTCCCTCCGGCTCCCCAAAGCACAGGGACGAGGTGAGGGGCTTAGACCATGCCTGGGCAATGTTGTGTCTTACACCTGGGTGTGTGGCATTTTGTTTACCCGGCTACCCCCACTTGGGATAGGTTTTCCACAGCAAGCACCTATTGTTCGTCGGAAGCCGTTTTTGCCCCAGGGGTCTCCGGGCTGTGTTCGTTGGGGTTGAACTCCTGCTAGCAAAACCGCCGGGATGAGGGAAGGGTTCAGACGGTGCCTGGGTCCTGTGGTCTCTTCCAGGTCAGTGTATGGCATTTCCTTCCCCTTGCCACAGGCACCTGGGAGCATGTCTGCACGTGGAGAAAGACTTTCCCGTGGGAAGCCGGTTTTTGTCAAACGGGTCCCAGTGCTCTGCTCCTCTCTTTTCACTCTTGCTGCCAGAAGCCCAGGGAGGATAGGAGGGCTTAGAACATGGCTGGGCACTGTGGTTTCTTCCGGAGAAGTGGAGGGCATTTGCTTTACCTTGCCACAACCACTTGTGAGAGGGTCTGTACCTCAGGAAAACTGTTTCCGTGGGAAGCCGGCTTTTTGCAAAGGGGTCTCAGGGCCTCGGGCCTCGGCTGTCCCTCCGGCTCCCCAAATCACAGGGACGAGGTGAGGGGCTTAGACCATGCCCGGGCAATGTTGTTTCTTACACCTGGGTGTGTGGCATTTTGTTTACCCGGCTACCCCCACTTGGGATAGGTTTTCCACAGCAAGCACCTATTGTTCGTCGGAAGCCGTTTTTGCCCCAGGGGTCTCCGGGCTGTGTTCGTTGGGGTTGAACTCCTGCTAGCAAAACCGCCGGGATGAGGGAAGGGTTCAGACTGTGCCTGGGCCCTGTGGTCTCTTCCAGGTCAGTGTATGGCATTTCCTTCCCCTTGCCACAGGCACCTGGGAGCATGTCTGCACGTGGAGAAAGACTTTCCCGTGGGAAGCCGGTTTTTGTCAAACGGGTCCCAGTGCTCTGCTCCTCTCTTTTCACTCCTGCTGCCAGAAGCCCAGGGAGGATGGGAGGGCTTAGAACATGGCTGGGCACTGTGGTTTCTTCCAGACAAGTGGAAAGGCATTTGCTTTACCTTGCCACAACCACTTGTGAGAGGGTCTGCACCTCAGGAAAACTGTTTCCGTGGGAAGCCGGCTTTTTGCAAAGGGGTCTCAGGGTAATGGGCCTCGGCTGTCCCTCCGGCTCCCCAAAGCACATGGACGAGGTGAGGGGCTTAGACCATGCCTGGGCAATGTTGTTTCTTACACCTGGGTGTGTGGCATTTTGTTTACCCGGCTACCCCCACTTGGGATAGGTTTTCCACAGCAAGCACCTATTGTTCGTCGGAAGCCGTTTTTGCCCCAGGGGTCTCCGGGCTGTGTTCGTTGGGGTTGAACTCCTGCTAGCAAAACCGCCGGGATGAGGGAAGGGTTCAGACGGTGCCTGGGTCCTATGGTCTCTTCCAGGTCTGTGTATGGCATTTCCTTCCCCTTGCCACAGGCACCTGGGAGCATGTCTGCACGTGGAGAAAGGCTTTCCCGTGGGAAGCCGGTTTTTGTCAAACGGGTCCCAGTGCTCTGCTCCTCTCTTTTCACTCCTGCTGCCAGAAGCCCAGGGAGGATAGGAGGGCTTAGAACATGGCTGGGCACTGTGGTTTCTTCCGGAGAAGTGGAGGGCATTTGCTTTACCTTGCCACAACCACTTGTGAGAGGGTCTGCACCTCAGGAAAACTGTTTCCGTGGGAAGCCTGCTTTTCGCAAAGGGGTCTCAGGGCCGTGGGCCTCGGGTGTCCCTCCGGCTCCCCAAATCACAGGGACGAGGTGAGGGGCTTAGACTATGCCCGGGCAATGTTGTTTCTTACACCTGGGTGTGTGGCATTTTGTTTACCTGGCTACCCGCACTTGGGATAGGTTTTTCAACAGCAAGCACCTATTGTTCGTCGGAAGCCGTTTTTGCACCAGTGGTCTCCGGGCTGTGTTCGTTGGGGTTGAACTCCTGCTAGCAAAACCGCCGGGATGAGGGAAGGGTTCAGACGGTGCCTGGGTCCTGTGGTCTCTTCCCGGTCAGTGTTTGGCATTTCCTTCCCCTTGCCACAGGCACCTGGGAGCATGTCTGCACGTGGAGAAAGACTTTCCGGTGGGAAGCCGGTTTTTGTCAAACGGGTCCCAGTGCTCTGCTCCTCTCTTTTCACTCCTGCTGCCAGAAGCCCAGGGAGGATAGGAGGGCTTAGAACATGGCTGGGCACTGTGGTTTCTTCCGGAGAAGTGGAGGGCATTTGCTTTACCTTGCCACAACCACTTGTGAGAGGGTCTGTACCTCAGGAAAACTGTTTCCGTGGGAAGCCGGCTTTTTGCAAAGGGGTCTCAGGGCCGAGGGCCTCGGCTGTCCCTCCGGCTCCCCAAATCACAGGGACGAGTTGAGGGGCTTAGACCATGCCTGGGCAATGTTGTTTCTTACACCTGGGTGTGTGGCATTTTGTTTACCCGGCTACCCCCACTTGGGATAGGTTTTCCACAGCAAGCACCTATTGTTCGTCGGAAGCCGTTTTTGCCCCAGGGGTCTCCGGGCTGTGTTCGTTGGGGTTGAACTCCTGCTAGCAAAACCGCCGGGATGAGGGAAGGGTTCAGACTGTGCCTGGGCCCTGTGGTCTCTTCCAGGTCAGTGTATGGCATTTCCTTCCCCTTGCCACAGGCACCTGGGAGCATGTCTGCACGTGGAGAAAGACTTTCCGGTGGGAAGCCGGTTTTTGTCAAACGGGTCCCAGTGCTCTGCTCCTCTCTTTTCACTCCTGCTGCCAGAAGCCCAGGGAGGATAGGAGGGCTTAGAACATGGCTGGGCACTGTGGTTTCTTCCGGAGAAGTGGAGGGCATTTGCTTTACCTTGCCACAACCACTTGTGAGAGGGTCTGCACCTCAGGAAAACTGTTTCCGTGGGAAGCCTGCTTTTCGCAAAGGGGTCTCAGGGCCGTGGGCCTCGGGTGTCCCTCCGGCTCCCCAAATCACAGGGACGAGGTGAGGGGCTTAGACTATCCCCGGGCAATGTTGTTTCTTACACCTGGGTGTGTGGCATTTTGTTTACCTGGCTACCCGCACTTCGGATAGGTTTTTCAACTGCAAGCACCTATTGTTCGTCGGAAGCCGTTTTTGCACCAGTGGTCTCCGGGCTGTGTTCGTTGGGGTTGAACTCCTGCTAGCAAAACCGCCGGGATGAGGGAAGGGTTCAGACGGTGCCTGGGTCCTGTGGTCTCTTCCAGGTCAGTGTATGGCATTTCCTTCCCCTTGCCACAGGCACCTGGGAGCATGTCTGCACGTGGAGAAAGACTTTCCCTTGGGAAGCCGGTTTTTGTCAAACGGGTCCCAGTGCTCTGCTCCTCTCTTTTCACTCTTGCTGCCAGAAGCCCAGGGAGGATAGGAGGGCTTAGAACATGGCTGGGCACTGTGGTTTCTTCCGGAGAAGTGGAGGGCATTTGCTTTACCTTGCCACAACCACTTGTGAGAGGGTCTGTACCTCAGGAAAACTGTTTCCGTGGGAAGCCGGCTTTTTGCAAAGGGGTCTCAGGGCCGAGGGCCTCGGCTGTCCCTCCGGCTCCCCAAATCACAGGGACGAGGTG
This sequence comes from Ursus americanus, assembly GCF_024610735.1. Lineage (NCBI taxonomy): Eukaryota > Metazoa > Chordata > Mammalia > Carnivora > Ursidae > Ursus > Ursus americanus. Next base: position 35,838,477 of record NC_142155.1, on the reverse strand, counting down.
AGGGGCTTAGACCATGTCTGGGCAATGTTCTTTCTTACACCTGGGTGTGTGGCATTTTGTTTACCTGGCTACCCCCGCTTGGGATAGGTTTTTCCACCGCAAGCACCTCTTGTTCGTCGGAAGCCGTTTTTGCCCCAGGGGTCTCCGGGCTGTGTTCCTTGGGGTTGAACTCCTGCTAGCAAAACCGCCGGGTTGAGGGAAGGGTTCAGACTGTGCCTGGGCCCTGTGGTCTCTTCCAAGTCAGTGTATGGCATTTCCTTCCCCTTGCCACAGGCACCTGGGAGCATGTCTGCACGTGGAGAAAGACTTTCCCGTGGGAAGCCGGTTTTTGTCAAACGGGTCCCAGTGCTCTGCTCCTCTCTTTTCACTCCTGCTGCCAGAAGCCCAGGGAGGATGGGTGGGCTTGGAACATGGCTGGGCACTGTGGTTTCTTCCAGAGAAGTGGAAAGGCATTTGCTTTACCTTGCCACAACCACTTGTGAGAGGGTCTGCACCTCAGGAAAACTGTTTCCGTGGGAAGCCGGCTTTTTGCAAAGGGGTCTCAGGGCCTCGGGCCTCGGGTGTCCCTCCGGCTCCCCGAATCACAGGGACGAGGTGAGGGGCTTAGACTATGCCTGGGCAATGTTGTTTCTTACACCTGGGTGTGTGGCATTTTGTTTACCTGGCTACCCGCACTTGGGATAGGTTTTTCAACTGCAAGCACCTATTGTTCGTCGGAAGCCGTTTTTGCCCCAGGGGACTCCGGGCTGTGTTCCTTGGGGTTGAACTCCTGCTAGCAAAACCGCCGGGATGAGGGAAGGGTTCAGACTGTGCCTGGGCCCTGTGGTCTCTTCCAGGTCAGTGTATGGCATTTCCTTCCCCTTGCCACAGGCCCCTGGGAGCATGTCTGCACGTGGAAAAAGACTTTCCCATGGGAAGCCGGTTTTTGTCAAACGGGTCCCAGTGCTCTGCTCCTCTCTTTTCACTCCTGCTGCCAGAAGCCCAGGGAGGATGGGAGGGCTTGGAACATGGCTGGGCACTGTGGTTTCTTCCAGAGATGTGGAGGGCATTTGCTTTACCTTGCCACAACCACTCGTGAGAGGGTCTGTACCTCAGGAAAACTGTTTCCGTGGGAAGCCGGCTTTTTGCAAAGGGGTCTCAGGGTAATGGGCCTCTTCTGTCCCTCCGGCTCCCCAAAGCACAGGGACGAGGTGAGGGGCTTAGACCATGCCTGGGCAATGTTGTTTCTTACACCTGGGTGTGTGGCATTTTGTTTACCCGGCTACCCCCACTTGGGATAGGTTTTCCACAGCAAGCACCTATTGTTCGTCGGAAGCCGTTTTTGCCCCAGGGGTCTCCGGGCTGTGTTCCTTGGGGTTGAACTCCTGCTAGCAAAACCGCCAGGATGAGGGAAGGGTTCAGACGGTGCCTGGGTCCTGTGGTCTCTTCCAGGTCAGTGTATGGCATTTCCTTCCCCTTGCCACAGGCACCTGGGAGCATGTCTGCACGTGGAGAAAGACTTTCCCGTGGGAAGCCGGTTTTTGTCAAACGGGTCCCAGTGCTCTGCTCCTCTCTTTTCACTCCTGCTGCCAGAAGCCCAGGGAGGGTAGGAGGGCTTAGAACATGGCTGGGCACTGTGGTTTCTTCCGGAGAAGTGGAGGGCATTTGCTTTACCTTGCCACAACCACTTGTGAGAGGGTCTGCACCTCAGGAAAACTGTTTCCGTGGGAAGCCGGCTTTTTGCAAAGGGGTCTCAGGGTAATGGGCCTCGGCTGTCCCTCTGGCTCCCCAAAGCACATGGACGAGGTGAGGGGCTTAGACCATGCCTGGGCAATGTTGTTTCTTACACCTGGGTGTGTGGCATTTTGTTTACCCGGCTACCCCCACTTGGGATAAGTTTTCCACAGCAAGCACCTATTGTTCGTCGGAAGCCGTTTTTGCCCCAGGGGACTCCGGGCTGTGTTCGTTGGGGTTGAACTCCTGCTAGCAAAACCGCCGGGATGAGGGAAGGGTTCAGACGGTGCCTGGGTCCTATGGTCTCTTCCAGGTCAGTGTATGGCATTTCCTTCCCCTTGCCACAGGCACCTGGGAGCATGTCTGCACGTGGAGAAAGGCTTTTCCGTGGGAAGCCGGTTTTTGTCAAACGGGTCCCAGTGCTCTGCTCCTCTCTTTTCACTCCTGCTGCCAGAAGCCCAGGGAGGATAGGAGGGCTTAGAACATGGCTGGGCACTGTGGTTTCTTCCGGAGAAGTGGAGGGCATTTGCTTTACCTTGCCACAACCACTTGTGAGAGGGTCTGCACCTCAGGAAAACTGTTTCCGTGGGAAGCCTGCTTTTCGCAAAGGGGTCTCAGGGCCGTGGGCCTCGGGTGTCCCTCCGGCTCCCCAAATCACAGGGACGAGGTGAGGGGCTTAGACTATCCCCGGGCAATGTTGTTTCTTACACCTGGGTGTGTGGCATTTTGTTTACCTGGCTACCCGCACTTCGGATAGGTTTTTCAACTGCAAGCACCTATTGTTCGTCGGAAGCCGTTTTTGCACCAGTGGTCTCCGGGCTGTGTTCGTTGGGGTTGAACTCCTGCTAGCAAAACCGCCGGGATGAGGGAAGGGTTCAGACGGTGCCTGGGTCCTGTGGTCTCTTCCAGGTCAGTGTATGGCATTTCCTTCCCCTTGCCACAGGCACCTGGGAGCATGTCTGCACGTGGAGAAAGACTTTCCGGTGGGAAGCCGGTTTTTGTCAAACGGGTCCCAGTGCTCTGCTTCTCTCTTTTCACTCTTGCTGCCAGAAGCCCAGGGAGGATAGGAGGGCTTAGAACATGGCTGGGCACTGTGGTTTCTTCCGGAGAAGTGGAGGGTATTTGCTTTACCTTGCCACAACCACTTGTGAGAGGGTCTGTACCTCAGGAAAACTGTTTCCGTGGGAAGCCGGCTTTTTGCAAAGGGGTCTCAGGGCCGAGGGCCTCGGCTGTCCCTCCGGCTCCCCAAATCACAGGGACGAGGTGAGGGGCTTAGACCATGTCTGGGCAATGTTGTTTCTTACACCTGGGTGTGAGGCATTTTGTTTACCTGGTTACCCCCACTTGGGATAGGTTTTTCCACCGCAAGCACCTCTTGTTCGTCGGAAGCCGTTTTTGCCCCAGGGGTCTCCGGGCTGTGTTCCTTGGGGTTGAACTCCTGTTAGCAAAACCGCCGGGTTGAGGGAAGGGTTCAGACTGTGCCTGGGCCCTGTGGTCTCTTCCAAGTCAGTGTATGGCATTTCCTACCCCTTGCCACAGGCACCTGGGAGCATGTCTGCACGTGGAGAAAGACTTTCCCGTGGGAAGCCGGTTTTTGTCAAACGGGTCCCAGTGCTCTGCTCCTCTCTTTTCACTCCTGCTGCCAGAAGCCCAGGGAGGATGGGTGGGCTTGGAACATGGCTGGGCACTGTGGTTTCTTCCAGAGAAGTGGAAAGGCATTTGCTTTACCTTGCCACAACCACTTGTGAGAGGGTCTGCACCTCAGGAAAACTGTTTCCGTGGGAAGCCGGCTTTTTGCAAAGGGGTCTCAGGGCCTCGGGCCTCGGGTGTCCCTCCGGCTCCCCAAATCACAGGGACGAGGTGAGGGGCTTAGACTATGCCTGGGCAATGTTGTTTCTTACACCTGGGTGTGTGGCATTTTGTTTACCTGGCTACCCGCACTTGGGATAGGTTTTTCAACTGCAAGCACCTATTGTTCGTCGGAAGCCGTTTTTGCCCCAGGGGACTCCGGGCTGTGTTCCTTGGGGTTGAACTCCTGCTAGCAAAACCGCCGGGATGAGGGAAGGGTTCAGACTGTGCCTGGGCCCTGTGGTCTCTTCCAGGTCAGTGTATGGCATTTCCTTCCCCTTGCCACAGGCACCTGGGAGCATGTCTGCACGTGGAAAAAGACTTTCCCATGGGAAGCCGGTTTTTGTCAAACGGGTCCCAGTGCTCTGCTCCTCTCTTTTCACTCCTGCTGCCAGAAGCCCAGGGAGGATGGGAGGGCTTGGAACATGGCTGGGCACTGTGGTTTCTTCCAGAGATGTGGAGGGCATTTGCTTTACCTTGCCACAACCACTCGTGAGAGGGTCTGCACCTCAGGAAAACTGTTTCCGTGGGAAGCCGGCTTTTTGCAAAGGGGTCTCAGGGCCGTGGGCCTCGGCTGTCCCTCCGGCTCCCCAAATCACAGGGACGAGGTGAGGGGCTTAGACCATGCCTGGGCAATGTTGTGTCTTACATCTGGGTGTGTGGCATTTTGTTGACCCGACTACCCCCACGTGGGATAGTTTTTCCACCGCAAGCACCTATTGTTGGTCGGAAGCCGTTTTTGCCCTAGGGGTCTCCGGGCTGTGTTCCTTGGGGTTGAACTCCTGCTAGCAAAACCGCCGGGATGAGGGAAGGGTTCAGACTGTGACTGGGCCCTGTGGTCTCTTCCAGGTCAGTGTATGGCATTTCCTTCCCCTTGCCACAGGCACCTGGGGGCATGTCTGCACGTGGAGAAAGACTTTCCCGTGGGAAGCCGGTTTTTGTCAAACGGGTCCCAGTGCTCTGCTCCTCTCTTTTCACTCCTGCTGCCAGAAGCCCAGGGAGGATGGGAGGGCTTAGAACATGGCTGGGCACTGTGGTTTCTTCCAGAGAAGTGGAGGGCATTTGCTTTACCTTGCCACAACCACTTGTGAGAGGGTCTGCACCTCAGGAAAACTGTTTCCGTGGGAAGCCGGCTTTTTGCAAAGGGGTCTCAGGGTAATGGGCCTCTTCTGTCCCTCCGGCTCCCCAAAGCACAGGGACGAGGTGAGGGGCTTAGACCATGCCTGGGCAATGTTGTTTCTTACACCTGGGTGTGTGGCATTTTGTTTACCCGGCTACCCCCACTTGGGATAGGTTTTCCACAGCAAGCACCTATTGTTCGTCGGAAGCCGTTTTTGCCCCAGGGGTCTCCGGGCTGTGTTCCTTGGGGTTGAACTCCTGCTAGCAAAACCGCCAGGATGAGGGAAGGGTTCAGACGGTGCCTGGGTCCTGTGGTCTCTTCCAGGTCAGTGTATGGCATTTCCTTCCCCTTGCCACAGGCACCTGGGAGCATGTCTGCACGTGGAGAAAGACTTTCCCGTGGGAAGCCGGTTTTTGTCAAACGGGTCCCAGTGCTCTGCTCCTCTCTTTTCACTCCTGCTGCCAGAAGCCCAGGGAGGGTAGGAGGGCTTAGAACATGGCTGGGCACTGTGGTTTCTTCCGGAGAAGTGGAGGGCATTTGCTTTACCTTGCCACAACCACTTGTGAGAGGGTCTGCACCTCAGGAAAACTGTTTCCGTGGGAAGCCGGCTTTTTGCAAAGGGGTCTCAGGGTAATGGGCCTCGGCTGTCCCTCTGGCTCCCCAAAGCACATGGACGAGGTGAGGGGCTTAGACCATGCCTGGGCAATGTTGTTTCTTACACCTGGGTGTGTGGCATTTTGTTTACCCGGCTACCCCCACTTGGGATAGGTTTTCCACAGCAAGCACCTATTGTTCGTCGGAAGCCGTTTTTGCCCCAGGGGACTCCGGGCTGTGTTCGTTGGGGTTGAACTCCTGCTAGCAAAACCGCCGGGATGAGGGAAGGGTTCAGACGGTGCCTGGGTCCTATGGTCTCTTCCAGGTCAGTGTATGGCATTTCCTTCCCCTTGCCACAGGCACCTGGGAGCATGTCTGCACGTGGAGAAAGGCTTTTCCGTGGGAAGCCGGTTTTTGTCAAACGGGTCCCAGTGCTCTGCTCCTCTCTTTTCACTCCTGCTGCCAGAAGCCCAGGGAGGATGGGAGGGCTTAGAACATGGCTGGGCACTGCGGTTTCTTCCAGAGAAGTGGAGGGCATTTGCTTTACCTTGCCACAACCACTTGTGAGAGGGTCTGCACCGCAGGAAAACTGTTTCCGTGGGAAGCCTGCTTTTCGCAAAGGGGTCTCAGGGCCGTGGGCCTCGGGTGTCCCTCCGGCTCCCCAAATCACAGGGACGAGGTGAGGGGCTTAGACTATGCCCGGGCAATGTTGTTTCTTACACCTGGGTGTGTGGCATTTTGTTTACCTGGCTACCCGCACTTGGGATAGGTTTTTCAACTGCAAGCACCTATTGTTCGTCTGAAGCCGTTTTTGCACCAGTGGTCTCCGGGCTGTGTTCGTTGGGGTTGAACTCCTGCTAGCAAAACCGCCGGGATGAGGGAAGGGTTCAGACGGTGCGTGGGTCCTGTGGTCTCTTCCCGGTCAGTGTATGGCATTTCCTTCCCCTTGCCACAGGCACCTGGGAGCATGTCTGCACGTGGAGAAAGACTTTCCGGTGGGAAGCCGGTTTTTGTCAAACGGGTCCCAGTGCTCTGCTCCTCTCTTTTCACTCTTGCTGCCAGAAGCCCAGGGAGGATAGGAGGGCTTAGAACATGGCTGGGCACTGTGGTTTCTTCCGGAGAAGTGGAGGGCATTTGCTTTACCTTGCCACAACCACTTGTGAGAGGGTCTGTACCTCAGGAAAACTGTTTCCGTGGGAAGCCGGCTTTTTGCAAAGGGGTCTCAGGACCGAGGGCCTCGGCTGTCCCTCCGGCTCCCCAAATCACAGGGACGAGGTGAGGGGCTTAGACCATGTCTGGGCAATGTTGTTTCTTACACCTGGGTGTGTGGCATTTTGTTTACCTGGCTACCCCCACTTGGGATAGGTTTTTCCACCGCAAGCACCTCTTGTTCATCGGAAGCCGTTTTTGCCCCAGGGGTCTCCGGGCTGTGTTCCTTGGGGTTGAACTCCTGCTAGCAAAACCGCCGGGTTGAGGGAAGGGTTCAGACTGTGCCTGGGCCCTGTGGTCTCTTCCAAGTCAGTGTATGGCATTTCCTTCCCCTTGCCACAGGCACCTGGGAGCATGTCTGCACGTGGAGAAAGACTTTCCCGTGGGAAGCCGGTTTTTGTCAAACGGGTCCCAGTGCTCTGCTCCTCTCTTTTCACTCCTGCTGCCAGAAGCCCAGGGAGGATGGGTGGGCTTGCAACATGGCTGGGCACTGTGGTTTCTTCCAGAGAAGTGGAAAGGCATTTGCTTTACCTTGCCACAACCACTTGTGAGAGGGTCTGCACCTCAGGAAAACTGTTTCCGTGGGAAGCCGGCTTTTTGCAAGGGGGTCTCAGGGTAATGGGCCTCGGCTGTCCCTCTGGCTCCCCAAAGCACATGGACGAGGTGAGGGGCTTAGACCATGCCTGGGCAATGTTGTTTCTTACACCTGGGTGTGTGGCATTTTGTTTACCCGGCTACCCCCACTTGGGATAAGTTTTCCACAGCAAGCACCTATTGTTCGTCGGAAGCCGTTTTTGCCCCAGGGGACTCCGGGCTGTGTTCCTTGGGGTTGAACTCCTGCTAGCAAAACCGCCGGGATGAGGGAAGGGTTCAGACTGTGCCTGGGCCCTGTGGTCTCTTCCAGGTCAGTGTATGGCATTTCCTTCCCCTTGCCACAGGCACCTGGGAGCATGTCTGCACGTGGAAAAAGACTTTCCCATGGGAAGCCGGTTTTTGTCAAACGGGTCCCAGTGCTCTGCTCCTCTCTTTTCACTCCTGCTGCCAGAAGCCCAGGGAGGATGGGAGGGCTTGGAACATGGCTGGGCACTGTGGTTTCTTCCAGAGATGTGGAGGGCATTTGCTTTACCTTGCCACAACCACTCGTGAGAGGGTCTGCACCTCAGGAAAACTGTTTCCGTGGGAAGCCGGCTTTTTGCAAAGGGGTCTCAGGGCCGTGGGCCTCGGCTGTCCCTCCGGCTCCCCAAATCACAGGGACGAGGTGAGGGGCTTAGACCATGCCTGGGCAATGTTGTGTCTTACATCTGGGTGTGTGGCATTTTGTTGACCCGACTACCCCCACGTGGGATAGTTTTTCCACCGCAAGCACCTATTGTTGGTCGGAAGCCGTTTTTGCCCCAGGGGTCTCCGGGCTGTGTTCGTTGGGGTTGAACTCCTGCTTGCAAAACCGCCGGGATGAGGGAAGGGTTCAGACTGTGCCTGGGCCCTGTGGTCTCTTCCAGGTCAGTGTATGGCATTTCCTTCCCCTTGCCACAGGCACCTGGGAGCATGTCTGCACGTGGAGAAAGACTTTCCCTTGGGAAGCCGGTTTTTGTCAAACGGGTCCCAGTGCTCTGCTCCTCTCTTTTCACTCCTGCTGTCAGAAGCCCAGGGAGGATAGGAGGGCTTAGAACATGGCTGGGCACTGTGCTTTCTTCCGGAGAAGTGGAGGGCATTTGCTTTACCTTGCCACAACCACTTGTGAGAGGGTCTGTACCTCAGGAAAACTGTTTCCGTGGGAAGCCGGCTTTTTGCAAAGGGGTCTCAGGGCCTCGGGCCTCGGCTGTCCCTCCGGCTCCCCAAATCACAGGGACGAGGTGAGGGGCTTAGACCATGCCTGGGCAATGTTGTTTCTTACACCTGGGTGTGTGGCATTTTGTTTACCCGGCTACCCCCACTTGGGATAGGTTTTCCACAGCAAGCACCTATTGTTCCTCGGAAGCCGTTTTTGCCCCAGGGTTCTCCGGGCTGTGTTCCTTGGGATTGAACTCCTGCTAGGAAAACCGCCGGGATGAGGGAAGGGTTCAGACTGTGCCTGGGCCCTGTGGTCTCTTCCAGGTCAGTGTATGGCATTTCATTCCCCTTGCCACAGGCACCTGGGAACATGTCTGCACGTGGAGAAAGACTTTCCCGTGGGAAGCCGGTTTTTGTCAAACGGGCCCCAGTGCTCTGCTCCTCTCTTTTCACTCCTGCTGCCAGAAGCCCAGGGAGGATGGGAGGGCTTAGAACATGGCTGGGCACTGTGGTTTCTTCCAGACAAGTGGAGGGCATTTGCTTTACTTTGCCACAACCACTTGTGAGAGGGTCTGCACCTCAGGAAAACTGTTTCCATGGGAACCCTGCTTTTCGCAAAGGGGTCTCAGGGCCGTGGGCCTCGGGTGTCCCTCCGGCTCCCCAAAGCACAGGGACGAGGTGAGGGGCTTAGACCATGCCTGGGCAATGTTGTTTCTTACACCTGGGTGTGTGGCATTTTGTTTACCCGGCTACCCCCACTTGGGATAGGTTTTCCACAGCAAGCACCTATTGTTCGTCGGAAGCCGTTTTTGCCCCAGGGGACTCCGGGCTGTGTTCGTTGGGGTTGAACTCCTGCTAGCAAAACCGCCGGGATGAGGGAAGGGTTCAGACGGTGCCTGGGTCCTATGGTCTCTTCCAGGTCAGTGTATGGCATTTCCTTCCCCTTGCCACAGGCACCTGGGAGCATGTCTGCACGTGGAGAAAGGCTTTTCCGTGGGAAGCCGGTTTTTGTCAAACGGGTCCCAGTGCTCTGCTCCTCTCTTTTCACTCCTGCTGCCAGAAGCCCAGGGAGGATGGGAGGGCTTAGAACATGGCTGGGCACTGCGGTTTCTTCCAGAGAAGTGGAGGGCATTTGCTTTACCTTGCCACAACCACTTGTGAGAGGGTCTGCACCGCAGGAAAACTGTTTCCGTGGGAAGCCTGCTTTTCGCAAAGGGGTCTCAGGGCCGTGGGCCTCGGGTGTCCCTCCGGCTCCCCAAATCACAGGGACGAGGTGAGGGGCTTAGACTATGCCCGGGCAATGTTGTTTCTTACACCTGGGTGTGTGGCATTTTGTTTACCTGGCTACCCGCACTTGGGATAGGTTTTTCAACTGCAAGCACCTATTGTTCGTCTGAAGCCGTTTTTGCACCAGTGGTCTCCGGGCTGTGTTCGTTGGGGTTGAACTCCTGCTAGCAAAACCGCCGGGATGAGGGAAGGGTTCAGACGGTGCGTGGGTCCTGTGGTCTCTTCCCGGTCAGTGTATGGCATTTCCTTCCCCTTGCCACAGGCACCTGGGAGCATGTCTGCACGTGGAGAAAGACTTTCCGGTGGGAAGCCGGTTTTTGTCAAACGGGTCCCAGTGCTCTGCTCCTCTCTTTTCACTCTTGCTGCCAGAAGCCCAGGGAGGATAGGAGGGCTTAGAACATGGCTGGGCACTGTGGTTTCTTCCGGAGAAGTGGAGGGCATTTGCTTTACCTTGCCACAACCACTTGTGAGAGGGTCTGTACCTCAGGAAAACTGTTTCCGTGGGAAGCCGGCTTTTTGCAAAGGGGTCTCAGGACCGAGGGCCTCGGCTGTCCCTCCGGCTCCCCAAATCACAGGGACGAGGTGAGGGGCTTAGACCATGTCTGGGCAATGTTGTTTCTTACACCTGGGTGTGTGGCATTTTGTTTACCTGGCTACCCCCACTTGGGATAGGTTTTTCCACCGCAAGCACCTCTTGTTCATCGGAAGCCGTTTTTGCCCCAGGGGTCTCCGGGCTGTGTTCCTTGGGGTTGAACTCCTGCTAGCAAAACCGCCGGGTTGAGGGAAGGGTTCAGACTGTGCCTGGGCCCTGTGGTCTCTTCCAAGTCAGTGTATGGCATTTCCTTCCCCTTGCCACAGGCACCTGGGAGCATGTCTGCACGTGGAGAAAGACTTTCCCGTGGGAAGCCGGTTTTTGTCAAACGGGTCCCAGTGCTCTGCTCCTCTCTTTTCACTCCTGCTGCCAGAAGCCCAGGGAGGATGGGTGGGCTTGCAACATGGCTGGGCACTGTGGTTTCTTCCAGAGAAGTGGAAAGGCATTTGCTTTACCTTGCCACAACCACTTGTGAGAGGGTCTGCACCTCAGGAAAACTGTTTCCGTGGGAAGCCGGCTTTTTGCAAAGGGGTCTCAGGGCCTCGGGCCTCGGGTGTCCCTCCGGCTCCCCAAATCACAGGGACGAGGTGAGGGGCTTAGACTATGCCTGGGCAATGTTGTTTCTTACACCTGGGTGTGTGGCATTTTGTTTACCTGGCTACCCGCACTTGGGATAGGTTTTTCAACTGCAAGCACCTATTGTTCGTCGGAAGCCGTTTTTGCCCCAGGGGACTCCGGGCTGTGTTCCTTGGGGTTGAACTCCTGCTAGCAAAACCGCCGGGATGAGGGAAGGGTTCAGACTGTGCCTGGGCCCTGTGGTCTCTTCCAGGTCAGTGTATGGCATTTCCTTCCCCTTGCCACAGGCACCTGGGAGCATGTCTGCACGTGGAAAAAGACTTTCCCATGGGAAGCCGGTTTTTGTCAAACGGGTCCCAGTGCTCTGCTCCTCTCTTTTCACTCCTGCTGCCAGAAGCCCAGGGAGGATGGGAGGGCTTGGAACATGGCTGGGCACTGTGGTTTCTTCCAGAGATGTGGAGGGCATTTGCTTTACCTTGCCACAACCACTCGTGAGAGGGTCTGCACCTCAGGAAAACTGTTTCCGTGGGAAGCCGGCTTTTTGCAAAGGGGTCTCAGGGCCGTGGGCCTCGGCTGTCCCTCCGGCTCCCCAAATCACAGGGACGAGGTGAGGGGCTTAGACCATGCCTGGGCAATGTTGTTTCTTACACCTGGGTGTGTGGCATTTTGTTGACCCGGCTACCCCCACGTGGGATAGTTTATCCACCGCAAGCACCTATTGTTCGTCGGAAGCCTTTTTTGCCCTAGGGGTCTCCGGGCTGTGTTCCTTGGGGTTGAACTCCTGCTAGCAAAACCGCCGGGATGAGGGAAGGGTTCAGACTGTACCTGGGCCCTGTGGTCTCTTCCAGGTCAGTGTATGGCATTTCCTTCCCCTTGCCACAGGCACCTGGGAGCATGTCTGCACGTGGAGAAAGACTTTCCGGTGGGAAGCCGGTTTTTGTCAAACGGGTCCCAGTGCTCTGCTCCTCTCTTTTCACTCCTGCTGCCAGAAGCCCAGGGAGGATGGGAGGTCTTAGAACATGGCTGGGCACTGTGGTTTCTTCCAGAGAAGTGGAGGGCATTTGCTTTACCTTGCCACAACCACTTGTGAGAGGGTCTGCACCTCAGGAAAACTGTTTCCGTGGGAAGCCGGCTTTTTGCAAAGGGGTCTCAGGGTAATGGGCCTCGGCTGTCCCTCCGGCTCCCCAAATCACATGGACGAGGTGAGGGGCTTAGACCATGCCTGGGCAATGTTGTTTCTTACACCTGGGTGTGTGGCATTTTGTTTACCCGGCTACCCCCACTTGGGATAGGTTTTCCACAGCAAGCACCTATTGTTCGTCGGAAGCCGTTTTTGCCCCAGGGGTCTCCGGGCTGTGTTCCTTGGGGTTGAACTCCTGCTAGCAAAACCGCCGGGATGAGGGAAGGGTTCAGACGGTGCCTGGGTCCTATGGTCTCTTCCAGGTCAGTGTATGGCATTTCCTTCCCCTTGCCACAGGCACCTGGGAGCATGTCTGCACGTGGAGAAAGGCTTTCCCGTGGGAAGCCGGTTTTTGTCAAACGGGTCCCAGTGCTCTGCTCCTCTCTTTTCACTCCTGCTGCCAGAAGCCCAGGGAGGATGGGAGGGCTTAGAACATGGCTGGGCAATGCGGTTTCTTCCAGAGAAGTGGAGGGCATTTGCTTTACCTTGCCACAACCACTTGTGAGAGGGTCTGCACCTCAGGAAAACTGTTTCCGTGGGAAGCCTGCTTTTCGCAAAGGGGTCTCAGGGCCGTGGGCCTCGGGTGTCCCTCCGGCTCCCCAAATCACAGGGACGAGGTGAGGGGCTTAGACTATGCCCGGGCAATGTTGTTTCTTACACCTGGGTGTGTGGCATTTTGTTTACCTGGCTACCCGCACTTGGGATAGGTTTTTCAACTGCAAGCACCTATTGTTCGTCGGAAGCCGTTTTTGCCCCAGGGGTCTCCGGGCTGTGTTCGTTGGGGTTGAACTCCTGCTAGCAAAACCGCCGGGATGAGGGAAGGGTTCAGACGGTGCCTGGGTCCTGTGGTCTCTTCCCGGTCAGTGTATGGCATTTCCTTCCCCTTGCCACAGGCACCTGGGAGCATGTCTGCACGTGGAGAAAGACTTTCCGGTGGGAAGCCGGTTTTTGTCAAACGGGTCCCAGTGCTCTGCTCCTCTCTTTTCACTCCTGCTGCCAGAAGCCCAGGGAGGATAGGAGGGCTTAGAACATGGCTGGGCACTGTGGTTTCTTCCGGAGAAGTGGAGGGCATTTGCTTTACCTTGTCACAACCACTTGTGAGAGGGTCTGTACCTCAGGAAAACTGTTTCCGTGGGAAGCCGGCTTTTTGCAAAGGGGTCTCAGGGCCTCGGGCCTCGGGTGTCCCTCCGGCTCCCCAAATCACAGGGACGAGGTGAGGGGCTTAGACCATGCCTGGGCAATGTTGTTTCTTACACCTGGGTGTGTGGCATTTTGTTTACCTGGCTACCCGCACTTGGGATAGGTTTTTCAACTGCAAGCACCTATTGTTCGTCGGAAGCCGTTTTTGCCCCAGGGGACTCCGGGCTGTGTTCCTTGGGGTTGAACTCCTGCTAGCAAAACCGCCGGGATGAGGGAAGGGTTCAGACTGTGCCTGGGCCCTGTGGTCTCTTCCAGGTCAGTGTATGGCATTTCCTTCCCCTTGCCACAGGCACCTGGGAGCATGTCTGCACGTGGAAAAAGACTTTCCCATGGGAAGCCGGTTTTTGTCAAACGGGTCCCAGTGCTCTGCTCCTCTCTTTTCACTCCTGCTGCCAGAAGCCCAGGGAGGATGGGAGGGCTTGGAACATGGCTGGGCACTGTGGTTTCTTCCAGAGATGTGGAGGGCATTTGCTTTACCTTGCCACAACCACTCGTGAGAGGGTCTGCACCTCAGGAAAACTGTTTCCGTGGGAAGCCGGCTTTTTGCAAAGGGGTCTCAGGGCCGTGGGCCTCGGCTGTCCCTCCGGCTCCCCAAATCACAGGGACGAGGTGAGGGGCTTAGACCATGCCTGGGCAATGTTGTGTCTTACATCTGGGTGTGTGGCATTTTGTTGACCCGACTACCCCCACGTGGGATAGTTTTTCCACCGCAAGCACCTATTGTTGGTCGGAAGCCGTTTTTGCCCTAGGGGTCTCCGGGCTGTGTTCCTTGGGGTTGAACTCCTGCTAGCAAAACCGCCGGGATGAGGGAAGGGTTCAGACTGTGACTGGGCCCTGTGGTCTCTTCCAGGTCAGTGTATGGCATTTCCTTCCCCTTGCCACAGGCACCTGGGGGCATGTCTGCACGTGGAGAAAGACTTTCCCGTGGGAAGCCGGTTTTTGTCAAACGGGTCCCAGTGCTCTGCTCCTCTCTTTTCACTCCTGCTGCCAGAAGCCCAGGGAGGATGGGAGGGCTTAGAACATGGCTGGGCACTGTGGTTTCTTCCAGAGAAGTGGAGGGCATTTGCTTTACCTTGCCACAACCACTTGTGAGAGGGTCTGCACCTCAGGAAAACTGTTTCCGTGGGAAGCCGGCTTTTTGCAAAGGGGTCTCAGGGTAATGGGCCTCTTCTGTCCCTCCGGCTCCCCAAAGCACAGGGACGAGGTGAGGGGCTTAGACCATGCCTGGGCAATGTTGTTTCTTACACCTGGGTGTGTGGCATTTTGTTTACCCGGCTACCCCCACTTGGGATAGGTTTTCCACAGCAAGCACCTATTGTTCGTCGGAAGCCGTTTTTGCCCCAGGGGTCTCCGGGCTGTGTTCCTTGGGGTTGAACTCCTGCTAGCAAAACCGCCAGGATGAGGGAAGGGTTCAGACGGTGCCTGGGTCCTGTGGTCTCTTCCAGGTCAGTGTATGGCATTTCCTTCCCCTTGCCACAGGCACCTGGGAGCATGTCTGCACGTGGAGAAAGACTTTCCCGTGGGAAGCCGGTTTTTGTCAAACGGGTCCCAGTGCTCTGCTCCTCTCTTTTCACTCCTGCTGCCAGAAGCCCAGGGAGGGTAGGAGGGCTTAGAACATGGCTGGGCACTGTGGTTTCTTCCGGAGAAGTGGAGGGCATTTGCTTTACCTTGCCACAACCACTTGTGAGAGGGTCTGCACCTCAGGAAAACTGTTTCCGTGGGAAGCCGGCTTTTTGCAAAGGGGTCTCAGGGTAATGGGCCTCGGCTGTCCCTCCGGCTCCCCAAATCACATGGACGAGGTGAGGGGCTTAGACCATGCCTGGGCAATGTTGTTTCTTACACCTGGGTGTGTGGCATTTTGTTTACCCGGCTACCCCCACTTGGGATAGGTTTTCCACAGCAAGCACCTATTGTTCGTCGGAAGCCGTTTTTGCCCCAGGGGTCTCCGGGCTGTGTTCCTTGGGGTTGAACTCCTGCTAGCAAAACCGCCGGGATGAGGGAAGGGTTCAGACGGTGCCTGGGTCCTATGGTCTCTTCCAGGTCAGTGTATGGCATTTCCTTCCCCTTGCCACAGGCACCTGGGAGCATGTCTGCACGTGGAGAAAGGCTTTCCCGTGGGAAGCCGGTTTTTGTCAAACGGGTCCCAGTGCTCTGCTCCTCTCTTTTCACTCCTGCTGCCAGAAGCCCAGGGAGGATGGGAGGGCTTAGAACATGGCTGGGCAATGCGGTTTCTTCCAGAGAAGTGGAGGGCATTTGCTTTACCTTGCCACAACCACTTGTGAGAGGGTCTGCACCTCAGGAAAACTGTTTCCGTGGGAAGCCTGCTTTTCGCAAAGGGGTCTCAGGGCCGTGGGCCTCGGGTGTCCCTCCGGCTCCCCAAATCACAGGGACGAGGTGAGGGGCTTAGACTATGCCCGGGCAATGTTGTTTCTTACACCTGGGTGTGTGGCATTTTGTTTACCTGGCTACCCGCACTTGGGATAGGTTTTTCAACTGCAAGCACCTATTGTTCGTCGGAAGCCGTTTTTGCCCCAGGGGTCTCCGGGCTGTGTTCGTTGGGGTTGAACTCCTGCTAGCAAAACCGCCGGGATGAGGGAAGGGTTCAGACGGTGCCTGGGTCCTGTGGTCTCTTCCCGGTCAGTGTATGGCATTTCCTTCCCCTTGCCACAGGCACCTGGGAGCATGTCTGCACGTGGAGAAAGACTTTCCGGTGGGAAGCCGGTTTTTGTCAAACGGGTCCCAGTGCTCTGCTCCTCTCTTTTCACTCCTGCTGCCAGAAGCCCAGGGAGGATAGGAGGGCTTAGAACATGGCTGGGCACTGTGGTTTCTTCCGGAGAAGTGGAGGGCATTTGCTTTACCTTGTCACAACCACTTGTGAGAGGGTCTGTACCTCAGGAAAACTGTTTCCGTGGGAAGCCGGCTTTTTGCAAAGGGGTCTCAGGGCCTCGGGCCTCGGGTGTCCCTCCGGCTCCCCAAATCACAGGGACGAGGTGAGGGGCTTAGACCATGCCTGGGCAATGTTGTTTCTTACACCTGGGTGTGTGGCATTTTGTTTACCTGGCTACCCGCACTTGGGATAGGTTTTTCAACTGCAAGCACCTATTGTTCGTCGGAAGCCGTTTTTGCCCCAGGGGACTCCGGGCTGTGTTCCTTGGGGTTGAACTCCTGCTAGCAAAACCGCCGGGATGAGGGAAGGGTTCAGACTGTGCCTGGGCCCTGTGGTCTCTTCCAGGTCAGTGTATGGCATTTCCTTCCCCTTGCCACAGGCACCTGGGAGCATGTCTGCACGTGGAAAAAGACTTTCCCATGGGAAGCCGGTTTTTGTCAAACGGGTCCCAGTGCTCTGCTCCTCTCTTTTCACTCCTGCTGCCAGAAGCCCAGGGAGGATGGGAGGGCTTGGAACATGGCTGGGCACTGTGGTTTCTTCCAGAGATGTGGAGGGCATTTGCTTTACCTTGCCACAACCACTCGTGAGAGGGTCTGCACCTCAGGAAAACTGTTTCCGTGGGAAGCCGGCTTTTTGCAAAGGGGTCTCAGGGCCGTGGGCCTCGGCTGTCCCTCCGGCTCCCCAAATCACAGGGACGAGGTGAGGGGCTTAGACCATGCCTGGGCAATGTTGTGTCTTACATCTGGGTGTGTGGCATTTTGTTGACCCGACTACCCCCACGTGGGATAGTTTTTCCACCGCAAGCACCTATTGTTGGTCGGAAGCCGTTTTTGCCCTAGGGGTCTCCGGGCTGTGTTCCTTGGGGTTGAACTCCTGCTAGCAAAACCGCCGGGATGAGGGAAGGGTTCAGACTGTGACTGGGCCCTGTGGTCTCTTCCAGGTCAGTGTATGGCATTTCCTTCCCCTTGCCACAGGCACCTGGGGGCATGTCTGCACGTGGAGAAAGACTTTCCCGTGGGAAGCCGGTTTTTGTCAAACGGGTCCCAGTGCTCTGCTCCTCTCTTTTCACTCCTGCTGCCAGAAGCCCAGGGAGGATGGGAGGGCTTAGAACATGGCTGGGCACTGTGGTTTCTTCCAGAGAAGTGGAGGGCATTTGCTTTACCTTGCCACAACCACTTGTGAGAGGGTCTGCACCTCAGGAAAACTGTTTCCGTGGGAAGCCGGCTTTTTGCAAAGGGGTCTCAGGGTAATGGGCCTCTTCTGTCCCTCCGGCTCCCCAAAGCACAGGGACGAGGTGAGGGGCTTAGACCATGCCTGGGCAATGTTGTTTCTTACACCTGGGTGTGTGGCATTTTGTTTACCCGGCTACCCCCACTTGGGATAGGTTTTCCACAGCAAGCACCTATTGTTCGTCGGAAGCCGTTTTTGCCCCAGGGGTCTCCGGGCTGTGTTCCTTGGGGTTGAACTCCTGCTAGCAAAACCGCCAGGATGAGGGAAGGGTTCAGACGGTGCCTGGGTCCTGTGGTCTCTTCCAGGTCAGTGTATGGCATTTCCTTCCCCTTGCCACAGGCACCTGGGAGCATGTCTGCACGTGGAGAAAGACTTTCCCGTGGGAAGCCGGTTTTTGTCAAACGGGTCCCAGTGCTCTGCTCCTCTCTTTTCACTCCTGCTGCCAGAAGCCCAGGGAGGGTAGGAGGGCTTAGAACATGGCTGGGCACTGTGGTTTCTTCCGGAGAAGTGGAGGGCATTTGCTTTACCTTGCCACAACCACTTGTGAGAGGGTCTGCACCTCAGGAAAACTGTTTCCGTGGGAAGCCGGCTTTTTGCAAAGGGGTCTCAGGGTAATGGGCCTCGGCTGTCCCTCTGGCTCCCCAAAGCACATGGACGAGGTGAGGGGCTTAGACCATGCCTGGGCAATGTTGTTTCTTACACCTGGGTGTGTGGCATTTTGTTTACCCGGCTACCCCCACTTGGGATAAGTTTTCCACAGCAAGCACCTATTGTTCGTCGGAAGCCGTTTTTGCCCCAGGGGACTCCGGGCTGTGTTCGTTGGGGTTGAACTCCTGCTAGCAAAACCGCCGGGATGAGGGAAGGGTTCAGACGGTGCCTGGGTCCTATGGTCTCTTCCAGGTCAGTGTATGGCATTTCCTTCCCCTTGCCACAGGCACCTGGGAGCATGTCTGCACGTGGAGAAAGGCTTTTCCGTGGGAAGCCGGTTTTTGTCAAACGGGTCCCAGTGCTCTGCTCCTCTCTTTTCACTCCTGCTGCCAGAAGCCCAGGGAGGATGGGAGGGCTTAGAACATGGCTGGGCACTGCGGTTTCTTCCAGAGAAGTGGAGGGCATTTGCTTTACCTTGCCACAACCACTTGTGAGAGGGTCTGCACCGCAGGAAAACTGTTTCCGTGGGAAGCCTGCTTTTCGCAAAGGGGTCTCAGGGCCGTGGGCCTCGGGTGTCCCTCCGGCTCCCCAAATCACAGGGACGAGGTGAGGGGCTTAGACTATGCCCGGGCAATGTTGTTTCTTACACCTGGGTGTGTGGCATTTTGTTTACCTGGCTACCCGCACTTGGGATAGGTTTTTCAACTGCAAGCACCTATTGTTCGTCTGAAGCCGTTTTTGCACCAGTGGTCTCCGGGCTGTGTTCGTTGGGGTTGAACTCCTGCTAGCAAAACCGCCGGGATGAGGGAAGGGTTCAGACGGTGCCTGGGTCCTGTGGTCTCTTCCCGGTCAGTGTATGGCATTTCCTTCCCCTTGCCACAGGCACCTGGGAGCATGTCTGCACGTGGAGAAAGACTTTCCGGTGGGAAGCCGGTTTTTGTCAAACGGGTCCCAGTGCTCTGCTCCTCTCTTTTCACTCTTGCTGCCAGAAGCCCAGGGAGGATAGGAGGGCTTAGAACATGGCTGGGCACTGTGGTTTCTTCCGGAGAAGTGGAGGGCATTTGCTTTACCTTGCCACAACCACTTGTGAGAGGGTCTGTACCTCAGGAAAACTGTTTCCGTGGGAAGCCGGCTTTTTGCAAAGGGGTCTCAGGACCGAGGGCCTCGGCTGTCCCTCCGGCTCCCCAAATCACAGGGACGAGGTGAGGGGCTTAGACCATGTCTGGGCAATGTTGTTTCTTACACCTGGGTGTGTGGCATTTTGTTTACCTGGCTACCCCCACTTGGGATAGGTTTTTCCACCGCAAGCACCTATTGTTCATCGGAAGCCGTTTTTGCCCCAGGGGTCTCCGGGCTGTGTTCCTTGGGGTTGAACTCCTGCTAGCAAAACCGCCGGGTTGAGGGAAGGGTTCAGACTGTGCCTGGGCCCTGTGGTCTCTTCCAAGTCAGTGTATGGCATTTCCTTCCCCTTGCCACAGGCACCTGGGAGCATGTCTGCACGTGGAGAAAGACTTTCCCGTGGGAAGCCGGTTTTTGTCAAACGGGTCCCAGTGCTCTGCTCCTCTCTTTTCACTCCTGCTGCCAGAAGCCCAGGGAGGATGGGTGGGCTTGGAACATGGCTGGGCACTGTGGTTTCTTCCAGAGAAGTGGAAAGGCATTTGCTTTACCTTGCCACAACCACTTGTGAGAGGGTCTGCACCTCAGGAAAACTGTTTCCGTGGGAAGCCGGCTTTTTGCAAAGGGGTCTCAGGGCCTCGGGCCTCGGGTGTCCCTCCGGCTCCCCAAATCACAGGGACGAGGTGAGGGGCTTAGACTATGCCTGGGCAATGTTGTTTCTTACACCTGGGTGTGTGGCATTTTGTTTACCTGGCTACCCGCACTTGGGATAGGTTTTTCAACTGCAAGCACCTATTGTTCGTCGGAAGCCGTTTTTGCCCCAGGGGACTCCGGGCTGTGTTCCTTGGGGTTGAACTCCTGCTAGCAAAACCGCCGGGATGAGGGAAGGGTTCAGACTGTGCCTGGGCCCTGTGGTCTCTTCCAGGTCAGTGTATGGCATTTCCTTCCCCTTGCCACAGGCACCTGGGAGCATGTCTGCACGTGGAAAAAGACTTTCCCATGGGAAGCCGGTTTTTGTCAAACGGGTCCCAGTGCTCTGCTCCTCTCTTTTCACTCCTGCTGCCAGAAGCCCAGGGAGGATGGGAGGGCTTGGAACATGGCTGGGCACTGTGGTTTCTTCCAGAGATGTGGAGGGCATTTGCTTTACCTTGCCACAACCACTCGTGAGAGGGTCTGCACCTCAGGAAAACTGTTTCCGTGGGAAGCCGGCTTTTTGCAAAGGGGTCTCAGGGCCGTGGGCCTCGGGTGTCCCTCCGGCTCCCCAAATCACAGGGACGAGGTGAGGGGCTTAGACCATGCCTGGGCAATGTTGTTTCTTACACCTGGGTGTGTGGCATTTTGTTGACCCGGCTACCCCCACGTGGGATAGTTTATCCACCGCAAGCACCTATTGTTCGTCGGAAGCCTTTTTTGCCCTAGGGGTCTCCGGGCTGTGTTCCTTGGGGTTGAACTCCTGCTAGCAAAACCGCCGGGATGAGGGAAGGGTTCAGACTGTACCTGGGCCCTGTGGTCTCTTCCAGGTCAGTGTATGGCATTTCCTTCCCCTTGCCACAGGCACCTGGGAGCATGTCTGCACGTGGAGAAAGACTTTCCGGTGGGAAGCCGGTTTTTGTCAAACGGGTCCCAGTGCTCTGCTCCTCTCTTTTCACTCCTGCTGCCAGAAGCCCAGGGAGGATGGGAGGTCTTAGAACATGGCTGGGCACTGTGGTTTCTTCCAGAGAAGTGGAGGGCATTTGCTTTACCTTGCCACAACCACTTGTGAGAGGGTCTGCACCTCAGGAAAACTGTTTCCGTGGGAAGCCGGCTTTTTGCAAAGGGGTCTCAGGGTAATGGGCCTCGGCTGTCCCTCCGGCTCCCCAAATCACATGGACGAGGTGAGGGGCTTAGACCATGCCTGGGCAATGTTGTTTCTTACACCTGGGTGTGTGGCATTTTGTTTACCCGGCTACCCCCACTTGGGATAGGTTTTCCACAGCAAGCACCTATTGTTCGTCGGAAGCCGTTTTTGCCCCAGGGGTCTCCGGGCTGTGTTCGTTGGGGTTGAACTCCTGCTAGCAAAACCGCCGGGATGAGGGAAGGGTTCAGACGGTGCCTGGGTCCTATGGTCTCTTCCAGGTCAGTGTATGGCATTTCCTTCCCCTTGCCACAGGCACCTGGGAGCATGTCTGCACGTGGAGAAAGGCTTTCCCGTGGGAAGCCGGTTTTTATCAAACGGGTCCCAGTGCTCTGCTCCTCTCTTTTCACTCCTGCTGCCAGAAGCCCAGGGAGGATGGGAGGGCTTAGAACATGGCTGGGCAATGCGGTTTCTTCCAGAGAAGTGGAGGGCATTTGCTTTACCTTGCCACAACCACTTGTGAGAGGGTCTGCACCTCAGGAAAACTGTTTCCGTGGGAAGCCTGCTTTTCGCAAAGGGGTCTCAGGGCCGTGGGCCTCGGGTGTCCCTCCGGCTCCCCAAATCACAGGGACGAGGTGAGGGGCTTAGACTATGCCCGGGCAATGTTGTTTCTTACACCTGGGTGTGTGGCATTTTGTTTACCTGGCTACCCGCACTTGGGATAGGTTTTTCAACTGCAAGCACCTATTGTTCGTCGGAAGCCGTTTTTGCCCCAGGGGTCTCCGGGCTGTGTTCGTTGGGGTTGAACTCCTGCTAGCAAAACCGCCGGGATGAGGGAAGGGTTCAGACGGTGCCTGGGTCCTGTGGTCTCTTCCCGGTCAGTGTATGGCATTTCCTACCCCTTGCCACAGGCACCTGGGAGCATGTCTGCACGTGGAGAAAGACTTTCCGGTGGGAAGCCGGTTTTTGTCAAACGGGTCCCAGTGCTCTGCTCCTCTCTTTTCACTCCTGCTGCCAGAAGCCCAGGGAGGATAGGAGGGCTTAGAACATGGCTGGGCACTGTGGTTTCTTCCGGAGAAGTGGAGGGCATTTGCTTTACCTTGTCACAACCACTTGTGAGAGGGTCTGTACCTCAGGAAAACTGTTTCCGTGGGAAGCCGGCTTTTTGCAAAGGGGTCTCAGGGCCGAGGGCCTCGGCTGTCCCTCCGGCTCCCCAAATCACAGGGACGAGTTGAGGGGCTTAGACCATGCCTGGGCAATGTTGTTTCTTACACCTGGGTGTGTGGCATTTTGTTTACCCGGCTACCCCCACTTGGGATAGGTTTTCCACAGCAAGCACCTATTGTTCGTTGGAAGCCGTTTTTGCCCCAGGGGTCTCCGGGCTGTGTTCGTTGGGGTTGAACTCCTGCTAGCAAAACCGCCGGGATGAGGGAAGGGTTCAGACTGTGCCTGGGCCCTGTGGTCTCTTCCAGGTCAGTGTATGGCATTTCCTTCCCCTTGCCACAGGCACCTGGGAGCATGTCTGCACGTGGAGAAAGACTTTCCGGTGGGAAGCCGGTTTTTGTCAAACGGGTCCCAGTGCTCTGCTCCTCTCTTTTCACTCCTGCTGCCAGAAGCCCAGGGAGGATAGGAGGGCTTAGAACATGGCTGGGCACTGTGGTTTCTTCCGGAGAAGTGGAGGGCATTTGCTTTACCTTGTCACAACCACTTGTGAGAGGGTCTGCACCTCAGGAAAACTGTTTCCGTGGGAAGCCTGCTTTTCGCAAAGGGGTCTCAGGGCCGTGGGCCTCGGGTGTCCCTCCGGCTCCCCAAATCACAGGGACGAGGTGAGGGGCTTAGACTATCCCCGGGCAATGTTGTTTCTTACACCTGGGTGTGTGGCATTTTGTTTACCTGGCTACCCGCACTTCGGATAGGTTTTTCAACTGCAAGCACCTACTGTTCGTCGGAAGCCGTTTTTGCACCAGTGGTCTCCGGGCTGTGTTCGTTGGGGTTGAACTCCTGCTAGCAAAACCGCCGGGATGAGGGAAGGGTTCAGACGGTGCCTGGGTCCTGTGGTCTCTTCCAGGTCAGTGTATGGCATTTCCTTCCCCT
This sequence comes from Ursus americanus, assembly GCF_024610735.1. Taxonomy (NCBI): domain Eukaryota; kingdom Metazoa; phylum Chordata; class Mammalia; order Carnivora; family Ursidae; genus Ursus; species Ursus americanus. The sequence continues at coordinate 35,815,579 of NC_142155.1, read as the reverse complement.
TGCCACAGGCACCTGGGAGCATGTCTGCACGTGGAGAAAGACTTTCCGGTGGGAAGCCGGTTTTTGTCAAACGGGTCCCAGTGCTCTGCTCCTCTCTTTTCACTCTTGCTGCCAGAAGCCCAGGGAGGATAGGAGGGCTTAGAACATGGCTGGGCACTGTGGTTTCTTCCGGAGAAGTGGAGGGCATTTGCTTTACCTTGCCACAACCACTTGTGAGAGGGTCTGTACCTCAGGAAAACTGTTTCCGTGGGAAGCCGGCTTTTTGCAAAGGGGTCTCAGGGCCGAGGGCCTCGGCTGTCCCTCCGGCTCCCCAAATCACAGGGACGAGGTGAGGGGCTTGGACTATGCCTGGGCAATGTTGTTTCTTACACCTGGGTGTGTGGCATTTTGTTTACCTGGCTACCCGCACTTGGGATAGGTTTTTCAACTGCAAGCACCTATTGTTCGTCGGAAGCCGTTTTTGCCCCAGGGGACTCCGGGCTGTGTTCCTTGGGGTTGAACTCCTGCTAGCAAAACCGCCGGGATGAGGGAAGGGTTCAGACTGTGCCTGGGCCCTGTGGTCTCTTCCAGGTCAGTGTATGGCATTTCCTTCCCCTTGCCACAGGCACCTGGGAGCATGTCTGCACGTGGAAAAAGACTTTCCCATGGGAAGCCGGTTTTTGTCAAACGGGTCCCAGTGCTCTGCTCCTCTCTTTTCACTCCTGCTGCCAGAAGCCCAGGGAGGATGGGAGGGCTTGGAACATGGCTGGGCACTGTGGTTTCTTCCAGAGATGTGGAGGGCATTTGCTTTACCTTGCCACAACCACTTGTGAGAGGGTCTGCACCTCAGGAAAACTGTTTCCGTGGGAAGCCGGCTTTTTGCAAAGGGGTCTCAGGGCCGTGGGCCTCGGCTGTCCCTCCGGCTCCCCAAATCACAGGGACGAGGTGAGGGGCTTAGACCATGCCTGGGCAATGTTGTGTCTTACCCCTGGGTGTGTGGCATTTTGTTGACCCGGCTACCCCCACGTGGGATAGTTTTTCCACCGCAAGCACCTATTGTTGGTCGGAAGCCGTTTTTGCCCTAGGGGTCTCCGGGCTGTGTTCGTTGGGGTTGAACTCCTGCTAGCAAAACCGCCGGGATGAGGGAAGGGTTCAGACTGTGACTGGGCCCTGTGGTCTCTTCCAGGTCAGTGTATGGCATTTCCTTCCCCTTGCCACAGGCACCTGGGAGCATGTCTGCACGTGGAGAAAGATTTTCCCGTGGGAAGCCGGTTTTTGTCAAACGGGTCCCAGTGCTCTGCTCCTCTCTTTTCACTCCTGCTGCCAGAAGCCCAGGGAGGATGGGAGGGCTTAGAACATGGCTGGGCACTGTGGTTTCTTCCAGAGAAGTGGAGGGCATTTGCTTTACCTTGCCACAACCACTTGTGAGAGGGTCTGCACCTCAGGAAAACTGTTTCCGTGGGAAGCCGGCTTTTTGCAAAGGGGTCTCAGGGTAATGGGCCTCTTCTGTCCCTCCGGCTCCCCAAAGCACAGGGACGAGGTGAGGGGCTTAGACCATGCCTGGGCAATGTTGTTTCTTACACCTGGGTGTGTGGCATTTTGTTTACCCGGCTACCCCCACTTGGGATAGGTTTTCCACAGCAAGCACCTATTGTTCGTCGGAAGCCGTTTTTGCCCCAGGGGTCTCCGGGCTGTGTTCCTTGGGGTTGAACTCCTGCTAGCAAAACCGCCAGGATGAGGGAAGGGTTCAGACGGTGCCTGGGTCCTGTGGTCTCTTCCAGGTCAGTGTATGGCATTTCCTTCCCCTTGCCACAGGCACCTGGGAGCATGTCTGCACGTGGAGAAAGACTTTCCCGTGGGAAGCCGGTTTTTGTCAAACGGGTCCCAGTGCTCTGCTCCTCTCTTTTCACTCCTGCTGCCAGAAGCCCAGGGAGGGTAGGAGGGCTTAGAACATGGCTGGGCACTGTGGTTTCTTCCGGAGAAGTGGAGGGCATTTGCTTTACCTTGCCACAACCACTTGTGAGAGGGTCTGCACCTCAGGAAAACTGTTTCCGTGGGAAGCCGGCTTTTTGCAAAGGGGTCTCAGGGTAATGGGCCTCGGCTGTCCCTCCGGCTCCCCAAAGCACATGGACGAGGTGAGGGGCTTAGACCATGCCTGGGCAATGTTGTTTCTTACACCTGGGTGTGTGGCATTTTGTTTACCCGGCTACCCCCACTTGGGATAGGTTTTCCACAGCAAGCACCTATTGTTCGTCGGAAGCCGTTTTTGCCCCAGGGGTCTCCGGGCTGTGTTCGTTGGGGTTGAACTCCTGCTAGCAAAACCGCCGGGATGAGGGAAGGGTTCAGACGGTGCCTGGGTCCTATGGTCTCTTCCAGGTCAGTGTATGGCATTTCCTTCCCCTTGCCACAGGCACCTGGGAGCATGTCTGCACGTGGAGAAAGGCTTTCCCGTGGGAAGCCGGTTTTTGTCAAACGGGTCCCAGTGCTCTGCTCCTCTCTTTTCACTCCTGCTGCCAGAAGCCCAGGGAGGATGGGAGGGCTTAGAACATGGCTGGGCACTGCGGTTTCTTCCAGAGAAGTGGAGGGCATTTGCTTTACCTTGCCACAACCACTTGTGAGAGGGTCTGCACCGCAGGAAAACTGTTTCCGTGGGAAGCCTGCTTTTCGCAAAGGGGTCTCAGGGCCGTGGGCCTCGGGTGTCCCTCCGGCTCCCCAAATCACAGGGACGAGGTGAGGGGCTTAGACCATGCCTGGGCAATGTTGTTTCTTACACCTGGGTGTGTGGCATTTTGTTTACCTGGCTACCCGCACTTGGGATAGGTTTTTCAACTGCAAGCACCTATTGTTCGTCTGAAGCCGTTTTTGCACCAGTGGTCACCGGGCTGTGTTCGTTGGGGTTGAACTCCTGCTAGCAAAACCGCCGGGATGAGGGAAGGGTTCAGACGGTGCCTGGGTCCTGTGGTCTCTTCCCGGTCAGTGTATGGCATTTCCTTCCCCTTGCCACAGGCACCTGGGAGCATGTCTGCACGTGGAGAAAGACTTTCCGGTGGGAAGCCGGGTTTTGTCAAACGGGTCCCAGTGCTCTGCTCCTCTCTTTTCACTCTTGCTGCCAGAAGCCCAGGGAGGATAGGAGGGCTTAGAACATGGCTGGGCACTGTGGTTTCTTCCGGAGAAGTGGAGGGCATTTGCTTTACCTTGCCACAACCACTTGTGAGAGGGTCTGTACCTCAGGAAAACTGTTTCCGTGGGAAGCCGGCTTTTTGCAAAGGGGTCTCAGGGCCGAGGGCCTCGGCTGTCCCTCCGGCTCCCCAAATCACAGGGACGAGGTGAGGGGCTTAGACCATGTCTGGGCAATGTTGTTTCTTACACCTGGGTGTGTGGCATTTTGTTTACCTGGCTACCCCCACTTGGCATAGGTTTTTCCACCGCAAGCACCTCTTGTTCGTCGGAAGCCGTTTTTGCCCCAGGGGTCTCCGGGCTGTGTTCCTTGGGCTTGAACTCCTGCTAGCAAAACCGCCGGGTTGAGGGAAGGGTTCAGACTGTGCCTGGGCCCTGTGGTCTCTTCCAAGTCAGTGTATGGCATTTCCTTCCCCTTGCCACAGGCACCTGGGAGCATGTCTGCACGTGGAGAAAGACTTTCCCGTGGGAAGCCGGTTTTTGTCAAATGGGTCCCAGTGCTCTGCTCCTCTCTTTTCACTCCTGCTGCCAGAAGCCCGGGGAGGATGGGTGGGCTTGGAACATGGCTGGGCACTGTGGTTTCTTCCAGAGAAGTGGAAAGGCATTTGCTTTACCTTGCCACAACCACTTGTGAGAGGGTCTGCACCTCAGGAAAACTGTTTCCGTGGGAAGCCGGCTTTTTGCAAAGGGGTCTCAGGGCCTCGGGCCTCGGGTGTCCCTCCGGCTCCCCAAATCACAGGGACGACGTGAGGGGCTTAGACTATGCCTGGGCAATGTTGTTTCTTACACCTGGGAGTGTGGCATTTTGTTTACCTGGCTACCCGCACTTGGGATAGGTTTTTCAACTGCAAGCACCTATTGTTCGTCGGAAGCCGTTTTTGCCCCAGGGGACTCCGGGCTGTGTTCCTTGGGGTTGAACTCCTGCTAGCAAAACCGCCGGGATGAGGGAAGGGTTCAGACTGTGCCTGGGCCCTGTGGTCTCTTCCAGGTCAGTGTATGGCATTTCATTCCCCTTGCCACAGGCACCTGGGAGCATGTCTGCACGTGGAAAAAGACTTTCCCATGGGAAGCCGGTTTTTGTCAAACGGGTCCCAGTGCTCTGCTCCTCTCTTTTCACTCCTGCTGCCAGAAGCCCAGGGAGGATGGGAGGGCTTGGAACATGGCTGGGCACTGTGGTTTCTTCCAGAGATGTGGAGGGCATTTGCTTTACCTTGCCACAACCACTCGTGAGAGGGTCTGCACCTCAGGAAAACTGTTTCCGTGGGAAGCCGGCTTTTTGCAAAGGGGTCTCAGGGCCGTGGGCCTCGGCTGTCCCTCCGGCTCCCCAAAGCACAGGGACGAGGTGAGGGGCTTAGACCATGCCTGGGCAATGTTGTGTCTTACCCCTGGGTGTGTGGCATTTTGTTGACCCGGCTACCCCCACGTGGGATAGTTTATCCACCGCAAGCACCTATTGTTCGTCGGAAGCCTTTTTTGCCCTAGGGGTCTCCGGGCTGTGTTCCTTGGGGTTGAACTCCTGCTAGCAAAACCGCCGGGATGAGGGAAGGGTTCAGACTGTACCTGGGCCCTGTGGTCTCTTCCAGGTCAGTGTATGGCATTTCCTTCCCCTTGCCACAGGCACCTGGGAGCATGTCTGCACGTGGAGAAAGACTTTCCGGTGGGAAGCCGGTTTTTGTCAAACGGGTCCCAGTGCTCTGCTCCTCTCTTTTCACTCCTGCTGCCAGAAGCCCAGGGAGGATGGGAGGTCTTAGAACATGGCTGGGCACTGTGGTTTCTTCCAGAGAAGTGGAGGGCATTTGCTTTACCTTGCCACAACCACTTGTGAGAGGGTCTGCACCTCAGGAAAACTGTTTCCGTGGGAAGCCGGCTTTTTGCAAAGGGGTCTCAGGGTAATGGGCCTCGGCTGTCCCTCCGGCTCCCCAAATCACATGGACGAGGTGAGGGGCTTAGACCATGCCTGGGCAATGTTGTTTCTTACACCTGGGTGTGTGGCATTTTGTTTACCCGGCTACCCCCACTTGGGATAGGTTTTCCACAGCAAGCACCTATTGTTCGTCGGAAGCCGTTTTTGCCCCAGGGGTCTCCGGGCTGTGTTCGTTGGGGTTGAACTCCTGCTAGCAAAACCGCCGGGATGAGGGAAGGGTTCAGACGGTGCCTGGGTCCTATGGTCTCTTCCAGGTCAGTGTATGGCATTTCCTTCCCCTTGACACAGGCACCTGGGAGCATGTCTGCACGTGGAGAAAGGCTTTCCCGTGGGAAGCCGGTTTTTGTCAAACGGGTCCCAGTGCTCTGCTCCTCTCTTTTCACTCCTGCTGCCAGAAGCCCAGGGAGGATGGGAGGGCTTAGAACATGGCTGGGCAATGCGGTTTCTTCCAGAGAAGTGGAGGGCATTTGCTTTACCTTGCCACAACCACTTGTGAGAGGGTCTGCACCTCAGGAAAACTGTTTCCGTGGGAAGCCTGCTTTTCGCAAAGGGGTCTCAGGGCCGTGGGCCTCGGGTGTCCCTCCGGCTCCCCAAATCACAGGGACGAGGTGAGGGGCTTAGACTATGCCCGGGCAATGTTGTTTCTTACACCTGGGTGTGTGGCATTTTGTTTACCTGGCTACCCGCACTTGGGATAGGTTTTTCAACTGCAAGCACCTATTGTTCGTCGGAAGCCGTTTTTGCCCCAGGGGTCTCCGGGCTGTGTTCGTTGGGGTTGAACTCCTGCTAGCAAAACCGCCGGGATGAGGGAAGGGTTCAGACGGTGCCTGGGTCCTGTGGTCTCTTCCCGGTCAGTGTATGGCATTTCCTTCCCCTTGCCACAGGCACCTGGGAGCATGTCTGCACGTGGAGAAAGACTTTCCGGTGGGAAGCCGGTTTTTGTCAAACGGGTCCCAGTGCTCTGCTCCTCTCTTTTCACTCCTGCTGCCAGAAGCCCAGGGAGGATAGGAGGGCTTAGAACATGGCTGGGCACTGTGGTTTCTTCCGGAGAAGTGGAGGGCATTTGCTTTACCTTGTCACAACCACTTGTGAGAGGGTCTGTACCTCAGGAAAACTGTTTCCGTGGGAAGCCGGCTTTTTGCAAAGGGGTCTCAGGGCCGAGGGCCTCGGCTGTCCCTCCGGCTCCCCAAATCACAGGGACGAGTTGAGGGGCTTAGACCATGCCTGGGCAATGTTGTTTCTTACACCTGGGTGTGTGGCATTTTGTTTACCCGGCTACCCCCACTTGGGATAGGTTTTCCACAGCAAGCACCTATTGTTCGTTGGAAGCCGTTTTTGCCCCAGGGGTCTCCGGGCTGTGTTCGTTGGGGTTGAACTCCTGCTAGCAAAACCGCCGGGATGAGGGAAGGGTTCAGACTGTGCCTGGGCCCTGTGGTCTCTTCCAGGTCAGTGTATGGCATTTCCTTCCCCTTGCCACAGGCACCTGGGAGCATGTCTGCACGTGGAGAAAGACTTTCCGGTGGGAAGCCGGTTTTTGTCAAACGGGTCCCAGTGCTCTGCTCCTCTCTTTTCACTCCTGCTGCCAGAAGCCCAGGGAGGATAGGAGGGCTTAGAACATGGCTGGGCACTGTGGTTTCTTCCGGAGAAGTGGAGGGCATTTGCTTTACCTTGTCACAACCACTTGTGAGAGGGTCTGCACCTCAGGAAAACTGTTTCCGTGGGAAGCCTGCTTTTCGCAAAGGGGTCTCAGGGCCGTGGGCCTCGGGTGTCCCTCCGGCTCCCCAAATCACAGGGACGAGGTGAGGGGCTTAGACTATCCCCGGGCAATGTTGTTTCTTACACCTGGGTGTGTGGCATTTTGTTTACCTGGCTACCCGCACTTCGGATAGGTTTTTCAACTGCAAGCACCTACTGTTCGTCGGAAGCCGTTTTTGCACCAGTGGTCTCCGGGCTGTGTTCGTTGGGGTTGAACTCCTGCTAGCAAAACCGCCGGGATGAGGGAAGGGTTCAGACGGTGCCTGGGTCCTGTGGTCTCTTCCAGGTCAGTGTATGGCATTTCCTTCCCCTTGCCACAGGCACCTGGGAGCATGTCTGCACGTGGAGAAAGACTTTCCGGTGGGAAGCCGGTTTTTGTCAAACGGGTCCCAGTGCTCTGCTCCTCTCTTTTCACTCTTGCTGCCAGAAGCCCAGGGAGGATAGGAGGGCTTAGAACATGGCTGGGCACTGTGGTTTCTTCCGGAGAAGTGGAGGGCATTTGCTTTACCTTGCCACAACCACTTGTGAGAGGGTCTGTACCTCAGGAAAACTGTTTCCGTGGGAAGCCGGCTTTTTGCAAAGGGGTCTCAGGGCCGAGGGCCTCGGCTGTCCCTCCGGCTCCCCAAATCACAGGGACGAGGTGAGGGGCTTGGACTATGCCTGGGCAATGTTGTTTCTTACACCTGGGTGTGTGGCATTTTGTTTACCTGGCTACCCGCACTTGGGATAGGTTTTTCAACTACAAGCACCTATTGTTCGTCGGAAGCCGTTTTTGCCCCAGGGGACTCCGGGCTGTGTTCCTTGGGGTTGAACTCCTGCTAGCAAAACCGCCGGGATGAGGGAAGGGTTCAGACTGGGCCTGGGCCCTGTGGTCTCTTCCAGGTCAGTGTATGGCATTTCCTTCCCCTTGCCACAGGCACCTGGGAGCATGTCTGCACGTGGAAAAAGACTTTCCCATGGGAAGCCGGTTTTTGTCAAACGGGTCCCAGTGCTCTGCTCCTCTCTTTTCACTCCTGCTGCCAGAAGCCCAGGGAGGATGGGAGGGCTTGGAACATGGCTGGGCACTGTGGTTTCTTCCAGAGATGTGGAGGGCATTTGCTTTACCTTGCCACAACCACTTGTGAGAGGGTCTGCACCTCAGGAAAACTGTTTCCGTGGGAAGCCGGCTTTTTGCAAAGGGGTCTCAGGGCCGTGGGCCTCGGCTGTCCCTCCGGCTCCCCAAATCACAGGGACGAGGTGAGGGGCTTAGACCATGCCTGGGCAATGTTGTGTCTTACCCCTGGGTGTGTGGCATTTTGTTGACCCGGCTACCCCCACGTGGGATAGTTTTTCCACCGCAAGCACCTATTGTTGGTCGGAAGCCGTTTTTGCCCTAGGGGTCTCCGGGCTGTGTTCGTTGGGGTTGAACTCCTGCTAGCAAAACCGCCGGGATGAGGGAAGGGTTCAGACTGTGACTGGGCCCTGTGGTCTCTTCCAGGTCAGTGTATGGCATTTCCTTCCCCTTGCCACAGGCACCTGGGAGCATGTCTGCACGTGGAGAAAGACTTTCCCGTGGGAAGCCGGTTTTTGTCAAACGGGTCCCAGTGCTCTGCTCCTCTCTTTTCACTCCTGCTGCCAGAAGCCCAGGGAGGATGGGAGGGCTTAGAACATGGCTGGGCACTGTGGTTTCTTCCAGAGAAGTGGAGGGCATTTGCTTTACCTTGCCACAACCACTTGTGAGAGGGTCTGCACCTCAGGAAAACTGTTTCCGTGGGAAGCCGGCTTTTTGCAAAGGGGTCTCAGGGTAATGGGCCTCTTCTGTCCCTCCGGCTCCCCAAAGCACAGGGACGAGGTGAGGGGCTTAGACCATGCCTGGGCAATGTTGTTTCTTACACCTGGGTGTGTGGCATTTTGTTTACCCGGCTACCCCCACTTGGGATAGGTTTTCCACAGCAAGCACCTATTGTTCGTCGGAAGCCGTTTTTGCCCCAGGGGTCTCCGGGCTGTGTTCCTTGGGGTTGAACTCCTGCTAGCAAAACCGCCAGGATGAGGGAAGGGTTCAGACGGTGCCTGGGTCCTGTGGTCTCTTCCAGGTCAGTGTATGGCATTTCCTTCCCCTTGCCACAGGCACCTGGGAGCATGTCTGCACGTGGAGAAAGACTTTCCCGTGGGAAGCCGGTTTTTGTCAAACGGGTCCCAGTGCTCTGCTCCTCTCTTTTCACTCCTGCTGCCAGAAGCCCAGGGAGGGTAGGAGGGCTTAGAACATGGCTGGGCACTGTGGTTTCTTCCGGAGAAGTGGAGGGCATTTGCTTTACCTTGCCACAACCACTTGTGAGAGGGTCTGCACCTCAGGAAAACTGTTTCCGTGGGAAGCCGGCTTTTTGCAAAGGGGTCTCAGGGTAATGGGCCTCGGCTGTCCCTCCGGCTCCCCAAAGCACATGGACGAGGTGAGGGGCTTAGACCATGCCTGGGCAATGTTGTTTCTTACACCTGGGTGTGTGGCATTTTGTTTACCCGGCTACCCCCACTTGGGATAGGTTTTCCACAGCAAGCACCTATTGTTCGTCGGAAGCCGTTTTTGCCCCAGGGGTCTCCGGGCTGTGTTCGTTGGGGTTGAACTCCTGCTAGCAAAACCGCCGGGATGAGGGAAGGGTTCAGACGGTGCCTGGGTCCTATGGTCTCTTCCAGGTCAGTGTATGGCATTTCCTTCCCCTTGCCACAGGCACCTGGGAGCATGTCTGCACGTGGAGAAAGGCTTTCCCGTGGGAAGCCGGTTTTTGTCAAACGGGTCCCAGTGCTCTGCTCCTCTCTTTTCACTCCTGCTGCCAGAAGCCCAGGGAGGATGGGAGGGCTTAGAACATGGCTGGGCACTGCGGTTTCTTCCAGAGAAGTGGAGGGCATTTGCTTTACCTTGCCACAACCACTTGTGAGAGGGTCTGCACCGCAGGAAAACTGTTTCCGTGGGAAGCCTGCTTTTCGCAAAGGGGTCTCAGGGCCGTGGGCCTCGGGTGTCCCTCCGGCTCCCCAAATCACAGGGACGAGGTGAGGGGCTTAGACCATGCCTGGGCAATGTTGTTTCTTACACCTGGGTGTGTGGCATTTTGTTTACCTGGCTACCCGCACTTGGGATAGGTTTTTCAACTGCAAGCACCTATTGTTCGTCTGAAGCCGTTTTTGCACCAGTGGTCACCGGGCTGTGTTCGTTGGGGTTGAACTCCTGCTAGCAAAACCGCCGGGATGAGGGAAGGGTTCAGACGGTGCCTGGGTCCTGTGGTCTCTTCCCGGTCAGTGTATGGCATTTCCTTCCCCTTGCCACAGGCACCTGGGAGCATGTCTGCACGTGGAGAAAGACTTTCCGGTGGGAAGCCGGGTTTTGTCAAACGGGTCCCAGTGCTCTGCTCCTCTCTTTTCACTCTTGCTGCCAGAAGCCCAGGGAGGATAGGAGGGCTTAGAACATGGCTGGGCACTGTGGTTTCTTCCGGAGAAGTGGAGGGCATTTGCTTTACCTTGCCACAACCACTTGTGAGAGGGTCTGTACCTCAGGAAAACTGTTTCCGTGGGAAGCCGGCTTTTTGCAAAGGGGTCTCAGGGCCGAGGGCCTCGGCTGTCCCTCCGGCTCCCCAAATCACAGGGACGAGGTGAGGGGCTTAGACCATGTCTGGGCAATGTTGTTTCTTACACCTGGGTGTGTGGCATTTTGTTTACCTGGCTACCCCCACTTGGCATAGGTTTTTCCACCGCAAGCACCTCTTGTTCGTCGGAAGCCGTTTTTGCCCCAGGGGTCTCCGGGCTGTGTTCCTTGGGCTTGAACTCCTGCTAGCAAAACCGCCGGGTTGAGGGAAGGGTTCAGACTGTGCCTGGGCCCTGTGGTCTCTTCCAAGTCAGTGTATGGCATTTCCTTCCCCTTGCCACAGGCACCTGGGAGCATGTCTGCACGTGGAGAAAGACTTTCCCGTGGGAAGCCGGTTTTTGTCAAATGGGTCCCAGTGCTCTGCTCCTCTCTTTTCACTCCTGCTGCCAGAAGCCCGGGGAGGATGGGTGGGCTTGGAACATGGCTGGGCACTGTGGTTTCTTCCAGAGAAGTGGAAAGGCATTTGCTTTACCTTGCCACAACCACTTGTGAGAGGGTCTGCACCTCAGGAAAACTGTTTCCGTGGGAAGCCGGCTTTTTGCAAAGGGGTCTCAGGGCCTCGGGCCTCGGGTGTCCCTCCGGCTCCCCAAATCACAGGGACGACGTGAGGGGCTTAGACTATGCCTGGGCAATGTTGTTTCTTACACCTGGGAGTGTGGCATTTTGTTTACCTGGCTACCCGCACTTGGGATAGGTTTTTCAACTGCAAGCACCTATTGTTCGTCGGAAGCCGTTTTTGCCCCAGGGGACTCCGGGCTGTGTTCCTTGGGGTTGAACTCCTGCTAGCAAAACCGCCGGGATGAGGGAAGGGTTCAGACTGTGCCTGGGCCCTGTGGTCTCTTCCAGGTCAGTGTATGGCATTTCATTCCCCTTGCCACAGGCACCTGGGAGCATGTCTGCACGTGGAAAAAGACTTTCCCATGGGAAGCCGGTTTTTGTCAAACGGGTCCCAGTGCTCTGCTCCTCTCTTTTCACTCCTGCTGCCAGAAGCCCAGGGAGGATGGGAGGGCTTGGAACATGGCTGGGCACTGTGGTTTCTTCCAGAGATGTGGAGGGCATTTGCTTTACCTTGCCACAACCACTCGTGAGAGGGTCTGCACCTCAGGAAAACTGTTTCCGTGGGAAGCCGGCTTTTTGCAAAGGGGTCTCAGGGCCGTGGGCCTCGGCTGTCCCTCCGGCTCCCCAAAGCACAGGGACGAGGTGAGGGGCTTAGACCATGCCTGGGCAATGTTGTGTCTTACACCTGGGTGTGTGGCATTTTGTTGACCCGGCTACCCCCACGTGGGATAGGTTTTCCACAGCAAGCACCTATTGTTCGTCGGAAGCCGTTTTTGCCCCAGGGGTCTCCGGGCTGTGTTCCTTGGGGTTGAACTCCTGCTAGCAAAACCGCCAGGATGAGGGAAGGGTTCAGACGGTGCCTGGGTCCTGTGGTCTCTTCCAGGTCAGTGTATGGCATTTCCTTCCCCTTGCCACAGGCACCTGGGAGCATGTCTGCACGTGGAGAAAGACTTTCCCGTGGGAAGCCGGTTTTTGTCAAACGGGTCCCAGTGCTCTGCTCCTCTCTTTTCACTCCTGCTGCCAGAAGCCCAGGGAGGGTAGGAGGGCTTAGAACATGGCTGGGCACTGTGGTTTCTTCCGGAGAAGTGGAGGGCATTTGCTTTACCTTGCCACAACCACTTGTGAGAGGGTCTGCACCTCAGGAAAACTGTTTCCGTGGGAAGCCGGCTTTTTGCAAAGGGGTCTCAGGGTAATGGGCCTCGGCTGTCCCTCCGGCTCCCCAAAGCACATGGACGAGGTGAGGGGCTTAGACCATGCCTGGGCAATGTTGTTTCTTACACCTGGGTGTGTGGCATTTTGTTTACCCGGCTACCCCCACTTGGGATAGGTTTTCCACAGCAAGCACCTATTGTTCGTCGGAAGCCGTTTTTGCCCCAGGGGTCTCCGGGCTGTGTTCGTGGGGTTGAACTCCTGCTACCAAAACCGCCGGGATGAGGGAAGGGTTCAGACGGTGCCTGGGTCCTATGGTCTCTTCCAGGTCAGTGTATGGCATTTCCTTCCCCTTGCCACAGGCACCTGGGAGCATGTCTGCACGTGGAGAAAGGCTTTCCCGTGGGAAGCCGGTTTTTGTCAAACGGGTCCCAGTGCTCTGCTCCTCTCTTTTCACTCCTGCTGCCAGAAGCCCAGGGAGGATGGGAGGGCTTAGAACATGGCTGGGCACTGCGGTTTCTTCCAGAGAAGTGGAGGGCATTTGCTTTACCTTGCCACAACCACTTGTGAGAGGGTCTGCACCGCAGGAAAACTGTTTCCGTGGGAAGCCTGCTTTTCGCAAAGGGGTCTCAGGGCCGTGGGCCTCGGGTGTCCCTCCGGCTCCCCAAATCACAGGGACGAGGTGAGGGGCTTAGACTATGCCCGGGCAATGTTGTTTCTTACACCTGGGTGTGTGGCATTTTGTTTACCTGGCTACCCGCACTTCGGATAGGTTTTTCAACTGCAAGCACCTATTGTTCGTCTGAAGCCGTTTTTGCACCAGTGGTCACCGGGCTGTGTTCGTTGGGGTTGAACTCCTGCTAGCAAAACCGCCGGGATGAGGGAAGGGTTCAGACGGTGCCTGGGTCCTGTGGTCTCTTCCCGGTCAGTGTATGGCATTTCCTTCCCCTTGCCACAGGCACCTGGGAGCATGTCTGCACGTGGAGAAAGACTTTCCCCTGGGAAGCCGGTTTTTGTCAAACGGGTCCCAGTGCTCTGCTCCTCTCTTTTCACTCCTGCTGCCAGAAGCCCAGGGAGGATAGGAGGGCTTAGAACATGGCTGGGCACTGTGGTTTCTTCCGGAGAAGTGGAGGGCATTTGCTTTACCTTGCCACAACCACTTGTGAGAGGGTCTGTACCTCAGGAAAACTGTTTCCGTGGAAGCCGGCTTTTTGCAAAGGGGTCTCAGGGCCGAGGGCCTCAGCTGTCCCTCCGGCTCCCCAAATCACAGGGACGAGTTGAGGGGCTTAGACCATGCCTGGGCAATGTTGTTTCTGACACCTGGGTGTGTGGCATTTTGTTTACCCGGCTACCCCCACTTGGGATAGGTTTTCCACAGCAAGCACCTATTGTTCGTCGGAAGCCGTTTTTGCCCCAGGGGTCTCCGGGCTGTGTTCGTTGGGGTTGAACTCCTGCTAGCAAAACCGCCGGGATGAGGGAAGGGTTCAGACTGTGCCTGGGCCCTGTGGTCTCTTCCAGGTCAGTGTATGGCATTTCCTTCCCCTTGCCACAGGCACCTGGGAGCATGTCTGCACGTGGAGAAAGACTTTCCGGTGGGAAGCCGGTTTTTGTCAAACGGGTCCCAGTGCTCTGCTCCTCTCTTTTCACTCCTGCTGCCAGAAGCCCAGGGAGGATGGGAGGGCTTAGAACATGGCTGGGCACTGTGGTTTCTTCCAGACAAGTGGAGGGAATTTGCTTTACATTGCCACAACCACTTGTGAGAGGGTCTGCACCTCAGGAAAACTGTTTCCGTGGGAAGCCGGCTTTTTGCAAAGGGGTCTCAGGGCCGTGGGCCTCGGGTGTCCCTCCGGCTCCCCAAATCACAGGGACGAGGTGAGGGGCTTAGACTATGCCTGGGGAATGTTGTTTCTTACACCTGGGTGTGTGGCATTTTGTTTACCTGGCTACCCGCACTTGGGATAGGTTTTTCAACTGCAAGCACCTATTGTTCCTCGGAAGCCGTTTTTGCCCCAGGGGTCTCCGGGCTGTGTTCCTTGGGGTTGAACTCTTGCTAGCAAAACCGCCGGTATGAGGGAAGGGTTCAGACGGTGCCTGGGTCCTGTGGTCTCTTCCAGGTCAGTGTATGGCATTTCCTTCCCCTTGCCACAGGCACCTGGGAGCATGTCTGCACGTGGAGAAAGACTTTCCCGTGGGAAGCCGGTTTTTGTCAAACGGGTCCCAGTGCTCTGCTCCTCTCTTTTCACTCCTGCTGCCAGAAGCCCAGGGAGGATGGGAGGGCTTAGAACATGGCTGGGCACTGTGGTTTCTTCCAGACAAGTGGAGGGCATTTGCTTTACCTTGCCACAACCACTTGTGAGAGGGTCTGCACCTCAGGAAAACTGTTTCCGTGGGAAGCCGGCTTTTTGCAAAGGGGTCTCAGGGTAATGGGCCTCGGCTGTCCCTCCGGCTCCCCAAAGCACAGGGACGAGGTGAGGGGCTTAGACCATGCCTGGGCAATGTTGTTTCTTACACCTGGGTGTGTGGCATTTTGTTTACCCGGCTACCCCCACTTGGGATAGGTTTTCCACAGCAAGCACCTATTGTTCCTCGGAAGCCGTTTTTGCCCCAGGGGTCTCCGGGCTGTGTTCCTTGGGGTTGAACTCCTGCTAGCAAAACCGCCGGGATGAGGGAAGGGTTCAGACTGTGCCTGGGCCCTGTGGTCTCTTCCAGGTCAGTGTATGGCATTTCCTTCCCCTTGCCACAGGCACCTGGGAGCATGTCTGCACGTGGAGAAAGACTTTCCCGTGGGAAGCCGGTTTTTGTCAAACGGGTCCCAGTGCTCTGCTCCTCTCTTTTCACTCCTGCTGCCAGAAGCCCAGGGAGGATGGGAGGGCTTAGAACATGGCTGGGCACTGTGGTTTCTTCCGTAGAAGTGGAGGGCATTTGCTTTACCTTGCCACAACCACTTGTGAGAGGGTCTGCACCTCAGGAAAACTGTTTCCGTGGGAAGCCTGCTTTTCGCAAAGGGGTCTCAGGGCCGTGGGCCTCGGGTGTCCCTCCGGCTCCCCAAAGCACATGGACGAGGTGAGGGGCTTACACTATGCCCGGGTAATGTTGTTTCTTACACCTGGGTGTGTGGCATTTTGTTTACCTGGCTACCCGCACTTCGGATAGGTTTTTCAACTGCAAGCACCTATTGTTCGTCGGAAGCCGTTTTTGCACCAGTGGTCTCTGGGCTGTGTTCGTTGGGGTTGAACTCCTGCTAGCAAAACCGCCGGGATGAGGGAAGGGTTCAGACTGTGCCTGGGCCCTGTGTTCTCTTCCAGGTCAGTGTATGGCATTTCCTTCCCCTTGCCACAGGCACCTGGGAGCATGTCTGCACGTGGAGAGAGACTTTCCCTTGGGAAGCCGGTTTTTGTCAAACGGGTCCCAGTGCTCTGCTCCTCTCTTTTCACTCCTGCTGCCAAAAGCCCAGGGAGGATGGGAGGGCTTGGAACATGGCTGGGCACTGTGGTTTCTTCCAGAGAAGTGGAGGGCATTTGCTTTACCTTGCCACAACCACTTGTGAGAGGGTCTGCACCTCAGGAAAACTGTTTCCGTGGGAAGCCGGCTTGTTGCAAAGGGGTCTCAGGGCCGTGGGCCTCGGGTGTCCCTCCGGCTCCCCAAAGCACAGGGACGAGGTGAGGGGCTTAGACCATGCCTGGGCAATGTTGTGTCTTACACCTGGGTGTGTGGCATTTTGTTTACCCGGCTACCCCCACTTGGGATAGGTTTTCCACAGCAAGCACCTATTGTTCGTCGGAAGCCGTTTTTGCCCCAGGGGTCTCCGGGCTGTGTTCGTTGGGGTTGAACTCCTGCTAGCAAAACCGCCGGGATGAGGGAAGGGTTCAGACGGTGCCTGGGTCCTGTGGTCTCTTCCAGGTCAGTGTATGGCATTTCCTTCCCCTTGCCACAGGCACCTGGGAGCATGTCTGCACGTGGAGAAAGACTTTCCCGTGGGAAGCCGGTTTTTGTCAAACGGGTCCCAGTGCTCTGCTCCTCTCTTTTCACTCTTGCTGCCAGAAGCCCAGGGAGGATAGGAGGGCTTAGAACATGGCTGGGCACTGTGGTTTCTTCCGGAGAAGTGGAGGGCATTTGCTTTACCTTGCCACAACCACTTGTGAGAGGGTCTGTACCTCAGGAAAACTGTTTCCGTGGGAAGCCGGCTTTTTGCAAAGGGGTCTCAGGGCCTCGGGCCTCGGCTGTCCCTCCGGCTCCCCAAATCACAGGGACGAGGTGAGGGGCTTAGACCATGCCTGGGCAATGTTGTTTCTTACACCTGGGTGTGTGGCATTTTGTTTACCCGGCTACCCCCACTTGGGATAGGTTTTCCACAGCAAGCACCTATTGTTCGTCGGAAGCCGTTTTTGCCCCAGGGGTCTCCGGGCTGTGTTCGTTGGGGTTGAACTCCTGCTAGCAAAACCGCCGGGATGAGGGAAGGGTTCAGACTGTGCCTGGGCCCTGTGGTCTCTTCCAGGTCAGTGTATGGCATTTCCTTCCCCTTGCCACAGGCACCTGGGAGCATGTCTGCACGTGGAGAAAGACTTTCCCGTGGGAAGCCGGTTTTTGTCAAACGGGTCCCAGTGCTCTGCTCCTCTCTTTTCACTCCTGCTGCCAGAAGCCCAGGGAGGATGGGAGGGCTTAGAACATGGCTGGGCACTGTGGTTTCTTCCAGACAAGTGGAAAGGCATTTGCTTTACCTTGCCACAACCACTTGTGAGAGGGTCTGCACCTCAGGAAAACTGTTTCCGTGGGAAGCCGGCTTTTTGCAAAGGGGTCTCAGGGTAATGGGCCTCGGCTGTCCCTCCGGCTCCCCAAAGCACATGGACGAGGTGAGGGGCTTAGACCATGCCTGGGCAATGTTGTTTCTTACACCTGGGTGTGTGGCATTTTGTTTACCCGGCTACCCCCACTTGGGATAGGTTTTCCACAGCAAGCACCTATTGTTCGTCGGAAGCCGTTTTTGCCCCAGGGGTCTCCGGGCTGTGTTCGTTGGGGTTGAACTCCTGCTAGCAAAACCGCCGGGATGAGGGAAGGGTTCAGACGGTGCCTGGGTCCTATGGTCTCTTCCAGGTCAGTGTATGGCATTTCCTTCCCCTTGCCACAGGCACCTGGGAGCATGTCTGCACGTGGAGAAAGGCTTTCCCGTGGGAAGCCGGTTTTTGTCAAACGGGTCCCAGTGCTCTGCTCCTCTCTTTTCACTCCTGCTGCCAGAAGCCCAGGGAGGATAGGAGGGCTTAGAACATGGCTGGGCACTGTGGTTTCTTCCGGAGAAGTGGAGGGCATTTGCTTTACCTTGCCACAACCACTTGTGAGAGGGTCTGCACCTCAGGAAAACTGTTTCCGTGGGAAGCCTGCTTTTCGCAAAGGGGTCTCAGGGCCGTGGGCCTCGGGTGTCCCTCCGGCTCCCCAAATCACAGGGACGAGGTGAGGGGCTTAGACTATGCCCGGGCAATGTTGTTTCTTACACCTGGGTGTGTGGCATTTTGTTTACCTGGCTACCCGCACTTGGGATAGGTTTTTCAACTGCAAGCACCTATTGTTCGTCGGAAGCCGTTTTTGCACCAGTGGTCTCCGGGCTGTGTTCGTTGGGGTTGAACTCCTGCTAGCAAAACCGCCGGGATGAGGGTAGGGTTCAGACGGTGCCTGGGTCCTGTGGTCTCTTCCCGGTCAGTGTATGGCATTTCCTTCCCCTTGCCACAGGCACCTGGGATCATGTCTGCACGTGGAGAAAGACTTTCCGGTGGGAAGCCGGTTTTTGTCAAACGGGTCCCAGTGCTCTGCTCCTCTCTTTTCACTCCTGCTGCCAGAAGCCCAGGGAGGATAGGAGGGCTTAGAACATGGCTGGGCACTGTGGTTTCTTCCGGAGAAGTGGAGGGCATTTGCTTTACCTTGCCACAACCACTTGTGAGAGGGTCTGCACCTCAGGAAAACTGTTTCCGTGGGAAGCCGGCTTTTTGCAAAGGGGTCTCAGGGCCGAGGGCCTCGGCTGTCCCTCCGGCTCCCCAAATCACAGGGACGAGTTGAGGGGCTTAGACCATGCCTGGGCAATGTTGTGTCTTACACCTGGGTGTGTGGCATTTTGTTGACCCGACTACCCCCACGTGGGATAGTTTTTCCACCGCAAGCACCTATTGTTGGTCGGAAGCCGTATTTGCCCTAGGGGTCTCCGGGCTGTGTTCCTTGGGGTTGAACTCCTGCTAGCAAAACCGCCGGGATGAGGGAAGGGTTCAGACTGTGACTGGGCCCTGTGGTCTCTTC
This sequence comes from Ursus americanus, assembly GCF_024610735.1. Taxonomy (NCBI): domain Eukaryota; kingdom Metazoa; phylum Chordata; class Mammalia; order Carnivora; family Ursidae; genus Ursus; species Ursus americanus. Next base: position 35,797,148 of record NC_142155.1, on the reverse strand, counting down.
CAGGTCAGTGTATGGCATTTCCTTCCCCTTGCCACAGGCACCTGGGGGCATGTCTGCACGTGGAGAAAGACTTTCCGGTGGGAAGCCGGTTTTTGTCAAACGGGTCCCAGTGCTCTGCTCCTCTCTTTTCACTCCTGCTGCCAGAAGCCCAGGGAGGATGGGAGGGCTTAGAACATGGCTGGGCACTGTGGTTTCTTCCAGAGAAGTGGAAAGGCATTTGCTTTACCTTGCCACAACCACTTGTGAGAGGGTCTGCACCTCAGGAAAACTGTTTCCGTGGGAAGCCGGCTTTTTGCAAAGGGGTCTCAGGGCCTCGGGCCTCGGGTGTCCCTCCGGCTCCCCAAATCACAGGGACGAGGTGAGGGGCTTAGACTATGCCTGGGCAATGTTGTTTCTTACACCTGGGTGTGTGGCATTTTGTTTACCTGGCTACCCGCACTTGGGATAGGTTTTTCAACTGCAAGCACCTATTGTTCGTCGGAAGCCGTTTTTGCCCCAGGGGACTCCGGGCTGTGTTCCTTGGGGTTGAACTCCTGCTAGCAAAACCGCCGGGATGAGGGAAGGGTTCAGACTGTGCCTGGGCCCTGTGGTCTCTTCCAGGTCAGTGTATGGCATTTCCTTCCCCTTGCCACAGGCACCTGGGAGCATGTCTGCACGTGGAAAAAGACTTTCCCATGGGAAGCCGGTTTTTGTCAAACGGGTCCCAGTGCTCTGCTCCTCTCTTTTCACTCCTGCTGCCAGAAGCCCAGGGAGGATGGGAGGGCTTGGAACATGGCTGGGCACTGTGGTTTCTTCCAGAGATGTGGAGGGCATTTGCTTTACCTTGCCACAACCACTCGTGAGAGGGTCTGCACCTCAGGAAAACTGTTTCCGTGGGAAGCCGGCTTTTTGCAAAGGGGTCTCAGGGCCGTGGGCCTCGGCTGTCCCTCCGGCTCCCCAAAGCACAGGGACGAGGTGAGGGGCTTAGACCATGCCTGGGCAATGTTGTGTCTTACACCTGGGTGTGTGGCATTTTGTTGACCCGGCTACCCCCACGTGGGATAGGTTTTCCACAGCAAGCACCTATTGTTCGTCGGAAGCCGTTTTTGCCCCAGGGGTCTCCGGGCTGTGTTCCTTGGGGTTGAACTCCTGCTAGCAAAACCGCCAGGATGAGGGAAGGGTTCAGACGCTGCCTGGGTCCTGTGGTCTCTTCCAGGTCAGTGTATGGCATTTCCTTCCCCTTGCCACAGGCACCTGGGAGCATGTCTGCACGTGGAGAAAGACTTTCCCCTGGGAAGCCGGTTTTTGTCAAACGGGTCCCAGTGCTCTGCTCCTCTCTTTTCACTCCTGCTGCCAGAAGCCCAGGGAGGGTAGGAGGGCTTAGAACATGGCTGGGCACTGTGGTTTCTTCCGGAGAAGTGGAGGGCATTTGCTTTACCTTGCCACAACCACTTGTGAGAGGGTCTGCACCTCAGGAAAACTGTTTCCGTGGGAAGCCGGCTTTTTGCAAAGGGGTCTCAGGGTAATGGGCCTCGGCTGTCCCTCCGGCTCCCCAAAGCACATGGACGAGGTGAGGGGCTTAGACCATGCCTGGGCAATGTTGTTTCTTACACCTGGGTGTGTGGCATTTTGTTTACCCGGCTACCCCCACTTGGGATAGGTTTTCCACAGCAAGCACCTATTGTTCGTCGGAAGCCGTTTTTGCCCCAGGGGTCTCCGGGCTGTGTTCGTTGGGGTTGAACTCCTGCTAGCAAAACCGCCGGGATGAGGGAAGGGTTCAGACGGTGCCTGGGTCCTATGGTCTCTTCCAGGTCAGTGTATGGCATTTCCTTCCCCTTGCCACAGGCACCTGGGAGCATGTCTGCACGTGGAGAAAGGCTTTCCCGTGGGAAGCCGGTTTTTGTCAAACGGGTCCCAGTGCTCTGCTCCTCTCTTTCCACTCCTGCTGCCAGAAGCCCAGGGAGGATGGGAGGGCTTAGAACATGGCTGGGCACTGCGGTTTCTTCCAGAGAAGTGGAGGGCATTTGCTTTACCTTGCCACAACCACTTGTGAGAGGGTCTGCACCGCAGGAAAACTGTTTCCGTGGGAAGCCTGCTTTTCGCAAAGGGGTCTCAGGGCCGTGGGCCTCGGGTGTCCCTCCGGCTCCCCAAATCACAGGGACGAGGTGAGGGGCTTAGACTATGCCCGGCAATGTTGTTTCTTACACCTGGGTGTGTGGCATTTTGTTTACCTGGCTACCCGCACTTGGGATAGGTTTTTCAACTGCAAGCACCTATTGTTCGTCTGAAGCCGTTTTTGCACCAGTGGTCACCGGGCTGTGTTCGTTGGGGTTGAACTCCTGCTAGCAAAACCGCCGGGATGAGGGAAGGGTTCAGACGGTGCCTGGGTCCTGTGGTCTCTTCCCGGTCAGTGTATGGCATTTCCTTCCCCTTGCCACAGGCACCTGGGAGCATGTCTGCACGTGGAGAAAGACTTTCCGGTGGGAAGCCGGTTTTTGTCAAACGGGTCCCAGTGCTCTGCTCCTCTCTTTTCACTCCTGCTGCTAGAAGCCCAGGGAGGATAGGAGGGCTTAGAACATGGCTGGGCACTGTGGTTTCTTCCAGAGAAGTGGAGGGCATTTGCTTTACCTTGCCACAACCACTTGTGAGAGGGTCTGTACCTCAGGAAAACTGTTTCCGTGGAAGCCGGCTTTTTGCAAAGGGGTCTCAGGGCCGTGGTCCTCGGCTGTCCCTCCGGCTCCCCAAAGCACAGGGACGAGGTGAGGGGCTTAGACCATGCCTGGGCAATGTTGTGTCTTACACCTGGGTGTGTGGCATTTTGTTGACCCGGCTACCCCCACGTGGGATAGGTTTTCCACAGCAAGCACCTATTGTTCGTCGGAAGCCGTTTTTGCCCCAGGGGTCTCCGGGCTGTGTTCCTTGGGGTTGAACTCCTGCTAGCAAAACCGCCGGGTTGAGGGAAGGGTTCAGACTGTGCCTGGGCCCTGTGGTCTCTTCCAAGTCAGTGTATGGCATTTCCTTCCCCTTGCCACAGGCACCTGGGAGCATGTCTGCACGTGGAGAAAGACTTTCCCGTGGGAAGCCGGTTTTTGTCAAACGGGTCCCAGTGCTCTGCTCCTCTCTTTTCACTCCTGCTGCCAGAAGCCCAGGGAGGATGGGTGGGCTTGGAACATGGCTGGGCACTGTGGTTTCTTCCAGAGAAGTGGAAAGGCATTTGCTTTACCTTGCCACAACCACTTGTGAGAGGGTCTGCACCTCAGGAAAACTGTTTCCGTGGGAAGCCGGCTTTTTGCAAAGGGGTCTCAGGGCCTCGGGCCTCGGGTGTCCCTCTGGCTCCCCAAATCACAGGGACGAGGTGAGGGGCTTAGACTATGCCTGGGCAATGTTGTTTCTTACACCTGGGTGTGTGGCATTTTGTTTACCTGGCTACCCGCACTTGGGATAGGTTTTTCAACTGCAAGCACCTATTGTTCGTAGGAAGCCGTTTTTGCCCCAGGGGACTCCGGGCTGTGTTCCTTGGGGTTGAACTCCTGCTAGCAAAACCGCCGGGATGAGGGAAGGGTTCAGACTGTGCCTGGGCCCTGTGGTCTCTTCCAGGTCAGTGTATGGCATTTCCTTCCCCTTGCCACAGGCACCTGGGAGCATGTCTGCACGTGGAAAAAGGCTTTCCCATGGGAAGCCGGTTTTTGTCAAACGGGTCCCAGTGCTCTGCTCCTCTCTTTTCACTCCTGCTGCCAGAAGCCCAGGGAGGATGGGAGGGCTTGGAACATGGCTGGGCACTGTGGTTTCTTCCAGAGATGTGGAGGGCATTTGCTTTACCTTGCCACAACCACTCGTGAGAGGGTCTGCACCTCAGGAAAACTGTTTCCGTGGGAAGCCGGCTTTTTGCAAAGGGGTCTCAGGGCCGTGGGCCTCGGCTGTCCCTCCGGCTCCCCAAAGCACAGGGACGAGGTGAGGGGCTTAGACCATGCCTGGGCAATGTTGTGTCTTACACCTGGGTGTGTGGCATTTTGTTGACCCGGCTACCCCCACGTGGGATAGGTTTTCCACAGCAAGCACCTATTGTTCGTCGGAAGCCGTTTTTGCCCCAGGGGTCTCCGGGCTGTGTTCCTTGGGGTTGAACTCCTGCTAGCAAAACCGCCAGGATGAGGGAAGGGTTCAGACGCTGCCTGGGTCCTGTGGTCTCTTCCAGGTCAGTGTATGGCATTTCCTTCCCCTTGCCACAGGCACCTGGGAGCATGTCTGCACGTGGAGAAAGACTTTCCCCTGGGAAGCCGGTTTTTGTCAAACGGGTCCCAGTGCTCTGCTCCTCTCTTTTCACTCCTGCTGCCAGAAGCCCAGGGAGGGTAGGAGGGCTTAGAACATGGCTGGGCACTGTGGTTTCTTCCGGAGAAGTGGAGGGCATTTGCTTTACCTTGCCACAACCACTTGTGAGAGGGTCTGCACCTCAGGAAAACTGTTTCCGTGGGAAGCCGGCTTTTTGCAAAGGGGTCTCAGGGTAATGGGCCTCGGCTGTCCCTCCGGCTCCCCAAAGCACATGGACGAGGTGAGGGGCTTAGACCATGCCTGGGCAATGTTGTTTCTTACACCTGGGTGTGTGGCATTTTGTTTACCCGGCTACCCCCACTTGGGATAGGTTTTCCACAGCAAGCACCTATTGTTCGTCGGAAGCCGTTTTTGCCCCAGGGGTCTCCGGGCTGTGTTCGTTGGGGTTGAACTCCTGCTAGCAAAACCGCCGGGATGAGGGAAGGGTTCAGACGGTGCCTGGGTCCTATGGTCTCTTCCAGGTCAGTGTATGGCATTTCCTTCCCCTTGCCACAGGCACCTGGGAGCATGTCTGCACGTGGAGAAAGGCTTTCCCGTGGGAAGCCGGTTTTTGTCAAACGGGTCCCAGTGCTCTGCTCCTCTCTTTTCACTCCTGCTGCCAGAAGCCCAGGGAGGATGGGAGGGCTTAGAACATGGCTGGGCACTGCGGTTTCTTCCAGAGAAGTGGAGGGCATTTGCTTTACCTTGCCACAACCACTTGTGAGAGGGTCTGCACCGCAGGAAAACTGTTTCCGTGGGAAGCCTGCTTTTCGCAAAGGGGTCTCAGGGCCGTGGGCCTCGGGTGTCCCTCCGGCTCCCCAAATCACAGGGACGAGGTGAGGGGCTTAGACTATGCCCGGCAATGTTGTTTCTTACACCTGGGTGTGTGGCATTTTGTTTACCTGGCTACCCGCACTTGGGATAGGTTTTTCAACTGCAAGCACCTATTGTTCGTCTGAAGCCGTTTTTGCACCAGTGGTCACCGGGCTGTGTTCGTTGGGGTTGAACTCCTGCTAGCAAAACCGCCGGGATGAGGGAAGGGTTCAGACGGTGCCTGGGTCCTGTGGTCTCTTCCCGGTCAGTGTATGGCATTTCCTTCCCCTTGCCACAGGCACCTGGGAGCATGTCTGCACGTGGAGAAAGACTTTCCGGTGGGAAGCCGGTTTTTGTCAAACGGGTCCCAGTGCTCTGCTCCTCTCTTTTCACTCCTGCTGCTAGAAGCCCAGGGAGGATAGGAGGGCTTAGAACATGGCTGTGCACTGTGGTTTCTTCCAGAGAAGTGGAGGGCATTTGCTTTACCTTGCCACAACCACTTGTGAGAGGGTCTGTACCTCAGGAAAACTGTTTCCGTGGAAGCCGGCTTTTTGCAAAGGGGTCTCAGGGCCGAGGGCCTCAGCTGTCCCTCCGGCTCCCCAAATCACAGGGACGAGTTGAGGGGCTTAGACCATGCCTGGGCAATGTTGTTTCTTACACCTGGGTGTGTGGCATTTTGTTTACCCGGCTACCCCCACTTGGGATAGGTTTTCCACAGCAAGCACCTATTGTTCGTCGGAAGCCGTTTTTGCCCCAGGGGTCTCCGGGCTGTGTTCGTTGGGGTTGAACTCCTGCTAGCAAAACCGCCGGGATGAGGGAAGGGTTCAGACGGTGCCTGGGTCCTATGGTCTCTTCCAGGTCAGTGTATGGCATTTCCTTCCCCTTGCCACAGGCACCTGGGAGCATGTCTGCACGTGGAGAAAGGCTTTCCCGTGGGAAGCCGGTTTTTGTCAAACGGGTCCCAGTGCTCTGCTCCTCTCTTTTCACTCCTGCTGCCAGAAGCCCAGGGAGGATGGGAGGGCTTAGAACATGGCTGGGCACTGCGGTTTCTTCCAGAGAAGTGGAGGGCATTTGCTTTACCTTGCCACAACCACTTGTGAGAGGGTCTGCACCTCAGGAAAACTGTTTCCGTGGGAAGCCTGCTTTTCGCAAAGGGGTCTCAGGGCCGTGGGCCTCGGGTGTCCCTCCGGCTCCCCAAATCACAGGGACGAGTTGAGGGGCTTAGACTATGCCCGGGCAATGTTGTTTCTTACACCTGGGTGTGTGGCATTTTGTTTACCTGGCTACCCGCACTTCGGATAGGTTTTTCAACTGCAAGCACCTATTGTTCGTCGGAAGCCGTTTTTGCACCAGTGGTCTCCGGGCTGTGTTCGTTGGGGTTGAACTCCTGCTAGCAAAACCGCCGGGATGAGGGAAGGGTTCAGACGGTGCCTGGGTCCTGTGGTCTCTTCCCGGTCAGTGTATGGCATTTCCTTCCCCTTGCCACAGGCACCTGGGAGCATGTCTGCACGTGGAGAAAGACTTTCCGGTGGGAAGCCGGTTTTTGTCAAACGGGTCCCAGTGCTCTGCTCCTCTCTTTTCACTCCTGCTGCCAGAAGCCCAGGGAGGATAGGAGGGCTTAGAACATGGCTGGGCACTGTGGTTTCTTCCAGAGAAGTGGAGGGCATTTGCTTTACCTTGCCACAACCACTTGTGAGAGGGTCTGTACCTCAGGAAAACTGTTTCCGTGGGAAGCCGGCTTTTTGCAAAGGGGTCTCAGGGCCGAGGGCCTCGGCTGTCCCTCCGGCTCCCCAAATCACAGGGACGAGTTGAGGGGCTTAGACCATGCCTGGGCAATGTTGTTTCTTACACCTGGGTGTGTGGCATTTTGTTTACCCGGCTACCCCCACTTGGGATAGGTTTTCCACAGCAAGCACCTATTGTTCGTCGGAAGCCGTTTTTGCCCCAGGGGTCTCCGGGCTGTGTTCGTTGGGGTTGAACTCCTGCTAGCAAAACCGCCGGGATGAGGGAAGGGTTCAGACTGTGCCTGGGCCCTGTGGTCTCTTCCAGGTCAGTGTATGGCATTTCCTTCCCCTTGCCACAGGCACCTGGGAGCATGTCTGCACGTGGAGAAAGACTTTCCCGTGGGAAGCCGGTTTTTGTCAAACGGGTCCCAGTGCTCTGCTCCTCTCTTTTCACTCCTGCTGCCAGAAGCCCAGGGAGGATGGGAGGGCTTAGAACATGGCTGGGCACTGTGGTTTCTTCCGGAGAAGTGGAGGGCATTTGCTTGACCTTGCCACAACCACTTGTGAGAGGGTCTGCACCTCAGGAAAACTGTTTCCGTGGGAAGCCTGCTTTTCGCAAAGGGGTCTCAGGGCCGTGGGCCTCGGGTGTCCCTCCGGCTCCCCAAAGCACATGGACGAGGTGAGGGGCTTAGACTATGCCCGGGTAATGTTGTTTCTTACACCTGGGTGTGTGGCATTTTGTTTACCTGGCTACCCGCACTTCGGATAGGTTTTTCAACTGCAAGCACCTATTGTTCGTCGGAAGCCGTTTTTGCACCAGTGGTCTCCGGGCTGTGTTCGTTGGGGTTGAACTCCTGCTAGCAAAACCGCCGGGATGAGGGAAGGGTTCAGACTGTGCCTGGGCCCTGTGTTCTCTTCCAGGTCAGTGTATGGCATTTCCTTCCCCTTGCCACAGGCACCTGGGAGCATGTCTGCACGTGGAGAAAGACTTTCCCTTGGGAAGCCGGTTTTTGTCAAACGGGTCCCAGTGCTCTGCTCCTCTCTTTTCACTCCTGCTGCCAAAAGCCCAGGGAGGATGGGAGGGCTTGGAACATGGCTGGGCACTGTGGTTTCTTCCAGAGAAGTGGAGGGCATTTGCTTTACCTTGCCACAACCACTTGTGAGAGGGTCTGCACCTCAGGAAAACTGTTTCCGTGGGAAGCCGGCTTTTTGCAAAGGGGTCTCAGGGCCGTGGGCCTCGGCTGTCCCTCCGGCTCCCCAAAGCACAGGGACGAGGTGAGGGGCTTAGACCATGCCTGGGCAATGTTGTGTCTTACACCTGGGTGTGTGGCATTTTGTTGACCCGGCTACCCCCACGTGGGATAGTTTTTCCACAGCAAGCACCTATTGTTCGTCGGAAGCCGTTTTTGCCCCAGGGGTCTCCGGGCTGTGTTCCTTGGGGTTGAACTCCTGCTAGCAAAACCGCCGGGATGAGGGAAAGGTTCAGACTGTGCCTGGGCCCTGTGGTCTCTTCCAGGTCAGTGTATGGCATTTCCTTCCCCTTGCCACAGGCACCTGGGAGCATGTCTGCACGTGGAGAAAGACTTTCCCGTGGGAAGCCGGTTTTTGTCAAACGGGTCCCAGTGCTCTGCTCCTCTCTTTTCACTCCTGCTGCCAGAAGCCCAGGGAGGATGGGAGGGCTTAGAACATGGCTGGGCACTGTGGTTTCTTCCAGAGAAGTGGAGGGCATCTGCTTTACCTTGCCACAACCACTTGTGAGAGGGTCTGCACCTCAGGAAAACAGTTTCCGTGGGAAGTCTGCTTTTCGCAAAGGGGTCTCAGGGCCGTGGGCCTCGGGTGTCCCTCCGGCTCCCCAAAGCACAGGGACGAGGTGATGGGCTTAGACCATGCCTGGGCAATGTTGTTTCTTACACCTGGGTGTGTGGCATTTTGTTTACCTGGCTACCCCCACTTGGGATAGGTTTTCCACAGCAAGCACCTATTGTTCGTCGGAAGCCGTTTTTGTCCCAGGGGTGTCCGGGCTGTGTTCGTTCGGGTTAAACTCATGCTAGCAAAACCTCCGGGATGAGGTAAGGGCTCAGACTGTTCCTAGGCACTGTGGTCTCTTACAGATCAGTGTATGGCATTTATTTCACCTTGCCACACGCACTTGTGAGCATGTTTGCACGTTATGAAAGATTTTTCTGTTGGAAGCCGGTTTTTCTCAAATGGGTCTCCGTGCTGTGCTCCTCTGTTTTCACTCATGCTGCCAGAAGCCCAGTGATGATGTTAGGGCTTAGAACATGGCTGGGCACTGTGGTTTTTTCCAGAGAAGCGGAGGGCATTTGCTTTACCTTGCCACAACCACTTGTGATAGCGTCTGCACCTTAGGAAAACTGTTTCCATTGGAAGTCGGCTTTTTGCCAAATGGGTCAGGTCTCTGGGGCTCGGGTTTCCCTCATGCTACCAAAAACACAGTGACGATGTCAGGGCTTAGACCATGCCTGGGGAATGTTGTTTCTTACACATAAGTGTGTGGCATTCTGTTTACCTTGGTACAACCACTTCGGATAGGTTTTCCACATCAAGAACATATTTTTCGGCGGAAGCCGTTTCTGCCCCAACTGTCCCGTGCTGTGTTCGTTCGGGTTTAACTTCTGCTAGCAAAACCGCCGGGATGAGGGAAGGGCTCAGACTGTGCCTGGGCACTGTGGTCTCTTACAGTTCAGTGTATGGCATTTACTTCACCTTGTCACAGGCACTTGTGAGCATGTTTGCACGTTACGAAAGATTTTTCCGTTGGAAGCCGGTTTTTGTCAATCTCATAGGGAAGAAACAGAAACTCTTTGGCATAACCTGACTCACCCAGCATCAGGAAAGCTGTTCCAGAACTCAGCCCAAGCCCCTGTTGCCTACCCAATTGAAGCCACCACCATGCCTCTATCGAAAGGAATTCCCAAAGACTCTCCTCTGAATCCACCACCAAAGAAACAGCAGATTGAATATGGCACTTCAAAATATCGAGATGATACATCTAGTATATTTAGATACACAAGGTTTACCTTTATTTTTTTGTTTTTTATTACATGTTATAGTCTCCATACAGTACAGTAAATTTCGATGATACATTAGTTGCATATAACACCCAGTGCACCATGCAATATGTGCCCTCCTTACTACCCACCACCAGCCTGTATTTTAAACAGGAAAATGCTGCTCTGAATAATTTTGAATTTTTCCTCGACCCCCAGTGTAACTCTTGGGATGAAAAGACTAATCAGTGATGAAACATCACCTTTGACAATTGGAAAGACATCATCCATATTTGTATGTGACGACAAAAGGCCATCTAACACTAAATGGTGGCCACTCACCCATATCTTAGGCCCAACTGTATAAACACTGTCAAACGTATATCTTAAAAATAGACAAAGAGTAAACCTCAACTTCCCTTTCTAATGAAAGAGTGTTTCTAGGAAATAGCTGTTCAAAATACATTCATAAGCAGTCAATGAAGAGAGAAAATGGGATCCCCTGCAAAGTGCTCCAAGCTCAGAAACTAAGTACCTCCTTCACCAAATTCAGAATGCTGACAACTATTACTTAAGTTTTACTTCATGGCTCAACTAGAGAAAAGAGAAAAACCCAGGAGATGGTGGGTTCATGAGAGGTTTTACTTCCAGTCCTGATGTGGATATGACATTTCTCCAAATGGACCTGCCGCTTTCTCTGAATGCTGGATCCCGTGTCAAGCTGCCTCACTGACTCAGATGCAGACGTTCAGAACGTCGGGTGTCGCAGAGCCAGAGCAGAGAAGTGTTGTCAGATGGGGAGAAGCAGCTCCTCAGACCTAAAGCCTGCACACCTGCTGTGGTTTCTGGGAGAAGGGGAAACATAGACTTGTCTTTTAGTAGTAATTATCTTCCAGCCCATTGCCACCATTCCCAGGAAACAGCTAGCACAATGCTGAAGTTGGGTAACGGCTCTGGGCCTTCCGAGCGCCACACCTGTGCCTGAGGGAACAGGGAATACCCTGCTGAACTCGGGGAACTGCTCAAGGTCCATTACCTGCACTGTGTCGGGGGACAGGGGCACCGCACTGAAGTTGGGGACTGTGCGGTCCTTTCTCTCGCTCTCCTGGGGAACACGGGAAACCCTGGAATGTCTGCGAACCATCCCACAAAAGCTTTGCTGAGCGGGTGCCCTGGAGTTCCTGGGTCTGGGGTGTATGGCCAGTTGACAGAGACTAGGCAGAAGAGACTTTCAAGGGAAAAAGGAAAGAAACCTGAGTCTCCATGATGAACTCTCTCAACATGCTCTTCCAGAACCCCGCCTCTTACCCGGGGTGCCCCTACTCCCAGAAAGCCCACCTATGGCCACACAGCATGCACTCACCCAGCCAGGAACTCCACAGGTCCACTCTCTCAAAACTCCACTTCCTTGGCTCCTGGTCTGCGTCCTTGGGCTGCTCCGGATCTGCACACAGAGACGTAGCTCCACCCCCATGGGGTGATTGCTTGGGGAGTATGATGCTTCCAACTCCTTGAATGCCAGGCAACCGGCCCCATGACTCACAACTCTGGGAGTGCAGAGGTCCAGGAGGCACCTCCTTGGCTAAACGCCCTGAGCAGGCATGACGGGGATCATGGGCAGGGCTGCAATCACACACACACACACACGGCCCCTTTCGCGGACCCCTCTAGCTGCAGACCACCCTCAGAGCCCTGCCCCTTCCCTTCTGCACCAACCCTTCCTGCAAGGGTGTGCCTGGTTCCTGGCAAGGTCAGCTGCTCTCAGACTGTTCCAGCCTTGGGCTTTAGGAAATGCAATGCTTTTATGCATATCCAAGGCAATTTTAAGCGCCAAAAGGAATGCTCCAAGCGGGAATAGCTTTGCCTTCTTGTCTCACCCATGGAGTGGATAGTGCTTCTCAGACCTTCAAAACATCCTTCTAGGGTGAGCCCATTTGTGCTGCAATCTATATACACATGCTTAGTTCTACAGGGAAGGAAGGAAAAGCCGGCCTTCTGTTCTGTCGCGGTTGTGAACCAGGAACATTTATTTTTCACTTGAAAACAGAGTGTTATTGTCGACACTAAATGAAGGAACCTTTTAAAACATTTTAGAGAGGAAGGAAGAGAGTTTTATTCAAACCCAAGTCAAGGACAGCTGCCTGGGAGACACAATCTTCACAAAGAAGGGAGTGCTCCAGGGAAGGAATATTTAGGGCAGGGTCATATATTTGTTCTGAGTTGTGCTACGTACAGTTATACATCACGATGAGGAAGAAGGTTCCAGAAAGTGACAGACTTTTTCTTATGTTTTCAGTATGTACAAATCAGTATGACTTTAATCTTATGGGAGCAAGAAAGGTTCTTTTGTGTTCTCACCTTGATGTTGGCAAAGGCATTTTTTGGTTCTCTTTTTCTTTTTGATGCATATGGACAATAAGTGCTGGGGGCAGAAATAGGGCCCATGCTTTGAGGGTTTGCCCAGTCATTTTGAGCTGGGTAAAATGTTAAAGGAGAGCTTTCCTGGGAGGCCAAGATCAGGCCTCACAGATGGTATGACATAAAAATTACTCTTATCCTTATCATCACTACCAAATGGTGGAACGTGAGATGAAAGCACCTTTCCAATAGTAAAGAGACATCAAAGGACCCCTACAGAAGGTTACCTGCTCCATGGTCAACACAGGTAACAGAGGCGTTCATGGTCTCTGGACTCCTCCCCTTGTCCTGCCCAAATCTCTGAAACAGAGAGATCATTTACAGTCAGAATTTTACACATCTTAGAGATGTCTGGCACCATTCCCTTGGACTACAGAATACAACAGAATAGCTCACTGTCAACACGAAAGTGCCCCTGGATACACTAAGTTCTTTCTCCGCAATGTTGGCCTTAATGAAATCATAATCATAACATAGAAACACTACGATGGTTGGGAATAAATAATCACAGGTAAGGGAATATTTAGGAAATCTTTAGAAGCATTGTCTCACTCTATAGAAGAGGCTAACTGCTTTAAATACTATTTCCGACCTTACAGGACACTCTACAGACCAGAGCCTCCATCAATTAAAAAAGCATAGTTCTTTCAGTCACTTTAATATCAGAAAAATAGTATAGTATTTCTATTCCTAGGGATCTTTAAGTCTCCGACTCAAAGGTCCTCCACTGAGAGAATTATCTTCATGATCATGATGGGCAGAGGTGAAAAGGCAGCCGAATTCATTCCATTTGGCCACACAACAAGAAAATCCTAATACTTCCTAGGTTTCCAGATTGAGAAGACCAGGGGTAGAGCGAAATGGTACCTTGTATGGAAGAACAAGGGATTTGGAGTCAGTTTGGAGATCACACTTAGGTTTCTGACACTAAAATCCTCTGTAATTCATATCATTTCTGAGCCTTTGTCTATCCATCTAAAAATGGGACTCATTCTATCTACACCCCAGTTGAGAAGTTTACGAGGGACAATGCTACTCAGAGCCAGTATGGATTCTCCGAAGAGCAGGTGCTCAGGAGCCATAATTACCATTGGGTCTATATCTTTTCCAGAGAAAAGAACACATGGTGAAACCGTGTTTCGAAAAGATGACTCACAAGATGATTTTCACACTTTCATGAAGGTCAAGAAACTGCTATTTTGTTGTAATTCTCTCAGAAATCATGTTATTAGCCTGGTGGGGACAATAGCAACATCATCACTAGGAGTGGGGAGCTTCTCATCTCCATATGGCTATGTTGACTACCTTAACACAATGCCACCAGAAAGGAAAGCTGGAGGGAGGTGTGTGTGGGCACAGGCCAAGGCTGCCAGGTGTGCCTGGGACATGCAGAACTCTGATAGGAGGCTTGAGTCCTGTCTATGTTAGGATAGTCAGTGCTCTTCAGAGACAAAGGGCCATTGTGTGTGAGCCCTGATGTAGAAAAGGTGGAAAATGTCCATTGCGATTCCCTCTCTGACCCTTAGGATATACAGCAAAGTTACATTGAATTTTTAAACATGGAGGGATTTCCTGGTCTTCTTTTCATGAGGACTCGGGCTCTATTCCTTGGTGGCCTAAGAATAGAATCTAGTTAGTTTCAGGATGTTAAAATGTAGACATGATTCATGGAACAACATATCATCTGTTTGGGTAAATAGTCTATGACCACTGGAAATAATGTATTCTGCACGTATTATGCAATATTACATAGACGTCAATTAGGTCACATTTGTTACCAATGTTTTGTCTGCTTTTTCCATCAGATATTGAGAAAGGCATATTAAAATTTCCAAACAAAATTTCCAAAAAAAGAGGATGCCGATCAAAAATGTTGTGTGAAAACGAAAAGAAAGTGCCATCACTCCATTCAGCGAATCAGGTTTGTGCAGAGAGACGGTAACGTTGATCACTGAAGACACCAGGGTTTTCCAATATGTGTGTTGAACCTTAAGGAAACTGCCATAGACATAACTCTCAGTAAGAAGAGCATGGTAAGGGTCTTCCAACTCCCATCCTCTGTCATGATGATGGAAGCATGTTGCAGAGTGGGAATGAAAGCATAAGGGCCACTAACCAATCTTCAAGGAAGAACATTGTATCAAAGCCATCATTCACCTGACATCTTCGGTCGTGAAGATGAAGCTATTGGTACAGGTGTCTAAGAAAACATAGGGAAAGTGCCATATACTGAAGTCCACGAAAGAACACCATAGAGAAAGCATCTTGCATCTCACAGTCTTCTGTCATAAAAACGGAAGTATGTGCAAAACTCTCTGTGAAAACAGACGCATAAAACGCGTTGTTTCACTCAATACAGGAACACTGTATTGACACCATGTCTCAACTCACAACTTCTGTAGTGAAGATGGAAGCCTTGGTAAGAATGTGTGCGAGCTCATAAAGAAGTGCCGTCTACTTAATTCTAAGAACCAAATCTGTGTAGATAGAAAACAATATCAAACCAACCTCCTGACAAATGGATCAACCGGGGTTTCTTTCCTGTGTGTTGAACCTTAACGAAAGTGCCATAAACTTAATAGTAGGTGAGAGCACTGGGTAGATAGCATCTTTCAACCAACAAATTCTGTCATGAAGATGGAAACGTTTGCATCATTGCCCTGAAAGCATAAGGAAAGTGGCAGAGACTTAGCTTCAAGAAACGACCGTACCGAATCCATCCTTCAAGGCATGTCTTCTTTTACGAAGTTGGAAGCATTCTCAGAAGTGTTTCTCAGCATAAGGGAATTATCGTATGCTTAACTTTATGAGGGAAATCCGTAGGACACTGTCTGAAACTCAGATCTTTTCTCATGAGGCTGAAAGCATTGGCTGAAGGGTAAAGGAACTTGTAAAGAAATGACGTTTACTCCACTCTGAGCACCAAGGTTCTGTATAGAGAATGAAACTTCAAACATCCTGATGCATGAAGAGAGAAGCTTTTTCAAATATCTGTGTTGAATGGTAAAAGAAGTGCCATACGCTTAGCACTATTAAAGAGCACCATCTGGAGACAACTTTCCAAATCAAGTTCATGAGGGTGGATGTATGTTCCAAAATCTGCATGAAACCTAAGGAACATTCTGTATGCTCAGGTAAGAACACCCTTGGAAAAAATCTTTCAACTCACATCTTCTGTAATGAAGATGGGAGTACTTGCAGAAGTGCAAGTGAAAGCATAAGGAGAGGTCCTATCTAAGTAGTTGTGAGAAACAACTCCGTGTTGATAGAAGGCAACATCGAAGTAACATGGTGACCCATGAATATACACCCGTTGTCCAGCACGTGCCTTGAACCTTAAGGAAAAGGGCACTATATACAAATCTCAGTCAGAACACCGAATGGACACCATCTTCCAAGTCACAGCTTCTGTGAGGATGATCACAAGTTTTTCAAGTGTCTACGAATGCATAAGGAAGGTGTCACCTACTTTACACTAGGAGAGAATACTCTATCTAAAAGCATCTTGCACCTCACATCTTTTCTCATGAAGTGGGAGCATTGTGCAAAACAGTGCCTGCGAGCATCAAGATAATGCACTTCGTTTAAAACTGTAATAATACTACACAGAAAGCATCACTCAACTCACTTCTTTCATGAGGATGAAAGCAGTTCGAAAAGGTTGTGTGAAAACAAAAAGAAAGTGCAATCAGTCAATTAGCTAAAGAGTTTGTGTAGAGAGACGGCAACTTTAATCAGTGAAGACACTAGGGCTTCCCTATATGTGTTTCCTTAAGGTTCACTTAAGGAAACAGCCCCAGATGTAACTCTCAGTAATAGGAGTGCATGGAAACAGTCTTCCAACTCCCGTCGTCTGTCATGATGATGGAAGAATATTTCAGAGTGGGAATGAAAGCATAGGGAAAGGGCCAATAACGAATATCTAAGACAGAATATTGTATCGAAGCCATCTTTCACCTCACGTATTCGATCATGAAGATGAAAGCATTTCAACAGGCGTCTAAGAAAACATTAGGAAAGTGCCATATACTGAACTCTCTGAAAGAACACCATAGAGAAAGCATCTTGCATCTCACAGTTTTTTTTTTCATTTTTTAATGTTTTATTATGTTTGTCAACATACAGTGCATCCCCGGTTTGCGATGTAAGGCTCGATGATTCATTAGTTGTGTATAACACCTAGTGCACCATGCAATACGTGCCCTCCTTACCACCCATCACCGGTCTATCCCATTCCCCCACCCCCCTCCCCTCTGAGGCCCTCAGTTTGTTTCTCATAGTCCATAGTCTCTCATGTTTCATTCCCCCTTCTGATTACCCCCCCTTTCTTTATCCCTTTCTTCTCCTACCGATCTTCCTAGTTCTTTTGTTCCATAGATGAGAGAAATCATATGATAGTTGTCTTTCTCTGCTTGACTTATTTCACTTAGCATTAGCTCCTCCAGTGCCGTCCATGTTGTAGCAAATGTTGAGAACTCGTTCTTTCTGATAGCTGAGTAATATTCCATTGTATGTATGGACCACAGCTTCTTAATCCAGTCATCTGTTGAAGGGCATCTCGGCTCCCTCCACGATTTAGCTATTGTGGACATTGCTGCTGTGAACATTGGGGTGCATATGGCCCTTCTCTTCACTACGTCTGTATCTTTGGTGTAAACACCCAGTAGTGCAATGGCTGGATCATAAGGTAGCTCAATTTTTAACTTTTTAAGGGACCTCCACACTGTTTTCCAGAGTGGCTGTACCAACTTGCATTCCCACCAACAATGTAGGAGGGATCCCCTTTCTCCACATCCTCTCCAACAATTGTTTCTTGCCTTGTCTATTTTTGCCATTCTAACTGGCGTAAGGTGGTATCTCAGTGTGGTTTTGATTTGAATTTCTTTGATGGCTAATGATTTTGAACATTTTTTCATGTGTCTGTTAGCCATTTGTATGTCTCCATTGGAAAAGTGTCTGTTCATATCTTCTGCCCATTTTTTGATTTGTTTATTTGTTTCTCGTGTATTGAGTTTGAGAAGTTCTTTGTAGATCTTGGATACCAGTCCTTTATCTGTAGTGTCATTTGCAAATATATTCTCCCATTCCGTGGGCTGCCTCTTTGATTTTCTGACTGTTTCCTTGACTGTGCCGAAACTTAATCTTGATGAAGTCCCATAAATTCATTGTATCTTTTGTTTCTCTTGCCTTTGGGGATGTATCATGAAAAAGGTTGTTTTGGCCGATGTCGTGGAGGTTGCTGCCTATGTTCTCCTCTAGAATTTTGATGGATTCCCATCGAGGTCTTTCATCCATTTGGAGTTTATTTTTGTGTATGGTGTGAGATAGTGGTCAAGTTTCATTCTTTTGCATGTAGCTGTCCAATTTTCCCAGCACCATTTATTGAAGAGACTTTTTTCCCACCGGATGTTTTTTCCTCCTTGCTCAAATATTAGCTGCACAAAGAGCCGAGGGTCCATTTCTCTGTTCTCTATTCTGTTCCATTGGTCTATGTGTCTGCTTTTGTGCCAGTAGCATGCTGTCTTTGTGATCACAGCTTTGTAGTACAGCTCGAAATCTGGCATTGTGATGCCCCCAGCTTTATTTTTCCTTTTCAACAGTTCCTTGGAGATTCATGGCTTTTTCTGTTTCCATGCAAATTTAAGGACTATTTGTTCCAGTTCTTAGAAAAATGTCCTCAGTATTTTGATCGGGATAGCATTGAAAGTGTAGAAGGCTCTGGGTAGCATTGGCATTTTAACTATGTTAATTCTTCTGATCCTTGAGCATGGAATACCTTTCCATCTTTTTATGTCTTCCTTAATGTCTTTCAAGAGTGATTTATAGTTTCTAGAATATAGGTCCTTTACATCTCTGGTTAATTCTAAGGTAACGTACGGTTTTTGGTGCTATTGTAAATGGGATGGATTCCCTAATTTCTCTTTCTTCGGTCTCGTTATTCGTGTACAGAAATGCAACTGATTTCTGAGCATTAATTTTGTATCCCACCACATTACTGAATTGCTCTACAACTTCTAATAGTTTGGGAGTGGCTTCTTTTGGGTTTTCCATATAGAGTATCATGTCATCTGCGAAGAGAGACATTTTGACTTCTTCTTTGCCGATTTGAATACCTTTGATCCCTTTTTGTCGTCTGATTGCTGTTGCAAAGACTTCCAGTACGATGTTGAATAATAGTGGCGAGAGTGGGCATCCTTGTCGAGTTCCTGATCTTAAGGGAAAGGCTTCCAGCTTTTCCCCATTGAGAATAATATTTGCAGTAGGCTTTTCATAGATGGCTTTTATGAGATTGAGAAATGTACCCTCTATTCCTACACTCTGAAGGGTTTTAATCAGGAAAGGATGCTGTATTTTGTCAAATGCTTTTTCGGCATCAATTGAGAGGATCATATGGTTCCTGAGTCTTTTCTTGTTGATATGATATATCACGCTGATGGATTTGCGAATATTGAACCACGCTTGCATCCCAGGTATGAATCCCACTTGATCATGATGGGTAATTCTTTTAATGTACTGTTGGATTTTATTAGCAAGTATCTTGTTGAGGATTTTGGCGTCCATATTCATTAGGGAAATCGGTCTGTAATTCTCCTTTTTGAGGGGGTCTTTGCCTGGTTTGGGGATCAAGGTAATATTGGCCTCATAGAATGAGTTTGGTAGCTTTCCTTCTGTTTCTATTTTTGAAATAGCTTTAGGAGAGTAGGTATTATTTCTTCTTTGAATGTTTGGTAGAATTCCCCAGGAAAACCGTCCGGGCCTGGAGTTTTGTTATTTGGAAGGTTGTTTATCACTGACTCAATTTCTTCATCATTAATTGGCCTGTTTAAGAAATCAATTTCTTCCTCTTTCAATCTTGGTAGTTTATAGGTTTCCAGGAAGGATTCCATCTCTTCCGGATTGCTTAGTTTATTGGCATATAGCTGTTGATAAAAATGTCTAATAATCCTTCCAATTTCAATGGTGTTCATCGTGACCTCTCCTTTTTCATTCATAATATTAATATTCGGGTCCTTTCTCTTTTCTTTTGGATGAGCGTTGCCAGTGGTCTGTCAATTTTATTGATTCTCTCAAAGAACCACCTTCTAGTCCTGTTGATCTGCTCTACTGTACTTCTGGTTTCTGCTTGATTGATTTCAGCTCTAATTTTGCTCAACTGCTTCCTTGTGCGTGGATTAGGCCTGTCCCTCTGTTGCTGTTCCAGCTTCTTGAGGTGAGAATATAAAAACTGCATTTTAGATTTTTCTATTCTTTTGAGTGAGGCTTGGATGGCTATGTATTTCCCCCTTAGGACTGCCTTTGCAGTATCCCATAGGTTTTTGGACTGTTGTATTTTCATTCTCATTGGTCTCCATAAATTGTTTAATTTGATTTTTGATTTCCTGGTTTATCGAGTCATTCCTGAGCAGGATGGTTCTTAGTCTCCAAGTGTCTGAGTTTCTTCCAAATTTTTCCTTGTGGTTGAGTTTCGATTTCAGAGCGTTGTGGTCTGAGAATATGCAGGGGATAATTTCAATCTTTTGGTATCGGTTGAGACCTGTTTTAAGTCCCAGAACATGGTCTATTCTTGAGAATGTTCCATGGGCATTAGAATAGAATGAGTATTCTTTGGTTCTGGGGTGTAGTGTTCTATATATATCTATGAGGTCCAACTTGTCGAGTATGGCATTCAAAGCCTTTGATTCTTTGCTTAGTTTTTGCCGGGGTGTTCTGTCTATTTCTGAGAGTGGAGTGTTGAGGTCCCCTACTATTAATGTATTTTTATTTATATGTCTCTTTATTCTGGTTAAGAGTTGGCTTGTGTATCTTGCTGCTCCCCTGTTGGGGGCATATATATTTATAATTGTCATATCCACTTGTTGAGTACTTCCTTTAAGAATAATATAGTGCCCTTCTGCATCTCTAACAATAGTCTGTAGTTTAAAATCCAATTTATCTGATATGAGAATTGCTACCCCAGCTTGCTTTTGAAGTCCATTTGCGTGAAAGATGGTAATCCATCCCCTTACTCTCAGTCTGAATGCATCTTTGGGTTCGAAATGAGTCTCTTGTAGACAGCAAATGGATGGGTCATTTCTTTTTATCCAATCTGCAACCCTTCTTTTTCTTTTGTTTTAAGATTTCATTTATTAATTTGACAGCAAAACAGCCAGTGAGAGAGGGAACACAAGCAGGGGGAGTAGGAGAGGAAGAAGCAGGCTCACAGCGGAGGAGCCTGATGTGGGACTCGATCCCACAATGCCGGTATCACGCCCTGGCTGAAGGCAGACGCTTAACTGCTGTTCCACCCAGGCGCCCTGCATCTCACTGTCTTCTGGCATGAAAAAGGAAGCATGTGAAAAAGTGTGTACAAAAAGAGATGAATAAAGCGCGTTGCCTCACTCTATAGAAGAACACTGTATAGACATCATGTCTCAACTCACAACTTCTGTTGTGAAGATGGAAGCCTTGGCAAGAGTGTGTGCAAGCACGTAGAGAAAGGGCTGTCTACTTAATTCTGAGAACCAAATCTGTCTAGATAGAAAACGATATCGAACCCACCTCCTGACTAATGGATCAACCAGGGTTTTCTTCCCTATGTGTTGAAACTTAAGGAAAGTGCCATAAACTTAGTAGGTGAGAGCACTGGGTAGATAGCATCTTACAAACCACGACTTCTGTCATGAAGACGAAAATGTTTGCAACGTAGTGGTGAAAACATAAGGAAAGTGGCAGAGACATGGCTCCAAAAAAGGACAGTACCTAATCCATCTTTAAAGGCACGTGTTCTTTCATGAAGCTGGAAGCATATACAAGAGACTGTTTCTCAGCTTAAGGGAATTATCGTATGCTTAACTTTACAAGAGAACTCCATAGAATACCCTCTGAAACATCTTTTCACATGACCCTGGAAGCATTGGCTAAAGGGTGAGGGAATGTGTAAAGAAATGCCATTTACTCGACTCTGAGCACCAATGTTCTGTATAGAGGAAGAGATTTCAAACATCCTGATGTATGAAGAGAGATTTTCAAATATCTCTGTTGAATCGTAAGAGAAGTGCCATATGCTTAACACTAAGAAAGAGCACCGTCTAGAGACAACCTTCCAAATCACAACTACCTTCATGAAGATGGATGTATGTTCCAAAACTGTAGGAAAACCTAAGGAACATGCTGTATGCTCAGGTAAGAACACCCTTGGAAAAGATCTCCCAACTCACATCTTCTGTAATGAAGATGGAAGTACATGCAGAAGTGTGAGTGAAAGCATGAGGAGAGGTCCTAAGTAGTTGTGAGTACCAGGTCAGTGTTGATAGGCAACATCGAAGTAACATGGTGACCCAGGAATATATATGCATTGTCCAATACGTGCGTTGAACCTTAAGGAAAGAACAATATACCCAAATCTCAGTCAGAACACCGAATGGACACCCTCATCCAAGTCACATCTTCTGTTAGGAAGATGTCAAGATTTTCGAAAGTGTCTACAAATGCATAGGGAAAGGGACACCTACTTTACTCAAGGAGAGAACACTCTATATAAAAGAGTCTTGCACCTCACATCTGGTGTCATGAATTGGGAGCATTGTACAAAACTGTGCCTGCAAGCATCAAGATAATGCCTTTTGTTGAACCATGTAAGAACACTACAAGGAAAGCATCTCTCAACTCACATCAGTCATGAGGAGGAAAGCCCTTCAAAAGTTGTGTGAAAATGAAAGGAAAGTGCCATCAGTCAATTCAGCGAACCATGTTTTTGTAGAGACAAGGCAACGTTGATCAGTGAAAACACCAGGGTTTACCAATACGTGTGTTGAACGTTAAGGAAACAGCCATAGACGTAATCTCAGGAAGAAGAGGGTATGGAAAGGGTTTTCCAAGTCCCATAATCTGTCATGATGATGGAAGCATGTGTCTGATTGGGAATAAAAGCATAAGGAAAGGGAGGTGAACCAACTTTAGGAAAGAACATTGTACCGAAGCCATCTTTGAAGTCACGTCTTCAGTCTTGAAGATGAAACCGTTTGTACAAGTGCCTAAGAAAACATAAGGAAAGTGCCATGTACTGAATCTACGAAGGAACACCGTAGAGAAACCATCTGCCATCTCACAGTCCTCTGTCATGAAAACGGAAGCTTGTGCAAATGTGTGTAAGAAAGAGACACATAAAGCTCCTGGAGCATGCAGGGGCGGCTGGCGGTGTTAGAAACACAGACAGAGAGACACTGGCCCTGTAGGTGAGAGCTGGGAAGCCAGGTGTGGGGCTCACATCCTGGAGAGTGCAGGGTTGAGCAGCACCAACAGAAACAGAGTTAAAGTGGCCAGAACATCAGTGGAGAATGGTCCGCAATCCATCTGTTCTGAGACAGAGGCTGAGATTCGGCCACTGCTGCTCTGACTCTCAGAGGAAGCACAGCAAACCACCAGGGAAAGCCGCCAGAGAAAAGAAGCCTGGAAAGACCGGCTCACAGTGTGCCCACCCCCATCCCCCTTCGCAGGGTACACAGAGACTCTACCCAAACAGGGTTGCCCAAGTATCGGCACGGCAGGCCCCTACCTCAGAAGGCAGGCTGAAAAATCAAGAAGCCCCCATACCTAAGATCCCTATAAAACAAGGGCACACGGCCTGGGTCGTGGTCAATAATTTGGGCTCTGGACAACACCACAACCTGTCCTCATCTGAATGATGAGGAGAAGTGTCCCCCCCCCCCCAGCAAAGAAAAGACAATGAGTTTGTGGCCTCTGCCACAGAACTTATGGATATGGATATAACCAAATTATCAGAAATGGAATTCAGAGTAACAATGGTCAAGATGATTTGTAGACTTGAAAAAAATATTGACAAAATTGTTAATGAGAACATAGAATCTCTAAGGGCAGAAATGTGAGTGAATCTGGCAGAAATTAAAAATTCTAGGAGCCAAATGCAGTCAAAACTAGAGGCTCTGTTGGCCAGGGTGAATGAGGCAGAAGGACGTATCAGCGAATTGGAAGATGGGTTAGTAGAGGAAAAAGCTAAAAGAGAATCTGGACTCAAAAAAATCCACACACAGGAATGTAGGTTACGGGAAATGACTGACTCAATAAAACGTTCCAGTGTCAGAATCATCGGCATTCCTGAGGACGTAGAGAAAAACAGAGGTCTAGAAGAGATATTTGAACAAATTGTAGCTGAAAACTTCCCTAATTTAGCAAGGGAAACAAACATTCGTGTCCAAGAGGCAGAGAGGACCCCTTCCAAGCTCAACCACGACAAACCCACGCTACGTCACGTCATAGTGCATTTCGCAAATATTAGATGCAAGGATACAGTATTGAAAGCGGCCAGGGCAAAGAAATTTCTCACGTACCAAGGCAAAGATATCAGAATTACGTCTGACCTCTCTACACAGACCTGGAATGAGATAAAGGGTTGGGGGGCATTATTAAATCTCTTTCAGAGAAAAACATGGAGCCAAGGATCCTTTATCCAGCAAGGCTGTCATTCAGAATTCATGGAGAAATAAAGACCTTCCAGAATCGTGGTCATTGACCAATTTTTTTAACCCACAAAACCAGCCCTACAGGAGATATTAAGGGGGGGGGGTTCTATAAAAGTAAAAAGGCCCCAAGAGTGATACAGAACATAAAGTCACAATCTATGGAAACAAAGACTTTACTGGCAATATGGCATCATTAAAATCACATCTCTCAATAATCCGTCTCAATGTAAATGGCCTAAATGCTCCCATAAAACACCACAGGGTTGCTGATTGGATAAAAAGACATGACCCATCCATTTGCTGTCTACAAACACTCATTTTGAACCTAAAGATACATTCAGACTAAAAGGATGGAATACCATCTTTCACGCCAATGGACCTGAAAAGAAAGCTGGGGTAGCAATTCTCATGTCAGACAGATTGGATTTGAAACTAAAGACTATAGTTAGAGACACATGAGGGTACTATATTATTCTTAAAGGATGTATCCAACAAGTAGATATGACAATTATAAATATATATGCCCCCAACAGGGGAGCAGCAAGATACACAAGCCAAATCTTAACCGGAATAAAGAGATATATAGATAAAAATACATTAATAGTAGGAACCTCAACACTCCACTATCAGCAACAGACAGAGCACCGGAGCAGAAAACCAACATAGAAACAAGAGCTTTGAATGCCATGCTAGACGAGTTAGACCTCATAGATATATATAGAACACTGTACCCCAGAACCAAAGAATACTCATTCTATTCTAATGCCCATGGAACATTCTCAAGAATAGACCATGTTCTGGGACAAAAATCAGGTCTCAACTGATACGAAAAACTGAAATTATCCCCTCATATTCTCAGAGCACAACACTCTGAAATTGGAACTCAAAAACAAGGAAGATTTTGGAAAAAAACTCAAACACTTGGAAACTAAGAACCATCCTGCTCAGGAATGACTCAATGAACCAGGAAATCAAAAATATATTTAAACAATTTATGGAGACCAACGGGAATGAAAACACAACGGTCCAAAACCTATGGGATACTGCAAAGGCAGTCCTAAGGGGGAAATACATAGCCATCCAAGCCTCACTCAAAAGAATAGAAAAATCTAAACTGCAGTTTTTGTATTCTCACCTCAAGAAGCTGAAACAGCAACAGAGGGACATGCCTAATCCACTCACGAGAAAGCAGTTGACCAAAAGTAGAGCAGAAATCAATGAACTAGAAACCAGAAGTACAGTAGAGCAGATCAACAGGAGTAGAAGCTGGTTCTTTGAGAGAATCAATAAAATTTACAAAACACTGGCAAGACTTATACAAATGAATAGAGAAAGGACGTAAATTAATAAAATTATGAATGAAAAAGGAGAGGTCATGACCAACACCAATGAAATTGGAATGATTATTAGAAACTTTTACAAACAGCTATATGCCAATAAATTAAGCAATCTGGAAGAGATGGAGGCCTTCCTAGAAACCTATATACTACCAAGACTGAAACAGGAAGAAATTGACTTTTTAAACAGGCCAATTAATTATGAATAGATTGAGCCAGTGATAAACAACCTTCCAAATAACAAAACTCCAGGCCCGGACGGTTTTCCTGGGGAATTCTACCAAACATTCAAAGAAGAAATAATACCTATTCTCCTAAAGCTATTTCAAAAAATAGAAACAGAAGGAAAGCTACCAAACTCATTCTATGAGGCCAATATTACCTTGATCCGCAAAACAGACAAAGACCCCCTCAAAAAGAAGAATTACAGACCAATTTCCCTAATGAATATAGATGCCAAAATCCTCAACCAGATTCTGGCTAATAGAATCCAACGGTACATTAAAACGATTATCCATCATGAACAAGTGGGATTCATCCCTGGGATGAAAGCGTGGTTCAATATTCGCAAATCGATCAGCGTGATACATCGTATCAACAAGAAAAGACTCAGGAACCATATGATCCCCTCAACTGATCCAGAAAAAACATTTGACAAAATACAGCATCCTTTCCTGATTAAAACCCTTCAGAGTGTAGGAATAGAGGGTTCATTTCTCAATCTCATAAAAGCCATCTATGGAAAGGCTACAGAAAATATTCTCAATGGGGAAAAGCTGGAAGCCTTTCCCTTAAGATCAGGAACTCAACAAGGATGCCCACTCTCGCCACTATTATTCAACATAGTACTAGAAGTCCTTGCAACAGCAGACAACAAAAAGGGATAAAAGGTATCCAAATCAGCAAAGAAGTCAAAATGTCTCTCTTCACAGATGACATGATACTCTATATGGAAAACCCAATAGAATACACGCGCAAAATATGAGAAGTTATAGAGCAATTCAGTAATGGGGTGGGATAGAAAATCAATGCTCAGAAATCAGTTGCATTTCTATACACGAATAATGAGACTGAAGAAAGAGAAATTAGGGAATCCAGCCCATTTACAATAGCACCAAAAACCATATGTTACCTAGGAATTAACCAGAGACGTAAAGGACCTATATTCTAGAAACTATAAATCACTTTTGAAAGACATAGAGGAAAACACAAAGAGATGGAAAAATACTCCATGCTCATGGATCGGAAGAATTAACATAGTTAAAATGTCCATGCTACCCAGAGCAATCTACACTTTCAATGCTATCCCGATCAAAATACCGATGAGATTTTACAAAGAACTCGAAAAAACAGCCCTTAAATTTGTATGGAACCAGAAAAGGCCCCGAATCGCCAAGGAATTGTTGAAAAGGAAAAACAAAGCTGGGGGCATCACAATGCCAGATTTCAAGCTGTACTACAAAGCTGTGATCACAAAGACAGCATGGTACTGGCACAAAAGCAGACACATAGACCAATGGAACAGAATGGAGAACCCAGAAATGGGCCCTCGACTCTGGGCAACTGATTTTTGACAAAGCAGGAAACAACATCCAGTGGAAAAAAGACAGTCTCTTCAATACATGGTGCTGGGGAAATTGGACAGCTACATGCAAAAGAATGAAACGTGACCACTCCCTAACACCATACACAAAGATAAACTCTAAATGGATGAAAGACCTCAATGTGAGACAGAAATCCATCAAAATCCGAGAGAAGAGCATAGGCAGCAACCTCTATGACATCAGCCACAGCAAACTTTTTTATGACACATCTCCAAAGGCAAGAGAGAAAAAGATAAAATGAACTTGTGGGATTTCATCAATATAAAAACTGTTGCACAGCCAAGGAAACAGAAAAACAAAGAGGCAGCCCACGGAATGGGAGAATACATTAGCAAATGATACTACAGAGAAAAGACAGGTATCCAAGATCTACAAAGAAGTTCTCAAACTCAATACGTGAGAAACAAATAAACATCATAAAATGGGCAGAAGATATGAACTGACACTTTTCCAGTGAAGACATAGAAATGGCTAACAGACACTTTAAAAAATGTTCAAAATCATTAGCCATCAGGGAAATTCATATCAAAATCACACGGAGATACCAACTTAAGCCAGTTAGAATGGCAAAAATTGACAAGGCAAGAAACAATTGTTAGAGAGGATGTGGAGAAAGGGGATCCCTCCTACATTGTTGGTGGGAATGCAAGTTGGTACAGCCACTTTGAAAAAGTTTGGAGGTCCATTAAAAGATTAAAAATAGAGCTACCCTGTGTCCAGCCATTGCACTACTGGGTATTTAAACCAAAGATACAGACGTAGTGAGGAGAAGGGCCATATGCACCCCAATGTTCATAGCAGGGCTGTTCACAATAGCTATATAGTGGAAGGAGCCAAGATGCCCTTCAACAGATGACTGGATTAAGAAGTTGTGGTCCAGGCAGGAGGGGTTAAGATGGCGGAGGAGTAGGGGACCCCTTTTTCAGCCGGTCCCCTGAGTCTAGCTGGATAGGTAACAGACCTGCCTAAATAACCACAGAATCAGCCTGAGACGCAGGAAGATACATCTGGATCTCTACAAATGAACATCTCCAGCGCTGAGTATTGAGGTACCAAGAGGGGAGCTGTAAACCGTGCACAGATATCGGAAGATAAACGGAAGGGGGAGGGAGCCGCCATGTTTAGGCGCCGGGAAGCGGCAGCCACCTGCACGGGGGAGCCGGCGGACTCACGGAGGGCACCCGCGAGAGAGTGGACTGAGACCGGTGAACCGTGAACGCGCTCCACCAGGCATCTCCCGGAACACCGGAATCCCGGTGTGCTCACGGGATCCAGACTGAGACCGGGAGCTTCCGGAGCGCACGCGGGGCGGCTGGCGGCTGGCGGGCCACCTGCACGGGGGAGCAGGCGGACTCGCAGTCAGCACCCGCGAAACAGCAGACTGAGACCCTGAACCGGGTGCACGCGCCACCAGGCTTCTCACGAAACTCCGGAATCCTGGTGTGCTCACCGGGCATAGACTGAGACCAGGAGACCCGGGAGCGCCAGGGGCAGCTGGTGGCTGGCGGCATTAGAAACAAAAAGGACAGAGACGCGCCGGCCCTGGAAGTGAGGGCAGGGACGTCGGGTTTGTGTGCACATCCCGGGACGCTGCAGGGTTGAGCAGCACCAACAGTAACAGAGTTAAAGTGGCCAGAACATCAGTGGAGAACGGGCCGCAATCCCTCTGTTCTGTGACAATGCAGCCTCTGCTGCTCTGACTCTCAGAAGAGGCATAGCCAGCCGCCAGGGAAAGCTGCCAGAGAACAAAAGCCTGGAAATACCAGCTCAGAGAGTGCCCATCCCCATCCCCCCTCGCGGGGGACATGGAGACTCTAACCAAACAGGGTTGTCTGAGTATGGGCGTGGCAGGCCCCTCCCCCAGAACACAGAAGGCAGGCTGAAAAATCAAGAAGCCCACAACCCGAGGCGCCTGGGTGGCGCAGTCATTGAGTGCCTGTCTCCGGCTTAGGGCGTGATCCCAGCGTTCCGGAAAGGAGTCCCTCATCGGGCTCTTCTGCTGGGAGCCTGCTTCTTCCTCTCTCACTCCCCTGCTTCTGTTCCGTTCTTGCTGACTGTCTGTCTCCCTCTCTCAGATAAGTAAATAAATAAAATCTTTAAAGAAGAAGCCCACATCTCTAAGATCCCTATAAAACAAGGGGCATGGCCTGGGACCCAGTCAATAATTTGGGCTCTGGACAACCCCGCAACCTCTCCTCATCAGAATGACAAGAATGAGAAGCCCCCCCCAGCAAAGAAAAGACAGTGAGTTTGTGGCCTCTGCCACAGAAGTAACGGATATGGATGTTACCAAAGTATCAGAAATGGAATTCAGAGTAACAATGGTCAAGATGATGAGTAGACTTGAAAAAAGTATTAAGGAAAATGTTCCTGAGAATATAGAATCCCTAAGGGCGGAAATGAGAGCGAATTTGACAGAAATTAAAAATTCTATGAGCCAATGTCATGAGACTTACTCCTATGTTTTCTTCTGATTTTTCTTTGTTTATTGTAGCTCTTACACTTAGTCTATGATCCATTTTGAGTTAACTTTTTTTCATGGTATGAGGTAGAGGAACAACTTCATTTTTTTATATGAATATCCAGTTGTATCAGCACCATTTGTTGAAAAGATTTCCTTTGCCCTTGAAATGTTTTGGCACCAATGTCAAAAATCAAACCCTAAATGCAAGGATTTATTTCTGGACCCTTAATTCTATTCCACTGACCAACGTCTATCCATATGACAGTACCACACTGCCTTAATTACTATCTTGGTAATAGCTTTGAAACAAGAAGTGTGAGTCCTCCAACTTTGTTATTTTTCTAGATTATTTTGATTATCCTGGGCCCCATGTCTTTGCAAATAAATTTTCAAGATCAGCTTGTCAATTTCTGCAACAACAACAACAACAACACCACCACAAACAAAAATCTTGGGATATTGCTAGACATTCTGTTGAATCTATAGGTCAGTATTGAGTCTTCCAATCTATGAATATGGTATGCTGTACATTTATTAAGATCTTCCTTTATCTTCCTTCAACAATGTTTTCTAGTTTTCAATTTATAAGTCTTGCACTTCTTTTGTTAA
Organism: Ursus americanus; assembly: GCF_024610735.1. NCBI lineage: Eukaryota > Metazoa > Chordata > Mammalia > Carnivora > Ursidae > Ursus > Ursus americanus. Next base: position 35,767,425 of record NC_142155.1, on the reverse strand, counting down.
ATTTATACTAAGTATTTTACTTTTCCGGGGCTATTGTAAAGAGAATTGTTTTCCTAATTACATTTCACAATGTTAATTGCCAGTGTCTAGAAATATAATTGGTTTTGTATATTGATTTTGTATCTTGTGCAGTCTCACTGAATTCCTGTACTAATCATTGTTTTTAGTGGATTCCTTTGGATATTTTAGAATAGAGATGTCATCTGTAAGGAGTTTTATTTCTTTCATTGCAATCTGAATGCCATTTGTTGTTGTTGTTGTTGTTTTTTTTCCTTACCTAATTACCCAAACCAGAATCTCCATGATATTGTTAAACAGAAGTGGTGAGAAGGTACTGGGTGTTTACCCCAAAGATACAGACGTAGTGAAGAGAAGGGCCATATGCACCCCAATGTTCATAGCAGCAATGTCTACAATAGTTAAATCGTGGAAGGAGCCGAGATGCCCTTCAACAGATGACTGGATTAAGAAGTTGTGGTCCAGGCACTGGAGGAGATAATGCTTAGTGAAATAAGTCAAGCAGAGAAAGACAACTATCATATGATTTCTCTCATCTATGGAACATAAGAACTAGAATGATCAGTAGGGGAAGAAAGGGATAAAGAAAGGGGGGGTAATCAGAAGGGGGAATGAAACATGAGAGACTATGGACTATGAGAAACAAACTGAGGGCTACAGAGGGGAGGGGGGTGGGGGAATGGGATAGACCGGTGATGGGTAGTAAGGAGGGCACATATTGCATGGTGCACTGGGTGTTATACACAACTAATGAATCATCGAGCCTTACATCGAAAACCGGGGATGTACTGTATGGTGACTAACATAATATAATAAAAAATCATTATTAATAAAAAAAAAAAAAAAAAAAAAGTTGTGGTCCATATATACAATGGAATATTACTCCGCTATCAGAAAGAACGAGTTCTCAACATTTGCTGCAACATGGACGGCACTGGAGGAGATAATGTTAAGTGAAATAAGTCAAGCAGAGAAAGACAACTATCATATGATTTCTCTCATCTATGGAACATAAGAACTAGGATGATCGGTAGGGAAAGAAAGGGATAAAGAAAGGGGGGGTAATCAGAAGGGGGAATGAAACATGAGAGACTATGGACTCTGAGAAACAAACTGAGGGCTTCAGAGGGGAGGGGGGTGGGGGGATGGGATAGACCAGTGATGGGTAGTAAGGAGGGCACATATTGCATGGTGCACTGGGTGTTATACGCAACTAATGAATCATGGAGCTTTACATCAGAAACCGGGGATGTACTGTATGGTGACTAACATAATATAATAAAAAATCATAAAAAAAAATAAAATAAAAATAAAAATTCTATGAGCCAAATGCAGGCAAAACTAGAGGCTCTGACGGCCAGGGTCACCAAAGCAGAGGAAAGGGTTAGTGAATTGGAGGATGGGTTAATAGAGGAAAAAATGAAAATAGAAGACGGTCTTAAAAAAATCCACGCCCACGAATGTTGGCTACGGGAGATTACTGACTCAACGAAACGATCCAATGTTAGAATCATCGGCATCCCCGAGGGGGTGGAGAAAAACAGAGGTCTAGAAGAGATATTTAAACAAATTGTAGCTGAAAACTTCCCTAATCTAGTAAGGGAAACAAACATTCGTGTCCAAGAGGCAGAGAGGACCCCTCCTAAGCTCAACCTCGACAAACCTATGCCACGTCACATCATAGTGCATGTCGCAAATATTAGATGCAAGGATACAGTATTGAAAGCGGCCAGGGCAAAGAAATTTCTCACGTACCAAGGCAAAGGCATCAGAATTACGTCAGACCTGTCTACACAGACCTGGAATGAGAGAAAGGGTTGGGGGAGCATTTTTAAAGCTCTTTCAGAGAAAAATATGCAGCCAAGGATCCTTTATCAAGCAAGGCTGTCATTCAGAATTGATGGAGAAATAAAGACATTTCAGAATCGACAGTCACTAACCAATTTCGTAACCATGAAACCAGCCCTACAGGAGATATTACGGGGGGTTCTATAAAAGTAAAAAGGCCCCAAGAGTGATACAAAACAGAAAGTCACAGCCAATACAAACAAAGACTTTACTGACAACATGGCAGCATTAAAAGCATATCTCTCAGTACTCAGTCTTAATATTAATGGTTTAAATTCTTCCTTAAATCGCCACAGGGTTGCAGATTGGATAAAAAGAAATGACCCATCCATTTGCTGTCTACAAGAGACTCATTTCGAACCCAAAGATGCATTCAGACTGAGAGTAAGGGGATGGCGTACCATCTTTCTCGCAAATGGACCTCAAAAGAAAGCCGGGGGAGCAATTCTCATATCAGATAAACTGGATTTTAAGCTACAGACTATTGTTAGAGACGCAGAAGGGCACTATATTATTCTTAAAGGAAGTATTCAACAAGTGGATATGACAATTATAAATATATATGCCCCCAACAGGGGAGCAGCAAGATACACAAACCAACTCTTAACCAGAATAAAGAGACATATAAATAAAATACATTAATAGTAGGGGACCTCAACACTCCACTCTCAGAAATAGACAGAACACCCTGGGAAAAACGAAGCAAAGAATCAAAGGCTTTGAATGTCATACTCGACGAGTTGGACCTCTTAGATATATAGAGAACACTACACCCCAGAACCAAAGAATACTCATTCTATTCTAATGCCCATGGAACATTCTCAAGAATAGACCATGTTCTGGGACACAAAACAGGTCTCAGCCGATACCAAAAGATTGAAATTATCCCCTGCATATTCTCAGACCACAACGCTCTGAAATTGGAACTCAACCACAAGGAAAAATTTGGAAGAAACTCAAACACTTGGAGACTAAGAACCATCCTGCTCAGGAATGACTCGATAAACCAGGAAATCAAAAATCAAATTAAACTATTTATGGAGACCAATGAGAATGAAAATACAACAGTCCAAAACCTATGGGATACTACAAAGGCAGTCCTAAGGGGGAAATACATAGCCATCCAAGCCTCACTCAAAAGAATAGAAAAATCTAAAATGCAGTTTTTATATTCTCACCTCAAGAAGCTGAAACAGCAACAGAGGGACAGGCCTAATCCACGCACGAGGAAGCAGTTGACCAAAATTAGAGCTGAAATCAATCAAGCAGAAACCAGAAGTACAGTAGAGCAGATCAACAGGACTAGAAGGTGGTTCTTTGAGAGAATCAATAAAATTGACAGACCACTGGCAAGACTTATCCAAAAGAAAAGAGAAAGGACCCAGATTATTAAAATTATGAATGAAAAAGGAGAGGTCACGATGAACACCATTGAAATTGGAAGGATTATTAGAAATTTTTATCAACAGCTATATGCCAATAAACTAAGCAATCCGGAAGAGATGGAATCCTTCCTGGAAACCTATAAACTACCAAGATTGAAAGAGGAAGAAATTGATTTCTTAAACAGGCCAATTAATGATGAAGAAATTGAGTCAGGGATAAACAACCTTCCAAATAACAAAACTCCAGGCCCGGACGGTTTTCCTGGGGAATTCTACCAAACATTCAAAGAAGAAATAATACCTACTCTCCTAAAGCTATTTCAAAAATAGAAACAGAAGGAAAGCTACCAAACTCATTCTATGAGGCCAATATTACCTTGATCCCCAAACCAGGCAAAGACCCCATCAAAAAGGAGAATTACAGACCGATTTCCCTAATGAATATGGACGCCAAAATCCTCAACAAGATACTTGCTAATAGAATCCAACAGTTCATTAAAAGGATTATCCACCACGATCAAGTGGGATTCATACCTGGGATGCAAGCGTGGTTCAATATTCGCAAATCAATCAGCGTGATTGATCGATATGGTGTATCAGCATGATACATCATATCAACAAGAAAAGACTCAGGAACCATATGATCCTCTCAATCGATGCCGAAAAAGCATTTGACAAAATACAGCATCCTTTCCTGATTAAAACCCTTCAGAGTGTAGGAATAGAAGGTACATTTCTCAATCTCATAAAAGCCATCTATGAAAAGCCTACTGCAAATATTATTCTCAATGGGGAAAAGCTGGAAGCCTTTCCCTTAAGATCAGGAACACGACAAGGATGCCCACTCTCGCCACTATTATTCAACGTAGTACTAGAAGTCCTTGCAACAGCAATCAGATGACAAAAAGGGATCAAAGGTATTCAAATCGGCAAAGAAGAAGTCAAAATGTCTCTCTTCGCAGATGACATGATACTCTATATGGAAAACCCAAAAGAAGCCACTCCCAAACTATTAGAAGTTATAGAGCAATTCAGTAACGTGGCGGGATACAAAATCAATGCTCAGAAATCAGTTGCATTTCTGTACACAAATAACGAGAACGAAGAAAGAGAAATTAGGCAATCCATCCCATTTACAATAGCACCAAAAACCATACGTTACCTTGGAATTAACTTAACCAGTGACATAAAGGACCTTTATTCTAGAAACTATAAATCATTCTTAAAAGACATTGAGGAAGACATAAAAAGATGGAAAGATATTCCATGCTCATGGATCGGAAGAATTAACATAGTTAAAATGTCCATGCTACCCAGAGCAATCTACACTTTCAATGCTATCCCGATCAAAATACCGAGGACATTTTTCAAAGAACTGGAACAAATAGTCCTTAAATTTGTATGGAACCAGAAAAGACCCCGAATCTCCAAGGAACTGTTGAAAAGGAAAAACAAAGCTGGGGGCATCACAATGCTGGATTTCGAGCTGTACTACAAAGCTGTGATCACAAAGACAGCATGGTACTGGCACAAAAACAGACACATAGACCAATGGAACAGAATAGAGAGCCCAGAAATGGACCCTCAGCTCTTTGGGCAACTAATATTTGATAAAGCAGGAAAAAACATCCAGTGGGAAAAAGACAGTCTCTTCAATAAATGGTGCTGGGAAAATTGGACAGCCACATGCAAAAGAATGAAACTTTACCACTCTCTCACACCATACACACAAATAAACTCCAAATGGATGAAAGACCTCGATGTGAGACAGGAATCCATCAAAATCCTAGAGGAGAACATAGGCAGCAACATCTACGACATCAGCCAAAGCAACCTTTTTCATGATACATCCCCAAAGGCAAGAGAAACAAAAGATAAAATGAATTTATGGGACTTCATCAAGATTAAAAGTTTCGGCACAGCCAAGGAAACAGTCAGAAAAACTAAGAGGCAGCCCACGGAATGGGAGAATATATTTGCAAATGACACTACAGATAAAGGACTGGTATCCAAGATCTACAAAGAACTTCTCAAACTCAATACACGAGAAACAAATAAATCAAAAAATGGGCAGAAGATATGAACAGACACTTTTTCAATGAAGACATACAAATGGCTAACAGACACATGAAAAAATGTTCAAAATCATTAGCCATCAAGGAAATTCAAATCAAAACTTCACTGAGATACCACCTTATGCCAGTTAGAATGGCAAAAATAGACAAGGCAAGAAACAACAATTGTTGGAGAGGATGTGGAGAAAGGGGATCTCTCCTACATTGTTGGTGGGAATGCAAGTTGGTACAGCCACTCTGGAAAGCAGTGTGGAGGTCCCTTAAAAAGTTAAAAATTGAGCTTCCCTATGATCCAGCCATTGCACTACTGGGTGTTTACCCCAAAGATACAGACGTAGTGAAGAGAAGGGCCATATGCACACCAATGTTCATAGCAGCAATGTCCACAATAGCTAAATCGTGGAAGGAGCCGAGATGCCCTTCAACAGATGACTGGATTAAGAAGTTGTGGTCCATATATACAATGGAATATTACTCAGCAATCAGAAAGAACGAGTTCTCAACATTTGCTACAACATGGACGGCACTGGAGGAGATAATGCTAAGTGAAATAAGTCAAGCAGAGAAAGACAACTATCATATGATTTCTCTCATCTATGGAACATAAGAACTAGAATGATTAGTAGGGGAAGAAAGGGATAAAGAAAGGGGGGGTAATCAGAAGGGGGAATGAAACATGAGAGACTATGGACTATGAGAAACAAACTGAGGACTTCAGAGGGGAGGGTGTGGGGGAATGGGATAGGCCGGTGATGGGTAGTAAGGAGGGCACATATTGCATGGTGCACTGGGTGTTATACACAACTAATGAATCATCGAGCCTTACATCGAAAAGCGGGGTTGTACTGTATGGTGACTAACATAATATAATAAAAAATCATTATAAAAAAAAGTGTCTACGAATGCATGGGGAAAGGGTCACCTACTTTACTCAAGGAGAGAACACTCTATGTGAAAGCATCTTGCACCTCACATCTGGTGTCATGAAGTGGGAGCATTGTGCCAAATGGTGTCTGCAAGCATCAAGATAATGCCCTTCATTTAACGACGTAAGAACACTACACAGAAAGCATCTCTCAACTCACATCAGTCATGAGGAGGAAAGCCCTTCAAAAAGGTTGTGTGAAAACGAAAGGAAAGTGCCATCAGTCAATTCAGCGAACCATGTTTTTGTAGAGACAAGGCAACGTTGATCAGTGAAAACACCAGGGTTTACCAATACGTGTGTTGAACCTTAAGGAAACAGCCATAGACGTAATCTCAGGAAGAAGAGGGTATGGAAAGGGTTTTCCAAGTCCCATAAACTGTCATGATGATGGAAGCATGTGTCTGATTGGGAATAAAAGCATAAGGAAAGGGACGTGAACCAATCTTAGGAAAGAACATTGTACCAAAGCCATCTTTGAAGTCACGTCTTCGGTGGTGAAGATGAAACCATTTGTACAGGTGCCTAAGAAAACATAAGGAAAGTGCCATATACTGAATCAATGAAGGAACACTGTAGAGAAACCATCTGGCATCTCACAGTCCTCTGTCATGAAAACGGAAGCATGTGCAAAAGTGTGTAAGAAAGAGACACATAATGCTCCTGGAGCATTCAGGGGCCGCTGGTGGCTGGCGGTGTTAGAAACACAAAGGACAGAGACACACTGGCCCTGTAGGTGAGAGCTGGGATGCCAGGTGTGGGGCTCACATCCCAGACAGTGCAGGGTTGAGCAGCACCAACAGAAACAGAGTTAAAGTGGCCAGAACATCAGTGGAGAACTGTCCGCAATCCCTCTGAGACAGAGGATGAAATTTGGCCACTGCTGCTCTGGCTCTCAGAAGAGGCACAGCAAAACACCAGGAAAAGCCGCCAGAGAACAAAAGCCTGGAAATACCGAATCACTCTGTGCCCATCCCCATCCCCCCTTGCAGGGGACACGGAGACTATACCCAAACAGGGTTAACCTTAATATCGGCTTGGCAGGCCCCTCCCCCAGAAGGCAGGCTGAAAAATCAAGAAGCCCACATCCCTAAGATCCCCATAAAACAAGGGCTCATGGCCTGGGTCCCAGTCAATAATTTGGGCTCTGGACAAACCCACAACTTCTCATTAGAATGTCTAGAAGGAGAAATCCGCCCCAGCAAAGAAAAGAAAATGAGTCTGTGGCTTCTGCCACAGAACTAATGGATATGGACATAAGCAAATTATCAGAAATGGAATTCAGAGTAACAAAGGCGAAGATGGTGTGTAGACTTGAAAAAGTATTAACGAAAATATTGATGAGAATATAGAATCTCTAAGGGCAGAAATGAGACCAAATCTGGCAGAAATTAAAGTAAAAAAATAACAAATAACGTACAGTATCTTTGCTCAGTGTAGAATCCCTATCGTAAGTGGTTGTGGCAACATAAAGAACATGCCATAAACTAATCTGTAAGAAACAACCATGTACAAGAACAAATTAGCCCTAACACCATCATTCGTGAACATGGAAGCATTAACGAAAATGGTCGTGGAAGCCTACGAAAGTGCAAAACACGTATCTCTGAGAGACAACACTATACAAGGAAAGACCAATGAACACCATCTTTCATGATTATGGAAGCATGAATGAAAAGGTTCTGGAATTACCAAGACTTTGCCCCATCCTTTAGGTAATAAACCACCGTGTACAGGAAAACACCTTCAACTCATATCAACCTCCTCAATAGTGATCCCAACTCAACACTGGGTGTGTTGGCCTAGGGAAATGTCCACATACTTAGAGATAAGAAACAACGGTGTCAGGATAATTCCCTTCAAGTCACATCAGACTTCCTGAAGATGGAAGGAGGAATCAAGGTGGTTATGGTACCGTTAGGAAAGGCCTATGAATATAAAGCTGAGAAAAAACAGTGTACAGGAACCCTCTTACAACATACAGTATCTTTGGTTAATGTGGAATCTCTATCGTAAGTGGTTGTGGCATCGTAAAGAAAATCCTTAAGCTTTTTTATATGAAACAACAGTGTACAGGAACCCGCTTAGCCCTAACATCATCCTTCGTGAATATGGAAGCAGTAACCAAATTGGACGTGGAAGCCTGACTAAAGTGCCAAACACTTATCTCTGAGACACAACACTATACAAGGAAAGACCAATGAACATAATCCTTCACAAGTAAGGAAGAATTAATGAAAAGGTTCTGGAATCTCGGGGACTCTGCCCAATCCTTATTGCTAATGAACCACTGTGTACAGGAAGACACCTTCAACTCACATCAGCCTCCTCAACACTGATCCCGATTCAATTTTGGCTCCGTAGGCCTAGGTAAAGGTCCACATACTTATAGCTAAGAAACAACGGTGTCAGGATAATGCCCTTCAAGTTACATCAGCCTTCCTGAAGATGGAAGCAGGAATCTAGGTGGTTATAGTACCATTAGGAAAAGCCTACTGAAATATACCTGAGAAACCACAGTGTATAGGAAATATATTACAACGTACAATTTTTTGTAAGTGGTTCTGGCAACATAACTACAATGCCAAAAATTTATCTGTAAGAAACAACAGTGTACGGGAACCCACTTAGCCCTGACATCATTAATAATGAGTATGGAAGCATTCACCAACGTGGTTGTGGAGCCTTAGGAAAGTGCCAAAAACTTATCTCTGAGACACAACAGTATACAAGGAAAGACCAATGATTTCTCAACATTTGCTGCAACATGGACGGTACTGGAGGAGGTAATGCTAAGTGAAATAAGTCAAGCAGAGAAAGACAATTATCATATTTTTTCTCTCAATTATGGAACATAAGAACTAGGAAGATCAGTAAGAGAAGAAAGGGATAAAAAGGGGGGGTAAGGAGAAGGGGGAATAAAGCATGGCAGATAATGGACTCTGAGATAGAAACTGATTGTTTCAGAGGGGTGAGGGGTGAGGGAATGGGAGAGGCTGGTGATGGGCATTAAGGATGGTACGTATTGTATTGTGCACTGGGTGTTATACGCAACTAATGAATCATTGAAATTTACATCAAAAACAAGGGATATACTGTATGGTGACTAACAGAAAATAATAAAAAAAAACTAAAAAAAAGAAAATAGGGGGTTATGAATCACCAAAGGCACGCATACATATATCTAAGAAACAACAGTGTACAGGAAAGAACCCCTTACAATGGATATCAGCATTCACGCATATGGAAATATGATCCAAGGTGGAGGTGGAATTAGAGGGAAAGGACCACATACATATCCCAAGACAATACCACTTTAGAGAATAGCATTAACAATTAACATCATCTTTCACGAATATGGAAACATTAATGAAAAGTTTTTATTTTTTATTTTTATTTTTTAAAGATTTTATTTATTTATTTGACAGAGATAGAGACAACCAGCGAGAGAGGGAACACAAGTAGGGGGAGTGGGAGAGGAAGAAGCAGGCTCATAGCAGAGGAGCCTGATGTGGGGCTCGATCCCATAACGCCAGGATCACGCCCAGAGCCAAAGGCAGACGCTTAACCGCTGTGCTACCCAGGCGCCCCTAATGAAAAGTTTGTAAATCTTGAGGACCGTGCCCCAACCTTATTGGTAATATACCACCGTATACAGGAAAACACCTTCAACTAATATCAGCCTCCTCAACACTGATCCCTATTCAAGATTGGGTGTGTACGCCTAGGGAAAGGTCCACATAATTATAGCTAAGAAACAACAGTGTCAGGATAATGCCTTTCAAGTCACATCAGCCTTCCTAAAGACGGAAGCATCAGTCAAGGTCGCTAGGGTACCCTCTGGTAAGGCCTACAAACATAAAGCTGAGAAACAACAGTGTACAGGAGCCATCTTACAACGTACAATATCTTTGGTTAATGTGGCATCCTTATCGTAAATGGTTGTGGCAATGTAATGAAAAGGCCATAAACTTATCTGTAAGAAACAACAGTGTACGGGAACCCACTTAGCCCTAATATCAAAATTCATGAATATGGAAGCATTAACCAAAATGGTTGTGGAAGCCTGACAAGAGTGCCAAAAACTTATCTCTGAGACGCAACACTATACAAGGAAAGACCAATGAACATCATCTTTCAAGAGTAAGGAAGATTTTACCATAGTGGTCTTGAAACATGAAATTTGTGCCCCATTCTTGTACGTAATAGACAGCAGTGTCTTTGAACCATCCTCCAATTAAAGCAACCTCCTGCATAGGGATCCCTTCGCAAAATTGTGTTGCAGTCCTAGGGAAATTACCACACCCTTCTCTCTAGGAAACAACAGTGTCAGGATAATGTCTACCAATAATATCACTGATTAGAAATAGGGAAGCATGACTCAAAGTGGTTGTCGAAGCTTTAGGAAAGGTCTAAGTACATATCTGTAAGAAACAACAGTGTATAGGGACTGCCCTCAGCTAAAATCACCCTCATGATTATACAATCCTTCAGAAAATAGGGGGTGTATGAATCACCAAACCGCATACATATATCTAAGAAAAAACCGTGTAGAGGATAGAACCCCTTACAATGAACATCACCATTCACGAATATGGAAACATGAACCAAGGAGGAGGTAGAATCAGAAGAAAAGGACCACATACCTATCCCTTGACAATACCACTTTACAGAATAGCATTAACAATTAACAGCATCTTTCATGAATATGGAAGCATTAATGAATAGTTTCTTGAATCTTGAGGACTATTCCCCATCCTTATTGGTAATGAACCACCGTGTACAGGAAAACACCTTCAACTAACATCAGCCTAATCAATACTGATGCCTATTCAACATTGTGTGTGTAGGTCTAGGGAAATTTTCCCATACTTATAGCTAAGAAACAATGGTGTGAGGATAATGCCCTTCAAATCACATCAGCCTTCTGAAGATGGAAGCATGAATCAAGGTGGTTATGGTTCCATTGGGTAAGTCCTCCGAACATATAACTGAGAAACAACAGTGTACAGGAACCATCTTACAACATACAATATCTTTGGTTAATGTGGACTCCCTATCGTAAGTGATTGCAGCAACCTAACCAAAGTGCCATAAACTTATAGGTAAGAAAGAACATTGTACAGGAACCCACTTACCCATAATATCATCATTCATGAATATGGAAGCATTCATCAAATTGGTCACGGACGCCTGATGAAAATGAAAAACACTTATCTCTGAGACACAACACTATACAAGGAAAGACACAACACTATCCATGGCTGCCATTTGGGACTCCAGAAAGCACTCTGAGACAAGGAAACCTCAGGGAACACCTGACCCAAGCCCAGACGAAACCAATTCCAGCAGATTCCTGGCCCCTAAACACTGTGCCGACAGTCTCCCCAACCCACTCTCCTCAGCCCCGATAGGGTCGCAGAGCCAGCCGATTGAGATTTCCATCCTCCTAGGGCCTGACATTAACATTAGGTTGGGTTCTCAGGGCTTCACTCCTAGAGACACAGCACAAAGATATAGGTATTGGGGAAGCCTGAGCCCGATTGGGGCCAAAGCATGCCACACAGAAAGAAAGAGTGCCATCTGGGACTCTAGAGGCTATTAGGAGCAGGAGAAATCTGCATATCCCACACAGTCAATCCCGTCCAGCTCCCGCATTCAGGAGACCCTTGGATGAAAACCCTGAGCCTTCCTTTCTCCACAACCCACCTACTCAAATCAGGACACGGCAATGCTGAGTTCAAAACCAAGATATGGTCTTTCCCATGCTCCTGAGCCCTAAGCCAAATGCTCCGTTGGGTTCCCAGAGACCATTCCAGGAGCCAAGCACCAAACACACAGGGACTGGGGAAACCTGAGCCACATTGGTGAATCAGCATGCCACAGAGAGGGAAACCGTACCATTTGGACCTGCAGAGGAAGAGAAATAAGAATGCCTACCTGATCCAATCCCAGCGAGACACCACTTCCACAGACCCCCTGTGGGCAACTCCTGTGTCTGACATTCAACCCAAAGCACACCCTCCTCTTAGGCCCCTGGAATCTCACATCGGATGGCTCATCTGAACAGCCATACACCTAGACCCGTGCCCTTACTACACGTTGAGTAGTGTGAGGTCCATTCCGAGACATCTAGCTCCAAGGACCAGGGAATGGGGACTGCTGAGCAATGTCAGGACACAAAGCCTGCCACACAGAAGGAAAGGTTGTCATCTGGGACTCCAGAAAGCACTCTGAGAAGGAGAAACCTCAGGGAACACCTGACCAAAGCAAAGAGAAAATCACTTCCAGTGGATTCCTGACCCCTAAACACTGTGCCGACAGTCTCTCCAGCCCACTCTCCTGAGCCTCAACAGGGTGGAAGAGCCAGTCGATTGGGCTTTGCAGCCTCCTAGGGCGTGACACTCACCATAGCTTGGGTACTCAGGGGTCCACTCCTAGAGAGATGGCACAAAGATATAGGGATTTGGGAAACCTGAGCCCTATCTGAGGCCTCAGCATGCCACACAGAAAGAAAACGTACCATCTGGGATGCAGAGGTATTCGGGGGCTGAAAAATCTGCATATCCCACTGAATCAATTCTAGCTGGCTCCCGCATTCAGGGTCCCCTTGGACCAAAACCCTGAGCCTTCCCTTCTCCACAACCCACCTACTCAAATCAGGACACAGCAATGGTGAGCTCAAAACCAGGAGATGGTCCCTCCCAGGCTCCTGAGCCCTAAGCCAAATGTTCCGTTGGCTTCCAAGAGGTCTTTCCAGGAGGCAAACACACAGCGACTGGGGAAACCTGAGTCATACCTGCAAATCAGCATGCCATGCAGATGGAAACTGTGCCATTTGGACCCGCAGAAGGAATGCAGAGCAGAAGTTATGAATTCCCAGCTGTTCCAAACCCAATGAACCCCACATTCAAAGCCCCCCTGCCTGCAACTGCTGTGTTTCAGATGCAACCCAAATCACGCCCTACTCTTGGCCCCTGGAAGGTCGCATCTGCTGGCTGATCTTTAGGGCCATGCCCCTAGACCCACGCCTTAATTCTAGTTTGGGGTCTGTTAGGTTTATTCCCATACGCCTGACTCCAAAGCACAGGGATCAGGTACCACTGAGCAATGTTAGGCAGTAGCCTGCCACACAGAACTAAAATATGCCATTTGGGACTCCAGAAAGTTTTGCGAGAAGAAACCTAAGTGAACACCTGACCTAAGCCCAGCGAATCTCCACTTTCAGCGGAACTCTAGGCCCTCATCCATGACACTGGCACTCTCCTCAGCCCCCAGGTCAGTTTGTTTAGAGCCGGTCAATCGGGCTTTCCATCCTCCCCTCCATGACAGTAATCACAGGTTGGATTCTGAGTAGTCCACTCCCAGAGGTCTGCCTCCAAAGATACGGAGATGAAGAAGCCTGAGTCATACCTAAGGCCTCAGTATGCCACCCAAAGCGAAACCGTTTTATTTGGGACTCCAGAAAGGAGGTCGAGGGGGAGAAATCCTAATTACTTCTGTACTTGATTCCCTCTATCCCCTGCATTCACTGGCTCATGGGCACAAACCCACTGCTTCACACTCACCCCAACCCATGCCATCAATCCCCGCCCCCACCGTGGAAATTCTGGACACATCCACCCTATTGGAACTCTCATTCTCCTATGCCTTACCCCTAACCCTAGATTTGGTGTGAGAGGTCCATTCTGAAAAGGCTGGAGTGGGAGACATGGATCCTGAGGGCGGACCTGTGGCCCCCCTCCAAGGCCGGGCATCATCCTTGCCTCACAGGGGATCCATGAAAGTGTTCTATCAGATGACTGATGGGGCTCCCTCCTGAAGAACTCAGACACAGAAAGACAATTACAGATGCTCACATGTACATACAACATGGGGAGAGAAATTACTGAACGCATAGATACGGAGAATAGATTTGTGGGTGCCTGATTCAGAGGAGGATGGGAAGGGTGAAGGTGGTCAAAGATACAGGTTTGTGTGTTAAAATCCAACAGCCATGGAATGTTCTGTGCAGCATGGAGACTAAAGTGAACCCCGCAGGATGGGGTACAGGTTCCCCAGCTCTTTGAAAGTACAGTACTCCTAGGAAACCTTTCAGAGCAGAAAGGGTGTAAAGAAGGAATGACCATTAATTAATATGGAAAAATTAGTGACCATGCTCAGACTCCTAAATTTACTTATTGTTGGCATTTCTCAGGACCCAGGACACAATTCCTAATGGATGCCGAAAATAAATGGAGAGAAAGCACAGCAGATGCTCACAAACAGAATTCAAAGCGCTGGTGGCTGGACACGGAGAGCGGTTTACAGGAAGGAGCTGGTTACGGTGCACGCTGCATCTGTCGTGCTTCTCCCCAAACAGATGCTGAATGCAAAGCTCACCGTTCAACTCTTTTCATAAGGAACATCCTCTTCAGGTTTCTTCCCATTAGTGAAACCAGGTGATAACGGAGATCTTTCCAAAAAGCCAAGTGTCTTCCCATGAACTTTTAAAAAATGGGGAATACTTATACTTCACCGTTGCTGAGGGAGGAGATGTGAAAGCTTCTCCTGGAAACAAACCTCAGCAGATCCACCCAGAAAGGCACCTTCCTCAGCATGCCGAACGCGGACTACCTCCTACCCCGAGATACCTTCTCCTTCCCCTCACTCAGGACAACCCACAACAGCTGGGAGTTACCCCAGTTCCTCCTTTCTCCCATCCTCAATATCTAAGCTGTCGGCAAATTCTGTGAGCTCCATCTTCAAGACGTACCCACCGTAGGACTCACCACTCCTTTCAAGGCCGCCTGTCTGGACCACACTGGAGCCCATCTCTTGCCTGAGTTCCTGGAAAAGAGTCATCATTGACCTCCCTTGCCCAACCTCAACCCTCTGTCATCTGTTCTCAACCCTGCAACCAGGATGACCCAGTGAAACAGGGTCCCATGGGGTCACAGCCCTGCTATGGCTTTCTGTCACACTCTGTCACCTTGATGATGCAAGTCCTAAGCTGTCGCCTGTGGTCACAGGGCCATCTTGTAGCTCATGGATGCACCTGGTATGCTCCTTCCCTGGGGCCTTTGCACATGCTTTCCATTCTGTTTAGAATGCTCTTCATGTGATATCACTGACCTTCCCTAGATCTTGACTCAAGCATCACCCTCCTAGTGAAGTACCACCTGACCCCTATGTGAATACCAAACACCACCCCCACCTTCCCTTCAGCACCCCCAGTCCTGTCTCCTCCTTTATATTTCCATAGCACTTATTATAATCTCCAGTTCATCTTGGCAGGGAAGAAACTGAGGCATCAACTGATGGCTTCATCACCTACTGCTCCCAATTTCCTGGTCCAAAGTCCAGGGGAAAATGTGCCCCAGGACTCTTACACAGCCAGGATGCCCGGGACGAGGGGGTCCATCCACCTCCTGCACCCTGAACACCATCAGGTAAGGGAGCCATATGAGGAATTCACCTGTACACGAAACCTGAAACCAGAAACCTTCCTCGATGACAGGTGAGCACACACATTCACTCCTCTTCCCTGAGGTGCTCATCCAAGAAACCTGAGCAGAGATGCTGCCCAGAGCCCAAATATCCCTCTGGCCAAAATCCTGGGAAACAGACATCTGATCTCAGCATCCTGCCAGGCTTGGATCGGCTCAGTGAGTCCTAAGACCCAGAGACTTCTTTCCACTCCAGCTCAATCCTTCTCACAGAGAAGCAAACTCCAGCCTCACAAACATGCTCATCATTAGCTCTGGAATTCCCTGTGTTGTGTCTACACTGGCCCACACAGTGGTCCCATGCAGAACACTCCACAAATGTCCTAGGTTTACAAGCCACTTTCAAGCTGCCCTTAGAAAGGCAGAAACTGGCCCAATTAGGCAGACCAGCCAAGTGATTTGATGTGCTGCAAACTCGGACATCCTCCCTGAACACCAATGCTTCCGAGTCCAAGTGTCCAAACTTCGCTCACTGGGCACTGAGAACCATGTAAGCATGAACACTGCTCTTTCAATTCACTGACCTCCCAGGCCTTCCAATCAGAACCAAGCTCCAGTCACCACTCTATTTTCCCTTCAGAGAGAGAGGTCAAATGATGGAATAAAACACTCCCTGTGTACAGCACACTTTTATCCACATAGAATTCCTTGGTCTTTCTCATTCGGGCAGCCCTACAAGACCCACACCAATGAGAGATACAAGTTCAATCATCACATATATATTTGACCTTGTGTTCTTTCTTTTGATAATTTTATTTCAAAGTCAATGTCTCTCTTGCTTCTTAAAATAATAATAATTAATAATTAATAATCATGATAATGATGATGATGATATGGTCACCTAAGGATTTGGATCTCCATTGCCAGATGGCATGGCTCTTGTCCAGATAAGGATGAAGACAAAACCTCAGCCCATAAAGCAAAGCCCACAACCTCAGGGATCCCGACACGCCTCATGGGTGAAGAGTTCCGATGCTACATGGACTTGTCTGAGTCCAAACGATACAGGCAAACTCCAGCATTCATTCTGTTTTCTTAATTCCCCAGCTCAAGTCGCAAGTGACTCACTGGGTCAAGCTTCCAGAGCCCTGGATGGGTCTCCAGGTAAGCACCCCCACCCCGGGGGGGGGGGGGAAGAACACCAAGAAAGGATTCTTTTAATATTTCACAAGACTGTTTTCCCATTCTTTAATTAAACTGGGAAATAAAAACGCACAGATAGCCCCTTCTACTAGCCGGTCCGATTCACTTCACTGGTCGATATAAGAGCAGGAAATAAAAGAGTTATGGATTTTCTGAGGACCCATCATGTCCATCACTTCAGGTTTGAAACTTCACACACATGCAAGGAAAGAAGCTCCAGCAAACATCTCGGCCTGGCAACTCTGACTGCCTGAATTGGAGTGACAGGGACAAACGATGATTCTGTGTGTGCTGGCTGAGGCTGGTGGCCCTGAAGAAAGGACTCGGCCAGCTCTCCACCTGTGCCTCAACTGTCCTCAGCCAGGAACCAGCTCACAGCCCTCACCTGTCACAACGTTCACATGGGAGACCACAGCCACCCCAGGAGCGCGCCCTGCCCATACCCTGCTGCAGAATGCACTCAGCTCTCCTCTGGGACCTGTCACCTCTACCCAGACCTGGAACCCCCATCTGCTGCAAAGCTCCAGGATTCCCACTCCTTTCCCAAAATTACACTGGCCCAAGGCTTTCCTGAGAAAGGGAGAAGGCTACCTAATGAATGGTTCACACCTTCTTTCCCTTTCTTTCATATTTATCTCCACTTACCTTCCTACCTGTGCAAACTGTTAAGTGATGTATGCATGGAACATGAACGTGTTCTGAGATCGCAATCTTTCATTGCAGCCTTCTCAGGCCTCCTTATGCAATAAAATACCATATCCCTAGGACAGGGAGTTTTAAAATTATTATTTACAGAATAATAGAGCCCAAATCACCTCGTTTTTAGTTGCTCTTCAATAGGCAGAACAGTTTCTGTGTAAAGATTTTCCACAGATATGACCTTCCATCAATTTCTTTATTTTCTATTTTAAATTTTTTTTATTATGTTATGTTAGTCACCATACACTACATCCTTAGTTTTTGATGTAGTGTTCCATGATTCATTGTTTGCGTACAACACCCAGGGCTCCATGCAATACGTGCCCTCCTTAATACCCATCACCGGCCTATCCCAACCCCCCACCAAACCCCTCTGAAGCCCTCAGTTTGTTTCCCAGAGTCCATAGTCTGTCGTGGTTCATTCCCCCTTCTGTTTACCCCACCCTTCATTCTTCCCTTCCGTCTCCTACTGAGCTCCCTGCTATTTCTCCTGTTCCATAAATGAGTGAATCCGTATCAAAATTGCCTTTCTCTGCTTGACTTATTTCACCTTCCAGCAATTTCATAAGGAGGAAACAGAAACTCTGTGGGATAACCTGACTCACCCAGCGTCAAGCAAGTAGTTCCAGAACTCAGCCCAGGGCTCCTGTCACCAGGCCCCTTGAAGCCACCAGCATGACTCTATCCAAAGGAATTCCCAAAGACTCTCCTTCTGACTGCACCACCAAAGAAATGACAGAGAGAATATGGCACCTCAAAATATTGAGTTGATACATCTAGTAAAGCTAGATAGTCAAGCTTAACTTTTAAACAGGAAAAGGCTGCTTTGAATAATTTTGAATTTTCCCTCGACCCTCATTGTAATTCCTGGGATGAAAAGACTAATCAGTAATGAAACATCACCTTTGACAAATGACAAGACATCATCCATATCTGTATCTGACGACAAAAAGCCATCTAACCCTAAATGGTGGCCACTCACCCATATCGTAGGCCCAACTGAATAAACACTGTTAGATGTATATCTTAAAAATACACAAAGAGTAAATCTAACCTTCCCTTTCTAATGAAAGAGTGTTTCTAGGAAACAGCTGTTCAAAATACATTCATAAGCAGTCAATGAACAGAGAAAACGGGATCCCCTGCAAAGTGCTCTAAGCTCAGAAACTAAGTACCTCCTTCACCAAATTCAGAACACTGACAACTATTACTTAAGTTTTACTTCATGGCTCAACTAAAGAAAAGAGAAAAGCCCAGGAGATAGTGGGTTAATGAGAGGTGTTACCTCCAGTCCTGACGTGGATATGACATTTCTCCAAATGGACCTGCCGCTTTCTCTGAATGCTGGTGTCCTGTGTCAAGCTGCCTCACTGACTCAGATGCAGATGTTCAAAACCTCGGGTCTCATGGAGCCAGAGAAGAGAAGTGTTGTTAGGTGGGGAGAAGGCAGCTCCTCGGACCTAAAGCCAGCATGCCTGCTGCAGTTTCTGGGAGAAGGGGAAACACAGACTTGTCTTTTAGTAGTAATTATCTTCCAGCCCATTGCCACCATTCCCAGGGAACAGGCAGCACAATGCTGAAGTTGGGTAACGGCTCTGGGGTTTCCTAGTGCCACACATGTGCCTGAAGGAACAGGGAACACCCTGCTGAACTTGGGGAACTGCTCAAGGTCCATTACCTGCACTGTGTCGGGGGACAGGGGCACCGCACTGAAGTTGGGGACCGCGCGGTCCTTACTCTCGCTCTTGCTGGGGAACAAGTGAAACCCTGGAATGTCTGCGACCAATACCACAAAAGCTCTGCTGAGCAGGTGCCCTGGAGTCCATGGGTTTGCTATGTAAGGCCAGTTGACAGAGAGTAGGCAGAAGAGACTATCAAGGGAAAAAGAAAACTCAACTGAGTCTCCAAACGAACTCCCTCCACATGCCCTTCCAGAACCCCACCTCTCACCCGGGGTGCCCCTACTCCCAGACCATGCCCCACACAGGCACACAGCATGCATTCACTCAGCCAGGAACTCCACACGTTGAATCTCTCTGAGCTCCCCTTCCCTGGTTCCCAGTCTGCATCCTAGGTCTGCTCTGGGTTTGCCCACAGAGACGTAGCTCCACCCCCATGCGGTGATTGGTTTGGGAGTGTGCGGTTTCCAGCCCCTTGAATGCGGGGCAACCGGCCCCATGACTCACAACTCTGGGAGTGCAAGGGGTCCAAGACCTGCCTCCTTGGCTCAATGCCCAGCGCAGGCATGACTGTGATCACGGGCAGGGCCCCAAGCACGCGCGCGTGCACACACACACACACACACACACACACACACACACACACACACATACACTGCCCCTTCCGCGGACCCCTCTAGCTGCAGAACACCCTCAGAGCCCTGCCCCTTCCCTTCTGCACCAACCCTTCCTACAGGTGTGTGCCTGGATTCTGGCTAGGTCAGCTGCTCTCAGACTGTTCCAGCTTTGGGCTTTAGGAAATGGCAATGCTTTCATGCATGTCCAAGGCAATTTTAAGCCCCAAAAGGAATGCTCCAAGTGGGAATAGCTTTGCCTTCTTGTCTCACCCATGGAGTGGATAGTGCTTCTCAGACTTTCAAAGCATCCTTCTAGGATGAGCCCATTTGTGCTGGAATCTATATACACATGCTTGGTTCTGCAGGGTAGGGGCCAGGAGAAACAGCCGGCCTTCTGTGCTGTCACGGTTGTGAACCAGGAACATTTATTTTTCACTTGAAAAGAAAACATAGTGTTACTGTCAACACTAAAGGAAGGAACATTTTAAAACATTTTAGAGAGAAATGAAGAGAGTTTTATTCAAACCCAAGTCAGGTCAGATGCCTGGGAGACACAGTCTTCACAAAGAAGGGAGTGCTCCACGGAAGGAACATTTAGGGCAGGGTTATATATTTGTTCTGTTTTGTGTTAGGTACAGTTACCCATCACGATGAGGCAGAAGATTCCAGAAAGTGACAGACTTTTCTTATCTTTTCAGTATGTACAAGTCGGTATGACTTTAATCTTACGGGGGACAGAGAGGTTCTTTTGTGTTCTCACCTTGATGTTGGCAAGGGCATTTTTTTGTTCTTTTTCTTTTTGAAACAGATGGACAATATGTGCTGGGGGCAGAAATAGGGCCCATGCTTTGAGGGTTTGCCCGGTCATTTTGAGCTGGGTGAAATGATAAAGGGGGGTTTCCCTAGGAGGTCAAGATCAGGGTCCACAGATGGTATGAGATAAAAATTACTCTTATCACCACTACCAAATGGAGGGGCTTGAGATGAAAGCACCTTTCCCATAGCTCAGAGACATCAAAAGGACCCCTACAGAAGGTTACCTGCTCCATGGTCAACACAGGTAACAGAGGCGTTCACGGTCTCTGGACTCCTCCCTTGTCCTGCCCAAATCTCTGAAGCATAGAGATCATTTACAGTCAGAATTTTAGACATCTTAGAGATGTCTGGCACCATTCCCTTGGACTACAGAATACAACAGAATAGCTCACTGTCACAATACGAAAGTGCCCCTGGATACACTAAGTTCTTTCTCCACAACTTTTGCCTCATGGAAATCGTAATCCTAACATAGAAACACTGCGATAGTTGGGAAGTAAATAATCAGAGGTAAGGGAATATTTTAGCAATCTTTAGAGGCATTGTCTCACTCTGTAGAAGAGGCTGAGTGTTTTCAAATAGTCTTTCCGACCTTTCCACCAAGAGCTTCCATCAATTAAAAAAGGATAGTTCTTTCAGGCACTTTAATATCAGAAAAATAGTATAGTATCTCTATTCTAAGGGATCTTTAAGTCTCTTACTCAAAGGTCCTCCACTGAGATAATTATCTTCATGGTCATGATGGGCAGAGGTGAAAAGGCAGCCGAATTCGTTCCATTTGGCCACACAACAAGAAAATCCTAATACTTCCTAGGTTTCCAGATCAACAAGACCAGAGGTAAGAGCGAAATGGTACCCTGTATGGAAGAACAAGGGTTTTGGAGTCAGTTTGGAGATCCCACTTAGGTTTCTGACACTAAAATCCTCTGTAATTCATATAATCTCTGAGCCCTTGTCTATCCATCTAGGAAATGGGACTCATTCTGTATACACCCTAGTTGAGAAGTTTAAGAGGGAGAATGCTACACAGAGCCACTATGCAATCTCCCAAGAGCAGGTGCTCAGGAGCCATAATTACCATTGGGTCTATTTCTTTTCCAGAGAAAAGAACACATGGTGAAACCGTTTTTTGAAAAGATGACTCACAAGATGATTTTTAAACCTTAAGGAAGGTCAAGAAGCTGCTATTGTGTCGTAATTCTCTCAGAAATCATGTTGATAGACTGGTGGGGACAATAGCACCATCATCACTAGGAGAGGGGAGCTCCCATCTCCATATGGCTATGTTGACTCCCTTAACTCAATGCCACCAAGAAGGAAAGCTGGAGGGAGGTGGTGGTGGGCCCAGGCCAAGGCTGCCAGGTGTGGCTGGCACATGCAGAACTCTGATAGGAGGCTTAACTCCTGTCTACGTTAGGATAGTCAGTGTTCTTCAGAGACAAAGGGCCATTGTGTGTGAGCCCTGATGTAGAAAAGGTGGCAAATATCCACTGCGATCCCCTCTCTGACCCTTAAGATAAGCAGCAAAGTTACATTGAGTTTTTAAACATAGAGGGACTGCCTGGTCTTCTTTTGATGAGGACTAGGGCTCTAATCCTTGGAGGCCTAAGAATAGAATCTAGTTATTTTCAGTATTTTAAAATGTAGACATGATTCATGGTCCAACATATCATCTGTTTGGGTAAATAGTCTATGACCGCTGGAAAATAATGTATTCTGCACTTATTATCGAATGTTCCATAGACGTCAATTAGGTCACATTTGTGACCGAGTTTTGTCTGCTCTATCAAATATTAAGAAAGGCATATTAAAATTTCCAAACAAAATTTCCAAAGAAAAGGAGGAAAGCCATTAGAAAAGGTTGTGTGAACACGAAAAGAAAGTGCCGTCAGTCAGTTCAGAGAACCAAGTTTGGGTAGAGAGACGGCAACGTTGATCAGTGAAGAGAGCAGGGTTTCCCATTACATGTGTTGAACCTTAAGGGAACTGCCACAGATGTGAAAGAGCACCATCTAGAGACAACATTCCAAATCATATCTACGTTCAGGAGGATGGATGTATGTTCCAGAAGTGTGTATGAAAACGTAAGGAACATGCTGTATGCTCAGGTAAGGACACCCTTGGGAAAAGATCTTCCAATTCACATCTTCTGTAATGAAGAAGTACTTGCAGAAGTGCAAGTGAAAGCAGAAGGAGAGGTCCTATCTAAGTAGTTGTGAGAACCAACTCAGTGTTGATAGAAGGCAACATCAAACCAACATCAGGACCGATGAACACACCCAGGTTTTCCAAAAAGTGTGATGAACCTTAAGGAAAGGGCAATTTTCACAAATCTCAGTCAGAACACCGAATAGACACCATTGTCCAAGTCAAGTCTTCTCTTAGGAAGGTGGCAAGTTTTTCAAAAGTGTCCATGAATGCATAAGTAAGGTGTCACCTGCTTTACGCTAGGAGAGAACACTCTATATAAAAGCATCTTGCACCTCACATCTGGTGTCATGGATTGGGAGCATTGTGCAAAATGGGGTCTGCAAGCATCAAGATAATGCCCTTCGTTTAACTACTTAAGAACACTACACAGAAAGCATCTCTCAACTCACATCTGTCATGAGGAGGAAAGCCGTTTGAAAAGGTTTTGTGAAAAGGAAAAGAAAGTGCCATTATTTAATTCAGCGAACCAAGTTTGTGCAGAGAGACAGCAACATCGATTAGTGAAGGCACCAGTGTTTCCCAGTATGTGTGTTGAACATTAATTAAACTGCCATAGACGTAACTCTCAGTAAGAAGAGGGTATGGAAAGGGTCCTCCGAATCCTAACGTCTGTCACGATGATGGATGCATGTTTCCGAGTGGGAATGAAAGCATAAGGAAAGGGTCATTAACCAGTCTTTAAGAAAGAACAATGTGGCAGGATACAAAATCAATGCTCAGAAATCAGTTGCATTTCTATAAACAAATAATGCGACTGAAGAAAGAGAAATTAGGGAATCCATCCCATTTGCAAGAGCACCAAAAACCATATGTTACCTTTGCATTAAGTTAACCGAGACTTAAAGGATCTGTATTCTAAAACTACAAATCACTCTTGAAAGACATTGAGGAAGACAAGATGGAATAATATTCCATGCTCATGGATCAGAAGAACTAACATAGTTAAAATGTCCATGCTATCCAGAGCAATCTACACATTCAATGCTATCCTGATCAAAATACCGATGACATTTTTCAAAGAACTGGAACAAATAGTCCTTAAATTTGTATGGAACCAGAAAAGGCCCCAAATCTCCAAGGAACTGTTGATAAGGAAAAACAAAGCTGAGGGCATCATAATGCCGGATTTCGAGCTGTACTACAAAGCTGTGATCACAAAGACAGCATGTACAAGAACAGACACATAGACCAATGGAACAGAATAGAGAACCCAGAAATGGACCTTCAGCTCTTTGGGCAACTAATCTTTGATAAAGCAGGAAAAAACATCCGGTGGGAAAAAGAGTCTCTTCAATAAATGGTGCTGGGAAAATTGGACAGCTACATGCAAAAGAATGAAACATGACCACTCACTCACACCATACACAAAAATAAACTCCAAATGGATGAAAGACCTCGAAGTGAGACAGGAATCCATCAAAATCCTAGAGGAGAACATAGGCAGCAACCTATACGAGATCGGCCAAAGTAAACTTTTTCATGACACATATCCAAAGGCAAGAGAGACAGAAGATAAAACGAATTTGTGGGGCTGCATCAAGACAAAAAGCTTCTGCACTGCCAAGGAAACAGTAAAAAAAACTAAGCACCAGCCCACGGAATGGGAGAATTTATTTGTAAATGACACTATAGATAAAAGACTGGTATTCAAGATCTACAAAGAACTCCTCAAACTCAATACACAAGAAAAAAATAAGCAAATTATAATATGGGCAGAAGATGTGAACACTTTTCCAATGAAGATGTACAAATGGCTAACAGACACATGAAAAAATGTTCAAAATCATTAGCCATCAAGGAAATTCAAATCAAAACTTCACTGAGATACCACCTTACGCCAGTTAGAATGGCAAAAATTGACAAGGCAAGAAACAACAATTGTTGGAGAGGATGTGGAGAAAGGGGATCCCTCCCACACTGTTGGTGGGAATGCAAGTTGGTATAGCCACTCTGGAAAACAGTGTGGAGGTCCCTTATAAAGTTAAAAAGTGAGCTACCCTATGATCCAGCCATTGCACTACTGGGTATTTACCTCAAAGATACAGACGTGGTGAAGAGAAGGGCCATATGCACCCCAATGTTCATAGCAGCAATGTCCACAATAGCTAAATCGTGGAAGGAACCGACATGCCCTTCAAGAGATGACTGGAGTAAGAAGTTGTGGTCCATATATACAATGGCATATTACTCAGGTAACAGAAAAAACGAGTTCTCAACATTTGCTGCAACATGGACGGCACTGGAGGAGATAATGTTAAGTGAAATAAGTCAAGCAGAGAAAGACAATTTTCATATGATTTCTCTCATCTATGGAACATAAGACCTCGGAAGATCGGTAGGGGAAGAAAGGGATAAAGAAAGGGGGTAATCAGAAGGGGGAATGAAGCATGAGAGACCATGGACTCTGAGAAACAAACTGAGGGCTTCAGAGAGGATTGCGGTGGGGGATTGGGATAGACTGGTGATGGGTAGTAAGGAGGGCACGTATTGCATGGTGCCTTGGGTGTCATACGCAACTAATGAATCATCGAACTTTACATTGGAAACCCGGGATGTACTGTATGGTGACTAACATAATATTAAAAAAAAACTTAAAAAAAAATTGTATCAAAGCCATCTTTCAACTCACGTCTACGTGAGTGCCGGACTCACCCTGCCTCCCCACCGACATCGGGCCCGCTGGTGCGTCGCTGGTCATTCAGGGTGGGAGAACGGGCAGAGCCCTCAAGACTCCGGTGAATTTTGAAGGCCATCTGCGCCAAAACACTGGGGCCCACGCTGGAGCTTGCCAGCACCCTCACCTCGGCCCGCCCCTCCGCTCTGCGCTCTCCGCACAGCTGGCGGATCGGGCCTGCCAGCCTCCTGGGGGCTAAGTCTAACCCTAGGTCGGCCCCAGAGGGGCCCCTCCGAAGGGGCCTGCTGCCACAACGCCAGGGATTGGGGACCCCCGAGCCACAGCACCGGACTCACCCTGCCGCACCGCTGGCACATGAGCCGCTAGGGGTACCGCCGTTCATTCAGGGCGGGAGAACGGGCAAGGCTCACCATGCCCACGGCGACTTTCAAAGGCCCCCGGCACCAAAACGCTGGGGCCCACGCTCCGGTTTGCCAGCGCGTTCACCTGGGCCTGTGCTCCACTCGGTGCACAGCCGGCGGTTCGGGCCTGCCAGCCTCCTGGGGGCTAACCCTGACCCTAGGTTGGCCCCCAAGAGGCCCCTCCCAAGGGGCCTGGCACCACAATGCCAGGGATTGGGGACCCCAGAGCCCCAGCGCGGGACTCACCCTGCTGCCCCTCCGCCACTAGGGGCGCCGCCGGTCATTCAGGGCGGGAGAAAGGGCAGGGCCCTCCGAGCCGCCCCCGACCTTCGAAGACACCCGCACAAACAAGCTTGGGCTATTGCTCAGGCTCGCCAGCGCCCTCACCTCGGCCTAACACTCCGGGAGCCGCACAGCCGCGGATCGGGCCTGCTGGCCTCCTGGAGGCTAACCCTAACCCTAGGCCGGCCCCAGAGGGACCCATCCCAAGGAGCCTGGCGCTGCAACGCTGGGGATTGGGGACCCTCGAGCCTCACACCGGACTAACCCTGCCGCCGTGCCACCACCCGGGCCGCTAGGTGTGCCGCCGGTCATTCAGGGCGGGAGAAGGGGCAGGGCCCTCTGAGCCCCCAGTTAACTTTGAAGGCCCCCCGCGCCAAATCGCGGGGGCCCACGCTCCCGCTCACCAGCGCCTTTACTTCAGCCCATCCCTCCGCTCGCCATCTAGCCGGGGTATAGGGCCTGCCGGCCTCCTGGGAGCTAACCCTAACCCAAGATCGGCCCAAGAGGGGCCACTCCCAAGGGGTCTGGCGTAGGAATGCTGGGGATTGTGGACCTCTGAGCCACAGCGCCGGACTCACCCTGCCGCACTGCCGCCACCCGGGCCGCTAGGGGCACTGCTGGTCATTCAGGGCGGGAGAACGGGCAGGGCCCTAGGAGCCCCCAGTGACCTTCGGAGGACCCCCGCGCCAAAACGATGGGGCCCATGCTCCCGCTAAGCTGCGCCCTCACTTCGGCCTGCCCGCCGCTCGCTGCACAGCTGGTGAATCGGGGCTGCCGGCCTCCTGGGGGCTAACCCTAACCCTAGGTCGGCCCCCGAGGGGCCACTCCCAAAGAGACTGCCGCCGAACGCCAGGGATTGGGGACCCCCGAGTCGCAATGCTGGACTCACCCTTGCGCCCCGCCGACACCCGGGCCACTAGGGCACCGCCGATCATTCAGGGCGGGAGAACAGGCAGGGCCCTCCCTGCCCCAGTAACCTTCAAAGGCCCCCAGCACCAAAAAGCTGGGGCCCACTCTCCCGCTCGCCAGAGCCCTGATCTTCGACCGCGCCTCCGCTTGCCCCAGATGGCGGATCGTGCCTGCCGGCCTCCAGGGGCTAACCTTTACCCTAGGTCGGCCCCTGAGGGGCCCCTCCCAAGGGGCCTGGCGCTGCAAAGCTGGGGATTGGGGACCCCCGAGCCCCAGCGCCGGACTCATCCTGCCGCCCCACCATCACCCGGGCTGCTAGGGGCGCTGCTGATCATTCATGGCAGGAGAACTGGCAGGGCCCTCCGAGGCCCGGCGACCTTCTAAGGCCCCCCCGCCAAACGCTTGGGCCTACGCTTCCCTTGCCAGCGCCCTCACATCGGCTTGCCCCTCCGCTCATGGAACAGCAGAGGGATCGGGCCTGCCGGCCTCCTGGGGGCTAAGCCTGACCCTAGGTCGGCCCCCAAGGGGCCCTTCCCAAGTGGCTTGGCGCCAAACGCAGGGGATTGGGGACCCCTGAGCTGCAGCGCCGGACTCACCCTGCCGCCAAGCCGACACCGGGCCTGCTGGGGCGTCGCCGGTCATTCACGGTGGGAGATCCGGCAGGGCCCTCAAGACTCCGGCGTCTTTCGAATGCCATCCGCGCCAAAACGCTGGGGCCGATGCTCACGCTCAACAGCGCCCTCAACTCGGCCCGCCTCTCCGCTCACCGCACAGCCAGCGGATTGGGACTTCCGGCCTCCTGGGGGCTAACTCTAACCCTAGGTCGGCCCCAGAGGGTTCCCTCCAAGGGGCCTGGCGCCGCAACGCTCGGGATTGGGGATCCCCGAACCATAACGCCGGACTCACCCTGCTGCCCCGCTGCCACCCGGGCTGCTAGGGGCGCCGTCAGTCATTCAGGTCAGGAGAACGGGCAGGGCCCTCCGAGCCCCCAGTGACCTTCGAAGGCCCCCGGAGCCAAAACGCTGGGGCCCACGCTCCTGCTCTCCAGCGACCTCACCTCGGCCCACCCCTCCACTCGCCACACAGCCAGCGGATTGAGCCTGCCGCCTCCTGGAGGGTAACCCTAACCCTAGGTTTTCCCCCCGAGGGGCCCATCCTAGGGGCCTGGCGCCGCAACGCCTGGGATTGGGGATTCCGGAGCCACAGCGCCAGACTCACCATGCCGCCCCACCGCCACCTGGGCCCCTAGGGGCGCCGCCGGTCATTCAGGGCAGGAGAACAGGT
Organism: Ursus americanus; assembly: GCF_024610735.1. Classification (NCBI taxonomy): domain Eukaryota; kingdom Metazoa; phylum Chordata; class Mammalia; order Carnivora; family Ursidae; genus Ursus; species Ursus americanus. Next base: position 35,739,010 of record NC_142155.1, on the reverse strand, counting down.
AAGGCCCAACTAGGCCCTGGAGACCTTCCAAGGCCCCCCGTGCCAAAACGCTGGGTACTACGCTCCCACTCGCCAGCGCTCTCACCTCAGCCCACCCCTCCGCTCGCCACACAGCGGCAGATCGGGCCTGCTGGCTTCCTGGGTGCTAACACATACCCTAGGTCAGTCCCTGAGGGTCCACTCCCAAGGGGCGTGGCCCCGCAAGGCCCGGGATGGGGACCCCTGAGCCCCAGCAATGTACTCAACCTGCCGCTCCGCCACCACCCAGGCCACTTGGGGCGCCGCCGGTCATTTAGGGTGGGGGAACGGGCAGGGCCCTCCGAGCCCCCGGCGACGTTCGTAGGTCCCCCGTGCCAAAACGCTGAGGCCCACGCTCCCTCTCTCCAGCGCCCTCACCTCGGCCCGCCCCCCCCCTCTAGCCGCACAGCCGGCAGATACAGCCTGCCAGGCTCCTCGGGGATAACTTTAACCCTAGGTGGGCCCCAGAGTGGCCTCTCCCAAGAGGCCTGGTGCCACAACGCCAGGGATTGGGGACCCGCAAACCGCAGCACCGGGCTCACCCTGCCGCCCCGCCGCCACGCGGGCCGCTAGGGGCGCCGCCGGTCATTCAGGGCGGGATAACCGGTAGGGCCCTCTGAGCCCCTGGTGAAATACGAAGGCCCCCCACGCCAAAATGCTGGATACCACGCTACCGTTCGACTGCGCCCTACCACGGTCCATCCCTCCGCTCACCACACAGCCGGCGGATCAGGTCTGCCAGCCTCCTGGGGGCTAACCTAACCTTAGGACAGTCCCCGAGGGGCCCCTCCCAAAGGGCCTGGCGCTGCAACGCTGGGGATTGGGGACCCCCGAGCCCCAGCGTCGGACTGACCCTGCCACCCCACCGCCACCCGGGGCGCTAGGGGCGTCGCCGGTCCTTCATGGCGGGAGAACGGGCAGGGCCCTCCGAGCCCCCTGTGACCTTCGAAGGCCCCCCAAGCCAAAATGTTGGGGCCCACGCTCCCACTCGCCAGCGACCTCATCTTGGCTCACCCCTCCATTTGCCGCAGAGCCGGTGGATTGAGCCTGCCGGCCTCCTGGGGGCTAACCCTAACCCTAGGTTGGCCCCCGAGGGGCCCCTCCCAAAGGGACTGCCGCGGAATGCCAGGGATTGGGGACCCCCGAGTCGCAACGCTGGACTCACCCTTCCACCCCGCCAACACCGGGCCGCTAAGGCACCACCGATCATTCAGGGTGGGAGAACAGGCAGGGCCCTCCCTGCCCCGGTGACCTTCCAAGGCCCCCAGCGCCAAAACGCTGGGGCCCACTCTCCCGCTCATCAGCTCCCTGATCTTCGACCGCGCCTCCGCTCGCCACAGACGGCAGATCGTGCCTGCCAGCCTCCAGGGGCTAACTTTTACCTTAGGTCGGCCCCGGAAGGGCCCCTCCCAAGGGGCCTGGAGCCGCAACGCCTGGCATTGGGGACCCCTGAGCCTCAGCGCCAGATTCACCCTGCTGCCCCGCCGCCACTCAGGCCGCTAGGGGCGCCTCCAGTCATTCAGGGCAGGAGGAGGGGCAGGGCCCACCGAGCCCCCAGCGACGTTTGAAGGCCTCCCACGCCAAAACGCTTAGGCCCACACTCCCTCTCGCCAGCGCCCTCACCTTGGCCCGCCCCTCCGCTTGCTGCACAGCCGGCAGATCAGGCCTGCCGACCTCCTGGGGGCTAACCCTAACCCTAGGTCGGCCCCCGAGGCGTCCCTCCCAAGGGACCTGGCGCCACAACGCCGGGGATTGGGGACGACCGAGCCCCAGCGTCAGACTCACCCTGCAGCCCCGCCGCCACTCAGGCCGCTAGGGGTGCTGCCTTTCATTCAGGGCGGGAGAACAGGCAGGGCCCTCCGAGGCCCCGGTGATCTTCAAAGGCCCGTTGTGCCAAAACGCCAGGGCCCACGCTTTCGCTCGCCAGCGCCTTAACCTCGGCCCGCCCCTCCGCTCGCGGCCTAGCCGGAGTATTGGGCCTGATGGCCTCCTGGGAGCTAACTCTAACCCTTGGTTGGCCCCCGAGGGGCCCCTCCCAAGGGGCCTGGCACCGAACTCAGGGGATTGGGGACCCCCGAGCTGCAGCGCCGGAATCACCCTGCCGCCAAGCCCACACCGGGCCCGCTGGGGCATCGCCGGTCATTCAGGGTTGGTAAACGGGCAGGGCCCTCGAGACTCTGGCGACTTTCGAAGGTCATCCGCACCAAAACGCTGGGTCCCAAGCTCGCGCTCACCAGCGCCCTCAACTCGGCCCGCCCCTCCGCTCACCGCAGAGTCGGTGGATCCGGCCTACCGGCCTCCTGGGGGTAACTCTAACCCTACGTTGGCCCCAGAGGGGCCCATCTGAAGGGGCCTGCCACCGCAACGTCGGGGATTGGGGACCCCCAAGCCTCAGCACCGGAATTACCCTGCCGCCCCGCCACCACCCAGGCTGCTAGGGCTGCCGTCGTTCATTCAGGGTGGGAAAATGGGCAGGGCCCTCCGAGCCCTCGGTGAACTTCGATAGCAGCCGCGCTAAAACGCTGGGGCCCACGCTCCTGCTCGCCAGCGCCCTCACCTCGGCCCGCCCCTCCGCTCCCCACACAGCAGCGGATCGGGCCTGCCAGCCTCCTGGGGGCTAACCCTAACCCTAGATCGGCCCACGAGGGGCCCCTCCCAAGGGGCCTGGCGCCGCAACGCCGGGGATTGGGGACCACCGAGTCGCAACGCTGGACTCACTCTTATGCCCCACCGACACCCGGGCCCCTAGGGTGCCGCTGATCGTTCAGGGCGGGAGAATGGGCAGGGCCCTCTGAGCCCTCGGCGACTTTCGATAGCAGCCTGTGCCAAAACGCTGGGGCCCACGCTCCTGCTCGCCAGTGCCCTCACCTCGGCCCGCCCCTCCGCTCCCCACACAGCAGCGGATCGGGCCTGCCGGCCTTCTGGGGGCTAACCCTAACCCTAACCCTAGGTCAGCCCCCGAGGGGCCCCTCCCAAAGGGCCTGCGCCACAAAGCCGGGGATTGGCGACCCCCGCGCCCCAGCACCAGACTCACCCTGCCGCCCTGCTGCCACCTGGGCTGCTAGGGGCGCCGCCAGTCATTCAGGGCGGAGGAACAGGCAGGGCCCTCCAAGACCCTGGCAAACTCTGAATGCTCCTGAGTCAAAATGCTTTGGCCCATGCTCCCACTCGCCAGCGCCCTCACCTCGGCCCGCCCCTCCGCTCATTGCACAGCTGGCGGATCGGGCCTGTCAGCCTCCTGGGGGCAATCCCTAACCCTAGTTCGGCCCCCGAGGGGCCCCTCTCAAGGGGACTGGCGCTGAATGCTGGGGATTGGGGACCCCCAAGCCTCAGCACCGAACTCACCCTGCTGCCCCGCTGGCACCCGAGCCGCTAGGGGTACTGCCATTCATTCAGGGTGGGAGAACGGGCAGGGCCCTCCGAGCCACCGACGACCTTCGAAGGCCCCCCACGCCAAAACGCTGAGACCCACGCTCCCATCGCCAGCGCCCTCACCTCAGCCCTTCCCACCGCTCACCGCAGAGCCGGCAGATCAGGCCTGCTGGCCTCCTGGGGTCTAACCCTAACCCTAACTCTAAACCTAAACCCTAAACCCTAACCTTAACCCTAACCCTAACCCCTAAACCTAACCCTACCCTCAACCCTACACCTTCCCCTAAACCTACCCATAACCTGTACCCTAACCCTAACCCGTACCCTAACCCTTACCCTAACCCTAAACCGTACCCTAACCTGTACCCTAACCCGTATTCTAACCCTAACACATACCCTATCCTGTACCCTAACCCTAACACGTACCCTAATCCGTACCCTAACCCTAACCCAAACCCATACCCTAACACTATCCCTAAACCTTACCCTAACTCGTCCCCTAACCCTAAACCCTAAACCCTGAACCTAACCCGTACCCTAACCCTAACCCGTACACTAACCTGTAGCCTAACACTACCCGTATACTAACCCTAACCCTAAACCCTAACCCTAACCAGTACCCTGCCTTAACACTAACCCGCAGCCTATCACGTACCTTAACCCTTACCCTAACCCGTACCCTATCCCTAACCCGGACCCTAACCCATACCCTAACCCGAACCCTAACCCTAACTAGTAACTTAACCTGTACCCTAACCCATACCCTAACCCTAAACCGTACCCTAAACCTAACCCGTTCCCTAAACCATACCCTAACCCTAACCCTAACCTAAACCTAACCCGTATCCTAACCCATACCCTAAAACACACCCAAACCCAAACCCGTACCCTATCCCTAACACAAAACGTAACCCTAACGATAACCCATACCCTAACCCTAACCCGTACCCTAACCCTAATCCTAAACCGTAACCTAACCCGCACCGTAACCCTAACCCATACCCTAACCTTAACCCATATCCTAACCCTAACCTGCACCCTAAACCGTACCCTAACCCGTCCCTAAACTGTACCCTAACGCGTACCCTAAACTGTACCCTAACCCTAACCCATACCCTAACCCGTACCCTAACCCGTACACTAAACCCAAACCCTAAACCCTAACCCGTACCCTAAACCCTAATCCGTACCCTAACCCATAACCCCTAACCTGTAACCCCTAATGCCAACCCTAACCCGTAACCTCACCTTACCCTAACCCTAACCCCTACCCTCACCCGAACACTAACCGTAACCCGTACACTAACCCTAACCCGTACCCTAATCCATACCCTAACCCCGGGGATTTGGTACACCTGAGCCCCACCACGGGACTCAGCCTGCCACCCCTCAGGAAACCATGCCCCTTGGGGCGCCACAGAGCATCCCGTGCAGAAGAACTAGTAGGGCCCCCCTGAGCCCCCAGCGATCCTCGGCGGCCCCCTACACCCCAACTCTGAGGCCCACGCTCATCCCGCCCCGCGCCTTCCCTTCAGCCTGCCACCAAGCTCGTCCCAGAGCCGGCAGATCAGTCCTGCCCGGTTCCTGGGGCCTAGTCCTGACCCTAGGTCGGCTAGGGAGGGCCCCTCCCCCAGGGCCCGGTGCCGCAGCCCCAGGGACTGGGGACACCTGAGCCCCACTGCAGGACAAAGCCTGCCACCCCGCAGGAAACCGTGCCCCTTGGGAGGCTGTAGAGCATTCAGGGTGGGAGAACCGGGAGGGCCCCCAGAGCCCCCGGAGAACTTCAGCGATCCCTAAGCCCCAACCTTGATGCCCATGCTCACCCCACCCCGTACCCTCACCTCAACCCATGGCAGAGCTCGCCACATAGCGGGCAGATCTGGCCTGCGGGGTTCCTGGGCCCCAACCCTAACCCTAGTTCATCTGTGGAGGGGCCCCTCCCCAGGAGCCTGGAGCCACAGCCGCGGGGATTTGGGACACCTGAGCCCCACCGCAGGACTCAGTCTGCCACCCTGCAGGAAACCGTGCCCCTTGGGAGGCCATAGAGCATTCAGGGCGGGAGAACCAGGAGGGCCCCCCTGAGCCCCCAGCGAACTTTGGCGGCCTCCCGCACCCCAACCCTGAGGCCCACGCTCACCCTCCCCACACCCTCACCTCAGCCCGTGTAGCTCACCATACAGCCAGCAGATCAGGCCTGCGGGGCTCCTGGGGCCTAACCCTAACCCTAGGTCAGCCGCGGGTTTGGCGGCCTCCCCAGGAGCCTTACACCGCAGCCCCAGGGAATTGGGATACCTGTGCCCCGCCTCAGGACTCAGCTTGCCAGTCCACAGGAAACCGTGCCCCTTGGGGCGCTACAGAGCATACAGGGCACGAGAACTTGGGGAGGCCCCCGGAGCCCGTCCCCACCTTTGGCAACCCCCCCTGAGTCCCATGCTCACCCTCCCCCATGGCCTCATCTCAGCCCTCCACGGAGCTCGCCGCACAGCTTGCTAGATTGGCCCTGCCGGGCCCCTGGACCCTAACCCTTACCCTAGTTTGGCCACAGAGGGGCCCCTCCCCAGGATCCTGGCGCCCAACTCCGGGGGATTGGGGACACCCAAGCCCCACCGTAGGACTCAGCCTGCAGCCCACAGGAAACTGTACCGTTTTGGGGCACAATAGAGCATTCAGGGCAAGAGAACTGGGACACCCCCTCAGAGCCCCTGCTGGTGAACCCCGACCTTTGTGAGCCCTTCCGGATCAAACCCCAAGGCTCACACTCACCCGCCCTTGTGCCCTCATCTCAGTCGGCCTGGGAGTTCTCTGAGCACTGGGCAGTTCGCACCTGCTGTCTCTTGAGGCCTAACCTAACCCTGGGTCTTCTGCTGAGGGTCCCCTCCCCGTTTGCCTGCCTCCAAGGTACCAGGCATTGGGCTCACCTCTGCACGACTAGAGGACTCAGCCTGCCCCACTGCAGGAAACTGTCCGTTTGGGGCTGCAGAAAGGATTCATAGCAGGAAAATCGGAGGGCCCCCCTCAGCCCATCCCAGGGAACCCCCACTTTCAGAGATCTCCCCGGATCCAATTAGTAGCTTCACACTGACCTTTAAACTTGCTCTCCATGGAGATCTTTTGAAATTCTCCACAATTCCAACCGATGGCATCATCCAGCTTCAGTGCCTTACCCAGCTTTAGGTCTTGAGATGGATTAAAATGGGAAGTCATTTCACTGATGACGATGTACTGGTGACCAAAAGATACATGCATAAATGCTTCATATCACTTGGCTTCAGGGAAATGCAAATCTAAACCCCTATAGATGCCATATTACACGAGGCCGAATATCTAAAAATAAGAAGACATGAAACTATACATGTTGGAGAGGATGTGGAGAAACGGGAACCCTCTTACACCCCTGTGCGAATGCAGTCCGGTACAGCCACTCTGGAAAATGGTACGGAGTTTCCTCAAGACGTTATAAATAAAGCTACCCTATGTCCCAGCAATTGCACTACTGGGGATTTACCCCAAAGAGACAGAGGTAGTGAAGACGGGACACATGCACCCCAGTGTTCATAGCAGCAATATCCATAATAGACAAGCTGTGGAAAGAGTGCAGATGACCATGGACAGATGAATGGATAAAGAAGATGTGGATCATATATATAATGGAATATTACTCAGCCATCAGAAAGGATGAATACTTACCATCACACCGACCTGGGTGGAGCTGGAGGGTATTATGCTGAGTGGAATAAGCCAATGAAAGAAAGACAATGATCATATGCTTTCACTCCTATGTGGAATATCAGAAACAGGGAAGAAGACCATAGGGAGGGAAAATAGAAAGGGAAGTCATCAGAGGGAGAAAACCCATGATAGACTCTTAACTATCACAACAAACTGATGATTGCTGGAGGAGAAGTTGGGGGGGGGGTAACTGGGTGAGTGGCATTAAGGAGGTCACACGATACAATGAGCACTGGGTGTTCCACACGACTAGTAATTTATTGAAGACTACAACTGAAACTAATGATGTACTGTAAGTTGGCTAATTGAATTTAAAGAATAAAAGACCTCGAATAAACAATCCTAAACATTTGTATGGAACCACTAAAGATACTGAACAGCCAGTGCAATGTGGAAAAGAAAAACAAAGCTGGAGGACTCACAATTTCAGATTTCAGGTTATACTACAAAGCTGCAGTCATCCTAACAAGAGAGTACGGCACAAAAATAGACACAGCAACCAAAGGAACAGGATACAAGTTCAGACAGAAACCCACAATTATGTGGTCCATGAATCTTCCACAAGGCAAGCAATGATATCAAAAGGGAAAAGGACAGCCTCTACAACAAATGGTGTTGGGAAAACTAGACAGCTACGCACAAAAGAATGAAATTAGACTGCTTTCTTACACAATACAGACAAACACAAAACAGTTTCAAGACCTCAATATGAGACCTAAATCCACAAAAATTCTACAGGAGGGAAGACAGTAACTTCTTGACATGGACCATACCAACGTTTTTCTAGACTGTCTCCTGAAGCAAAGGAAATGAAAGCAAAAATAAACTATTGGGAATAGAGCAAAATAAAAAGTTTCCACACGGCAGAAGAACAATGAAAACATAAAAATAATAAGACAACCTACTCAAAGGGAGAAGATCTTTGCAAAGATCATATGCAATAAAAGGATAGTGTCCAAAACATATAGAACTGATACTACTCGACCCCCAAAAAACAAATAATTCAGTTAAAAAATAGGCAGAAGACATGAACAGACATTTCTCCAAAGAAGAAATACAAATGGCCAACAGTCCCGTGAAAAGATGTTCACCATCACCCATCATCAGGAAAATGTAAATCCAAAGGACAATGAGGTATTACCTCACACCTGTCAGAATGGCTAACATCAAAAGCACAAGAAAGAGCAGGCGTTGGGAGGATGTGGATAAAGGGGAATCCTCGCGAACTGTGGGTGGGAATGCAAACTATGGTGGCCACCGTGGAAAACAGTATGAAGGTTCCTCAAAAAATTAAATATAGAACTACCCTACGATCCAACAATCACACTACTCGTATTTGCCCAAAGACTATAAAAACAGCAACTTAAAAGGATACGTGCACCCCTATGTTTCTTGCACCATTATTTACAATATCACAATATGGAAGCAACCCAAGTGTCTCTAGAAAAGTTGACAAATGAGATGATAGATGTGTGTATTCACACACACACACACACAGACACACACACACACACACAATGGAGTATTACTAGGCTTGAAAACGAATGAAACCTTGCCATTTGCAGCCACATGGATGGAGCTAGAGAGTATTATCCTAACTGAAACCAGTCAGAGAAAGACAAATCCCATATGATGTCACTCTTATAGGGAACTTAAACAAACAAAACTAAATAAATAAAAGAGAAAAAGGAGACACACCAAAATACAAACTCTTAACAAGAGAGAACAAACGGATGGTTACCAGAGAGGAGGTGGATAGAGGGATGAGTGAAATAGATGAAGCGGATTAAGAGAACACTTTTCTTGATGACCACTAATATATAGAATTACTGAATCACTCTCTTGTACACCTGAAACGAATGTAACACTGTATGTTAGCTCTACTGGAATTAAAATAAATTTTTTAAAAAGATTTTTCTTTCAGGAACCTCTTTGAAAAAGCTTTTCCTCTGCAATGTGCATAAGCCCTACTTGGGAGGATTCACTCTACAATAATTATCCACTCTATGCCTCGAATTCAGATTTCACTGAGTTCTTACTGTGGATCCCAGCCCACGGGAGCCATGGTCCTTTTCTGTCCAGGCTCAGCACCTATGCATTCAAGATTAGAAGTAGAGACACATGTCACTTCACAGTCCAGAAAGCTATTATTGTTTCTGTTTCAGTGTGAGAGAGTCACAGACTTTGGGACAGGTTTCAGAGCAGGTTTATTATGGATCCTGGATCTCTACTTCAATGTTCATTACCTGAATCCATTTGGCTAATAGGTTCCCTGTGGATGGGCTTGCTTCCAAGCACATACATGGAAGATGCAAAGGTGGGTGGGCTTGGTGCGGGACAGGAAGAAGACCAAAAACAGACAAGGGTCGGACCCCTCCCCTATTCCAGCAACTGCTATGGGAGAGGGTATGGGAGGTAGAATCCATGCGAAACTCCAAGGTCACCAGCTGAACAGAGGAGGCACAGGTCAAGGGATCTGGAGATGCAGGGGTTGAAGGCTACTCTGAGCAACCTCTGGGAGGAAGGGAGGGAAGGAATGAGAAGGAGACACTGCCTGCCCCTGGCCCATGCCAGCTGCCCACCGCTCCGACACGCATCCGTCTACACAGCTGACACACAGCCTGGGCTCAGGATGGGCTGGCTCGGGTCCCTCAATCCTCAGTGGGACAGCTGGCCCCAGGGCTCAGAGACAGGCTGAGGGAGATGAGAGGGAAAGCTGCCCCACCCAGGTCATCCCCTCCTTGAGCAGACAGCCCTTCAGAACTGCTAAAAAAAAAAAAAAAAAAACCCACTAACGGCGTTGAAAGACCTGCCATGGATGAACTAAGGCATAGAGATATGTAAAATAACATTCACTTTTAAGTTCAGAGCTGTCATCTCAGGAAGTGGGGAGAGCTTCCCTGAAGAAGACTGAGGGGAGGGCAGGCCATGCTGAAAAGGGAGACATGGCTCTCCTGATTGGGGACCTGCAGCCCCCTTCCAGGGCAGGACATCATCCTCGCATCACACGAGATCCATGGAAGTGTTCCATCAGGGCCAGATGTTTGCCTCGAGAAGGCTACCCTGGCATCGGACTGCACAGGGCACCAGGGACGAGGGCCAGATGGAGGACGGACAATACCCCGGAGGCCATGGGGCAAGAGCAGAGGCACACGACCTTGAAGATGATGATGAAAAGCAGGAGGTGGCAGCATGGAGCCGGCCCGAAAGTGCCATGGGAGCAGTGCCCACAGCTACACTGACTGGGGGCCTTCTGTGCCAGGTGTGGCTGACTTCAGTGGGCTCCAGACTAGTCCTGACCACAAGTCTAGGAAGTGTGCACCACCCCCGGCCTCCTCTCCCCTTGCAGCTGCTAGGAATCACGGTCACAGACCCTGGTCAGCTTTCGTGGAAACCAAGCAGTGGCTCCCCCGCATGCTGCACCTCTGGTGGTGGTCCAGTGCGACCCTCGTGCCTGGCCAGACACTGATGTCTACCTGTCTCCACACAAATCCACAGACAGGAGGGTGTCCCTGAATTCCACAGCACCTGATGAAACAGATCCACGGAACCCAACACCCAGTGGGTCACTCGGGACCTCACCTATGAGGTCATGGAGCTCACCATACCCTATTTCCGTCACTTCCCACAGAAAGCCTGGTTCTGATCCCCCACAATACCATACATCCTGGTTGCTGACCTGGGGTCATGCCATGAACCCACATGGCACATTTCTTTTAGAGAAGCCTATGCCTACACCTCCTAGAAAATATTTCTAATGAAGTACAAGCCCATCAGGACTACGGTGTGAACGGTAGCACACAGCCTGCATGGTAGTAGTCAGTAATTCTAACAAGGGTTAACCCCACCCCCCGTCTCACAAAACCTTCCTCCGTCCCCACGGAACTCATGGTCTGCCCTCAGAAAACCCTCCAGGAAACAAGCCTTTCATCTGAATGCTCTCTTCACCTTCTGCTACAAATCTTGTCCAACCACAATGATATGAAACTAGAAATCAGTCTCAAGAAAAAAATGGGACAGTCAAAAACAGGTGGAGATTGGGGGGCCTGGGTGGCTCAGTCATTAAGGATCTGCCTTCAGCTCAGGTCGTGATCCCAGGAGCCTGGGATCTAGCCCCGAATCAGGCTCCTTGCTCAGTGGGAAGCCCGCTCCTCACTCTCCCACCCCCCTGCTTGCGTTCCCTCTCTCGCTGTCTCACTCTCTGCCAGATACTTAAATAATCTTAAAAAACTATGTGGAGATTTAACAACATGCTACTGAACAACCAACAGTCAAAGAAGAAATCAAAAAAAATTTAGAAGTACCTTGACACTGATGAAAAAGACAACCTACAAAAACTTATGGGATGCAGCAAAAGTAGCTCTACGGGGGGGGGGGGGACGTTCATAGAAATTCAAGTCTTCATCAATCCATGAGAATGCTCTCCAATAAACAACCTGATTTCTGTGGTAAAGAAGTAGAAAAAAAAAAAACAACAAAGCCCAAATTAGTAGAAATAAGGAAATAACAAAAAGGAATGCATAAATAAATCCAACAGAGACTAAAAAGACAAAAAAAAAAAAAAAACAATGAAAATAAGAGCTGCCTTCTTTGGAAAGATAAACTTGACAAACTTAGCTAGACGCACCAAGAAAGACAGAGGACTCGAATGCAATCAGGAAAGAAAGATAATGGATTCCTGTCTCATATCAAAATCAAAAGAACTCTTCAACCTTGGACACAACAACTTCTTGCAAGCCACGTCTCTAAAGGCAAAGGAAATAAAAGCAAAAATGAACTATTGGCACTTCATCAAGATAAAAAGTTTCTGCACGGCAAAGCAAACGATCAACAAAACAAAAAGGCAACCTATGGAATCGAAGAAGATATCTGCAAATGATATTACAGATAAAGGGCTGGTATCCAAGATCTATAAAGAACTCCTCAAACTCGACACCCAAAAAATGGGCAGAAGACACAAAGAGATACTTGTCCAGAGAAGACATACAAATGACCAACAGACACATGAAAAAATGCTCCACATCACTTGCCATCAGGCAAATACAAATCAAAACTACAACGAGATACCACCTTACACCAGTTAGAATGGTTAAAATTAACAAGGCAGGGGGCACCTGGGTGGCACAGCGGTTAAGCGTCTGCCTTCGGCTCAGGGCGTGATCCCGGCATTATGGGATGGAGCCCCACATCAGGCTCCTCCGCTATGAGCCTGCTTCTTCCTCTCCCACTCCCCCTGCTTGTGTTCCCTCTCTCGCTGGCTGTCTCTATCTCTGTGGAATAAATAAATAAAATCTTGAAAAGAAATTAACAAGACAGGAAATAAAAAAAAAGTCAGAGAGGATGTGGAGAAAGGGGAGCCCTCTAACACTACTCGTGAGAATTCAAGCTGGTACAGCCACTTTTGAAAACAATATGGAGATTCCTCAAGACGTTGAACACAGAGCTATCCTACGACCCACCAATTGCACTACTGGGTATTTACCCCATAGACACAGAGTAATGAAAAGAAGGGGCACCTGTATCCCAATGTTCATAGCAGCAATGTCCCTAATAGCCAAACTGTGGAAGGAGCCAAGATGTCCTTCAGCAGATGAATGGACAAAGAAGATGTGGTTCATCTATACAATGGAATATTACTCAGTCATCAGAAAGGATGAATACCCACCATTTGCACCAACGTGGATGGACCAGGAGGGGATTATGCTAAGTGAAATTAAGTCAAGCAGAGAAAGACAATTATCATATGGTTTCACTCCTATGTGGAATGGAAGGACATTAGGAGAAGGAAGGGAAAAGTGAAGGTGGGGAATGAGAGGGGGAGATGAACCATGAGAGACTATTGACACTGGGAAACAAACTGAAGGTTGCAGAAAGGGAGGGGTAGGGGAATGGGTTATCCTGGTGATGGGTATTAAGGAGGGCACGTGTCATAATGAGCACTAGGTGTTATATGCAAACAATGAATCCTGGAACACTACATCAAAAACAAATGAAGTACTGTAGGGTGACTAACATAATTTTAAAAAAAGAGAAAGATATGAAATCCATACAGGAAAACTGTCACTATTTGCAAATGACATGAAATCCCAAAAGATTCCACAAAAAAAAAAAAAACTGTTAGAATAAACAAATTCAAGAAAGCTGCAGGATATAAAGTCAATATACAGAGACCTGTTGTCTTTATTTTTTTTCAGATTTTATTTATTTATTTGACAGGAAGAGAAAAAGCACGAGCCGGGGGAGTGTCAGAAAGACGGAGAAGCAGACCCTCGCTAAGCGGGGAGCCCAACACGGGGCTCGATCCCAGAACTCTGGGATCATGACCTGAGCAGAAGGCAGACGCTTCACCTATGGAGCCACCCAGATGACCCAACTTCTTGCATTTCTGTATACTGATGACACACTTTCACAAAGAGAAATTAAAAAAAGCAATGCCATTTACAATTGCATCAAAAAAAAAATCTAGGAATAAAAGTAACCAACAATGAGAAAGACATAGTACACTCAACACATGGCAGAAAAGAAATGAAAAACATGTGTGTCGAGGGGGGCAGAATGTATGGGTCAAAGATTTGGAAGGCAACACAAACAAATGGAAGCATACGCCATGCTCCTTAACTGGAAGAGTTAATTATGTGAACATGTCCATCGTACCCAAAGCAATCGACAGATGTGATGAAATCCCCATCTGAATTCCAGTGGCATTATTCGAGGAAATAGAAAACAGTCCTCAAACTTGTATGGAATCACAAAAGACCCCAAATACCCAAAGCAACCTGGAGAAAGAAAGGTGCAGTCAACACACTCCTGGATTTCAAGCTAGATTACAAAGCTGTTGTCATCAAAACAGGGTGGTACTGGCAGAAACACAGACACCAGGTCAGCGGAACAGAACAGAAAGCTCAGAAACTTACCCACACGTAGATGATCCTAACTTACGACACAGCAGCAGAAGATATGCCATGAGGGAAGGACTGTCTCTTCAGTGAGCGGTAACAGGCAAACTGGACACTAAATGCAGAAGAATATAACTGGGTCACTTTCTTACACCACACACAAAATTTTTAATGGATGAATGATTTGAACATAAGACCCGAATCCATAAACCTCCAAGAAGACACAGGTACTAAGTCTCTCGACATTGGTTTTGGCAAAGAGTCTTCAGATCGGACACCAAATGCAAAGGCAACAAAAGCAAAAATAAACAAGTGGAACAACATCAAACTGAAATCTTCCACACGGCAAAAGAAACCATCAAAAACTTAAAAGGCCACTGACCCAACAAGAAAAAAATATCTGCGAATCATATGTGTGAGAAGAGGCTAATATCCAAAATGCACACAACACTCATACAAATCAAAACAAAAAAAAACTGTATAAAAAATGGGGTGAATATGTGAATAGATACTGTCCAAAGATGGCACACAGGTGCCAACAGACAGACAAAGTTGTTCGACATCACTAATCATCGTCAGGGAAACATCAGTCAAACCCACAATCGGCTATCCCCTCACAACTGTTGGAACAGCAATTGCCCCAGAGACAGACACCAGGTGGGGTCAAGGGTGTGCAGACGAGGAGACACTGTGCGCTGTTGGTGGGAATGGAAATTGGTGCAGCCACTGTGACAAACGGTATGGAGGTTCCTGAAAAAATAAATACAACTACCACATGACCCAGTAATGGCTCTACTGAGTATTGATTTGGAGAACACAAAAATACTGCCTCAAAAAGACAGATGCACTCCCACGTTCACTGCAGCATTATTCACAATAACCAGACATGGAAACACAGACCTTGGGGGCCTTATGCCAAGTAACTCAGACACAGAAAGACAAATACCAGATGCTCTCATGTACATTCCACGTGGAATAAACCAATACTGAACGCATAGATACTGAGAGCAGATTGGTAGGTGCCAGATTCGGGGATGGGGTGGTAGAAACGGGTGAAGGTGGTCCAAGTCTCAATGTTTGAGTGAGAAAATCCGACAGTCACGAAACGTTCTGTCCAGCATGGAGACTAAAACTAACCCCGCAGCATGGGGTATAGGTTTCCCTGCTCTTTGAAAGTACAGGGCTTCTGAGAAACCTTGCACAGCAGAAATGGTGTAAAGAAGGAATGACCATTCATTTACACGGAAAAATTAGACAGTGTGCTCAGACTCCAAGATTCCTTCTCTTTGGCTTTTCTTAGGCCTCAGGACACAAGTTTCTAACGGAGGCCCAGCATAAATGAAGATAAAGCACAGCAGAGGCTCACAGACACAATTCAAAGTGCTGGTGGCTGGATGCGGAGAGTGGTTCCCAGTGGAAGGAGCTGGTTGGGGTGCACGCCGCCTCTGTCGTGCTTCTCCCCAAAACAGATGCTGAACGCGATTCTCACTGTTCACCTTTTTTCATAAGAGGGAAATCCTCTTTAGGTCTCTTCCTCTCACTGAAGCTGGGTAATAACGTAGTTCTTTCAAGAAAGCCAAGTGTCTTACTGTGAACGTTTAAAAGCTGGGGGATACTTGTACTTGAGCATTGCTGAGGGAAGAGATGTGAAAGGTTCTCCCAGACACAAACCTCAGCAGATCCACCGGGAAAGGCACCTTCCTCAGCATGCGGAACACGGACTACCTCCTTACCCCAGAAACCCTCTCCTTCCCCTCGATCAGGACAACCCACAACAGCTGGGAGTTACCCCAATTCCTCCGTTCTCCTGCTCCTAATATCTAACTCATCAGCAAATCCTGTGAGCTCCATCTTCAAAATGGACCCAGAATAGGTCTAACCACTCCATCCAAGGCCACCTGTCTGGTCCACAGTGCCTGAGTTCCTGGAAAAGCTTCGTCATTGACCTGCCTTGCCATCTTCAACCCTCTGTCATCTGTTCTCAACACTGTAGCCACGATGGCCTAGTGAAACAGGGTCTCATGGGGTTATAGCCCTGGAATGGCTTTCTGTCGCCCTCTGTCACCTCCCTGAGGTCATGTCCTCAGCTGTCCCCTGTGGCCACAGGGCCTTCATGCTGCTCCTGGACATATCTGGAATTCTCCTGCCCCAGAGCCTTTGCACATGCTTTCCCTTCTGTTTAGAATGCTCTTGATGTGTTCTCACTCGCCTTCTGAGAAGTCTGAATTGGAGTGACAGGGACAGAAGGTGAGGCTGTGTGTGTTGGGTGAGGCTGGTGGCCCAGAAAAAGGTTTTCTGCCAGCTCTCCACCTGTGCCTCACTTGTCCTCAGCCAGGAACTTGCACACAGCCCTCACCTGTCACAACTCTCACACAGGAGACCCACAGCCACCCCTGGAGCCCACCCTGCCCACACCCTGCTGCACAATGCATTCAGCTCTCCTCTGGGACCCCTGTCAGCTTTACCCAGACCTGGAACTCCCCCGTCTCCTGCAAAGCTCCCGGATTCCCCCTCTTCTTGCAAAATCACACTGGCGCAAGGCTTTCATGAGAAAGCTATAATGCTAACTAATGAAAGGTTCACACCTACTTTCCCCTTCTGTTGCCTTTCTCTCCTTCTGTCCTACCTGTGCAAACTGTAACATATCAGTGGAACATGAACATGCTCTGAGATCTGAATCTTTCATTGCAGCTTTCTGAGGACTCCTTATGTGATAAGAAACTAGTGTATCTTACAACAGGGTGTTTTACAACTATCATCTATAGAACAGTACAGCCCAAATCACTACAATTTTACCTCACTCTTCATGAAGCAGAACACTTTTTCCTTTCTTCTTTTACTTAAATTCCAGTTAGTTCACATGCCATGGAATATTCGCTTCAGGGGTAGGATTTAGTGATTCCTCACCTGCATACAGGACCCAGTGCTCATCACAAGCGCCCTCCTTAATACCCCTCACCCATTTAACTCTTCCCCCCACGCCCCTGTCCTGCAGCAACACTCAGTTTGTTCTCCAAGGTTGAGTCTATTTCCTTGTTTGCCTTTCTCATCACCCCTCAACTCTCTTCATCTGTTTTCTTTCTGAAATTCCACAAGCGTGAGAGCATAGGATATTTGTCTTTCCTCACTAATTTTGCTTAGCTTAATACACTCTAGATCCATCCACATCCTTGCAAACGGTAAGATTTCATTCTTTTTGAAGCTGGGTCACATTTCCATACACACACACACACACACACACACACACACACACACACACACATGTATACATCTATATACGTATCCCACATCTGCTTTATCCATTCATCAGTGCATGGACTTTGGGATTCTCTCCATAGTTTGGCTACTGTGGACATTGTTGCTATAAACATCATGGTGCATGTACCCCCTTCGAATGTGCATTTTTGTATCTTTTGGGTAAGCACCTAGGAGAGCAATTGCTGGATCATGTGGTTGTTCAATGTTTAACTTTTTGAGGAACCCCCACACTGTTTCCCAGACTGTCTGCACCACTCTGCATTCCCACCAACAGGATGGGAGGGTTCCCCTTTAAGCAGAACATTATCTGCTGGCAATTTCATAAGAGGAAACAAAACCTCTGTGAGATGCACCCAGGGTCAGGCAAGCAGTTGCAGAATTCACCCCAAGGCTCCTGACGCCAAGCCCCTTGAAGCCACCAGCATGCCACTATCCAAAAGAATTCCCAGACTCTCCTTCTGACTCCACCACCAAAGAAACTACAGACAGAATCTGGCACCTCAAAATATCGAGATAATAGTAAAACTAGAAAGTCAAGCTCAACTTTTAAACAGGAACAGGCCCATTTGGATAATTTTGAATTTTCCCTCCACCCTAATTTTAACTCTTCTGATGAATAAACTAATCAATGATGAAACATCACCTTTGTCAAATGACATCATCCAAGTCTGTATCAGATGAAAAAAAGCCATCGAACTCTAGATGCTAGCCACTCAACCATATCTTAGGCCCAATTGAATAAACATTGTTAGATGAAGGAACAAATTAGATGTTACAAACAGGCACAGAGTGAATCTCACCTTCCCTTTCTAATAAAAGAGGGCTCCTAGGAAACAGATAGTCAAAATACATTTGTAAGCAGTAAATGGACAGAGAAATTGTGATCCCCTGCAAAGTTCTACCTGCAGGGAAACTAAGTAATTCTTGCACCAAACCCAGAATGCTGACAGCTACTTCAATTTTACTTTGTGGCTCAACTAGAGAAAAGAGAAAAGCCCAGGAGGTTTTGGGATAATGAGAGGTTTTACCTCCAGTCCTGACATAGATAGGACATTATGCCAAAATAGCTGTGTTTTCTCTGAACACTGGCGTCCTGTGACAAGCTGCCTCCCTGACTCAGATGCTGACGTTCAAAACCTCGGGTCTCATGGAGCCAGAGCAGAGAAGTGCTGTCAGCTGGGGAGAAGAAGGCACCTCTGACCTAAAGCCTGCACACCTGCTTCGGTTTCTGGACGAAGGGGCAACACATACTTGTTGTTTAGCAGTAATTATCTTCATTCTCAATAGACCAATGACCTTGCCTTTTCTGGAAAGCAGACTTACTCTTCTAAAGAAACCCTCAATTCGTCTATTCCCAATGCAACTAGAGTGGGGTCTGGTTTACGCCTGCCTCCAGGCCCCCACCTGGAGGATTTTCCTGCATGATTCTAACAGCCAATTACCACTAACTCGGGGGCACACGGGGCATAATGCTGAAGTTGGGGGATGGCTCTGGGGCTTGCTACTGCCACACCTGTGCCTGGGGGACCAGGGCACACCCTGATGAACTCGGGGTACTGCTCAAGATGCATCACCTGCACTGTGTCAGAGAACCGGGGGACACCCCACTGAAGGTGGGGATTCTGTGAGGTCCTTACCCGCACTCTTCCCGGGGAACAGGGGGAACCCTGAAATTCTGCAACCCATCCCACAAAAGCTCAGGTGAGTGGGCGCCCTGGAGTTCACGGGTATGGGGAATAAGGCCAGTTGAGGACATGGGGCGGAAGAGACTTTAAAGGGAAAAAGAAAACTCACCTGAGTCCCCACAATGAACCCTCTCCACGTGCCCTTCCAGAACCCTGCCTCCCACCTGGGGCGCACCCTACCCCCCGACCCCCACCCCGGGGCATGCTGCTCACTCACCAGCCCGGACCTCCGCAGGGCAACTCTCTCTCTCCCAGTGCCCCTTCTTCTGCCCCAGGTCTGCAACCCGCTGCAACTCTGGGACCGCCCACAGAGACGTAGCTCCACCCCCAAGCGGTGATTGGTCGGGGAGGGTGGTGCCCTAGCCCCTTGGATGCCAGGCAACCCGCCCTCAAGCCCCTGGAACCCTGAAAGTGCAGGGGGTCCAAGAGGCGCCTCCTCTACTCAACACCCAGCACAGGCATGGGTGGGGTCGTGGGCCGGGCTCCCCCCACACACCTGGCCCCTTCCAGGGACCCCTCCAGCTGCAGACCACCCTCAGCGTCCTGCCCCTTCCCTTCCTGCACCAGCCCTCCCTGCTGGGGTGTGCCTGGTTCTGGGCAAGGTCAGTGGCTCTCAGACCCTCCAAGGCTTGGGCTTTAGGACATGCAATGATTTCATGCATTTTCAGTATGTACATGTCAGTATGACTTTAATCTTATGGGAGCCAAAGAGGTTCTTTATTTTTTCTTATCTTCATGTTGGCATTTTTGGTTATTGTTTTCTTCTCGAAACAGATGTACAACATGTGCTTGGGGCAGAAATAGGGCCCATGCTTTGAGGTTTTGCCCAGTCATTTTGAGCCGGGTAAAATGTTAAAGGATAGCTTCCCTGGGAGCCCAGGATCAGGGCCCACAGATGATATAAGATAAACATTACTTTTATCATTATAATTGCTCCTAAATGGAGGAATTTGAGACAAAAGCACCTTTCACAAGAGTACCAAGAAATCAAAATGATGCCCACAGAAGGCTACCTGCTCCGTGGTCGGCACAGGTAACAGAAGTGTTCACAGTCTCTGGACTCCTGCCCTTCTCCTGCCCAAATCTCTGAAGCACACAGACCACTTAAAATCAGAATTGTAGAACTGCTAGACACCTTAGAGATGTCTGGCACCATTCCCTTGGACTGCAGTATAAAACACAGTAGCTCGTTGTCACAAACTAATTTCAACATGAAGTGCCCCCTGGATGCACTAAGTTCTTTCTCTGCAAATGTTGACTAATGTAAGTCACAGTCATACCAGTTAAACACTACGATGGCTGGGAAGTCATCGTCGGTAAGGGAATATTTTAGCCATGTTTATAAGCATTGGCTCACTTTGTAGAAGAGGCTGAGCTGAGTGTTTTTAAATACTATTTCAGGTACAGGAGAGGAGTTAAGATGGCGGAGGAGTAGGGGACCCCTTTTTCACAGGTCCCCTGAGTCGAGCCGGATAGGTACCAGACCAGCCTAAACAACCACGGAATCAGCCTGAGACGCAGGAAGATACATCTGGATCTCTACAAATGAACATCTCCAGCGCTGAGTATTGAGGTACGAAGCGGGGAGCCGTGAAACCGGGCACAGATATCGGAAGATAAACGGAAGGGGGAGGGAGCCGCCGCGTTCGGGCACCGGGAAGCGGCAGCCACCCGCACGGGGGGAGCGGGCGGACTCACAGAGGGCACCCGCGAGAGAGCGGACTGAGACCGGTGAGCCGGGAGCGCGCGCCACCAGGCATCTCGCGGAACCCAGGAATCCCGTGTGCTCACGGGATCCAGACTGAGACCGGGAGCTCCCGGAGCGCATGCGGGGCAGCTGGCAGCTGGCAGGCCACCTGCACGGGGGAGCGGGCGGACTCACGGTCGGCACCCGCGAAACAGCAGACTGAGACCCTGAACCAGGTGCGCACGCCACCAGGCTTCTCACGGAATTCCTGAATCCCGGTGTGCTCACGGGATCCAGACTGAGACCAGGAGCTTCTGGAGCGCGCGCAGGGCGGCTGGCGGTTGGCGGGCCACCTGCACCGGGGAGCGGGCGGACTCGCGGTCGGCACCCACGAAACAGCAGACTGAGACCCTGAACCGGGTGCGCGCGCCACCAGGCTTCTCACGGAACTCCGGAATCCTGGTGTGCTCACGGGATCCAGACTGAGACCGGGAGATCCCGGAGCGCGCGGGGGCGGCTGGCGGCTGGCGGCATTAGAAACACAAAGGACAGAGACGCGCCTGCCCTGGAAGGGAGGGCAGGGACGCCGGGTGTGGGGCGCACATCCCGGGACGCTACAGGGTTGAGCAGCACCAACAGTAACGGAGTTAAAGCGGCCAGAACATCGGTGGAGAATGGGCCGCAATCCCTCTGTTCTGTGACAATTCAGCCTCTGCTGCTCTGACTCTCAGAAGAGGCACAGCAGACCGCCAGAGAAAGCCGCCAGGGAACAAAAGCCTGGAAATACCGGCTCACAGCGTGCCCACCCCCATCCCCCCTCGCAGGGGACACGGAAACTCTACCCAAACAGGGTTGCCTGAGTATGGGCCTGGCAAAATACAAACTCTTAACAATAGAGAACAAACGGATGGTTACCAGAGAGGAGGAGGTGGATAGAGGGATGAGTGAAATAGATGAAGCGGATTAAGAGGACACTTTTCTTGATGACCACTGAGTAATATATAGAATTACTGAATCACTCTCTTGTACACCTGAAACGAATGTAACACTGTATGTTAGCTCTACTGGAATTAAAATAAATTTTTTAAAAAGATTTTTCTTTCAGGAACCTCTTTGAAAAAGCTTTTCCTCTGCAATGTGCATAAGCCCTACTTGGGAGGATTCACTCTACAATAATTATTCATTCTATGCCTCGAATTCAGATTTCACTGAGTTCTTACTGTGGATCCCAGCCCACGGGAGCCATGGTCCTTTTCTGTCCAGGCTCAGCACCTATGCATTCAAGATTGGAAGTAGAGACACATGTCACTTCACAGTCCAGAAAGCTATTATTGTTTCTGTTTCAGTGTGAGAGAGTCACAGACTTTGGGACAGGTTTCAGAGCAGGTTTATTATGGATCCTGGATCTCTACTTCAATGTTCATTACCTGGATCCGTTTGGCTAATAGGTTCCCTGTGGATGGGCTTGCTTCCAAGCACATACATGGAAGATGCAAAGGTGAGTGGGCTTGGTGCGGGACAGGAAGAAGACCAAAATCAGACAAGGGTCCGACCCCTCCCCTGATCCAGGAACTGCTACAGGAGAGGGTATGGGAGGTAGAATCCATGCGAAACTCCAAGGTCACCAGCTGAACACAGGAGGCATAGGTCAAGGGATCTGGAGATGCAGGGGTTGAAGGCTGCTCTGAGCTACCTCTGGGAGGAAGGGAGGGAAGGAATGGGGAGACACTGCCTGCCCCTGGCCTATGCCAGCTGCCCACCGCTCCGACACGCATCAGTCTACACAGCTGACACACAGCCTGGGCTCAGGATGGGCTGGCTCGGGTCCCTCAATCCTCAGTGGGACAGCTGGCCCCAGGGCTCAGAGACAGGCTGAGGGAGATGAGAGGGAAAGCTGCCCCACCCAGGTCATCCCCTCCTTGAGCAGACAGCCCTTCAGAACTGCTAAAAAAAAAAAAAAAAAACAAAAACCCACTAACGGCGTTGAAAGACCTGCCATGGATGAACTAAGGCATAGAGATATGTAAAATAACATTCACTTTTAAGTTCAGAGCTGTCATCTCAGGAAGTGGGGAGAGCTTCCCTGAAGAAGACTGAGGGGAGGGCAGGCCATGCTGAAAAGGGAGACATGGCTCTCCTGATTGGGGACCTGCAGCCCCCTTCCAGGGCAGGACATCATCCTCGCATCACACGAGATCCATGGAAGTGTTCCATCAGGGCCAGATGTTTGCCTCGAGAAGGCTACCCTGGCATCGGACTGCACAGGGCACCAGGGACGAGGGCCAGATGGAGGACGGACAATACCCCGGAAGCCATGGGGCAAGAGCAGAGGCACACGACCTTGAAGATGATGATGAAAAGCAGGAGGTGGCAGCATGGAGCCAGCCCGAAAGTGCCATGGGAGCAGTGCCCACAGCTACACTGACTGGGGGCCTTCTGTGCCAGGTGTGGCTGACTTCAGTGGGCTCCAGACTAGTCCTGACCACAAGTCTAGGAAGTGTGCACCACCCCCGGCCTCCTCTCCCCTTGCAGCTGCTAGGAATCACGGTCACAGACCCTGGTCAGCTTTCGTGGAAACCAAGCAGTGGCTCCCCCGCATGCTGCACCTCTGGTGGTGGTCCAGTGCGACCCTCGTGCCTGGCCAGACACTGATGTCTACCTGTCTCCACACAAATCCACAGACAGGAGGGTGTCCCTGAATTCCACAGCACCTGATGAAACAGATCCACGGAACCCAACACCCAGTGGGTCACTCGGGACCTCACCTATGAGGTCATGGAGCTCACCATACCCTATTTCCGTCACTTCCCACAGAAAGCCTGGTTCTGATCCCCCACAATACCATACATCCTGGTTGCTGACCTGGGGTCATGCCATGAGCCCACATGGCACCTTTCTTTTAGAGAAGCCTATGCCTACACCTCCTAGAAAATATTTCTAATGAAGTACAAGCCCATCAGGACTACGGTGTGAATGGTAGCACACAGCCTGCATGGTAGTAGTCAGTAATTCTAACAAGGGTTAACCCCACCCCCCGTCTCACAAAACCTTCCTCCGTCCCCACGGAACTCATGGTCTGCCCTCAGAAAACCCTCCAGGAAACAAGCCTTTCATCTGAATGCTCTCTTCACCTTCTGCTACAAATCTTGTCCAACCACAATGATATGAAACTAGAAATCAGTCTCAAGAAAAAAATGGGACAGTCAAAAACAGGTGGAGATTGGGGGGCCTGGGTGGCTCAGTCATTAAGGATCTGCCTTCAGCTCAGGTCGTGATCCCAGGAGCCTGGGATCTAGCCCCGAATCAGGCTCCTTGCTCAGTGGGAAGCCCGCTCCTCACTCTCCCACCCCCCTGCTTGCGTTCCCTCTCTCGCTGTCTCACTCTCTGCCAGATACTTAAATAATCTTAAAAAACTATGTGGAGATTTAACAACATGCTACTGAACAACCAACAGTCAAAGAAGAAATCAAAAAAAATTTAGAAGTACCTTGACACTGATGAAAAAGACAACCTACAAAAACTTATGGGATGCAGCAAAAGTAGCTCTACGGGGGGGGGGGGGACGTTCATAGAAATTCAAGTCTTCATCAATCCATGAGAATGCTCTCCAATAAACAACCTGATTTCTGTGGTAAAGAAGTAGAAAAAAAAAAAAACAACAAAGCCCAAATTAGTAGAAATAAGGAAATAACAAAAAGGAATGCATAAATAAATCCAACAGAGACTAAAAAGACAAAAAAAAAAAAAAACAATGAAAATAAGAGCTGCCTTCTTTGGAAAGATAAACTTGACAAACTTAGCTAGACGCACCAAGAAAGACAGAGGACTCGAATGCAATCAGTAAAGAAAGATAATGGATTCCTGTCTCATATCAAAATCAAAAGAACTCTTCAACCTTGGACACAACAACTTCTTGCAAGCCACGTCTCTAAAGGCAAAGGAAATAAAAGCAAAAATGAACTATTGGCACTTCATCAAGATAAAAAGTTTCTGCACGGCAAAGCAAACGATCAACAAAACAAAAAGGCAACCTATGGAATCGAAGAAGATATCTGCAAATGATATTACAGATAAAGGGCTGGTATCCAAGATCTATAAAGAACTCCTCAAACTCGACACCCAAAAAATGGGCAGAAGACACAAAGAGATACTTGTCCAGAGAAGACATACAAATGACCAACAGACACATGAAAAAATGCTCCACATCACTTGCCATCAGGCAAATACAAATCAAAACTACAACGAGATACCACCTTACACCAGTTAGAATGGTTAAAATTAACAAGGCAGGGGGCACCTGGGTGGCACAGCGGTTAAGCGTCTGCCTTCGGCTCAGGGCGTGATCCCGGCATTATGGGATGGAGCCCCACATCAGGCTCCTCCGCTATGAGCCTGCTTCTTCCTCTCCCACTCCCCCTGCTTGTGTTCCCTCTCTCGCTGGCTGTCTCTATCTCTGTGGAATAAATAAATAAAATCTTGAAAAGAAATTAACAAGACAGGAAATAAAAAAAAAGTCAGAGAGGATGTGGAGAAAGGGGAGCCCTCTAACACTACTCGTGAGAATTCAAGCTGGTACAGCCACTTTTGAAAACAATATGGAGATTCCTCAAGACGTTGAACACAGAGCTATCCTACGACCCACCAATTGCACTACTGGGTATTTACCCCATAGACACAGAGTAACGAAAAGAAGGGGCACCTGTATCCCAATGTTCATAGCAGCAATGTCCCTAATAGCCAAACTGTGGAAGGAGCCAAGATGTCCTTCAGCAGATGAATGGACAAAGAAGATGTGGTTCATCTATACAATGGAATATTACTCAGTCATCAGAAAGGATGAATACCCACCATTTGCACCAACGTGGATGGACCAGGAGGGGATTATGCTAAGTGAAATTAAGTCAAGCAGAGAAAGACAATTATCATATGGTTTCACTCCTATGTGGAATGGAAGGACATTAGGAGAAGGAAGGGAAAAGTGAAGGTGGGGAATGAGAGGGGGAGATGAACCATGAGAGACTATTGACACTGGGAAACAAACTGAAGGTTGCAGAAAGGGAGGGGTAGGGGAATGGGTTATCCTGGTGATGGGTATTAAGGAGGGCACGTGTCATAATGAGCACTAGGTGTTATATGCAAACAATGAATCCTGGAACACTACATCAAAAACAAATGAAGTACTGTAGGGTGACTAACATAATTTAAAAAAAAGAGAAAGATATGAAATCCATACAGGAAAACTGTCACTATTTGCAAATGACATGAAATCCCAAAAGATTCCACAAAAAAAAAAAAAACTGTTAGAATAAACAAATTCAAGAAAGCTGCAGGATATAAAGTCAATATACAGAGACCTGTTGTCTTTATTTTTTTTCAGATTTTATTTATTTATTTGACAGGAAGAGAAAAAGCACGAGCCGGGGGAGTGTCAGAAAGACGGAGAAGCAGACCCTCGCTAAGCGGGGAGCCCAACACGGGGCTCGATCCCAGAACTCTGGGATCATGACCTGAGCAGAAGGCAGACGCTTCACCTATGGAGCCACCCAGATGACCCAACTTCTTGCATTTCTGTATACTGATGACACACTTTCGCAAAGAGAAATTAAAAAAGCAATGCCATTTACAATTGCATCAAAAAAAAATCTAGGAATAAAAGTAACCAACAATGAGAAAGACATAGTACACTCAACACATGGCAGAAAAGAAATGAAAAACATGTGTGTCCAGGGGGGCAGAATGTATGGGTCAAAGATTTGGAAGGCAACACAAACAAATGGAAGCATACGCCATGCTCCTTAACTGGAAGAGTTAATTATGTGAACATGTCCATCGTACCCAAAGCAATCGACAGATGTGATGAAATCCCCATCTGAATTCCAGTGGCATTATTCGAGGAAATAGAAAACAGTCCTCAAACTTGTATGGAATCACAAAAGACCCCAAATACCCAAAGCAACCTGGAGAAAGAAAGGTGCAGTCAACACACTCCTGGATTTCAAGCTAGATTACAAAGCTGTTGTCATCAAAACAGGGTGGTACTGGCAGAAACACAGACACCAGGTCAGCGGAACAGAACAGAAAGCTCAGAAACTTACCCACACGTAGATGATCCTAACTTACGACACAGCAGCAGAAGATATGCCATGAGGGAAGGACTGTCTCTTCAGTGAGCGGTAACGCAAACTGGACACTAAATGCAGAAGAATATAACTGGGTCACTTTCTTACACCACACACAAAATTTTTAATGGATGAGTGATTTGAACATAAGACCCGAATCCATAAACCTCCAAGAAGACACAGGTACTAAGTCTCTCGACATTGGTTTTGGCAAAGAGTCTTCAGATCGGACACCAAATGCAAAGGCAACAAAAGCAAAAATAAACAAGTGGAACAACATCAAACTGAAATCTTCCACACGGCAAAAGAAACCATCAAAAACTTAAAAGGCCACTGACCCAACAAGAAAAAAATATCTGCGAATCATATGTGTGAGAAGAGGCTAATATCCAAAATGCACACAACACTCATACAAATCAAAACAAAAAAAAACTGTATAAAAAATGGGGTGAATATGTGAATAGATACTGTCCAAAGATGGCACACAGGTGCCAACAGACAGACAAAGTTGTTCGACATCACTAATCATCGTCAGGGAAACATCAGTCAAACCCACAATCGGCTATCCCCTCACAACTGTTGGAACAGCAATTGCCCCAGAGACAGACACCAGGTGGGGTCAAGGGTGTGCAGACGAGGAGACACTGTGCGCTGTTGGTGGGAATGGAAATTGGTGCAGCCACTGTGACAAACGGTATGGAGGTTCCTGAAAAAATAAATACAACTACCACATGACCCAGTAATGGCTCTACTGAGTATTGATTTGGAGAACACAAAAATACTGCCTCAAAAAGACAGATGCACTCCCACGTTCACTGCAGCATTATTCACAATAACCAGACATGGAAACACAGACCTTGGGGGCCTTATGCCAAGTAACTCAGACACAGAAAGACAAATACCAGATGCTCTCATGTACATTCCACGTGGAATAAACCAATACTGAACGCATAGATACTGAGAGCAGATTGGTAGGTGCCAGATTCGGGGATGGGGTGGTAGAAACGGGTGAAGGTGGTCCAAGTCTCAATGTTTGAGTGAGAAAATCCGACAGTCACGAAACGTTCTGTCCAGCATGGAGACTAAAACTAACCCCGCAGCATGGGGTATAGGTTTCCCTGCTCTTTGAAAGTACAGGGCTTCTGAGAAACCTTGCACAGCAGAAATGGTGTAAAGAAGGAATGACCATTCATTTACACGGAAAAATTAGACAGTGTGCTCAGACTCCAAGATTCCTTCTCTTTGGCTTTTCTTAGGCCTCAGGACACAAGTTTCTAACGGAGGCCCAGCATAAATGAAGATAAAGCACAGCAGAGGCTCACAGACACAATTCAAAGTGCTGGTGGCTGGATGCGGAGAGTGGTTCCCAGCGGAAGGAGCTGGTTGGGGTGCACGCCGCCTCTGTCGTGCTTCTCCCCAAAACAGATGCTGAACGCGATTCTCACTGTTCACCTTTTTTCATAAGAGGGAAATCCTCTTTAGGTCTCTTCCTCTCACTGAAGCTGGGTAATAACGTAGTTCTTTCAAGAAAGCCAAGTGTCTTACTGTGAACGTTTAAAAGCTGGGGGATACTTGTACTTGAGCATTGCTGAGGGAAGAGATGTGAAAGGTTCTCCCAGACACAAACCTCAGCAGATCCACCGGGAAAGGCACCTTCCTCAGCATGCGGAACACGGACTACCTCCTTACCCCAGAAACCCTCTCCTTCCCCTCGATCAGGACAACCCACAACAGCTGGGAGTTACCCCAATTCCTCCGTTCTCCTGCTCCTAATATCTAACTCATCAGCAAATCCTGTGAGCTCCATCTTCAAAATGGACCCAGAATAGGTCTAACCACTCCATCCAAGGCCACCTGTCTGGTCCACAGTGCCTGAGTTCCTGGAAAAGCTTCGTCATTGACCTGCCTTGCCATCTTCAACCCTCTGTCATCTGTTCTCAACACTGTAGCCACGATGGCCTAGTGAAACAGGGTCTCATGGGGTTATAGCCCTGGAATGGCTTTCTGTCGCCCTCTGTCACCTCCCTGAGGTCATGTCCTCAGCTGTCCCCTGTGGCCACAGGGCCTTCATGCTGCTCCTGGACATATCTGGAATTCTCCTGCCCCAGAGCCTTTGCAC
Organism: Ursus americanus; assembly: GCF_024610735.1. Lineage (NCBI taxonomy): Eukaryota > Metazoa > Chordata > Mammalia > Carnivora > Ursidae > Ursus > Ursus americanus. The sequence continues at coordinate 35,710,127 of NC_142155.1, read as the reverse complement.
ATGCTTTCCCTTCTGTTTAGAATGCTCTTGATGTGTTCTCACTCGCCTTCTGAGAAGTCTGAATTGGAGTGACAGGGACAGAAGGTGAGGCTGTGTGTGTTGGGTGAGGCTGGTGGCCCAGAAAAAGGTTTTCTGCCAGCTCTCCACCTGTGCCTCACTTGTCCTCAGCCAGGAACTTGCACACAGCCCTCACCTGTCACAACTCTCACACAGGAGACCCACAGCCACCCCTGGAGCCCACCCTGCCCACACCCTGCTGCACAATGCATTCAGCTCTCCTCTGGGACCCCTGTCAGCTTTACCCAGACCTGGAACTCCCCCGTCTCCTGCAAAGCTCCCGGATTCCCCCTCTTCTTGCAAAATCACACTGGCGCAAGGCTTTCATGAGAAAGCTATAATGCTAACTAATGAAAGGTTCACACCTACTTTCCCCTTCTGTTGCCTTTCTCTCCTTCTGTCCTACCTGTGCAAACTGTAACATATCAGTGGAACATGAACATGCTCTGAGATCTGAATCTTTCATTGCAGCTTTCTGAGGACTCCTTATGTGATAAGAAACTAGTGTATCTTACAACAGGGTGTTTTACAACTATCATCTATAGAACAGTACAGCCCAAATCACTACAATTTTACCTCACTCTTCATGAAGCAGAACACTTTTTCCTTTCTTCTTTTACTTAAATTCCAGTTAGTTCACATGCCATGGAATATTCGCTTCAGGGGTAGGATTTAGTGATTCCTCACCTGCATACAGGACCCAGTGCTCATCACAAGCGCCCTCCTTAATACCCCTCACCCATTTAACTCTTCCCCCCACGCCCCTGTCCTGCAGCAACACTCAGTTTGTTCTCCAAGGTTGAGTCTATTTCCTTGTTTGCCTTTCTCATCACCCCTCAACTCTCTTCATCTGTTTTCTTTCTGAAATTCCACAAGCGTGAGAGCATAGGATATTTGTCTTTCCTCACTAATTTTGCTTAGCTTAATACACTCTAGATCCATCCACATCCTTGCAAACGGTAAGATTTCATTCTTTTTGAAGCTGGGTCACATTTCCATACACACACACACACACACACACACACACACACACACACACACATGTATACATCTATATACGTATCCCACATCTGCTTTATCCATTCATCAGTGCATGGACTTTGGGATTCTCTCCATAGTTTGGCTACTGTGGACATTGTTGCTATAAACATCATGGTGCATGTACCCCCTTCGAATGTGCATTTTTGTATCTTTTGGGTAAGCACCTAGGAGAGCAATTGCTGGATCATGTGGTTGTTCAATGTTTAACTTTTTGAGGAACCCCCACACTGTTTCCCAGACTGTCTGCACCACTCTGCATTCCCACCAACAGGATGGGAGGGTTCCCCTTTAAGCAGAACATTATCTGCTGGCAATTTCATAAGAGGAAACAAAACCTCTGTGAGATGCACCCAGGGTCAGGCAAGCAGTTGCAGAATTCACCCCAAGGCTCCTGACGCCAAGCCCCTTGAAGCCACCAGCATGCCACTATCCAAAAGAATTCCCAGACTCTCCTTCTGACTCCACCACCAAAGAAACTACAGACAGAATCTGGCACCTCAAAATATCGAGATAATAGTAAAACTAGAAAGTCAAGCTCAACTTTTAAACAGGAACAGGCCCATTTGGATAATTTTGAATTTTCCCTCCACCCTAATTTTAACTCTTCTGATGAATAAACTAATCAATGATGAAACATCACCTTTGTCAAATGACATCATCCAAGTCTGTATCAGATGAAAAAAAGCCATCGAACTCTAGATGCTAGCCACTCAACCATATCTTAGGCCCAATTGAATAAACATTGTTAGATGAAGGAACAAATTAGATGTTACAAACAGGCACAGAGTGAATCTCACCTTCCCTTTCTAATAAAAGAGGGCTCCTAGGAAACAGATAGTCAAAATACATTTGTAAGCAGTAAATGGACAGAGAAATTGTGATCCCCTGCAAAGTTCTACCTGCAGGGAAACTAAGTAATTCTTGCACCAAACCCAGAATGCTGACAGCTACTTCAATTTTACTTTGTGGCTCAACTAGAGAAAAGAGAAAAGCCCAGGAGGTTTTGGGATAATGAGAGGTTTTACCTCCAGTCCTGACATAGATAGGACATTATGCCAAAATAGCTGTGTTTTCTCTGAACACTGGCGTCCTGTGACAAGCTGCCTCCCTGACTCAGATGCTGACGTTCAAAACCTCGGGTCTCATGGAGCCAGAGCAGAGAAGTGCTGTCAGCTGGGGAGAAGAAGGCACCTCTGACCTAAAGCCTGCACACCTGCTTCGGTTTCTGGACGAAGGGGCAACACATACTTGTTGTTTAGCAGTAATTATCTTCATTCTCAATAGACCAATGACCTTGCCTTTTCTGGAAAGCAGACTTACTCTTCTAAAGAAACCCTCAATTCGTCTATTCCCAATGCAACTAGAGTGGGGTCTGGTTTACGCCCGCCTCCAGGCCCCCACCTGGAGGATTTTCCTGCATGATTCTAACAGCCAATTACCACTAACTCGGGGGCACACGGGGCATAATGCTGAAGTTGGGGGATGGCTCTGGGGCTTGCTACTGCCACACCTGTGCCTGGGGGACCAGGGCACACCCTGATGAACTCGGGGTACTGCTCAAGATGCATCACCTGCACTGTGTCAGAGAACCGGGGGACACCCCACTGAAGGTGGGGATTCTGTGAGGTCCTTACCCGCACTCTTCCCGGGGAACAGGGGGAACCCTGAAATTCTGCAACCCATCCCACAAAAGCTCAGGTGAGTGGGCGCCCTGGAGTTCACGGGTATGGGGAATAAGGCCAGTTGAGGACATGGGGCGGAAGAGACTTTAAAGGGAAAAAGAAAACTCACCTGAGTCCCCACAATGAACCCTCTCCACGTGCCCTTCCAGAACCCTGCCTCCCACCTGGGGCGCACCCTACCCCCCGACCCCCACCCCGGGGCATGCTGCTCACTCACCAGCCCGGACCTCCGCAGGGCAACTCTCTCTCTCCCAGTGCCCCTTCTTCTGCCCCAGGTCTGCAACCCGCTGCAACTCTGGGACCGCCCACAGAGACGTAGCTCCACCCCCAAGCGGTGATTGGTCGGGGAGGGTGGTGCCCTAGCCCCTTGGATGCCAGGCAACCCGCCCTCAAGCCCCTGGAACCCTGAAAGTGCAGGGGGTCCAAGAGGCGCCTCCTCTACTCAACACCCAGCACAGGCATGGGTGGGGTCGTGGGCCGGGCTCCCCCCACACACCTGGCCCCTTCCAGGGACCCCTCCAGCTGCAGACCACCCTCAGCGTCCTGCCCCTTCCCTTCCTGCACCAGCCCTCCCTGCTGGGGTGTGCCTGGTTCTGGGCAGGGTCAGTGGCTCTCTTGGTTTTGTTTTCTTCTCGAAACAGATGTACAACATGTGCTTGGGGCAGAAATAGGGCCCATGCTTTGAGGTTTTGCCCAGTCATTTTGAGCCGGGTAAAATGTTAAAGGATAGCTTTCCTGGGAGCCCAGGATCAGGGCCCACAGATGATATAAGATAAACATTACTTTTATCATTATAATTGCTCCTAAATGGAGGAATTTGAGACAAAAGCACCTTTCACAAGAGTACCAAGAAATCAAAATGATGCCCACAGAAGGCTACCTGCTCCATGGTCAGCACAGGTAACAGAAGTGTTCACAGTCTCTGGACTCCTGCCCTTCTCCTGCCCAAATCTCTGAAGCACACAGACCACTTAAAGCAGAATTGTAGAACTGCTAGACACCTTAGAGATGTCTGGCACCATTCCCTTGGACTGCAGTATAAAACACAGTAGCTCGTTGTCACAAACTAATTTCAACATGAAGTGCCCCCTGGATGCACTAAGTTCTTTCTCTGCAAATGTTGACTAATGTAAGTCACAGTCATACCAGTTAAACACTACGATGGCTGGGAAGTCATCGTCGGCAAGGGAATATTTTAGCCATGTTTATAAGCATTGGCTCACTTTGTAGAAGAGGCTGAGCTGAGTGTTTTTAAATACTATTTCAGGTACAGGAGAGGAGTTAAGATGGCGGAGGAGTAGGGGACCCCTTTTTCACAGGTCCCCTGAGTCGAGCCGGATAGGTACCAGACCAGCCTAAACAACCACGGAATCAGCCTGAGACGCAGGAAGATACATCTGGATCTCTACAAATGAACATCTCCAGCGCTGAGTATTGAGGTACGAAGCGGGGAGCCGTGAAACCGGGCACAGATATCGGAAGATAAACGGAAGGGGGAGGGAGCCGCCGCGTTCGGGCACCGGGAAGCGGCAGCCACCCGCACGGGGGGAGCGGGCGGACTCACAGAGGGCACCCGCGAGAGAGCGGACTGAGACCGGTGAGCCGGGAGCGCGCGCCACCAGGCATCTCGCGGAACCCGGGAATCCCGTGTGCTCACGGGATCCAGACTGAGACCGGGAGCTCCCGGAGCGCATGCGGGGCAGCTGGCAGCTGGCAGGCCACCTGCACGGAGGAGCGGGCGGACTCACGGTCGGCACCCGCGAAACAGCAGACTGAGACCCTGAACCAGGCGCGCACGCCACCAGGCTTCTCACGGAATTCCTGAATCCCGGTGTGCTCACGGGATCCAGACTGAGACCAGGAGCTTCTGGAGCGCGCGCAGGGCGGCTGGCGGTTGGCGGGCCACCTGCACGGGGGAGCGGGCGGACTCGCGGTCGGCACCCACGAAACAGCAGACTGAGACCCTGAACCGGGTGCGCGCGCCACCAGGCTTCTCACGGAACTCCGGAATCCTGGTGTGCTCACGGGATCCAGACTGAGACCGGGAGATCCCGGAGCGCGCGGGGGCGGCTGGCGGCTGGCGGCATTAGAAACACAAAGGACAGAGACGCGCCTGCCCTGGAAGGGAGGGCAGGGACGCCGGGTGTGGGGCGCACATCCCGGGACGCTACAGGGTTGAGCAGCACCAACAGTAACGGAGTTAAAGCGGCCAGAACATCGGTGGAGAATGGGCCGCAATCCCTCTGTTCTGTGACAATTCAGCCTCTGCTGCTCTGACTCTCAGAAGAGGCACAGCAGACCGCCAGAGAAAGCCGCCAGGGAACAAAAGCCTGGAAATACCGGCTCACAGCGTGCCCACCCCCATCCCCCCTCGCAGGGGACACGGAAACTCTACCCAAACAGGGTTGCCTGAGTATGGGCCTGGCAAAATACAAACTCTTAACAATAGAGAACAAACGTATGGTTACCAGAGAGGAGGAGGTGGATAGAGGGATGAGTGAAATAGATGAAGCGGATTAAGAGGACACTTTTCTTGATGACCACTGAGTAATATATAGAATTACTGAATCACTCTCTTGTACACCTGAAACGAATGTAACACTGTATGTTAGCTCTACTGGAATTAAAATAAATTTTTTAAAAAGATTTTTCTTTCAGGAACCTCTTTGAAAAAGCTTTTCCTCTGCAATGTGCATAAGCCCTACTTGGGAGGATTCACTCTACAATAATTATTCATTCTATGCCTCGAATTCAGATTTCACTGAGTTCTTACTGTGGATCCCAGCCCACGGGAGCCATGGTCCTTTTCTGTCCAGGCTCAGCACCTATGCATTCAAGATTGGAAGTAGAGACACATGTCACTTCACAGTCCAGAAAGCTATTATTGTTTCTGTTTCAGTGTGAGAGAGTCACAGACTTTGGGACAGGTTTCAGAGCAGGTTTATTATGGATCCTGGATCTCTACTTCAATGTTCATTACCTGGATCCGTTTGGCTAATAGGTTCCCTGTGGATGGGCTTGCTTCCAAGCACATACATGGAAGATGCAAAGGTGAGTGGGCTTGGTGCGGGACAGGAAGAAGACCAAAATCAGACAAGGGTCCGACCCCTCCCCTGATCCAGGAACTGCTACAGGAGAGGGTATGGGAGGTAGAATCCATGCGAAACTCCAAGGTCACCAGCTGAACACAGGAGGCATAGGTCAAGGGATCTGGAGATGCAGGGGTTGAAGGCTGCTCTGAGCTACCTCTGGGAGGAAGGGAGGGAAGGAATGGGGAGACACTGCCTGCCCCTGGCCTATGCCAGCTGCCCACCGCTCCGACACGCATCAGTCTACACAGCTGACACACAGCCTGGGCTCAGGATGGGCTGGCTCGGGTCCCTCAATCCTCAGTGGGACAGCTGGCCCCAGGGCTCAGAGACAGGCTGAGGGAGATGAGAGGGAAAGCTGCCCCACCCAGGTCATCCCCTCCTTGAGCAGACAGCCCTTCAGAACTGCTAAAAAAAAAAAAAAAAACAAAAACCCACTAACGGCGTTGAAAGACCTGCCATGGATGAACTAAGGCATAGAGATATGTAAAATAACATTCACTTTTAAGTTCAGAGCTGTCATCTCAGGAAGTGGGGAGAGCTTCCCTGAAGAAGACTGAGGGGAGGGCAGGCCATGCTGAAAAGGGAGACATGGCTCTCCTGATTGGGGACCTGCAGCCCCCTTCCAGGGCAGGACATCATCCTCGCATCACACGAGATCCATGGAAGTGTTCCATCAGGGCCAGATGTTTGCCTCGAGAAGGCTACCCTGGCATCGGACTGCACAGGGCACCAGGGACGAGGGCCAGATGGAGGACGGACAATACCCCGGAAGCCATGGGGCAAGAGCAGAGGCACACGACCTTGAAGATGATGATGAAAAGCAGGAGGTGGCAGCATGGAGCCAGCCCGAAAGTGCCATGGGAGCAGTGCCCACAGCTACACTGACTGGGGGTCTTCTGTGCCAGGTGTGGCTGACTTCAGTGGGCTCCAGACTAGTCCTGACCACAAGTCTAGGAAGTGTGCACCACCCCCGGCCTCCTCTCCCCTTGCAGCTGCTAGGAATCACGGTCACAGACCCTGGTCAGCTTTCGTGGAAACCAAGCAGTGGCTCCCCCGCATGCTGCACCTCTGGTGGTGGTCCAGTGCGACCCTCGTGCCTGGCCAGACACTGATGTCTACCTGTCTCCACACAAATCCACAGACAGGAGGGTGTCCCTGAATTCCACAGCACCTGATGAAACAGATCCACGGAACCCAACACCCAGTGGGTCACTCGGGACCTCACCTATGAGGTCATGGAGCTCACCATACCCTATTTCCGTCACTTCCCACAGAAAGCCTGGTTCTGATCCCCCACAATACCATACATCCTGGTTGCTGACCTGGGGTCATGCCATGAGCCCACATGGCACCTTTCTTTTAGAGAAGCCTATGCCTACACCTCCTAGAAAATATTTCTAATGAAGTACAAGCCCATCAGGACTACGGTGTGAATGGTAGCACACAGCCTGCATGGTAGTAGTCAGTAATTCTAACAAGGGTTAACCCCACCCCCCGTCTCACAAAACCTTCCTCCGTCCCCACGGAACTCATGGTCTGCCCTCAGAAAACCCTCCAGGAAACAAGCCTTTCATCTGAATGCTCTCTTCACCTTCTGCTACAAATCTTGTCCAACCACAATGATATGAAACTAGAAATCAGTCTCAAGAAAAAAATGGGACAGTCAAAAACAGGTGGAGATTGGGGGGCCTGGGTGGCTCAGTCATTAAGGATCTGCCTTCAGCTCAGGTCGTGATCCCAGGAGCCTGGGATCTAGCCCTGAATCAGGCTCCTTGCTCAGTGGGAAGCCCGCTCCTCACTCTCCCACCCCCCTGCTTGCGTTCCCTCTCTCGCTGTCTCACTCTCTGCCAGATACTTAAATAATCTTAAAAAACTATGTGGAGATTTAACAACATGCTACTGAACAACCAACAGTCAAAGAAGAAATCAAAAAAAAATTAGAAGTACCTTGACACTGATGAAAAAGACAACCTACAAAAACTTATGGGATGCAGCAAAAGTAGCTCTACGGGGGGGGGGGGGCGTTCATAGAAATTCAAATCTTCATCAATCCATGAGAATGCTCTCCAATAAACAACCTGATTTCTGTGGTAAAGAAGTAGAAAAAAAAAAACAACAAAGCCCAAATTAGTAGAAATAAGGAAATAACAAAAAGGAATGCATAAATAAATCCAACAGAGACTAAAAAGACAAAAAAAAAAAAACAACAATGAAAATAAGAGCTGCCTTCTTTGGAAAGATAAAATTGACAAACTTAGCTAGACGCACCAAGAAAGACAGAGGACTCGAATGCAATCAGGAAAGAAAGATAATGGATTCCTGTCTCATATCAAAATCAAAAGAACTCTTCAACCTTGGACACAACAACTTCTTGCAAGCCACGTCTCTAAAGGCAAAGGAAATAAAAGCAAAAATGAACTATTGGCACTTCATCAAGATAAAAAGTTTCTGCACGGCAAAGCAAACGATCAACAAAACAAAAAGGCAACCTATGGAATCGAAGAAGATATCTGCAAATGATATTACAGATAAAGGGCTGGTATCCAAGATCTATAAAGAACTCCTCAAACTCGACACCCAAAAAATGGGCAGAAGACACAAAGAGATACTTGTCCAGAGAAGACATACAAATGACCAACAGACACATGAAAAAATGCTCCACATCACTTGCCATCAGGCAAATACAAATCAAAACTACAATGAGATACCACCTTACACCAGTTAGAATGGTTAAAATTAACAAGGCAGGGGGCACCTGGGTGGCACAGCGGTTAAGCGTCTGCCTTCGGCTCAGGGCGTGATCCCGGCATTATGGGATGGAGCCCCACATCAGGCTCCTCCGCTATGAGCCTGCTTCTTCCTCTCCCACTCCCCCTGCTTGTGTTCCCTCTCTCGCTGGCTGTCTCTATCTCTGTGGAATAAATAAATAAAATCTTGAAAAGAAATTAACAAGACAGGAAATAAAAAAAAAGTCAGAGAGGATGTGGAGAAAGGGGAGCCCTCTAACACTACTCGTGAGAATTCAAGCTGGTACAGCCACTTTTGAAAACAATATGGAGATTCCTCAAGACGTTGAACACAGAGCTATCCTACGACCCACCAATTGCACTACTGGGTATTTACCCCATAGACACAGAGTAACGAAAAGAAGGGGCACCTGTATCCCAATGTTCATAGCAGCAATGTCCCTAATAGCCAAACTGTGGAAGGAGCCAAGATGTCCTTCAGCAGATGAATGGACAAAGAAGATGTGGTTCATCTATACAATGGAATATTACTCAGTCATCAGAAAGGATGAATACCCACCATTTGCACCAACGTGGTTGGACCAGTGGGGGATTATGCTAAGTGAAATTAAGTCAAGCAGAGAAAGACAATTATCATATGGTTTCACTCCTATGTGGAATGGAAGGACATTAGGAGAAGGAAGGGAAAAGTGAAGGTGGGGAATGAGAGGGGGAGATGAACCATGAGAGACTATTGACACTGGGAAACAAACTGAAGGTTGCAGAAAGGGAGGGGTAGGGGAATGGGTTATCCTGGTGATGGGTATTAAGGAGGGCACGTGTCATAATGAGCACTAGGTGTTATATGCAAACAATGAATCCTGGAACACTACATCAAAAACAAATGAAGTACTGTAGGGTGACTAACATAATTTTAAAAAAAGAGAAAGATATGAAATCCATACAGGAAAACTGTCACTATTTGCAAATGACATGAAATCCCAAAAGATTCCACAAAAAAAAAAAAACTGTTAGAATAAACAAATTCAAGAAAGCTGCAGGATATAAAGTCAATATACAGAGACCTGTTGTCTTTATTTTTTTTCAGATTTTATTTATTTATTTGACAGGAAGAGAAAAAGCATGAGCCGGGGGAGTGTCAGAAAGACGGAGAAGCAGACCCTCACTAAGCGGGGAGCCCAACACGGGGCTCGATCCCAGAACTCTGGGATCATGACCTGAGCAGAAGGCAGACGCTTCACCTATGGAGCCACCCAGATGACCCAACTTCTTGCATTTCTGTATACTGATGACACACTTTCGCAAAGAGAAATTAAAAAAGCAATGCCATTTACAATTGCATCAAAAAAAAAATCTAGGAATAAAAGTAACCAACAATGAGAAAGACATAGTACACTCAACACATGGCAGAAAAGAAATGAAAAACATGTGTGTCGAGGGGGGCAGAATGTATGGGTCAAAGATTTGGAAGGCAACACAAACAAATGGAAGCATACGCCATGCTCCTTAACTGGAAGAGTTAATTATGTGAACATGTCCATCGTACCCAAAGCAATCGACAGATGGGAGCCTGCTTCTTCCTCTCCCACTCCCCTGCTTCTGTTCCCTCTCTTGCTGGTCGGCTGCCACATAAATAAATAAATAAAATCTTTAAAGAAGAAGCCCACATCCCTAAGATCCCTATAAAACAACGGGCACGGCCTGGGACCCAGTCAATAATTTGGGCTCTGGACAACCCCTCAACCTCCCCTCATCGGAATGACAAGAAGGAGAAGCCCCCCCCCCAGCAAAGAAAAGACAGTGAGTCTGTGGCCTCTGCCAGAGAAATAATGGATATGGATGTAACCAAAGTATCAGAAATGGAATTCAGAGCAACAATGGTCAAAATGATGATAGAATTGAAGAAACTATTAACGAAAAGGTTACTGAGAATATAGAATCCCTAAGGACAGAAATGAGAGCAAATCTGGCAGAAATTAAAAATTCCATGAGCCAAATGCAGGCAAAACTAGAGGCTCTGACGGCCAGGGTCACAGAAGCAGAGGAACGGGTTAGTGAATTGGAGGATGGGTTAATAGAGGAAAAAAAAAAATAGAAGCTGCTCTTAAAAAAATCTAAGCCCACGAATGTAGGTTATGGGAGATTACTGACTCAGTGAAACGATCCAGTGTTCGAATCATCGGCATCCCCGAGGGGGTGGAGAAAAACAGAGGTCTAGAAGAGATATTTGAACAAATTGTAGCTGAAAACTTCCCTAATCTAGCGAGGGAAACAAACATTCGTGTCCAAGAGGCAGAGAGGACCCCTCCCAAGCTCAACCACGACAAACCTAGGCCACGTCACGTCATAGTGCATTTCGCAAATGTTAGATCCAAGGATACAGTATTGAAAGCGGCCAGGGCAAAGAAATTTCTCATGTACCAAGGCAAAGGCATCAGAATTACGTCAGACCTGTCTACACAGACCTGGAATGAGAGAAAGGGTTGGGGGAGCATTTTTAAACTCTTTCAGAGAAAAACATGCAGCCAAGGATCCTTTATCCAGCAAGGCTGTCATTCAGAATTGATGGAGAAATAAAGACATTTCAGAATCGACAGTCACTAGCCAATTTCGTAACCACGAAACCAGCCCTACAGGAGATATTACGGGGGGTTCTATAAAGTAAAAAGGCCCCAAGAGTGATACAGAACAGAAAGTCACAGCCAATACAAACAAAGACTTTACTGGCAACATGGCATCATTAAAATCATATCTCTCAGTACTCAGTCTTAATGTTAATGGCTTAAATTCTCCCTTACAACGCCACAGGGTTGCAGATTGGATAAAAAGAAATGACCCGTCCATTTGCTGTCTACAAGAGACTCATTTCGAACCCAAAGATGCATTCAGACTGAGAGTAAGGGGATGGAGTACCATCTTTCACACAAATGGACCTCAAAAGAAAGCTGGGGTAGCAATTCTCATATCAGATAAACTGGATTTTAAACTACAGACTATAGTTAGAGACGGAGAAGGGCACTATATTATTCTTAAAGGAAGTATTCAACAAGGGGATATGACAATTATAAATATATATGCCCCCAACAGGGGAGCAGCAAGATACAGAAGCAACTCTTAACCAGAATAAAGTGACATATAAATAAAAATACATTAATAGTAGGGGACCTCAACACTCCACTATCAGAAATAGACAGGACACCCTGGCAAAAACTAAGCAAAGAATCAAAGGCTTTGAATGCCATACTCGACGAGTTGGACCTCATAGATATATAGAAAACACTACACCCCAGAACCAAAGAATACTCATTCTATTCTAATGCCCATGGAACATTCTCAAGAATAGACCATGTTCTGGGACACAAAACAGGCCTCAACTGATACCAAAAGATTGAAATTATCCCCTGCATATTCTCAGACCACAACGCTCTGAAATTGGAACTCAACCACAAGGAAAAATTTGGAAGAAACTCAAACACTTGGAGACTAAGAACCACCCTGCTCAGGAATGACTCGATAAACCAGGAAATCAAAAATCAAACAATTTATGGAGACCAATGAGAATGAAAATACAACAGTCTAAAACCTATGGGATACTGCAAAGGCAGTCCTAATGGGGAAATACATAGCCATCCAAGCCTCACTCAAAAGAATAGAAAAATCTAAAATGCAGTTTTTATATTCTCACCTCAAGAAGCTAGAACAGCAACAGAGGGACAGGCCTAATCCACGCACGAGGAAGCAGTTGAGCAAAATTAGAGCTGAAATCAATCAAGCAGAAACCAGAAGTACAGTAGAGCAGATCAACAGGACTAGAAGCTGGTTCTTGGAGAGAATCAATAAAATTGACAGACCACTGGCAACACTTATCCAAAAGAAAAGAGAAAGGACCCAGATTATTAAAATTATGAATGAAAAAGGAGAGGTCACGACGAACACCATTGAAATTGGAAGGATTATTAGAAATTTTTATCAACAGCTATATGCCAATAAACTAAGCAATCTGGAAGAGATGGAATCCTTCCTGGAAACCTATAAACTACCAAGATTGAAAGAGGAAGAAATTGATTTCTTAAACAGGCCAATTAATGATGAAGAAATTGAGTCAGTGATAAACAACCTTCCAAATAACAAAACTCCAGGCCCGGACGGTTTTCCTGGGGAATTCTACCAAACTTTCAAAGAAGAAATAATACCTATTCTCCTAAAGCTATTTCAAAAAATAGAAACAGAAGGAGAGCTACCAAACTCATTCTACGAGGCCAATATTACCTTGATCCGCAAACCAGGCAAAGACCCCCTCAAAAAGGAGAATTACAGACCGATTTCGCTAATGAATATGGACGCCAAAATCCTCAACAAGATACTTGCTAATAGAATCCAACAGTTCATTAAAAGGATTATCCATCACGATCAAGTGGGATTCATACCTGGGATGCAAGCGTTGTTCAATATTCGCAAATCCATTGGCATGATACATCATATCAACAAGAAAAGACTCAGGAACCATATGATCCTCTCAATCGATGCCGAAAAAGCATTTGACAAAATACAGCGTCCTTTCCTGATTAAAACCCTTCAGAGTGTAGGAATAGAGGGTACATTTCTCAATCTCATAAAAGCCATCTATGAAAAGCCTACTGCAAATATTATTCTCAATGGGGAAAAGCTGAAAACCTTCCCCTTAAGATCAGGAACTCTGCAAGGATGCCCACTCTCACCACTATTATTCAACACAGTACTAGAAGTCCTTGCAACAGCAATCAGACGACAAAAAGGGATCAAAGGTATTCAAATCGGCAAAGAAGAAGTCAAAATGTCTCTCTTCACAGATGACATATTACTCTATGTGGAAAACCCCAAAGAAGCTGCTCCCAAACCATTAGAAGTTATAGAGTAATTCAGAAACATGGCGGGATACAAAATCAATGCTCAGAAATCAGTTGCATTTCTGTACACGAATAGCGAGACCGAAGAAAGAGAAATTAGGGAATCCATCCCATTTACAATAGCACCAAAAACCATACGTTACCTTGGAATTAACCAGAGACGTAAAGGACCTATATTCTAGAAACTATAAATCACTCTTGAAAGACATTGAGGAAGACATAAAAAGATGGAAAGATATTCCATGCTCATGGATTGGAAGAATTAACATAGTTAAAATGTCCATGCTGCCCAGAGCAATCTACTCTTTCAATGCTATCCCGATCAAAATACCGAGGACATTTTTCAAAGAACTGGAACAAATAGTCCTTAAATTTGTATGGAACCAGAAAAGGCCCCGAATCTCCAAGGAACTGTTGAAAAGGAAAAACAAAGCGGGGGGCATCACAATGCCAGATTTCGAGCTGTACTACAAAGCTGTGATCACAAAGATAGCATGGTACTGGCACAAAAACAGACACATAGACCAACGGAACAGAATAGAGAGCCCAGAAATGGACCCTCAGCTCTTTGGGCAACTAATATTTGATAAAGCAGGAAAAAACATCCGGTGGGAAAAAGACAGTCTCTTCAATAAATGGTGCTGGGAAAATTGGACAGCTACATGCAAAAGAATGAAACTTGACCACTCTCTCACACCATACACAAAAATAAACTCCAAATGGATGAAAGACCTCGATGTGAGACAGGAATCCATCAAAATTCTAGAGGAGAACATAGGCAGCAACCTCTACGACATCGGCCAAAGCAACCTTTTTCATGATACATCCCCAAAGGCAAGAGAAACAAAGGATAAAATGAATTCACGGGACTTCATCAAGATTAAAAGTTTCTGCACAGCCAAGGAAACAGTCAGAAAAACTAAGAGGCAGCCCACGGAATGGGAGAATATATTTGCAAATGACACTACAGATAAAGGACTGGTATCCAAGATCTACAAAGAACTTCTCAAACTCAATACACGAGAAACAAATAAATCAAAAAATGGGCAGAAGATATGAACAGACACTTTTTCAATGAAGACATACAAATGGCTAACAGACACATGAAAAAATGTTCAAAATCATTAGCCATCAAGGAAATTCAAATCAAAACTTCACTGAGATACACCTTACGCCATTTAGAATGGCAAAAATAGACAAGGCAAGAAACAACAATTGTTGGAGAGGATGTGGAGAAAGGGGATCCCTCCTACATTGTTGGTGGGAATGCAAGTTGGTACAGCCACTCTGGAAAACAGTGTGGAGGTCCCTTAAAATGTTAAAAATTGAGCTTCCCTATGATCCAGCCATTGCACTACTGGGTGTTTACCCCAAAGATACAGACGTGGTGAAGAGAAGGGCCATATGCACCCCAATGTTCATAGCAGCAATGTCCACAATAGCTAAATCGTGGAAGGAGCCGAGATGCCCTTCAACAGATGACTGGATTAAGAAGTTGTGGTCCATATATACAATGGAATATTACTCAGCTATCAGAAAGAACGAGTTCTCAACATTTGCTACAACATGGATGGCACTGGAGGAGATAATGCTAAGTGAAATAAGTCAAGCAGAGAAAGACAACTATCATATGATTTCTCTCATCTATGGAACATAAAAACTAGGAAGATCGGTAGGAGAAGAAAGGGATAAAGAAAGGGGGGGTAATCAGAAGGGGGAATGAAACATGAGAGACTATGGACTACGAGAAAGAAACTGTGGGCCTCAGAGGGGAGGGGGGTGGGGGAATGGGATAGACCGGTGATGGGTAATAAGGAAGGCACGTATTGCATGGTGCACTGGGTGTTATACGCAACTAATGAATCATCGAGCCTTACATCGGAAACCGGGGATGTACTGTATGGTGACTAACATAATATAATAAAAAATCATTAAAAAAAATTCTCTGATGGGGCGCCTGGGTGGCATAGCGGTTGAGCGTCTGCCTTCGGCTCGGGGCGTGATCCCGGCGTTGTGGGATTGAGCCCCACGTCAGGCTCCTCCGCTGTGAGCCTGCTTCTTCCTCTCCCACTCCCCCTGCTTGTGTTCCCTCTCTCGCTGGCTGTCTCTGTCTCTGTTAAATAAATAAATAAAATCTTTAAAAAAAAATTCTCTGATAGCTTTTCAACATTTTTCAACAGTCATTTTAAAATTTTGAACAAATCTGCCTCTTGTTATTACTCTTGGAAGAGATGATCCTATAGGACTTTTCTTCCTTTGATATGAAGAATATTTCATAATATTATAAACTATTATCAAATCTAAAAATTAAATTTTTTATAAGTACATGTATACTTGTGTTTAAGATGGAAATAGGAAAGTATAGCCATCATTAGTTATGTAAATAACTCCTGTCTATACATATAGATGTATGGATATAAAGATATCTTTGGAAATAGGAAAGTATAGCCATCATTAGTTATGTAAATAACTCCTGTCTATACATATAGATGTATGGATATAAAGATATCTTACAATTTTTAAAATAAGGTATCATGGACTTGCTTTGTTATTTTTATGATTGTTGAATACATGCCTCACTGTATCCTCACAAGTCAGTTATTTATATGCGCACACTGAAACTGACTCACCCAAGATCACACAACTAGATTACTTACTAAACTGGGTTGCAATCAAGCAACATTTAGGCCATGTGATAGATCATTTTTTTGTATGTAAATTTACTCCTTAGGCATGATCTTTTGTTTTGTGATTAAATTTCCGAAGGGCATTTTTGACATTCACATTACCTTATTTCAAGTGGAAATTAATTTCCCCTTGACAAGTGTTGTGAGTTTCAAAATATCCCTGTGCACATGTTTGCTGAGAAGGTTATTTATATTACAAATGTTTGCGTCAAAGATATCTAAGCTTTTATTATGCACACATATCTTTATATACATAGTACTCATTATAAGTTTATGAGATTAGTGTTCTGTAGTGACTTTTGGAAACTAGTCTACCGCTTTATGATTATGCTGTGTGTTTCACATCCTATATAAATGTTATTTTGGCCTTTAATTTTTAACCTTGTAAGTTTCACTACCGTGTTATACAATTTCATCTGAATAACCACGCCAAAAAAAAAAAAATTAGAGCTCTTCAGCTCTAAATTCATGTGACTGAAAGTAGCTCTCCTCGTCTTTGTATTATGATCAGCACATTGAAACTCGAGGCAAAGTTGTTGATGGGCAGAGATCCTGAGGGCGGGAACTGCAGGCAGCTCCGTGGCTGGAGGAAAGCATCTGAATGCAGGCCCTGGCACTTCTGCAGAGCAAGTTTCTTCATTCCAAATCTGTGGAATAGACCAAAAACCCGAAGCATCTGGCAGGATATGTGGCAGCTGGAAAATCCCCTAACCACATATTTTAAAGCCCATAAGATGCTTGTGGTTTAACACGTATATGTCGTTATTCTAACATTCACTAAAATAAAATGCAATTACACATTACTGAATACTATTGATTTTCTCTTATATCAGGATAATTTCGGCTGTCTTAATTCCCTCAGATAATATCTTAGAACTCACTTGTGTGCTAAATGGTAACCCAGAGATTAATTTACATTTTTCTTTTTAGTGAAGATATAAATGAATTAAAACTTTAGAAAAAATAACCCAAGGCCCTCAAGAACTGATTATCCCCCTTGCTTTAACCTGAATTCTCCTTTTATTAAGAAAGATTCACGGGGGCGCCTGGGTAGCGCAGTCGTTAAAGCGTCTGCCTTCGGCTCAGGGCGTGATTCCGGCGTTCCGGGATCGAGTCCCACATCAGGCTCCTCGGCTGGGAGCCTGCTTCTTCCTCTCCCACTCCCCTTGCTGTGTTTCCTCTCTCACTGGCTGTCTCTCTGTCACATAAAATAAAATCTTTAAAAAAAAAAAAGAAAGATTCATTATTCAAGGAACATTTTATCTTCATTCATAAAATGGAGTCTTTCATTTCTGGGGACTCATGACAAATGAACAAATGAAGGGACAGATGAAGACTCATTAAGGGACTTGTTTGAATTTAAATGGGGAAAAGATTTCCAATAGGTAAATTAAATATGCAGATATATGTGCATATATGTATATGCATATACATATACTTGCCTGTGGTTTTCTTCAGTAAGTTAATTTATAGCTTTTTTTTTTTTTTTTTACTTTACTGAATAGGAAATGGGTGTTTATATGAATGGGGCTTAATCTTTGCAGCAGTTCCACGATGTCTCCATTGCTTTTCACTTAAGAAAACATATCCAGCCTTTGCCCGCCTAAATCAGGATATTTCCATCAGAAGAAGGAGGAGGAGGGGAAGAAGAAGGAGGAGAACCACCTCGCCAGGTCCAGTGTGATGCCTTGTTTTACATTAAGTGTTATAGAAATCTTTACAAATGTGTGCAGCTGTTTCCCTTCAGTCAATGATAGTATTTATTCAGAGACCTCCTGCAATTTCATGGCCGATGACTCCTGTTGCCATAAACCATTCAGAGGGAAAGGAAAATCCAATGAGTAATCACTGTGCACTGAAAATGTCATTGTAAAAGTAAGGTGGCAGAGACAAGGCCTCATGAGTTGAACTCTGAAGACCCAAACCAACTCTAATCAATCTGTTAGATTTTGTTACTCAAACTTGGGAGCATTTTTATGCCACTTGAGCCATTTAATATTATTTTAAATTGAATGCCTTTACTTTAACATGAAATACTAATTAACCATTGTTAACTCCATAAGATATTTTTTTTTATCCCCTTTCCCTTCCATTGGCTATATAACAGTGATTATAGTCAGTTCTGTAAAATGCCTTGTTTTCTTCATTTTTATGAGAAAATCTAAATTAATAAACTTGAAACTTTTCATTAAAAGAAGTTCTTAAAAATTTAGTATCTTAATGTTCAAAATAAGTAACTAAAGGGTAGCATAAGAAAATTTTTAAAAAAAGGGATAATCCTTGATATATAATGTGTGTGCATACATACATAAAGATGATAGATAGATAGATGATAGATAGTCATAACATTATTAAAGCAACATTTTCTACCCTGGGATATATTTTCAAAAGAAAATAGAAACATATGCACCTAATTTTATTTATATGGTAATTTTTCACTTTTTTATATTAGGTGAAAAGGTAATAGGGTTTTTTTTTTTTTTTGTAGTTTTTTCAAAAGAAATAGTTAAGGGGCACCTGGGTGGCTCAGTTGGTTAAGCATCTGCTTTAAGCTCAGGTCATGATCCTGGAGTCCCAGGATCGAGCCCTGCATCAGTCTCTCTGCTCATCAGGGAGTCTGCTTCACCCTCTCCCACTCCCGCTGCTCATGTTCTCTCTTTCTCTCTCTCTCACTCTCTCTCAAATAAATAAAATCTTTTAAAAAAATAAAAATAAAGTAAAAAAAATAGTTAAAACCCATGTTAAGAAATCCCCTTTCTTTTAATATGAAAGTGACTTTTTATTTTATTCTATTTTAATTCAATATAGTTAACATACAGTGTTATATTAGTTTCAGGTGTACAATATAGTGATTCAACAATTCCATACATTACTCAGTGCTCATTGTGATAAATGTACTCTTAATCCTTGTCACCTATTTCACCCATCCCCCCACCCAACTCCCTTCTGATAACCATCAGTTTGTTCCCTGTAGTTAAGAGTCTGTTTTTGGTTAGTTACTTTTTTCCTTTGTTTTGTTTCTTAAATTCCACATATGGGTGAAATCATATGGTATTTGTCTTTCTCTGTCTGACTTATTGCACTTAGCATTATACTCTCTAGATCCATTCATGTTGCAAATGGCAAGATTTCATTCTTTTCTATGGCTGAGTAATATTCCATTGTATATATATCCCACTTCTTTATCTATTCATCTAGTGTTGGACACTTTACGATATTTGGCTATTGTAAATAATGCTGCAATAAACATAGGGGTACATATATCTAGCTGAATTGATGGTTTTGTATTACTGCATCATATGGTAGTTCTATTTTTAATTTTTTGAGTAACCTCCCATGTCTTCTGCCCATTTTTAATTGGATTATTTGTTTTTTTGGTGTTGAGTTGTATCAGTTCTTTATATATTTTGGATACTAGCCCTTTGTTGATTATGTCATTTGTAAATATCTTCTCCCAGTCATTAGATTGTCTTTTAGTTTTGTTGGTCATTTCCTTTGCATTTCATTTTGATGTAGTTCCAATAGTTTATTTTTGCTTTTATTTCCCTTGCCTTAGGAGAAATATCTAGAAAATGTTGCTATGGCCAGCGTTAGAGAAATCACTGCTTGTGCTTTCTTCTAGAATTTTTATGTTTCAGGTTTCACATTTAGGTCTTTAACCCATTTTGAGTTTATTTTTGTGTACCAAGTAAAAAAGTGGTCCAGTTTCATTCTTTCGCATAGAGATTTCCCAACATCATTTGTTGAAGAGACTCTCTTTTACCCTTTGCATATTCTTGCCTCCTTTGTCAAAGATTAATTGACCATATAATTACAGGTTTATTTCTGGGCTCTCTATTCTGTTCCATTGATCTATGTGTTTATTTTTATGCTGATACCATACTGTTTTGACTACTACAATTTTGTAGTATAACTTGAAATCTGGGATTGTGATACTTCCTCTTTGTTTTTCTTTTTCATGATTGCTTTGGCTATTCAGGGTCTTTTGTGGTTCCATACAAATTTTAGGTTGGTTTGTTCTACTTCTGTAAAAAATGCTGTTGGTATTTTTATAGGGTTTGCATTTAATGTGTAGATTTCTTTGGGTAGTATGGACATTTAAACAATATTTGTCCTTCCAATTCATGAACATGGAATATCTTTCCATTTGTGTTGTCTTTGATATCTTTTATCAATGTTTTCTAGTTTTCAGAGTATAGACTTTCATCACTTTGGTTAAGTTTATTCCTAGATATATTTTTTAAAGATTTACTTATTTATTTGCCAGAGAGAGAGCAGAAACAAGGGGGAGGAGCAGAGGTAGAGGGAGAAGCAGGCTCCTCACTGAGCAAGAAGCCTGATGTGGGCCTCCATCCCAGGACCCTGGGATCATGACCTGAGCCAAAGACAGACGCTTAACTGACTGAGCCACCCAGGGGTCCCTAGTTCTAGATATTTTATTATTTTTGGTGCAATTGTAAATGGGATTATTTTCTCAATCTCTCTTTCTGCTGCTTTATTGTGTATAGAAATGTAATGGATTTTTGTATATTGATTTTTATATCCTGTGATCTTACTGAATTCCTTTATTAGTCCAATAGATTTTTGGTAGTCTTTTGGGTTTTCTGTATGTGGTATCATAAGACATTCCTTTCTTCTGAGAGGAACTGAAATAATCATCATACTTGTGTTTTCTATAGCTAAATCATTCCTTAGTTCTATTTTCTCTCACACAAAGCATTGGGTTATTTTCCTTAGAGAAGATAGGTTTTTTGTTTTGTCTTAGTTTCGTTATTAAGCAATTGAGAGAATCACTTGTATTCTCTGTATCTCAGTCATCAGATGGATCTTCTCAGAAGATGATTATTCCCCAAAGGTGGTGCATGGTTACAGAGATGTTAAGGAGTGAAGGGACCATACCTTCTATTTTTTTGTAACTCCCAGAATTTCCAGTTCAGATTCCTGTATCTAAAGAGAGTGCAATTTCAAAGCATCCCAATGATATTGTGCTAACTAGCTTTTTGTGCTGTTTTAACTTCAACTAGTGCTTATTAGGTCTGTAGGAAGCTCTATTTTTAAAAACGACCTTTTGCCATTCCAGTATGAACTTCCCCAGATGGAGTTCTTCATCCCCTCTCAAAAATAATCATACTTACTTCTCTATTGTTGTTGATAGTTCCATTTGTCTCTCCTTCTCTGCAACATCATTTCATTTATTTATCGATAACCTAATATTTCAGGTCCAGTTTGCAGTTTTGAAAACACAAAGATGAATGGGCCATATTCTCTGGCTTTAAAGAATTCATGGAATAGTCAGAACCAAAACACATGGTCAAAATCCAATACTGTAAGGATGATGGCATGTGTAGATCAAGGGGTATGATGGGAACAAGGATGCAGAATACAAACTAAGATTTGAATAATCAGGAATTGCTAAGTAAAATCACCAGTTGTGTTTTAAAGAATGAAGAGTAATTATTCAAGTAAGGCAGAAGGAGGAGATAGGGCATTCTAAACTAAGGATAAAGCTTTTCTTTCTCTTTTTTTTAATGAACATGAAGTACAGAGCTTGTATCGAGTATAAAAAATTGCACATATAACTAGTGTATCAAATCCATCCTCCTTGGAATGAAAGTATACATGACCCTGATCCTCCTCTTATTATTCTTTATATTCATTTGATGAGGCTGATCATTTCTCTTTTCTCCAGCTGAAACTCAGATGGAGTTTCCCTCATGATTTTTCCAGTCAGTTCCTTCAGTCAATTATTAAAATGCCCAGTCCCATAAAATAGTCAAGATTCCTAGTTGATTTAAAGTTAAAATTTCCCTTTCCCATCTTTTTCTTCCAGTTGAAGAAGGGGATGTGGAAGTATCTTCTCTTTTGCACATAATATAGGAAGATTGGAGTTAATTCAAAGGATATGTAGAGTCATTGAAAATACCTGATCATAACCGTAGTATAGTTATATTTCAGTTTGTAACTATGCTTTGTTTAGAGAATGGATTTAAAGAAATAAGACCAGAGGCAGAAGAGAACAAAGGAGATTTTCCCCCCAATTACCCATGATAGATCTAGTAGTGATGCAGAAGAAAGAAAAGGGAAACTAAGAAAGTAAAATCTGTGTTCACTGGGTGATTGTTTAGATGTGAGTGGAGAAGAAAAATGTGAGTTCAAAGGTAAATCTCAGTTTCCATATTGGATGGGATGGGTGGAATCTGTTGTTTCTGTGGAGGTATACAGAAGGTGGAGTTTTAGACAAGATATTAAGCTCAGTTTTAAATGTGTTGACTTCAAGGTGCATATGAGACAAAGTGAAGATGGCCATTGGACCCTTGTATCTATTACAGAAGTCTCAAGTAGAGAATGATTATGGTTGAAAACTTTACTATAGATAGTTATAAATGTAGATATAAGTACATGGAGTATACATATACATAAGATCTATGTATCTATACTTTTTTCTAGAATTTCCATTTGGTTCTTCAACGAACATTTCAGTTTATCTGCTAAGATTTATGTGTTTAATCATTATGTGTGTATTTTAATTTACATACTGAGCCTAGTTATTATAAATGCTTTTAAAATCTTGTCTGCTAATTACATATGGATCATCTCAGAAACCCCAGTGATTGCTTGTTATTGCTGAAATAGTTTGAGAAATTACTCATATGATAGAATTTATCATTTAAAGTCTATAATTTAGTGGTTTTTAGTATATTTATAGAGTTGTTCATTGATTGCCTTTTATTCTGAGTATTAGTTACATTTTAAGGTTTCTTTGTATAGCTAATAATATGGGATTATATCCAACATTGTGAATGATGCCTTACAGAGACACTGGATTCTGATATATTCTTTTTTTTTTTAAAGATTTTATTTATTTATGTGACAGAGAGACAGCCAGCGAGAGAGGGAACACAGCAGGGGGAGTGGGAGAGGAAGAAGCAGGCTCATAGCGGAGGAGCCCGATGTGGGACTCAATCCCTGTACACCGGGATCACGCCCTGAGCCGAAGGCAGATGCTTTAACGACTGCGCTACCCAGGCGCCCCGGATTCTGATATATTCTATATCTGTATGTATAGACATACACACACACACACACACACACACACACACACACACACACACACACATATGGCTAAAGTGATAGTTAAATCCACAGAATGGGAAAAACAAGTAGTCAAGGGAAGAAGACACACGTGGGCAATGCCAATGTGTCTAATGAGTGGTCTACACAAAGAAGACAGAATTACAAATATCATATACGTTTGCTAAAACTTATTGTAAGTGCATTCATCCTTCCGGAAATTAAAAGAAAATGCAATATAAATAAATTAAAAACAAAAAACAAAAAAAACTTCCTTTTAAAAAATGTCCATGACTGCCTGATAAATCTGGATTACTCCTTTTTTTGGTGGGGGGGGCAGTGAAGGGAGTGTTGGTAACTATGTTGTGATCAACATCTTTTCATTCTCTGCTCCCTGCTTAGCCATTTGGGATGCAGGGTTTCTGCCAGAGTTATAATGCAGGTGTTCTCTAGCACATTATCATTCCATGATTATGTATACAGACCTTAGATTTACGTCTGTTTCTGGAACTCTCTGTCATTAGGAATATAAGTTTATCACTTTGACCTTTATCTGTGATGGAGTTTTGTTGAAATCCCCACCATAAATCATACTGGTGTTAACTATTTGTTTTAAAGTCTTTAGAGCCATTATTTTATAAATGGAAATTGAAAGCATCTTTATCTCAATTAAATGAGGTACACATTTTTGTATATGAGAAGAGATATTTAAAGTCACCTAACAGAAATCTTTGAGTAAGATTGGGATAAGTCAACTACTTTTCTGGTTGAGTAAGTATTGTCAGCTTTATTGTTACTACTAAGAATTTTATCAGCTTAGAACTTGAATTTTGATTTTAACCATGTTTTCAGAAGAAATTTATATCTTTTCTCCTATAATTTTTTGAATGAATTATTGTAAAATGAAGTATTTACTGATTGAGCTATAATAATGGCATCTACTATTTATATAGCACTTACGATAATTTTGTTCAAGTATTTAAGGAATAAAATACCAAATTTAACAATAAATACAGAAATATTGAAGTTCACTTGTTTCCATATCAGGTATAGAAGATCTGGGATGGATGGATAGATAGATAGATGATAGATAGATAGGCAGATAGGCATAAATGAAACAATGAGAGAACCAGTCTATTTCTCAAACTGGTAAGTAGTATTTCCAGACCACAGTGTTATAACTGACTGAAAACTGGTACTAAGGAGAAGACTAAGACCTTATTATTGTATTTTTTCCAACTGTATTGAGATATAATTGACATATAACATTGTATAAGGTTAAGATGTACAAGGTGATTATTTGAACACATATTTTGTGAAATGACTACTATAATAAAGTTAGTTAACACCTCCATTATCTCACATAATTACCATTTTGTTTTTGTGGTGAGAACACTTAAGATCTACTCTCTTAGCAACTTTGAAGTGTATAACACAGTATTGCTAACTGTAATCATCATTAGATGCCCAGAATTTATTAATCTTATGACTAGAAGTCTGTACTCCTTGACCAACTCTTCCCATTTCCCATCCTGTGGCAACCACCATTCTATTCTCTGATTCTGAATTTGGCTTTTTCAGATTACACATATGAGTATTTGTTTTTCCCTGTCTGATTTATTTTACTTAGCATAATGTCCTCAAAGTCCATATAGGTTGTCATACATGGCCAGATTTCTTTCCTTTTTATGTTTGCATAATATTCCACATTGATCTATTTATATGGAATATATATATATTCCATATATATGTATATATATATATTCCATATATATGTATATTTGCTATGTTTGCATAATATTCCACATTGATCAATTTATATGGAATATATATATATTCCATATATATGTATATTTGCTATTTTTCTATCCATTCATCTATTTATATGGAATATATATGGAATATATAAATATATGTATGTATATTTGCTATTTTTCTATCCATTCATCTCTCATTGCTCTAGGCTGTTTCTATATCTTGGTTATTGTAAATAAGGATGCTATGAACACAGGAGTGCAAATATCTCTTTAAGATAGAGATTTCATGGGGCGCCTGGGTGGCACAGCGGTTAAGCGTCTGCCTTCGGCTCAGGGCATGATCCTGGCGTTATGAGATCGAGCCCCACATCAGGCTCCTCTGCTATGAGCCTGCTTCTTCCTCTCCCACTCCCCCTGCTTGTGTTCCCTCTCTCGCTGGCTGTCTCTATCTCTGTCAAATAAATAAATAAAATCTTAAAAAAAAAAAAGATAGAGATTTCATTTCCTTTGGCTGCATGCCAGAAGTGGAATTGCTGGATCATATGGTAGTTCTATTTCTAGTTTTTTGAGGAAACTCTAAACTGTTTCCCATAGTGTTTGAACCGATTTACATTCCTGCCAACAGTGTATGGGGGGGCTTCCCTTTCCTCCACATCCTCACCAACACTTGTTACCTCTTTTCTTTTTGATGACAGCCATTCTAACAGATGTGAAGTAATATCTCATTGTGGTTTTGATTTGCATTTCCCTGATGATTAGTGATTTTTTTCCACGTAACTCTTGGCCATTTCCTCAATTATATGTTAACCCAATAGAAAGACAAAGCTAATGTATGAAATGAAAGGCAATTTCTGTTAAACTCTGTGGAAACAACTATAAGAACAACAGAAGACTAGACTTCATTTTTACTGAAAATCTAATTGCTGAGAGCTTTCACATGCATTCTCTTATCTAATCTTCACAAGAATGCTCTGTGGCGACATTATTAAGGCCATTTTGTAGGTGAGAAACTAAGAAACCTGTGCTAATTCACAAACATGACTCAAATCCAGATTTATCTCATTCAAAAGCCTGTGATCTTTCCATTATTCCAGGGAAGTAGTGGTGAAGGACGTAGACTATAGTTTCTTTGCTTTGTTTTTCACATGAAAGTAGATTCTGCATGCTAATTCTGTTTTGTATCAGTGGAGCTCCTTTAGGTGGCATTATTTTACATTTGTAAAGGTTAAAGTAATCCGGTTTTTCGGGGGGGGGGGGGGAAGGAAACTTTTCTCTTTCCAAGGATGGGTGATAACACTCTCAATTTAACCCAGAAGTAGTAGACCAGGAAGGTTTTACATAACACAACTTCCCAGCTTTGCCAACCATGGATATCTTTAGGAAAGTTAAGTCAAGATTTAGACCTCAAATATATAATCCCACTATGAAGTTTCAGACTTCTAATATGAGGTTTCAGAATTTCTAATACATGTTCAAGCAAATGCAGATATCTCTATTTTTTCCTTGCAGAAAACAAAATTGTGATGGTCATAAAAACAGACTGCGTTATGCACTTTTTATACCACTCATAGAATCTAATAATATGCTAAGAGAGTAAAAGTTATGGTAGTTGCTAAATAAGTCTGGAGGCAAGAGCCTCACCACTATCTAACCAAATAAGTATTTTACATTAAAGATCTTCAAGCCAGGCAGGAACTGTAGACAATCATGAAATGCTATTGGTGAGAAACGTAGGCCTGTCTCATATGTCTAAACTTGGAGTTATCTTTCTCACCCAAATATATGTAGTTATTTTCCATATTTTTCTTTTCAAACTATTGTTACCATCAAAACATACTGAATATATACAGAGCTTGGTAGCCTCGCCAGAAGTGCTGCAAACGATGAAGAGTTCAAGGTTTCAAGAGGTGGTTTTTACCATTGAAAGGTGTTAATAATTTTTAGAGCAAACTAGGCCTGAAGACATCTCAGATCACACTACGTGGTAACTTCAGTATCCCCTAAAAATAGTGACGGAGCCAATCTCAGGGGACATTCAAGATTTGCCTCATTTGTAAATACTATCTGGACTATGTGTTTAGAGTGAATAAGAGATTGATGTTTACAGACTTCTGTTAGATGCCTCTCCAACTAGATTATACTGCTTATTATCATCACCCTTAAGATGTTTTTAAGTCAACTTTTAGAGAAAAACTGATCCATTTGTTCAACACATATATATTTTTTAAATTTTTATTGAAATTCCAGTTAACATACGGTGTAATATTAGTTTCAGGTGTACAATTTAGTGAGTCAACACTTACATACAACACCTGGTGCTTATCCCCAGTGCATGTCTTAATCCCCATCACCTGTGTAATGCATTCCTGCACCCTCAACACATATTTTTGAGCACTATGAAATAAACCTTAATCTCAGTGCAAGAGATACCACAGAGAACAAGATACACAAAGTTCACAGTCTCATAGGGTTTATGTTCTCATGTAATACCCATGTCTGCATCGTGTCTTCACTGAAAGTCAGTATTTATTTTTATTGACTGGTATTATAAATATCTTTAACAAAATATATCAAGTGAATTATAATGAAAGAAAATTAACTTTCGTCACCTCATTGGTATATGATATTGATCAATGAATAAGTGAATTAATTATTTTCATCAAATATGACTGTTATTAACATAGTTCTACTTTCATTTTAGGTTTGAAGTACGAGTCAAAATTTACATCCATGCTGGATTTTACTAAAACTATAATCTCATTTGTGGCAATTAGTTTCATGTAACATCCAGGTTCTACTAAAGGACATTCTGGAAGGTATTCTAACAAAGAGTGGAGCATTACTTGTTTTCATCTGACCGCTAATAATCAAATTCCAGCCAGTCTACAAACTTTGGTCAAAAGTAAGTGTCACTTAATTGTCTAATAAATTATTTTCTATGGTGTTTCTTCCCCTTATAGTTGTTTTTTTTTTCCTCACTATGAACTTTTCCCGCTTTTCAGTTTTTCCTTATCTTAGTAGTCAAGTTAGTGTTATAGGAAGGGTGTATTTCTTAACTGCAACCCAAAAGACTAAAAATAAGACTGACAGTGGAATTCTTAATAGAAATTTTTTTTTAAAAAATGGCAATTATCATTTTAAACAAAATAATTTAAAATATATAATTCTATGCCCACTGAGAATATCCTTCAAAGTAAAGGTGAAATAAGGACATGTCCACAAAATTATAGTGAAGAGAATTCACTAGTAGTAGATAGATACTAAAAGGAAGTCTTCAAGAAGAAGGAAAATACTCCTAGAAATAAATACAGAAAAGAGTAAAAGTGCTAAAAAAACTAAAGAATGGAAAAACATGTTATTTCAGCAGTATCCAAAAGAAGTCTTATGTAGTTATGCCAATGTCAAATAGGGAATATTTTAAGGCAAGAAGTATCACTAGAAATAAAGAGAGAGCAAAAAAATAAATAGAAGAAAAACACTTCATAATGAAAAAGGTCAATCTGCCAAGAAGATTTAATAATTCTAAAATTGTGTGCATCCAACAATATAAGTTCCAAATATATACAGAACAAAGTGGCAAAAGTAAAAGGTGGAGTGCAAAAATCCACAATGAAGAAGATTTTAACACACATTTCTCATAACTAAGTCCAAGCAGGAAAAAAATTCAATAAGCACATAGAAGATCTATAGAAGTTATTAAGATATTTACCTAATTGATATATATGAAGTGCTGCAGAACAAAATAGATGAATGCACAGATTCTCTTGACATTCACATGAACATTTATCAAAGAGTATTGTAAAAAAATTTTATATAGACTGGAGTAAAAAGAAAATCTCAACAAATGTTAAAGTACTAGATAATTCAGAAAGTCCTTTGATCACAATGTAGTTAAACTGGAATTCAGTCATAAAAGATGACTAGAATATGCCTTATATTTGAAAATAAAGCTATATATTACTAAATAATCCACAGATCAAGCGTTATACAGTAAAGCTATATATTACTAAATAATCCACAGACAATATTTTGAACTGAATTACAATTTTTTAAAAATCTAATATTGCCTGCAGAGGCAGGCAAAATTGTTTAGACAGAAGGTATTACATTAAATGTATATATACAAAAAAAGAAAGGCTAAAAATGATTATTCTAAAGGAGCTAGATAATAACAATTCTAAGAAAATGGAAGAAAAACATAAAGAGCAGAAATTAAAATTTAAAATCTATGGAACACTAAATAGTCAATAAAAGTATTAAACAGCCAAAAGTTGATTTCTCTATAAATTATAGACTAATAGATTTGATACACTCCTAATAAGATCTACTAAGAGGGGCATCTGTGTAGCTCGGTCAGTTAAGCGTCCTACTCTTAATCTGGGCTCAGGTCATGACCTGAAGCTTGTGAGATCAAGCTCTGTGACAGGTCTGTGCTCAGCATGGAGTCCGCTTGAGATTCTCGGTCTCCCTCTTCCTATGCCCCTCCCCCACCCTTAAAACTATAATCTGTGTGACTATACAGATAAAGGAAGAAATGTTTTCTCTAAACAAAACTTCGTTCAAGCTAAAAGACATCACAGACCAGCTACAAAAAAAAAAACAAAAAACAAAAACAAAAAAAACCCAAAAACCATGGGGCGCCTGGGTAGCGCAGTCGTTAAAGCGTCTGCCTTCGGCTCAGGGCGTGATCCTGGCGATCCGGGATCGAGTCCCACATCAGGCTCTTCCGCTATGAGCCTGCTTCTTCCTCTCCCACTCCCCCTGCTGTGTTCCCTCTCTCGCTGGCTGTCTCTCTGTCACATGAATAAATAAAATCTTTAAAAAAAAAAAAACCCAAAAACCAAAAAAACCCGAAAATAGTTTAAATTATGTTCTGTTTCAAGAAAACAAAGTAAGAGATTCATCTAGCATTCAGCAGTTAGAGATTAGGAATATAATAATAAAATTATTTATGGAAATCTGTATCAAAAACTGATTTTCAACCTTTCCAATTTCATGGCGGTCTCATAAATAGCTACCGTATTTTCATCCTTGCAGATGCGAGAATGCTCGATGCCTATCAAAAAGGAATGATGAGGCAGAACAGACAGATGAATTAGGGAAGACTTTTGAAAAAACAAATCAATACGAAAGACTTTCTTTAATAATAGAGTGTAAACCCAACCAGGAAGGCAGTTGTGCCAGAGCCACCTTGGAATTCCCCCAGGAAAGACAAGGCAAGAAGGAGTCAACACTTTAGCCTCAGCTGGTTCGAATTACTCTGGTGCGTCTGGGGCCACAGAGGTGGTCTCTAGTTGCCTGAAACCCATTCAGGGCAGAGAAAGCACCGGACTCTGCATCTTCAGCTCCGCACTTGCACCTGCATCAGGGAGCAGCTGTGGCTCCGCCTCCTTCCGGTCGGAGCGTAAATAGCCGGTTGCTGAAGCTGCTTCACAGGGCGCACCCGTCTCGTTCGTCCCACTTCCTGTCCTGCTGTGGATGTTTCGTAGCACGTCACAGAGACAAGGGTGAGTGCGTTGTAATAAGGGATTTGGAGAGAGGGGGACCACGTTCGTTCATGAGCTTTTGTGAACGTATATTGCTATAATGATGCTATTTTATTACTGGGTACTGCTGTGTCTCTTCCAGTGCCTCCTGTAGGCATTAAGCTTTGTCAGAGGGGCTTAGGCATAGGAAAGGGCGTCATGTCCACGGGGTTCGGTACTCTCCACGGTTTCCGGCACCGCTGCGGTCCTGGCACGTGTGCTCCCCAGCAAGGGGACACGACCGTACGGGCGTGGGAGGGAGAGCTGGGTAAGACATAGTTGGGGCACGGACAGTGCACTGCTTGGTGTGTACGTGAAAACGTGCTTGTGGGAAGGTTGTCATTATCTTCAGATATCCTCTAGTTCCGGGAAGGGCAGTCTCTTCCCGGGTCTGAAGGCTCCCAAGAGAGGTCAGAACGTCATAATATACAGAAAATAACCAAGAACAATTAATACACATACCGAGTGTTGACAAGGGTGTGGAGGAACTGGAATTCTCATACATTTGGGAAGACAGTTTGGTAGTTGCTTTACAATGTAAACATTTACCCGCTTTGTGACCCAGTGATTCCACAGTTAGGGGTCTCTCTACCCAAGGGAAGTGAAAGTGTAACTCCATACAGATATTTGTACACTCGGATGATGTATATAGCTGGTGTATTTCAGATAGCCAGGATTTTGTAAACCATCTAAATGTATGTCAGCAGGTGAGTGAATGAACTGATGGTGGTAAAGTCATGTAATGGAATACTGTTTGTTAACACAAAGGAGCAACAAGTGAATGTGCACGTGAATGAACAACACCATGAATGAGTCTCAGAATAATTACGCTGAAAGAATCCAGTGCATGCCATATGTCTATATTTCATATAATTCTAGAATTCTTATAAATTTATGTAAAATATATGTAAAATTGTAGAAAATGCAATCTAGGATGACAGAAAAATGTTCAGTGGTTTCATGGGGATGGGGTGAGTGTTAGGGAAATGTCAATGGCAAGGGGATCATGTAACTCTTTGAGGTGATGCATTTGTTTGCTATTTTTGTTGTCAGTTTCCTGATTGCAAATTTTATTAGTTTCCTAGGGCAACTATAATAAATTACCACAAACTGGTTGGCTTGAAGTAACAGAATTTTATGACGTCAGTTCTGGAGACTAGGAGTTCAAACGCAATGTGTTCCAGGGTCATGCTTCCTCTGAGGTCTCTACGGGAGGATCCTTCCTTGCTTCTTCCAGTCTGTAATAGTCCTGGGTGTTTCTGGCTTTGGGGCAACATCCCTGCAGTCTCTGCCTCCATCTTCATATGGCCATCTTCCCTGCATCTGTGTCTTTTTCCAAAGTTCCCACTTCTTAAAGGAAGGGGAAAATGAAGGGGGGGGGGCATCAGAGGGGAGACGAACCATGAGAGACTATGAATTCCGGGAAACAATCTGAGGGTTTCAGAAGGGAGGGGGGTGGGGGATGGGTTAGCCCGGTGATGGGTATTAAGGAGGGCAGGTATTGCATGGAGCACCGGGTGTTATACACAATGAATCATGGAACAGTACATCAAAAACTAATGGTGTACTGTATGGTGACTAACATAAAAAAAAAAAAACACTAGTCATATTGGAATTCCAATACGACCTCATATTAACTAATTACATCTGCAGTTACCCTATTTCCAAATAAGGTCACATCCTGAAGAAACAAATATTTCAACATATCTTTTTAGAATTTGACCAATATATGTTTATTTACATACTCAGAACTTATCAAATTGTATCCTTCAACATGTGTGGTTAATTGTATGTCAATTAAACCTCAATAATCTGTTCAAAGTTGCTGAAAAGAGAGTCCTATAAGCAATACACTACAGTAGGCCAAATTCTAGATCAGAATTTTTACAAAAAAAAAAAAACAAAACAGCATAATAAGAATAGGCTGTGTATCATATGAAGAAAATTGAAAGAAACATTCAAGACACCGGAGTCATCCCATTAGAAGTTCCCTCAGGAGAGAAGAGAATGCTGTCAGGAAGATGAAGCATCATGATTTTATCCACAGGGTGTCCATTACATGGGTGAAGTGTGGCAGGCTTACTGCTTAGAAGACATTCAGTTAAAAAGGGTCATAGGCAACACCAAGTTTTGAAAGTACAAAATAATAGCTACGTTTTCAAAGTTTAAAGGGTCCTTTAAATTTACAGAAATGTGTTTCAAATACCCACCCAGAGGAAGGAAATAGTAGCGTTGGCATATTTAAGTATCTTTACAAATTAACATATTCAAATGTTAATTAAAATTCAAATAAATTTAATAAGAAAATGTATATTTTAAAATAAGAGACTTAAGCACGGTGGCCATTGAAATAATTTTCATATAAATTTCTGAATACATTTTAGAAATTGGCAGAGTGAAATTTAAAATAGCTTTTATTTGATTCAAAAATTGTATTTCTTTTAGTAGGGTACATTCGAAGACTAAAATATATTGTTGAATATGACTTAATTAGACAGTACCTGCAGTGATTTAGTACAATTTTTTTCTTACACTGGACATAGAAAAATAAGAAAAATCAAATATAATTATGTTTTCTGGTATACAAACCTATTCAAAACTGCATCTAGATTCATTTTCTAGAAACACTTGAAATAGGGGAAAGATTTCTTCTGAAAATTGCTGAATTTTTAAAATCATTATTAGCATTTCTGCCCATTAATAATTACCAAACCCTTTTTTTCCCTTCAAGACCTCCTCTGTTCTAATTTTATGATGTTACTCCTAAAATCTTTGTGTATCTACTAACCTAGTTCTTGGGCTGATAGTGAATTTATTTTCTAATTACAGGTGGCCTGGTTTAGGTCAGACAGTGATGGGTCTCCACCTATATTTTGAGTCAGGAATGAAGTCTTATCATCCTGGTGTGCTAGCATGGAGTACAGTGAGCTATCCAAAGATACACTTTTTTTCCTAAATGAATTGAAGCCAAGGGGATGAGTGTCTAGCTCTCATTTGGTTGGAGGTCTAGTGTGGAACCATGCTGAGCTGATCACTGAATGAGTCTTTGTGGAACATCCTTCCATGTGCCACTTTCACTGGACAAAAATCCCTTGGGGGTTACATGAGAATAAATGGAAAAAAGTATTTTACCTTTATTAGTCTTATGAGACTAAATTTTCGATTCAGCATTATTTTCTTTTCCTAGATCTTCTAAACTTTAGTGATCATGAAAGTCAATTTGTTCCACTTCTCATTCATTTACCAATGGAAAACAATCCTTAGGGGCCCTTTTAAGATTACATTAAATGTAGTTATCTGGTTTCAAGTGAGTAAGACCCTAATTACTTTTGAAAGAAGGTGCCTGAATGATATACCTTCAACCTACATCCAATTTGTTTTACTCAGACAACCATCAAGGAAAACATTCAGTGACAGAAATACAATGTGTAGTCTAATTTGGTATGGAATGAATATTTTCTGCAAGGCTAATTGCAACCTCCTGGAAAAAAAGACTAATCTCTTGTCACTGACACAGTAGG
Source organism: Ursus americanus (assembly GCF_024610735.1). NCBI lineage: Eukaryota > Metazoa > Chordata > Mammalia > Carnivora > Ursidae > Ursus > Ursus americanus. Next base: position 35,676,061 of record NC_142155.1, on the reverse strand, counting down.
TCAATAACTATATTTACATTCCCCATTGGCACCTGCTATGTTTTCTGGTAATCAACTCACCAGTAGATAGGACATACTTACCATGCAAAATGTGGTTTTAAATGTACTATTACATTTTATTTTTTTATTAAAACATTTTTAATTTAAATTCAATTAATTAACATGTAATGTATTATTTGTTTCAGGGATACAGTCTGTGATTCATCAGTCTTACATAATACCCAGTGCTCATTACAACACATACCCTCCCCAGTGTCCATCACCCATGTACTATTACCTTTTATTTATATCTATTTTTCAAAGCAAGCACATAAGCTAAACTATTTATTTTCATTCATTAATTAAATTTAGGTACAGAGAACTCATGAATTCATCTAAACAAAACATAAATTACAACTAGCGCTAAGACTAAGCAAGTTTTATTGCAGCAAATACTGCTATAAAATCTGCAGTTTAGTGTGAAACTGTGATTAATGCCCATGTTTGCCAGGCAATACCTAGGGAAGTTGTTTGGTGGGGTTGTTTGTTTGTTTTTATTGACATTGGATTTCTAGTCCTTGTCTATGAGAAATTGAAAGATTTTTATATTTCTTTTATTTTTGCTTGTTTATATTCTTTTTACTTTTTCTGGTTTAGTCTCACAGACTGATTTGGTCTTACAGCCAGCAATCATGTGTGAATGTACGTCTGCATGATAGCAAAGGAGTGACTTTTCCTTCGAGTATTAACCTTAATGTGTCTTATTTTAGTTTTCGTTTTCCCTTGGGCAATGTTCTGAGTGCATACTTGACGTCTACAAATTCTCTTGCAAAACTACATGTGGCTCCTTTCAAATTGAGTCTTCCCCTCCCCACCCTCCCAAAGATAATTTCAAAAATTTGATCAGAAGTCATAAACTGGCAGCCTATAAGCCAAATTCATTCAGCAGATGTATTTCTATTGCAATGACTGTTGTGAGTTGTATTGTTTTGTTTTTACCTCTGTAGTATTTTTTAATTGAATAACTTTTAAAAATCGGGAAATTTCATGTAACCTGGCTTTTGAAAATTGTGGGATTTGCCAACATGGCGTTCACTTTCTACAGGGAAGAAATCTTCTGGAGTCGAGTCCTTTTAGCCATGGCAAGTACACATCAGTTTACCATAGATTTCAACAATTATGATTTTTCTTATCTTGGCTCGTTTCATTCATGTATTACTTGCTTGGTCCAAGTAGCCATTTGAGAGTGTAATATGTGATTAATATGCATTCAAAGAGCATATATATTGGAGTACCATGCTTGTGCTTATGGCTACAGTTTGGCTTAGTTTCCACTAAATGACGTAGCTGCTTGACAGACAAAAGCAGTGCTCTGAGAAAGCGTCCTTTATATGGTCATAGTTTACTAAAATTCAAAGTGTTTTACCTATATAAAAATAGCTGTTTATTAAATATAAAGGCAAATATGGACAAAACATATATACATTTCCATTACAAGACAAAATGATGTTAAAGCAAAATGTGAGGGGCGCCTAACCCCGCAGTTGGTTAAGCATCTGACTGGCTCCGGGCACAATCTCTGAGTCCTGGGATCGAGCCCCCACATCAGGCTGCATGCTCGGTGGGGAGTCTGCTTCTCCCCCTCTCCCATTGCCCCTCCTGCTCACTCTCTCTCTGTCTCTCAAATAGTCTTTTAAAAATAAAAGAAAGCAAGATGTGAAAATAAAAAGATATAAGTCTAGTTTTAACTTGCCCACTATGAGTGAAGTTTGTTTTTTCTTACTGGTTTATGAAGACAGATTTACTTTCAAGTACACCTTGGCTATATACAGCCCCGGGGCAAGTCTTGTCTCTCTCTCCTATGCAGTAGTTCTTCTGCTGTTAGCCAAGTGCCAGAACCCACCCACAGAGAGCACAGCAGTACCGGTTTTACCTCTGAATCTCAGAACTGAGACCAAGTCCTCACTGAATCTGTAGGGACTGAGCTGTGTCTCATTCTTCTCCTGTCGTCTGACTCAGAAGCTGCCCTTCAGGGTGGTAGCTGAGCCCACTAAGGTTGGCATGTCATACCAAGTCCGCCATCTTCTTGCTGTCTCTCTCTCCAGCTTCTCTTTGTGCCTTATCCCAGTGCTCCGCTCTCTTTACCCTGAATGCTCACATGAAATCTAAACCCTTCCAACCCTACATCTTCCATTGTTACATTTCTAAGTAGCAAAGCATCAAAACACAGCTGTTTCTTGAGAAGTTTTTAATGATACTCTCCTGTATGCTTTAAACAGGATTAAACAGTGTTAAACAATTTTTTAAAATTCGGTGTAATTTTTTTTTTTTAAGCATTTCCTACTTCATCTTTCCCATAGTGCTAAGGGATGTAGGGACACAGCTGCAATCTTCATTTGCTCCAGCTCTACCTTTGTTGTTATTGTTGGGTTTCCCCAGATGCCTCCTCCTGTCTACAGTGGCTCTCCCTACTACTTTTCATAATGAGTTTGGTTTTAGTATGCTCTGTAGGTGTCACCGATGTCCTAAGTGGCCTTGAGAAGAACTCCATGAAAGGAGAGGATGTCTGAAGTGGAGGAGAAAGGGACGCCATTGAAGTTAATCACACGTGATGGCAATTCAACCTTCCTGTAATTAGTATTAGTTGCTAGAATGAAGCTGAGAGTAGAGAGGAAGACAGTGATCCTTTCGTAAAATCACAATATAGGTAAAAATACAACTTTATTTCTATCAGGACAAGGTGTACTAGAAACATCACATAATCCCTGATACTTCGTGTAGCTGATGAAGTGAAATATGCCTGATTTCCAATCACCACTTCAGCACATGTTTTCAATATGTGTTTTCATCTAGAACTTTTATTTCTTGAAATCGAGATGTCAGGGAGTGGCCAAGCAGGATGATTAGCTCAGATCATTTAAGGAGTAGACCTTGGGCAACCTTGTTAACATTTTGAAGATAATTTTTTTTAAATATAGCTTTATAATAATGTGGATTGAAATAATAGAAGCACTTCATTTTAAAAATCGAACATATCTGTACTTTAATGATTTTTCTTCAGTATTGCAAATTAAATTTTTATTTGTAGAATTTAGTAAAAGCAGAGTGGGGCATAGTACTTAAGCCTACAGTCTTATTCAAATTAAAATACCCAGATCTTTTAATTGATTATATCACTTAGGGTGTGATCTAATTAGTAATGTTGCTGTGCCTGGTTTTCTGATTTGAGAGATGGAAATGATAATAGTCATATATTAATACTAACTTAATGAAAAAAGAGGCCTTGCAGATGGGAAATACTCCTATCCATTTGACTAATGCCCTGATTTAGTTAATTCTAGGTCCTTCTTGCAATTAACAGATATTTACCAGCACGTAGGTGTTCTGGTGCCTGCTATGGAATGTGTACTGGGTAGACCTCCCATCTCTCCTCATGTGACTGCCTGGTAGGTGGCAGGGTAGAGGAGCCCCTTATTACTGGGCTGCAAAGAGGAGTTCATGGGGAATTTGGCGTTGACAAAGCAGTTACTAAGAATTTCTTATCTTCCAATCCCATGTCAGTTCCCACGGTTTATTGTCTCCGGTCAATATTATTTGCTGTGGATTAGGTACACGTGGCTTTTATTATTTTGCTAGTAATGTGGACATTTTCCTTCTTTACACATTGGCAAATGTACATCATGTTCTGTTTCCTGATGGCCTCAAATGTCTCCACTAATTCCTTAATGTAAAAGTCAGCAGTGGGAACAAGGCTGACCACAGTACTATGTCAGGAGGAATCCTAAAATTCCTAAGAAAGATGACATAAAGGTATTGTAGCTTATTCAAGAAGAGCATGGGGATTGGAATTGTATCCCAGTTTGAACACAGAAGCTTCCATTGGGTGACTAGCTGGGCTTCTTTAAACAAATCAATCAAACTTATCTATGACTGATTTTTCTTGTTCTTAGAATAAAGCAAATCTGGACAGATTGAGAGTGATGTTGGATAGGCGAGGAAAGTTAATATATGAAAAGCACATAGCAAAACACCTGGCATACAGCACTCATCCAAGGAATGATAACAAACCTTATCATCATCAAAATCATCTTGGGGATAAAGATCAACATTACAATGACTTGCAATTTTATGCCTTTTAAGGCCTGGCTTTTCAGAGATCCTGTTGCCCTGTTTCAAGTCTTTTATTTACAATATTAAAACAAGTGGTGTTTTGGGTTTTCTCTGTACGAAACAGCTTTAAAAAGTGGTAACGAGATTGGTAGATCATAGGATGTGAAAGGGTGAGCCATCATTCTAAATGGTGTATCCACATTTCATCAAAAGAAATTGAGATGTAAAGTTTTTCCTGCTTTAATCAATATAAATATCAAAGTCAATATTTGCATTCTTTTTTTTTTAAAGATTTTATTTATTTATGTGACAGAGAGACAGCCAGCGAGAGAGGGAACACAGCAGGGGGAGTGGGAGAGGAAGAAGCAGGCTCCCAGCGGAGGAGGATCACGCCCTGAGCCGAAGGCAGCCACCTAACCACTGCGCCACCCAGGCATCCCAATATTTGCATTCTTGAAATAGAAGCAGACAAAGGAACCTAACACTTCCCTGGTAAGGTGGCCATTAAGTTCCAGTTAGCCTGAAATAGGCCCAGATTATGTTTGTTTTCCTGGTATCCTTATTATCGGTGTCCCTTTTACTCTTAAAAGTTCAGTTTGGAAAATAGTATATAACTTACATGGTTGCAACATAAAATGGTAGACTTGTTAGGCTGTGGCAAATTTATGTAGCAAACTGAGAAAGGCACCTGACTGTCCAAATGTGATTTTTGAAATTCTGCTACCTACCTGTCTGACATGAGGACCTCCATAGTTCTCCTGGATCTAGTTGAAAAACTTTGTTATTCTGAGAACCTCCAACATAGGAGGAAGAACTGTAAACCTAAAAGGTGATGTCGTGATTGAGATCTAGTGGTTTTAGTGATTGACTAGGATTTAATGCTTTGATGGAGATCAGATTCCCATATGAAATAGTTTTTTTGTAAACCACAGTAAAGTGCTCCATGCATATCCCACTTAAAACATATGAACTTGACTCAAAAAGAAATCAAGGTTATTTTATGAACTAATAATTGCTAAAATACTTCCCATTCTGATAGCCCTACTGCTGCATTTAATTGCCAAAGTACATGTTCTTGGGAACGCATGGACAGATTTTGATTTTTTTTTAAATAAAAGATAATTATCCCAAAGTCACACAGAAAAGCATCTCTTTTATTTTAGATAGAGTCACAGTTTTAAAAAAATGAGTAGTTACATTCACATTCAATGTGTATTAACTTTTTAGAGACTCTTAATATGTTTGTATTTTCTTTCTATTCCTTCCAGGCAAACTCTTACCTTCACTACCTATCCACCTGTTCTCTAGCTAGTATTTTTATTTATTACTTACAGCTCACTTACTTGATCCCAAAGAAAGATCAGATTTAATTGGGAAATTGAGCAGAAGAAATGCACTGGCTTAGAAGCAAGCAGTGGATACTAGCCAACTTTAGGGAGTTAGGCGGCCTTTCGCTTACAAAAGTTGTGGCCAAGAGGCAGGTAAACTACTCCATAGTCATCGTCTAAGGAAGTACTGCCTAATAGGGTTCTTCTGTACTTGCAATTAACCATCTTGCTGTGGATCGAAGGTAGAGTCACTTTATGTCAAAGCTACACTCTGCTATGGAATGTTAAAGTGAAGTTCCATCACACTTACAGTATTAAATCCTGCACAGGATATGTCTGGGAGTTGTAGGTGCCAATCACCCACCCACTCTACCCCACACTCCCACCCACAGGGCTGCTCTCCTGCTTTTCCTACCTGGGTTGAAAGACCTACCAAATCATACTCATGGATAAACAATGCCATATACAATTACTCCTCAAAACTTTCTATTTTTCTGAAATATTTGATTTTATTCCTTCTGTTGTTTAAAATCTTATCTCTGTATGTAATAATAAAAATAGAAGTAAAAGACAAGATTTTCCTTCATCTCCATTTATATGTCACTAACACTGGAAATTTGGTTCATTCAAAGCAATTCATTGTATAAAAAGGTATTTATTTGAAGTCTCTTATTTAGAGTCTTCCATATTGCTCCATGTGGGATAAATGTTCGAATTTTCCATTTTACTTTCCACGTTATTATAGGGACATCAATGAAATTGAAATCTTGGTTAAAAGTACATCATTTAAGTAAATTATAGGGACAAATGAACTTTTGGGTAGAATTACACATTTTAAGTAAGTGAATACAATTTACAATTGGTACGGGAGGACTGTTTAGATAACTACATTGGAATTTTAAAATCTGATTATCTTATTCATGTACAAACCCAACTCCTCTCTTTTATGTTGAGAATTCTTGGTATGCTTTGACTTGCTCTGGAGATTCACATGAAGTCCTTGGACTTTAAATAATTACTTCACTTATACTAACTCACGTATACTAACTGCAAGTCTATGTTGTAGTCTCTCCTGAAAGAGTTCTCTAAACCTTACAAAACGTTCTTTCTCTGATTTAACTACACAGAATTGCCTTACCGAGAAATGTGAGTGTAGTTTTCTTTTTTAAAAAGGGAAAATCTTTTCTCACAAAAGAACAAAGCCATGAATCTATAGAATATCCCTTCAAAATATTACTGTTATCCAACAGTATACTTGTATACTTTTTGGACTAAATGTATATATCAATATAAAAAGAGCATATAGGTTTATGTGTAGATACTCCCATTTAAGTCACTCAAAAAATACAGTTTCATGTCATGAAGAACATACGTAAGGCGTTTTCAACATATGTGATTAATTACGAGGCTTTGAGTCCACAGATAGAAATATCACCAGAAAACTGTAAAATCTCAGTAAAGATACAAAACCACAAATGCTTTTACACCATCTACTTCATGAGAAGTAGCTTCTAGTTTCAGCTAGAATAAACATAAGAAAAATATTTTGACAAATACAATTCTAATTCTGGTCAAAGGGATGTAAACTACATCTCCTACATCTTAATTATAGTTGGATCCTTTAGGGTAACTACTAGATGACTTGGAGGCTGTCAGTTTCTACTGGAAATGAGAACAAAGTATCTTTGTGTCAAAGATGTGGTTTTATCATTTAGAGCCAGAAATAGCTTTAGAAACAATTAGGCCTGTTTTCCAATGCCTGTGCATTTGAATATTAACCATGCAAAAAGCAAAATGTTGACTATCTCAAACTCCAAAATTTAAATAGATTTTTTTTCCAATAGGATAATTCATTCATCTGCATGATACATTTTATATAAAACATACCACTAGTTAACTTATCAAGGCAAAGCTCAACTCAAATGCTATGGTGTTGGATTGGAGAAAGCTTTTTTAAAATGACAAAAAGCTCAAAAATATATAAATAGCTGTGTTTAATTACATTAAAGTAAAACTGCATATAAACTTCTACAAACAAAAGATAAAACTGGAAAAAATTATAATTCCTTTAACAGTTAAGGAATTCATATTCTTAACATGTCCAGCATCCATGTGAATCAGTTGGGAAAAGACCAATGTCCAATGAAGGATTGGGAAGATGACATGCATGTGGGGAAAAATCTCATCCTCACTTATACAAATTGAAACTCAGCTATGTAACATACCTATCCTATTCCTATAGTTAAAAAAAAAAATTACTGACACAATGTGTCAATGGGGTGTCAGGAAAGCATGCATTCTCATGCGTTGCTGGTGGAAATATAGATTAATACAATACAACAGGCAGTTTGGCAATATTTCTCAAAATTGAAATGTATAATTCATTTTGCTTAATAATTCCCCTTCTAGGAATTTATCCAGTGACATACATGCTATCTAAATGACATCTGTGCAAGATTTATTTGGAAATAATTTAAATGTCCAACTGGTCAAATAAATTATAACACATTTCTATAGCCATTAAAATAAGGAAGATCCTGTGCTGATACGGAACGAAGAGTGTGTGCGTCCCCAGGTGTGTGTGTGTGCGTGCAAGCACACTTGTCCATGGAGCTAAGTGATAAAAGTTGAAACTAATTTGTAGGACAGAATCATTGTGTTAAAAATAAAGGGCAGGGAAGCAAAAAGAAATCATGCTTCAATATCTTCGCTTGGGAGATATAATTGTTTGGCTGGGATACTTCTGGCAGCAAGAGACAGAAGGGAGATAGACTTTAAATTCTTGTGCTGTGTATCTTGAAATTTGTGCTGTGTGCGTATGTGTGTGGGTGCGTGTGTGTGTTAACTTTGATAGTATTTTGATTTTTAAAAATATTTACTCAATGTTGTCTTTAGGAATTTGAATTATTCTTACTCTTCTAAATTTATTTTGTTGTGCACTAAAGAAAATCTGATGCATGCCCATACTAACAAATCTTATAAATCAAAGGGTGTCAAAATGTTCTTTATAGGCTCATAAAGCAGGGTTTTTTTCCCCTAAGACAATAACATGATGCCTAAAAAACTTAGTGAAACACAAGACATAGGGTATATGACCCTGCTCTTCAACTTATTACATATATACCTATGGGAGGTCACTTAAGTTCCATTTCCTCATTGTTAAGTAGCCAAAACTTGCTCTAACATACAATACTGTAAAAGTCCAAAGACATAACTTATGTAAAATTGTTTTGTAATCAAACAAGGAATACAAGTGTAAATTATAGGAAAAGTAAATTTTTTCAGAAGGAAACCAAAATAAAGCATGTATTTAGGATACATCATCAGCAAAATCGGTACATTTTCCTATTTCCTTACTTTTGCCTCTAGGCACAGATATCCTCATACCAGCCTGTATCAGATGAAAGTTTAACTGTACCTGCTTCTCTTTCTGTATCTATCAAGAACTGTTAATAATTTAATTGTGCCTTTGTGTTTCCTTCAAATCTCTCCAGACTGCCTCCTTTTGTATTAAAAAAAGCATAGTATTAAGGAGGCCACGTATTGCATGGAGCACTGGGCGTTACACGCAAACAATGAATCCTGGAACACTACATCAAAAACTAATGATGTATTGTATGGTGACTAACATATAATAAAAAAATTTAAAAAAAAGAAATTAGGTGAGAGTAAGGAGATAAGGTATGTGTTTAACTAGAAACATCAGAGGTCTTTGCAAACATGCAAAAGTCTCCTGTTGAATTTCAGTTTTTAGCATTTAACTTAATGTGTATTCTTAGAGAAGAAAACTAATGAGTGAGGAGGAGGAAGAAAAGGAACAGGAGGAAATGTGTGTTTATTAGCTCCCCTGAATCCCAGATTAGGGGTATTAATGTACAAGGGGTATCAATGTATAAAATTCAAAAATAAATAAAGCATAGTAGGTTAATTTCTGTACCCAAGTGAAATACATATCTACATATTAATGATTGCGAGGTTAAATCCGTTAATAAGACATTTTATGGCTCTTTTCTGCAACTATGTCAGATTTCCAGGGGAGCTGTTTCAGGACAGGTTGGCCTTAAAGAATAAAGGAAGATGTGTGATTACCTTAGTGGGCTGAAGAGGAACTCGACTCTTATGTAAAAGTAGTTAAGTCTGGAAATTGAAGCAACTGTAGGCATTTCATTTTTCTTAGATACAGAATGTTCTAGATGAATGTCAAATTTCTGAACGAAAATGACCTCGCCTGATGAAAGATTGAAACAATATCACCATTTAAGTGCAACATGATTTTTAATGTCTTTCATGAAAATCTCATTTTACTGGAAATGGCACTAGAGCTGTGAGAAAGCTACATACAGTATTTAAAATAAAATATCTAAGTGATCTTGCAATGTATTAGGACAAGTTTTAACATAAATTACACTATTAAAAAAACCTTTAGAATGTATTATCAGGCCTTCACTACCCCACTACAACTTCTGCTATTTTCAAGCAATTTCTCAGAATAATAAAACTTTTTGAGAAGAAGCAAGTTCATCATTGAAATAACTACAATAGAACTTTCTTTGGGTAGACAGAACAAATAATAGACCTGAGAACCAATTAAATATGATTGTTCAGGCACATTAATATTGGGGAATACTTACAAGTTTTCAATTTTCCCTTTCCGTGATTGGTAGCATTTATCTATTGAGTGGAGTTTTGGTTTGGGCAGAATGATTCCTGGGGAGGAGACCGATAATAGTCAAATGCAGGAGGACTTATAGGGCATTGGGATCCATCCAAACCAGCTTCCAAGAATGGAAAAGCAGGAACACTGAGATAAATACTCCCCCCCCTTCAGGTACTGTTATGACGTAGGTTGGGTCCTAATTACAGCCACTGATTTCATTCAGTCTTACAGTGGAAACCTAACTACTTTTACAGTACCACATCAGAAAGTTTAGAGAGCAGATGTATTTAATGCGACTTCATTTTAGCAATGGGGCGATAAAATTATTGTTTCCCTTGAAGGGAACTGGAAATTAGGAGAAGGGAGATTTAGTTATTATTTTTTTCATTGATAACATATGACGCTATATCAGAAATAGAGCCCGAACTGGAGGAAATCACTTGGTTGCTGTAATAGTAGCTGATCACTGCACTTTTGATTATCAGTTTCTGAATCACAGATAGCTTGCTTACTTTGTTACTGTTGTCTTACTTCGTGTCTCCAGTCAGTGTCTAATCAATCTCTGACAATCCATTTTCTAGGTGATCCTTAGAACCACCAGCCATCTCAGCTTTATGAGTATTTCCCTTGTAAACATGGTTTGAAAGGAAAGAGTTGGCTTGGTGTTCAACAGAAACAAAAGTGTTATGTTTATTTTTGTCATAGAGCAAGTTCTTGCTATTCATGAAAGGTATGTCTTGAATTCATAAATACCGTTATTTTAGAGAGAGATGCTGAGTCAGTGGAATACTAGCATGAGTGACCAACATAATGAGTCCCTCCCACAGACCAGCCTTGCGGTTCGCATATCCGTAGGGTACTTACATACATTACCTCAAGAAACCCCTATAACAATCCTATATTGTAAATATTATTATCAATGTATTTTGTATCATAGACCTCGGTGTTGACTGTGAGAAGTACAAAAAGCATTTTAAATCCTAAAATCAAAATATATATAATAGATTCAGTAATCCTTTTTTATTAACTCTAAAAACGTTGTTCATCTTCTGAGTCATGAACTGTTTGAGAATCTGATGAACTAACATCATCAGATGATCAAGCATCCAGTGCCCATTACCTATAAATTATAAAGATCGATAAATATTCCCAAAGCTTTAAGATTGATATTTACATACATTTCATGGTTTCTAAGGTGACCCTAAGTCTTTGTTCTTCCACTAAATATTGGTGACATAAATGGCAGCAAATCACCCATAGTTTGTATCTGGATTTTTGAAATTATCACTCCCTATCTGTTTCTGCCCCATTTTTTTCTAAATGCACTATCCTCCTACAGACAGCCATGCAGAGCACTCAGTGTCTGCCTATTTGAAGATGTAACACACTTTTCTCTGGTGTACATGCTGGCAAATGGAATCTTGCATCACAAAGTATGTGCATATTTAATTTCCCTAATTAATTTTCCTTCCAAACAGGTTGTATACCAATTTGCATTTTCATCCCCAGTTTAGGAATGCCCATTTCTTTATACTCTCACTTACACTTAAAATTATCCAACAATAAATAATATTTAGTTGATTTTTTTTTAAATCCCATTGCTGTTTTATGGTACAATCCTGATTATTAATGGGACTGCACATGTTTTCATAAGGATTTTTTCATAATTTTGTGTCCCATTGTATAGGTTTTTCTGTGAATTTGCTATTTGTATCTTTATCCATTTAACCTTATTTACTGTTTTGTCATTTCCTTATTAATTTGCTTGTCTTTAATTTCCTTTATGGTATCTTTTGTCATGCAGAAGACTGTAAAGAATGTTGAAAAGGCAGTTAAATTGTAGCATGAGCATACAAGTTAAGCATAATTCTTTTTTTTTTTTTAAAGATTTTTTTTATTTATTTATGTGACAGAGAGACAGCCAGCGAGAGAGGGAACACAGCAGGGGGAGTGGGAGAGGAAGAAGCAGGCTCATAGCGGAAGAGCCTGATGTGGGACTCGATCCCGGATCACCAGGATCACCAGGATCACGCCCTGAGCCAAAGGCAGACGCTTTAACGACTGCGCTACCCAGGCGCCCCAGTTAAGCATAATTCTTGATAGAAATACAACATGAGAAATCCAAGAGCCTGTCAAAACATTTCTTTATCTTCAATATTGGTGATAGTCAAAGGTTTCAGAAGATAACTCCTAAAAGAATACATGCATATATTCCTCCTTCTAAGTTCTAATCTTTACAACTATCTTAGGTATAACATCAATCCTATGTGAATGAGAATAAAAAATAAAGAAATGTGGCTTGAAGAATGTTGAGTAATCTCTCATTTTAAAAATCTTACCTTCTGTCTTTCATTAAGTCTCTGATTCTAACATGTTTCACTAAATTGTCATTATTACATTATTTTCAATTTAAATAATCCTGACTGTGGTTGAATGGATTTTGATTGAAACACCAATTTCAAGGATCAGTGTTAAGGGGGATTTAAGTCTGGGGATGAGTATAATAGGAGGACGGAACGTACATGAGAGCCTGTGGTCACAGTTGGTAACCATAAGAAAGTCCAAGGCAATGCAGAGAGTGACTTTGGTGTGTCTATGATGGTGTCTAAGGCATAAGCAAGGATATTGTCAACAGTGGGAAGTTTGGATTAGAGGGTGGCGATGAACTTCATGTAAATTGACAAGTGGGCCGGATGAGAAGTGATGAGAGCTTGAACTCATATCGAAAGAGTAGATCGAGGGAGGAGACAATAGTTTTAGTACACACTTAATAGAGGAATCCTCCTTCTACTTCCCCAGTGAGCCTGGCAGGGAAATGGGTCTTGGATAAGATAAAAAGTCCGAACAGGTCAGGTGGAGGAAGTTTCCTCCAGGGTTCTTTGTAACTGGGATAGGGTAACTTTTAGAGATATGTTCCTGGCTCAGCAGTAGACTCCTTTCTTAGTCTTACTTTGTGTGTTGGGGTGTGTGTGTAGGGGAGGCAGCATGATTTGAAAGTGTCTGATTGAAAGAGGGGAAGAAACAATGCTCTAGAATCCAGAAGTACTAACTCGGGTGTTGAGAAATAACGGCCAGTGATCAAGCAGTTAGGCAGATGTTTCCCTATCTTCTTATTTGTTTAGACTGAGGGTCACGCTCACTGCTCATTGACTAAATCCTTCTCACGGAAATTTTTTGTTTGGTCTGCACAAGACTTAACTATTTTAAGTCAACATATAAGAAATTGTACATGAGGATTCCTGGCTTCTGTGTAAGAACTGGAAGCTCTGGAAACCTGGTCCTCGTTCCCATGTGGCGGCAGGCAGTGGAGCTGAAGAGTCGTTTCTTGATGGAATTTTAGTGCTCACTTCTTCATTCTCACCACACAGCTTGCTTCTTACGCATGGCCTGTTCCACTGAGATTTGTGGTGTTCTTTCTCTCCTCTCCTCTCCTCTTTCTCTTCTCTCCCTTTCCACCTCTCCTGTCCTCTCTTTCCCCTCCCCTCCCCTTCTCATCTCTTCTCATCTCATCTGCCTGACTTCAGTAAGCAGTTTGGAGACTTCAGGATAAGATAAGGCTCAGCGTTAATCTTTGGGACATAGAGGAGTGTGTGTGTGTGTGTGTGTGTGTGTAAATATATATGCATGTACATCTGATTCAACCGTTACCAATAAATAAAAGATAAAGGTCTGTAACTTACCCTTATACTCAAAGAGAAGCCTTTCATGCCTTAGATGCTTCTGTGAAATTAGCAGTGTCAAACCCATCGCCTCACGGCTAATATTATTTGGAGGTAGGCGAAGGACCAGAGATAACCACAAAATGACCCACTAGGAGCCTGCACCACAACTGCCACCAGAGGGTCCTTCTAGACTGATAATGCAGACCTAGTGTTACATCCTAAAGACAAGAGGGATTTGTGTCAGGGAAGGTCTAACCTCGCTAGTAAGGAGGAGATTGTGCTAATGGTGGCTGGAGATTCTAAGGCAGAAGTTAGAAGTAAGCACTCTCAAAGGCAGGGGACTTGAGGATAGGAATTTTCAGGATTTACTGAAAGACTCTCTGGAAGGTGTTAACTCTTCACGTGTGTTACCCTTGAACTTTGGCAAAAGTTCTGTACTGTGTACAGTTCTGTGTGTTTTAATTTAATAAATTAGTTTTGGTATTTTTATGTGCTTATTGTACAGGCATGGCAGCATTGTTGGCACACATATTTTAGTTAAGCCCCCTCAAGGATGTTTTCGTCCTTGTTTGTATTCCATGGTGTGCTATGGATGTGCTATAATTTAAGTAACCCATGTTTTTTCGCCTTTTTTTAAACAGTGTGGGAATGGAGAACAAAAACATCTTTTGTTGGTACTATGCCATTCCCGGAAAATGGACATTTTTGTAAGACAGCCTACTGTAAAAGGACATGCTTCTTATAGTGTGTGTGACAGTGATCCAGTGGCTCACGCTATTCGAGCCCCTTCCTGGTTACTCTCAGAGCTACCTTATCTATGGCACAGAGATTGGAAAATGCTGCATCTGTGTATAATTTTCTTTTCCTAACATGACCCTTTCAAAAATTGTTATATCCTTGATAGTCTGCAAGGTTGTGTTGTGAGAGACAAAATACCCAGCTAGGAAAAGACACGTGTTCCACTCTGACAGCCATATCTGTTTTTGTGTTACGTTGACTTACCTTCCTGGTGGAGAGTCCATGCTCATCTGATTCTCTGAGTACATTCTGTTATCCGTATTGATAGAACTACATAACTGGACCAACGTGGAAGCAAAGGAGAAAAGTGTTCTGGAACCACCCTGAGGTTCCAGGCTGTGAAGATGTGCACATTCGATGTGCCACTCCAGCTTTTCTCCTGAGTGGAGCAGATTTCAGGATTCACCCAGTTGTTTAGGCCACGAGCCAGGCAAGATCATGGCATCGCACAAGGGGAGCACTGATCTTAGTTACACATTGGACATGTTCCTACACTTTCTCCACATAGAATATTTTGGGACTGCTCTGGGCAAAGTTTAAGACATGAGAGTTGTTATTATAATTGTTCTTATTGTTGTTGTTATTAATTTTTATTTTTATTTATTTATTTATTTATTTATTTATTTATTTATTTATTTATTTATTTATTTATTTATTTTATTACTCTGCCCATTTCTGTGTTTATTTATGTCCTGGTATCACCTTTTTCATTCTCCCCTGACTTCTATGTTTCATGCTTCCTGTTGGCTACTAAAATTTACCAGGCCTCTCTTCTCTGAAAAATATCCCAGTGCTCCAAATTCATTTCTGCTTTCCACCAAAAATTACCTCTTTTTTTTTTTTTTATCAATCACAGCAAAGAGGGAGACTTTCTGGAAGTTGGAATGGCTACCGTACCTTGCTTAAGCTTCCTGGAAATACTTGAGCTTAACCACATAAGCGAATGTCATTTTGGGTGAAATCTCAGGCAGAATGACAGAGCAAGGGGTGTTAGCCACTGGGGCGAGATACTTGCCAGCCTCGGGGAAGCCTTCCCACACTCTTTACTGGACCCCAGCTGAAGATCTGTTTCTGGCTCGGCCGACTCCTACTTCCATCAGTGTCTTGACCTAGCAGTGAAGAGAGAAAACCAATACTGCTGTTACACGTTACAAACTGAGCGAACTAATATGTTTTCAAGGGCACATTTTCCAATTTCCAAATTATGCTGGCACTTCATTTATCACTCTTAGTTCTCACTGAGTTCTTAGCATTCTGCTTTCAATTGGTGTCTTGACAAGAGAGTAGGAATTAAAGCACAACACTGTAAACATTGTCTCTGACAGCAACTCAGGGAAACATTCGGTAGCAGGAGGGTAAAAAATCTGTATCTTCTGATTATTTGCACATTTAGACTATACATGTTATTCAAGTTTTCACTTTGGATAAGTGAGAATTATTTACATTTGATCCTTTTAATATTAAATATAATCTTTTGTGGCCTAAATGTCTCAAGATGTGTATGAAGTGTTAAAGCAATGATATAATAAGTTGAAATGATTTGTATATTCAAAAAAGCTAGAATTACTAGTGAAAATTACAGTGTAATTAGAAAAATGTGTTAATGTGTGAGGCCAAATTTTATCAACAGACCTAGAAAATAGTTCTAATAACAATGTAAATGAATTGTAGTGAAAACATTGACCTTGTCTGAAAAATAGGGAGCATGTGTGAAGCATATGTGTATGAGAAATGTGTAAGAAATATTAAGGAAGTTATTTTGACTACAAAACTTGAAAATATCTAACATTATGGATTCCTATATTTTTGTAGCATTTTCAGAGGAATAGATATAGTATTCATGTAAAATTGGTTCTTTCCGTAATCTTAAAAGCCTGCCAGTTAGTAAATACTACTTTTCCTATTAAGTTTGAATGAATTTTGTTACCCCTATCTTTCTGACTCCTTCAGAAATGTCACTCCCTACAGTGAATCATTACCGAACCCTTTGCACATGTTTTCCAAAACCACTTTCAAAACTACCATCTCCTTTTTATACATTTACACAAGAGATACATAGTAGGGTATGTTTTGTCATTTTACAGATAAGGACATTGATGCCCAAAGAGGTTATGTGTCTTGCCTGAAACCCGGAAATTGGTATCTGAACCTCATTTTCTCTTTTCTAATTGACTAAAATGTCTGTGTTCTATTGCTTTCTAGAATAACAGTCTCATCATATACATATAGTGTTACAGTGATGAGATCATAAGTTTACATATATCTGTGTATGTATATAAATGTGTATGTGTGTGTATCTACATATACGGCCTTCGTCGTGATGCTGAGACATACCACTGAAGGAGAGCGGTATCACATTTCAGTTTCGGAAGATCATAAATCCATAATATGATTCAAATGATGGTGTTTTTATGAGTAGGCACTAGTTAAAATAGTTTAGATTTGTATGCAATCACGTCTCTTTCCTTTTGCATTTTTCATGCATGCCTCTTAGATCTATATTTCCCTCAGACAATTCACTTTTCACATAACATGTCTGTTTCCACAATACACACTTTACATTTTCTTAGCCTCCGTTTACCTCTCTTTTCATGTTATCATTTCTTCAAATCAGTAAGATCAAATATCTAAGCCTTTGTTTTCATGTATCTTTCAGCACAAAAATGTAAATGTGTTCACAGGTATGGAATACTATGGGACTTTTCAGATAGTGTTTAGTCACATTTGGATGATTGAAGATAAATGTTTTAATAAAACTATCTGGGAACTTGAGATGATGTGTAGAGAATCTGTGCTTAAGAGATAAATACAGGGGCACCTGGGTGGCTCAGTCATTGAGCGCCTGCCTTCAGCTCTGGGCATGATCCTGGGGTCCTGGGATCAAGCCCCACATCAGGCTCCTCCGCTGGGAGCCTGCTTCTTCCTCTCCTACTCCCCCTGCTTGTGTTCCCTCTCTCGCTGGCTGTCTCTCTCTCTGTCAAATAAATAAAAATAAAAAACCTTTAAAAAAATAAATACAATATTGTTACAAATAATACAAGGAGATCTATAAATAAATGGCTCCTCAGACTAACAGAATATTTTAAAAGTAACATCTGTAAAGTCTATTACAAAACAATAGTCATAACAGAATAAGTTGAGAAGTAAGTTTATTTTATGTTTTTTTTTTCTTTCTTTTCCATCACTACCACAGGGTAAGACAGTATCATTTCTTATCTGAACTGGCCTAATTCCATTATTCCCTCTAAAACATTCGTTATACTTGAGCCAGGATGATCTTTCCAAACTGAAATGTGATTATATCACTCTCCTTCAGTGATCTATCTCAACATCAAGATGAAGACCAAACTCCATTTTAAGTCTGATTTAATATGACTTTAAACCTCTGTTGTAACATATTCCTACTGTCCATGTAGACATGTCTTCTCCTGACTGGCACACTCTCTCTATTCTAGGACCTCATATGCCTAATTAGGTCCTATTTGAATATCGCTTGTTAACAACTTTCCTGAATGGGTGTAAGGTGTGCCAGTGGTATCCTGAATAAATCCCTATACTGATAGTTTATCTCACAAATTAGAATTACTTAGGTATTTTTGTTCCCACTTGGCTCTAGGCTCCTTGTGATTACACAGTGAAATTTGTTCATCAGTATATCTTATGATCTAAGAAATATAGGTTTAATAAACATGCCATTGATTAATGTTTATAGTTACATTTTATCTCGCAATATTATGAACTGTGAATATCTTGGCAAATACAGTTGTTATTCAGCATTGTAAATATTGCATGTAGTGAGTGAACATGGTCACTTCTGTCTAGTTAAATATGTATTTATACATATTAAGTTGTAGACGCATACGGACTCTTGACTTTAAATCTATGCTATAGACTTTACATTTTTAGAGTTATTTTAGTTTTGATTATGACATAGAAGATACTAAAAACCAAAGGAAATATTACACGAATTAATGAAACAATACAGTGTAATAATATGAGGCAACATATTTTAAAATAGGCATTTATGACTTAATAATAGCATTCCCGATCAGCTTTCTGTCAGAGTTAAAGTGGAACTGGTATAATAATAGGCCTACTTTATAGAAAAGCATTGATAAAGAATTTTCGTGGTTGATGATAAACTTGAGCTGGCTTCCTACAAAACAAATTATTCAGCTATACAGTGACTTTCCCAAAGAGCACATTTGCATGATCTTCAAGTTCACTGCTGGAGAGACTCTAAATAATAATCAGGCCATAAAGCCAGAGAAAGGCATTTTAGATTGCCATATAATTTGCACTGAGAACTTTTGAGAATTCCAATGGAGGCTGAACATTAGTAATCCTTCTTGGATAATAATGGAAATAATTAGGAAGGCTTCAAACAGCCTGTCTCTGTAAAAGTTTAGTGTCCTAAATGTGAGAGAGCAAGAACATTGAAAGTTGTTTAATGGCTTTTTGAACAGATCTAATCAGGCAAGTTTTACCCTCTGACACAAATTGGGTGTTGGCTGATGAAAATTGAAGCTACTGTTGCAAGGAACATTCAGATTCTTGCATACTTTTTACCTGCTTGAACAAACCGTAGAGGAAAGTAATGATATACCTGCCTTAAATCACTTGGCCTTTCAAATTTGATATGCATTTAGAAGCAAACTGGAAATCTTTTCAAAGTGAGCAAAAAGAAAATATTTCAAATGTCCCTACATATTACTTTTATAACTCTTTCATAAGCCACTTACATAGTCAAGGCAGAATCTTAATTATACTAGAAAAATTAAGATAATTAAATAGAAGTGAACCTAAAATCTGTTTCTGAGATCTACTTTTATATCTTCCATTGAATTATTGTGTATCTTTGGGATACTTTCAACTAAACATGTTTACAGAATTTCCATGTTATTCTACTCCAAGATAGTATTTATCATCATTCAGAAGAACAAAGTCAACTTGAGTTAATGTAGGGAAGTCACCTATTCCAAAATTTGCTTATTTTTTTTCATACTATTGACAACTTTAGAAGTGTGCTCTTGGTTTGTGAAAAAGACAGAAATAATATCAATATTAACTCATACTTGACATAACTCATACCCAATCCAGAAATCTTACAGAGAGCATGAAATAACCTGGAAAGGGACCATTTCTGAGCATTGTGGTTGTTCTGGAACTTAAATAGTATTTTGAAAAGTGTTGCTAACATTAATTAATGCTTCATTTTACACATTTAGGAGTTCAGATCTATGAGAAGGATAAATTTCAAAGTCTTAAGAGAGCTACCCATTTCAACTAATCTATGCTAGATATTTGACTACTATACTTCAAGCTGTCTAATAAATTTGGATGATATGTTGTATGTTCAAATTTATTACGAACATTAAAAAGTTGTGGACACCACTCACACAAACTAACTCAAAATGTATCAAAGACTTAAATGTAAGATCTGAAACCGTAAAACTGCTAGAAGAAAACAGGAAAAAAAGCTCCTGGACATGGATCTTGGCAATAATTTTTTTTGGATATGGTAGCAAAAGCATAAGCAACAAAATAAAAAATAAGGAAGTGGGACTACATCAAATTAAAAAGCTTCCACACTGGGGTGCCTGGGTGGCTCAGTTGGTTAAGCGGCCAGCTCTTAGTTTCGGCTTGGGTCATGATCTCAGGGTCTTGGGATCTGCTCCATGCTCAGTGGGGAGTCTGCTTGAGGACTCTCTCTCTCCCTCCACCCCCTCCCACACTCGGGGTCATGCTCTCTCTTTCTCTAAAATAAATATTTAAAAATAAATAAATAGAAATGAAAAGTTTCCATACAGCAAAAGAAATGATCAACAAAATGAAAAGGCGGTCTGCAGAATGGGGGAAAATATTTACAAATTATATCCAAAGTATATAAAGAACTCATACAATTCAGGGCACCTGGGTGGCATAGCAGTTAAGTGTCTGCCTTCGGCTCAGGGCGTGATCCCAGCGTTCTGGGATCGAGCCCCACATCAGGCTCTTCTGCTATGAGCCTGCTTCTTCCTCTCCCACTCCCCCTGCTTGTGTTCCCTCTCTCGCTGGCTGTCTCTATCTCTGTCAAATAAATAAATAAAAATCTTAAAAAAAAAAAAACTCATACAATTCAATAATAACAAAAATCCTCCAATTAAAAAAGGGCCAAAGACCTACATAGACTTTTTTTTCCAAAGAAGACATTCAGATGGCCATAGACACATGCAAAGGTGCTCAACATCACTCCTTATGAGGGAAAAGCAAATCAAACCCACAGTGAACTATCTTCTCCTCATACTTGTTAGAATGGCCATCATCAGAAAGACGAGTAACAAAGGCTGGTGAAGATGTGGAAAGAAGGCAACCTCTGTGCACTGTTGGTGGGAATGTAAACTGGTGCAGGCGCTGGAACACAGTATGGATGTCCTCAGAAAATCAAAACTAGAACTACCATGTGATCCAGAAATCCCAGTTGTCGGTATACATCTGAAGGAAATGACATCACTGTAGAAGCGATATCTGCCTCATGTTCATTGCAGCATTGTTTGTAACAGCCAAGACATGGAAATAATGGAAGTGTCCATCAGAGGTGAATGGATGAGCAAAATCTGGAAAATGTACACACACACACACACACACACACACACACACACGGAATATTCAGCCATAAAGAAGAAAATCCTGCCATTTGTGGCAACATAGGTGAATATTGAGAGCATTATGCCAAGTGAAATAAGTCAGAGAAAGACAAATACTATATGATGTCATTTACTCGTGGAATCTAAAACAACAACAACAACAAAAAACAACAAAAAACAAAAACAGAGAAAGATCAGATTTGCTGTTACCAGAGCTGGGGATGGGGGGGGGGGAGGTTGGAATGAGGAGAATTGGAGGAAGTTAATGAAAAGAAACAAACTTCCAGCTATAAGATAAATAAATACTAGGAATGTAACATATACAACATGATGACTATAGCTAATACTGCTGTACGGTATATTTGAAAGCTGCTAAAAGACTAGATTCTAAAAGACCCCATCACAAGGATAAAAACATTTTTTCTTTTCTTTGTGTATCTATGTGAGCTGATGTTAACTAAGCTTTATGTGCTAATCATTTTGTAATATATGTGGGTCAAGTCATTATGTAATTTATACGGTTCTGTATGCCAATTATCTTGATAAAACTAAAAAAAAATCAAATTTGTGGAAATGGCTTTCTATGTGCTCTAAAAACTAAGATATTTTTGTAGAATCACCTCAGTAATTTTCAGCAAGACACTTACTGGAAATATTCAGGTTGAGAGTTATCTTTATGCTTTTTCTGATAAATAATAGTTTGTCTTTGAGCACATCTTTCTTTTCTTCCTTCTGAAAATTATAGGCAGAAAGATGAATAATTGATTTTTAATAGACTCTGTGTGCATGTACATGTGTGTAAATTTTAGTAACATCTGGTTTTAGTTTCTAGGAAAAGCTAATACTGGTGAAATCAGTAAGTGATACAGTGGTGTTCCTATCTGACATGGGATGTCAATGGAAAGCTTATTGGATTAAGCAACTCTTCATGGAAATACACACATCATTGTAAATCTACTTAGGGAAAAGATAGTGAAAGTAGAAATTCTTATCATATTTCCCATAAAAACCAGTTCTCAATTTACACTTGCCATGTTGCTAATGGGTCTTGGGAAATCTTAAAATTGAAATGAAATATTTACTTCATTTTTCTATTGTTATTTTAACAAATTCCAAGTTTTACGTGGTGCTTTATCTTCCTCTTAAATGTGACTTCTTCATGGCCTCTCTGTTAAATTTCACTGTTTAAGATTGCCTTTTAGCCCAATCTTAAGAGTTGTTATTTTGTAAGCTATCCTTTGCCTTTCTGATGCTACTAAGTATCTTCGGAATATCAGAAAAATGTTGTCCTTCTTTAGCTTTTGAGTTATACTCACTTGAACAAAAAGCCATACAAAAGAATTTCAGAAGCATAGAAATACACCTTAAATTATTATGCTGTTTTCAAGTTATAATAAACTTCCTTAACAGATTTAAAATTTCACCATCGGGATGACTCTTTTGAGCAAGTAAGAGGTTTTATAGCCAGAATGCTATTATTCAAGTATTATCGATAATATATATAGGAACATCTTTATAAACTCTCCCAAGATAGCCTAGTCCAACTGTGGGCAAGTCTAAGAACTAGAAATCTTTTTGATATTTTGAACCTACTCTTAAATTTTTCATTTTCTTTCAGAACTCTGTCATTCTCTTCACTCTTCTTTCTGTATTCTAGTGTGTTTGATTTTGACTACTGTCCAATTTCCTTATTCCTCTGTCACTATCTTGAAACTTTGTTCAGTACACACTGACATCATTTTTCACTCATCAGTATTCTTCCTTCTGAAATTTGTCCTTCTCCCATCAATATCCAAACAGAATTATCTAGAACCAAACCTAAACTTAACATCTTATATAAAAATTAACTCAAAATGGGGGGTCGGAGTTAAGATGGCGGAGGAGTAGGGGACCCCTTTTTCAGCCGGTCCCCTGAGTCGAGCTGGATAGGTACCAGACCAGCCTAAATAACCACGGAATCAGCCTGAGACGCAGGATGATGCATCTGGATCTCTACAAATGAACATCTCCAGCGCTGAGTATTGAAGTACGAAGAGGGGAGCTGTAAACCGTGCACAGATATTGGAAGATAAACGGAAGGGGGAGGGAGCCGCCGCGTTTGGGCTCCGGGAAGCGGCAGCCACCTGCACGGGGGAGCGGGCAGACTCACAGAGGGCACCCTCGAGAAAGCGGACTGAGACCGGTGAGCCGTGAACGCGCGCGCCACGAGGCATCTCCCGGAACACCGGAATCCCGGTGTGCTCACGGGATCCAGACTGAGACCGGGAACTCCCGGAGCGCGCACGGGGCGGCTGGCGGCTGGTGGGCCACCTGCACGGGGGAGCGGGCGGACTCGCGGTCGGCACCCGCGAAACAGCAGACTGAGACCCTGAACCGGGTGCGCGCGCCACCAGGCTTCTCACGAAACTCCGGAATCGAGGTGTGCTCACCGGGCATAGACTGAGACCGGGAGACCCGGGAGCGCGCGGGGCGGCCGGTGGCTGGTGGCATTAGAAACACAAAGGACAGAGACGGGGCTGCCGGTGGCTGGCGGCATTAGAAACACAAAGGACAGAGACGCGCCGGCCCTGGAAGTGAGGGCAGGGATGCCGGGTGTGGGGCGCACATCCCGGGACGCTGCAGGATTGAGCAGCACCAACAGTAATAGAGTTAAAGTGGCCAGAACATCAGTGGAGAACGGGCCGCAATCCCTCTGTTCTGCGACAATGCAGCCTCTGCTGCTCTGACCCTCAGAAGAGGCATAGCCAGCCGCCAGGGAAAGCCGCCAGAGAACAAAAGCCTGGAAATACCGGCTCAGAGAGTGCCCATCCCCATCCTCCCTCGCAGGGGACACGGAGACTCTAACCAAACAGGGTTGCCTGAGTATCGGCGCGGCAGGCCCCTCCCCCAGAACACAGAAGGCAGGATGAAAAATCAAGAAGCCCACAACCCGAGGCGCCTGGGTGGCGCAGTCATTGAGTGCCTGTCTCCGGCTTAGGGCGTGATCCCAGCATTCCGGAAAGGAGTCCCTCATCGGGCTACTCCGCTGGGAGCCTGCTTCTTCCTCTGCTTCTGTTTCGTTCTTGCTGACTGTCTGTCTCCCTCTCTCAGATAAGTAAATAAATAAAATCTTTAAAGAAGAAGCCCACATCTCTAAGATCCCTATAAAACAAGGGGCACGGCCTGGGACCCAGTCAATAATTTTGGGCTCTGGAAACCCCGCAACCTCTCTTCATCAGAATGACAAAAAGGAGAAGCCCCCCCAGCAAAGAAAAGACAGTGAGTCAGTGACCTCTGCCACAGAAGTAACGGATATGGATGTAACCAAATTATCAGAAATGGAATTCAGAGTAACAATGGTCAAGATAATGAGTAGACTTGAAAAAAGTATTCAGGAAAATATTACTGAGAATATAGAATCCCTAAGGGCGGAAATGAGAGTGAATTTGACAGAAATTAAAAATTCTATGAGCCAAATGCAGGCAAAACTAGAGGCTCTGACGGCCAGGGTCACAGAAGCGGAGGAAAGGGTTAGTGAATTGGAGGATGGGTTAATAGAGGAAAAAATAAAAATAGAAGATGGTCTTAAAAAAATCCACGCCCACGAATGTTGGCTACGGGAGATTACTGACTCAACGAAACGATCCAATGTTCGAATCATCAGCATCCCCGAGGGGGTGGAGAAAAACAGAGGTCTAGAAGAGATATTTGAACAAATTGTAGCTGAAAACTTCCCTAATCTAGCAAGGGAAACAAAAATTCGTGTCCAAGAGGCAGAGAGGACCCCTCCCAAGCTCAACCATGACAGACCTACACCACGTCACGTCATAGCGCAATTCGCAAATATGAGATCCAAGGATACAGTATTGAAAGCGGCCAGGGCAAAGAAATTTCTCACGTACCAAGGCAAAGGCATCAGAATTATGTCAGACCTGTCTACACAGACCTGGAATGAGAGAAAGGGTTGGGGGAGCATTTTTAAAGCTCTTTCAGAGAAAAACATGCAGCCAAGGATCCTTTATCCAGCAAGGCTGTCATTCAGAATTGATGGAGAAATAAAGACATTTCAGAATCGACAGTCACTAGCCAATTTCGTAACCACGAAACCAGCCCTACAGGAGGTATTACGGGGGGTTCTATAAAAGTAAAAAGGCCCCAAGAGTGATACAAAACAGAAAGTCACAGCCAATACAAACAAAGACTTTACTGACAACATGGCATCATTAAAAGCCTATCTCTCAGTACTCAGCCTTAACATTAACGGTTTAAATTCTTGCTTAAGACGCCACAGGGTTGCAGATTGGATAAAAAGAAATGACCCATCCATTTGCTGTCTACAAGAGACTCATTTCGAACCCAAAGATGCATTCAGACTGAGAGTAAGGGGATGGAGTACCATCTTTCACGCAATGGACCTCAAAAGAAAGCTGGGGTAGCAATTCTCATATCAGATAAATTGGATTTTAAACTACAGACTATAGTTAGAGATGCAGAAGGGCACTATATTATTCTTAAAGGAAGTATTCAACAAGTGGATATGACAATTATAAATATATATGCCCCCAACAGGGGAGCAGCAAGATACACAAGCCAACTCTTAACCAGAATAAAGAGACATATAAATAAAAATACATTAATAGTAGGGGACCTCAACACTCCACTCTCAGAAATAGACAGAACACCCCCGCAAAAACTAAGCAAAGAATCAAAGGCTTTGAATGCCATACTCGACGAGTTGGACCTCTTAGATATATATAGAACACTACACCCCAGAACCAAAGAATACTCATTCTATTCTAATGCCCATGGAACATTCTCAAGAATAGACCATGTTCTGGGACACAAAACAGGTCTCAGCCGATACCAAAAGATTGAAATTATCCCCTGCATATTCTCAGACCACAACGCTCTGAAATTGGAACTCAACCACAAGGAAAAATTTGGAAGAAACTCAAACACTTGGAGACTAAGAACCATCCTGCTCAGGAATGACTCGATAAACCAGGAAATCAAAAATCAAATTAAACAATTTATGGAGACCAATGAGAATGAAAATACAACAGTCCAAAACCTATGGGATACTGCAAAGGCAGTCCTAAGGGGGAAATACATAGCCATCCAAGCCTCACTCAAAAGAATAGAAAAATCTAAAATGCAGTTTTTATATTCTCACCTCAAGAAGCTAGAACAGCAACAGAGGGACAGGCCTAATCCACGCACAAGGAAGCAGTTGACCAAAATTAAAGCTGAAATCAATCAAGCAGAAACCAGAAGTACAGTAGAGCAGATCAACAGGACTAGAAGCTGGTTCTTGGAGAGAATCAATAAAATTGACAGACCACTGGCAACACTTATCCAAAAGAAAAGAGAAAGGACCCAGATTATTAAAATTATGAATGAAAAAGGAGAGGTCACGACGAACACCATTGAAATTGGAAGGATTATTAGAAATTTTTATCAACAGCTATATGCCAATAAACTAAGCAATCTGGAAGAGATGGAATCCTTCCTGGAAACCTATAAACTACCAAGATTGAAAGAGGAAGAAATTGATTTCTTAAACAGGCCAATTAATGATGAAGAAATTGAGTCAGTGATAAACAACCTTCCAAATAACAAAACTCCAGGCCCGGACGGTTTTCCTGGGGAATTCTACCAAACTTTCAAAGAAGAAATAATACCTATTCTCCTAAAGCTATTTCAAAAAATAGAAACAGAAGGAGAGCTACCAAACTCATTCTACGAGGCCAATATTACCTTGAACCGCAAACCAGGCAAAGACCCCCTCAAAAAGGAGAATTACAGACCGATTTCGCTAATGAATATGGACGCCAAAATCCTCAACAAGATACTTGCTAATAGAATCCAACAGTTCATTAAAAGGATTATCCACCACGATCAAGTGGGATTCATACCTGGGATGCAAGCGTGGTTCAATATTCGCAAATCAATCAGCGTGATACATCATATCAACAAGAAAAGATTCAGGAACCATATGATCCTCTCAATCGATGCCGAAAAAGCATTTGACAAAATACAGCATCCTTTCCTGATTAAAACCCTTCAGAGTGTAGGAATAGAAGGTACATTTCTCAATCTCATAAAAGCCATCTATGAAAAGCCTACTGCAAATATTATTCTCAATGGGGAAAAGCTGGAAGCCTTTCCCTTAAGATCAGGAACACGACAAGGATGCCCACTCTCGCCACTATTATGCAACATAGTACTAGAAGTCCTTGCAACAGCAATCAGACGACAAAAAGGGATCAAAGGTATTCAAATCGGCAAAGAAGTCAAAATGTCTCTCTTCGCAGACGACATGATACTCTATATGGAAAACCCAAAAGAAGCCACTCCCAAACTATTAGAAGTTATAGAGCAATTCAGTAACGTGGCGGGATACAAAATCAATGCTCAGAAATCAGTTGCATTTCTGTACACGAATAACAAGAACGAAGAAAGAGAAATTAGGGAATCCATCCCATTTACAATAGCACCAAAAACCATACGTTACCTTGGAATTAACTTAACCAGAGACGTAAAGGACCTTTATTCTAGAAACTATAAATCACTCTTGAAAGACATTGAGGAAGACATAAAAAGATGGAAAGATATTCCATGCTCATGGATCGGAAGAATTAACATAGTTAAAATGTCCATGCTACCCAGAGCAATCTACACTTTCAATGCTATCCCGATCAAAATACCGAGAACGTTTTTCAAAGAACTGGAACAAATAGTCCTTAAATTTGTATGGAACCAGAAAAGACCCCAAATCTCCAAGGAACTGTTGAAAAGGAAAAACAAAGCTGGGGGCATCACAATGCCGGATTTCGAGCTGTACTACAAAGCTGTGATCACAAAGACAGCATGGTACTGGCACAAAAACAGACACATAGACCAATGGAACAGAATAGAGAGCCCAGAAATGGACCCTCAGCTCTTTGGGCAACTAATCTTTGATAAAGCAGGAAAAAACATCCGGTGGGAAAAAGACAGTCTCTTCAATAAATGGTGCTGGGAAAATTGGACAGCTACATGCAAAAGAATGAAACTTGACCACTCTCTCACACCATACACACAAATAAACTCCAAATGGATGAAAGACCTCGATGTGAGACAGGAATCCATCAAAATTCTAGAGGAGAACATAGGCAGCAACCTCTACGACATCAGCCAAAGCAACCTTTTTCATGACACATCCCCAAAGGCAAGAGAAACAAAAGATAAAATGAATTTATGGGACTTCATCAAGATTAAAAGTTTCGGCACAGCCAAGGAAACAGTCAGAAAAACTAAGAGGCAGCCCACGGAATGGGAGAATATATTTGCAAATGACACTACAGATAAAGGACTGGTATCCAAGATCTACAAAGAACTTCTCAAACTCAATACACGAGAAACAAATAAACAAATCAAAAAATGGGCAGAAGATACGAACAGACACTTTTCCAAT
Source organism: Ursus americanus (assembly GCF_024610735.1). NCBI lineage: Eukaryota > Metazoa > Chordata > Mammalia > Carnivora > Ursidae > Ursus > Ursus americanus. The sequence goes on along the minus strand of NC_142155.1, from coordinate 35,647,466 downwards.
GAAGACATAAATTGGCTAACAGACACATGAAAAAATGTTCAAAATCATTAGCCATCAAGGAAATTCAAATCAAAACCACACTGAGATACCACCTTACGCCAGTTAGAATGGCAAAAATAGACAAGGCAAGAAACAACAATTGTTGGAGAGGATGTGGAGAAAGGGGATCCCTCCTACATTGTTGGTGGGAATGCAAGTTGGTACAGCCACTCTGGAAAACAGTGTGGAGGTCCCTTAAAAAGTTAAAAATTGAGCTACCCTATGATCCAGCCATTGCACTACTGAGTGTTTACCCCAAAGATACAGACGTAGTGAAGAGAAGGGCCATATGCACACCAATGTTCATAGCAGCAATGTCCACAATAGCTAAATCGTGGAAGGAGCCAAGATGCCCTTCAACAGATGACTGGATTAAGAAGTTGTGGTCCATATATACAATGGAATATTACTCAGCAATCAGAAAGAATGAGTTCTCAACATTTGCCACAACATGGATGGCACTGGAGGAGATAATGCTTAGTGAAATAAGTCAAGCAGAGAAAGACAACTATCATATGATTTCTCTCATCTATGGAACATAAGAACTAGAATGATCAGTAGGGGAAGAAAGGGATAAAGAAAGGGGGGGTAATCAGAAGGGGGAATGAAACATGAGGGACTATGGACTATGAGAAACAAACTGAGGGCTACAGAGGGGAGGGGGGTGGGGGAATGGGATAGACCGGTGATGGGTAGTAAGGAGGGCACATATTGCATGGTGCACTGGGTGTTATACACAACTAATGAATCATCGAGCCTTACATCGAAAACCGGGGATGTACTGTATGGTGACTAACATAATATAATAAAAAATCATTATAAAAAAAAATTAACTCAAAATGGATCATAGATCTAAATGAGACATTTAAAAAAACCCTATAAAACTTCTAGAAGAAAACACAGGAAAAATTTTTCCTTTGCTTAGGTTAGACAAGGAGCTCTTAGACATGACACCAAAGGTACAATCCATAAAAGAAATAAAATAATATAGACCATCAAACTTAAAAACTTTTGCTCTGTTGTGTGATCCCTATTAAGAGGATCAAGGTCTATTTAGAGTATCAAGTTTGTCATTGATATATTGACACATATTATCAAATCACATATCTGAGAAATAATTTTTATCCAGAATATATAAAGAATTCTCTAATCTCAGCAAATACACATGAGAGAAAAGATGTTCACCATCATTAGTCATTAGGGAAATGCAAACTAAAGCTACAGTAAGATACCATTGCATACCTATTAAAACGGCAAAAAAATTAAAAAATACAGTATCAAGTGTTGACAAGGATAGAGGGCAACTGGATTTCTCAAACATTGTTGATGAAAATGTAAAATGTCATAGCCATTCTGGAAAGCAGCTCAGCTGTTTCTTAAAGTTAACAGCCACGATACAGCCCAGCCCTCCTGGGTTTCTATCCTAGCGAACTAAAGTATGTTCACAGTCACTTTATAGTAGCCAAAAGCTGGAAAGCACCCAAAATTCAACTGGTGAATAAAGTGTGATACAACAAATACAAAGAAACAAACTAATGATACAAAAAATGATTTAGAAGGATGTCAAGGATTTATGCTGAGTGCAAAAGCCAATCTGAAAAAATTGGATATGATATGATTCTGTTTCTATAACATTCTTGAAATGACAAAATCATAGTGATAAGTAGTCAGTTGCTGCCGGAGGTTAGGGTTGGGGAGGAGGACAGAACTGTTAATGGGTAACATAAGGGAGTGTCTTTGTGCCGATGGAGCCGTTCTGTACCCTAATGGTAATATGTACCATGTGGTGATGCTTCAACAAATCTACACTTGGTATAAAATTTCAAAGAACTATACACATAAAAGAGAGCAAAAGAAGAGTGCATTTAAAATCTATATAAAGTATATTTGCAAGTTAAGGGTATTGTGCCAATGTTGGGGCACCCGGGTGGCTCAGTTGGTTAAGTGTCTCGCTCTTGATTTAGGCTGAGGTCGTGATCTCAGCGTCATAAGATCAAGCCCCGCTTTGGGCTCCACTCTGGGGGTGGGGCCTGCTTGAGATTCTCTCTCTCTCCCTCTCTCTCTCTGCCCCTCCCCCAACTCGTGCATGTGCACTCTCTCTGAAAAGAAAAATTAAAAAAAAAAAAGAGTATTGTACCAATGTGAGATTCCTGCTTTTGACCGTGTACTGTGGTTATGGAAGATATGATCATTGGGTGAAGCTGCTTTAAAATATACCAGAATGATCATTACTATTTTGAAACTTCAGGAAGCCAACATATTTCAAAATAAAAAGTTGCAATTAAAAGAAAGAAGAGGGAATTGGGTATTTAGGGACAATTAGAAGTCTGTCACACTCAATAAAAAGATTTAAGGTCTTGAACAGGATTACAGTGTTTAAATTTCATTATTTTCCTAACACTATCATAGCTTAAGCAAAACCGCATTTAATAACATATGAATCTAGAAGAGAACCAGGTGATTTAAAATTAAATTTCCAGCTAAACATCTTAGGATGTTAAACCATAGTTATATTCTTAAATTTCATTCTTAAAATTATTAATGTCAATTAAAACCAATATATTAAATTACTTTTAGTTTATGACAAAAGTAACACTTCTTAAGAAAAATCAGTTAAAAACTTCAGTATGCTTTTATTAATTACTTGAATAATAAAGTTTCAGGGAGATCACTTAGGTTCTAATTTATCATATTAGTCCTTATCAACAAATATTTTCAAAGAAAGAAAAAAATCTATTTATATTTAATTAATTTATATTTAACTTCAATTAAATTCCTCCATATAACCTTCTGTGAAGTTAAATCTTTTTTTTTTTTTCCAGACAATTGGATGAATTTGGGCATTAAATCCTGACCTTTGGTCCTTAGATATACTTCACATGCTTCAAGTATGATTGATTGCTTGAGTCCAATTATTTCTCCAGTGCCTGTGGGATTCTTAAAAACCCCTAACATTTGCAGGAAATGACCTTTATCATACCCCATCATGCAACAGCTCTCAGGATGTTTCTGCTGCCCATTCTCTGTCATACAGAGATAGGGTTTCTTCAGTAAGACCTCTGTTGTTGGGCCAGTAAAACTGCAGAGCTTCATTTTCTAAGACTTTTTTGACATTGAGGAAGATACCAGGTGACAATAACAAAGATAAATGTTAGTGATTACCACATGAGACTTATATATGGTCCATGTCCTGCAGCAATGGAGATAATTGGAAGCTATGGAAATACTACAAATCCTAAACTTTTGCCATGTTAAGAATAAATATTTGGGTTGAAACCAGGAAAAAATTTAGTTGTCAATTACTTGGCATTAGGCTGAAAATTCCCCTTGCTCATAAACTCTTATGAATGCAATTAAGTGCCCCAGGAAGCTGGCACCTTGTCTGGGGGCTTGGTTGGAATTAAGTTGATAATCAGAATCATCAGAGGAGTCCCAAGAGAAAAGGGATTGACTGAACTGTTGTGGTTATTTTTCCCTAGAATGTGAAATCTGCTTTTAGATCAAACTATTCAGTTTCAACTCAAGGTAGGAAATAATAGCCTAGATGATTATGTGCTGTGCCATTTTTTAAAATATTGATTCTTTCTTTAATACCACTGGTTTTTCTCAAGCACTTGGTGTTTCCTGGCCAGTTGGTCACATTTACTACCAGGTGATTAAAATCTACAGTATATGCAACTGGTAGAGGTTTCCTTGGCTACTGTAGAGGTTGGCTTCCTCACAGGACTTTCCCAGAATGAGGACCATGGTAGCCGCTCTCTGTAAATGAGCAGGGGTAATCATAGTGGTCTCACCTATAAGGTGACTGGCTGAAGAGCAGACAGGGTATTGGGAGTCCATGTAGTTCCCAATTTAAATAATGAATTTCCCTCTAAGGTTAAAAGGCTTTAGTGTATTTCCTCTTTAAAGAAAGTTGCTCTTCACATTTTCTTTTTTTCCTCCTCCTTGGTGAAAAAGCAGAGGGGGGGAGCAGAGGAAACTGCAAAGAATAAAATAGGACAATAAGAATGTGCAAAGGTTAAAAGAAGAAAAAGTTAAATTATAACAATCTTAGTGTTGTCTCTGTGCAGCTCTTATGCTTTGCATGGTTTTATTTATGTTTGCATTGTTGGTCTGCATTTGTATTCACTCTTAGTTTTGGCTTATAGCTTTTCTGTTACACTCACAGGGTCTTGTGGTTGGCAAACCACCCACACTTAACGTACTCCCAAACACACATGGTGCACATGTGAATCTGCACATGTACTCAGAGGAAGAGAGAGAAAGGGGAGACAAGTGATGAAAACAAAAGCAAAAACAAAAAGCAGTGAAACAGAAAAAAGCATTTAGCTAAGTAGAAGTAAAGAAGAAAAATGAAGCCTATATGGAAGAAAGAGATAGAGATTATTATATGGAGGATTTGTGGCTCTGATTCATCTTCCAAAGATTGAAGAAAAGGATTTGAACTCAGATTTCTGCCACTGAAGCCTATACTCTAATAGCTGTCGTATTCTAGCATTACATTTAATATTTTTATTTATTTAGTAATTTTTACGCATGAAGTCCTGTTAAGTTCTATAAGAAGGAAAAATGCAATGAAGACCCATCCCTGCCTTCCAAAAACTTAACTTGCTATTCCCTGAAGACCTAACTAAATAGAAAAATTTTAAGGATATTTAATTACCATTTACCAACATATATTGAGTGCCTTTTGTGCATTACACACTGTAAAAGGCAATAGAAATACAAATAATAATAGATGATAAATAGGTAGCAGAATATAATCTTTGTCCTCAAATAATGTACAATATGGCTAGAGAATAGATTAGATTATAGAATGAGGAATGAGAACTCAGAAAAGTGAACCTAACCCAGTTGGGGTGGGACCCGGGGAGAATGGGGTATGGCTTTCTTTTAGAAGAGTTGATCCCAGCAAGGTTCGTAGGATGATAACAGCATTGCAGAGAGAAAGGGTGGAAATTACAAAAACGTAGAGAAAATACAGTACAGCAGAGGCACTGAAAGGTGTTTAATGTTGCTCAGGGTAGTTCCAAAAATGATTTGAGAAAAGCATGTTGGAAATGAAGTCAAGGGCCAATCTTGGACCCCCTTGCAAGACTTGCAAAGATTTAAGGCTTAACCTCTACCTAATTAGAGAGCCTTTGAAGGCATTAAAAAAGTTAAAATGTCCATGCTACCCAGAGCAATCTACACTTTCAATGCTATCCCAATCAAAATACCGATGACATTTTTCAAAGAACTGGAACAAATAGTCCTTAAATTTGTATGGAACCAGAAAAGACCCCAAATCTCCAAGGAACTGTTGAAAAGGAAAAACAAAGCTGGGGGCATCACAATGCCGGATTTCGAGCTGTACTACAAAGCTGTGATCACAAAGACAGCATGGTACTGGCACAAAAACAGACACATAGACCAATGGAACAGAATAGAGAGCCCAGAAATGGACCCTCAGCTCTTTGGGCAACTAATCTTTGATAAAGCAGGAAAAAACATCCGGTGGGAAAAAGACAGTCTCTTCAATAAATGGTGCTGGGAAAATTGGACAGCTACATGCAAAAGAATGAAACTTGACCACTCTCTCACACCATACACACAAATAAACTCCAAATGGATGAAAGACCTCGATGTGAGACAGGAATCCATCAAAATTCTAGAGGAGAACATAGGCAGCAACCTCTACGACATCGGCCAAAGCAACCTTTTTCATGATACATCCCCAAAGGCAAGAGAAACAAAAGATAAAATGAATTTATGGGACTTCATCAAGATTAAAAGTTTCGGCACAGCCAAGGAAACAGTCAGAAAAACTAAGAGGCAGCCCACGGAATGGGAGAATATATTTGCAAATGACACTACAGATAAAGGACTGGTATCCAAGATCTACAAAGAACTTCTCAAACTCAATACACGAGAAACAAATAAACAAATCAAAAAATGGGCAGAAGATACGAACAGACACTTTTCCAATGAAGACATAAATTGGCTAACAGACACATGAAAAAATGTTCAAAATCATTAGCCATCAAGGAAATTCAAATCAAAACCACACTGAGATACCACCTTACGCCAGTTAGAATGGCAAAAATAGACAAGGCAAGAAACAACAATTGTTGGAGAGGATGTGGAGAAAGGGGATCCCTCCTACATTGTTGGTGGGAATGCAAGTTGGTACAGCCACTCTGGAAAACAGTGTGGAGGTCCCTTAGAAAGTTAAAAATTGAGCTACCCTATGATCCAGCCATTGCACTACTGGGTGTTTACCCCAAAGATACAGACGTAGTGAAGAGAAGGGCCATATGCACCCCAATGTTCATAGCAGCAATGTCCACAATAGCTAAATCGTGGAAGGAGCCAAGATGCCCTTCAACAGATGACTGGATTAAGAAGTTGTGGTCCATATATACAATGGAATATTACTCAGCAATCAGAAAGAATGAGTTCTCAACATTTGCTACAACATGGACGGCACTGGAGGAGATAATGCTAAGTGAAATAAGTCAAGCAGAGAAAGACAACTATCATATGATTTCTCTCATCTATGGAACATAAGAACTAGGATGATCAGTAGGGGAAGAAAGGGATAAAGAAAGGGGGGGTAATCAGAAGGGGGAATGAAACATGAGAGACTATGGACTCTGAGAAACAAACTGAGGGCCACAGAGGGGAGGGGGGTGGGGGAATGGGATAGGCCCGTGATGGGTAGTAAGGAGGGCACGTATTGCATGGTGCACTGCGTGTTATACACAACTAATGAATCATCGAGCCTTACATCAAAAACCGGGGATGTACTGTATGGTGACTAACATAATATAATAAAAAATCATTATAAAAAAAAAAGTCTGTAAAACCAGCACTGAGTGAAATGTATTTGAAATGTCATTCAGAGAACAGTGAGAGTATCAAAAGGCTAAGACCAGTTAGGAAGGCAGGAAGAAAAGTTGTAAACATCATCAGATATCCAGGAGCTAGGTGGAGGGTGAAAAATACGTAAGTGTCCACACTCCCTCGATATATATGATAGCCATGCTGTGCACTTCACGAAAGCAGCGCATGTGGGCTTTCTGGACCTGTAAGTAAGTGTGCTTTGCCCTGCCCTCACACCCCGCCTGCTCCGTCTCTCTCTGTTAGCTCATGCGCAGCTGCTGCATCTCTCCCCAGACCTAGCTGCACATGGTTCCTGGCTTTGGCTTTGCCCCATATGCATTATCTTCTGAATGACGTGTATGTGCTCTCCAGCTAGTCCTGTCCTACTCAGTGCCCCAGAGTAGGTAGGACACCATATGGTTAATGACAGGTAGAAAAGACAAAATGATTTATTAGAAAGATATTTATGATGTAGGTAGGGGGGATGGTGAATGAGAGATGGTGCTTTTTACATGGAGGAGTAAGAAAAGATTAATCAACCACAACTCTGCCTACAACAACAGAACAGGAGATGGTATCATTTATTGATTTAGAAAATATACAAGAAGGAGCCAGCATCATAACCTAAGGACAAGGTATCCCGTTTGTATCTATTGAGATGGAAGTGCCTCTGGGATACCGGATGGCAATTCCCTAAAAAGCAGCTCAATCTCTGAGGCTATGGAAAGATAGTTGGGAGTAATGAACATGTTAGCAGTAGTTGAAACCATGGCAACAGATGAAACCATTTAGATGAATTGCATAGAATAAGCAGAGGAGAAATTCCGGACATCAAACTTTGCAAGTATGGGCAAAGGAAAGGGAACATAAAGAAGGATCTGAGAGGTCAAACAAGATGAGAGTATTCAGAAGAGTGACAGACAGTATCAAATGTAATGAGTAGCATGTAAACTGCCACATGTTCTTTGGAATAGATGGACGTTATATCAGTGACCTTGGAAAGGGGACTTCCTGTAAGTGACTGGAAGTTGGATTAAATGAAAAATGAGGAAGCGAGGCATTACAGGTTATTCTTCAGCTTGTTTGTAATTGGTAAGGTAAAAAGTTGAAAGACAAAATTTTTATAATTAAAAAATTATCTTCTTTCTTTATTGAGTAGGATAATCTAGCAATGAAGGAAAGATAGAAGATTTGGAAGAAAGAGTATAATGAACGAGCCAAGTTTCTGAAGGAAGCAGGATGTAATATCCAGCTTGGAGGAGTTGGGATTGAGCCAAGAACGAAGGGAAGAATGGTAATCTCTCTCAGGCCAGAGGAACAATTGGCAGTGATGTGTGGAAGAATGGAGATAGTCTTCAAGGACGAGGATTAACTATTTAGCAGTATAGGGTAAAAGAATGTTTTCTAAGTTTTAAAACTAAAATAAGTGACAGTGATAGAGGCATGTCATTAAAACATTTACAAGCAACATTCACTGACTACTGTGTACTAGACATTGTGTCAGCCAGTTGGAAGTAGCAATTAAAAGGTCACCTATAAAATTGAGGAATTAATAATGAAGAATAACATTTTTAAATAAGAAACCTTTGGTGTGATGAGTATCCCAAAGGGAAATCAAGGTTTCTAACAATTTTTAAATAATTCAGATATTATAACTTTCTCTCCTATTACTAAATGGAGAAAAGTAGGAGCTGTGTGTTTCTACCTGCATTAAAGCTCTGATCATCATGTTCTCAAGTAGAATGTATAGTTCAATGCAGAGACATCTGAAATCATAAAAAAAAATGTCTAAAATAACTGCCACCACAAAGCTGCTTTGATGAGAGAACAGATGGGTGACAGCACGGAGTTTCTATAAGCAGGTAGGAAAACAATCAGTGTTAGCAAACAACATCCGTGGTAACAAGTCTAGAATCCCCAAGAGGATATTTTCCTTTATTGGTGGGTAAACATTTAGCAGTTTTGATTACCAGAGCGTCTTCTAACCTGGTGGTGCCCACTCGCTAGAGTGTTTTCCAGAGAGCATTTCATATAGCTCATATTACCTGTAAAATATTTCATCTAGACAGCTTTATAAAAAGTATTTAGTACGTTATGGGTTGTGCATTTAGGGTATGTGTCTCAAAGCACATACAATTCTTTCCGGATTCCTGAGAGAGGTAACAGGTGGGAAAAATGAGTTTATGGGAATTGGTATAGTAGCCCTAAAAAAACCAAAAAGATGTGCTGAGAAGTTAGAAGTAAGATTTGACTGCAAAAGAGAAATAGATAATTATTCCCGTATGTATTACGTATTCCTGTATATAATTAAATTTACATGAGTGGTCCTTCTATCAGTTTTCTATTGCTACCATAACAAATCACCACAAACTTGGTGGCTCAAATCAACAAAAATTTATTATCTTAGAGTTCTATAAGTTAGAAGTCAGCAAGGATCTCACTGGGTTAAAATCATCATGTTAGTTTGGCTGTATTCCTTTCTGGAGACTATAGGGTTGAGTATTTCCTTGCATTTTCCAGTTTCTAGAGGCCACCAACATTCCTTGGCTCCTGGCCCTCTTTTTCCATCTTAAAAGCCACCAATGTTGTATCTTTCTGGCCATTCTCAAATGGCCACATTTCCCTCTGACTCTGTCTTCTGCCTCCTTATACGTTTAAGAGCCCATGTGGTTATATTGGGCTCACCCAAATAATCCAAGATAATCTTCCTATCTCAAGGTCCATAACTGTAATTATCTCTGAAAGTTCCTTCTGCCATATAGAGTATCGTATTCATACATCCCAGGGATTAAGATGTGGGCATCCTTGGGGCCATTATTCTGCCTACCACAGACCTATTGTTTAATAAAAAGTTGGTAACAGGAAAATGAAAAAAGACAAAAATAATTCAGATAATGCTGATTATTTTAAAGCAGATTTAAAAAAATATATATTTCAGTGAGATGAAACTAAGTTTTATATTCCCTGTGACCCCAGCAGTACCTTTCTACTTGAATAACAAATGATAAGAACTAAAAAAGTGTATAGAAAGACCGAGGAAATAGTGAGGCACACCAGACAAGAAAGCAAAACACTTATACGATGATATGGGCTCACTTACAAACTCTGAGATCTAGGAAAAGTCATAATTTTAAATGTAAAATGGGGATATCAGTTACCACTATTGATATATGCATAGGTACTTTGTAAATATAATTTCTCATTCTGCCTACCTGAAAACATTATTGTAAAAATCATACGAGCAATCTGCATGTGAAGGTTCTTTGTAAATTATAAAACACCATGGGATTTTTACAAGATTTTGAAGGCACTCCACATATTTTACCAGCGATTTAAAGAAACTTGTGATATATTTGCTATTTGTTATTCTTATTTGTTATTGTAGGACTTTGATTATTCCTTTTTTAAATATTACAACAACTGAGATTGACAGGATGTTTGTTGTCCCAATTCATATATTAACAGATTCCACATTCTAGTGCTCTAGAAATAGAATTCTTTCCTCTCACCTCTTGGGTGCCCGCTCGTATTTCTATTTGTGAATTAAGGAATTCAACTCCAAGGGAAAGCCTGTGACATAATTTCATATCTCAGTTGAAACCTTAGCCTCTAACAAAGTGAAGAAAGAGGCTACCAATGTGAGGAGAGTGGTCAACTTGAAGGAAAAGAAAACTTGGACACAATTAATTCCAGAGATTTATAAAGAACTGGGATGTAAACCAGTAATTCTGACAACTTGGAGTTAGATTTCAGTTTGTTTTGGTTTGGTTTTAGAGGAAATTACACACAGTGTGGAATTTTGCCAATGCAATGGTATCTGTCGTACAATGAAAAAATTCTTACACTTGACCAATGAGCATATAAAAAATGCTCAACATCATTAATCATCAGAGAAATTCAAATCAAAACCACACTGAGATATCACCTCACACCCAATAAAATGGCTACTATTAAAAAAAAAAAAAGGAAAAAACAAAACCCCCGGGAATTACAAGTGTCAGCACGGCTGCAGACAAATTAGAATCTCTGTGTACTGTTAATGGGAATGTAAAATAATGCATATGAAAACAACGTAGGTTCCTCAAGAAAATTAAAAAATAGAAACACAGTATGATCCAGCAATGCCACTTCTGGGTATTCATCCAAGAAATAAAACAAAAAGTGAAAACAGGATCTTGAAGAGAGATTTGCATGCCCTCATTCATTGCAGCACTAGTCACAATAAACAAGAGGTGGAATCAACCTAAATGTCTATCAGCAGATAAATGGATTTTAAAAATGTAGTGTATACATAACACCAGAATATTGTTCAGCCTCAAAAAAGAAAGCCTGTTACATGCACAACATGGATGCACCTTGAAGGCATTATGCTGAGTGAAACAGGCTGTTCACAACGACACAGTTACTGGACGATCCGCTGATCCAGGGTATCTGAAGTAGTCCAGTTCTAGAAACAGAAGGTAGAATGGTAGTTACCAGAGGCTAGGGGTCAGGGAGGAAAGGGGAAACTGTTGTTATCTAAGGAGTATAGAGCATTTTTGTTTGGTTTGTTTTTGGTTTTGTTTTTCATTTGGTTTGGTTTGGTTTTACAAGATGAAAAAGTTCTGGCAATCTGCCTCACAACACTGTGAATAAACTTAACACTACTGAATCGCACATTTAAAAATGGTTAAGATGGTAAATATTAAATGTCTCAAAAAATCGCAGATGTCCTCCTGAAGGATACAGACCTGATGAGCACATGGTTGAACCAGCAAAGGCCTGGGGTCAAGATGAAGAGATGCTACTGGCAATAACTTAAAATGTATGTGGAAAAAAAAGAACGTATGGCCGTGAGCTCCTGGGGCAAATGCCTGTACATCACAGCAAAAGATTAAATGATACCAATGTAGTAACTCAAGAGTAAACACCCTCCCCCCCCACCCCCCGGCAAAGATGCTGGGTGTATACCAGGACCCACTAGCTTCCTGCCACGGACATAGAGTTTGCCTCATGGACACAGATACCCTCCTAGGGCAGAAAAGGGAAGTGAGGAAAAAAAGCAAACTATTAAATATTTTACCTAAGAAAGCAAAAACAACAAAAACGTCAGTTATTCCACAGTAATCATTTAAAATCTAATAGGGAGTTGTATTTTTAAAATGTTCAATATTTAAAGTGAAGGGAGACAATTCAGACTGAAAGAAACTCTATTAACTGGCAATTCTAAATCTAGCCACCTGCTGAAAGGTGGTCTCATAAGCAGAGCATGGCCATGCTAGAGAGTAACAACTGTGTTTTCTGCAGATACCTTAGTTGTAGTGTATGTTAACATGAGTATCCCTTTTCTCAGTTTTGGCTGAGGCCTCAAGCTAGTAATGGTCAGTCATGCCCACATTGCAAAAGAGGATATGAGTTCACTGAAGCAGACCTTGTCATAATTTTCATGAACTTTAGAAGACTACCTGCCTCTATTCTTTTAAAAATGTTGGAGAGAATATTAGAAAGGATTTTTTTTTTTAAGAAGAGATGTTGGAATGCTCTTGTCTCACTACTGTGCTTTGAGGAATTTTTTGAGGGCCAAAGATACATAGGATGGATCCACTCGACGTCTATGTCAGGAGGTAGGTGGCTCCTTGGATTAGTCCAGAGTCCTGGATGTTCTCTTTGAGCTGCTTTAACAAGGTACTGGAGACTGGGTGGCTTATACAGCAAACTAGAAGCTGGGAAATCTGAGATCAAGGTGTGAGCAGATTTGATGTCTGGGGAGGACATCCTTCCTGGTTTACAGACAGTGCCTTCTTGCTGAATCTTCACATGGTAGAGTGAGAGGGAAAGGAACTGAGGTCTTTTCATCTCTTAAGAGATGAAAATCTCTTATACCAATCCTATCATGGAGGTACCACTCCTAGACCCTCATCCAAACCTAGTTATCGCCCAAAGTCCCCATCTCCAAAAATCATCGTATTGTGGATTAAGACTTCAACATATGAATTTTGGGAGGTCATGAATATTTGTGCATAGTCAGTACCTACTCTGGAGGATGTCCACTGGTCACATTTAATCCTTGGCTGTAACTTGCTGACATCTGTCCCTAGAGCCCATAGCCATTGTTCTTTTTGTTTGTTTATTTTTGCTTTTGTTTTTTTTTGGGGGGGGTATTTTTAATTTTTTTAATTTTTTAATTTATTTTTTAAATTTATTATGTTAATCACCATACAGTACATCTTTAGTTTTTGATGTACTGTTCCATGATTCATTGTTTGTGTATAACACCCGGTGCTCCATGCAGTATGTGCCCTCCTTAATACCCATCACCAGCCTAGCCCAATGCCCCACCCGCCTCCCCTCTAAAGCCCTCAGTTTGTTTCCCAGAGTTCATAGTCTCTCGTGGTTCATTCCCCCTCTGTTTAACCCCCCTTCATTCTTCCCTTCCTTCTCCTACCGATCTCCCTGCTATTCCTTATGTTCTACAAATGAGTGAAACCATATGATAATTGTCTTTCTCTGCTTGACTTATTGCACTTAGCATTATCTCCTCCAGTTCCGTCCATGTTGCTGCAAATGTTGGGTAGTCGTTCTTTCTGATCATAGCCCTTGTTCTTTGATTTGCTTTTGAAGTCCTCACCAGTGATCACCACTTCATCTTGACTCAAGATGTGGCAGAGGAGAGGGGAAGAGAGATAGTGTGCTGGTCTGAGTTTCATCTAAGATCCTGTCCAGGACTTTGTAGAAGTACTGAGTGCATCAAGAAAGGGGTAAATCTGCAGATTCCTAGGAGCTGAGGGGGGCAGACATAAGTGGTTGTCCACAGAGTGCAATCCTGTATTCCTAGCACCATGAACAGAAAGTCAGTAATGCCTTCATTTCCTGACTGTTTGAGGGCACATACTCTATAGGACACCAGAAAAAAAGATAATGGGTGCATTTATAACCATTCAGCAAATATTGGAATTGAGTATCAAAGCTTGCTTTGTTGCAAGGGGAAATTTTGTGTCCCCTTCTGCCGTGCTTGCATTATGATAGCTAGCATTTCTTGCTCTCTCTGCCCACTGAGACAGAGCTAGAAGAAGAAGAAGGGAAAACTAGTGCATGAAGAAAGTGAAAACATTTACTGAAGCAGAGATTTTACCATGTCCCCCAAAGAAATAATTGGTAGATTGAAAATAGCTGACAGTGTCCACCCTGTGAGTTAGCATAGACTACTCTAATTAAATAGAGAAATATTTCAATGGTTATTCCAAATATACATATTACATCTAATATGTCCATATGAATTTTAAGTAGTTGCTCCCCAGAAAGCACTGACTGCTTTGCACAGCACTAGAAATGGTCTTGAATGCCAAAAAGTTCCGTCAAAAGCTTTGTGGGTTTTAGCGATTTAAGCCAGAGATAAAAAATTCATTCCTTTATATAGATTATATCCAAAAGGAAAACATTGGAAATTAAAGATGTTATAGCAATTGTAAGTTGAAATTTCTTTGCATTAAGTCAAAATATGGATATATTTGGAGAGAAGAGAGTATGAGAAATTGTCCTAAAGGTGACTGATAAGGAATTGTGAATTTTTATTTTTTTATTTTTTTAATGTTTTTTTATTATATTATGTTAGTCACCGTACAGTACATCCCTGGTTTCTGATGTAAAGTTCGATGATTCATTAGTTGCATATAACACCCAGTGCACCATGCAATACGTGCCCTCCTTACTACCTTTTTTAATTTTTTTATTATTATTATTTTTCTTTTTTATAATGATTTTTTATTATGTTAGTCACCATACAGTACATCCCCGGTTTTTGATGTAAGGCTCGATGATTCATTAGTTGTGTATAACACGCAGTGCACCATGCAATACGTGCCCTCCTTACTACCCATCACGGGCCTATCCCATTCCCCCACCCCCCTCCCCTCTGTGGCCCTCAGTTTGTTTCTCAGAGTCCATAGTCTCTCATGTTTCATTCCCCCTTCTGATTACCCCCCCTTTCTTTATCCCTTTCTTCCCCTACTGATCATCCTAGTTCTTATGTTCCATAGATGAGAGAAATCATATGATAGTTGTCTTTCTCTGCTTGACTTATTTCACTTAGCATTATCTCCTCCAGTGCCGTCCATGTTGTAGCAAATGTTGAGAACTCGTTCTTTCTGATAGCTGAGTAATATTCCATTGTATATATGGACCACAACTTCTTAATCCAGTCATCTGTTGAAGGGCATCTCGGCTCCTTCCACGATTTAGCTATTGTGGACATTGCTGCTATGAACATTGGGGTGCATATGGCCCTTCTCTTCACTACGTCTGTATCTTTGGGGTAAACACCCAGTAGTGCAATGGCTGGATCATAGGGTAGCTCAATTTTTAACTTTCTAAGGGACCTCCACACTGTTTTCCAGAGTGGCTGTACCAACTTGCATTCCCACCAACAATGTAGGAGGGATCCCCTTTCTCCACATCCTCTCCAACAATTGTTGTTTCTTGCCTTGTCTATTTTTGCCATTCTAACTGGCGTAAGGTGGTATCTCAGTGTGGTTTTGATTTGAATTTCCTTGATGGCTAATGATTTTGAACATTTTTTCATGTGTCTGTTAGCCAATTTATGTCTTCATTGGAAAAGTGTCTGTTCGTATCTTCTGCCCATTTTTTGATTTGTTTATTTGTTTCTCGTGTATTGAGTTTGAGAAGTTCTTTGTAGATCTTGGATACCAGTCCTTTATCTGTAGTGTCATTTGCAAATATATTCTCCCATTCCGTGGGCTGCCTCTTAGTTTTTCTGACTGTTTCCTTGGCTGTGCCGAAACTTTTAATCTTGATGAAGTCCCATAAATTCATTTTATCTTTTGTTTCTCTTGCCTTTGGGGATGTATCATGAAAAAGGTTGCTTTGGCCGATGTCGTAGAGGTTGCTGCCTATGTTCTCCTCTAGAATTTTGATGGATTCCTGTCTCACATCGAGGTCTTTCATCCATTTGGAGTTTATTTGTGTGTATGGTGTGAGAGAGTGGTCAAGTTTCATTCTTTTGCATGTAGCTGTCCAATTTTCCCAGCACCATTTATTGAAGAGACTGTCTTTTTCCCAC
Source organism: Ursus americanus (assembly GCF_024610735.1). Classification (NCBI taxonomy): domain Eukaryota; kingdom Metazoa; phylum Chordata; class Mammalia; order Carnivora; family Ursidae; genus Ursus; species Ursus americanus. The sequence goes on along the minus strand of NC_142155.1, from coordinate 35,631,508 downwards.
CGGATGTTTTTTCCTGCTTTATCAAAGATTAGTTGCCCAAAGAGCTGAGGGTCCATTTCTGGGCTCTCTATTCTGTTCCATTGGTCTATGTGTCTGTTTTTGTGCCAGTACCATGCTGTCTTTGTGATCACAGCTTTGTAGTACAGCTCGAAATCCGGCATTGTGATGCCCCCAGCTTTGTTTTTCCTTTTCAACAGTTCCTTGGAGATTTGGGGCCTTTTCTGGTTCCATACAAATTTAAGGACTATTTGTTCCAGTTCTTTGAAAAATGTCATCGGTATTTTGATTGGGATAGCATTGAAAGTGTAGATTGCTCTGGGTAGCATGGACATTTTAACTATGTTAATTCTTCCGATCCATGAGCATGGAATATCTTTCCATCTTTTTATGTCTTCCTCAATGTCTTTCAAGAGTGATTTATAGTTTCTAGAATATAGATCCTTTACGTCTCTGGTTAAGTTAATTCCAAGGTAACGTATGGTTTTTGGTGCTATTGTAAATGGGATGGATTCCCTAATTTCTCTATCTTCGGTCTCACTATTCGTGTACAGAAATGCAACTGATTTCTGAGCATTGATTTTGTATCCCGCCACGTTACTGAATTGCTCTATAACTTCTAATAGTTTGGGAGTGGCTTCTTTTGGGTTTTCCATATAGAGTATCATGTCGTCTGCGAAGAGAGACATTTTGACTTCTTCTTTGCCGATTTGAATACCTTTGATCCCTTTTTGTCGTCTGATTGCTGTTGCAAGGACTTCTAGTATTATGTTGAATAATAGTGGCGAGAGTGGGCATCCTTGTCGTGTTCCTGATCTTAAGGGAAAGGCTTCCAGCTTTTCCCCATTGAGAATAATATTTGCAGTAGGCTTTTCATAGATGGCTTTTATGAGATTGAGAAATGTACCCTCTATTCCTACACTCTGAAGGGTTTTAATCAGGAAAGGATGCTGTATTTTGTCAAATGCTTTTTCGGCATCGATTGAGAGGATCATATGGTTCCTGAATCTTTTCTTGTTGATATGATGTATCACGCTGATTGATTTGCGAATATTGAACCACGCTTGCATCCCAGGTATGAATCCCACTTGATCGTGATGGATAATCCTTTTAATGAACTGTTGGATTCTATTAGCAAGTATCTTGTTGAGGATTTTGGCGTCCATATTCATTAGCGAAATCGGTCTGTAATTCTCCTTTTTGAGGGGGTCTTTGCCTGGTTTGGGGATCAAGGTAATATTGGCCTCATAGAATGAGTTTGGTAGCTTTCCTTCTGTTTCTATTTTTTGAAATAGCTTTAGGAGAATAGGTATTATTTCTTCTTTGAAAGTTTGGTAGAATTCCCCAGGAAAACCGTCCGGGCCTGGAGTTTTGTTATTTGGAAGGTTGTTTATCACTGACTCAATTTCTTCATCATTAATTGGCCTGTTTAAGAAATCAATTTCTTCCTCTTTCAATCTTGGTAGTTTATAGGTTTCCAGGAAGGATTCCATCTCTTCCAAATTGCTTAGTTTATTGGCATATAGCTGTTGATAAAAATTTCTAATAATCCTTCCAATTTCAATGGTGTTCGTCGTGACCTCTCCTTTTTCATTCATAATTTTAATAATCTGGGTCCTTTCTCTTTTCTTTTCGATAAGTGTTGCCAGTGGTCTGTCAATTTTATTGATTCTCTCCAAGAACCAGCTTCTAGTCCTGTTGATCTGCTCTACTGTACTTCTAATTTCTGCTTGATTGATTTCAGCTCTAAGTTTGGTCAACTGCTTCCTCGTGTGTGGATTAGGCCTGTCCCTTTTTTGCTGTTCTAGCTTCTTGAGGTGAGAATATAAAAACTGCATTTTAGATTTTTCTATTCTTTTGAGTGAGGCTTGGATGGCTATGTATTTCCCCCTTAGGACTGCCTTTGCAGTATCCCATAGGTTTTGGACTGTTGTATTTTCATTCTCATTGGTCTCCATAAATTGTTTAATTTGATTTTTGATTTCCTGGTTTATCAAGTCATTCCTGAGCAGGATGGTTCTTAGTCTCCAAGTGTTTGAGTTTCTTCCAAATTTTTCCTTGTGGTTGAGTTCCAATTTCAGAGCGTTGTGGTCTGAGAATATGCAGGGGATAATTTCAATCTTTTGATATCGGCTGAGACCTGTTTTGTGTCCCAGAACATGGTCTATTCTTGAGAATGTTCCATGGGCATTAGAATAGAATGAGTATTCTTTGGTTCTGGGGTGTAGTGTTCTCTATATATCTAAGAGGTCCAACTCGTCGAGTATGGCATTCAAAGCCTTTGATTCTTTGCTTAGTTTTTGCCAGGGTGTTCTGTCTATTTCTGATAGTGGAGTGTTGAGGTCCCCTACTATTAATGTATTTTTATTTATATGTCTCTTTATTCTGGTTAAGAGTTGGCTTGTGTATCTTGCTGCTCCCCTGTTGGGGGCATATATATTTATAATTGTCATATCCACTTGTTGAATACTTCCTTTAAGAATAATATAGTGCCCTTCTGCATCTCTAACTATAGTCTGTAGTTTAAAATCCAGTTTATCTGATATGAGAATTGCTACCCCAGCTTTCTTTTGAGGTCCATTTGCATGAAAGATGGTACTCCATCCCCTTACTCTCAGTCTGAATGCATCTTTGGGTTCGAAATGAGTCTCTTGTAGACAGCAAATGGATGGGTCATTTCTTTTTATCCAATTTGCAACCCTGTGGCATTGTAAGGGAGAATGTAAGCCATTAATATTAAGACTGAGTACTGAGAGATATGCTTTTAATGATGCCATGTTGTCAGTAAAGTCTTTGTTTGTATTGGCTGTGACTTTCTGTTCTGTATCACTCTTGGGGCCTTTTTACTTTTATAGAACCCCCCGTAATATCTCCTGTAGGGCTGGTTTCGTGGTTACAAAATTGGTTAGTGACTGTCGATTCTGAAATGTCTTTATTTCTCCATCAATTCTGAATGACAGCCTTGCTGGATAAAGGATCCTTGGCTGCATGTTTTTCTCTGAAAGAGCTTTAAAAATGCTCCCCCAACCCTTTCTCTCATTCCAGGTCTGTGTAGACAGGTCTGACGTAATTCTGATGCCTTTGCCTTGGTACGTGAGAAATTTCTTTGCCCTGGCCGCTTTCAATACTGTATCCTTGGATCTAATATTTGCGAGTTGCACTATGACATGACGTGGTGTAGGTCTGTCATGGTTGAGCTTGGGAGGGGTCCTCTCTGCCTCTAGGACATGAATGTTTGTTTCCCTTGCTAGATTAGGGTAGTTTTCAGCTATGATTTGTTCAAATATCTCTTCTAGACCTCTGTTTTTCTCCACCCCCTCGGGGATGCCGATGATTCTAACATTGGATCGTTTCATTGAGTCAGTAATCTCCCGTAGCCAACAACTGTGGACGTGGATTTTTTAAAAACATCTTCTATTTTAATTTTTTTCTCTATTAACCCATCCTCCAATTCACTAACCCTTTCCTCTGCTTCGGTGACCCTGGCCGACAGAGCCTCTAGTTTTGCCTGCATTTGGCTCATAGAATTTTTAATTTCTGTCAAATTCGCTCTCATTTCTGACTTTAGGGATTCTATATTCTCAGAAACCTTTTCGTTAATACTTTTTTCAATTCTGCTCATCAATTTGACCATCGTTACTCTGAATTCCATTTCTGATAATTTGGTTACATCCATATCCATTATTTCTGTGGCAGAGGCCACAGACTCACTGTCTTTTCTTTGCTGGGGGAGGGCTTCTTCTTCTTGTCATTCTGATGAGGAGAGGTTGCGGGGTTGTCCAGAGCCCAAATTATTGACTGGGTCCCAGGCCGTGCCCCTTGTTTTATAGGGATCTTAGAGATGTGGGCTTCTTCTTTAAAGATTTTATTTATTTATTTATTTATCTGAGAGAGGGAGGTAGACAGTCAGCAAGAACGGGAACAGAAGCAGGGGAGTGGGAGAGGAAGAAGCAGGCTCCCAGCGGAGGAGCCCGATGAGGGACTCCTTTCCGGAACGCTGGGATCACACCCTAAGCCGGAGACAGGCACTCAATGACTGCGCCACCCAGGCGCCTCGGGTTGTGGGCTTCTTGATTTTTCAGCCTGCCTTCTGTGTTCTGGGGGAGGAGCCTGCCACACCGATACTCAGGCAACCCTGTTTGGGTAGAGTCTCCGTGTCCCCCGCAAGGGGGGATAGGGATGGGCACGCTGTGAGCCGGTATTTCCAGGCTTTTGTTCTCTGGCGGCTTTCCCTGGTGGTCGGCTATGCCTCTTCTGAGAGTCAGAGCAGCAGAGGCTGCATTGTCACAGAACAGAGGGATTGCAGCCCGTTCTCCACTGATGTTCTGGCCACTTTAACTCTGTTACTGTTGGTGCTGCTCAACCCTGCAGCGTCCCGGGATGTGCGCCCCACACCCGGCATCCCTGCCCTCACTTCCAGGGCCGGCGCATCTCTGTCCTTTGTGTTTCTAATGCCGCCAGCCACAGGCCGCCCCGCACGCTCCCGGGTCTCCCGGTCTCAGTCTATGCCCGGTGAGCACACCTCGATTCCAGAGTTTTGGGAGAAGCCTGGTGGCGCGTGCACCCGGTTCAGGGTCTCAGTCTGCTGTTTCGCGGGTGCCGACCGCGAGTCCGCCCGCTCCCCCGTGCAGGTGGCCCGCCAGCCGCCAGCCACCCCGCGCGTGCTCTGGGAGCTCCCGGTCTCAGTCTGGATCCCGTGAGCACACCGGGATTCCGGTGTTCCAGGAGATGCCTTGTGGCGCGCGTTCATGGCTCACCGGTCTCAGTCTGCTCTCTTGCGGTTGCGGTCCCTGAGTCTGCCCGCTCCCCCGTGCAGGTGGCTGCTGCTTCCCGGCGCCCAAACGCGGCGGCTCCCTCCCCCTTCTGTTTATCTTCCGATATCTGCGCGGTTTTACGGCACCCCTCTTGGTACCTCAATACTCAGTGCTGGAGATGTTCATTTGTAGAGATCCAGATGTATCTTCCTGCGTCTCAGGCTGATTCCGTGGTTATTTAGGCTGGTCTGTTACCTATCCAGCTCGACTCAGGGGACCGGCTGAAAAAGGGGTCCCCTACTCCTCCGCCATCTTAACTCCTCAGGAATTGTGAATTTTTAAATTGAGTTTGGACAAATGAGTTAGGCCAACTTTAAAATGACTGTTCTCAAATTAAGCCCATATTTAAAGTATAAGACTTTGAAATTTAAGGTCCCTCAGAAAAAAAATATTTAGCACATTGTCTCCATTTGACTATTTTATGAAGATTTTTTAATCTTAGAACTAGGGTTGTCTTTTTTAAATTAATTCCGTTAAATGTGTATGAAATCATAATGCTAAAAACATACAGAGATAGCTCAGGGATTTTTCTTATTCCTTAGTGGGTCATGGTGCTGTATAAAAAGAGGAGCAATGTGGCACAGATTATTTTACAGTAAATGTTCACTCCCTGGCAGGATTTTTGGATTTCTGGGATGGCAATATGAAGAGTTTTCTTCCAGAATTGTGAATGTAAGGGAACCCTCTGTCACGGGCATGTGATCCAGAAAATTGTCTGAATACTTGCAACAATGATACCAAAGTCTCAGAAAATATTTAGTGAACTCTCAGTGTATCAGCTGTATTGGTCATTGTGACCTCTCAAGGCTGACCTGATTGATTTTTCTGAAATACAAGTAAACATCAGCATTGTCTCCTGTCTCCAAAAATGTGAATACAAATTCATGGTATGCACAAGAAACAAGTATTTAGAGGTCCCGAGTGTGTTTGTAGTGAGCATGAGCTCTGCAAAGTTAACATACAAAATGCAAGGCCAATAGCATATGGTGGTGCAAACCAAACTGAAAGATTACAGTCATTTAATGGGAAACATTCAATGCTTCTGGATGCACACTGATTATCAAATTCACCTGTTAGAAGAGTTTTATTATTTATTATCTAAAAACCAAGCTATGCATTACCAGTAGATAGCCCTGGAGACTGCAATCACTATGGAAGGATATTTGATAATATTTAAGTTTGCTGAATTGGGTGTGCATTGAAAGGTAACAGCACTGCATGAAAAATTCTAGCTTTTTGTTTTTTTTAAGCTTGAGTTCATGCATGATTGCATACCAACTGGAAACATTATGCAGAACTAGTACTGCAAATATAGCCTAGGGCCTGCATATGGTTTTTTGACATGCTACCTTCTGTTATTCTGCTGAATTCATGACTCTGGAAGGCTTAACGGCCCTAGATGCACTTTTAAGGAATTAGTGATCATAATGAAAATCACAGCCCTTATTCTCTGCTGCATGGGTTGAAATAAGCATGTATGGCCAAATGTAACAGGGCTGGGAGGAAAAATAATGCTTTGCCCTCAGGAATTTGACCCTATTTGAATTTTACTCATGCTTTAGAGGTCTATGGACTTTCCTACTGTTGAAAGAGTACAAATTCTAAATGATGGCTTCAGATAGAAAAACAGAAAAGCAGGCACTGCTTGGGTCAGCATTTTGAATGAACACTTGTTCTCTTCTTTGATTATTGAGAAGCTCAGCATCTTCTAAGTTCACAGGCAGAAGCTGTCATAATAATACATGAAGTGACTATAACCAATTAACCAGCACACAGTATGTATGTTTCCTATCAGGGTTTCATGCTTTACTAGCTATCCGTTTTCCTCTCCAATTTAAAAATCTATTTATGATTATAAGTAATCCTAAATCATGTGATCATGTGATTATTTTTCTTCTAGAAATCTGTACAAATCTTAATGAACTAAATATATGGCCTAAATACACACACACACACACACACACACACACACACACACACACACACAGAGTCTCCTGGAAGAATAAAATATTTATATCTTCTCTGATATCCCTTATGTAAGCAAAAGTAATTTAAAGAAACAGACAAGAAAATCTATTAAAAAATAATCTTGGAGATGTTATAAGAATATCTTCCAAATACAAGGGCATCTAGCCAAATTAAAGAAGTACAATGAGCAAAAACATTACCTTCCAGACCCTGAGAAGAATTTCTCTAAGAATTACAATGTCCTGAGAGCCTAAAGAAAAATCTCTAATTAGACGAGCGAGGTCTAGGGGGTATTTGAATGTCCTGGGAGAAGTGGAGAACATCCCTTTTGAAAACTCAGCTCCTCAAGGGTTTATTTCTGGGCCGTCTATTCTGTTCTATTAATCTATATGTCTTTTTTTGTATCAGTACCATACTGTTTTGATTACTACAACTTTGTAGTAGATCTTGAAATCTGGGATTGTGATGCCTCTAGGTTGTCATTCTTTTTCAAGATCTCTTTAGTTATTCTGGATCCTTTGTGGTTCCATACAAATTTTAGGATTATTTGTTCTAGTGAGAAATACTGTTGCTATTTTGATGGGGATTGCATTAAATATGTAGATTGCTTTGGGTAGTATGGACATTTTAACAATATTTATTCTTCCAGTCCATGAGAATGGAGTATCTTTCCATTTGTGTTGTCTGTGACTTTTTTCATCAAAATTGTATGATTTTCAGACAGGTCTTTCACTTTGTTTACATTTATTCCTAGGTATTTTATTATTTTTGGTGCACGTGTAAATGGGATTTTTGTCTTAATTTCTCTTTCTGCTACTTCATTATCAGTATAGAAAAATGCCACAGATTTCTGTACTTTTTTTTTTTGTATCCTGCAAACTTTCTGAATCTGTTTATCAGTATTAGTAGTATTTTGGTAGCATCTTAGGTTTTCTATACATAATATCATGCCATCTACAAATAGTGAAAGTTTTACTTCTTCCTTACCAATCTGGAAGTTTTTTTTATTTCTTGTCTGATTGTTGTGGCTAAGACTTCCAATACTAGAATGAATAAAAATGGTGAGAGTGGACATTCTCATCTTGTTCCTGAGCTAGGGGGAAAGCTCTCACCATTTTTCACCATTGAGTATGATATTAGCAGTGGGGTTTTCGTGTATAGCCTTTATTATGTTGAAATATATTTCCACTAAACTTAGTTTGCTTGAGGATTTTTATCATGAAGGGGGCTTTTTTTTTTTCATTCAGTATTTCTCTATTCTGTTCAAGAATATTTCCAGCACTCAATTCTCTTTATATTTCATGTTCTTAAAAATTTTTGAGAAGGCATCATTAAAAATTGTCATCTTTCACATTCATAATTTTTAATCTGATGTCAAACTTTGATTAAACAAGGATATATTAATATTTAGATCACTTACTTCTATTTAAAAAGCAGATGTGACTTAATTTGGTTAATATGTAAGTAATAAAAATGATAAATCTTACCATTTTTAGATGACAACATTCTTTCACTTGAAAATATTTTACTAAAAAAATAACAGATAAATTTATATTTCTTATAATCTGTGAATTTGGAGCCAATTATAAACCTGTTTCCTTATTTTCCCAGTGTAGAACAGCCCAAAACAAACAAAAATACAGAGCTAGACCAGTATTTGAATCTTAGTATAATAATGTTGAGTATTTATGAAATCATATAATTTCAATAGAAATTAATTCATGAAAAAGTACTGTTTCAAATTAAAATATGTGGTTTTATTATTCATATTACTATTATTACTTTGTAATAATGTTCCATGCAGCACTGTGAGTTGGCAACAGAAGGGAATCACATGAACGTCCTGCATCTGTGAAGGGCTCAATGGCTGCGGTAACTGATGGGCCTTCTGGAATGTTGTGCAGCACAAGGAGGCGCCTGCTCCGGACCCTGGAGGGGCCCCAGGGATGTGTTCCTTCACAACCAAAGGGCAGAGCAATAGGCATAGTACCATGAGCCCCATGCCCCTTTGGGGAAAAGTCTCCCAGCTCACCAGGATCTCGAGCAAGGGATGAGAGGTGGTTTAAGGTCACTTTTCTGATATTCATACAGATATGTGGATAGGGACTGTGCATCGGGCCAAGGCCGTGGCAGGGCCCTGAGGGCAGGTTTGGGGAGGAGATGGGGATCCAGGTTCACATGGGAGCAGGAGTCTAGGAGGGAGCCCCGAGGAGCCCAGAGGCTGGTTTCTGGGATCTGGGTCCCTTTGTGCCACATCGGTGCCCTGGGTGCTGGGTCCCTGTGGCACCTGCACTCACCCTGAGACAGCGCTGGACTTTGTTGGCAGTAGGGGACTCCTTCCTGTCCTTCAAGGAGGTGGGGCAGGGGATCCCATCGTTCAGCTCCTGCCCTGTCTCCCGTGTGGAGCTCTGTAAAGACAGTGCCCGGCAGCCAGGCGGGAGGCCTCAGAGGTCTGTCTGGCTGCCTTTGCTGGTCCTCAGACCCAGGGGACTCCCTTGCAGACACACCACACGCCAGGATGCACGCAGCTCCACCATGGAGAGAAAAGTGACCCAGCTCGAGGGCCTTGGATTCACTCTGGCCCTGGTGAGAGGCACCTCAGGAATCCTCTTTCCACCTTAACTCACTGTGGCATCGGTGTGAACATGAAGGCATCCCCAGGGTATCCACTGCCCTGCAACCTCCTCCAGCCCAGGGCGGGACCTCCCCCACATACCCCTCTTTCCCTGAAACTGGGGGAATGGGGCTGCCCAGGGATGGCTCGGAGAGGTGGCCTGGCCTGGCCTAGGTCGCTCGGTATTACCTTCCAGCCCCTCCTGGCAAAGGCCCTGCGGCGTCGGGGGCACGGGTTGAGCCAGTGTCTGCAGCATGTGAAAAGTCCCTCACCCTGGGGTTTCTGGAAGCCAGAGCCCCGGACAATGGGCACGCAGCAAGAGAACATCTTTCACTATCGACTGTCTCCAGCCAAGTGAGCCTGATACGGGACTGCACTACGATGTGGTTGCCTGGTGACCGGGGTTCCAAGTTCTGTGGGGGTCAGTTATCAGGGAAGTGACTTCACTTCCTGGGATCCCCTCCCTGAGTCCACACCTGGACTAGCACCTACACAAACAGTGCTCTGGGCTGCCGACTGCTCATCCCCTTTCTGCATGCCATGCCACATGCGTACCCAGTGACACCAACACACCCCTCTCCACAGGCCCCAGGGAAGGTCTTGGTGCAGCCAGGGCCCCAGCTTAGAAACAACCCGGGCTCTGACGCAAGTCTCCATCTTCCCTGTTTTGGATCCTGGAGAAGCCGTTGTGCCTGTCAGGGATGGTCTGTGTCTTCCTGTGCGATAGGGATTATTCCAGCATGTACTTCTTGCAGAAGTCCACAGGCATAGGTGGGATACCATCTAAGAAATTGGGGGAGTGGTGTCGTACGTAGGGAATAACTGCCACCACATTTTCTTCCTTTCTCACCTTCTCTGAGTCTGTAGCTCCTCCGATCCCACCCACAGTCCCTATTGTGTTGTGTGTGTAACTGTGCACATATGTGTGCCCCAATACTCCTATTGTGCAGGCCCAGAAGATGACAGTCCCACCTAGGGGTGGATGGGAAATAGCTTTCCCAGGTCTTAGGCTTTCTGATTACCAAGGCCAATCCTGCAGAAGGCATTGGAACCTTGGCTTAGAGGGGCTGAGCCCACCCTTACCCCTAGACGCTGCCAGTTGTGTGTCACGAGCCATCCCTCCTCTCCTCTGGGTGTCATGCGGGCAGGGGTGCCGTCAGTGGGTTGCCCTGGCCTGGGCTCCTCCTCAGACAGGTACGTGCTGGGAAGCCTCCTGCCTGGGATGTCGATGTTTCTTCTCACCCCCATACCACCTCCAGGTCTACAGCCAGTTCCAAAACACAACCTCTTCCCGAGCTCCCAGTGAGTAGCTAGGTTCAGCCAGGGCCCCAACGTTGAGGACACTCGGAGAGCTGGGTTCAGGCCTGGTTCTGCCTTCTTACCAGTCTGTGATTATGGGCAAGGCACGGACCCTGCTGGGGTCTTCCCCTCGTTGCAGAGGCTGCCTGTTACGTAACTGATTTTATTTCATTTGCAAGATTTTCTGTGTTGGTTTGAGAGACAGAGTGTGGGGGGTGGGGAGGATAGAGGGAGAGGGGAGACAGAATCTCAAGCCGACTCTGTGCTGAGTGTGATGCGCAATGCTGGTCTTGATCCCAAGGCCCTGAGTTCGTGACCTGAGTCCAGATCACGAGTCGGAGGCTTAAGCAACTGAGCCACCCAGGCGCCCTGGCAAAAGAACACTTTCGATATATTTCCAGGCAATGCAGGGAAGTGACTAGTGCAAGAGGGAAGACAAACATGGGGGACTCTGTATTTCCCTAACTTACTGCCTAAAGAGATTTCATTTCTAGTCTACGGGTCAGGGATGAAGAATACAGGCGAAGCTCAGCCATTTCCATGAGTTGGAGACAGAAAGATGTAAGTTTGGAGAAGTCAATATAGCTGTGGTTTACAGTAGAGAATACTGAGGAGAGCTGCACAGAGAAAGAGGACCTCAGAAAGCCATCTAGGATCACTTTTGAGTTTTCATAGAATTCCTCAATAGGGCACGTGTGTGAGGAACCTATGTGGTGTGGGGAAAATCATAGCCCAGGGGAAGCAGAGAGGAAAATGTCACTAGCCTTCACACACAATCAGGAAAAGTCTGTGCTACCAGCAGCAGGCAGAGTGGAAAACCTCGTAATTCGTGGGACATTGCAAAGAGAGCTCAGAATACCAACAGAGCAATAGCAAAATACATTGAAGACTACTGTGATACCACCTAACAAACCTTTGGAAAGCTAGTCTGGAAGGATAAAATCGTCTTCCAGGAACCTACCTCACCATCAGAACAATCCTCAAGAGTATGTGTAGAAATATAAGCCATAGTTAATATCTAACAATTAAAATTCACAATACCTGCCTTCCAACAAAAGATTACCAGGATGCAAAGAAGGAGAAGAGTTCACCTCGTACTGAGGAGAAAGATTAAACAATAGAAACCTACCTAGATATGAAAAAGACGATGGAAGTATTGCACATGGACATTCAAACAACTGTTAGAAAGACGTTTTATATACGTAAGAATGTACACAAAGGATGAAGTGAAACAGAGATATAGAAAATAGGAAAACAAGGAAAACCCAACTTCTGGAGCTGAACAGTGGCACATCTAAGATGAAAAATGTAGTAGATGGGCTTTCTTTCCTGTTAGACACTAAATAGCAAAAAGAGAGAGAGAGAGAGAGAGAGAGAGAGAGAGAGAACTTGAATGTATGATCATAGCAGTTGTCCAGAATAAAGCAGAGAAAAGGAACGGTGCAAACCACGCCCTGCACACAAACACTAGAGTATGTGTGAGCTTTGTAGCAATTTCAAGTGGCCTGGTAGATACGAAATTGGTGAGGTACAGAAAAAAACTGTTTGAAGAAGTAATTCTGATTGTTATCTGAATTGTATGAACCCTCTACACCCATATTTTCAAGAATTCAGGAATCCAGGCAACAAAAACCCCAAACATAAGGATCATGGAAAAAAACCCTCCTTATCAACCTGCATCCCAATAAAATTGCTTAAGACCAATGATAAAGAAAAAACCTAAAAAGCAGATGGAGATGAGTCCATTGCATTACCTGTCACGTCCCTAATTCTGTAGATGGTCTCTGTTTCTTTCTGGTCTGTGTTACTCTTGGAGTCTGTCTTCCCTTACAGGATCCCCCTTCCTATTCTTGCAGGGTGGTTTAGTGGCCAAATCCTTTGAGTTTCTTTCTGTCCTGGAAGCTCTTTATCTCTGCTCCTATTCTGAATGACTCCCTGCTGTGTAAAGCGTTCTGGCTGCATGTTTTTCTCACTTAGTACCCTGACTCGATCACACCAGCCCTTTCTGGTGTGCCAGGACTCTGTGGATAGGTATGTGGCTAGTCTAACGTGCTTACCCCTGTCGGTGAAGACCCTCTTGTATCAAACTGCTTTCAGGATTTTCTCTTTCTGTCTGAAATTGCAAACGTCACTAGTATATGTTAGTGTGTTCCTCTATTCTTATGGATTTGGGGAAGAGTCCTCTCTACCTCTTGGACTTGAATGCCTGTTTCCCTCCCAGATTAGGGAAGTTCTCAGCTACGATCTACACAGATAGATCTTCTGTCCCTCTGTGTCTTCTCCCTCGGGGCCAGAAGTAATTCCAATATTGTTTCCTTTTGTGGCATCACTGATTTTTTGATTCCTCCACCCATAGTCCATTCGTTGGCTTTCTCTCTTTTCCTCAGCTTCCTTCCTTTCCATCAGCTTGTCTTTGGTGTCACTGACTCTGTCTTCTGCCTCATTGACCCTAGCCGTTAGAGCATGCACATCCAATGTAGACTGCATCTCAGTTAGAGCCTTTGGAAATTGGGCCTGATTCGATTTCATTTCTGCACTATGAGAGTATCTGGTGTCATTTATACTTTTTTCAAGCCAGCTAGCAACTTTGTAATTGTCATCCTGAGTTCCAGCTGTGACTTCTTACTTAAAACCCTATGCATTAGATCAGTGGCAGAGAGTGTTACCTCTGGCTCTTTTTTTCTTGCTGTGAATCCCTCCCTCTAGTCACTTTTCCCAGAGAAGAATGGATGGGGGAGAGAGAGATTAGGATCTCACAGGGTGGACAAAACAGAGTGAGCCACATGGTCCCGAGTGTCTTTTGGTCTGTGTGTTGGAAGTCACTAAATCCCAAAATTGTAAAGAAAGCCAAACTCATATATATACAGAAATCAAATTGAATGTAGCGACAGGAATCCAAAAATGAAGAATATATGTATAAAATGTCAATGTAAAAAATGAAAGTTAAGAAACGATTGAAAATTGAAGTGTTGCTAAAATTAAAAAAGGTAGTTGGAAAGGGAAAAAAGAAAAAAAAACGAAATGGAAAATTTTGAATGGAGAGAGAAATGAATCATGAGAAAAAGCCTCGAGCTCTAGGTGCTGTTTTCCCCTAGCGCTGGAGTTTGGCCGTCCTCTTTGGTCTGTAAACTTGCTGTTCACTTGTTCTTTCACCTCGTTTTCGGGGGGCAGGGGCCCAGTGCGCTGATTCTCAGGTGTTTTTGCCTGGACGGGGATGCACTGCCCCTTGCCAGGGGGCCAGGTGGGGCTCAGGGTCAGCTGGTTGCTCTGTGTGCCTTGCGTTCCCAGAGGCCTTTCCCTGCCTCTTGAGAGGGTGAGAATAAAAATGGCCGCCCGCATCTGTAGGCGTGGAGGTGTGATGCTGTTGTGCGCCAAGTTCTGTAGACTTCTGCGGTGCTCCCCACACCAAAGCTCCTTGGGGAAGGCGGAGGGTCACAGCATTCCTGTCCTTTGCAGGGCTCCCAGATGGAGAGCTTCTGATCAAGTGGACTCCCCGTCAAGGGACTTCGTGCGAGGAGAGGGATCTCTCCCTTCTCCTCACTTGTGTCTGCAGCAGGAAGCGTAGGCACTGCTGTCACAACAACTGAACTGGAGGGTTATCAAGAATTGGGGCTGGCAGGGGCAGGGGGGTCACTGTTGGAGGAGCCTGAGTGGTGTGGAGGGGCTATGCCCAGTGCCAAAGCCGCCGGTTGAGGCTCTGTCCATCCTGCAGCTTCCATGAGCACCCAGTGTGCTTTGGAAATGAGGAGGTTGTGGAATATAGGTGAGGTTCAGTGGCGTGGAATCCGCAGCCGACGACCAGGAAGGAATTCTTGAGACGTCTTTGGTGCAAAATTGGTGGTTTATGACAGGACGGGTGGCAGAAAGAGCTGCTGCCCCGGCTTGTGAGGGGTGGCTGATGATAGACTATGGGGTTGGGGGAAGGTAAGGAAAAAGGGAGGTTGAGATAATACTTGCATATGTTAAAGAAGACTCAAAGGTACAGAGGCCTTGCCATTGTCTAGGGAAGGTGGTTTTGCCCTCTAGCAAGGCATGAACATTAAGACGGTTGGGAACTTCCTGGAGGCTGCAGATTATAAGGACATTTCGTTGTATCTGCTTTCCCTTCAGGAAGCTAAGTTATTGATAGAAATGCTTGGTTCTTGTAAACAGCTAAGACATTGGGAAACTGAGGGAGACTTAAGTCTTGCAGGATTGTGGTGTCTATAGGTTAACTCTTTCTTTGTCCTTTAGGGCAGCCAGGAGTGCCTGAGGAATCTCACGTACACCCCATGGTGGGGGGTGGGTATGGGGTGTCAGTTCCGGCTTTGTCCTCAGCTAGCCTTCTCTTCCCTCCTCAGTAAAGGTCCCTCCTGTTCACAGAGGTTCAAGCAGTTCTCGCTGTTGCCACCTAGTGGACATATGGATGAACACATTCAGGTCATGTCTGTGACTCACTGACCTGAGCTGTCATGAGAGGTTGGTTCCTTCCTGCGAGGAGAGGGCCCAAAAAGGATGGACCCGGAGCAAGCAGACAAGTGTGGCCCGGCCGACGCCCCTCTGCTGGCCTGGAAGCAGGACCTGGTTGCTCTACTTAGAAGCTGAGTTCTAGAGCAGGAGGGGCTGGAGTGGCTGGGGTGTGTCCTGGGACGGGGTCTGAATGAGGGGTGTTCCAGGGCGGGGTGTGTGTGTGTGTGTGTGTGTGTGTGTGTGTGTGTGTGTGTGTGTGTGTGGTGGGGCAGGGATGCTTGTGGAGGGAGGATCCATGAGGGCGGTATGGACAGGCTCTTCCCTGCTTCACGGGTCCCGCCCAGGTAGCCTGATGGCCTCACTGCTGGCTTGTCTTCCTCATGATTTCAGGGTTCATCTCTAGTCTCCGGGGACCCTCCTTTCCCGAGCAAGGCTCCACGGAAAGAAAGAGAGTATAGATAGAGGACCCTGCAGCCAATACTGCAACAATGGGACTAAAGCGTGTTCCAGAAATTGTGCTTTTAGGAAACAGTCCTAAAGCCAAAGAGATTTACGGCACATTGTACCCTTCACTTTAAGGATGAGACTCAAAGAATTGGAGAGGTCTCAATTGTTCGGCAGGTGGTGCTGCTGAGTAAATGATGTGTAGCCCCTGAAAATGCAGAAGGGGACAGGAGAGGAGTAGCAGTGCCCGTCCACTGTGGGGACCTCAGGCCGAACAAGAGCCCAGCTGTGAAACCCTCCCTGCCCCACCCTGTCCCACACACAGGCAAACCCCCTCCCCCGCACACACTCGCCCATACACTCCGAGGGAAAGGACTGGAAGAGGGATGCCATGTGTTATGGGCTATCATGGTAGAAGGTAGAAGGAATGTGTCTTCCTTTCTTCATATTTACATCACTATTTTACTAACAAAACGTAATCTGGCTAAAACCTTAGAGAACCTTTTAATTACCTGATATGTTTGTAATAAAGAGGAAGATTTAATATGCAGTCTCAATATTTTTATAATACGCACATTAGAATCATTGAAACCTGGCCTATCCTGGAAAATGAAAGATTTTGCAGGTGTCTCATGGACCCAGATATTTCTGGCTCTTGGGTCACACTTACAAAAGGGAAGCCTATCCCAGATCATGAAAACATTTCATTTTGGGGCTTCACCTGCGCAGTATTGTATCAGGAATATTCCTTTGTAGTAAAATGTTTTTTTTTTTGTTTCTGTTTTTGTTTTCGTGTGTTTGTTTGTTTGTTAAGAGAAAGAAACCTGAAAAAAATAAATGAATCACTCATAGGTTACGTAGCTAGATAGAAAAAGGCCACACTGTCTGATCCCACACACATGAAAACCCAGAAGAAGTAACTCACAGAGGCAGAGAGGGGAGCTGTGGCTGCAGGGACTGTGCTGAGAGAATGAGCAGTATCTGACGAGTGGCACGGGAGTCTCTTGGAGGGAAATAATGTAGAAGGACAAGGTTGTGAAACACTCTGTATCTAATGACACCTGGATGTACAATTTAAAAGGATCAGAGTAAAATTCCATGAAAACTCAATTTATCTTTATTTATAGACCAGAATATATTAAGCTATGAAATAGGTGCATGAACAACGCAAAAATTAGAAACACTGGAATGACAGGGGAGGGGAAGCCATCCTTTGGGGATTCAGCGAGCAGGAACTGCTGCTCCGGGGCCGAGGCCAGTTGCTCCACTGAGAGAAATGGTTGCCAGCACCCTCCGGCAACCCCGATAATTGGTGCTGTAGCCTGCTTGGACTCCGGGGCTGCCAAAGGTGCAGGTGGCTCTTGAAGCTGCTGACAGGGAGTGAGAGCTCTGTGTATATCCTCCGCTGGCTCTGACAGGGCAGGTGGCATCAGAGGCCCTTCAAGGACCTCCATAGCTAGTGCTGTAGCGTATGCGGGCGCCCAGGCTGCCATAGATGCCAGCGGCTCTTGCAGCTCATGACCGTTCGTCAGAGCTGTGAGTGTAACCTCCGTTGGCTCTGACAGGACAGGTGGCATCAGGGGCCCTTCAGGGACCTCCATAGCTAGTGCTGCAGTGTGCGCGGGCGCCGGGGCTGCACAAGGTGCAGGGGGGTCTTCAAGCTCCCGACAGGGAGTCAGAGCTGTGAGTATATCCTGCCGTGGCTCTGAAATGGGAGGTGTCTTCAGGGTTCTTCAGGGACCTCCATGGCTGGTGCTGGGGCCTGCTGAAGCTCCTGGCTTTCCAAAGGCGCAGGTGACTCTTGCACGTCCTCAAGGTGGATCAGAGCTCTGACCACCAGCTGCACTGGGCCCGACATGGCAGGTGACGTCCCTACTCTTTTGAGTTGCTGAGCTCCAGCAACAGTGTTGGGATTTTCCAGCTCAGGCTCTGAAGCTGCAGCAGGCACCACAGTGGGAGCTGGGACTAGCTTTCGGCGCGGTTCCGGATCTCGCTCTGGGGCTGCTGCTGTCGCTCCAAGAAGAGAAAGTATGGTCATCATGATTGTCTTTCCATGTCCCTTCCAAATGAAGGCAACTTTGCCCACCACTCAATATTGTTTGAGTCTAAGAACCCGTCCCTGGGTGGTCTCCCCAAACTGTAGCCCATGGGGACAGTGATCTGAGACCACTCCTTGCTCCCAGCCACACTGCAGTCTGTGGAGGCTTGCTCTGTGTGGCCCACTCTCTCCCCTCTACAGCCCTCCATCAGTCATCCCCAGTCCTCCTCACCCCCAGCCTCCGGCTCAGCGGGCTCGAGGTGTCGCAGCCGAGAGAGGAGGAGCGAGGCACGTTGCTCCAGGTCTGAGCCTGGCACGTTGAGCCCTACGTATGCCAGTAGTGTCTTTAGGCAGGGAAATTCTGGGGGCTGGAAGAAATCTTCAGGGTAGTGGCCCAGCCAGGTGCCCAGGATGGAGGAGATGGCCCTGGGGACAGACAGGTGGGCAGAGGAGTCAGAGGACAGGGCACCTCCCACACGGATGCCCCAGGGAACCCCTGTGGGAACCTGGGCCCCTGGGTCCCCGGCTCCCGGCTGTCAGAGCCCATTCCTACTCCATGTCCACCTTTGGGCTGACCCAAAGCCTCTGTGAGTGGGAGCCCTTGACCCCTGGTGTGACCATTTCTGTCCTCCAAGCGGAAGCTGGACGCCCTGCTCAGTCTCCCTGCCCACTTGCCGCGTGACTTCCACTGCATGTGGGCAGGGAGGGGTGGCGTGTCTGCCGTGGTTTTTGCCCTCAGGGCACACTAGTGCTCTGTGACTGTCCAACCAAGGAGGGAACAAAGGGACTCTGTCCCATCCCTGGCCTTCCCAGGACCCTCCCGATACCTCCCACTTCCCCTCCCGTGCCTACGTGCTGCCTCGTTCAGTAGGTGCCAGGAGAGGGTGTCCTTCCGTGGACACTAATCTCCCACTGGGTGGGGGACGTCCAGTCCCCGAGCTCTCCCTGGGTCTCCTGAGTACCTGCTGAGCATCCAGTGTCGACGTTCCACCAGATGTGTGGAAGCCATGCCCTTTGTTCTGGGTCCCAGGATTGGGGTAGAGACAGGGCTGGGAGGCGGCGGGGATGGGGAATGACTCTGTTAGGGGCTGAGGCTGCCCTCCAGCCCCCATCTGCTCTCCCACAGTGCCCACACCCCACCCAGGGCTCCTCAGGACCCCTTTCCTCTTCTGCAGAAGCAGCCCTCAGACCTGGACCCTCTCACAGGAATTGCAGATGTGTGGGATGAGGGTCCAGCAGCCCCCAGAACACAGTCCCCTCGCTGCCCTCTCGAAGAAGGAAGGGCCCTCTGCATTAGCCAAAGCTCACTCACATGCCCCGCTGCTCGCGGGCTCCGCCGATCTCGTCCCAGGAAGAGAGGACGCATCCCTAGCTAGAGGAGGCCAGAGGGGTGGGGGTGGGGATCACATGAAATGCCCTGTGAACCCTCCCTCTCATCATATCTAGGGTCACTGTCTGCCGACTAGAATGGAGCCCTGGGGTGCTCCCGGGTGCTGTCTGCTGTGTACGTGGGATCACAGCGCCCAGGGAAGCGTCTGCAGGTCTGCACCTAGAAGAGCATCCATCCTTTATGCTCAGTGAATGAAAAAGGGCCCCCACCAGCCCCATCCCAGAGAGCTGAGTGGGCCTGGGGCCCCCTGCTCATCCCCGGGCATGCCTGCTCTGGTCTCACCCAGGACACAGACCCCAGATGGAGTGTCAGATGTCCTTTTCCAAGGGGAAAAGAGCCCAGCTCAAGACCGTGGTGACGGTGAGGGCTGAGGCAGAGGCTTCTTCATGGGGAGGGGGACGATGGTCCACGAGCACGACCACAGCCCCTGTAGCGGACCTTTCCACAGGGCCAGGCACCCAGGTGTCCTTACCCTCCAGGACCCCACTGAGTCCCTGTAATAACTCTGCCCCAGTCCGAGGAGCCAACTGAGGCTCCGGGAAGTTGGGTGGCATTCCCCAGACTCCCAAGCAGGAGGTGGGCAAATCCCACTGGGCTGTGGAGGGACAGGGGGCTCACCTTGTCAACAGCTGGTCCAGCACCTCCTGAGTGGTAGCAAAAGCTCTGTATGTGGCCAGGAACGTGGAGACGTAGCTCAGGTCTCTGTCTAGGAAGGCGGGCAGCAGGCGTTCTACTCGCTTCTTCAGCAGCTCTGCCCGTTGGGGCCGCACCACGCAGGTCCCATTGCTCTTCACGGTTGAAGCCTTTCTAGCCTGAGGTGGGACAGGGGAGACATGCGGTCTTCAGTGCGGTCACCAGGAGGGTTGCGGGTTGGAGCCCAGAGCAAACCCCCAGGCTCTCGGTGACGTAAACAAAGAGGTGGGACAGGAGGGCCCACAGTAGACAACAGGAGCAAGGTGCCTGGCTGGTTCCATGGGTTCAGGGTCCGCCTCTTGGTTTCGGCTGAGGTCCTGATGTGCGCGTCCTGATTTCGAGTCCGTTGTCTGGCTTTGCACGTAGGGCAGGGTCTGCTTGAGGATCCTGTCTCTCCCTCTGTGTCTCCAACCCCCGTCTCTGTCTCGGTCTCTATCTCTGTCTGTCTCTCAAAAAAATAACTCGTGCAATCTTTTTGGGGGAAAAGGAGAATGGCAACAGTACGAGGATGTGAGGTGGGGTGTGTGTGAATGGACGTTGGTATCTCAGGTCAGATCGTTCGCTGAGTATTGACAGCCGCTCCCTGCACTAACGGCATCGTCCCTGTGATTTCTGACGATGTATCCCAGGCTTGAGAACACAGAGACTGTTTCATGGGTGGGGGTGCTCAGGATTTTAGGGCACGTAGGATGTTCCGTGCAGCGCTGTGGGTTGGCAACAGAAGGGAATCACATGAAAGTCCTGCATCTGTGAAGGGCTCAATGGCTGCGGTAACTGATGGGCCTTCTGGAATGTTGTGCAGCACAAGGAGGCGCCTGCTCCGGACCCTGGAGGGGCCCCAGGGATGTGTTCCTTCACAACCAAAGGGCAGAGCAATAGGCATAGTACCATGAGCCCCATGCCCCTTTGGGGAAAAGTCTCCCAGCTCACCAGGATCTCGAGCAAGGGATGAGAGGTGGTTTAAGGTCACTTTTCTGATATTCATACAGATATGTGGATAGGGACTGTGCATCGGGCCAAGGCCGTGGCAGGGCCCTGAGGGCAGGTTTGGGGAGGAGATGGGGATCCAGGTTCACATGGGAGCAGGAGTCTAGGAGGGAGCCCCGAGGAGCCCAGAGGCTGGTTTCTGGGATCTGGGTCCCTTTGTGCCACATCGGTGCCCTGGGTGCTGGGTCCCTGTGGCACCTGCACTCACCCTGAGACAGCGCTGGACTTTGTTGGCAGTAGGGGACTCCTTCCTGTCCTTCAAGGAGGTGGGGCAGGGGATCCCATCGTTCAGCTCCTGCCCTGTCTCCCGTGTGGAGCTCTGTAAAGACAGTGCCCGGCAGCCAGGCGGGAGGCCTCAGAGGTCTGTCTGGCTGCCTTTGCTGGTCCTCAGACCCAGGGGACTCCCTTGCAGACACACCACACGCCAGGATGCACGCAGCTCCACCATGGAGAGAAAAGTGACCCAGCTCGAGGGCCTTGGATTCACTCTGGCCCTGGTGAGAGGCACCTCAGGAATCCTCTTTCCACCCTAACTCACTGTGGCATCGGTGTGAACATGAAGGCATCCCCAGGGTATCCACTGCCCTGCAACCTCCTCCAGCCCAGGGTGGGACCTCCCCCACATACCCCTCTTTCCCTGAAACTGGGGGAATGGGGCTGCCCAGGGATGGCTCGGAGAGGTGGCCTGGCCTGGCCTAGGTCGCTCGGTATTACCTTCCAGCCCCCTGCGGCGTCGGGGGCGCGGGTCGAGCCAGTGTCTGCAGCATGTGAAAAGTCCCTCACCCTGGGGTTTCTGGAAGCCAGAGCCCCGGACAATGGGCACGCAGCAAGAGAACATCTTTCACTATCGACTGTCTCCGGCCAATTGAGCCTGATACGGGACTGCACTACGATGTGGTTGCCTGGTGACCGGGGTTCCAAGTTCTGTTGGGGTCAGTTATCAGGGAAGTGACTTCACTTCCTGGGATCCCCTCCCTGAGTCCACACCTGGACTAGCACCTACACAAACAGTGCTCTGGGCTGCCGACTGCTCATCCCCTTTCTGCATGCCATGCCACATGCGTACCCAGTGACACCAACACACCCCTCTCCACAGGCCCCAGGGAAGGTCTGGGTGCAGCCAGGGCCCCAGCTTAGAAACACTCCGGGCTCTGACACAAGTCTCCAACTTCCCTGTTTTGGATCCCGGAGAAGCCGTTGTGCCTGTCAGGGATGGTCTGTGTCTTGCCTGTGCGATAGGGATTATTCCAGCATGTACTTCTTGCAGAAGTCCACAGGCATAGGTGGGATACCATCTAAGAAATTGGGGGAGTGGTGTCGCACGTAGGGAGTACCTGCCACCACATTTTCTTCCTTTCTCACCTTCTCTGAGTCTGTAGCTCCTCCGATCCCACCCACAGTCCCTATTGTGTTGTGTGTGTAACTGTGCACATATGTGTGCCCCAATACTCCTATTGTGCAGGCCCAGAAGATGACAGTCCCACCTAGGGGTGGATGGGAAATAGCTTTCCCAGGTCTTAGGCTTTCTGATTACCAAGGCCAATCCTGCAGAAGGCATTGGAACCTTGGCTTAGAGGGGCTGAGCCCACCCTTACCCCTAGACGCTGCCAGTTGTGTGTCACGAGCCATCCCTCCTCTCCTCTGGGTGTCATGCGGGCAGGGGTGCCGTCAGTGGGTTGCCCTGGCCTGGGCTCCTCCTCAGACAGGTACGTGCTGGGAAGCCTCCTGCCTGGGATGTCGATGCTCCTTCTCACCCCCATACCACCTCCAGGTCTACAGCCAGTTCCAAAACACAACCTCTTCCCGAGCTCCCAGTGAGTAGCTAGGTTCAGCCAGGGCCCCAACGTTGAGGACACTCGGAGAGCTGGGTTCAGGCCTGGTTCTGCCTTCTTACCAGTCTGTGATTCTGGGCAAGGCACGGACCCTGCTGGGGTCTTCCCCTCGTTGCAGAGGCTGCCTGTTATGTAACTGATTTTATTTCATTTGCAAGATTTTCTGTGTTGGTTTGAGAGACAGAGTGTGGGGGGTGCGGAGGATAGAGGGAGAGGGGAGACAGAATCTCAAGCTGACTCTGTGCTGAGTGTGATGCCCAATGCTGGTCTTGATCCCAAGGCCCTGAGTTCGTGACCTGAGTCCAGATCACGAGTCGGAGGCTTAAGCAACTGAGCCACCCAGGCACCCTGGCAAAAGAACACTTTCGATATATTTCCAGGCAATGCAGGGAAGTGACTAGTGCAAGAGGAAGACAAACATGGGGGACTCTGCATTTCCAGAACTTACTGCCTAAAGAGATTTCGTTTCTAGTCTACGGGTCAGGGATGAAGAATACAGGCGAAGCTCAGCCATTTCCATGAGTTGGAGACAGAAAGATGGAAGTTTGGAGAAGTCCATATGGATGTGGTTTACAGTAGAGAATACTGAGGAGAGCTGCACAGAGAAAGAGGACCTCAGAAAGCCATCTAGGATCACTTTTGAGTTTTCATAGAATTCCTCAATAGGGCACGTGTGTGAGGAACCTATGTGGTGTGGGGAAAATCATAGCCCAGGGGAAGCAGAGAGGAAAATGTCACTAGCCTTCACACACAATCAGGAAAAGTCTTTGCTACCAGCAGCAGGCAGAGTGGAAAACCTCGTAATTCGTGGGACATTGCAAAGAGAGCTCAGAATACCAACAGAACAATAGCAAAATACATTGAAGACTACTGTGATACCACCTAACAAACCTTTGGAAAGCTAGTCTGGAAGGATAAAATCGTCTTCCAGGAACCTACCTCACCATCAGAACAATCCTCAAGAGTATGTGTAGAAATATAAGCCATAGTTAATATCTAACAATTAAAATTCACAATACCTGCCTTCCAACAAAAGATTACCAGGATGCAAAGAAGGAGAAGAGTTCACCTCGTACTGAGGAGAAAGATTAAACAATAGAAACCTACCTAGATATGAAAAAGATGATGGAAGTATTGCACATGGACATTCAAACAACTGTTAGAAAGACGTTTTATATACGTAAGAATGTACACAAAGGATGAAGTGAAACAGAGATATAGAAAATAGGAAAACAAGGAAAACCCAACTTCTGGAGCTGAACAGTGGCACATCTAAGATGAAAAATGTAGTAGATGGGCTTTCTTTCCTGTTAGACACTAAATAGCAAAAAGAGAGAGAGAGAGACAGAGAGAGAGAGAGAACTTGAATGTATGATCATAGCAGTTGTCCAGAATACAGCAGAGAAAAGGAAGGGTGCAAACCACGCTCTGCACACAAACACTAGAGTATGTGTGAGCTTTGTAGCAATTTCAAGTGGCCTGGTAGATAAGAAATTGGCTGAGGTACAGAAAAAAAAACTGTTTGAAGAAGTAATGTCTGATTGTTATATGAATTGTATGCACCCTCTACACCCATATTTTCAAGAATTCAGGAATCCAGCCAACAAATGCCCCAAACATAAGGATCATGGAAAAAAAACCCTCCTTATCAACCTGCATCCCAATAAAATTGCTTAAGACCAATGATAAAGAAAAAATCTAAAAAGCAGATGGAGATGAGTCCATTGCATTACCTGTCACGTCCCTAATTCTGTAGATGGTCTGCGTTTCTTTCTGGTCTGTGTTACTCTTGGAGTCTGTCTTCACTTACAGGATCCCCCTTCCTATTCTTGCAGGGTGGTTTAGCAGCCAAATCCTTTGAGTTTCTTTCTGTCCTGGAAGCTCTTTATCTCTGCTCCTATTCGGAATGACTCCTTGCTGGGTAAAGCGTTCTTGGCTGCGTGTTTTTCTCACTTATACCCTGACTCGATCACGCCAGCCCTTTCTAGTGTGCCAGGTCTCTGTGGATAGGTATGTGGCTAGTCTAACGTGCTTACCCCTGTCGGTGAAGACCCTGTTGTCTCAAGCTGCTTTCAGGATTTTCTCTTTCTGTCTGAAATTGCAAACGTCACTAGTATATGTTAGGGTGTTCCTCTATTCTTATGGATTTGGGGAAGAGTCCTCTCTACCTCTTGGACTTGAATGCCTGTTTCCCTCCCAGATTAGGGAAGTTCTCAGCTACGATCTACACAGATAGATCTTCTGTCCCTCTGTGTCTTCTCCCTCGGGGCCAGAAGTAATTCCAATATTGTTTCCTTTTGTGGCATCACTGATTTTTCGACTCCTCCACCCATGGTCCATTCGTTGGCTTTCTCTCTTTTCCTCAGCTTCCTTCCTTTCCATCAGCTTGTCTTTGGTGTCACTGACTCTGTCTTCTCCTCATTGACCCTAGCCGTTAGAGCATGCACATCCAATGTAGACTGCATCTCAGTTAGAGCCTTTGGAATTTGGGCCTGATTCGATTTCATTTCTGCACTATGAGAGTCTCTCGTGTCATTTATACTTTTTTCAAGCCAGCTAGCAACTTTGTAATTGTCATCCTGAGTTCCAGCTGTGACTTCTTACTTAAAACCCTATGCATTAGATCAGTGGCAGAGAGTGTTACCTCTGGCTCTTTTTTTTTTTTCTTGCTGTGAATCCCTCCCTCTAGTCACTTTTCCCAGAGAAGAATGGATGGGGGAGAGAGAGATTAGGATCTCACAGTGTGGACAAAACAGGGTGAGCCACATGGTCCCGAGTGTCTTTTGGTCTGTGTGTTGGAAGTCACTAAATCCCAAAATTGTAAAGAAAGCCAAACTCATATATACACAGAAATCAAATTGAATATAGCGAAAGCAATCCAAAAATGAAGAATATATGTATAAAATGTCAATGTAAAAAATGAAAGTTAAGAAAAGATTGAAAAATAAAGAGTTGCTAGAATTTAAGAAATGTAGTTGGAAAGGGAAAAAAGAAAAAAAACGAAATGGAAAATTTTGAATGGAGAGAGAAATGAATCAAGAGAAAAAGCCTCGAGCTCTAGGTGCTATTTTCCCCTAACGCTGGAGTTTGGCCGTCCTCTTTGGTCTGTAAACTTGCTGTTCACTTGTTCTTTCACCTCGTTTTCGGGGGGCAGGGGCCCAGTGCACTGATTCTCAGGTGTTTTTGCCTGGACGGGGATGCACTGCCCCTTGCCAGGGGGCCAGGTGGGGCTCAGGGTCAGCTGGTTGCTCTGTGTGCCTTGCGTTCCCAGAGGCCTTTCCCCGCCTCTTGAGAGGGTGAGAATAAAAACGGCCGCCCGCATCTGTAGGCGTGGAGGTGTGATGCTGTTGTGCGCCAAGTTCTGTAGACTTCTGCGGTGCTCCCCACACCAAAGCTCCTTGGGGAAGGCGGAGGGTCACAGCATTCCTGTCCTTTGCAGGGCTCCCAGATGGAGAGCTTCTGATCAAGTGGACTCCCCGTCAAGGGACTTCGTGCGAGGAGAGGGATCTCTCCCTTCTCCTCACTTGTGTCTGCAGCAGGAAGCGTAGGCACTGCTGTCACAACAACTGAACTGGAGGGTTATCAAGAATTGGGGCTGGCAGGGGTAGGGGGTCACTGCTGGAGGAGCCTGAGTGGTGTGGAGGGGCTATGCCCAGTGCCAAAGCCGCCGGTTGAGGCTCTGTCCATCCTGCAGCTTCCATGAGCACCCCAGAGTCCCAGCGTTGGACTCACCCTGCTGCCCCGGCGCCACCCGAGCCAGTAGGTGCGCTGCGGGGCATTCAGGGCGGGAAAACGGGCAGGGCCCTCTGAGCCCCTGGCGACATTTGAAGGCCCCCCAGCGCCAAAAGGCTTTGGCCCGTGCTCCTGCTCGCCAGCGCCTTCACCTTGGCCTGGCACTCCACTCGCCGCACAGCCAGCGGACCGGGCCTGCCGGCCTCCTGGGAGCTAACCCTAAACCTAGGTCTCCCCCCGAGGGCCCCCTCCCATGCGGCCTTGCGCTGCAACGCCGGGGACTGGGGACCCCTGATCCCCAGCGCCGGACTCACCCTGCCACCCGTCCACCACCCGGGCGGCTAGGGGCGTGGATGGTCATTCAGGTCGGGAGAACATGTAGGGCCCTCCGAGCCCCCTCCGACCTTTGAAGACCCCCCGTGCCAAAACGCTTGGGCCCACACTCCCGATCGCCAGCTCCCTCACCCCGGCCCGATCCCCGCTCGCCGCACAGCCGGCGGACCGGGCCTGCCGGCCTCCTGGGGGCTAACCCTAACCCTACGTTTGCCCCGAGGGGCCCCTCCTAAGGGACCTGGCGCCACAACGCCAGGGATGGGGACCCTTGAGCCTCAGCGCCAGATTCACCCTGCCGCCCCGCAGCAACCCATTGCCGCTAGGGGCGCCGCCGGTCATTCAGGGCGGGAGAACTGGCAGGGCCCTCCGAGCCCCCGTCGAACTTCCAAGGCCCCCGGAGGCAAAACGCTTGGGCCCACGCTCCTGCTCGCCAGCACCCTCACCTCGGCCCGCCCCTCTGCTCGCCACACAGCCCGCGGATCTGCCCTGCCAACCTCCCGGTGGCTAACCTTAACCCTAGGTCGGCACCCGAGGGGCACCTCCCAAGGGGCCTGGAGCCACAGCGCTGGGGATTGGGGACCCCCGAGCCCCGGCGACGGACTCACCTGCCGCCCCACCGCCACACAGGCCTCTAGCGGCGCCACCGGTCATTCAGGGTGGGAGAACCGCAGGGCACTCTGAGCCCCCGGCGACATTCGAATGCCCCCCGCGCCAAAATGCTTGGGCCCACGCTCCTGCTGTCCAGCGCCCTCACCTCGGCCCGTCCCTCTGCTCGCCGCACAGCCGGCGGACCGGGCCTGCAGGCCTCCTGGAGTCTAACCCTAACCCTAGGTCGGCCTCTGAAGGGCTGCTCCCAAGGGGCCTGGCGCCACAATGCCGGGGATTGGGGACCCCCTAGCCCCAGCGCGGGACTCACCCTGCCGCCCGACGCCACACGGGCCGCTAGTGGCTCCGCCGGTCATTCAGTGCGGGAGATCGGGAAGGGCCTCTGAGCCCCCGGTGATATTCGAATGCCCACCGCGCCAAAACGCTCGGGCCCACACTCTGACTCGCCAGCGCCCTCACCTCGGCCCGCCCCTCCACTTGCCGCACAGCCAATGGATCGGGCCTCCCGACATCCTGGGGGCTAACCCTAACCGTACCTCAGCCTCAGAGGAGCCCTTCCCAAGGGGCCTGGCGCCGCCACGCTGGGGATTGGGGAACCCCAAGCCCCAGCTCCGGACTCGCCTTGACGCCCCGCCGCCACCCTGGCCGCTAGGGGCACCGCCGGTCATTCAGGGCGGAAGAACGGACAGGGCCCTATGAGCCCCCAGTGACCTTAGAAGGCCCCCCGTGCGAAAACGCTTGGGCCCATGCTCCCGCTCGCCGGCACCCTCACCTCGGCCCGCCCCTTCGCTCCCCGCACAGACGGCGGACTGGGTCTGGCGGCCTCCTGGGGGCTAAACCTAACCCTAGGTCGGCCCCCGAGGGGCCCATCCCAAGGGGCCTGGTGCCGCAAAGCCGGGAACTGGGGACACCCGAGCCCCAGCACTGGATTCAACCTGCCGCCCCGCCGCCACCCGGGCCTATAAGGGCGCCGCCGGTCATTCAGGGCGGGAGAACAGGCAGAGCCCTCCAAGCGCCCGTCGACCTTCGAAGGCCCCTGTGCCAAAACGCTTGGACCCACACTCCTGCTCACCAGCGCCCTCTCCTTGGCCCGCCCCTCCGCTCCCCGCACAGGCAGAGTATCTGGCCTGCCCGCCTCCTTGAGGCTAAACGTAACCCTAGGTCGGCCCCCGAGGGGCCCCTCCAAAGGTCTTAGAGCCCCAATGCCGGGGATAGGAGACCCCCTAGACCCAGAGCCGGACTCATCCTGCCGCCCAGCCCCCACATGGGCCGTTAGGGGCGCCTCTGGTCATTCAGGGCGGGAAAACGGGCAGGGCCCTCCAAGCCCCCGTCGACCTTCGAAGCCCCCCGCGCCAGAACACTTGGGCCCACGCTCTCGCTCGCCAATGCCCTGACCTCGGCCCGCCCCTCCGCTCACAGCACAGTGGGCGGATCGGGCCTACCGGCCTCCTGGGGGCTAACCCTAACCCTACTCGTCCCACAAGGGGCCCCTCCCAAGGGGCTTGGCGTCGCAAGGCCGGGGAATGAGGACCTGGGAGGCCCAGGGCTGCCACAACCTGCCGCCTTCCACCACCCAAGACGCTAGGGACCCCGCCGGTCATTCAGGGCGGGAGAAGGGGCAGGGCCCTCCTAGCCCCTGGCGACCTTCGATGGCCCCCCGGCCAAAATGCTTGGGCTCATGCTCCCGCTCACCAGCACCCTCACCTCGGCCCGACCCTCCGCTCGCCGCACAGCCGGCGGATCGGACCTGTCGGCCTCCTGGGGGCTAACCCTCACCCTAGGTCGGCCCCCGAGGGACCACTCCCAAGTGCCTGGCGCCGCCATGCTGGGGATTGGGGACCCCCGAGCACCAGCGCCAGACTCAGCCTGCCGCCCTGCCGCGACCGGGCCCGCTAGGGGCACTGTCCTCATTCAGGGCAGGAGAACGGGCAGGGCCCTCTGAGCCCCCGCCGAACTTCGAAGGCCCCCCGCCCCAAAGCGCGTGGGCCCACGTTCCCACTAGTCAGCGCCCTCACCTCAACCGGCCCCTCCGCTCGAAAGACAGCAGGCGGATCGGACCTGCCGGCCACCTGGGGGTAACCTTAACCCTAGGGCGGTCCCCAAGTGGCCCCTCCCAAGGGGTCTGGCGCCACCATGCAGGGGATCCTGGACGTCATAGCCCCAGGGCCGGACTCACCCTGCAGCCCCCTGGCACCCGGGCTGCTAGGGGCGCCGCCGGTCATTCAGGCGGGAGAAGGGGCAGGGCCCACCGAGCCCCCGCCGACCTTCGATGGCCCCCCACCCCAAAGCGCTTGGGCCCACGTTCCCACTAGTCAGCGCCCTCACCTCAACCCGACCCTCCCACCCTCCGCTCGAAACACAGCAGGCAGATTGGACCTGCCGGCCTCCAGGGGTCTAACCTGAACACTAGGTGGGTCCCCGAGGGGCCCCTCCCAAGGGGCTTGGCGACCCAAGGCCGGGGATTGGGAACCACTGACCCCAGCGGTGGAATCACCCTGCAGCCCCCCACCACCTGGGCCTCTAGGGGGCCCACCGTTCATACAGGGCGGGAGAACGGGCAGGGCCCTCTGAGCTCCAGGCTACCTTCGAAGGCCCCCCCGCCAAATGTTTGGGCCCAGGCTCGCGCTCGCCAGCGCCCTCATTCTGCCCGCCCCTCCACTCGCTGCACAGCGGGCATTTCGGGCCTACCAGCATCCTGCTTGCTAACCCTGACCCTAGGTCAGTCCCCGAGAGGCCCCTGACAAGGGGCCTGGGGCTGCAACACTGGGGATTGGGGACCCCCGAGCCCCAGGGCCAGACTAACACTGCTGCCCCTCAACCACGTGGGCACTAGGGGCGCTGCCACTCATTCAGGGCGGGAGAAGGGGCAGGGACCTCTGAGCCCCCGCTGCCCTCGACGGTCCCCCGCCCCAAAGCGCTTGGGCCCACGTTCCCACTAGTCAGCGCCCTCACCTCAACCTGACCCTCCGCTCGAAACACAGCAGGCGGATTGGACCTGCAGGCCTCCTGGGGGCTAACCCTAACCCTAGGTCGGTCCCGGAGGGGCTCCTCCCAAGGGGCCTTGCGCAGCCACGCCGGGGATCCTGGACGTCCTAGCCCCAGGGCCGGACACACACTGCAGCCCCCGCCACCGGGGCAGCTAGGGACGCCGCCCGTCATTCAGGCGGGAGAAGGGGCAGGGCCCTCCTAGCCCCTGAGGATCTTCGAAGGCCCCCGCGCCAAAACCTGTGGGCCCAAGGTCCCGCTCGCCAGCTCCGACCCTCGGCCCGCCCCACCTCGAACCACACAGCCAGGGGATTGGGCCTGACGGCCTCCTGGGGGCTAACGCAAACCCTAGGTGGGTCCCCGAGGGGCCCATCCCAAGGGGCTAGGCGCCCCAACGCCAGGGATTGGGAACCTCCAAACCCCAATGCTGGACTCACCCTGCAGCCCCCCGCCACCCGGGCCGCTTGGGGCGCCGCCAGTCATTCAGGGCGGGAGAACAGGTAGGGCCCTCCGAGCCCCCGGCGAGCTTCGAAGGCCCCCTGCGCCAAAACACTTGGGCCCACGCTCCCGCTCTCCAGCACCCTCCCCTCGGCCCGCCCCCCTGCTCTACACACCGCCGGTGGATCCTGCCTGCCGGCCTCCGGGGGGCTAATCCTAACCCTAGTTCGGCCCCCAAGGGGCCCCTCCCAAGGGGCCTGGCACTGCAACGCTAGGGATTGGGACCCCCGAGCCCCAGCGCTGGACTCACCCTCTGCCCCCCCGCCACCCAGGCCGTTATTGGCGCCGCCGGTCATTCAGAGCGGGAGAACGTGCAGGGCACTCCAAGCCCCTGACGACTTTCGAAGGCCCCCCGCGCCAAAACACTTGGGCCCACGCTCCCACTCCTCAGCGCTGTCAGCTTGGCCTGCCCCTCCGCTCGCCGAACATCCAGCAGGTCGGGCTTGCCGGCCTCCCGGGGGCTAACACTAACTCTAGGTGGGCTCCTGAGGGGCCCGACCCAAGGGGCCTGGCGCCTCAACGTCGGAGACTGGGGACCCGAGACCCAGCGCCGGACTCACCCTGCAGCCCCCCGCCACCTGGGCCGCTAGGGGGCCCGCTGGTCATTCAGGGCGTGAGAAAGGGCAGGGCCCTCTGTGCCCCAGGCAACCTTCGACGCCACCCCCCCCCCCCCCGCTCCAAAATGTTTGGGCCCAGGCTCCAGCTTGCCAGCGCCCTCACTCCGCCCGCCCCTCCACTCGCCGCACAGCGGGCATTTCGGGCCTGCCGGCATCCTTCTTGCTAACTGTAACCCTAGGTCAGTACCCGAGAGGCCCCTGACAAGGAGCCTGGGGCTGCAACGCAGGGGATTGGGGACCCCCTAGCCCCAGGGCCAGACTAACACTGCTGCCGTCCACCACCTGGGCCACTAGGGGCGCTGTCTCTCATTCAGGGCTGGAGAAGGGGCAGGGCCCTCAGAGCCCCCGCGGACCTTCGATGGCCCCCCGCCCCAAAGCGCTTGGGCCCACGTTCCCACTCCTCAGCGCCCTCAGCTCGGCCTGCCCCTCCACTCGCTGCACATCCAGCAGATCGGGCTTGCCGGACTCCTGGGGGCTAACCCAAACTCTAGGTGGGCTCCTGAGGGGCCCCATCCAAGGGGCCTGGCGTCCTAACGCCGGGGATTGGGAACCTCCGAACCCCAGCACTGGACTCACCCTGCAGCCCACCGCCACCTGGGCCGTAGGGGCGCCACCGGTCATTCAGAGCGGGAGAACGGGTAGGGCCCTCCGAGCCCCCGGCGAGCTTCGAAGGCCCCGTGCGCCAAAACACTTGGGCCCACACTCCCTCTCTCTAGCGCCCTCCCCTCGGCCCCCCCCCGGTCGCCACACCGCCGGTGGATCCTGCCTGCTGGCGACCTGGGGGCTAATCCTAACCCTAGGTGGGACCCCGAGGGACCCCTCCCAAGGGGCCTGGCACCGCAAATCCGGGCATTGGGGACCCCCGAGCCCCAGGGCAAGACTAACACTGATGCCCCTCCACCACCTGGGCCACTAGGGACGCTGCCCCTCATTCAGGGCTGGAAAACGGGCAGGGCCCTCTGAGCCCCCGCGGACCTTATATGGCGCCCCGCCCCAAAGCTCTTGGGCCCACGTTCCCACTAGTCAGCGCCCGCACCTCAACCGGCCCCTCCGCTGGAAAGACAGCAGGCAGATCGGACCTGCTGGCCACCTGGGGGGTAACCTTAACACTAGGGTGGTCCCCGAAGGGCCCCTCCCAAGGGGTCTTGCGCCGCCATGTTGGGGATCCTGGACATCGTAGCCCCAGGGCCGGACTCACCCTGCAGCCCCCTGGCACCCGGGCTGCTAGGGGCGCCGCCGGTCATTCAGGCGGGAGAAGGGGCAGGGCTCTCCGAGCCCCCGCCGACCTTCGATGGCCCCCCCGCCCCAAAGCGCTTGGGCCCACGTTCCCACTAGTCAGCGCCCTCACCTCAACCCGCCCCTCCGCTCGAAACACAGCAGGCGGATTGGACCTGCCGGCATCCTGGGGGCTAACCTGAACCCTAGGTGGGTCCCCGAGGGGCCCCTCCCAAGGGGCTTGGCGACCCAACGCCCGGGATTGGGAACCACTGAACCCCAGCGGTGGAATCACCCTGCAGCCCCCCGCCACTCTGGCCGCTAGGGGCGCCGCCAGTCATTCAGGCGGGATTGGAGCAAGGCCCTCCTAGCCCCTGATGACCTTCGAAGGCCCCTGCGCCAAAACGGTTGGGCCCACGCTCCCACTCCTGAGCGCCCTCAGCTCGGCCTACCCCTCTGCTCACTGCACATCCAGCAGGTCGGGCTTGCCAGCCTCCCAGGGGCTAACACTAACTCTAGGTGGGCTCCTGAGGGCCCCCCCAAGGGGCCTGGCGCCTCAACGCCAGAGATTGGGGACCCGAGACCCAGCGCCGGACTCACCCTGCAGCCCCCCGCCATCTGGGCCTCTAGGGGGCCCACCGGTCATACAAGGCGGGAGAACGGGCAGGGCCCTCTGAGCTCCAGGCTACCTTCGAAGGCCCCCCCGCCAAATGTTTGGGCCCAGGCTCCAGCTCGCCAGCCCCCTCATTTTGCCCGCCCCTCCACTCGCTGCACAGCGGGCATTTCAGGCCTGCCGGCATCCTGCTTGCTAACCCTGACCCTAGGTCAGTCCCCGAGAGGCCCCTGACAAGGGGCCTGGGGCTGCAACACTGGGGATTGGGGACCCCCGAGCCCCAGGGCCAGACTAACACTGCTGCCCCTCCACCACCTGGGCACTAGGGGCGCTGCCGCTCATTCAGGGCAGGAGAAGGGGCAGGGCCCTCCTAGCCCCTGAGGCTCTTCGAAGGCCCCCACGCCAAAACCTGTGGGCCCACGGTCCAGCTCGCCAACTCCGTCCCCTCAGCCCGCCCCCCTGCTCGTCACACCGCCGGTGGATCCTGCCTGCCGGCCTCCTGGAGGCTAATCCTAACCATAATTCAGCCCCCAAGGGGCCCCTCCCAAGGGGCCTGGCACCGCAACGCTGGCGATTGTGACCCCCGAGCCCCAGCGCTGGACTCACCCTCTGCCCCACCACCACCCAGGCCGTTATTGGCGCCGCCGGTCATTCAGAGCGGGAGAACGTGCAGGGCACTCAGAGCCCCTGACGACTTTCGAAGGCCCCCCGCGCCAAAACGCTTGGGCCCACGCTCCCACTCCTCAGCGCCCTCAGCTCGGCCTGCCCCTCCGCTCGCTGCACATCCAGCATATAGGGCTTGCCGGCCTCCTGGGGGCTAACCCTAACTCTAGGTGGGCTCCTCAGGGGTCCCTCCCAAGGGGCCTGGCGCCCCAACGCCGGGGATTGGGGACCCGAGACCCAGCGCAGGACTAACCCTGCAGCCCCCCGCCACCTGGGCCGCTAGGGGGCCCGCCGGTCATTTAGGGCGTGAGAACGGGCAGGGCCCTCTGTGCCCCAGGCAACCTTCGAAGGCCCCCCCGCTCCAAAATGTTTGGGCCCAGGCTCCAGCTCGCCAGTGCCCTCACTCTGCCCTCCCCTCCACTCGCCGTACAGCGGGCATTTCGGGCCTGCCGGCATACTTCTTGCTAACCCTAACCCTAGGTCAGTCCCCCAGATGCCCCTGACAAGGGGCCTGGGGCTGCAACACTGGGGTTTGGGGACCCCCGAGCCCCAGGGCCAGACTAACACTGCTGCCGTCCACCACCTGGGCCACTAGGGGCGCTGTCTCTCATTCAGGGCTGGAGAAGGGGCAGGGCCCTCAGAGCCCCCGCGGACCTTCGATGGCCCCCCCACCCCAAAGCGCTTGGGCCCACTTTCCCACTCCTCAGCGCCCTCAGCTCGGCCTGCCCCTCCGCTCGCTGCACATCCAGCAGATCGGGCTTGCCGGACTCCTGGAGGCTAACACGAACTCCAGGTGGGCTCCTGAGGGGCCCCATCCAAGGGGCCTGGCGCCCTAACGCCGGGGATTGGGAACCTCCGAACCCCAGCACTGGACTCACCCTGCAGCCCACCGCCACCTGGGCCGTAGGGGCGCCACCTGTCATTCAGGGCGGGAGAACGGGTAGGGCCCTCCGAGCCCCCTGGGAGCTTCGAAGGCCCCTTGCGCCAAAACACTTGGGCCCACGCTCCCTCTCTCCACCGCACTCCCCTCGACCCCACCCCCCCGCTCGCCACACTGCCGGTGGATCCTGCCTACCGGCGTCCGGGGGCTAATCCTAGCCCTAGGTGGGCCCCCGAGGGGCCCCTTCCAAGGGGCCTGGCACCGCAACTCCGGGCATTGGGGACCCCCAAGCCCCAGGGCAAGACTAACACTGCTGCACCTCCACCACCTGGGCCACTAGGGGCGATGCCGCTCATTCAGTGCTGGAGAAAGGGCAGGGCCCTCTGAGCCCCCGCCGACCTTATATGGCCCCCCGCCCCAAAGCGCGTGGGCCCACGTTCCCACTAGTCAGCGCCCTCACCTCAACCGGCCCCTCCGCTCGAAAGACAGCAGGCGGATCGGACCTGCCGGCCACCTGGGGGTAACCTTAACCCTAGGGCGGTCCCCGAGGGCCCCTCCCAAGGGGTCTTGCGCCACCATGCTGGGGATCCTGGACGTCGTAGCCCCAGGGCCGGACTCACCCTGCAGCCCCCTGGCACCCGGGCTGCTAGGGGCGCCGCCGGTCATTCAGGCGGGAGAAGGGGCAGGGCCCTCCAAGCCCCCGACCTCCTTCGAAGGCCCCCGCGCCAAAACCTGTGGGCCCACGGTCCCACTCGCCAGCTCCCTCCCCTCGGCCCGCCCCACCTCCAGCCACACAGCCAGGGGATTGGTCCTGACAGCCTCCTGGGGGCTAACCCAAACCCTAGGTGGGTCCCTGAGGGGCCCATCCCAAGGGGCTTGGCGCCCCAACGCCGGAGATTGGGAACCTCCAAACCCCAGCGCTGGACTCACCCTGCAGCCCCCCGCCACCCGGGCTGCTTGGGGCGCCGCTGGTCATTCAGGGCGGGAGAACAGGTAGGGCCCTCCGAGCCCCCGGGGAGCTTCGAAGGCCCCCTGCGCCAAAACACTTGGGCCCACGCTCCGCTCTCCAGCGCCTTCCCCTCCGGCCGCCCCCCCCCGCCCCCCGCTTGCCACACCGCCCGTGGATTCTGCCTGCCGGCCTCCTGGGGGCTAATCCTAACCATAGTTTGGCCCCCAAGAGGCCCATCCCAAGGGGCCTGGCACTGCAACGCTGGGGATTGGGACCCCCGAGCCCCAAGGCTGGACTCACCCTCCGCCCCACCGCCACCCAGGCCATTATGGCGCCGCCGGTCATTCAGAGCGGGAGAACGTGCAGGGCACTCCGAGCCCCTGACGACTTTCGAAGTGCCACGCGCCAAAACGCTTGGGCCCACGCTCCCACTCCTCAGCGCCGTCAGCTCGGCCTGCCCCTCCGCTCGCCGCACATCCAGCAGATCGGGCTTGCCGGACTCCTGGGGGCTAACCCGAACTCCAGGTGGGCTCCTGAGGGGCCCCTCCCAAGGGGCCTGGCACCGCAACTCCGGCCATTGGGGACCCCGGAGCCCCAGGGCAAGAGTAACACTGCTGCCCTCCACCACCTGGACCACTAGGGGCGCTGCCGCTCATTCAGGGCTGGAGAAGGGGCAAGGCCCTCTGAGCTCCCTCTGACCTTTGATGGCCCCCCGCCCCAAAGCGCTTGGGCCCACGTTCCCAGTAGTCAGCGCCCTCACCTCAACCGGCCCCTCCGCTCGAAAGACAGCAGGCGGATCAGACCTGCCGGCCACCTGGGGGTAACCTTAACCCTAGGGCGGTCCCAGAGGGGCCCCTCCCAAGGGGTCTTGTGCCTCCATGCCAGGGATCCTGGACGTGTTAGCCCCTGGGCCGGACTCACCCTGCAGCCCCTTGGCACCCGGGCTGCTAGGGGCGCCCCCGGTCATTCAGGGCGGGAGAAGGCGTAGGGCCCTCTGAGCCCCTGGAGAGCTTCCAAGGCCCCCTGTGCCAAAACAGTTGGGCCCACGCTCCCGCTCTCCAGCGCCCTCCCCTCGGCCTTCTCCCCCTCGCCACACCGCCAGTGGATACTGCCTGTGGACCTCCTGGGTGCTAATCCTAACCCTAGGTCGGCCCCTGAGGGGCCCCTCCCAAGAGGCCTGGCGCCCCAACGCCAGGGATTGGGGACCCAGGACCCAGCGCTGGACTCACCCTGCAGCCTCCCACCACCTGGGTCGCTAGGGGGCCCGCAGGTCATTCATGGCTGTAGAAGAGGCAGGGCCCATTGAGCCCCTGGTGACCTTTAAAGGCCCCTGTGCCAAAACCTGTGGGCCCAGGGTCCCACTCGCCAGCTCCCTGCCCTCGGCCCGCCCCACCACGCGCCACATAGCCAGGGGATTGGGACTGACGGCCTCCTGGGGGCTAACCCAAACCATAGGTGGGTCCCCGAGGGGCCCCTCCCAAGGGGCTTGGCGCCCCAACGCCAGGGATTGGGAAGCTCCGAACCCCAGCGCTGGACTCACCCTGCAGCCCCCTGCCACCCGGGCCGCTAGGGGCGCCGCCAGTCATTCAGGGCGGGAGAACAGGTAGGGCCCTCCGAGCCCCGGGCGAGGTTCGAAGGCCCCCTGGGCCAAAATGTTTGGGCCCAGGCTCCGCACAGCAGGAATTTCGGGCCTCCCAGCATCCTGCTTGCTAACCCTAACCCTAGGTCAGTCCCCTAGAAGACCCTCACAAGGGGCCTGGGGCTGCAAAGCTGGGGATTGGGGTCCCCCGAGCCCCAGGTCCAGACTAACACTGCTGCCCCTCCACCGCCTGGGCCACTAGGGACGCTGCCGCTCTTTCAGGGCAGGAGAAGGGGCAGGGCCCTCCGAGGCCCTTCAGACTTTCGATGGCCCCCCGCCCCAAAGCGCTTGGGCCCACGTTCCCACTAGTCAGCGGCCTCACCTCAACCCGCCCCTCTGCTCAAAACACAGCAGGCGGATCGGACCTGTCGGCCCCCTGAGGGCTAACTCTAACCCTAGGTCCGTCTCCGAGGGGCCCCTCCCAAGGGGCCTTGCGCCGCCACCCAGGGGATCCTGGATGTCCCAGCCCTTGTGCCTGACTCACCCTGCAGCCCCCCGCCACCCGGGCCGCTAGGGGCGCCGCCGGTCATTCAGGGGCGCCGCCGGGAGAAGGGGCAGGGCCCTCTGAGTCCCCAACGTCCTTCGAAGGCCCCCGCGCCAAAACCTGTAGGCCCACGGTCCCGCTCGCCAGCTCCCTCCTCTCGGCCCGCCCCACCCCGCGCCACACAGCCAGGGGATTGGGCCTGACGGCCTCCTGGGGGCTAACCCAAACCTTGGTGTGTCCCTGAGGGGCCCGGCCCAAGGGGCTTGGCGCCCCAACGTCGGGGATTAGGAAGCTCCGAACCCCAGCACTGGACTCACCTTGCAGCCCCCCGCCACCCAGGCCGCTAGGGGCGCCGCCGGTCATTCAGGGCGGGAGAACTTGTAGGGCCCTCTGAGGCCCCAGTGAGCTTCGAAGGCCCCCTGTGCCAAAACACTTGGGCCCACGCTCTCGCTTTCCAGCGTCCTCCCCTCGGCCTGACCCCCCCCTCGCCACACCTCAGGTGGATACTGCCTGCGGACCTCCTGGGGGCTAATCCTAACCCTAGGTTGGCCCCCGAGGGGGCCCTCCCAAGAGGCCTGGCATCGCAACGCCGGGGATTGGGGACCCCCGAGCCCCAGCGCTGGACTCACCCTCCGCCCTACCGCCACCTGGGCCGCTAGGCGGCCACCGGTCATTTAGGGCGGCAGAACATGCAGGGCACTCGGAGTCCCTGGCGACTATCGAAGGCCCCCCACGCCAAAACGCTTGGGCCCACGCTCCCACTCCTCAGCGCCCTCAGCTCGGCCTGCCCCTCCGCTCGCCGCACATCCAGCAGATCGGGCTTGCCGGCCTCCTGGGGGCTAACCCTAACTGTAGGTGGGCTCCTGAGGGGTCCCTCCCAAGGGGCCTGGCGCTCCAACGCCAGGGACTGGGGACCCAAGACCGAGTGCTGGACTCACCTTGCAGCCTCCTGCCACCTGGGCCGCTAGGGGGCCCTCAGGTCATTCAGGGCTGTAGAAGGGGCAGGGCCCTTTGAGTCCCTGGCGACCTTCAAAGGCCCCTGCGCCAAAACCTGTGGGCCCACGGTCCCACTCGCCAGCTCCCTCCCCTCGACCCGTCCCACCAGGCGACACATAGCCAGGGGATTGGGCCTGACAGCCTCCTGGGGGCTAACCCAAACCGTAGGTGGGTACCCAAGGGGCCCCTCCCAAGGGGCTTGGCGCCCCAACGCTGGGGATTGGGAAGCTCCGAACACCAGCGCTGGATTCACCCTGCAGCCCCCTGCACCCGGGCCGCTAGGGGCGCCGCCAGTCATTCAGGGCGGGAGAACTGGTAGGGCCCTCCGAGGCCCCGGCGAGCTTCGAAGGCCCCCCTGGGCCAAAATGTTTGGGCCCAGGCTCCTGCTCCTCAGCACCCTCCCCTAGGCCCGCCCCGCCCCCCTCTCTTGCCACACCTCCGGTGGATCCTGCCTGCCGGCCTCCTGGGGGCTAATCCTAACCCTAGGTCGGCCCCCGAGGGGCCCCTCCCAAGGGGCCTGACACCGCAATGCCGGGGATTGGGACCCCCGAGCCCCAGCGCTGGACTCACTCTCAGCCCCACCGCCACCTGGGCCGTTATTGGCGCCGCCGGTCATTCAGGGCGGGAGAACGTGCAGGGCACTCCGAGCCCCTGGCGACTTTCGAAGCCCCCCCGCGCCAAAACGCTTTGGCCCACGCAACCACTTCTCAGCGCCCTCAGCTCGGCCCGTCCCTCTGCTCGCCGCACATCCAGCAGATCGGGCTTGCCGGCCTCCTGGTGGCTAACCGTAACTCTAGGTGGGCTCCTGAGGGTCCCCTCCCAAGGGGCCTGGCGCCCCAACGCCGGGGATTGGGGACCCGAGACCCAGCGCCGGACTCACCCTGCAGCCCCCCACCACCTGGGTTGCCAGGGGGCTCGCCGGTCATTCAGTGCGGGAGAAAGGGCAGGGCCCTCTGAGCTCCAGGTGACATTCAAAGGCCCCCCCGCGCCAAAATGTTTGGGCCCACCTTCCCGCTCGCCAGTGCCCTCACTCCGCCCGCCCCTCCACTCGCCACACAGCTGGCATTTCGGGCCTGCCGGCATCCTGCTTGCTAACCCTAACCCTAGGTCAGTCCCCCAGAGGCCCCTTACAAGGGGCCTGGGGCTGCAAAGCTTGGGACTGGGGACCCACTAGCCCCAGGGCCAGACTAACATTGCTGCCCCTCCACCACCTGGGCCACTAGGGGCGCTGCCGCTCATTCAGGGCGGGAGAAGGAGCAGGGCCCTCATAGCCCCCAAGGACCTTCGAAGGCCCCCACCCAAAAGCGCTTGGGCCCATTTTCCCACTAGTCAACGCCCTCACCTCAACCTGCCCCTCCGCTTGAAACACAGCAGGCGGATCAGACCTGCCGGACTCCTGGGGGCTAACCCTAACCCTAGGTCGGTCCCCGAAGGGCCCCTCCCAAGTGGACTTGCGCTGCCACGCCGGTTATCCTGGACATCGTAGCCCCAGAGCGGGACTCACCCTGCAGCCCCCCTCCACCCGGGTCGCTAGTGGCGCCGCCGTTCATTCAGGCGGGAGAAGGGACAGGGCCCTCTGAGCCCCAGGCCACCTTTGATGGCCCCCGGCGCAAAAACGCTTGGGCCTACCCTCCCGCTCTCCAGCGCCCTCCCCTCGGCCCGCCCCACCGCTCCCTGCACAGTTGGTGGATCGGGCCTGCCAGCCTCCTGGGGGCTAAACCTAACCCTAGGTCGGCCCCCGATGGGCAACTCCCAAGGGGCCTGGCGCTGGACGCCAGGGATTGCAGACCCTTGAGCCCCAGCGCCGGACTCACCTTCCTGCCCTGCCGCCACCTGGGTCGCGAGTGGTGCCGTAGGTCAATCAGGGCGGGAGAACGGGCAGGGCCCTCTGAGCCCCTGGCGACCTTCGAAGGCCCCCCGCGCTAAAACGTTTGGGCCCAGGGTCCCGCTCGCCAGTGCCCTCACTGCGCCAGCCACTCCGCTCACCGCACAGCTGGCATTTCA
This sequence comes from Ursus americanus, assembly GCF_024610735.1. Lineage (NCBI taxonomy): Eukaryota > Metazoa > Chordata > Mammalia > Carnivora > Ursidae > Ursus > Ursus americanus. Next base: position 35,590,769 of record NC_142155.1, on the reverse strand, counting down.
GCCTGCCGGCATCCTGCTTGCTACCCTAAACCTAGTTCGGTCCCCGAGGGGCCCCTCCCAAGGGGCCTTGTGACACCAAGCCTGGGATTGCAGACGTCCTAGCCCCAGGCCTGGACTCACCCTGCAGCCCCCTGCCACCCGGGCCGCTAGGGGCGCCGCCGGTCATTCAGGCGGGAGAAGGGGCAGGGCCCTCCGAGCCCCAGACGACCTTGGAAGGCCCCCAAGATAAAACCTGTGGGCCCAAGGTCCCACTCGCCAGCTCCCTCCCCTCGGCCTGCCCCAATGCGCACCACACAGCCAGGGGATTGGACCTGACGGCCTCCTGGGGGCTAACCCAAACCCTAGGTGGGTCCCTGAGGTCCCTGATTGGGAACCTCCAAACCCCAGCGCTGGACTCACCCTGCAGCCCCCCACCACCCGGGCCGCTAGGGGAGCCGCCCGACATTCAGGGCGGGAGAAGGGGTAGGGCCCTCCAAGCCCCCAGCGAGCTTCGAAGGCCCCCTGCGCCAAAACACTTGGGCCCACACTCCCGCTCTACAGCGCCCTTCCCTCGCCCTCCCCCACCCGCTCGCCACACCACTGATGGATCCTGCCTGCCTGCCTCCTGGGGGCAATCCTAACCCTAGGTCGGCCCCCGAGGCGCCCTTCCCAAGGGGCCTGGCACCGCAACGCCAGGGATTGGGGACCCCCGAACCCCAGCGCCGGCCTCACCCTCCGCCCCACCGCCACCCGTGCTGTTATTGGCGCCGCTGGTCATTCAGGGCGGGAGAACGTGCAGGGCACTCCGAGTCCCTTGCGACTTTCGAAGGCCCCCCGCGCCAAAACGCTTGGGCCCACGGTCCCACTCCTCAGCTCCCTCAGCTCCGCATGCCCCTCCGAACGCCGCACATCCAGCAGATCAGGCTTGCCGGCCTCCTGGGGGCTAACCCTAACTCTAGGTGGGCTCCTGAGGGGCCCCTCCCAAGGGGCCTGGCGCCCCAACGCCAGGGATTGGTAACCCCAGACCCAGCGCTGGAACCGCCCTGCAGCCCCCCGCCACCCGGGCCTCCCAAGGGGCCTTGCGCTGCCACGCTGGGGATCGTGGACGTCCTACCCCAGGGCCGGACTCAACCTGCAGCCCCTCGGCACCTGGACCGCTAGGGGTCCGCTGGTCATTCATGGCGGGAGAATGGGCAGGGCCCTCCGAGCTCCAGTGAACTTCTAAGGCCCCCTGAGCAAAACGATTGGGCCCAAGCTCCCGCTCTCCAGCGCCCTCCCCTCGGCCCACCCCCCAGCTCACCGCACCACCGGTGGATCAGGCAAGCCAGCCTCCTGGTGGCTAACCTTAACCATAGGTTGGCCCCTGATGGGAAACTCCCAGGGGGACTGGCGCCGGACGCCGGGGATTGCAGACCCTGGAGCCCCAGTGCTGGACGCACCTTCCTGCCCTGCCGCCACCCGGGTCGCGAGTGGTGCCAGAGGTCAATCAGGGCGGGAGAACGGGCAAGGCCCTCTGAGCCCCCGGCAACCTTCGAAGTCCCCCCGCGCCAAAACGTTTGGGCCCAGGCTCCCGCTTGCCAGCGCCCTCACTGCGCCAGCCACTCTGCTCACCGCACAGCCGCATTTTGGGCCTGCCGGCATCCTGCTTGCTACCCTAACCATATGTCTGTCCCCGAGAGGCCCCTGACAAGGGGCATGGGGCTGCAACGATGGGGATTGGGGACCCCCGAGCCCCAGCGCTGGACTAACTGCTGCCCCTCCACCACCTGGGCCACTAGGGGCGCTGCCGCTCATTCAGGGCGCGAGAACACGCAGGGCCCTCAGAACCCCCGCTGACATTCGATGGTCCCCCGCCCAAAAGCGCTTGGGCCCACGTTCCCACTAGTCAGCGCCCTCACCTCAACCAGCCCCTCCGCTGGAAAGACAGCAGGTGGATCGGACCTGCCGGCCTCCTGGGGGCTAAGCCTAACCCTAGGTCGGTCCCTGAGGGGCCCCTCCCAAGGGGCCTTGCGCCTCCTTGCTGGGGATCCTGGATGTCCTAGCCCCTGGGCAGGACTCACCCTGCAGCACCCCGCCACCTGGGCCGCTAGGGGCGCCGCCGGTCATTCAGGCAGGAGAAGGGGCAGGGCCCTTTGAGCCCCTGAAGACCTTCAAAGGACCCCGCGCCAAAACCTGTTGGCCCAAGGTCTCGATCTCCAGCTCCCTCCCCTCGGCCCGCCCCAATGGGCGCCACACAGCCAGGGGATTGGGGCTGACAGCCTCCTGGAGGCTAAGCCATACCCTAGGTGGGTCCCCGAGGGCCCATCCCAAGGGGCCTGCCACCGCAACCCCGGGAATTGGGGATCCCCGAGCCTCAGTGCTGGACTCACCCTCCACCCCACTGCCACCCAGGCCGTTATTGGGGCCGCCGGTCATTCAGGGCGGGAGAACGGGTAGGGCCCTCCGAGCCCCCTGCGAGCTTGGAAGGCCCCCTGCGCCAAAACACTTGGGCCCACGCTCCTGCTCTCCAGCGCCCTCCCTTCGCCCCCCCCCCTCCGCTCGCCACACCGCTGGTGGATCCTGCCTGCTGGCCTCCTGGGGGCTAATTCTAACCCTAGGTCGGCCCCCGAGGGGCCCCTCCCAAGGGGCCTGCCACCGCAACCCCGGGAATTGGGGACCCCCGAGCCCCAGCGGTGGACTCACCCTCCACCCCACCGCCACCCGGGCCGTCATTGGCGCCGATGGTCATTCAGGGCGGGAGAACATGCAGGGCCCTCCGAGCCCCCGGCGAGCTTCGAAGGCCCCCTGCGCCAAAACACTTGGGCCCACGCTCCTGCTCTCCAGCGCCCTCCCCTCGGCCCGCCCTCCCACCACCCCCCACTTGCCACACTGCATGGATCCTGCCTGCCGGCCTCCTGGGGGCTAATCCTAACCCTAGGTCGGCCCCTGAGGGGCCCCTCCCAAGGGGCCTGGCACCGCAACGCTGGGGATTGGGAACCTCCGAACCCCAGCGCTGGACTCACCCTGCAGCCCCCTGCCACCCGGGCCGCTATGGGCGCCGCCGGTCATGCAGTGCGGGAGAAGGAGCAGGGCCCTCCGAGCCCCCGATGACCTTCGAAGGCCCACCGCACCAAAACGCTTATGCCCACGCTCCCGCTCGCCAGCGCCTTCACCTCAGCTCCGCCTCTGATTGCCACACAGCTAGCGGATCGGGCCTGCCGGCCTCCTGGAGGCTAACCCTAACCCATGTAGGCCCCTGAGGGGCCCCTCTAAAGGGGCCTGCGCAGCAACGCCAGGGATTGGGGACCCCCATGCACCAGCGCCGGACTCACCCTGCCGCCCGCCGCCACCTGGGCCGCTACGGGCCACCTGTCATTCAAGGTGGGAGAACAGGCAGGGCCGTCCAAGCCCCTGGCAACATTCGAAGGCCCCCCGCGCCAAAACGCTTGTGCCCACGCTACCGCTCACCATCGCCCACCTCAGCCCACCCCTCCACTCGCTGCACAGATGGCGGATGGGCCTGCCAGCCTCCTGGGGGCTAACCCTAACCCTAGATCGGCCCCCGGGTGGCCCCTCCCAAAGGGCCTGGCGCCACAACGCCAGGGATTGTGGACCCCCTAGCCCCAGCGCTGGACTCACCCTGCCACCTTGCCACGACCCAGGTCTCTAGGGGAGCCACTGGTCATTCAGGGCGGGAGAATGGGCAGGGAGCCCCGAGCCCCCAGAGACCTTCGAAGGCCCCCCCTAGCCAAAATGCTTGGGCCCACGCTCCTGCTGGCCAGCGCCCTCACCTCGGCACGCCCCTCCACTTACCGCACAGCTGGCGGATCAGGCCTGCCGGCCTCCTGGGGGCTAACTAAAAACTCTATGTCGGTCCCCAAGGGGCCTCGTCCAAGGGGCCTTGCTTGCAACGCTGGGGATTGGTGACCCCTGAGGCCCAGCGCTGGATTCACCCTGCTGCTGCACCGCCACCCAGGCTGCTAGGGGAGCCGCCGGTCATTCACGGCGGGAGAATGTGCAGGGCCCACGGAGCCCCCCGCGACTTTCGAGGGTCCCTTGCGCCAAAACACTTGGGCCCACGCTCCCGCTGGCCAGCACCCTCACCTCGGCCCGCCCCTCTGCTCACCGCACAGCCAGCGGATTGGGCCTGCCGGACTCCTGGGGGCTAACCCTAACTCTAGATCGACCCCCGAGGGGCACATCCCATGGGGCCTGGCACCCCAACGCTGGGGATTCGGGACCCCTGAGCCCCAGCGCCGGACTCAACTTGTCGCCCCGCCGCCACCCAGGCCGCTAGGGGCGTCGCCGGTCATTCAGGTCTGGAAAACGGGCAGGGCCCTCCTAGCCCCCGGCGACATTCGAAGGCAACCCGCGCCAAAACACTTCGGCCCATGCTCCCACTCACCAGCGCCCACCTCGGCCCGCCCCTCCACTCGCCGCACAGCCAGCGGATCAGGCCTGCCGGACTCCTAGGGGCTAACCCTAACCCTAGGTTGGCCCCTGAGTGGCCCCTCCCAAGGGGCCTGGCGCTGCAATGCCGGGGATTGGGGACCCATGAGCCCTAGCGCCGTTCTCACACTGCCGCCCTGCCACCACCCGGGCCGCTAGGGGTGCCGCCGGTTATTCATGGCGGGAGAACGGCAGAGCCCCCCGAGCCCCCGGCGACTTTCGAAGGCCCCCTGCACCAAAACGCTTTTGCCCATGCTCCTGCTCGCAATCGCCCTCACCTCGGCCACCCCCTTTGCTCAATGCACAACCGGCAGATAGGGAGTGCCGGCCGCCTGGGGCCTAACACTAACCCTAGGTCGACCCCGAGGGGCACGTCCCTAAGGGGCCTGTCGCCACAACGCCGGGGATTGGGGTCCTGCAAGCCCCAGCGCCGGACTCACCCTGTCGCCACGCTGCAACTCGGGCCGCTTGGGGTGCTGCCGGTCCTGCACTGCGGGAGAAGGAGCAGGGCCCTCCGAGCCCCTGGTGACCTTCGAAGGCCCACCGCACCAAAACGCTTGGGCTCACGCTCCCGCTCGCCAGTGTACTCACCTCCGCCCGCCGCTCCGCTCGCCGCACAGCCGGCATATCGGGCCCGCCGGCCTCCTGGGGTCTAACCCTAACAATAGGTCAGCCACCAAGGGGCCCATCCCAGGGGCCTGCCGCCCCAACGCCGGGGATTGGGGACTCCCAAGCCCCAGTGCCAGACTCAAAATGTGGCCCCGCCGCCACACAGGCTGCTAGAGGAGCCGCTGGTCATTCAGGGCCGGAGAACGGGCAAGGGGCTCCGAGCCCCCGGCGACCTTCGAAGGCACCCCGCGCCAAAACGCTTGGGTCCATGCTCCCGCTCACCATCTCCCTCACCTCGGTCCAACCCTCCCCTCGCTGCACAGCCAGCAGATCGGGCCTGCGGCCCCCTGGGGTTAACCCTAACCCTAGGTCAGCTTCCGAGGGGCCCCGCCCGAGGGGCCTGGCGCCACAACGCTGGGGGTTAGGGACCCCCCAGACCCAGCGCTGCACTCACCCTGCCGCCCAACCACCACACGGGATGTTAGGGGTGCCGCCGGTCATTCAGGGCTGGAGAACGGGCAGGGTGCTCCGAGCCCCCGGCGACTTTCGAAGGCCCCCCCATGCCAAAACGCTTGGGCCCACGCTCCCGCTCGCCAGCGCCCACACCTCGGCCTGCGCTCCGCTCGCCACACATCCAGCAGATCGGGCTAGCCGGCCTCCTGGGGGCTAAACTTAACCCTAGGTCATCCACCAAGGGGCCCCTCCCAAGGGGCCTGGGCTGCAACGCCTGGGATTGGGGACACCCGAGCCCCAGCGCTGGGCTCACATTGCCGCCCCGCCACAACCGGGGCAGGTAGGGGTGCTGCCGGTCATTCAGGGCGGGGAACGGGCAGGGCCCTCAAGGCCCCGGTGAAATTCGAAGGTCCCCCACGCCAAAACGCTTGGGCCCACGCTCCTGCTTGCCATCGCCCTCACCTCGGCCACCCCCTCCGCTCGCCGCACAGCCAGCAGACAGGGCCTGCCGGCCACCTGTAGCCTAACACTAACCCTAGGTCGACCCCGAGGGGCACGTCCCAAGGGGCCTGTCGCCACAACGCCGGGGATTGGGGACCCCTAGCCCAAGCTCCGGACTCACCCTGCCGCCCCGCCCCGCCACCCGGGTCGCTAGGGGAGCTGCAGGTCATTCAGGGCGGGAGAACGGGCAGGGACCTCCGATCCCCAGCGACCTTCGAAGGCCCCCCGCGCCAAAATGCTTGGGCCCACGCTCCGCTGTCCAGCGCCCTCCCCTCGGCCCCCTCCCCCCCCCCACCACACTGCCCATGGATCCTGCCTGCCGGCCTCCTGGGGGCTAATCCTAACCCTAGGTCAGCCCCCGAGGGGCCCCTCCCAAGGGGCCTGGCACCGCAACGCTGGGGATTGGGGACCCCCGAGCCCCAGCGCCAGACTCACCCTCTGCCCCACTGCCACCCGGGCCGTTATTGGCGCTGCCGGTCATTCAGGGCAGGAGAACGTGCAGGGCCCCCCGAGCCCCCAGGGACTTTCGAAGGCCTCCCGCGCCAAAACGCTTGGGCCCACGCTCCCGCTCACAATCGCCCTCACCTAGGACACCCCTTCTGCTCGCTACACAGCTGGCAGATAGGGCCTGACTGCGCCTGGGGCCTAACACTAACCTTAGGTCGACCCCAAGGGGCACGTCCCTAGGGGCCTGTCGCCAAACGCCGGGGCTGGAGACCCCCTAGCCCCAGCGCCTGACTCACCATGCCGCCCTGCCGCCACCTGGGATGCTAGGGGCGCCGCTGGTTATTCAGGGCGGGAAAATGGGCAGGGCCCTCCGGGCCCCTGGTGACATTCGAAGGCCCCCTGTGCCAAAACGCTTAGGCCCACACTCCCGCTCACCAGTGCCCTCACCTCGACCGGGCCCTCTGCTCGCCCCACAGCCAGCAGATAGGGCCTGCCGGCTGCCTGGGGCCTAACACTAACCTTAGGTCGACCCCAAGGGTCACGTCCCAAGGGGTCTGGCGCCGCAACGCTGGGGATTGGGGACCCCCTAGCCCCAGCGCCGGACTCACCCTGCCGCCCCGCCGCCATCTGGGTCTCTAAGGGAGCCGCCAGTCATTCAGGGCGGCAGAACGGGCAGGGACCCCCGAGCACCCAGCACCTTCGAAGGGCCCCCGCACCAAAATGCTTGGGCCCACGCTCCTGCTGGCCAGCGCCCTCACCTTGGCCTGCCCCTCCGCTCGCCGCACAGCTGGTATATCGGGCGTTTCGGCCTCCTGGGGGCTAAACCTAACCCTAGGTCTTCCCCCGAGGGGTCCCACCCAAGGGGCCTGGCGCCACAACGCCGGGGATTCTGGACCCCCGAGCCCCAGCGCTGGAAGCACACTGCTGCCCCGCCACAACCTGGGCCGCTAGGGGCGCCCCCGGTCATTCACGGCGGGAGAACAGGCAGGGCCCACGGAGCTACCGGCGACCTTCGAAGGCCCCCCGCGCCAAAACGCTTGGGCCCATACTCCCGCTCTCCAGCGCCCTCCCCTCGGCCCACCCCTCCACTCGCCGCACAGCCGGCAGATCGGGCCTGCCGGCCTCCTGGGGACTAACCCTAACCCTAGGTCAGCCCCCCGAGTGGCCCCTCCCAAGGGGCCTGGCGCCACAACGCCGGGGGTTGGGGACCCACGAGCCCTAGCGCCGGACTCACCCTGCCGCCCCACCACCACCCGGGCCGCTAGGGGTGCCGCCAGTCATTCAAGGCGGGAAAACGAGCAGGGACACCCGAGCCCCTGGCGACAATCGAAGGCCCCCCGCGCCAAAACGCTTTTGCCCACGCTCCCGCTCGCAATCGCCCTCACCTCGGCCACCCCCTTCGCTTGACGCACAGCCGGCAGATAGAGACTGCCGGCCGCCTGGGGCCTAACACTAACCCTAGGTCGACCCCGAGGGGCACGTCCCTAAGGGGCCTGTCACCACAATGCCGCGGATTGGGGACCCCTTAGCCCCAACGCTGGACTCACCCTGCCGTCCCGCCGCCACCTGGGTCGCTAGGGGAGCCGCCGGTCATTCAGGGCAGAAGAACGGGCAGGGACCCCCGAGCCCTCAGCGAACATCGAAGGCCCCCCTGGCCAAAACGTTTGGGCCCACGCTCCCGCTGGCCAGCGCACTCACCTCAGCCAGCCCCTAGGCTCACCGCACAGCTGGCAGATAGGGCCTGCCGGCCACCTGGGCCTAACACTAACTCTAGGTCGACCCCGAGGGGCATGACCCAAGGGGCCTGGTGCTGCAATGCGGGGGATTGGGGACACCCTAGCCCCAGCACTGGACTCAGCCTTCCACTCCGCCGCCAACCGGGTCGCTAGGGGAGCCGCCGGTCATTCAGGGCGGGAGAACGGGCAGGGCCTTCCGAGCCCCCAGCAACCTTCGAAGGGCCCCCACGCCTAAACACTTGGACTCACGCTCCCGCTGGCTAGCGCCCTCACCTTGGCCTGCCCCTCCGCTCGCCGAACACCTGGCGGATCAGGCCTGCCAGCCTCCTGGGGGCTAACCCTAACCCTAGGCCGGGCCCCGAAGGGCCCTCCCAAGGGGACTGGCCCCGCAAGGCCAGCGATTCTGGACCCCCGAGCCCCAGCGCCAGACACACACTGCCTCCCTGCCGCCACCCAGACCGCTAGGGGCTCCCCCGGTCACTCAGGGCGGGAGAACGGGCAGGGCCTTCCGAGCCCTCGGCGACTTTCTAAGGCCCACACACCAAAACGCTTGGGCCCATGCTCCCACTCGCCAGCGCACTCACCTCGGCCCACCGCTCCACTCGCCGCACAGGCGGCATATCGGGCCTGCCGGCCTCCTGGGGGCTAACCCTAACCCTAGGTCGGTCCCCGAGAGGACCCTCCCAAGGGGCCTGACGTCGCCACGATAGGGACTGGGGATGCCCGAGCCCCAGCGCCGGACTCACCCTGCTGCCCCGCCGCCACCCGGGCCGCTAGGGGCGCAGCCGGTCATTTAGGGTGGGAGAACGGACAGGGCCCTCTGAGCCCCCGTGGACCTTCGAAGGCCCCCTCGCCAAAACGCTTAAGCCCACACTCCCGCTCACCAGCGCCCTCACATCAGCCAGCCACTCCGCACACCACGCAGCCGGCAAATCGGGCCTCCCGGCCTCCTGGGGGCTAACCCAAACCCTACGTCAGCCACCGTGGGGCCCCTCTCATGGGGCCTAGCGCCGCCATGCCGGGGCACGGGGAACCCCGAGCACCAGCGCCGGACTCACCCTGTTGCCCCACCACCACCCGGGCCGCTAGGGGCGCCGTCCTCATTCAGGGCGGGAGAACGGGCAGGGCCCTCCGAGCCCCTGGCAACCTTTGAAGGCCCGCCACGCTCAAATCCTTGGGCCCACACTCCCACTTGCCAGTGCCCTCACCTGGGCCCGCCACTCCGCTCGCTGCACAGCTGGCGGATCGGGCCTGCCGGCCTCCTTTAGGCTAACCCTAATCCTAGGTCGGCACCTAGGCCACTCCCAAGTGCCTGGTGCCGCCTCTCCGGGGATTGGGGAACCCCGAGCCCCACCGCCAGACGCACCCTGCCGCCCCACTGTGACCCGGCCTGCTAGGGGCCCCGCCGCTCATTCAGGGTGGGAGAACTGGCAGGGCCCTCTGAACCCCTGGTGATGATCGAAGGCTGGCCTTCCCAAAATACTTGGGCCCACACTCCCAATCACCAGCGCCCTCACCTCGACCCGTCCCTCCACTCGCCGCACAACCGGCGGATCATGCCTGCCGGCCTCCTGGAGTCTAACCCTAAACCTAGGTCGGCCCCTGAGGGGCCCCTCCCAAGGTGCCTGGTGCCACCACGCCGGGGATTGGGGACCCCCGAGCCCCATCGCCAGACTCACCTGCCGCCCCGCTGCCACCCGGGCCACTAGGGGCGCCGCCGTTCATCAAGGGCGGGAGAACGGGCAGGGCCCTCCGAGCCACCGATGACCTTCGACGCCCCCCCCTCCCCGTGCCAAAACGCTTGGGCCCACGCTCTCGCTTGCAGCGCACTCACCTCGGTCCGCCCCACCACTTGCCACACAGCAGGCGGATCGGGCCTGCCAGCCTCCTGGGGGATAACCCTAACTCTTTGTCGGCTCATGAGGGGCCCCTCCCAAGGGGCCTGGCGCCGCCACGCCGGGGATTGAGGACCCCCGGCCCCCAGCTCTGGGCTCACCCTGCTGCCCCGCCGCCACCCAGGCCACTAGGGCTGCCGCCGGTCTTTTAGGGCGGGAGAACAGGCAGGGCCCTCCGAGCCCCTGGCGACCATCGAAGGCCCCTGTGCCAAAACCCTTGGGCCAATGCTCCGGCTGGCCAGCGCATTCACGTCGGCCCGACCCTCCGCTCGCTGCACAGCAGGTGGATTGGCCTGCCAGCCTCCTGAGGGCTAACCCTAACCATATGTCCGCCCCAGAGGGACCACTCCCAGGTGCCTGGCGCCGCCACGCCAGGTATTGGGGACCCGAGAGCCCCAGCTCTGACTCACCCTGCCGCCCTGCCCCCACCCTGGCCGCTAAGGGCGCTGCCGGTCATTCAAGGCGGTTAACTTGCTGGGCACCCCGAGCCCCCGGGGACCTTCGAAGGTCCCCCGCACCAAAACGCTTGGGGCCACGCTCCCGATCACCAGCGCATTCACTTTGGCCCGCCCCTCCGCTTGCCGCACAGCTGGTGGATCGGGCCTGCCGGCCTCCTTTAGGCTAACCCTAACCCTAGGTTTGCCCTCAAGGGACCACTCCCAAGTGCCTGGCGCCACCACGCCGGGGACTGGGGAACCCCCGAGCCCCAGCTACGCACTCACCCTGACGCCCCGCCGCCACCCTGGCTGCTAGGGGCGCAGCTGGTCATTCAGGGCAGGAGAAGGGGCAGGGTCCTCCGAGCCCCCGGCGACATTCGAAGTCCCCCCGTGCCAAAACGCTTGGGCCCACGCTACCGCTCGCCAGCGCCCTCACCTCGGCCAGCCCATCCGCATGCGGCACAGCCAGCGGATCGGGCCTGCCGGCCTCCTGGGGGGTACCCTTATGCCTTGGTCGGCTCACGAGGGGCCCCCCCTGAGGGGCCCCTCCCAAGTGCCCTGGCGCAGCCACGCCGGGTCTTGGGGACCCCCGAGCACCAGCGCCAGACTCACCCAGCCACCCCGCCTCAACCCAGCCCGCTAGGGGCACCATCCTCATTCAGGGCAGAACGGACAGGGCCTTCCGAGCCCCCGGCGACCTTTGAAGGCCCGCCGCGCCAAAACCCTTGGGCTCACGCTCCCGCTCGCCAGTGTCCTCACATCAGCCCACCCCACCGAAGCCATACATCCGGTGGATCGGGACTTCTGGCCTCCTGGGGGCTAACCCTAACCCTAGGTTGGCCCCCAAGGGGCCTCTCCCAAGGGGCCTGGCATCGCCACGCCGTGGATTGGGGACGCCCGTGCCCCAGCACCAGACTCACCCTGCCTACCCCTCTGCCACCCGGGCCGCTAGGGTGCCGCTCATCATTCAGGGCGGGAGAACGGGGAGGGCCCTCGGATCCGCTGGCAACTTTCGAAGGGCCCCTCGCCAAATCGCTTGGGCCACGCTCCTACTCGCCAGCGCCCTCCCCTGGCCCGCCCCACCCCTCGCCACACAGCCGGCGGATCGGGCCTGCCAGCCTCCTAGGAGCTTACCCAAACCCTATGTCGGCCCATGGCGGGCCCCTCCCAAGGGGCCTGGCATCGCCACGCCGGTGCTTGGGGACCCCCTAGCACCAGCGCCAGACTCACCCTGCCTCCCCGCCGTGACTCAGCCCGCTAGGGGCACCGTCCTCATTCAGGGTGGGAGAACGTGCAGGGCCCTCCAAGCCCCCGGCGACCTTTGAAGGCCCGCCGCACCAAAACGCTTGGGCTCACGCTCCCGCTCGCCAGCTCCCTCACCTCGGCCCGCCCCTACGCTCGCCGCACAGCTGGCGGATCGGGCCTGCCGGTCCCCTGGGGACTAACACAAACCCTATGTCAGCCCCCAAATGGCCCCTCCCAAGGGGCCTGGTTCCGCCACGCCTGTGCTTGGGGACTAGCACCGGCGCCAGACTCACCCTGCCACCCTGCCGCCACCCGGGCCGTTAGGGGCTCCGTTGCTCATTCAAGGCGGGAGAACAGGCAGGGCCCCCGAGCCCCCGGTGACCTTGGAAGGCCCCCCGCGCAAAAACGCTTAGGCCCACGCTCCCGCTCGCCAGAGCCATCACCTCGGCCCGCCACTCCACTCGACACACAGCCGGCGGAGTGGGCCTGCCGGGCTCCTTTGGGCTAACCCTAACCCTAGGTCGGCTCATGAGTGGCCCCTCCCAAGGTGCCTGGCGTGGCCACGCCGGGGACTGGGGACCTCTGAGCCCCAGCGCCGCACTCACCCTGCCGCCCCGCTGCGACCCAGCCCATTAGGGGCCCTGCCACTCATTCAGGGAGGGAGAATCGGGCAGGGACCTCCGAACCCCGGGGACCTTAGAAGGCCACCCACGCCAAAACGCTTGCACGCTTCCGCTCCCAAGGGCCCTCCCCTGGCCTGCCCCTCCACGTGCTACACAACGGGCGGATTGGGCCTGCAAGCCTCCTGGGGGCTAACCCTAAACATAGATCAGCCCCCTAGGGGCCCCTCCCAATGTGCATGGCGCCACCATGCCAGGGATTGGGGACCCCCGAGCCCGAGCTCTGGACTCACCCTGCCGCCCCACCGCCACCCTGGCTGCTAGGGGTGCCGCTGGTCATTGAGGGCGGGAGAACGGCCAGGACCCTCCGAGCCCCCGGCGACCTTTGAAGGCCCGTCGCGCCAAAACGCTTGGGCCCACGCTCCCGCTTGCCACACATTCACGTGGGCCCGCCACTCCGCTCGCTGCACAGCAGGCGGATCGGGCCTGCCGGCCTCCTGGGGTCTAAACCTAAACCTAGGTCGCCCCCCCGAGGAGTCCCTCCCAAGGGGCCTGGTGCCTTGACGGGGACTGTGGACCCCCGAGCCCCAGCGCCGGACTCACCCTGCCGCCCTGCCGCCACACGGGCCGTTAGGGGTGCTGCCGGTCATTCAGGGCGGGAGAACGTGCAGGGCCATCCGAGACCCCGGCGACCTTCGTAGGCCACCTGCGCCAAAACTCTTGGGCCCACGCTCCCGCTCGCCAGTGCCCTCACATCGGCCCACCCCACCGCTCGTCACACAGCCGGCGGATTGGGCCTGCCGGCCTCCTGGGGGCTAACCCTAACCATAGGTTGACCCCCAAGGGGACCCTCCCAAGGATTCCAGGCGTCGCCACACCAGGGATTGGGGATGCCCGAACCCCGATGCTGGACTCACCGTGCCTCCCACATCCACCCGGGATGCTAGGGGCGCAGCCGGTCATTCAGGGCGGGAGAACGGGCAGGGCCCTCAGAGCCCCCATTGAACGTCGAAGGCCCCCCGAGCCAAAACGCTTGGGCCCACGCTCCCGCTCGCCAGCACCCTCACCTCGGTCAGCCCTCCTCTCGCCGCACATCTGGCACATTGGGCCTACCGGACTCCTGGGGGTTAACCCTAACCCTAGGTCGGCTCACGAGGAGCCCCTCCCAAGGGGCCTGGTGCCACAACGCCAGGGACGGGGCCCCCCCGAGCCCCAGCTCCGAGCTCAACCTTCCGCCCCGCTGCCACCCGGGCAACTAGGGCCGCCGCCGGTCATTCAGGGCAGGAGAACAGGCAGGGCCCTCTGAGGCCCCTGTGACGTTCGAAGGCCCCCTGTGCCAAAACGCTTGGGCTCACGCTCCTGCTCGCCAGCGCCCTCACGTCGGCCCACCCCACCGCTCACCGCTCCGCCGGCGGATTGGTCCTGCCGGCCTCCTTTGGGCTGACCCTACCCATACGTCGGACCCTGAGGGGCCCCTCACAAGGGGCCTGGTGCTGCCACGCCGGGTTTGGGGACCCGCGAGCCCCAGCTCCGACTCACCCTGCTGCCCTGCCGCCACCCTGGCCGCTAGGGGCGCCGCCGGTCATGCAGGGCGGGGGAACTGACAGGGCCCTCTGAACCCACGGCGACCATCGAAGGCCCCCCGCACCAAAACGCTTGGGCCCAAACTCCCGCTTGCCAGCGCCCTCACCTCGGCCCGCCCATCTGCTTGCTGTACATCTGGCGGATCTGGCCTGCCGACCTCCTGGGGACCAACCCTAACCCTAGGTCAGCTCACAAGGGGTCCCCCCCGAGGGGCCCCTCCCAAGGGGCCTGGCGCCACCACGCCGGGTCTTGGGGACCCCTGAGCACAAGTGCCAGCCTCACCCTGCTGCCCCGCCATGACCTGGCCCGCTAGGGGCACCGTCCTCACAGGGCGGGAGAACGGGCAGGGCCCTCCGAGCCCCCGGCGACCTCTGAAGGACCGCCGTGCCAAAACTCTTGGGCTCACGCTCCTGCTAGCCAGCACCGTCACCTCGGCCAGCCCCACCTCTCGCCGCGCATCTGGCAGATCGGGCCTACCGGCCTCCTGGGGGCTAAGCCTAACCCTAGGTCGGCTCACGAGGAGACCCTCCCAAGGAGCCTGGTGCCACCACGTCGGGGATTGGGGACCCCCGAGCCCCAGCTCCGGGCTCACCCTGCTGCCCCGCTTCCACCTGGGCCGCTAGGGCGCCGCCGGTCATTCAAGGCGGTTAACTTGCTGGGCCCTCCGAGCCCCCGGTGACCTTCGAAGGCCCCCAGCGCCAAAACGCTTGGGGCCACGCACCTGATCGCCAGCGCATTCACTTTGGCCCGCCCCTCCGCTTGCCGCACAGCTGGCGGATCGGGCCTGCCGGCCTCCTGGAGGCTAACCCTAACCCTAGGTCGGCCCCAGGGGTGCCCCTCCCAAGGGGCCTGGCGCCACCACGCCTGGGATTGGGGACCCCTGAGCCCCACCACCAGACTCACCCTGCCGCCCCGCCGCCACCCGGGCCACTAGGGGCGCCCCCGGTCATTCACGGCAGGAGAACGTGCAGGGCCCTCCGAGCTCCCGGCGATATTCGAAGGCCCCCAGGGCCAAAACGCTTCGGCCCACGCTCCCGCTCGCCAGCGCCCTCACCTCGGCCCGCCCATCCGCTCGCCGCACAGGCGGCGGTACGGGCCTGCCGGCCTCCTTTAGGCTAACCATAACCCTAGGTTTGCCCCCAAGGGACCAATCCCAAGTGCCTGGTGCCGCCACGCCAGGATTGGGGACCCCCAAGCCCCATCGCCAGACTCACCCTGCCACCCCGCTGCCACCCGGGTCACTAGGGGAGCCGCCGGTCATCAAGGGCGGGAGAACGGGCAGGGCCCTCGGAGCCACCCGTGGCCTTTTAAGGCCCCCCATGCCAAAACGCTTGGGCACACGCTGTCGCTCGCCAGTGCCCTCACCTCGGCCCGCCCCACCGCTCTCTGCATACCTGGCGGATTGGACCTGCCAGGCTCCTGGGGGCTAACCCTAACCCTAGGTCGGCCCCCGAGGAACCCCTCCCAAGGGGCCTGGCGCCGCAACACCGGGGATTGGGACCCCCCGTTGCCTAGTGCCGGACTCACCCTGCCGCCCCGCCACCACCTGGGTCGCTAGGGGAGCCTCCGGTCATTCAGAGCGGGCGAACGGGCAGAGACCCCCGAGCCCCCAACAACCTTCAAAGGCCTCCCGCTCCAAAACGCTTGGACCCTAGCTCCCGCTGGCCAGTGCCCTCACCTCGGTCTGCCCCTCTGCTTGCTGCACAGCCGGCGGATCGGGCCTGCCAGCCTACTGGGGACTAACCCTACCCCTAGGTCGGCCACCGAGGGGCACGTCCCAAGGGGCCTGGCGCCGCAACGCCAGGGATTGGGGACCCCCTAGCCCCAGCACTGGACTCAGCCTGCCACTCTGCCACCAACCGGTTAGCTAGGGGAGCCGCCGGTCATTCAGGGCGGGAGAACAGGCAGGGACCCCCGAGCCCCCAGCGACCTTCGAAGGCCCCCCGCGCCTAAACGCTTGGGCCCACGCTCCCGCTCACCAGCGCCCTCACCTCGGCCCGGCCCTCATCTCACCGCAACGCCGGCAGATAGGGTCTGCCGGCCGCCTGGAGCCTAACACTAACCCTAGGTTGACCCCGAGGGGCAAGTCCCAAGGGGCCGGACGCCACAACGCCGGGGATTGGGGACACCCTAGCCCCAGCGCCGGACTCAGCCTGCCACCCCGCCGCCACCCAGGTCACTAGGGGAGACGCCCGTCATTCAAGGCGGGAGAACGGGCAGGGACCCCCGAGCCCCCAGTGACCTTCGAAGTCCCCCCTTGCCAAAACACTTGGACTCACGCTCCTGCTGGCCAGCGCCCTCACCTCGGCCTGCCCCTCTGCTCGCCGAACATCCGGCGGATCGGGCCTGCCGGCCTCCTGGGGGCTAACCCTAACCCTAGGTCGGGCCCCGAAGGGCCCTCCCAAGGGGACTGGCGCCACAACGCCAGGGATTCTTGACCCCTGAGCCCCAGCACCGGACACACACTGCCACCCCACCACCAACCGGGCCGCTAGGGGCGCCGCCAGTCATTCAGGTCTGGAAAACGGGCAGGGCCTCCGAGCCCCCGGCGATATTCGAAGGCCCCCCCGCGCCAAAACGCTTGGGCCCGTGCTCCCGCTCATCAGCGCCCACCTCGGCCCACCCCTCTGCCCGCCATACAGCCGGTGGATCGGGCCTACCGGCCTCCTTTAGGCTAACCCTAACCCTAGGTCGGCCCCCGAGGGACCACTCCCAAGTGCCTGGCGCTGCCACGCCGGGGATTTGGGCCCCCAAGCCCCAGCTCCAGACTCATCCTGCCGCCCCGTGTCCACCTGGGCTGATAGGGGTGCAGCCGGTCATTCAGGGTGGGAGAACGGGCAGGGCCCTCAGAGCCCCTGATGAACGTCAAAGGACCCCCAAGCCAAAATGCTTGGGCCCACGCTCCTGCTCGCCAGCGCCCTCACCTTGGTCTGCCCCTCTGCTTGCTGCACAGCCGGTGGATTGGGCTTGCTGGCCTCCTGGGTTCTAACCCTAAGTCGGCCCCCAAGGGGTCCCTCCCAAGGGGCCTGGCGCCTCGACGAGGATTGGGGTCCCCCGAGCCCCAGTGCCAGACTCACCCTGCTGTCCCGCTGCCACATGGGCCATTATGGGCACTGCCGGTCATTCAGGGCGGGAGAACAGGCAGAGCCCTCCGAGCCCCCCGGCGACCTTTGAAGGCCTGTCGCGCCAAAACGCTTGGGCTCACGCTCCCGCTTGCCAGTGCCCTCACCTCGGCCAGCCCCCCTCCTCTCGCCGCACATCTGGCGGATCGGGCCTGCCGCCCTCCTGGAGGCTAACCCTAACCATAGGTCAGCCCCAGGGGGGGCCCTCCCAAGGGGCCTGGTGCCACCAAGCCTGGGATTGCGGACCCCCGAGCCTCACCACCAGACGCACCCTGCCGCCCCGCCGCCACCCGGACTGCTAGAGGCGCCGCTGGTCATTCTGGGCAGGAGAACGGGAAGGGCCCTCCGAGCCCCCAGCGACCATCGAAGGCTCCCCGTGACAAAACGCTTGGGCCCACGCTCCCGCTCGCCAGCGCACTCAACTCGGCCCGCCACTCCGCTCACCGCACAGCCGGCGGATCGGGCCTGCCGGCCTCCTTTGGGCTAACACTAACCCTAGGTCTGCCCCTGAGGGACCCCTCCCAAGTGCCTGGCGCAGCCACGCCGGGGTTTAGGCACCCCCAAGCCCCAGCTCCACACTCACCCTGCTGCCCCACCGCCACCCTGGCCGCTAGGGGCACCGCCGGTCATTCAGGGCAGGAGAACGGGCAGGGCCCTCCGAGACCCCGGGGACCTTTGATGGCCGGGCGTGCCAAAATGCTTGGGCCCATGCTCCCACTCGCCAGCGCCCTCCCCTGGCCTGCCCCACCACTCGCCGCACAGCTGGCAGATCGGGCCTGCCAGCCTCCTGGGGGCTAACCCTAACGCTAGGTCGGCCCCAGAGGGGCCCCTCCGAAGGGTCCTGGCGCCGCCACACCGGGTATTTGAGACCCCCGAGCCTGACCGCCAGATGCACCCTGCTGCACCGCCGCCATCCGGGCCGCTAGGGGCGACGCCGGTCATTCAGAGCGGGAGAAAGTGCAGAACCCTACGGGCCCCTGGCGACATGCGAAGTCCCCCTGCACCAAAACGCTTGGGCCCACACTCCCGCTCGCCAGTGCATTCACGTTGGACCGCCTCTCCGCTCGCTGCACAGCCGGCAGATCGGGTCTGCCAGCCTCTTGGGGGCTAACCCTAACCCTAAGTTTTCCCCTGACGGAACCCTCCCAAGGGGCCTGGCGCCGCCACCACTTGGATTGGGGACCCCCGAGCCCCAGCTCCAGACTCACCCAGCCGCCCCACCGCCACCCGGGACGCTAGGGCGCTGCCGGTCATTCAGGGCGTTAGAAGGGGCAGGGCCTTCTGAACCCCCAGCGACGTTCAAAGGCCCCCCGCGCCAAAACGCTTGGGCCCACGCTCTCGCTCGCCAGCGCCCTTATCTCGGCCCTCCCCACCGCTTGCTGCCCAGCGGGCGGATCAGACCTGTCAACCTCCCGGGGGCTAAGCCTAACGCTAGGTCGGCCCCAGAGGGGCCCCTCCCAAGGTGCCTGGCGCGGCCACGCCGGGGATTGCGTGCCCCAGAGCCCCACCGCCGGACGCACCCTGCCGCCCCGCCGCCACCCGGGCCACTAGGGGCGCCGCCGGTCATTCAGGGCGGGAGAAGAGACTGGGCCCTCCGAGCCCTTGGCGACCTTCGAAGACCCCCGCGCCAAAACGCTTGGGCCCATGCTCCTGCTCGCCAGCGCTCTCCCCTGGCCTGCCCTCCGCTCGTGCACAGCCGGCGGATTGGGCCTGCAGGCGCCCTGGGGCCTAACCCTAACCCTAGGTCGGCCCCCGAGGGGCCCTTCCCAAGGGGCCTGGCGCCGCCACGCCGGGGATTGGGGTCCACCGAGCACCATCGCCGGACTCTCCCTGCTGCCTCGCCGCCACCCGGGCCGCTAGGGGCGCCGCCGGTCATTCAGGGCGTTAGAAGGGGCAGGGCCGTCCGAGCCCCCGGGGACCTTCGAAGCTCCCCCGCAACAAAACTCTTGGGCCCACGCTCCCACTCGCCAGCGCCCTCACCTCGGCCCGCTACTCCCCTAGAACGCACTGCCGGCGGATCGGGCCTGCCGGCCTCCTTTGGGCTAAACATAACCCTAGGTCGGCCCCTGAGGGACCCCTCCCAAGGGGCCTGGCGATGCCACGCCGGGGATGGGGGACCCCTGAGCCCCAGCTTGGGAATCACCTTGCCGCCCCGCCGCCACCCTGGCCGCTAGAGGCGCCGCTGGTCATTCAGGGTGGGAGAACGGCAGGGCCATCCGAGCCCCCAGCGACATTCGAAGGCTACCCGCGCCAAAACGCTAGGGCCCACGCACCCTCTCGCCTTTGCCCTCACCTCAGCCTGCCCCTCCTTCTGCCACACAGCCGGCGGATCGGGCCTGCCGGCCTTCTTTGGGCTAATCCTAACCCTAGGTCGGCCCCCGAGGGGCCCCTCCCAAGGGGCTTGGTGCCGCTGCGCCGGGGATTGTGGGCCCCCGGGCCCCAGCTCCGGATTGACCCTGCCGCCCCGCCTTCACCCGTACTGCTAGGGGCACACCCGGTGATTCAGGGTGGGAGAACGTGCAGGGCCCTCAGAGCCCCTGGCGAAACTTCGAAGGCCCCGTAGCCAAAACGATTGGGCCCACGCTCCCGCTCGCCAGCGGCCGCAACTGGGCCAGCCCCTCCGTACACCACACAGCCGGCGGATCAGGACTGACGGCCTCCTCGGAGCTAACCCCAAACCCTACATCGGCCCCTGAGGGGCCCCTCCCAAGGGGCCTGGCGCCGCCATGCCGGGCATTGGGGTCCCTCGAGCCCCAGCGCAGGACTTACACTGCCGACCCGCCGCCACCCGGGCTGCTAGGGCCGCCGCCGGTCATTCAGGGCGGGAGAACAGGCAGGGCCCTCCGAGCCCCCGGCGACATTTGAAGGCCCCCGGCGCCAAAACGCTTCGGCCCACGCTCCCGCTCGCCAGTGTCCTCACCTCTGCCAGACCCTCCGCACGCCACACAGCCGGCGGATCGGGCCTGCCGGCCTCCTGGCGGCTAACCCAAACCCTACGTCAGCCCCGAGGGCCCCTCCCTAAAGGCCTGGCGCCACCACGCTGGGGCATGGGGACCCCCGAGCACCAGTGCCAGACTCACCCTGCCGCCCCGCCACAACCCTGGCCACTAGGGGCACCGCCGGTCATTCAGGGCGGAAGAAAGGGCAGGGCCCTCCGAGCCCCAGGGGACCTTCGAGGGCCAGGCGTGCCAAAACGCTTGGGCACACGGTCCCGCTCGCCAGCGCCTCCCCTGGCCCACCTCGCCGTTCACAGCACAGCCTGCGGATCGGGCCTGCTGGCCTCCTGGGGGCTAACCCTAACCCTAGTTTAGCCCCAGAGGGCCCCCCCCAAGTGCCTGGCACCGCCACGCCAGAGATTGGGGACCACTGAGCCCCAGCGCCGGACTCACCCTGCCACCCCACCGCAACCCGGGCTGCTAGGGGTGCCGCTGGTCATTCAGGGAGGGAGAATGAACAGGGCCCTCCAAGCCCCGGCGACCTTCGAAGGCCCCCCGCGCCAAAAAGCTTGGGCCCAGACTCCCGCTCTTCAGCGCCCTCACTCCGCCCGCCCCTCTGCTGGTCGCACAGCTGGCGGATCGGGCTTGCCGGCATCCTGCTTGCTAACCCTAACCCTAGGTCCGTCCCTGAGAGGCCCATCCCAAGGGGCCTGGCACCCCAGCGCCGGGGATTGGGCACCTCCGAACCCCAGCACCTGACTCACCCTGCCGCCCCGCTGCCACCCGGGCCGTAAGGGTGGCGCCGGTCATTCAGGGCCGGAGAACAGGCAGGGCCTTCTGAGCCCCCGGCAACCTTTGAAGGCACCCCGCGCGAAAACGCTTGGCGCCACCCTCCCACTCCCCAGCGCCCTCACCTCCTCCCACCCCTCTGCTCACCACACAGCCGGCAGATCGGACATCCCGGCCTCCTGGGGCCTATCCCTAACCCTAGGTAGGCCCACGAGTGGCCCCTCCCAAGGGACCTGGCGCCGAAACTCCGGGGATTGGGGAGCCCCGAGCCACAGTGCTGGACTCACCCTGCCGCCCCACTGCCACCTGGGCCACTAGGGGTGCCGCCGGTCATTCAGGGTGGGAGAACAGGCAGGCCCCTCCGAGCCCCCGGTGACATTCGAAGGCCCCCCGAGCCAAAACGCTTGGGCCCACGCTCCCGCTCGCCAGTCCCTCACCTCCGCACACCCATCCGCTCGCCTGCATAGCCGGCGGATTGTGCCTGCCTGCCTCCTGGGGGCTAACCCTAACCCTAGGTCGGCCCCCAAGTGCCCCCTCCCAGGGGCCTGGCACCGCAACTCTGGGGATTGGGGACTCCCGAGCCCCAGCACCAGACTAACCCTGCCGCCCCTCATCCACCCGGGCCGCTCGGGGTGCCGCCAGTCATTGAGTGCTGGAGAAAATGCAGGGCCTTCCAAGCCCCCAGCGACTTTCGAAGTCCCCCCCGCCAAAACACTTGGGCCCAGGCTCACACTCGCCAGCGCCCGCACCTCGGTCAGCCCCTCTGCTCGCCACACAGCTGGCGGATCAGGCCTGCCGGCCTCCTGGCGGCTAACCCTAACCCTAGGTGGGCCCCTGAGGGACCCGTCCCAAGGGGCCTGGCGCCGCAACCCCGGGGATTGGGACCACCGAGCCCCAGCGCCGGACCCACCCTGCCGCCCTGCTGCCACCCAGGCCACTAGGGATGCCACCGGTCATTCTGGGCGGGAGAACGGTCAGGGCCCTCCGAGCCCCCAGCGACCTTCGAAGGCCCCCCGCGCCTAAACGCTTGGGCCCACGCTCCCGCTCGCCAGCATCCACACCTCGGCCCGCCCCTCCCCTCGCCGCACAGCCGGTGGATCGGGCCTGCCGGCATTCTGCATGCTTAACCCTAACCCTAGGTCGGCCCCTGAGAGGCCCCTCAAAAGGGGCCTGGCGCTGCAACGCCGGGGATTGTGGCCCCTCGAGCCCCAGTGCTGGACTCAGCCTGCCGCCCCGCCACCACCGCAGCCTCTAGGGGCGCCGCCGGTCACTCAGGGCGGGAGAACAGTCAGGGCCCTCTGAGCCCCTGGGGACCTTCGAAGGACCCCCGCGCCAAAACGCTTTGGCCCACGTTCCCACTCGCCAGCGCCCTCACCTCGGACCGCCCCTCCGCTCTCTGCACAGCTGGCGGATCGGGCCTGATGGCCTCCTGGGGGCTAACCCTAACCCTAGGTTGGCCCCCGATGGGCCCTTCCCAAGGGGCCTGGCGCCATAACGCCAGGGATTGCAGACCCCCGAGCCCCAGCTTCAGAATCACCCAGCCACCCTCCTGCCACCCGGGCCGCTAGGGGTGCCGCAGGTCACTTGGGGCGGGAGAACTGGCAGGGCCCTCCGAGCCCCCGGCGACCTTTGAAGGCCCCCCGCGCCAAAACGCTTGGGCCCAGGCTCCCGCTCGCCAGCGCCCTCACTCCGCCCCCCCCTCCGCTCGCCACACAGCTGGCGGATCAGGCTTGCCGGCATCCTGCTTGCTAACCCTAACCCTAGGTCGGTCCCCGAGAGTCCCATCACAAGGGGCCTGGCGCCCCAACGCTGGGGATTGGGGAACTCCGAGCCCCAGCGCCGGACTCACCCTGCAGCCCCCCGCCACCCGGGCCGCAAGGGGCGCCGCTGGTCATTCAGGGCGGGAGAACGGGCAGGGCCCTCCGAGCCCCTGGCGACCTTTGAAGGCCCCCCGCGCCAAAACGCTTGGTCCCACGCTCCCACTCATCAGCGCCCTCAGCTTGGCCCACCCCTCCGCTCGCCGCACATCCAGCGGATCAGGCCTGCAGGTCTCCTTGGGGCTAACCCTAACCCTATTCAGCCCCCAAGGGGCCCTTCCCAAGGGTCCTGGCACCCTAACGCCGGGGATTGGGCACCTCTGAACCCCAGCGCCTGACTCACACTGCAGCCCCCCACCACCTGGACCGCTAGTGCGCCGCTGGTCATTCAGGGCGGGAGAATGGGCAGGGCCCTCCAAGCCCCAGGCGACCTTTGAAGGCCCCACGCGGCAAAACGCTTGGGCTTATGCTCCAGATCGCCAGAGCCCTGACCTCGGCCTGCCCCTCCGCTCCCTGCACAGCTGGGGGCTAACCCTAACCCTAGCCTTCTCCCACCTTGAATGACCGGCAGCACCCCTACCGGCCCGGGTGGCAGCAGTGCAGCAGGGTGAGTCTGGCGCTGGGGCTGGCGGGTCCCCAATCCCCGGCATTGTGGCGCCACACCCTTGGGAGGGGCCCCTCGGGGGCCTACCTAGGGTTAGGTTTAGCCCCCAGGAGGCCGTCAGGCCCAATCCGCCGGCTGTGCGGTGAGAGGAGGGGCATGCCGAGGTGAGGGCTCTGGCGAAGGGAGCGTGGGCCCAAGTGTATTGGTGTGGGGGGCCATCCAAGGTCGCCAGGGGCTCAGAGGGCCCTGCCCGTTCTCCCACCCTGAATGACTGGTGGCGTCCCTAGCAGCCCGGGAGGTGGCGGGGCGGCAGGGTGAGTCTGGCGCTGGGGCTCGGGGGTCCCCAATCCCCGGCATTGCGGTGCCAGGCCCCTTGGGAGGGCCACCTCGGGGGCCTACCTAGGATTAGGGATAGCCCCCAGGAGGCCGGCAGTCCTGATCCTCCGGCAGTGCGTGGGGCGGAGGGGGGGGCTGAGGTGAGGGCGCTGGCGAGGGGGAGCGTGGGCCCAAGCGTTTTGTTGCGGGGTGCCTTCGAAGGTCGCCGGGGGCTCGGAGGGCCCTGCCCATTCTCCCGCCCTGAATGACCGGCAGCGCCCCTAGCGGCCCGGGTTGCGGCGCGGCGGCAGGGTGAGTCCGGCGCTGGGGCTCAGGGGTCCCCAATCCCTGGCATTGTGCTGCCAGGCCCCTTGGGAGGGGCCCCTCGGGAGAGACCTAGTGTTAGGGTTAGCCCCCAGGAGGCCGGCAGGCCCAATCCGCCGGCTGCGCGGCGAGCGGAGTGGCGGGCCGAGGTGAGGGCTCTGCCGAGCTGGAGCGTGGACCCAAGCGTTTTGGCGCGGGGGGCTTCGAAGGTCGCCGGTGACTCGGTGGGCCCTGCCCGTTCTCTTGCACTGTATGACAGGCAGCTCCCCTAGTGGCCCGGTGGCGGCGGGGCAGCAGGTTGAGTCGGGCGCTCGGGTTCAGGGGTCCCCAATCCTCAGCGCTGCAGCGCCAGGCGCCTAGGGAGTGGCCCCTCAGGGCCCGACCTAGGGTTGGGGTTAGAGCCCAGGAGCCCGGCAAGCTGGATCCGCCTTGTGTGCGGCGAGCGGAGGGGCGGGGCAAAATGAGGTCGCTGGAGAGCTGGAGCGAGGGCCCAAACATTTTGGCGTGGGGGGCCTTTGAAGGTCCCCGGGGGTTCAGAGGGCCCTGCCCGTTCTCCCGCCCTGAATGACCGGCGGCCCCCCTAGTGGCCCGGTTGGCATTGGGCCAGCAGAGTGAGTCCGGCGCTGGGGCTCAGGTTCCCCAGTATCTGGTGTTGCGGCGCCAGCCCCCTTGGGGTGGGCCCCTCGGGGGCTGAACTAGGGTTAGGGTTAGCCCCTAATAGGCCGGCAGGCCCGATCCACTGGCTGTGCGGAGAGCGGAGGGGCGGCTGAGGTTAGGGCGCTGGTGATCGGGAGCGTGGACCCAAGCGTTTTGGCGAGGGGGGCCTTCGACGGTTGCCGGGGGCTCAGAGGGCACTGCCATTCTCTTGCCCTGCATGACCGGACGCGCCCCTAGTGACCCGGGTGGCGGCAGGGTGGCAGGGTGAGTCCAGGGCTGGGGCTCAGGGGTCCCCAATTCCCGGCGTTGCGGCGCCAGGCCCCTTGGGAGGGGCCCCTCTGGGGCCGGACTAGGGTTAGGGTTAGCCCCCAGGAGGACAGCAGACCCGATCCGTGGGCTGTGCAGTGGGCGGAGGGGCGGGCCGGGGTGAGGGCTCTGGCGAGTGGGAGTGTGGGCCCAAGCGTTTTGGCGCGGGGGGCTTTCGAAGGTCGACGGGGCCTCAGAGGGCCCTG
Organism: Ursus americanus; assembly: GCF_024610735.1. NCBI lineage: Eukaryota > Metazoa > Chordata > Mammalia > Carnivora > Ursidae > Ursus > Ursus americanus. The sequence goes on along the minus strand of NC_142155.1, from coordinate 35,565,759 downwards.
CCCGTTCTCCCACCCTGAATGACCGCTGGCACCAATAGCGGCTCGGGTGGCGGCAGGGTGGCTGGGCGAGTCCGGTGCTCGGGCTCGGTGGTCCCCAATCGCCGGTGTTTCGGCGCCAGGCCCCTTGGGAAGGGCACCTCGGGGGCTGAGCTAGTGTTAAGTTTAGCCCCCAGGAGGCCGGCAGGCCAGATCCGCTGGTTGTGTGGCGAGCGGAGTGGCGCGCTGAGGTGAGGGCTCTGCCGAGTGGGAGTGTGGACCCAAGCGTTTTGGCGCATGGGGTCTTCAAAAGTCGTCGGGGCCTCGGAGGGCCCTCCCCGTTCTCTTGCCCTGAATGACCGGCGGTGCCCCTAGAGACCTGGGTGGTGGCGGGGCGGCAGGGTAAGTCCGGCGCTGGGGCTCGGGGGTCCCCAGTCCCCAGTGATGCGGCGCCAGGCCCATTTTGAGGGGCCTCTCGGGGTCGACCTAGGGTTGGGTTAGACCCCAGGAGGCCAGCAGGCCTGATCCGCCGGCTGTGTGGAGAGCGGGGGGGCGGCCGAGGTGCGGGCGCTGGTGATCGGGAGCGTGGGCCCAAGCGTTTTGGCGCGGGGGCCTTCGAAGTTCGTCGTGGGCTCAGAGGGCTCTGCCCATTCTCCCACCCTGAATGACCGTCGGCGCCCCTAGCGACCCGGGGTGGCGGCGGGGCGGCAGGGTGAGTCCGGCGAGGGGTATCGGGAGTCACCAAACCCTGGCGTTGCGGCGCCAGGCCCATTGGGAGGGGCTCCAAGGGGGTCGACCTAGGGTTGGGTTAGACCCCAGGAGGCCGGCAGGCCCGATCCGCCGGCTGTGCGGCGAGCGGAGTGGCGGGCCGGAGTGGCGGGCCGAGGTGAGGGCGCTGCCGAGCTGGAGCGTGGACCCAAGCGTTTTGGCGCGGGAGGCCTTCGAATGTTGCCGGGGCCTCGGAAGGCCCTTCCCTTTCTCTTGCCCTGAATGACCGGCGGCGCCCCTAGTGGCCCGAGTGGTGGCGGGGCGGCAGGGTGAGTACATTTCAGGGGCTCGGGGGTCCCCAATCCCCGGCATTGCAGCGCCAGGGCCCTAGGGAGGGGCCCCTCGGGGGCCCGACCTAGGGTTAGGGTTAGACCCCAGGAGGCCGGCATGCCTGATCCTCTGGCTGTGTGGCGAGCGGAGGGGCGGGCCGAGGTGAGGGCGCTGTGAGCAGGAGCGTGGGCCCAAGCGTTTTGGCGTGGGGGCCTTCGAAGCTAGCCGGGGGCTCAGAGGGCCCTGCCCATTCTCCCGCCTTGAATGACCGGCGGCGCCCCTAGCGGCCTGGGTGGCAGCGGGCCAGCAGGGTGAGTCCAGCGCTGGGGCTCGGGTTCCCCAATATCTGGTGTTGCGGCGCCAGGCCCCTTGGGTTGGGCCCCTTGGAGGCCGTACTAGGGTTAGGGTTAGCCCCCGGGAGGCCGGCAGGCCTGATCCGCCGGCTGTGTGGAGAGCAGGGGGACGGCCGAGGTGCGGGCGCTGGTGATCAGGCGCGTGGGCCCAAGAGTTTTGGCGCGGGGGCCTTCGAAGGTCGCCGTGGACTCGGAGTGCTCTGCCCTGAATGACCGTCGGCGCCCCTAGCGACCCGGGTGGCGGCGGGGGTGGCAGGGTGAGTCCGGCGCGGGGTATCGGGAGTCACCAATCCCCGGCGTTGCAGCGCCAGGCCCATTGGGAGGGGCTCCAAGGGGGTCGACCTAGGGTTGGGTTAGACCCCAGGAGGCAGGCAGGCCCGATCCGCCGGCTGTGCGGCGAGCGGAGGGGCGGGCCGAGGTGAGGGCTCTGCCGAGCTGGAGCGTGGACCCAAGCGTTTTGGCGCGGGGGGCCTTCGAAGGTCGCCGGGGCCTCGGAGCGCCCTTCCCTTTCTCTTGCCCTGAATGACCGGCGGCGCTCCTAGTGGCCCGGGTGGCGGTGGGGCGGTAGGGTGAGTTCAGCGCTGGGGCTTGGGGGTCCCCAATCCCCGGCGTTACAGCGTCAGGGCCCTAGGGAGGGGCCCCTCGGGGGCCCAAGCTAGGGTTAGGGTTAGACCCCAGGAGGCCGGCATGCCTGATCCTCTGGCTGTGTGGCGAGCGGAGGGGCGGGCCGAGGTGAGGGCGCTGCGAGCAGGAGCGTGGACCCACTCGTTTTGGCATGGGGGGGGCCATCGACGGTCGCCAGAGCCTCGGAGGGCCCTGGCCTTTAGCTTCCCCTGAATGACCGGTGGCGCCCCTAGCGGCCCGGGTGGCGGTGGGGCGGTAGGGTGAGTTAGGCCCTGGGGCTTGGGTGTCCCCAATCCCTGGTGTTGTGGCGCCAGGGCCTTAGGGATGGGCCCCTAGGGGGCCCAGCCTAGGGTTAGGGCAGGCCCCACGGGGCCGGCAGGCCTGATCCGCGGGGTGTGCGGCGAGCAGAGGGGTGGGCCGAGGTGACGGTGCTGCCGAGCGGGAGAGTGGACCCAGCGTTTTGGGACGGGGGGCCTTTGAAGCTCGCTGGGGGGGCGGAGGGCCCTGCCCATTCTCCTGCCCTGAATGACTGGCAGCATCCTAGCAGCCTGGGTGGTTGCGGGGCGGCAGGTTTAGTCTGGCGCTGGGGATCGGGTGTCCCCAATCCCCGGCGTTGCGGCAGCAGACCCCTTGGTAGGGGCCCCTCGGGTTATCCCCCGGGAGGCCGGCAGGCCCGATCCATCAGCTGTGCGGCGAATGGAGGGGCGGGCAGAGGTGAGGGCGCTGGCAAGCAGGAGTGTGGGCCCAAGCGTTTTGGCACGGGGGCCTTCGAAGGTCACCGGGGCCTCGGAGTGCCCTACCCGTTCTCCAGCCCTGAAAGACCACGGCGCCCCTAGCGACATGGGTGGCGGTGGGGCGGCAGGGTGAGTCCGGGGCTGGGGCTCGGGGGTCCACAATCCCCAGCGTTGTGGCGCCAGGCCCCTTGGGGTGGGCCCCTCTTGGGCCGAACTAGGGTTAGGGTTAGCCCCCAGGAGGCCGGCAGGTCTGATCCGCCGGCTGTGTGAGAGCGGAGCGGCGGGCCGAGGTGAGGGCGGTGGCAAGCTGGAGGGTGGAACGAAGCGTTTTGGCGCGGGGGGCCTTCGAAGGTCGCCGGGGGCTCGGAGGGCCCTGCACGATCTCCCGCCTTGGATGACCGGTGGCGCCCCTAGCGGCCTGGGTGGCGGCGGGCCGGCAGGGTGAGTCCGGCCCTGGGTTCGGGGTTCCCCAATCCCCGGCATTGTGGCACCAGGCCCTTGGGAGGGACCACTCGGGGGCCGACCTAAGGCTAGGGTTAGCCCCCAGAAGGCCGGGAGGCCCGATCCGCCGGCTGTGGGGAAAGTGGAGGGGCAGGCCGAGGTAAGGCCGCTGGAGAGCGGGAGCGTGGGCCCAAGTGTTTTGGCGCGGGGGGACTTTGAATGTCGCCGGGGTCTCGAAGGGCCCTGCCCGTTCTCCCACCCTGAATGACCGTCGGTGCCCGTAGTGGCCCGGGTGGTGGCGGGGCGGCAGGGTGAGTCCGGCGCGGGGGCCAGGGGTCCCCAATCCCCGGCGTTGTGGAGCCAGGCCCTTTGGGAAGGGCTCTTCATGGGCCCACCTAGGTTTAGGGTTAGCCCCCAGGAGGCCGGCAGGCCCGATCCGCCGGCTGTGCGGGGAGTGGAGGGGCGGGCCGACGTGAGGCCGCTGGCGAGCGGGAGCGTGGGACCAAGAGTTTTGGCGCGGGGGGCCTTCGAAGGTCGCCGGGGATTGGAGGCCCTACACGTTCTCCCGCCCAGAATGACCGGCGTCGCCCCTAGCGGCCCGGGTGGCGACGGGGGTGGTAGAGTGAGTCTGGCACTGGGGCTCGGAGTTCCCCAATCCCCAATGTTGCGGCGCTAGGCCCCTTGGGAAGGGGCACTCGGGGGCCAACCTAGGGTTAGTTTTAGGCCCCAGAAGGCCCCCAGTCCCCATCCGTCGGCTGTGCGAGGAGCGGAGGGGTGGGCCGAGGTGAGGGCCCTGGCGAGCAGGAGTGAGGGCCCAAGTGTTTTCTCGCGGGGGACCTTGGTAAGTCGCCGGGGCCTCAGAGGGCCCTGCCCGTTCTCCCACCCTGAATGACCGGCGGCGCTACTAACGGCCCGGGTGGTGGTGGGGCGGCATGGTGATCCGGCGCTGGGGCTTGGGGGTCCACGATCCCCGGCGTTGCGATGCCAGGACCCTTGGGAGGGGCCCCTCGGGGACCGACATAGGATTAGGGTTAGCCCCCACGAGGCTGGCAGGCCTGATCCGCCGGCTCTGCGGCGAGCGGAGGGGCGGGCCGAGGTGAGGGCCCTGCCGAGCGGGAGCGTGGGCCCAAGCGTTTTGGCGCAGGGGGCCTTCAAAGGTCGCCGGGGGCTCAAAGTGCCCTGCCCGTTCTCATGCCCAAAATGACCGGCGGCGCCCCTAGCGGCCCGGGTGGTGGCAATGCGACAGGGTGGGTCCCGCGCTGGAGCTCCGGTTTCCCCTATCCCCAGCGTTGTGATGCAAGGCCCCTTTGGGAGGGGCCCCTAGGGGGCCGACCTAGGGTTAGGGTTAGCCCCCAGGAGGCCAGCAAGCCTGATCCGCCAACTGTGCGGTGAGTGGTAGGACGGGCCGAGGTTAGGGCACTGGCAAGCGGGAGCGTGGGCCCAAGCGTTTTGGCTCGGGGTGCCTTCGAAAGTCGCCGGGGGCCCGGAGGGCCTTGCCCGTTCTCAAACCCTGAATGACCGGCAGTGGCCCTAGAGGCCCAGGTGGCGGCGCGGTGGCAGGGTGAGTTGGGTGCTAAAGTTCGGTGGTCCCCATTCGCTGGCGTTGCGGCGCCTAGCCCCTTGCAAGGAGCCCCTCGGGGGCCCACCTAGGGTTAGGGTTAGCCCCCAGGAGGCCAGCAGCCCCTATCTGCTGGCTGTGCGGTGAGCAGAGGGGCGGGCCGAGGTGAGGGCGGTTGGCTAGCGGGATCGTGGGCCAAATCATTTCGGCGCGGGGGACTTCGAAGGTCGCTGGGGGCTCGGAGGGTCCTGCCCGATCTCTGGCCCTGAATGACCGGCGGCATCCGTAGCAGCCCGGGTGGTGGAAGGGCGGCAGGGTGAGTCCAGCGCTGGGGCTCGGGGGTCCCCAATCCCTGGAGTTGCGGCGCCAGGCCTCTTGGGAGAGCCTCTCGGGGGCTGACCTAGGGTTAGGGTTAGCTCCAGAGGCAGACAGGCTAGTTCCGGCGGCTTTGCGAAGAGCGGTGGGGTGGGAAAACATGAGGGCGCTGTTGAGCGGGAGCGTGGGCCCAAGCGTTTTGTCTCAGGTGGGCTTCGAAAGTCGCTGGTGGCTCAGAGGTCCCTTCAAGTTCTCACTCCCTGAATGACCGGCGGAGCCCCTAGCCGCCCCGGTTGGTGGCAATGCGACAGGGTGTGTCCGACGCTGGAGCTCTGGTTTCCCCAATCCCCGGCATTGAGCCGCCAGGCCCCTTGGGAGGTGCCCCTCGTGGTCCGACCTAGGGTTAGGGTTAGCCCCTAGGAGGCCGGCAGGCCCGATCTGCCGTCTGCTGTGCAGCGAGCGGTGGGGTAGGCCGAGGTGAGGGCACTGGCAAGCGGGAGCGCGGGACCAAGCGTTTTGCCACGGGCGGGGGGCTTCAAACTTGCTGGGGGCTTGGAGGGCCCTGCTGTTTCTCCTGCCCTGAATGACCGTCGGTGCCCCTTGAGGCCTTGGTGGTGCTGGGGCGGAAGGGTGAGTCTGGTGCTGGGGCTCGGGGGTCCCCAAAACCCGGTGTTGTGATGCCAGGCCCCTTGTGAGGGTCCCCTAGTCGACTGACCTAGGGTTAGTGTTAGGCCCCAGGAGCCTGACAGGCCTGATCCACGGGCTGTGCGGGGAGCAGAGTGGAGGGCTGAGGTGAGTATGTGGGGGAGGGGGAGCGTGGCCCCTAGTGTTGGGGCACAGGAGGCCTTCAAATATCCCTGTTTTTTTTTCTCCTTCTGTAACGCTCTGGATTTGGACTGCTCACACTTGCTTTCAGATTTTATCATCTACATTGAGAAGAGTTGCCCTGGAATTCCTTTCCCTATCACGGGTTGCTGGGATGGCATCAAGATCCTCCTGATCCACTGAGAGCAGTGTGGTGTATTCCCTTCGTGTGTTCTCTGTATGAGTATGGACAAAATTGTCATTCAGAAACAGTCCACTTTTCTGAATTTAGAAGCTATTTAAGGAAGCCAGTTTCATTGAAAAATCAAAATTAACTAATATGGAAAACGTAGAATTTTCATCTGAAACTGTGGACAAATTGGAGTGTGGAAATGAAAAAGAAAAATTTTAAAAAGAAACAAATTTCTCTAAAAGTGAGGCAGCCAACTTGAGAGAAGGAATTCAGAAAATTGACACGAACATACCTGTAGAAAAACAGTTCAGATTTCCCATCGTGGGGAGCTTCACACCTGTTAACCAAACTGCAAGGGCTGGGCTCACAGAGTGACAGGTGAAATGGAAGGGAAGGTGTGCATCATCATCAGGTTGCCGTGGCGATGGCTCATGCTAGAACTTTCAGAGCCCAAGGCAGCTCTGCACACTGTGCATTGATAGAGGAAAGTGGGTCGGGGTTGGGTAGATAGATGATGGGTATGAAGGAGGACACAGATCAGCACTAAATGTTGTATGTAAGTGATGAATGACCAAATTCTACTCCAGAAACCAATACTGTACTGTATGTTAACTAACTTAAAAAAAAAAGGGGGATACCCCTGGCAGGGACACATAGGAGACTTAAATTTTCTTTTTACATCTGCTATTCTATAAAACTTTTATTAGTAAAACACTGTTTAAAAAAGTCTTTCCTGGGTTTCCTGGGTGGCTTAGTGGGTTAAGCATCTGCCTTCAGCTCAAGTCAGGCTCCTGCACTCCAGGGATCAAACCCAGCATCAAGCTCCCCACTCAGTGGGGAGTCTGCATCTCCCTCTGCCCCTCACCCCACTTGTGCACTCTGTCTTGTTCTCTTTTGCTCTCTCAAATAAATAAGATCCCCAGGATGTCCCTGTTTTCCTTCCAAGGAGCCCGTTGAAGCCAAGAGTGACACTTACTAATGTCTCAGGGGAGGACTGCCTGAGCCACAAGCTAAGTATGCAAACATATCTCCCTCATTTTCCAATAAATTTCATTAATTTGGATTCCAAGTTTCCTTTCTGCAGGGGATAGAAAAGCATTCTTGGAAACACTGGATTTCTCCTGTGTTTCAGATTATAAAGGTCCTTAGTGCATTGACCTCCCTCTCTCCTGCCCTCTATCCCAAATTTCCGTTGTGTAATGTGGATAGTTCTGTGTGGACAGCGGGTCCTCCCCACCACTGGATGGGGCCTCCCGTGGTGTGTGTGCAGGTCATGGGGCCAGGCTACTCTTGCAGTGGGTGTCCTGCATGGACTCATAAGATGAGTCAGGTCCCAGCTGGGCAGGACCCTCTGGCTGCTGAGGTCAGTCTGTGCACTCTGAGTGTTTGGACCCCAAACCTCTCTGCTGGTTTCACCCCTTGTCCATCCACTCCCTAGAGCTGTCATGCAGGGGGGCACATAAATTGTAACCATCTGCCGGACCAGCAACATGCTCTGTGTGATCCCTTGCAAAATGAAAATTCAGAACCCCATGGGCAGAAAGCTAGAGATAATAAGCAGTTCTAGGCAAGAAAGATAGAAATGATTTTCTTTAAAGTATTTTATGGCTTAGATAACATAATAGGATTAAAGAATCCATGAGTAACAGCATAAATTTACACATGACGAAGCCATCCTTTTGCTTCTAGGGGTAATGCAATCATGCCATTTTATCCAATTGATACCTAAACAGATCATTTTTCTGACACAGTTTTGTAAAACTTTATGAAATATGTCATTAAATGGATACTTTTAAGAAGTTAATTTTTGGATAATATCATCAAGTAATCGTTGTCACTTTGGCAAATGTCGGATAACAACTATTCTTAGTTTATGCCTTTGAGAGGATTTTTGTTGTTGGTGGTGGTGTGAATGTAAGTATAGGTATTTACAGTACCTTATGGGCTGTGATGGATCACAATGAATGGATTTCTGAAGTAATGTCAAAGTATAAATTATATTTATAACACCCAGAGCTGATTCTTGTGAACCAAAGTTTCCACAAAGATTTATTTTTTTATTTTTATTTCTTTTAGATTTTATTTATTTATTTGACAGAGAGAGAGACAGCCAGTGAGACAGGGAACACAAGCAGGAGAGTGGGAGAGGAAGGAGCAGGCTCCCAGTGGAGGAGCCCCATGTGGGGCTCGATCCCAGGACTCCGGGATCATGCTCTGACCTGAAGGCAGATGCTTAACAACTGAGCCACCCAGGTGCCCCTCCAAAAAGATGTAAATGGAAACAACTCAATTTCAGGAACCTCAATTTAACTTGAAGTGTACTTTGTCATTTTCATGTTTCCTCTGGTATTTGCCATAACCTGATGATGTGTCAATAGCTTCGAGTGGGCTCTGCATTTGCACATCATTCGTGTCCATCAAGAGTAGATGCTGGAAAACACCTGAAACCTCAACTTGGGGAAGTAGGGACGGTCATCTGGGAGGCAAGGATTGGCGAGAAATCCAGTGTGCCCCTTATTTTCAGCAGGGAGAGCAGGTCTATGAAGGAAAAACACAGGCACTTGTTTTGAAAGAACTGTGGTGAGGGCTGGCCACTAACAGTTGTTACATTGTCTCTAGTTCATTCCAAAGTAGAAGGCTGTGTTGGAGGATGTGGTCCGGTTGTAGCTGAGCAGTTACAAGTGCCAGGAGTCCACAGTTCGTGGTGTTCGGAAACTGAAACAGGAGATGTGCAGATGCATTACTTCTGTGTCCTCGTTTCCACTCTAGTTGGAGTGGCTCTCTTAGCAAAACTTACTTCATTTTGAATCTTTTTTTAAATTTTTTATTGTGTTATGTTAGTCACCATACAGTACATCCTTAGTTTTGGATATAATGTTCCATGATTCATTGTTTGCGTATAATACCCAGTGCTCCATGCAATATGTGCCCTCCCACTTACTCAACATACATACACTCTCCTTACTCTTGTTCCCTCTTTCATCCCCCCTCCCTCTTAACTCATCCCTGTTTACCTTATACATTTAATGTACACTTGGTATTTCCTGAGTACCTGCTATCCTCCCTAGAATGTAAGGTGCCCCAAGGCAGCGATTTTGTTCTTGCTCGTTGGCTCGTTGCTCTGTCCCAGAGCTTAGAACAATAACATAACACGTGCTGTGAAGGGTTGCTTAAGAAATGAGCAAACAGAGCTTAGTTAAGTGTTTGGCTTAATGCTACACCTCATTTTTAAGGCTTAATTTATAGTGGGGTTAACACTGTTTACCTCACAATGGATATGTGATGCAAAGAGATAGAAAAGCATTCTTTCAACTCTCTATTGTCATAGCCTGTGAAAATAAAGAGAAGCCTTTTCAAAGTGAACTCGGGGGAAGCTGGAAGGGACAATCACAGCACTCAGTGTCAGTTACAGGAAGGATTGTCAATTACAGACCCAACAGAAGAATCCTCAACAGGAAAGAATCATCAATTACAGGCCCCAGCAGGAAAAGATGTACATTGCATGTCCTATAAGAAATTGACTACCCCTGCAACCCAGACAATGAGAAACTGTCATCACCCCCAATTCTTGCTTTTCTGCAATGGACTTTCCTTCAAAACAACCTCTCCCAACTTCCTCCTTCTTTGCCATAAAATAAGTCCCTCTCCTTTGTTTGTTGAACTTGGCTATGGTTTTGCCATAGCTTGCAGGTCCTGAATTGTAATCTCTGTTAATCCCAAATAAATGCATTTTTGCTGGTAAAATATCTGATTTTATTTTTAGGTGGAACAATCCAAACTCAGGATGTCCCAAAGGGAACTGTCTTCATTTATTTAAAGAAAAAATAGTAGATGCCTCTCACTCTCCTGCTCTCATATAACTTTCATGCTAGTTAGAAAGACACCTATTCAACAATCACAGGGTTACAGAATTCAAAATTGTTATAGATGACATAAGAAATAGCAGCAACAATAATAATAATCAACAACAATAATACTGAGTTTAGGCATCCACAAAGAATATTGCCATTAGGCTGGCAGAGTTCTTTTGTAGATATCTGCCCTGGGAAATGCTGGAATGTAGGGCGTGCAACAAACCTCTGCCTGCAAGAAGGAAGGAGAAAGCTTCTCTTTAGCCAAGATCAGGGACCTGACTCATTTTTCATGGTGGGCCAATTAGTGAGTGCATCCTAATATCCATGGGTACCTGCTGTCTTTAAAAGTAGAAAGAAGCTGGGGCTCCTGGGTGGCTCAGTTGGTTGAGTGCCGGCCTTCAGCTCAGGTCATGATCCCGGGGCCAGGTCATGATCCCAGGGTCATGGGATTGAGCCCTGTGTTCGCCTCCCCGCTTGGAGGGTAGCCTGCTTCTCCCTTTCCCGGGCTTGTGCGCTCTCTCCCTCTCAAATAAATAAATGAAATCTCAAAAAAAAGAAAAAAGTAGTACAGCATAGTGACAAGGTCTCCAATCTCAGTCTTCCTGCCCATTAGATCACCTTTCTGGGTCTCAGTGTTTGCATCTATAAAATGGGGATGATAGTAAGAGCATTTTCTTCTACATTGGTAGATGGTTGAATGAGATAATACATGTAAATGACATGATGCATTATGAGTGACTGAGATTATTCTAGAATTATTCTGGTAAATACATCCTAGAAAAGTGGGCTTAAAATGGACCCTAAAAGTCATTATAGTCTACCTAATAGTTCGTGGATTACTGCAATGCCTACCTTTATTTTCTTTCTTTAGCTGCCTATCATTTAACCATTTCAGTTTAAACGCATACACCCTTCAATAAAAGGATTAGGGAAAAAAGGAGAATAAGCTATTATTTAATGTACCATGTGTAATAACACCCCAGGCACTTCGGCCTCATTTTGTTTTTCTGCTTCAGGATTTTTACTGTTCCCTTTGCCTGCAATGCTTTTCCCTGGGGCATGTGCATGGAAGGCAGCTATACACCACTGAGGCCTCCACTCAAGTGTCTGTTCCTCAGAGTGCCCTTTCCGGAGCCCCCGACACAGCCTCCACACTCAGCCCACCTTCTCCTATAGTTGTCATTACTATATCAAGTGATTCTGTTCTTTGAGGTTTCCCTGCCGTTGCCTGTCTTCCCTCCAAACTGTGAACTCCATGAAGGCAGGACAATGTCTATCTGGTTCACCACTCTGCCCCTGGTGCCTGGAACAGTCCTGGGAACAGGAAAGTTTTCTCAAATGTCTGTCAGGTGGAGGTGGAGCAATAATGTGGAGTATGCAAAAGGGCCAGGGGAGGAAGAAAAACAATAAAAATACTGAAAATAGGGGGCACCTGGGTGGCTCAGTCATTGGGCATCTGCCTTCAGCTCAGGGCGTGATCCTGGAGTTCTGGGATCGAGCCCCATGTTGGGCTCTTCCGCTGGGAGCCTGCTTCTTCCTTTCCCACTCCCCCTGCTTGTGTTCCCTCTCTCGCTGGCTGTCTCTATCTCTGTCGAATGAATGGGTAAGATCTAAAAAAAAAAAAAAAATACTGAAAATAGCCTGTTTTCTCCACTTAGTAACTTCACATATATTTGTACAGTACTAAAATAGCAGGCCGTTTACAATTAAATATAATAATTTCTATCTCCAAATTCTCACAACCCTTGACTTTTTTAAATGATTTTATTTATTTATTTATTTATTTATTTATTTATTTATTTATTTATTTATTTGAGAGAGAGAGAGAGAACAGGCAGAGGAAGAAGAAGAAGCAGACTCCCCACTGAGCAAGGAGCCCAATGCAGGACTCGATCCTAGCTCCCTGGGATCATGACCTGGGCCGAAGGCAAATGCTTAACTGACTGAGCCACCCAGGCGACCCACCCTTGAACTACTGATGCTTAGCTTATTGTACTTCATTTTCTGGTGACTTGTGAATGTCTTATTTCTCTAACTGGACTATAAATTTCTTCCATCAGGGGTGCAGGACATTCATTTAATTTTAATTTCACATAAACAATGAAGAACAATTAGTAAAAGGACATTCCTAATATTGCATGGGATATCATATTTGTTGCTTATTCAGAGAAGCCAAATGAGGGCTCAAAGCCTGAGTCAGTCTGCCAAATTCCTGTCCCCTAGTGGAGAGAGATATACTCTGGGGCCTGAGCTCAAGGACTGAGTAAGGCAGAGAGAACAGGCAAGTCTCCATAACTGCACTTCTAATCCTGACCCGCCCTCCTGCTAGATGTCCAGGCCATTCGAACAGGCAGTGCCTCTTTCTCTTTGGACTGACTCTACCAAATTACTAGACTCCTAGAGGACTTGCATCAAGCCTCACTCTGCAGATGTGAGACACATGGTGTTTTTAGTCTTTGTCATCACATAGAAACTAACACACATCAATACAAATTCACATCCTTACTATAACGAACTGCACAGTTTGGATGAAGGCTAAGCATACCGCTGGCCCAGCAGTGAGTTCCAGGTCTGGGAAGTACTCGCCATGCAGAAGCATCATCTCATTTAGCCTTTGCAACAACCCTACAAGGCAGAATATCTGTTATCACACCCATTTTACAGAAAACGGACCTGAGGCCCACAGAGTTTAAGTCACATAGCTAGAAAGAAGCAGAGTGAGAACTTGACCCCAAGCATCTTGGCTCAAGCATGAAGCAATCGCTTGTGAACTCTGCTGTATTGCAAATGTCTCATTTAACCCCTTCAGATCTAGAGTTAAGTGTGTCCTTCAGTCCCCATTTCAGTGGAAGTGTCAATACCAGGGTCTTGAGGCAAAGACAAGTTACATGCCACAGCCCCTAAGGAAATACTGAGCATCCAGCTAATGTAAATATCAGGGTAATTTTTTCAAGGATCCTTTACCCCACCCTGCCCTCTCCCTGGGCAAGAGTGCGCCCTTTCCACACAAATTCCAAAGTCTAGAGAATGAGACAAATGAACTTGTGTTTGTTTCCTGTAGATTGGGGAAAAGTGTTTGGTGGCAGATTCCAAATGGTTTACTTGTTGCCAGAGTTAGTTCCTGGTCTTAACACCAACTCTGAAAGGACGTTATTGCAACAACAACAAAGCAGCAGCTTCATTTGCACAAAAAACTCCCTGGCCAGGGACACAAGTCTCTGGAATACAGTTGTGACTTGGTGTCAAACAAAATATGTAATTTTGGAAGAGCTCAAAGTAGGTGTGCTCAGATGGGCAGAAGGTAAAAGCTGCCAGAGTTGATGGTTTTAAAATGTGAACAGAACTAAATTTCACCTTGTCTCAGGACAGAAGAGCATAAACATGATTCTGTTTGAGGGAAATAAAAAGGCAACATCGGAACATTCATCAACAACGGAAGGCACAAATGGTGCAGGAGAAGACCATTGTTTCTCTGCCCAAAATGTAGCTGAAAATATACATTTTGCAGCTGTATTTTAAAATACATAACATTTTTGGAAGCCAGTCCCTTGTCATCAATCTGACAGTCCACTTCTGCCGGAGCTTTAACATTTTCAAAACGTAATCTTCAAAGCCCAAACAAGAAAAAGAGTCTAAAGGACATGAAGGATCCCTGGGGGGGGATCCCTGTTTGATGACAACACACACTGCCATGAATTGCCCCTGTCAGAGGGAGGAGGTGAGAGAGCAGATGGCTGTGTTAGCTGACCGGACACGTGAACAACAGAGACAGCCATTCCGTTTACTCAGGTAACTGGAGTACTTCTTCCACTCAGGTTTCTCTGGATCCACAACGTGTCAGGACCCTTTCGGGTGAAAATCACAGCCACCCAACTCAACAAACAAGCTAAAGCAAGATATGAAATCGATTGGCTTACATGACTGCATGACTGCACGTGAGTTCCACGTGACTGCAAAATGTAGCCCAGGAGTCCCAGGCTAGATGCTCAGTGTCACGAGACTTCCACTGTTTCCATCACTGTGGTCCTTTCAGATCTCTTTCCTTCCGTGTTGACTTCATCATCCCAACAGAGACCCAAAATGGCCTTCAACAACTCAGGCAAAAAAAAAAAAAAAAAAAAGGGCTTTGGTATAATTTCCATTGGTCTAGCTCTGAGTCACATACTCCAGGTTCTGAACCAATCACTGTAGCTATAGGGATGGCTGATGCTGATTGGTCACATCTGGGGCACATGTTCACTGGTGGTGCTAGGAATGAGGTGTATTACCTTATAAACCTGGAAGGATGGTGACTCTGCCCCCTCCCCCCCCGGGTCACCTGCTATAACTGGTAGGAGGGGAATAGATCCTGGGCAGGCAAGAGCAGAATTCATTCTATCTTCACCATAGGATGTCCTGAGCCTTCTTGCACATCTCCAGTGATTCTTTGAATGTTCACTTCTTGTTCAGAACTTCTCCCATATGTTTTCCTGTTACCCTTGGTGATTTCCTCAACACTCCTGAGGCTGGGGTTATAGGTTTAGGCTGAATCACCTCAAACATCTGACACGACCCCCCCTTCCTTTATTGTCCAAGATGCCCCTATTATGCATTATTGTGCATAATCCCTGCTATGGTCTGAATGTTTGTGGCCCCTTAAATCCATATATTAAAATCCTAACTCCCAAATGTGATGGCATTAGGGGGTGGGGTCTTGGAGGTGTTTAGGTTATGAAGGTGGAGCCCTCATAAATGGGATTACAAAAGAGATCCCACAGGGGCACCTGGGTGGCCCAGCCTGTTGGGCATCTGCCTTCAGCTCAGGTCATGATCCCAGAATCCTAGGATTGAGCCTCACACTGGGCTCCCTGCTTGGCTGGGAGTCTGCTTCTCCCTCTCTCTCTGCTCTGCTCGTGTTCTCTCTCAGTCTCTCTCTCAAATAAATAGAACCTTTTAAAAATAAATTAAATTAAATTAAAAAAAGAGAGATCCCACAGAGTTCCCTTGTCCCTTCCACCATGACAAAGTAAGAAGGTACCAGCTATGAACAAGGAAGGCAGAGCTCACCAGAAAATGACCATGATGCCCTAACAGCACTCCTTCTGGGCTTAAGGGGTAACTTGCTTCAAGTGAACACAGTCCTTACTTGCTGACCTAAGGCTCTTGACCTGTAAAAGAACTAATTGCCTTTCTTTGAGATTTGCAGGCCACTCACCTTAAGGAATGAAGAACCAGAACTTTCCCAGGCCACAGAGGTCAGCAAGTCTGTTTGAAGCCACCTCGGTTTTCTGATCAGCCTAGCAATTTTTTTTGACCAAAATGTTTTCCTTTCTTTTAGGTCACACAAATGACTTTACTGACCTCCCTTGGCATGCCCCCCTTTGCAGAAAGAACAGAGGACTCCTGCACATAATGGAACAAGAACCAGATCCCCTTGCACAACCCTGGAGCACTGAAGCAACATTTGTAGCTGGCATGGAGTCTGCACATGATGAAGAAATGTTGCAGGCCACTGCACCCCCTTTGCTGATGAATGACCCTAAACCCCTTTAAAAATGCCTGGGCCAGGCGGAAACCTCAGAGTTGGCTTTTGGATAGGAGCCCACCTTCTCCCAAGGTTGCCGGTCTCTTGAATAAAGCTCAAATTCCTTTCCAATCGAAACTCATCTCTTCTATGATGATCTTTCAGGTGACGTGCAGCCAAACTTGGGTTCACTAATAATGCTGACTTGATCTTGGACTTTTCAGCCTCCAGAACTGTGAGCGAGCATTTTTGTTATTTACAAACTATCTAGGCTATGGTATGGACTAAGGACTTGGGCAGGGAGTGGGTTTGGAATTAGAGCATATCACAGAAAACCAGAGAACCCCAAATGCCAGATAGCACTGACGGTCCATCTTATGAGCCTTCTGATGTCAGAAGGCTGGGGTCAACTTCCTCCCCACACAGCCATTCTCCCAGCTCTTGTATCATGCTCCCATCTCAAGGCTTCTGCCATGTGTTTTTCAGGAACCAGGTGAAAATCAGAAATTCAGATGATTTTATTATTTGAGCAGTTTAGCTTCTTTTGTCTCCAGTTCTCCATTCCAGGCTATGCTCTGGGCTTTGCCTTTCATAACCAAAAAGGGCGCTGAAGTATTTTCCTAAATCACAGTCATAAAACACTTCTTTCCTAAGTTAAAACTGGCGCCTCCCATATCTTGGCTATTGTACCACAATGCTGCAGTCAACATAGGGGTGTGTGTATCTTTCCGAATTAGATATACACACCCTTATGTTTATTGTGGCACTATTTACAGTAGCCAAGCTATGGAAGCAGCCCTAATGTCCATGAGTAGATGAATAAAGATGTGGTACTTATATACAACAGAAAATTACTCAGTCATAAAAAGGAATGAAATCTTGCCATTTGCAATGACATAGGTAGAACTAGAGGGTATAATGCTAAGTGCAATAAGCCAGTCAGAGAAAGACAAATACCATATGATTTCACTCCTATGTGGAACTTAAGAAACAAAACAAATGAACAAAGAAAAAAAAAGAGACAACCAAAAATCCAACTCTTTTTTTTTCAAAGATTTTTTATTTATTTATTTTAACAGAGAGAGAGACAGCCAGCGAGAGAGGGAACAGAAGCAGGGGGAATGGGAGAAAGAAGCAGGCTCCCAGCAGAAGAGCCTGATGCGGGGCTCGATCCCAGAACTCTGGGATCACGCCCTGAACCGAAGGCAGATGCTCAATGACTGAGCCACCCAGGCGCCCCAAAAAACCAACTCTTAAGTACAGGTAAGAAACTGATGGTTGCCAGAGGGGAGGGAGGGCAGGGAATGAGTGAAATAGGTAATGGGGAGTAAGCTTATCATGACGAGCACTGAGAAATGTACAGAACTGTTGAATTGTAGGGCATCTGGGTGGCTCAGTTGGTTAAGTGTCTGACTCTTGGTCTCAGGTCAGGTCTTGATCTTGGGGTCATGAGTTTGGGCCCCACATTGGGCTCCATGCTGGGCATGAAGCCTACTTTAAAAAAATAAATAATTGTTGAATTGTTAAATTATACAATGAAACTAATATAACACTGTATGTTAATTATATTGGAATTAAAAAATAAATATAATTTAAAAAAAATGGTGCCTGTTAGTGCAAATCAAAACCACAATGATACATGACTTTAAAACTACTAGGATGGGGGTGTCTGGGTGACTCAATCAGTTGGGTGTTGGACCTTTGATTTCAAGTAGGGTCGTGATCTCAGCATTGTGGGATCAAACCCCATGTTGGGTGTAGAGATTACTTAGATAAATTAGACTTTAAAAAAAGAAATATATATAATGGAATATTTTTCAGCCACACAAAGGAATGAAATTTTGAAGTATGTGATCATATGAATGGACCTTGAAAACATTATTCTTAGAAAAATGAGCTAGACACAGAAGGACAAGTATTAGATGGTTCCATTTACATGAGGTACCCAGAATAGTTAAGTTCATAGGGACAGAAAGTGGAATAGAGTGACTGGGAGAGGGGAGAAGGGAGAGTTATTGTCTAATGGGTAGAGTGGTTTAGTGGAAGATGACGAATAAGTTTTGGATATAGATAACAGTAATGGTAGTTATACAACATTATTAATGTATTTAATGCCACTGAATTGTACATTTATGAATGGTAAAAATGATAAATATTATGCTATGTACATTTAACCACAATATTAGTTGATTGATTAATTGACAACACCCCAAAATTTGTCATTTTTGCTTTTGTTGAGGCTTCTGCAGAGAAAAACTATAAATAGAAATGTATTACCTGAAATGTAGGGACTTGGATATCACAGATAAACACTACAGTCTGTGATCATGCAAGTATTCAGAAACACATTCAGATGCTAGGATTAAAGACATAAAAGATGAGCTAATGAGCAGCTGTTGGAATTTACTAGTGAGAGAGATCGCCAGCTCACCGTCTTTTCCAGTTTTTATTCTTTCTACTCCAGTATCAAGAAAATGATTAATTTGAAGTCTTGCTTTTAGCAAATGTTTTTGAGCTGACCATAATTCATCATCGTATATTTTTTCTTTTTTTATTATGAAGTATAATTGAGATACATCCAGTATAATTGATATACACGTGATGTTATATTAGTTTTAGGTGCACAACATATTGATTTGATAATTCTATATGTTACTGTGTTCACCATGACGAGTGCAGTCACCATTTGTCACCATACAGTGTTACTAAAATATTATTATTATTTATTTAAAGATTTTATTTATTTGTCGAAGAAGGAGAGGTAGAGAGGGCAGAAGCAGGGAGGGTGGCAGGCAGAGGGAGAAGCAGGCTCCCTGTTGAGCAAGGAGCCAGATGTGGGACTTGGTCCCAGGACACAGGGATCATGGCCTGAGCCAAAGGCAGATGCTTAATTGACTGAGCCACCCAGGCGTCCCAAAATATTATTGACTGTATTACCGATGCTGTACTTTTCATCTCCATGACTTATTTATTTTATATTTGGAAGTTTGTACCTCTTAATCCCCTTCATCTATTTCACCCATGCCCAACCCACCTCCCTTTGGCAATCACCAGTTTGTTCTCTGCATTTGAGTCTGGTTTATTTCTTTTGTTTTTTTATATTCCATATATGAGTGAAATCACATGGCATTTGTCTTTCTCTAACTGACTTATTTCAATCAGCATAATACCCTTTAGATCCATCTATGTTGTTGCAAATGGCAGATTTCATTTTTTTTTTTATGCCGGAGTAATATTCCAGTGTGTGTGTGTGTGTGTGTGTGTGTGTGTGTGTGTGTGTGTGTGTAACCCATCTTCATCTATTCACCTATTGATGGACACTTGAGTTGCTTCCATATCTTGGGTATTGTAAATAATTCTGCAATGAACATAGGGGGTGCGTATATCTTTTTGATTTAGTATTTTTGTTTTCTTTGGAAAAATACTCAGTAGTGACAGAGGAAGGAGGGCCTGGAGGATTATCAGAGTCCTGGGGTGGTGTGGAGGGGTTGCTCTAAGACGAGATGGGCTCTGTCCCCTGCCACTGCAGGGCCTAGGGACAGATGAGGAGCCCATGGAGCCTGGATTTTGGAGGGGAGGGAAGAAGCAGAGAAGGTGACCACTCAGAGCCAGTGCAGCCCCTGTCCACTGTCAGCCAGATCTTAGTCCAGGCTGCTCGGATGGCTGCTCAGGTCAATAGTCAGACATTGAGGGTCCCAGACTCCATTCATTAAATTATCAGAGCACCAGCCTAGATGGACATTTTCCCAGTTAATTGACAGGAACTGCTCAGCCAGGGTTGGTCAGTTGAAGGGAAGATAATTCTTGGCAGAGCTGACATGTGAGAGTTGTTTAGGAATGTCCTGGGTTCCGAGTCAACCTGTGAGCTGAGCAGACCACTCGCTGGTCACTGAGGGTGGTCAGCTGGTCACCAGGAAGGCTCCACATGAGGAGGCCAACAGTGCAAAGATGCTGGGGGATGACGGCCACAGTTGGGCTTCCCCCGGCCCTTCGGAGGGGCTTCACTTTGGGAGCATCTGCATTGGATTTTGGGTCAGGGATTAAAATCTAGAGGCAAGAGGCTAGGTCAGGGTTTGAGGTCTTTTTTTTTTTTTTTTAAAGATTTTATTTATTTATTTGACAGAGAGAGACAGCCAGCGAGAGAGGGAACACAAGCAGGGGGAGTGGGAGAGGAAGAAGCAGGCTCATAGCGGAGGAGCCTGATGTGGGGCTCGATCCCAGGACTCTGGGATTACGCCCTGAGCTGAAGGGAAGACGCTTAACCGCTGTGCCACCCAGGCGCCCCAGGGTTTGAGGTCTTTTCTCAGCCCAGGAAACTCTTTCAGGCATCAACTGTCTCCTGCAGAAATCTTGGGGCAGGATATTTTGAGAAAGAGTGAGAAGAGCCCTTAGTTTGTGTACAGGGCATGACCTAGTGGTCCCAGGTGTTCAGGGACCTCTGTCCTCAGGGAACCAACTACATTCCTGTTCCAGATGCATCACACGTCAGTGTTGTGACTCTGGACAAGCCACTTAAAATCTCTAAATTTCAATGCTGTGAACTCTATGATGTGGGTTACAATCCACAGGGCTGATGTGGGGACTGCAGGAGATGAGAACAGATCTCCAGACTGGCAGCCAAGTACAAGCAGAACCAGGTAATCCTCGCTTTCTTCTTTCTTGTATTACAGGTCTGGGAGAGCCTCCAAGTTTCGTCTCGGTGACACAACACACCACCTCCTCTGTTCTGATCCAGTGGCAGGTAAGGGCTGGGAAGGGCGGGGTGTTTCCTGAACTGGTGTTGGGAGCTGGGACCTGCCCGCCAGGCCACATGACAGCATCCGAGGGTCGGTGGCAGGTCAGAGGACACGACGTGGTTAGTGTGCCCACCTGGGGGGAGCACCATAGACCCCCCGAGCCAAGCTGTGGGAAGGAGCCTGAGATCGGCTCTCTGAGGAGGGCCAGAGTGACAGCGGGGCTGGTGCAGAGCCTCCAGGGCTGAACGTTGCAGGCATTTGTGGACGGGCGGCCCAGCGAGGCCTCCATGGTACACACAGAACTGGGTGTCATACGACAGGGCCAAGAAACCATAGCCTGGGGAGTGATCTCTTCCACAGTGATCATCTCCTATCAGACAGAATACCCACAGGGTTACATGTGTCCTCCCTACATTCCAGGTGTTAATCCTCAGTGAAAGTCCGCTCAAGACACCTCTATCCTAGATAATGAAGTAGTGTTGGTGGGCCATGGACAGCACTGGACACTCTGACCTCTCTTTGCCTTATTTCCAATTTGGGTACTTTTGCCAACAGCAACATGCACTGAAGACAAAAGTCACAGAGGGGAGAACTGGCAAGGAAGGCTGCCCTGTCCCAGCAAGGGTGCTCACCGGGTCTGTGGAGAGGGCTCAGCCAGGCTGGGGGGTTGGGTTCAGAAGCCCAGCTGGAGCTGGGCCAGAGAGGCACAACACAGCAACAGGCAGGGCCAAGGGCAGCGATGAGAACGTCTTGGGAACTCTGGTCAATGAGGGAAGTTCCTGAGGCCAGAATGGGGCAGCCTTCCTGGAGAGGGGGAGGGCAGTGCCTAGAGCAGAGGGTCGTGGGATAAGGAGATGGGAGCAGGAGCCCTGGTCTGTGTTCATAGCCACAGTGAGGTGAGGTCTGCCTAGAAGTGGCCACACTGGGCTAGTGGTCCACGGAGGGGTCTGTGCAGCTGATCTTCTTCCTCCAGGTTGATAAGATTGTCCAGGAGAGTGACAGCATCACATCCAGACCAGGCAGGAGAGAGGGGATGGTTTGAGGTCAGGAGATGTAGGGGCCCTGGTGATGATGGAATCCAAAGCAAACTGTGGTCTAGACATGGCCTTGGAGAAGCAGATGCCATGCCTAGCTGGGGGCAGAGCCTGGCAAGAGGGGAGGACTGGAAGGGACTCCGTTAGAAAGGGAGGGGCTGAAGGGCATGCGTGGGCAAGCCAGGAAACCCAGAGGAGGCTCTAGGGGACCCTGTCTTAAATGGACTGCCTCCATGGGACTTGTAAGCCAGGACAGAACATGCTGGAGACACCTCCAGGCTAGAGCTGCTGCCCAGCAAGGAGCAAGGGGGAGAAGAGCCAGGTCAGGGGCACTCCCCGGCCATCCTGGTTCTGCTAATGGAGCAGGGGTGCTGGGTGGGAAGTCAGGACAGGAAGGCCACAATTGGGGTGTGTACACCAGCCATGAGGGGGCTTCCTGAACTCTCAAGTGGTGGCCCCTAACCGCTGAAGGTTCCTGCTGCCTCTCCTTATGTGGCAGCTCAGTGGCATCAGTAGGTATTAGCTCCACTCGCGTGCAATTTGACCATGAGTGAGGAGCACGTTTAGAGGTTCTATGAGGGTTAAATGGACAGACTTGACACGGTTGCTCCAGGAGGGACGAGAGTGGGGCTTTCATAGCCTGGGCTCTGTGAGGCATGCAGAATGTGCAGGAATTGACGGAGTGACTGTGGACCCTTCCTTCACTCCACTGCCAAGTGACACGTCTCAAGAAGTGAAGGAACCCTTAAAGGTGACAGTTCCAAATGTCTTCCAATGAACATGGAAGTTTGCTGCCTGGTGTTCTGTAGTTTCCAGCCTCACCAGTGTGGGGACAGGATGGCAACTGGCTCCCACCCCTGCCTCTGGGTAGCCATATCCCCTGAGCTTGTCTCAGGGCCCCCACTGGCTCTAGGTCTGTGGACTCCAGTTTGCCAGTGGATGACGTGTCCCTGTTACGTGTGGCTGCCTCCCCATTCTTCCTCTGTAAAAATAGGAGGTTAAAGGTGAACTTCAAGATCTCTGATGTAAGGCCCATTAGGTCTCACAACCCCAACTTCCTGTAGGGCCTTTGGTGGGAGGTAGG
Source organism: Ursus americanus (assembly GCF_024610735.1). NCBI lineage: Eukaryota > Metazoa > Chordata > Mammalia > Carnivora > Ursidae > Ursus > Ursus americanus. The sequence goes on along the minus strand of NC_142155.1, from coordinate 35,543,512 downwards.
AGACATTCAAAACGGAGATTCAAGGTCCCAAGAGCTTCTGTTTCCCACCCTCCACTAACTTAATCAACCCAAAGATTGGTCTTCTCTACTGTGCTAAATTCTACCAGAAATTTAGCATTTCCTTTGTAGATGTGGCATTTGGCTTGCCAGTAACTAAGTAAGCTCTTTTTCTATAAAGACATCTCAGAGCCTTGGAACAGACCATCACCTCTACAAAGTGGCTTTTGCCCCGTGCTGTCCTGGCCCCCGAGCACATGGGGCTCAGAGCCCCGTGGTTGCCGTCGGACAGCTCTGTGGCTGGCGGATGGCTGTACCAAAGGAACCTGGCATGCGTGTCCATCAGCTGTCCCCGTTCAGAGCCCAGTAGAACAAACTAATTGCAAGAAGCCCAGAGCAGGAGGTGGTCAATAGGATATATTGTAGAAATAAATACCTGTCAACTGCCGGGCAACTGAAGTATTAAAAAAATATGAGTAATTTACTAAATCAGAGCAAACAAAACGAAGAGACTATTTTTAAATATAGATTTGCATTCCAAATGAAATGCTTCACCTTCTTTCCAGTAATTTGTTTAAAAATGCGAATGCCACCTGTAATTTCAAGGCTGCTGGCCCACTTAAATGTCTCCTCCATTAGAAAATGTCAAGTTTGATTTTTCCTAGTAGGATAGTCAATCCCTGTCTTTCATGGGGCCCAGCACTATTTGAAATCTAAGGATTTGAGTGTGTTTTCTAGACAGTGGTGGTATTGTGGTCACACTGAGTACAACTCATAACAGACACCAGTGTTTCTCAATTGGTCACAACATTTAATCTGGCTGTTCTGAAACTTGCAGTGGCTCATACAGTCTGTCACTCAAGTGTAGTTCCCTTTGTGTGGCTATAGACTCTCCTAAGTGGATTTTGAGGCTATTTTTAAGCAGCAGCAGCAGCAGCAGCAACAACAATAACAACAAAAACAAAACCCAAAAAAACAAAACAAAACAAAAAACCCCAAAAAACAAAACAAAACAAAATCTTAGCAATAGATCACATCACGCACATTGGCCTCAGCAAAGGGTGGACCCAGTGTTGTATTAGGCACCTTCCTAAGAGGAGCGCGACTGCCACCTGGACGGGGGGAGCAGCAGCGGGGCCTTTTCAGGATGTATTTGGGGTTTGTTTCTTCTCTCACGTGGGCTCCATCACCTGCGGAAGACCAGGTCCTGTGTAGGGTGCTGATCACCCAGAGGTGGACAAGACAGATGCCAGGCCTTAAAGAGCTCCTGTTTCCTGGGCTGAGCCCTAGGACACATCAATGGGAAGACAGTGGAGGAGGAGCTGGGAGGAGACCCTGAGCGGGTTTGTTCACCTCCCTGAGCCTCGGATTTCTCACCTATACACGGCACCCACACCTCCAGAGCCACAGGGGACTGAATGGCAACGTGGCCGTGGGGCGCATATAATGTGCCCTGCATGGTGTGCTCTCAGGGGACAGGTAAATGCAGGTGCTGCTTTCGCCCTGACGCTGCTGGTAATGGGCTGCTTTTTTCCGCCTCTTTTTCCCCACAGGGCCATCCAGGAGATCCTGCTCACCAGCTCAGAAGGCCTGTGCCCTGGAGCCTCGAGTTAGAGGAGCCATTTTGATAGCGACTCGCAGCTGGCCATGGAGCTGTCTGCCAAAGAGCTGGAGGAGTGGGAGCTCCGGCTCCAGGGGAGGAGGAGGAGCTCCAGCAAGTCTTACAGCTGTCTCTCACGGAGAAATAGACCTTTCTGCTCACGGGCTGCACAAAGCAGGGCTTCTGGGCTGCACGCGGGTGCTGCATCACTCGTGCCCTGGGGCTGAAACAAATCAACAAATCATAAAATGGGCAGAAGATATGAACAGACACTTTTCCAATGAAGACATACAAATGGCTAACAGACACATGAAAAAATGTTCAAAATCATTAGCCATCAGGGAAATTCAAATAAAAACCACACTAAGATACCACCTTACGCCAGTTAGAATGGCAAAAATTGACAAGCCAAGAAACAACAATTGCTGGAGAGGATGTGGAGAAAGGGGATCCCTCCTACATTGTTGGTGGGAATGCAAGTTGGTACAGCCACTCTGGAAAACAGTGTGGAGGTCCCTTAAAAAGTGAAAAATTAAGCGACCCTATGATTCAGCAGTTGCAGTACTGGGTATTTACCACAAAGATACAGACGTAGTGAAGAGAAGGGCCATATGCACCCCAATGTTCATAGCAGCAATGTCCACAATAGCCAAAGCATGGAAGGAACCAAGATGCCCCTCAACAGATGGCTGGATTAAGAAGTTGTGGTCCATATATACACTGGAATATTACTCAGCTATCAAAAAGAACGATTTCTCAACATTTGCTGCAACATGGATGGCACTGGAGGAGATAATGCTAAGTGAAATAAGTCAAGCAGAGAAAGACAATTATCATATGGTTCCCCTCATCTATGGAACATAAGAACTAGGAAGATCGGTAGGAGAAGAAAGGGATAAAGAAAGGGGGGAATCAGAAGGGGGAATGAAGCATGAGAGACTATGGACTCTGGGAAACAAACTGAGGGCTTCAGAGGGGAGGGGGGTGGGGGAATGGGATAGGCTGGTGACGGATAGTAGGGAGGGCACGTATTGCATGGTGCACTGGGTGTTATACGTAACCAAAGAATCATGGAACTTTACATCAAGAACCAGGGATGTACTGTATGGTGACTAACATAATATAATAAAAAAATATTCTTATAAAAAAATAAGTGCTCTGTAAGTGTTCAAGTAGCTGCTGCCTCTAGAGAGGGGGCTTCGATGGCCACAGAGCAGGGAGGGTAGAGGTGTACTTCTCGTCCTTTACGCGGGAGGATGCATTACCGCTCCTCAGGAATGCCAGTTCCCTCCTGGTTCTGGTGAGGAGGCAGGACCAGAGACTGGCTCGGGGGGTTGCTGGGGAAGCAAACTGGCAAACCAACATTCTGGCCTTGGCCTCCCTTCCCTGTGGATGCCCTTCTCTGCCTGTGGAGCCTGTTTCTGCCAGGATAGAAGGGACCAGATTCTGATGCAGATGACAAGATAACATCACACCTTTATCCCCCCCACCCCCCCGCAGACCCACATGGAGACACACAAAGGCGCTTGGCTGTCTTCCCTGGGAACCCTGCCTGGGGAGCCTTCCTGCTCTCCCACATCTTCTCAGGGGCACGCACCCATCCCTGGAGGAGAGGCATCATTTATTGGAGGGACTTAATTCAAAGAGGCTCTGAACAGGATAGAGGGTCAACCCAGGCCAGAGTGCTCTTGGTTTCAGACTCTGAGGGAGGGAGGCTGACTTCTGGGGGTGCAGGGACAGCTGCATGTTCCGGGCAATGGTGGGGCTCAGCTCTGCTCTCTGGAGGGCCAAGGTCAGTTTGGCTCTGCCTTGGCCGTGCCCTACACGCTGGAAACTCAGTCCTGCACCATCCGTCTTGTCCCGCGGGCCTCCTCAGACACCTCTTCCCTACCCCTGCTCCCACTGAACCCAAAAGGCATACTGAGTTGGCCCTTGCATGGCTGCCCACTGTAAGATCCTGAGACGGTATATCCAATGTTTGGCAAGAGTCACTGAGTGGAATGACTGAGGCTGTTCTCCCCACCCCATACCCACTTGACTGTCTGAGACTTGGCCTCTTGGTCACCTGCTCTGTGAGTCTCCTCTGCACCTGCCAGAGCACCCAGCACCAGGGACATGGCGGTATCAGCACACCTGCAGCCCCCCATCCTGCCTTCTGGGGAGCCCTCTACTGCATGTTCTCTGGCCTCCTGTTGGTCTGTCTGAAGTCCATGGTAGACCCTTACCCAGCTTTCCAGATCACACTGGATTGATGGCCTCTCAGTATCCCAACCACCATAACAAGAAAATGTTTATCAGCAAACCACCCACACATGGAAAGCCCCCCCCCCCCGCCGGCCCACCCCAGCCCAGGGCTCCCCAAGCCCTGGAGTCTGTGCAGCTCAGGGGCTCTGTGGTTCTGGGGGCGGTACCATGCAAACACAAGGCAGTCAACTGTGAAGAGAAACTGCAAATCTCAAAGGAGGAAGGTAACAGGATAGGTGCATCCAAAGAAAGGATTTAAATATCAAAGGATTGAGACAGGCTTTAGGAACCTGGAGAGGCCCTTGAATGTTTTTGTTTTTGTTTTTGTTTTTTCCAAAACAAGCCAGGTCTGCTGGAGCCTGAGCCTTGTAAGGGCAAAGGGAGTCTGTGGTGTCCTGCTCACTGGCTTGCAACTTCCTCAAAGACTCGCCAACAAAATCAGCTTGCTGTGTTTGCTTCCATCTGCTAAAAATCAGTGCTACTCCCAAACAGAACCCCAGTTGTGTTAAATGTAAGATAAAATATGAGCCACAGAGACAACCACAGTTTCTCTGGGGGCGTGTCCTGGCGACAGGCGCCTTGTGTGTGCAGAAGAGGAATCTCTGCATAAGGCCGAGAAGCTGGAAGGGTCCCCCTGAACCTCTCTGTTGGTCCCCAGCTCACCCAAGGACTCACGTTAGGACCCATGCTCCCAGGTTATAAAAGAGGAAGATGGAAACGTGGGGAATGAGTACCCAGCGCTGCTGGGTGAGCTGAGGGCTCAGGTTTGCAGCCTGGGATCTGAGCCCCAGCCTCTTGAAGCAAGAGTGACCCTCTTCTCCTAAAAGTTGGCCTGCCACTGGGCCTGGCAGGATCGGCACCCAAAAGCACAAGGGATCTTGGGGTCTGCTCCTGAGGTGGGAGACAATGGGTAAGAACCACCTGGAGCTTTCAGGGGATCTCAACTCAATCACTTCCCTGTGCTTCTGTCAAACGGCAAAACTGAGGAGTGGTTCGTGAATGAGAAAAATGGGGAAACCTCTCAAAACCCAGTACAACTGAGGGCTTCAGAGGGGAGGGGGGTGGGGGAATGGGGTAGGCTGGTCATGGGTAGTAAGGAGGGCACGTATTGCATGGTGCACTGGGTGTTATACGCAACTAATGAATCATGGAACTTTACATCAAAAACTAGGGATGTACTGTATGGTGACTAACGTAATATAATAAAAAATTATTCTTATTAAAAAAAAACCACCCAGTTACCCTTTGACCTTATAAATCATTCAAGTTCTAGGATGCTAATGAATCGTAGGGGTTTGGAAGCCAATCAAAGGAACCTCTGTTCCACTTGTGAGCCCTTGAAGTAGATTCACAGCGAGAGGCTTCGGAGTGCTCCGAGCTGTCTGCTGCTCACGGAACCCCACTGCTCAGCAGCCACTGCCCTCCCTCCCCGGGGTGACCCCTTCCTGGCTCGGGATGAAGCGGGGCCTCTCTGTGGGAGCCCATGTCTGCGGGTCCAAAGGCAGCAGCTATGGAAGATGCCCATGTCTGCACGCCTGCCTGGGTCCCAGCTGGCTCACCGTCCTGCAGCATGGTCACCTCGTCCATCTCTGCACTGAAGTCACTGTTCCCGATGTCATTGGTGGCTTTCAGGATCAGCTTGTAGGAGGTAAAGGGCCTCAGCCTGAAACACAGAAGAGCCACGAGGGCCTGAGCCCCTCGCCTTTGTCCTTCTCCCAGCTCTGGCCACAGGGGAGCGGGCAGCCAGGAGGAAGAGGCACTCAGTGACCACGGAATCTGTCCTGCCCAGGGAGGGGCCCTCAGGCAGCCGGCGCTGTCCTCACAGCCTGCCCCCAGGAACAGAGGGCTTTCTGGGTGGAGGGGAGTGGGGAACGTCCAGGCAGGCCCAGGCTGGCAGTTTTACTCGGGGCCCCTCCTGTCATTAGAGCTTCTCCTGCAAAGCAAATCACCGCTCTCTGAGGGATGCGAGAGTTTCTCAGTAGGAGCTGATTACCGCAGCCCTCCCAGGATTCAGAGCCAGAAAAGAGGGCCCGCCTAACCACTTCCTTGCTCACCCAGAAGTGCCCCTTCATGGGGGTCTGCCCTGGCCAGGCCCACCTGGCTCCAAAGACCATCTCTGCCTGCCCCTCGTTTCTGCACTTGTCCGGCAGGCAAGAGCACCACGCCCTGGACAGGCAGTGCCCGGGTTCACTGCACAGGAGTTCTGTCTACTGGACTTCCTGTGATTCCCATTGCAAGGACGAGAAAATCGAGGCCCAGTCCCATTAAGGCCCTTGCCCCCTACCAGAGGACTGGCCAGAGGCTTGGCCGGGGCTGGAAGAGGATCTTGTGTTGGGGCAACCTCTCCGCCGTACCTGAGACAGAGGTAATGCCAGTTGTCTGTGGGGGAAAATGTCCCCGCCTGCCTGCTGATGGGGATTTAAGGGGCATGAATACTCTGGGTGCGTGGCTCGTTGCCACCGCTCAGGCCTCCCTCCTTCCCTCCGTTGAGCAGGTCCGTGTTGATGGTCTCCTGTGCTGAGCTCTGTACCACACATACTCCAGACAGACTTCTAAGCAGAGGACGTTCCAGTCTTCCTTGGGTCACTGGCTGGCCTGCTCCTGTGGCTTTCCTTGCCATTACTTCTGAAGGAGCAGATGAGGAGACCCCCCCCACCCCTGCCCCGCTGGCAACAGCTTTGTTTCAGGCGAGGCTCTGCCCCTGTGTCCATCTCCCAGACCAGGAGAGCAGGAGTGGCTCTGGACTCTGCCTGCTTCCTCAGCTACCAGTGGGCAAACCCTCACTGCCTCTATGCTGGGCCTCTGTCCCAGGCCAACCTGTAAACTTGTGGGTTTCAAACCGAGCACTGTGGAACCCCCGGAGGCTCTGAGGGATCCTCTAGGAGACCAGAGGGTTCCCATGCCCCCCGAGTCAGACAACAGCAGCCCCACTTCCATCTGATTTGCAAATGGGGTCTGGGTAATCCTTTGCCTAGAGGATGGTTCCTGTGTTTTCAAAGACTGATAACTATCTTTGGACACTGGATCAGAAGAATCTTCCTCTAACTGTTTTCATATGCCCTCCTGCCTAAGATGGAAGTACAGTGGTTCTCTGTTGGCCAGCACCTCAAAGGATGCTCTCGTGCCAGCTTGCCCTACTACGGCTGGTCCGCGACCGCAGGTCTGTCTCCTGACCTCTCTGTGCCCCCATTCCACAGCTGGAGAAGGCATGCCAGGTGACCTTGCTTTGGCCCTGGCTGTCCTGGGGGTGCTTCCAAAGTTCCATCCTTAAGAATGCTCTTTGTTCTTGGTTTCTGGGGGAGCTATCCTTTATAAAGTTAAAACAAATTGTTTCCTATCTGTTTCTGGCTTCCTAGGAACTATTTTATCTAATTCTGGTGACAACCACATGGTTTTCTCCTTGGGTTCCTGCCTCAACCACCTGAGGCCCCATATTTGCATTAGCTTCTCCTTCTTAGATTAGACGGTGGCCCAGGGCGGTTGTCAGGAACGTGCACTCTGAAGCCCAACAGCCTACATGCTAACCCCTACATAGCCTTGGGCAGGTCAGTGAGCCAGAAGCATCTCACCTGGGCTGACAGAAGCACTGAGATCATGAGGCGGTCATGCAGCTTCCGTTCAGAAGCAGCACAGGAAAGAGACTCTAGTACCCAAGGCGCACTGACTGCATCCTGGCTGCTGTCCTTATCATCAGGACCCTCTGGCAGCAGCTCAAGTGGCTCCAGGAAGAGGCTGTGCCCTGTACACTGTCCTCTAGGTCCATCCATCCCCTCACCAACCCCACCATGATTTGTAAGTAACCGTTCCCCTCCTGGACGAGTGTCTGCCTTCCCCCACAGGGACAGGGACCGAGGTGGTCTCCTTTACTGCTGTGCCCTGAGAACCAAGAACAAGGCCCCGCACCTAGGAGGCGCTTGGTGAGGAAGGGAGGAAGAGAGGAAGGAAGGGGAGGGAGGGAAGAAGGAATGGGGGTAGGACTCAGGAGGGGTGAATGAGAGGACGCTCGTCACCATCAACATGGTGTCTGGCACATGTCAGCATGCCAGAAACGACCCTCGTCCTTGTATTTAGTACTCGTGTTCACTTAGCATGTTACATTGAGGGCATGTGTCAGACGTGTCATTGATCTCTCCATGTTTAGCACCTACTGTTCTCTAACGCTTTGTTTTGGAATCTGAGGCAGGGCCGCCTCCTCCATTCCCACCCCAGCACACAGAGCAGGGGTGCAGTTCACACACTTCAGACAGCTGGAAGCGTCCCCCAGGGTCTGAGGTCAAGGGGAGGGTTCACGGAGAGCAGGAAGCAGAGTTCCCAGCTTTAGGCCTGTTTCCTGAGCTCGTGTCATTTACAGGACTGTTAACTGTCTCAGGGGACACAGGGCACACCCAGGGACTGAGCTGCAGGGGCACCCTCTCCTCGGGGTAGGAAGCCCACTAGGTGCCCTACAAATAGACCAAGAGGGACCCAGCAGCAGTGAAGGGAGCTCCATGGGAGGTGACAACAGTCCCAGTATCCCCTCTCCTGGGCCCCAGCCCCTGCAAGCTCACCCAGCCCTTCCTCTTCATCCCTGCATAGCCAGTCCTTTAGACCCCTGGTCTACCTCCCAGTCCTGAACTGGCCTCCACCCGCCCCCGGGCTCTTGCCACGCTCCCCCCTAAGGCAGAGCAGGACTTCAGTGCTGGTGACCTGTGAAGAAAGGCACAAACCATCCTGGACCCTCTTCCTCAACCCCTCTCATTTCCCCCAGTTCTGTTCCCTGTTCACACACCAGGCCCACATCAGGGTCGGCCCAACCAGAATCCAGAGTCTGGTCCTGGCATCCGAGCCTGGGCCAGTCCTCAAACTTCTCTGAGCCTCCCTTTATTCATCTGTGAGAATGGCGGTACCGGTACCCAGCCCTCCCAGGGCTGCCATGACAGTCACAGGACATGACCCCCTCATGGAATAGGCAATTCCTACATGTGACCTCCTCTTTCTTGTCTTCCCAAAGTCCTCCTCTACCCCTGCCCACAGTGACCTCGTTGTCCCCAGATGCATCTGCCACGCACAGACTCCCTTGGCCTCTTCCCACTCAGCACCCTCTACCTGCCAGCTTTCTGCCATCCACACTCGAAACTGGCTGGATTTAGGTAAATGTTTGAGGTAACACCTTTTCTTAAACTCCAGCTGTCTGGGGAGGGAACAGGTCGGTGGCTCAGGACGCTCACTGTCCAAGCTCACAGGAAGCAAGCACAGTTAGAAACCAAGCTTGTGCTTGACCTGCTGTTCAGCTCCACAGCCAAAGTACTCGGGTGAGGGTGGCACAGAGGCGGCTTCCTGTCCCTGTCCCTGCCATGGAGCTGGAGGTAGAGTCTCATACACAGAAGGAGCTCCCTACATTCATTTGCCCGGTTTGGTTATGAAAATAAAACCTGAGTCCTGATCATTTTAGAGGCTACCTACCGCTGCCTTTATACCTCATCTATTCAGAACTCGTGATTAGCATCACAAAGATCAAAGAATATTGAACCCATGCAGGATATCCCTGGCCATTTAAATTAACCTGACCTTTCACGTGGCTTTATTTTTTAAAATGGCATGGAAGAAGAAAAGAAAGAACTCCTTGGAGATGGGGCCAGCATCCTGACTTGAACTGAATCCCTCTAGTTTCACACAGTAATCCCCTTCAGGCCCTTCTGGTTGGGTCCATCGCGTCGCCCTGGGGACACGCAGAGGAACAGCAGGACCTGTTATTGGTGGATACACAGCTGTCAGCTGAGCTCACACTGCTGCTGTCCCATCCTAGTAACACCCAGAATGTCTGTGTGGCTCTGGGCTCACGGGCCTTCTCCTCCTCTATGGTACTGCATGTCTGTGGGATGCAGCCCCGATATGTCCCTCAACCCAGAACCTCCCTCCTGCTCCAGACCCACACCCTCTAAATGTGGGGACGGCCACTTGATGTAGATGGCAAAACTTTTTGCTTTGAACTTTGGTTTAAACTTTTATATTTTCTGGTCATTGGCAGATTTCAAGCAATCGGCAAATGTAAAATGTAAAAAGAACGTCGAGAAAGAGGAGGATAAAGTTGCTCTGAGGCTGTTGAACAGGAGGGAGGCCACACCACGGCCATGTGCAAAGCGCTGCTTTCCTCGAAACTCAGCCCACGGCGTGTGTCCGCTGACGAGTGGAAGAGACCCTGGAGGGGACGGACCACAGCGTCTCCCACACCAAATCAAACTGTCTGCCGGGAAACATGGACCCCCTCCTTTCCAATATGACGTCCCCTGCTCACCATTGTCTGTTTGATCTCAGGAAGCTCCGGGACAGAAAAGGCCATTGGAGTTCCTTTTTCTCCTGTCTCTCACATGGCTACCCAAAGGGGTGACTCTCTGTGATGCCCAGTGCTGACCACACCCACGTGTGCATCACGTGGCACCCCAGTCACATGCTTACACCTTGAACCCAGGAGAGGGAGCTCCTTTTCTCTCTAAACTTTGTTGTTGCCACATGTCAGAGGAAGAGACAGAGCCACAGGCCAGCCCCCACTCCTCCCCCACAGCTTGGGGAGAGGGTGCCTGAGGATCAAGGCCGGTGCAGGAGCTCCCCCACCCTGGCTGCTCCTTTCCCTTGGCTGAGGTTCAGCAGCATGCAGAAGCTGAGCTGGGCAGCCTTGCAAAGGAGGAGGGTCAGGAGGTGCACCCGTGGGTGGTGCTGGGGCTGCAGGCGAATATGACCTTTGCGATCCTCAGCTCTCCTCTGTAGAATGGGGACGATGATCTCCCCCCACTGGGCTATCATGTGGGTTCAATGAGAAATGTGAGATTTCACAGCACAGTGCTCAGAATAGGGGGGGAATCAGTACATGGTGTTCTATCTGAAAGGTGAGAGGAACATTGGCCAGCCTGGGAATGGGGTATAGGCCTCCTCCATCATCCCAATGAGAGGTGCTGGCCAGGGTCCTGGAACCCTCAGAGCAGGTGGGACACACTCCTTCGTGGCCCCCTCACAACCTGACGTGAGCTTCAAGGAATGTGACCACAGTCAGGGCCAGAGGAGGAGGACAGGAAAGATGTGAGGCCAGCTCCCCAGACAGACCTGCCCACCAGAAAGACCCAGGGGGCTTCTACAGGGTGGCATGAGCCTGCACAGCCCAGGCCTGCTTGTGGAGACACGAGGCCTGCGGTCACTTCTGAGAACCCTCACCTAGATGGTTAGATAGCCCTGGTCTCCTATGAGCCATCATAAAGGAGAATGCCTTGGTCTCCAACAATAGCGCGCGGGGGGGGGGGGTGCCCTCATCCCCTACTGCAGAGGGGGCTACCTTGGTCCCTCACTGTAGAGGGGGTGCCCTGCTCTCCCACCATAGAGAGGGGGTGCCCTGGTCCTTCACTGCAGAGGGGAGGGTGTCCTGGTCCCTCACTGCAGAGGGGGTGCTCTGGTCCCTCACTGTAGAAGGGGGTGGGAACATGAGGAGGGGCCCCAATGAGGCTGTAGGTGCCAAGAACTTAGCTGTGGTGGTTGGCACCACTCCCCTCTGCCTTTGCTTGGTGGTTCCCTCAGCAGCTGGATAAATGCTGTGTTCTCAAGGTGCAATGGGGATGCCTCTCCCATTTCCCTCCTCAGCCATCACTAATGGATGACAGAACAAGTCTGCCTTGCTGACTAGGACAGAGAGCACAAAGAGAAGGTGCAACTCTCTCAGCCTGTGACACCCCTTCCCCCCACCTCCCCCTCCTCCACATCTGCCTCTCAGGGGATAGGGCACTAGATCCCATACTTCCAGGCTCCCTGGCCCCATCATCTGTGCCTCATCCATCTCTGGGACCTGGGGTATGCACATGACATGCACAGAGCATGCCCAGAGGACAGACCCAGGGCAGAGGCCAGAGCGGCTCCAGGAGGTGGAGTCCTGGTCCCTGGTACAGGGAGTGTGCACTAGGAGAAGAGAGCTCAGCTGTCCGGGTGCGTCTCTGGCCCACACATATTCCCTGCTCTGTTCCCTGGGGAGGGCGTGCCTGGCTCTGGGTACCTTTCAACAGCACAGGCTTTGGCCTTGTGGCGGATGGATGAGGAGTAGGTCTGCTGCTCTCCCCGGGGCAGCTCTCACACCTGCACAGTGAAGTAGTGGATGGGGGGGGCGTCGCTTCCCGGGACCCACTGGAGCCGGAGGCTGTGCACAGTCACTTCTGCCAGTGACACCAGGAACTCTCGGGGGGGGGGGGGGCACTGGACGCTCTGCAACCAAAACAGAACAGACCAGGGACACGTGACTGGCTGCTTCTCCAGGAAGGCACCATGTGAGCTCAAGCATGAGGACACGGGCTGCCCATGAGGGCAGAAAACTGGGAGCTCATTCCCAGTTCCGCAGGCACCTGCGGCTCCCTCACGGCCGACTCTGGACCTGCCCCAGCCTGGACCTCATGGGAGACCCTGGCTTGCTCCCAAAGCACTGCTCTCTCCTGCCAGAGACAGTCGGACAGACAGGAGGATGAGCCCACACGTGCTCTGTGGCAACCACACGTCCCTACAACATCTCGAAGTTGACACCTGGGCTCTGCTGAGCACATCCAGGCCCCTGTGGACTCTCCCTGTGATCTCAGGCTCAGTGCATCTGTCATGCTGACTCCTTCTTCCTGGAAGCCAACCCGAGCCTGAAACACAGACGGTGTCCCACTCGGCTCCTCCGGGGCGTGTCACCGCCACTCTGTCCCCACAGTGCTGGTGACTGGGAGTGCAGAGTGCAGGGAGCCGGGACCTGGCTCCCGAGCATGGATTGTTCCCAGCATGCATCTCCCCGTCCCATCAATTGCAGCAGAGGAACCCCACAGAGGAAGGAATAATTGATTAATTGTTTATCATGAAGATGATTGATCCTGTTGAGAATGTATGGTGGGTAATGAAGCAGTGATGATCGCCGACCCTGAGGTGATGGCGGGAGGACCCCTTCCACCTGACTGCGGTCGGCACTCCTCTGGGAGCACACACTTGGGCTGTCGGGGTCCTCCTCCCTCAAAGCAAGAGCCCTGCATCCCCTTACCAGCCACAAGGACCACCCTCCTGGGCATACTGGCAATTCGTGAAGCTCTGCTGGGGGCGTCTGCAGGCCCTGGCAGACATCTCCTAAGCTCTATGGGCCCAAGGCAGGTGGTGCAGGTGGTTGGCATGTGGGCTGAGGTGTGGCCATGCATCCCCCAGCCCCAGCAGCAGCAGCCCCGCTGTGGACCAGGGTGCCTCCTGGAGGGCACTCCTGATAATGCTTCCATCTGGATTTAAGTCACGTCACACCTTTAGCAAACCTGGCTTTCCCTGTGCCTTAGAAAGTGCTGAATTTCCCTACGGGGCTGCATCAACTCTGAGGAAGATGGCAAGAGCCTTTGGGAGAGGCACTCAGGGCCCTGAACATGCCCCGGACAAGAGGGAGCCTGAGGACCTGGCCCAAAGCTGCAGGAGGGGTTCTCCTGGTGCCTGTCCCCGGTCTCGCCAACCCCACCCCTGTGCTGGCAGCTGCAGGTCAGACAGCGCTATGTGCCAAAAGCCAGGGGCCAACTATGCATGGCTGTCTCTCCACCCACCTCAAGCTTTGGCTTCTCCAGTGACTTCAAGGCTTCCTTCCTCCAGTTAGCAGTAGAGGTAACCTTTGTCAGAGAAGGGGCTGTGCATTTGTCTTCATCCTTGGGGGATTGAGGCTCAGCGGTTGAGGTCGGGGGACTCACAGCAGGCTATGGCCTTCCCCTGGAATGTGTGGAGCCCTGGAAGCTCCGAAGCCACAGATGGGGGACACCAGCGTCCCCCCGTTGGCCATCGCAAGGGTCAGCCGTGTACCTGGGCCGAGCAGCCCTGTCCTGAGCAGCTGGGTCTTCCAGCCTGGGCGGCCTCCGAGCAGGTGCCAGAGCTCAGTGGGCCCTTCCACCTTGTGGGGCATCAGCTTCCCCAGCTGCTCAGCCTGCTTGTGAGGGAATTTGAGAGAGCAGTGAGCCGCAGTGCCTGGAAGGTGGCCAGAGCGTGGCATGGGCTCAGTGCACGCTAGGCTCCTTTGCCTTCTACCTTTTGTAGGTTTCAGATCGGCCCTTGGGATGGTTTTCCAAGCACTCTGGGCTCAATTCATGCCTCCCTAAGACTGTCTAGATCTTCTCCTAGAGTGATCCCGCAGGCCACGGGGTCACCGGCTCACATTCTGAGTGCAGCCATGGCACCAGCTCTGTCCCTGGAGTTCTGTGGACCATGCTGGCCCTCAGGCTTCCCAAGAGGCCACCAGGTGAGTGCAGGGAACAGAGAGGGGAAGGGCCTTGCCTAAGGTCACACAGCTCCAGAGCCTGATGCTTGGGGACACCCAGAGCCCACCCGTTTACTCTGTGCGCAAGCACCTTCCTGTCATCCTCTTCCCTGAGACCTCTGGGTCTGGTCCTGATCTCCCGACCTGGAGTTGGGGCGGCCCTGGGGAGGGAGTCTGCTGAGGCAGATTCCAGAGTGAGGCTGGAGGGCATGTCAGGCGCTCGCTGAGATGGGAACCCACAGCAGATTTTTGTAGGTGGAGGAGACTGAGTGTCTGTGGAGTGTGTCCACGTCATGGCCTCACAGCTGTGTCCCCGGCAAATGACTGAATCGGTCTGGGCCCCACTTCTGTAGAACTGGGGCTCACAGCACTTTGTTCCCCAGGCCTTTGTGAGGATAAACCAAGACAATGTACAATAAGCATCTCACCAGTGCTTGGAACGGAAGCAGCGTCCATGGAGACAGATCTCCTTATGACTGCTGGGTAGAAAACTTGTTTATTGAGCCCCTGCTGAGCTGGGCACCTATTTGACCATCAGCGATCAATTGCCTGGCTTCAGGGAGCTGCGCTCCAACAGGATGACTCAGAGCCACCCTGGGCCAGTTACACAACCTCGCTGAGCTGCGTCTCCAGCTTTAAACCTGGGACATTCCTGTCTTTCTGGTAAATGTCGGGCTGTGCAGACATGCAACAGTGCAGGGCCTGACCCAGGAAGCCGTAGACCCAGCAAGTTCACGGCTCCCATTTAGGCCCAGCTCTCCTCCCCACAGCACCACAGCAGTGGACTTGGGCCCCGGGGTCGTACGTCTCTTCTCAGTGGTGATGACAGTGGCCACCAGCGGCAGCCCCTAGTGGTGTTTTGTCTTGGCCAAAAGCCTGAAGATGTATGCCGACTCCAGGGCCAGCTTGGCTGCTGTGAACTGCCTCACCGTGGTCCCCACCTCCACCGTCGTGAATGTGTTGGGACTGTTGCTGGCCACGCGGTAGGGGATCTGGTACCCTGTGGACAGGGCAGAAGGACCACACATTGGTCACGTCACCCCCCTCGGACCCCGCATTCCCGCCACCCTGCCACCACCACTCTGCTTTCTTTCCCCGACATTCTTCCTTCTCTGCCAGCATCTGAGAGGGAGGGCACAGCCGTGGTGATGGATGGAGACTCTGAGTGCTGGGCCCCCATGACCCTCGTTCCCCTTCATCCTTCCTGCCACCAAGATGTGGACACAGTTTCATCTTCCCTAGGGCTGTTGGAGCTGAGAGAACATGGCAGGAACCAACCAGTGCTCCTGAGGGGCAGGCCCAGTGCTCCCTGCTTTTTCTCTCCCTCCTCACCCCTCCTGCCACCCCCCCATCCTCCCAGGGCCAAGGGCAGTGCCTCTCCTAGAATGTTCCTTCAAGTGCGCCCTTCTCCCACGGTTACATGTCTTTCCCCTCAGTCATCCTCCCCATCTGTCCACAGATCCCAGCTTTGGGAATGGGAGCTGGTGCCAGCTCAGCACTGTCCCCTGCTGTCGGCCCCTCCTCTGCGCCCACCCCCAGGAAACCCCAGCGTGGCCCCCATCCTGGGGGTTCCCCTGCAAATAATACCCCCCTGCCAAGGAAGCAGTGGGGTGCATGTTATCAGTTCTGGGGGGCTTCTGCAGCTCTGAATGACTCCTGAAGTTCCTTGGTTTTCAAGGGATTGCAGTTGATGAGACGTTATGAATGATAAAGCCTCCCAACCAGGCTGCGCCAGACTGCCTCCACGCATGTCTGAAGAGGCAATGCCAACTGTCAGACCCAGCCCGGGACCCAGCTGTGCTCCTGCCCTGATTAAAACCAGAGCAGGTGGGGTGCGGTGGCATCCACAAACACAGAAGACAGCCAACCTACTCATTGACAGATGACGTGGGCCTCAAAATCGGGAAATCGTGGGGTCCAGAGAGAACTTGTGTTTACTCAATAGATGTGTGCCCCACGAACCCAGAAAGCTCTGGATCAGCAGAGGGGCTTCTTGGGTCCGTGACAGCAAGGGTAGAGTGGTGACAACGGTTACTGTCCCCCTGGACTGTGCTCAGTCAGCCTCCAGGCCTCCCGGGTCCCTTTCTGCAGCCACCTATCGCAGTCAGTCCCTCCCAAATGTCCCCTGGGGGACACACTGCCCCTCCTGGGGACCATGGCTCCACAGTTGGACCCGCAGCAGCTTGCCTCCCCTGGGCCTCTCTGCTCTGCACTCTCCTCCCTTCTGTTCATCACCAACAGGCAGGAGCCTGTTCGGGTCCAGCCAGCCAACTCCTGGTGGACCTGGAATCCCAGAACTGACCTAGGAAAAATTCTTCAGCCCCTCAAACTGCGAGAAGTGCCCTCCACTCTCTGTTCCGCTCACCACCTACTTGTTTACAGGCCACATGCCTTGATGAGACCCTGGACTCCCTGGAGACCTGGAAGGCATCTGTCTTGGCCTCCCCACAAAGTCCTTGGAGTGGCAGGGTTTCAGGGCCCTGAAGTGGAATCATGCAATATTGGTCTTTCTCTCTGTGCTTTATCTCACAGAGCATAATATGTTTTCAAGGTCCTTCCATGTTGGGGCATATTTCAAAATTGAATTCCTTTATAGACCTCCAGTTAATAAAAGTGTATCAGTATTGTTTTGCTAATTATAACAAATGCACCACATCCATATAAGATGTTATTAGTGGAGGAATTGGGGTCGGGGGGCGTGGGTTATGGAAACTTTCTATATTATCTGTTCAACTCTTAGATTTGTCTAAACCTCCTGTTGTCAATAATGCCTATTAATTTTTTAAAATCCAAGAACACTCTTTCAGGGAGTGATCTGTCTCAGCCAATATTGGTTCGAACATCAGCTAAAGGTCTGTACGTTAGCTAAAGATGTTGTTTACTGGTAAAGGTGAGCCCATTCTTGAGTTAGAAATGCATGTTGACTGCTGGAGTTACAGCGATACTGATTGACTTGATCATTTGCCTTTGCATACAGAAGAGAAGAATGTGGCTTCACATTTTGATGATTTTCTCTTACATATGGGTCACTGAATAAAGTAGCATCATTCTTCTTGAATGAACCTAATGAGTCCATTCCCACAGTACCTTCAACTGGGTCATTGGTAGGGTGCCCCCTGTTGTTTGGCCAGAGGCAGAGTTTTCAGAATCACTGCTTGGGGTCAGGTGATACTCTTGACTTCAGGCAGGAGCCACGAGCACCTGAGAAAGTTACGTACACCCCTCTGTGTCTCATTTGCCTGTTCTGAGATGTTGAAATGTGACTGTGGCCTACTTATTAGAATTATGTTATGAGGCTAAAAGTAATTAAACACAAGGAAAGCCTTAAGAAAAATAAAATAAATGACTGGTGTTTCATAATCGCCCTAAGTGTTCAATCACTGAGCGACTGCAAGAATAAGGTAGACACTTGGTGGTGGTGGAATCCAGAGAGGGAATGTGGATGGCTCCACAGCAAGAGAGGATGGACACTCACTCTTAGCTTTACATGGGGAGGATGCTTTACTGCTCGTGGACAATACCTGTTACCATCTCCTGTAATCCTCAGGTCAGCCCTATTGAGGTGGGTGGGGGCAGAGCAGGGGCTGTAAGCCATATTCTAGTGGGAGGCACTGAAACGTAGAGAGATTAAGTGACATGCCAAGAGTTACCAGTCACTTTTGCCAACATTAGAGATAGGTTTCTTACAGGCTTTTTCTATTTATGCACTTCCCACCAAAGGGAACACTGTTCTAATTTGGGGCATACGTAGTAATTCCTCCAAGTCGTGTGCCTGAATCATCAAAAGTGGCCTCGGTTTGGAGTTGACACAGGAGTTGGAATTTCCAACCTTGGTGATTCATTTCATTTGATGAAATTGGAAGTTCCCAGAGGGACTTGCCATGGGGGGCGTCCGCGGATGGATGGCACATCCATCAGTCAGAGACCCAGGAGTGACATCAGGGATGTTCTGACCTATCAAGGGTAATAATTAGTAGAATGATTAGAATAAGAAAATGGGTAAAATAAGTAAAGGAGTCATTCTGGGTGAATGGCAACAAGGGTTTATGGAAAATGAGAAGAATTATTTTAACTGAGCAGATACAAAACAGAAAAAGAATTAAATGGGGTCTTGACCCAATATCTTGTGTGGAAACTGCCCACTAGCCATCACAATTTGCCTGTTCTGAAAATCTTGGGGCAACTGCCTGCTTCTGAAGACTGGCTATTTCCAGAGGATCTCTGAGAAGCCTCAGTTTGAGTAGCCCTCTAATTGTGTGAAATTCTGATTTTTTAAATTATTTTATTTATTTTAGTGGAGACATATGAAGTCAAGGGTGAACTCCCAGGAGTTACACTGCTTTGTTTTTAAACAGTACCTGAAGGGGTCCCTTCAGGGGATGTGTAAGGGCAGTTTTTCTCTGATGTCTCTTCCTGAGGTTGAAGATCATGAAGAGGCTTCTAGGAAGATTTCAGGAATGGAGGCCTGAAGCTGTTGGTGAAAACCTTGGGCACTATTACAAGAGCTCTTTGCAATATGCTGCCATGTCTGCACGTAGTAGGGTAGTGCAATCTAGTCTGGGTAGTAAAATTCCTAGAGATAAGGTACTTCCAGCTACTCATTTAGTGGGAGAGCCCATGTGTTCCCAAGGGAATGGACTGGAGAGCCATCATCACTAATGTGTATTTGCACCCAGGGAGCTCACAGGTTTCTGAAAGTTTTACTACTTTAAATGAAAGGATGAAAATGTTTTGCCCACTTGAAACAGTTTATGTCTTAAATAATGAACTGTGTCCCAGCAAAATTGTAATTTCTTGTGAAACTCTATATTTCTTTTTGGCCAAGGTTGAGAGCAAGTAAAGAGAACCCTTTTTAGAGGCTTTTTTGTTCTCTGGACAAAGTCGGAGATCATTCACACGTTGTATAAGAACTGAATTACAAGGGAAACTTAGATTTCCTTTTTCAGTCTTGATTGAGCACATGGTAAAAGGAGAGGGGCCTTCAGTGAACTCCTGGGCCATGACTGTCAGGTATGCCACTGTTCTGTCCAGGAGAGAACAAAAAGGATATACCCTTCTGGTCTCTTAGTGAAACAACTTTGGATTCAGAATTTCTTTTGGAGGCCTCAACATAGCATCCAAAATGTGCTGCCCATTGGGCTTCCTCCTTTCCGATGATGCTTCTCAAATGAATGATTTTGCTCCAATCAGGTTGTCTAGAGTTGGCCCTGAAAAGCCAAATCATCATTGGTGAAGTCGTGGGGAACAAGAATTTGGATTGTGATGAATGTACACATGAGCATCAGACATTTTTTTCTGGAAGAGGAGAGGGGTTAGGTTTAGAGGATTCCCAAGAGAGCTGGTGAGAGTTGGTAGAAATAGAACATTTGTGCATCTCGTGCCTTGAGCCCCAAAAATGACAGGGCTGAAGAGAGGGTTGATAGATTTGAAGATCCAAGAACATCAAGTGCCTGGAGGAGCCCAGGTCCTGGAGGAGGAGGATCATAACAAGCAGGAAAGAGGAACTTGGCCAAAGCTGCAAAAAGGACCTTGGCAATAAGAGAGAGGAGGGGGGTGCCTGGGTGGCAAAGGCGGTTAAGCATGTGACTCCTGATTTCGGCTCAGGTCATGATCTCTGGGTCCTGGGGTCAAGTCCCATGTCAGGCTCTGCCCTCAGTGGGGATTCTGCTTTGGGGTCTCCCTCTCTCTTCCTCTGTCCCTCCCCCACTCGTGCCATCTCAGTCTCTCCCAAAATAAAATAAATAAATCTTTACCAAAAAAAAGAGTATAAAAATGAAAGAGGAAATAAATTACATGCGGATGGTGGATCTATGGGTCCGAGTCTTCGCAACCTGCGAAGTCGTCTTCTTTACGGACGACAGTGGCCATCGTCATGGCCTGGTCTTGGGAAAGGAAAGGGGACAATCAGGGTGAAGTGAGGACTCAGGCCACTGCCCCTGGGATTATGTCCCCAACCCCAAAACTCAATGCTGCCCTCAGCTCCGCAGTCCCCCCACCTCACCACCCATGGGGCCGTGATCCCTTTACCTCACTGATGAGAAAGGCGTCCAGGGTCTCTAGGCCCTTCCCAGCCTTCAGATTTCATAACTGGGACCAGGAAGCAGTGCCTGTCAGCCCATTCTTTCAAGAGGCAGCCACGGTGGTGCCCAAGACTTTCTGTCCCCATGATTTCCTACCTTCCTCTGCTCCCTCCTGCTACCCTCCCTCCTCTCTCCCTGTATCATTAATTTCTTATTTCCCTTCTCCTGTCACCTCCAACAACCAGACTGTTCTCTGCAATGGGAACAGTGGAGGAACGATCATGGGTTTACTGACACGCTCCCTAGTCAATCAGTTGATCAATGAGCCAATGAAGCTAACATGGAGGTGGCTGCCATGGGCCTGGGGTGATGCTGGGCCATGAGAGTGACTATCAACTGGGCAATCAAGTGACTGCCCTGTGCCTGGGCTCATCTTGGGCACTTGAGACACACTTCCTATTGATGACAGCCCGTAAGTGTCCTAGCCCAGAGAGGAGATGAATGTGACAGTAGAGGTAATGGTACTTGTCCGAATTCCCCTAGTCTCTCAGTGGGGTGACGGGCATTCTCCAGCTGGTGTGGCCACATAAACACCAGTACCTGCAGTGTTCACCAAAGACCCTGAGACCTGGAAGGACTAGGGGAGGCCCCAAGCAGATGGATGGAAGGTCCGAGGGTGGGCCGTGACCACGATGTGGGGACCAGGCCCATCGCTGTCAGTGGGATCTGACAGGAGCAAAGACCCTGGCCCCGCTTCCCAGAGCCTCTGTCCTGGGCCCAGTCAGTCCCAGGAGACCAGCTCAGAGGGACCGTGAGAGCCAGTGTGTGCTGCCAGCCCAGCAGCCTTCACACAGGCCTCTAGAATTCCCATCAGCCAGGGAGGGTCTCCAAGCAGCTGCATATGAGCCTCTCTCCCATGGAGCCAAGTGCAGGTCTTGCTCTGGTCCCAGTATAAGGGATGTGGTGAGGAGAAGAGAGAAATGTACTCCAGGATGTGCCTCTCACCTCACCTCTGCAGCAGAATGACTCGGGGAGTATTGCTCGCTATGAATGGGGTTAGAGCATATGGAGGCATTTGGTTCCCAGGCATGAGCTGAGGGCCACCGCTTGGCCTCCCACGGTAATAGGGCTATAATGTGTGCCCTGTGACGAGATTTCTTTATCTCGTCTTTTCTTTTCTTTTCCTCTTTCTTTCTTTCTTTCTTTCTTTCTTTCTTTCTTTCTTTCCTTTTTTTTTTTTTTTTTTGGAATGTGGACAATGACCATTGTGCAGTGGCAGTGGGATACACCTCCTGGAGACATATGCAATCTCTCTCTCGCTCTTTCCATCTCTCCCTCTCCCTCTCTGCATCTCTCTTTCTGTGTCTGACTCTCCCTGTCTCCCACACAAAAACACAAACAATCATACCACATAGAGCCACAAAAGACACCCCAATCCCAAGCCTCACGCACACACACCCACACCACACACAGGGAATACAATGGCTTCCTAGGACTGTAGACACATGGACACACTTTTTCACCTGGGAAATCTCCTGTCCACCACACCCCCACAAACCAATCAGGGCGGCTCGCCAGACTGAGGATTGCAAGGATGCCCCACCTGCATTAACATCTAGAGTTTTGTCTCAGGAAGAGGCTGATTCCAGAATACATACCACATTCACTGGATGGTGCTGTCACCTGCAGGTACAGAAAAGAGGACATCGTGAGGCTCAGGTCATGCTACACAATGTCTGTCTGCATGAGCTTTATTTCCCTCAATGACTTTAGGAACCCAGATGGAACACAGCGGTTGAGTCCAACGACCCCAAAGTAAGCGAACTGGATGCCTTAGGAAGTTGTTTTTCCTGGGGGACATGTCTGTCCAGTCCATTCAGGACGGTGACTACAAAGTGCTTCATCCAAGCAGGAGAAAGTGTTACTGAGGGACAGGATCCTACCACAGCGTTTAGAAGTACGTTTGGTGTCACCAATGGTAAATGTCCTCTCAAATCAGCTAACGGTTGGCAAGAGACAACCACTCAACGCTCTCCCCACCAGGGAAATTACATATGTATAATCTCAAAAGTATATATATAGCTTTTTACATAAAATCTGTATGTAAAAATAATTTCATTTCCATATACAAGCAGTTGACATTAGGAAAATGATTTTTGTTTTAGTATTATGTTCAATTCGCCAACACAGAGTATACTGTCTGAATTTCATCTGAATTTGATTGGAAAGAAACCCAGAAAGCAACATTTGCTCCTCGGGGATAGACAGGCAAGCTCACCTTGGCAAGAGGCAGGCCCTCCTCCTCTGTGATCCTCTGATAAAGCCATGACCAGACAGCGCCATCATCGGTCACATCTAGAAGGACACAGAGTACCTGTCAGCGTATTGGTGGTGCTGCTCAAGAAAGATGCGGGGAGGGGCGCCTGGGTGGCTCAGTCGGTGAACCATCTGCCTTCATCTCAAGACAGGACCTCAGGGTCCTGGGATCCAGTCCCAGATGGGGCTTCCTGCTCAGCGAGGGTCTGCTTTTCTCTCTCCCTCTGCCCCTCTCACCTGTTTGTTCTCTCAATCACTCTCTCTCAAAAAAATAAAATCTTATTTAAAAAAAGAATGCCTAAAGGAGTATTGCTCGCTATGAATGGGGTTAGAGCATATGGAGGCATTTGGTTCCCAGGCATGGGCTGAACGCCACCACTGGGCCTCCCGCGGCGATAGGGCTATAATGTGTGTGCTGTGATGAGATTTCTTTTTTTTTTTTTTAAGATTTTTTATTTATTTATTTGACAGAGAGACAGCCAGTGAGAGAGGGAACACAGCAAGGGAGTGGGAGAGGAAGAAGCAGGCTCCCAGCAGAGGAGCCCGATGTGGGACTCGATCCTGGAATGCCAGGATCGCGCCCTGAGGGAAGGCAGACGCTTAAGGACTGCGCCACCCAGGCGCCCCTGTGATGAGATTTCTTTATCTCATCTTTTCTTTTCTTTCTTTCTTTTTTTTTTTTTTGAGAATGTGGACAATGGGAATTGTGCAGTGGCAGTGGGATACACCTCCTGGAGACATATGCAATCTCTCTCTCACTCTTTCCATCTCTCCCTCTCCCTCTCTGCATCTCTCTGTCTGTGTCTGTCTCTCCCTGTCTCCCACACAAAATCACACACTCACAATCACACCACATAGAGCCACAAAAGACACCCCAACCCCAAGCCTCATGCACACACACCCACACCACACACAGGGAATACAATGGCTTCCTAGGACTGTAGACACATGGACACACTTTTTCACCTGGGATATCTCTGGTGCCCCACACCCCCACAACCCAATCAGGGCAGCTCGCCAGACTGAGGATTGCAAAGATGCCCCACCTGCATTAACATCTAGAGTTTTTTTTTTTTTAAGATTTTATTCATTTATTCGACAGAGATAGAGACAGCCAGAGAGAGAGGGAACAGAAGCAGGGGGAGTGGGAGAGGAAGAAGCAGGCTCATAGCAGAGGAGCCTGATGTGGGGCTCGATCCCATAACGCCGGGATCATGCCCTGAGCCGAAGGCAGACGCTTAACTGCTGTGCCACCCAGGCACCCCTAACATCTAGAGTTTTATCTCAGGAAAAGGCTGATTCCAGAATATGTACCGCTCTCGCTGGTTGCTGGTGTCACCTGCAGGTACAGAAAAGAGGACACCGTGAGGCTCAGGTCATGTTATACACTGTCTGTCTGCGTGAGCTTTATTTCCCTCAATGACTTTAGGAACCCAGATGGAACACAGTGGTTGTGTCCAACGACCCCAAAGTAAGTGAACTGGATGCCTTAGGAAGTTGTTTTTCCTGGGGGACATGTCTGTCCAGTCCATTCAGGACGGTAACTACAAAATGCTTCATCCAAGCAGGAGAAAGTGTTACTGAGACACAGGATCCTACCACAGCATTTAGAACCAGGTTTGGTGTCGCCAATGGTAAGTGTCCTCTCAAATCAGCTAACGGTTGGCAGAGACAACCACTCAATGCTCTCCCAAAAAGGAAAATTGTATGAGATCTATATGTATAATCTCAAATATACATTGTCTGATTTTCATCTGAATTTGATTGGAAAGAAACCAAGAGAGCAACATCTGTTCCTGGGACAAAGAACTTCTAGCTCACCATGGCGAGAGGTGTGCCTCCGGCACTGTCTCCTTTGATGGGATTGATGTCTTCCTCCAAGGCATCTAGGACACAGAGTACCCATCAGCACATTCCTCTTGTTGCTCAAGAATATTCATGGAATGTTGCTTGATATGGACACGAGGCTGGGGTGTATGGAGCCAGCTGGTTTCCAAGCATGGACTGAAGTGTCCCTGCTGGGCCACCCACTGCAGTAAGGCTCTAAAGTGTGCAGTGTGATAACATGGCTTTGGAGAAGGGTGACATCATGCAGTATCTGTCTGACATATCTTCTGGAGAAACATGTTTCTCCTCTCTCTCTCTCTCTCTCTCTCTCTCCCTCTCTCTATCTTTCTGTCTTCTCTCTCTCTGTCTCTGTCTTTTTTTTTTTTTAAAGATTTTATTTATTTATTCGACAGAGATAGAGACAGCCAGCGAGAACACAGCAGGGGGAGTGGGAGAGGAAGAAGCAGGCTCATAGCGGAAGAGCCTGATGTGGGACTCGATCCCGTAACGCCGGGATCACGCCCTGAGCCGAAGGCAGATGCTTAACCGCTGTGCCACCCAGGCGCCCCCTCTCTGTCTTTGTCTCTCTTTCTCTTGCTCTCTCTCTCTCTCTCTCTCACACACACACACACATACACACACACACACACACTCACAATCACACTACACAAGACACCTAACCCCCAAGCCTCATGCACACACACCCACACCACCCAGGGGGAATGCATTGGTTTCCTAGGACTGGAGACACATGCACATAGTTTCTCACCTGGAGTCTGCTTTTCCCCACACTCCCAAGTCTCAGTCCTACCAGGAACCTGGAATCAGATGGCTCTCCAGACTGAGGACAGTGAGGACATCCCCCCACCTGCCTTACCATCTAGAGTTTTTCCTCAGCAAGGGACTGATTCCAGAATATGTACCACTTCCACATGGTTCTGGGGCCACCTGCATTTACAGAAAAGAACACACCCTGAGAGTCAGGTCATATGCATACTCTGTCATCACTGGTTCTCTTGGTGACTACTGAAAACCAAATGAGAATCAGCAGGAAAGACAAAGGCCCGGAAAGGAAGCACAGCATGCACCTGTGGAAAAGGCATGAGCTTTTCCTGGGGGATGAATCTCTCAAATTCCCTGAAGCACAATTACAAAACTCTTAATTCAGGGAGGAAAAACCACTTCTGAGTAAATGGTCCCCTACCACACAGTTTACAACTTCCCCTCCCAACACCCCAAGAAAATGGTACCTCACATCTAAAAACTACACTGTCATGTTGTCATAGCTGAACTCACTTCAAAGAGAGGAAACTCAAGTAAGAAAATTTCTTTTTCAGGCAAAGACAGCCAAGCTTACCCTGGATGTGTTGGGCCACAGTGCTTTCTTGCCAAGGTCCTCCTTGGTAGGCTCTAAAAGGACACAGAGTAAGTGTCAGTCCATTGTTGGTCCTACTTGGGAATTACTCTGTGATCACTGTTGATATGGACACGGGACAAGACTGTATGGGAGTGACTGGTTAAGAAGCATGGGATGAGCTGCTGCTGGGCCATTCTCCTTGGTGGGTGAGGAAAAGCAAACAAGAGGATGAGAAAACGAAGGAGAAACAGACCTTTGACTTTCTAGCTTAAGGCAACCTGGTCGATGTGAGTCAGTTAGTCTACAAATAGGTCGCCTGGTTGCACACTGTGGTGTCATGAGGGAGCCCCACCCCTCCCTCTGCCCGTAGCGAAGTCTCTCTATTTGTTCTGCCAGGACGAACCTCCTCCAACTGGCCATCTGAATGGGAGACAGACTAGAGGACACAGAGTACCTTCCTGCCAGAGTGCTCTGCTTGACTTGAACGACAGAACAGTGGAGATGGATGTGGTTGGTTAAACAGCATGCAGTTACCAATGGCAAGATTTGATTCCTTCTGATGGTTGAATAATTTACAGTGTATCTATATTACAAACTGAGGGCTGCTGAAGGGGGGGTTGGTGAGGGATGTGGTTGGTTTAACAGCATGCACTTGCCAATGACAAGATTTGAGTCCTTCAACAGTTGAGTAATATTCTCATATATCTAGAGAACACACTGAGGCTGCTGAAGTGGGGGGATGGGGTAATTGGGTGATGGGCCTTAAGGAGGGCACTTGATGGAAAGACAACTGGCTGTTACCGCAACAGATGAACCACTAAGTTCTACCCCTGAAACTACTAATACAGTATATGTTACCTAATTTGAATTTACATTAAAAAAGAAAAGCCTGCAGTTGGCTATTGGTGAGCCCCCTTCTTCATGGAAGGAGATGCAGAGAAGAGAAGCAGCAAAGAAGGGAGAAACAGAGTCCTGGCTTTGCCATTGAAGGCAAAGGTACACCTGAAACGAATGGAATATGGTGTGTCAACTCAACTACTTCCATTAAAAAATAATAATGATGAAAAATAAAGACACCCTAAAGACAGAAAATAGTCCAAAAATTTAAAAATATGAAATAAATAAAAATAACATCATTAATCTTATGGTATTTTTCCGTCCAGTGTGTGTCTTATGTATGTGTTCACTGAGTCGGGTGGCTCTCCGTGCTAGCAGTAGTCATCCACTAATGGGATGGTCCTTTACAGTGGGAGGCCTGGGTTCCCCCTGACGTCCTCTACCCCAGCTCTGTAAGATAGGTGCAGGAAAAAGAGTGGACCCTGGGTTAGTAACCAAATGTTACTTGGAGTTCTTATTTGTCCTTGTTGCTTGGGTGTGTCATTGCCAGCACTGGAGGCTTTCTGGGGCTCAGGGGGATCACGCAATCAAAGAGCACTAAACTATCTCTTGATTCCCGTTTGGGGCTAGCCTCTGAGAAGTGACCCAACACCGAGAGAGATTTACCAGGTTTTTCAATGTTGTGCTTCCCAGTCTCAAAATCTGTGAGCTGGACAGACAGTTTGGACCTTCTGTGTGCTTTTCACACTAAGGACTATGCCCAAGTCTGCTCTCCATGTGACCACTGAGGCCACCTCATAATGGTAGACAGTACTTGGGATCTCTGTAGACTCATGCAGTTCAGATATATACACAGGCCTTGGAAAGATCCTGCATGGTTTCTGTTGAACCCATGGCTCAGAGCTATGCTTGTCAGTGTGGTAAGTGCAGTTCAGTATCTCAGAGTAACAGCATGGGCCCAGCCACCTGGGTGCACATTTTGGCATTTCCACTTAAGAGCTTGTGTGCTTGGGCGCATTCAGCTCTGTGCCTCAGTTTCTCCATCTGAAGAGTGCCCTTAGCAAGCAAAGTACTGCATTGGTGGTGAGGGTTGAATGGTTAGTGTAAGTAAAGCATGCCGTGGAAATGCTCAGGAAGGTTCCTTGGAGGTGAAATGTTTCATCTGAGATGCCATAACTTCACAAAACTCAGAGCTGCAGTCAAACTCTGCTGTTCAAGCTCCCAGGCCAGTGCTTTCTCTACGACACACCCCTGCTTTGTCTAAAAAGGACTCCTTTATGTTAAGCCAGACCCGGTGTTTAAGGAGTCACATAAAGGTCTCAGAAATGCTTTTGCTGACTGCCTGAGGACACACTAAGTGGCCATTTTCCAAAATAATGTGCATGATGCTTCCAGAATGAATTAGTTGCCTGACCTGACAGCTATCTGGTCAAACATGACGAACACCAGTTTACTGGTGGGAGAGAGAGCTTATGTACATAACATACTCGTGTTCTACAACGTGTGAAACTCTATCATCTTGTGTGATTTCCTCCTCCTACATGTGAGCACCTCAAGCTAAGACCTGCTGCCCAGTCATGCGAATGACCAGAGCTTCGCCTTTGAACAGCGCGCTGGATGCAGACTCAGGGGACCTGACCTGTGCATTACCTCACAACCACATGAATAGAGGTTCGTGCTTTTCTAAAGCTGGAGCTCTATGTGCACAAGGATGCAATTGTCTACATACAGAAATTCATATGTCTCTTCATCTCAAAACGTTACCTTTTCTTTTTTCTATGTTAACTAACTCCCTATGTACATGCGTATCTATCCATCTCAGTCAATGGGTTTCTTGGTCTGTCATTGTGTGTGAAAGGCTGGATACTCAATGGATATATGTAAAGACACATATATTCTCTATTTTCACTAGTCCATACCTCTGGGAGGGTAACACGTTGAATGAAAGCATATGGCTGATATTTCTGTAAACCTCTAACTTAGGATAACAGCCAATGTAAAAGGTGGAATGTCAAAGAAAACGTGTGTTTTGCTATGTAAGCTGACATCTAGACACAGGCTTCTTGGCTGTTTTTGGAGACCTGGTTATATGAATGGAAGCAGCGTGTGCCCAAATATCTTGAAGTCAAGCCACATTTCAGGAGAAGTGAGATTGAAGGCACATGAAGACAAAAGTAGAGGGCTCCACATGCAAGGATCATGGAAATCACTGTCCACCCTACAAACAAGAAAAAGCCTGAAGACACTGAAAAATCAACCACTCTCGGGTCCATGGAGAGGGGAGGACACAGGACAAACCATGACCCTGAGGAGACAGGAAAGGGAACACAGGGAATCCAGGTTTCCTGGAGCATAGACTCTCTAGCAGAATATACTGTTTCTCCAGCTCACCTGGAACATTCAGCAAGAGACCACATGCTGGGCCATAAAACACACCCCAACACATCTCAAAGAGTAGAAGCAATACAACAGCTGCTCTCAGACCTCTATGAAATTAAACTAGATCTCAACCACAGCAAGAAATCTTGGGAAATCCCCAAATAGCTGGAGATTTTTAAAAAATGGTCAAAGAGGAAGTTTCAAGAGAAGCTTGAAAAGATTTTGAACTAAATGAAATGAAAATATACGTTGACAAAAATGTATGCAAAGGCAGTGCTTGGGAGAATTTATACTACTGAATGTCATCGTGTTGGAAAGTAAGAAAGATTCAAAGTGAATAGGCTTCCTCCTTAGAAAACAAGGCAAAAAAGAGTCATGTCATATAAAGCAAGTAAGAGAAAAAAAATAATATAATTGCAGATACCAATGAAATGGAACACAAAAAACTCTCAGACAAAATCAACCAAACCAAGACAAAAGCTGGTTCTTTGTAAATATCAGTAAAATGGATAAAGCTCTAGCCTAACTAACCCTGAAGAAAGAGGGAAGACACACATTAACATGAGATGAAAGAGGAGACATCACGTTGAAAGGATTCTAAAGGAATACATGGAAAAATTCTAGGATTCCTGAAAGGAAAGAGGCCAATTCCTTCAAAGTCACAAAACTACCAAAACCCACTGAAAGGAAATAGATGATCTGAACAGGCATGTATCAAAGACATTTAACTGATAGTTAATACATTTCCCAGAAAGGAAGAGCCGGCCCCAGATGGTTTGACTGGTGAATCCTATCAAATCTTACAAAGCAAAACACAGTCTTGCTGTGTCATCCAGCCATCTCACTCCTAGGTATTTACCCGGTTGAGTTGAAAAATGTGTCCACATGAAAACTGGCCCAGGAGTGCTTCTATCGGCTTGATTTATGAACACCAAATCTAGAGGCGACTAAGCTGTCCTACACTAGGTGAATGGAGAAACAACCGGCAATACACCCTTACAATGCAATACGACTTGGTAATAAACAGAGCTGAGCTACCGGAGCACATAGCTGGCTCACTTAGTTAAGCATCCAACTCTTGATTTTGGCTCATGTCATGATCTCAGGGGCATGATATCCAGCCCCACGTCAGATGGGTTCCCTGCTGAGCGTGGAGGCTGCTGAAGATTCTCTCTCCCTCTTCCTCTGCCCCTCCCCACACACTTTCACTCTCTCTCTCTCAAACAATAATAAAAAGGAGATTAAAAAAAATAATTGAGCTATCAAGTCACAAAAAGACATCGACGAATGTGAACTGTATAGATAAAAGTGAAAGAAGTCAGTCTGGAAAAGCAACATGCTTTACGGTTCCAACTAGATGACATTCTGGAGAAAGGAAAGCTATAGAGATGACAAAAGGTCAACGGTTGTTAAGATTTCTAGAGAAAGGGCAAAGGCATGAATAGGTTAAACACAGGATTTTCAAGGCAGTGATACTCTGTACATGGTGGATACACGACTTTATGCATTTGTCAAAACCCATACTCCTGCACAACACAGAGCAGACCTTCCTAGCGATGCTGGCCTTCAATGAGTATTAATATCGCTACACTGGTTTGTGATTCGTGACATGTGTTCCACACTGATGAAGCTTTTAAGGATTGTGGAAATTGTGCGCCAAGGGATAAGGGTGATAGGGAAACTTTTTATATTATCTGCTCAATTATTATCTTAATCTAAACCTATTCGAAGTAATAACGTCTATTCATTAAAAATAATAAAAGATCTATTTTTCCTAATATTTAATAACAGACTAATGTCCATTCGTTAGCTTCACTATACCTACCGTGAAATGTGAACAGACTTGAGTTGCAAATGCCATTTGACTCCTGTGGTTATAAACTAATGAGTGGCCAGCTAAATTAAAATTTTCACACATGAAACAAAAATAATATGGCTTGGCATTTTTGTCTTAAGTATGGGACACTGAAAACTAGTGTAATGATTCTTCTTCTTCTTTTTTCTTTTAGAGACAGAGAGTGTGAGCAGGGGAGGGGCATAGGGAAAGGGAGAGAGAATCTGAAGCAGGCTCCATACCCAGCATGGAGCCCAACACGGGGCTCAGTCTCATGACCCTGACATCATGACCTGGGCCAAAATCAAGAGTTGGACACCACCCAGGTGCCCCTAGAATAATTATTTTATTATTATTATTTTTTTTAATAATGATTTTTTATTATTATATGTTAGTCACCATACAGTACATCCCCGGTTTTCGATGTAAGGCTCGATGATTCATTAGTTGTGTATAACACCCAGTGCACCATGCAATATGTGCCCTCCTTACTACCCATCACCGGTCTATCCCATTCCCCCACCCCCCTCCCCTCTGTAGCCCTCAGTTTGTTTCTCATAGTCCATAGTCTCTCATGTTTCATTCCCCCTTCTGATTACCCCCCCTTTCTTTATCCCTTTCTTCCCCTACTGATCATTCTAGTTCTTATGTTCCATAGATGAGAGAAATCATATGATAGT
Organism: Ursus americanus; assembly: GCF_024610735.1. NCBI lineage: Eukaryota > Metazoa > Chordata > Mammalia > Carnivora > Ursidae > Ursus > Ursus americanus. Next base: position 35,512,166 of record NC_142155.1, on the reverse strand, counting down.
TGTCTTTCTCTGCTTAACTTATTTCACTAAGCATTATCTCCTCCAGTGCCGTCCATGTTGTGGCAAATGTTGAGAACTCATTCTTTCTGATTGCTGAGTAATATTCCATTGTATATATGGACCACAACTTCTTAATCCAGTCATCTGTTGAAGGGCATCTCGGCTCCTTCCACGATTTAGCTATTGTGGACATTGCTGCTATGAACATTGGGGTGCATATGGCCCTTCTCTTCACTACGTCTGTATCTTTGGGGTAAACACCCAGTAGTGCAATGGCTGGATCATAGGGTAGCTCAATTTTTAACTTTTTAAGGGACCTCCACACTGTTTTCCAGAGTGGCTGTACCAACTTGCATTCCCACCAACAATGTAGGAGGGATCCCCTTTCTCCACATCCTCTCCAGCAATTGTTGTTTCTTGCCTTGTCTATTTTTGCCATTCTAACTGGCGTAAGGTGGTATCTCAGTGTGGTTTTGATTTGAATTTCCTTGATGGCTAATGATTTTGAACATTTTTTCATGTGTCTGTTAGCCATTTGTATGTCTTCATTGGAAAAGTGTCTGTTCATATCTTCTGCCCATTTTTTGATTTGTTTATTTGTTTCTCGTGTATTGAGTTTGAGAAGTTCTTTGTAGATCTTGGATACCAGTCCTTTATCTGTAGTGTCATTTGCAAATATCTTCTCCCATTCCGTGGGCTGCCTCTTAGTTTTTCTGACTGTTTCCTTGGCTGTGCAGAAACTTTTAATCTTGATGAAGTCCCATAAATTCATTTTATCTTTTGTTTCTCTTGCCTTTGGGGATGTATCATGAAAAAGGTTGCTTTGGCCGATGTCGTAGAGGTTGCTGCCTATGTTCTCCTCTAGAATTCTGATGGATTCCTGTCTCACATCGAGGTCTTTCATCCATTTGGAGTTTATTTGTGTGTATGGTGTGAGAGAGTGGTCAAGTTTCATTCTTTTGCATGTAGCTGTCCAATTTTCCCAGCACCATTTATTGAAGAGACTGTCTTTTTCCCACCGGATGTTTTTTCCTGCTTTATCAAATATTAGTTGCCCAAAGAGCTGAGGGTCCATTTCTGGGCTCTCTATTCTGTTCCACTGGTCTATGTGTCTGTTTTTGTGCCAGTACCATGCTGTCTTTGTGATCACAGCTTTGTAGTACAGCTCGAAATCCGGCATTGTGATGCCCCCAGCTTTGTTTTTCCTTTTCAACAGTTCCTTGGAGATTCGGGGTCTTTTCTGGTTCCATACAAATTTAAGGACTATTTGTTCCAGTTCTTTGAAAAACGTTCTCGGTATTTTGATCGGGATAGCATCGAAAGTGTAGATTGCTCTGGGTAGCATGGACATTTTAACTATGTTAATTCTTCCGATCCATGAGCATGGAATATCTTTCCATCTTTTTATGTCTTCCTCAATGTCTTTCAAGAGTGATTTATAGTTTCTAGAATAAAGGTCCTTTACGTCTCTGGTTAAGTTAATTCCAAGGTAACGTATGGTTTTTGGTGCTATTGTAAATGGGATGGATTCCCTAATTTCTCTTTCTTCGTTCTCGTTATTTGTGTACAGAAATGCAACTGATTTCTGAGCATTGATTTTGTATCCCGCCACGTTACTGAATTGCTCTATAAATTCTAATAGTTTGGGAGTGGCTTCTTTTGGGTTTTCCATATAGAGTATCATGTCATCTGCGAAGAGAGACATTTTGACTTCTTCTTTGCCGATTTGAATACCTTTGATCCCTTTTTGTTGTCTGATTGCTGTTGCAAGGACTTCTAGTACTACGTTGAATAATAGTGGCGAGAGTGGGCATCCTTGTCGTGTTCCTGATCTTAAGGGAAAGGCTTCCAGCTTTTCCCCATTGAGAATAATATTTGCAGTAGGCTTTTCATAGATGGCTTTTATGAGATTGAGAAATGTACCTTCTATTCCTACACTCTGAAGGGTTTTAATCAGGAAAGGATGCTGTATTTTGTCAAATGCTTTTTTGGCATCGATTGAGAGGATCATATGGTTCTTGAGTCTTTTCTTGTTGATATGATGTATCACGCTGATTGATTTGCGAATATTGAACCACGCTTGCATCCCAGGTATGAATCCCACTTGATCGTGGTGGATAATCCTTTGAATGAACTGTTGGATTCTATTAGCAAGTATCTTGTTGAGGATTTTGGCGTCCATATTCATTAGGGAAATCGGTCTGTAATTCTCCTTTTTGAGGGGGTCTTTGCCTGGTTTGGGGATCAAGGTAATATTGGCCTCATAGAATGAGTTTGGTAGCTTTCCTTCTGTTTCTATTTTTTGAAATAGCTTTAGGAGAATAGGTATTATTTCTTCTTTGAATGTTTGGTAGAATTCCCCAGGAAAACCGTCCGGGCCTGGAGTTTTGTTATTTGGAAGGTTGTTTATCACTGACTCAATTTCTTCATAATTAATTGGCCTGTTTAAGAAATCAATTTCTTCCTGTTTCAATCTTGGTAGTTTATAGGTTTCCAGGAAGGATTCCATCTCTTCCGGATTGCTTAGTTTATTGGCATATAGCTGTTGATAAAAATTTCTAATAATCCTTCCAATTTCAATGGTGTTCGTCGTGACCTCTCCTTTTTCATTCATAATTTTAATAATCTGGGTCCTTTCTCTTTTCTTTTGGATAAGTCTTGCCAGTGGTCTGTCAATTTTATTGATTCTCTCAAAGAACCAGCTTCTAGTCCTTTTGATCTGCTCTACTGTACTTCTGGTTTCTGCTTGATTGATTTCAGCTTTAATTTTGCTCAACTGCTTCCTTGTGCGTGGATTAGGCCTGTCCCTCTGTTGCTGTTCCAGCTTCTTGAGGTGAGAATATAAAAACTGCATTTTAGATTTTTCTATTCTTTTGAGTGAGGCTTGGATGGCTATGTATTTCCCCCTTAGGACTGCCTTTGCAGTATCCCATAGGTTTTGGACTGTTGTATTTTCATTCTCATTGGTCTCCATAAATTGTTTAATTTGATTTTTGATTTCCTGGTTTATCGAGTCATTCCTGAGCAGGATGGTTCTTAGTCTCCAAGTGTTTGAGTTTCTTCCAAATTTTTCCTTGTGGTTGAGTTCCAATTTCAGAGCATTGTGGTCTGAGAATATGCAGGGGATAATTTCAATCTTTTGGTATCGGCTGAGACCTGTTTTGTGTCCCAGAACATGGTCTATTCTTGAAAATGTTCCATGGGCATTAGAATAGAATGAGTATTCTTTGGTTCTGGGGTGTAGTGTTCTACATATATCTAAGAGGTCCAACTCGTCGAGTATGGCATTCAAAGCCTTTGATTCTTTGCTTAGTTTTTGCCAGGGTGTTCTGTCTATTTCTGAGAGTGGAGTGTTGAGGTCCCCTACTATTAATGTATTTTTATCTATATGTCTCTTTATTCTGGTTAAGAGTTGGCTTGTGTATCTTGCTGCTCCCCTGTTGGGGGCATATATATTTATAATTGTCATATCCACTTGTTGAATACTTCCTTTAAGAATAATATAGTGCCCTTCTGCATCTCTAACTATAGTCTGTAGTTTAAAATCCAGTTTATCTGATATGAGAATTGCTACCCCAGCTTTCTTTTGAGGTCCATTGCGTGAAAGATGGTACTCCATCCCCTTACTCTCAGTCTCAATGCATCTTTGGGTTCGAAATGAGTCTCTTGTAGACAGCAAATGGATGGGTCATTTCTTTTTATCCAATCTGCAACCCTGTGGCGTTAAAGCAAGAATTTAAACCATTAATGTTAAGGCTGAGTACTGAGAGATAGGCTTTTAATTCTGCCATGTTGTCAGTAAAGTCTTTGTTTGTATTGGCTGTGACTTTCTGTTTTGTATCACTCTTGGGGCCTTTTTACTTTTATAGAACCCCCCGTAATACCTCCTGTAGGGCTGGTTTCGTGGTTACGAAATTGGCTAGTGACTGTCGATTCTGAAATGTCTTTATTTCTCCATCAATTCTGAATGACAGCCTTGCTGGATAAAGGATCCTTAGTTGCATGTTTTTCTCTGAAAGAGCTTTAAAAATGCTCCCCCAACCCTTTCTCTCATTCCAGGTCTGTGTAGACAGGTCTGACGTAATTCTGATGCCTTTGCCTTGGTACGTGAGAAATTTCTTTGCCCTGGCCGCTTTCAATACTGTATCCTTGGATCTCATATTTGCGAGTTGCACTATGACATGACGTGGTGTAGGTCTGTCATGGTTGAGCTTGGGAGGGGTCCTCTCTGCCTCTTGGACACGAATTTTTGTTTCCCTTGCTAGATTAGGGAAGTTTTCAGCTACAATTTGTTCAAATATCTCTTCTAGACCTCTGTTTTTCTCCACCCCCTCAGGGATGCCGATGATTCTAACATTGGATCGTTTCGTTGAGTCAGTAATCTCCCGTAGCCAACATTCGTGGGCGTGGATTTTTTTAAGACCATCTTCTATTTTTATTTTTTCCTCTATTAACCCATCCTCCAATTCACTAACCCTTTCCTCCGCTTCCGTGACCCTGGCCATCAGAGCCTCTAGTTTTGCCTGCATTTGGCTCATAGAATTTTTAATTTCTGTCAAATTCGCTCTCATTTCCGCCCTTAGGGATTCTATATTCTCAGTAACATTTTCCTGAATACTTTTTTCAAGTCTACTCATTATCTTAACCATTGTTACTCTGAATTCCATTTCTGATAATTTGGTTACATCCATATCCGTTACTTCTGTGGCAGAGGCCACTGACTCACTGTCTTTTCTTTGCTGGGGGGGGGGGGGGCTTCTCCTTCTTGTCATTCTGATGAGGGGAGGTTGCGGGGTTGTCCAGAGCCCAAAATTATTGACTGGGTCCCAGGCCGTGCCCCTTGTTTTATAGGGATCTTAGAGATGTGGGCTTCTTCTTTAAAGATTTTATTTATTTACTTATCTGAGAGAGGGAGATAGACAGTCAGCAAGAACGGAACAGAAGCAGGGGAGTGAGAGAGGAAGAAGCAGGCTCCCAGCGGAGGAGCCCGATGAGGGACTCCTTTCTGGAATGCTGGGATCACGCCCTAAGCCAGAGACAGGCGCTCAATGACTGCGCCACCCAGGCGCCTCCGGTTGTGGGCTTCTTGATTTTTCAGCCTGCCTTCTGGGGGAGGGGCCTGCCGCGCCGATACTCAGGCAACCCTGTTTGTTTAGAGTCTCCGTGTCCCCTGCGAGGGAGGATGGGGATGGGCGCTCTCTGGGCCGGTATTTCCAGGCTTTTGTTCTCTGGCGGCTTTCCCTGGCGGCTGGCTATGCCTCTTCTGAGGGTCAGAGCAGCAGAGGCTGCATTGTCACAGAACAGAGGGATTGCGGCCTGTTCTCCACTGATGTTTTGGCCACTTTAACTCTATTACTGTTGGTGCTGCTCAACCCTGCAGCGTCCCGGGATGTGCGCACCAACTCGGCGTCCCGGCCCTCAATTCCAGGGCCGGCGCGTCTCTGTCCTTTGTGTTTCTAATGCCGCCAGCCACCGGCCGCCCCGCACGCTCCCGGGTCTCCCGGTCTCAGTCTATGCCCGGTGAGCACACCTCGATTCCGGAGTTTCGGGAGAAGCCTGGTGGTGCGTGCACCCGGTTCAGGGTATCAGTCTGCTGTTTCGCGGGTGCCGACCGCGAGTCCGCCCGCTCCCCCGTGCAGGTGGCCCGCCAGCCGCCAGCCGCCGCGCGCGCTCCGGGAGTTCCCGGTCTCAGTCTGGATCCCGTGAGCACACCAGGATTCCGGTGTTCCGGGAGATGCCTGGTGGCGCGTGTTCACGGCTCACCGGTCTCAGTCCGCTCTCTCGCGGGTGCCCTCTATGAGTCCGCCCGCTCCCCCGTGCAGGTGGCTGCCGCTTCCCGGCGCCCAAACGCGGCGGCTCCCTCCCCCTTCTGTTTATCTTCCGATATCTGTGCACGGTTTACAGCTCCCCTCTTCATACCTCAATACTCAGCGCTGGAGATGTTCATTTGTAGAGATCCAGATGCATCATCCTGCGTCTCAGGCTGATTCCGTGGTTATTTAGGCTGGTCTGGTACCTATCCAGCTCGACTCAGGGGACCGGCTGAAAAAGGGGTCCCCTACTCCTCTGCCATCTTAACTCCTCCCCTAGAATAATTATTCTTGAATCAACTTAATGAATGAATTTCCACAGTACCTTCAACAGGGTCAGAAGTGGGGTGAACCTTCGGCTTTATTCTCCTGGACAGCTTCCGGAGACCTAGAGAAAATATGGATGTTTTTTTCACTTTTGTTTTTTGTTTTCTCAGAGACCGTGGGAAATGCATGACAACAGAAAGAGCTGTTGACATCTTGCTATCAGAAGACCATAGAAAAAGGAGTGATAAGTTCATCAGTGTTCAAACTTTTGATCCCATGGTTCATCATTTGCCTAGCAAAGCCACCTGAATCAGAGAGGGCTTTAGGAAGGTCTTAGGGTTCATATAGCCTTCAAATACCCCACAGAGAATGTAAACTGATGCAGTCACTATGAAAACACAATATGGGACTTCATCAAAAAAATTCACAAAAGAAATACCTTTACACCCAGCAATCCCACTCTTGGATAAGAAATCCATTTGAATTCAAGTTTAGATTTCAGAGAAATATCTGCCCATGTTCGGCAGCACTATTTACCAAAGCCAAGCTATAGAGACAACTTAATGTTGAGTGCGGGAGCCGGGACAGGAATGGAGTTGGTTCCTTGGGGAAAGAGGTCCCGGAACACCTGACATCTGCCCAGACACCTGAGATCAAGCCCTGCAGCCCTGAACCAAGGCTCCTCGTCTCTTTCTCATATCTTCCAGCCCCAAGTTGTCTGTGGGAGACAGTGGATGCCCTGGGGGAGGTGCCTGAGCCAACAGCAAAGTCCAAATCCTAGCTCAACTTCGCACATCTAGGTTTCAACCCCTGACCCAGAACACAGTGCAGATGCCCCTTGACAAGCCCCTCTGAAGGGCCAGGGGAAGCCCAACTGTGGCCATCCTCCCACAGCATTCACCCTACTAGCTGTCTGATGTGGAGCCTTCCCCGGGACCAGTTGAGCACACTCAGGGACTAGTGGTCTGCGGGGCTCCCAAGCTGATTCAGAACCCAGGACTTTCCAAACTAATTGTCACATGACAGCTCTACCAAGAATTAGCTTCCCTTCAGCTGACCAGCCCTGGCTGAGCAGTTCCTGTGAATTAACTGGGAAAATGGTCACCTGGGCTAGTGCTTTGCTGGTTTAATAAATTAAGCCTATGACCTCTAGTATCTCACTGGTATTGATAAGCAAGTCTCCAAACTGCCTGGGCTAAGGCCTGCCTAAGAGTGAACCGGAACTGCACTGGCTCTGAATGGGCACCTTCCCTGTTCCTTCCTTCCTCCCCCAGATCCAGTCTTTATAGACTCCCCATCCTTCTCTAGACCCTGCGGTGGCAGGGGACCAAGCCCTACCTCCTTTGAGAGGGACCCCTCAGGGGCGCCTGTGTGGCTCGGTGGGTCACGTGTCTGACCTGGCTCAGGTCATGATCTCAGGGTCCTGGGATCGAGCCAGGCCTCTGTTTCTGCACTCAGCTTGGTGCCTGCTTGTCCCTCTTCTCCCTCCCCCCCATCCCCCTTACTCACCGCTTCTGCTCTCTCATTCTCTCTCAAATAAAATCTTTTTTAAAAAAATCAGGGAATATACAAAGGACACATAGAGAGGGACCCTTCCATACCCACACCCTGGAGAAGCTCCCCCGTCACGACTCTCCGTAAGGATCACCCAGACCTGCTTTTGCATTTAAATCTATCATCTGCTGTATACTATTTTGCACGTGATAATAAGCAACCTTTTATTGAGAGACTTAGATTCAGATCTAAGCAGGACTTTCTGTTGCATTTCATCTCACATCCTTTGTGAGGAAGCTCATCAATTGTTGACGATTTGTCAATTATGAAGTTCTATCATTGAAAACCAAGCACCATTATTCATTTGATGCTGTTTGACTTCTAGTCTTGCTTTGCAAGGCTATGTGTATATAGTCATGAAGCATGGCCTCTCTCCATGCTTGCACTTACTAGCCAACAATGGGAGAGCTCTGGAAGGAGCAAAGGCCCCCACTGGAGCATGGACACTCCCTGGCCCAGCTGGACAAGTGTGTCCAAACAAGGATGATGGGACAGCAGGCTGTTATGAGTGTTTGAATTCTTGTTGGTCACTGTCCCTAAAGTGTGTAGTTCATGGCATTCAAGCATTTTTTTTAGGGCTCATGGGGAGAATGTTATCAAATCTACAACACTATGTCCCCGATTCTTTTCTCTCTGTTTTTAAAATAGGCTCCATGCCCAACATGGGGTCTGAACTCACGACCCTGAGAACAAGAGTCAAATGCTCCACTGGCGGAGCCAGCCAGGCACCGCCCAGCATGCTCCCTATTCTTATTCTATTTGTGCCATGCCCTGAAGAGTGACCATGCCATGACACTGATTGGCCAGGCACTGACCAGCTCTGGACAGAAGGTTAATCATGAACTGGTTCTTTGAGTCTTATTTTTCCTTGTCCCAGGAGTGTCCCTAAGCTCACAGGATTTCGGCATGACTAGGACTTACTCATACTGACAATGCCATCAAATACCATGAAAGGGTCTCCTCCATTCTGACCAGATTGAGGTCAGGTGCTGAGGAGTAGCCCAGCGTTCAAACAGAATTTGACTGGCTTGTCCTAAACGGTGCCTCCAAACCCTCAGAATCTTTGAACTGAACACAATCATGGCTTCAAACGGACCAGGCTTTCTACGTCCTTTTCAGATGAATGACTATGGCAAGATCTGGACTTCTATGGCTCAAGAGCTTCCCTGGGCTATGTGACCACCGAGCTGACCTCATAATGACAAACAGTGTTTGGGATTCCCCTTGGCTCAGGGAATTCCTGACATCCACGCAGATGCTAAAGCTTCTTTGCACAGTAACTACTGATCCCATGGCTGAGTCATAAGTGCAGTTCGGTTCAGTAGTTAGAGCACGAGCACTGGACTGCAGGCCTGGGTTCACCTCCTGGATCCTTTACTTAGAGGAGTTCATGAACCTGGTCACATTCATCTCTGTGCCTCTGTTCCTCCACCTGAGGAATAGGGAGAGGAAACAAATCATCGCATAAGTGTGTGATGAGCATTGAATGAATGAACACCTGTCACGTGGTCAGAAAGGTGAATTAGAGGGTCTAGATCTTGTTTGAGATCTCACAATTTCACAAGTTTCAGAGCTGGATTCAAATCTGGGAGCCTGAGTTCCCAGACCATTGCTCTGTGACACACAGCTGCTTTGCCTAAATACAAGCATTTTACCCCAACATGATTTCTTTTGGACAGAATCAGAGGCAAACAACAACAACAACAACAACAACAACAAAAAGCAAACGAGCAAACCTATTGCTGTCTCCCTGAATCCACTCTCTGGGGCCCTTGTCCACAAATATCCATGACTGTTATCTAGAATGTTCCAGTTGTCTGTCTTAAAGTCAGCAGATCAAATGAGATGAATCCCAGTGTAAAGGAAGGGAGGGTCACTGTTACAAAGTCTTGTGTTTTCAAACATGTGAAACAATGCCATCTTGCATTATTTATTCCTCACACAAATAGAAGTGCCTCCAAACAAACTAGGAGTTCCTGAGACCCTTGTCAACTCATAGAGAAAAAAAAAACATAGCTTAGCTTTTGGGAAGAGATCTGGATGAAAGTTCAGGAGAACTAAGAAACACATTACATCAAAACCACTTTAATGTAGACACGTTCTGTTTTCAAGCTACAATCCTATGTGCAAACGTATGCAATCATCTATATATACATATATACTTATATATATAATGTGTGTGTCTCTGTTCTTGTGTCTACATCACCTATTTTTCTTTGTGCATCACTAATAATCTGTGTACTTGGTTATCGATCATTCATTAACTCGATCCATTAACCAGTTACCCATCTTTCACCGTACATTAAAGGCCGGCTATTCATTGCGTCACCGAGAAAAAAAGGTCATGCTATTGTCACTATACTTACGTCTGGGGCGCTGAATGGGATGGATGGTAGCATACCATTGAAATCTCTAGAAAATGTCATTTTGGATAACACCCAAAGTTCTTAGAAATGGAAATGTGTGTTTGGGGGTCATAAATTGAAATGTAGACTCTCATATTCTGAGGATCTCTTTGGGGCAACTATTGATAGGAACGAACCCACATGTCCCCAAAATCCTGAAATCCATACCCCTTTGGGGGTGAATGGTACAGGGCAGATTTTGTAAGACACTGAGAAAACAATGATAAATGTCCTCCATATTAACCTTTCTGGGTTCACTCTAAATTTCAGAAATGCATAATGTGAATATAGAATTTAGGATGCTTAAAAAAACTTAAACAAGGGGCGCCTGGGTGGCACAGCGGTTAAGCGTCTGCCTTCGGCTCAGGGCATGATCCCGGCGTTATGGGATCAAGCCCCACATCAGGCTCTTCTGCTATGAGCCTGCTTCTTCCTCTCCCACTCCCCCTGCTTGTGTTCCCTCTCTCGCTGGCTGTCTCTATCTCTGTCGAATAAATAAATAAAATCTAAAAAAAAGAAACTTAAATGAACATAGACACTGCCGTATTTTCCCCCCTTGAGAACCTAGGGGTGACAAGTGAGGGGTGCAGGATATCATAGGAAGTAGTCCATTGTTCTCCATGGAGGACAAAAACCAAGGTTGCCAGCTCAGTAGAACCACCAACAGTAGAAATCAAGGGATAGAACAAAACTATAAAACATATGTAGATGAAATTGGGAGAGAGGAAATTTTCAATGATGAGAAAAATGGTTTGAGAAAGAGTGAACTGAGCCATAGCAAACAGCATTCAGAAGATCATTATGAACATACCATCACAGCAGGAACCAGAGCAATTTCCCATTCTGAGTTGGAGCAGCAGGGCAAACACCAATCCGCAGGAATGGGTCAGCTCAAAGAGTCCAAGCTGGAAAGGACAGCAGAGGTGTGGCTCAAGTCACCATGGCGATGGTGTCATCATAGACCTTTCAGAGTCAATGCAGCTGCACAGCGGCCAACTTCTGGTGTCAACGGGGGCCTGTCTTCACAGACAAGGGGGCATGGGAGAGTAAACGCTTTGTTTCAAAAGTTGAACCCCAATCTCACACATTCTCACTCTTTTTTTTTTTTTTTGAAAATAAACGACATGAGGGGGATGACCTGCCATCCCCCCCCAAATAGAGTCACTAGCCAAACTTCAGGGTGAAGAGGGAAAAGAAAAACAGATTGAGAATAAATAGAGGTCCCACTCTTGATTTAAAACACCATCCCCACCCATTCTATCCTCCGGAGTCACCAGACATTTCTAGAACAAAGTTTAAAATGGGTCTCAGATGAAATGAAGAGCAGTGTTCACAGAAATTCCATTCTTCAAATCATATTTCTCTAAGCATATACTAATGAAATTATGTCATTTTCTCACCATCTATGCATACTACCTGATTTTTCTCTGTGTATAGCTGAGAGGACGTACTTAGTTACCTCTCAATCTTTGTGAATTTCTTGGTCAGTATGTGTATGTAAAGCAGACTCTTCACTGAATAATGAGGGGGGAAATATCACTGTATTTTCACCACTGCATTTCTGTGATAGTGAACGGGTTGAGGGCAATACATACAACTAGTACTTTTCTAAATGAAGTATTTTAAATACTCCCCAAAATGCAGGGTTCAGTGTGTGTTCTGGCTCATGGATGGGCACTCAATAGACAGAGGATTTTGATCTGTTCATGAAAAGTAGCAATGGAAATGGAAGGAACCAGCTCCAAATATACCTAAAGAAGGAAACCTTTTAGAACAAAACCAAGTGCCATGGACTTAACCAAGCAACTACAATACATGGTAAAAAAAAGAAAAAAGTGTATGTAGTCAGGGAACCTGGTGAATCCTTGGACTCTGAATTTTGGCTCAAGTCATGATCTCAGATTCATGAGATCAAGCCCCAGAAAATAATGGCATAAAACAACCCCTTTACTTTGGTAAAGTACTACTTTGGTAAACCTGGTCACAAGGTTAGGAATTGATCCAGGACACAATGCTGATGTTAGAAAATGAAAGGTTTCAAATATCCACACCCAGGATGATCCCCACTAGGTAGAACTTGGGGTCCATGAAAAGAGCAACCCTAGGCCCAGTGCCAATAAATAAATGAGGGCTTTCTATTTCTCAAATCCACAATCCAGAATCCAAGTTTTGCAGGCAGTTGGAACTTCCTGTGTTAGTGAACAGATTCTTTGCAAATGCCCACATCTATTCTTTGCATGTTCCCTGGATCTACTTCCCAGTAGGGTGGCCAGAGGGCAACCAAGGGGAGTCCATGATGCCAGTTGTGTAGCTGAACCTCTCAGCACCTCTTTCGGATTCTATCTGAACCAAATGCCCACTTTGGCCACTCCTCAGGGTAGCAGAAATCATGAGGTTGTCATTGGGTGTATCTACATCTGAGGTCATACCCATTGGAGAGAAAAAACAAATTCAGCCACTGGTCAGAATGCAGAGCCTGGACATAGAAGAGGCCCACATATTCCTTTTGCATTTCAGTGGCTTATCTCTGCTCTTTCCACAGTCAATGAAACTTCCCACAGAAATCTGTCCTGAACATCGAACTCAGGACTCAATTAATGATGCCTATAAGAGAGACCTTGTCTCACGATCATTAAGCAGTGAATCAGTAAAAATGTTGTAAGGAGGGAAATAAGCAAGACCAGACATAGGGGGCAGTATGATTTTTGAAGCCTTTGCTTTTTTTTGCACTCTGGGGTAGCCACACCCTTTTCCATATCAAAAGGTTAAGACACACATTAGTAGTATCATTTTCCCCCCACAAAGCCAAGAAAAAGGACGAGACTGTATTACATGTCTTGTGAGGGAAATCAAGAGATGAGGCAGGTGCTTTCCATAGGGAATAGATTCCACCTGAGGTTTGGCATGGCAGGGAGACCTTCCACAAGGGCACCAGTCAAGAGCCCAAAGGAGGTGGGGAAGCAACAGGAAAGGAAGAGTGTATGAGGCAATCGCTCCTCCAAAGAATAGATGTCTCACAAGAAACCGATCTGTCCTGATAATGGACTCTGTCGGGTGGCTCACTTGTGTCCAGAGCAGGACTCAACCGTCAGTCTTTATCAGAGACCTACCAGGTCACTCTACTCTGCACTTGGGACTGAGGGGCACAGGCCCATAAAATGCCCAAAGTCAGATAATTCCCACCTTTCGTGGGGAACCAACTGTGATATCACAATCTCTGAGTCCTTAGTGAAGAAGGGGGCAGTGGGGTCATTTCGGCATCCATGGCTTCACCTAGGGAATAGCTCTCAGCTAGGCTCCAGATCTTTGATCTTAGAAACCAACTTCCCCTGCTGCCAGTCGAACCTGACTCCATTCTTCCAAGAGACCACAGAGCACAGAGGACCCCCGTGGGGGGGCTTTATGCAGTCAATTGGTGCAGTGGAGGGAGGAGATGTGTTCATGTTTCAAGTACACCCATGTGCTCTATTTCCTGACACCAACCACAACCAACTCGCCAAGTTCTCCAACAATTCAATTCATACTCCACGGATTTCAGGGCTCAGTCCCACAAGTCTGTCCCCACTGCAGAGGCCAGTCACAAATGGGGTGTTCAAGCTACCCACACTTCTGTCCAACCACAAGGTCAGGTATTCCCTCAGACCCCCTCCTTAGGGTTGATAATTTCACTAGAATGACTCACATCCACAAGTGGATGGATAAAGAAGATGGGCTCCATGTATAAAAAGGAATACGACTCAGCCATTTGAAAGGATGAATTCTTACCACTTACATTGACCTGGACGGAACTGGAGTGTATTATACTGAGTGAAACACGGCAGTCAGAGAAAGACAAGTATATGGTTTCACTCATAGGTAGACTCTAAGAAACAGTGCAGAGGATCATAGGGGAAGAGAGGGAAAACTGAACTGGAGGTCATCAGAGAGGGAGAAAAACCATGAGAGACATTTAAGTATATGAAACAAACTGAGGGTTGCTGGAAGTGAGGTGGGGGGGGGATGAGGTAATTGGGTGATGGGCATTAAGGGGGGGCGCGTGATGCAATGAGCACTGGGGGGTATATGCAAATGATATATTCTTGAACACTACATCTGAAACTAACAATGTACTATATGCTGCCTAATTGAATTTAAATTTTAAAAAAGGAAAAAACAATTATAAATACACTGTAATAAAAGTTGTGTGAATGAAGGGGGAAAAAAGATCGACTCAGAAGTCAGCAAAGCACTTTACTTACATTGAACAGTTTATTATGAAGAATACAACTCAGGAAACACCCAATGGAAGAGATGCGTATAGCAAGGAAGGTCTAAAGGGGGTGGGGAGTGGTGGAGAGCTTCCACGCCCTCTCTGGGGGAAAAATCACTTTTCCAGAATATTAATGTGTTCACCAACCTCTTGTTCAAGACTTTTTGTAACCCAATCTTCAGCCCCCTCCCCTCACAGATGGCCAGTGGCTGGGGCTGAAATTTCCAATCCTTGACTCCCACTTTGGTCCTTCTGGTGACCAGCCCCACTGCGATGCCATTTCTGGGCCCTGCCCTATGTCAGCTCTTAAGCCTAAACTCTGGAGAGGTCTGTTGGAGATTTTATGACTAACAGAAGGCTCTCCTATCCCTCAGGAAACTGCAAGGATTTTAGGAGTCCTGTGCCAGGAACCAGAAATAAATTTATTTATTTATTTATTTATTTATTTATTTATTTATTTATACATACATACATACATACATACATACATACATACATACATACATACATTTTCCACAAAGCACTTCTCCAGAAAGGCTAGGCAGACAGGACATTGGCTTGCCTCTTCAAACTACTTCATGGTGGCTTCCCAGAGGGAGATCACCTGGACAGCTGAATGGCAGGATCATCTGTGATTTAAATGCTATTGTTTCCTGAAATCCTTTCATCCTTAAAGTGGAAATACCTAATGGATCCTAACTAAATGTCCTTTCTAGTGCTAAGGAATGAACACACAAAATCAAGGGCACATGGTCCAAACCGAGAGAGATCTGAAATGCCGATTGGAAACCAAGTCTAGAATCCTCACTGGGCTTTGAGCTGAGATGGAAGAAGGATCCGAACTTAGGCGGATCCCCAGCTCTGCCTGCAGGTCCTGCCTGGCCCAGACACTAACCCAGAGCAGGGTTGAGTTTAAGATGTCCTGACAGTGCAGAATTCTCCACCTTCTAGATCAGGGCTCTCTGATAAAAACCTAATGCAAGACACAGACATGGTTTCATGTTTTCTAATAAGCACACTGGAAACAAGAGCAATGAAAATGGTGAAGTAAATGTAAATGATGTTTTGGGTTTGGTTTTGTTTTTTAAGGAGGCTCCTGCCCAGTGTGGAGTGCAAGGCAGAGATTGAACACACAACCATCAAGACCTGAGCTGAGATCAAGAGATGGTCTTTTAACCAACTGAGCCACCCAGGCACACTAAACAATGTATTTTTAATTTACTATCCCCCAAATGTTCACATTTCCACATGTGACACAAGAAAAGTGGCCACATTTCAAGGGCTTAAGAGCCACTCTGAGCTGGTGCTACCATATTGGACAGGGAAGACAGAGACTGTTTACATCACGGAATTCTATTGGCCAGTGCTGTTCAGGCTGTCTCAGGCTATACTGCACTTTGATTTATGAACATCCTGAAATAATCCACTTCTTCAGACTGAGTGCTGAGACTCACATATGTGCCTGGGATTCTCAAACCTAGAGTCAATGTGGGACAAAATTACGTACATGTTGCCAGGCATGGGTGGTAGTGGCTCAGTAACAGTTTAATCAACCTCGTCTAAACTCTCCATTTTGCTCTCACCTTAGCCACCCTCTGTAGAATGTGAGAAACCCATGAATGGAATGAATGATTATCAATCATTTTAATGAATGAAAATAAATTAATGTAGGGCTGCTCTCTACTCGCCTTGAATCCTGGCCTCCAGGCATTTACACGGTGATGAGGCTTTCATTGGCGTTCTCGCTCTCCCTGTATTTACATCCCGTCAATGTCTCTTTGGTCTGAGATCATTTTTACTCCATTAAGGGGTACATAATAGAATATAATACCCAGAGGGTGTATCTTCCCAGTTCTTTGGACACATTATATTGGCTTCCAGTGGTCCCCAAGCAGGGAGTGCTTTGGCCCCCAGGGAACACTTGGCAATGTCTCGGTACATTGAAGGTTTCCAACTGTGGGGCGGGTGCTACTGGCATTTGGTGGGTAGAGGCCGAGGATGCTGCTCCACACGCTACCAGGCTCCCTGCAGCTCCCACAAGAGTCCCCTTGCCGCAAATGTCAACAGAGCCAAGGTTGAGAAGCCCTGTCTTAAGCCATGTCTGCTAACTCCCTTTAAGAAAAATGGGGGTTCCTAGGGGAGCCCCGCATTGGGCTCTGCATTCAACATGGAGTCTGCTTGAGATTCTACCTCTCCCTCTGCTCCTCCAACTCATGCTGTCTCTCTCTCTCTAAAATATACAAATAAATCATTTTTTTAAAAAAAGAATGAAAAATGGGATTCTTCCTGATCTCTTTTAACCCAATATTAAACGGTCAATATCTATCTCTATGGAATTAGTCACAGATCCCACTGATGTAAAAAGGAATACACCTATTCTTATATTTCAATTTTTTCAAAGTAGCAAAAGTGTTTTGGGAAGTGTTCTCTCCAAGCTCACTCTCTGGACCCAGTCATTTCTCCCCAACTGTTTTTCTCCATGATTGCAAATATGTATTTTCAAGCACTGTTAGACAAACTGGAACGGGCCCCAGACCACCTGAAATTGGACAACAGCCTTTCCTTTTTGAAAATTTTGCAAGAGAGCATAATAGAAACAAGACATCTAAAGTTGCAGTAAATCATATCGTGTCTTTTATCCAAACTAAAATTCATATTCACAGAACAATTATTACTGATCAGCCATTTCACACAATTTTTCACCCCTTGTTAATGCTAATAAAGTGTATGAGTTTTGAATCTGCGGGTGGCTGACCAAAGTGTGACCCCACAGCATGTATAGCCTGTTAGAAGGCTGTGTGCCTCACAGTCAAATCCAACCACCATTTCTAAATATTGCAACTCACAAGTTTCATATTTGCTTTCTTTTATTCACCACAAGTTTGGATACATTTGAAAATGTCCAAGAATAATGAGAATTGTAGACTTTACTTCTGAGATGGGAAATTACAAATAATTTTCATAACATCTTCATATTTCCCTTCTTGACATCGTACCACAACTTAGGTAAATGGCCTTTGGTTTATTCTTTGCATAATGTCCAATCAAGTTTTCTCCCTTCAATTATGTTATATTGTTTTACATTACTTCTAGATAAGCAGGAAAGTGTAGGGAGCATGAAAATCAAGAGATAATATAAGGGAAATCAGATTGATTTCAAGTTATAAAATTAAATTCTACATCAATCCGGTAATAACTATTTGTTGTCTACTTTTTGCTGGATACTTCTTGTAGTTGATATCCAAAATCAAGACCACAGACCCAGCTATTAAATTTGTCTCATTCAAAAAGAATTAAGACCACACCCACCCAAAAAGAAAAGAATAGTAACCGATTCTATTAGAAATGTTTATAAGTTGGGTACCTGGGTGCTTCAGTCGGATGGGCGTTGGATTCTTGGTTTCAGCTCAGGTCATGATCTCAGGGTCCTGGGATCCAGCCCTGTCAGTTCCACACTCAGGAAGGAGTATGTTCATCTCTCTCTCTCTCTCTCTCTCTCTCTCTCTCTCTCTCTCTCTGCTTCTCTCCCTGCTTGTGAGTGCTCTCACTCTAAAATAAATAAATAAAATCTTTTTAAAAAGAGAGAAGGGAGAAAGAAGAAGCAGCAGCATTTAAGTTGTCCTGGGAGAGCAACATAAAGAAATGATTTGTCTTGGGACAAAAGGAAAGGCTCCTACAGGTAGGAATAATTGAAGGGAGACTGGATTTAGCTGAGTTTTGCCATGTCATTAAGGTTTAAGGGGGCGCCTGGGTAGCTTAGTCACTTCAATGTCTGACTCTTGATTTTGACTCGGGTCATGATCTCAGGGTGGTGCAGTCATTAAGTGTCTGCCTTCGGCTCAGGGTGTGATCCCAGAGGTCTGGGATCGAGCCCCCCATCAGGCTCCTCCGCTGGGAGCCTGCTTCTTCCTCTCCCACTCCCCCTGCTTGTGTTCCCTCTCTCTCTGGCTGTCTCTTTCTGGGTCAAATAAATAAATAAAATCTTTAAAATAAAACAAAATAAAAAAAGATTCTCTCTCTCCCTCTTCCTCTGCCGCTCTCCTTCCTATAAAAGGGATAAAGGTTTCCAGAAAGAAGGCAGGCTGAACATTTACCTATGAGTTTAAACTGCTCTAATTTTTAGTAGTCTTGTGAGGAGTGGGTGGTGAAGATACCCCTCATTATCAAGAGACAGAAATGTTTACTAAACTGAGCAGTTTTGGAATCAGATGGGTCCTTGCCCTCTGCTGGGCATTTCAGATAGTAGAATGGAGGAGGGGGTAAGCCTGGGTGGGGACAGGGAAGAGGGAAGAGCTGGCATAGTTTCAGACGCAGCACCACCTAGCGGCCGGCTGTGTTTGCGACCACTGGACTCACCAAAAGTTCAGGTGTCACTCAAGCCCGAAAATCCACCAGGGCTTTCTCTATTTGAAGAGAAAAACACAAAATCAGTGAGGCACAACAACAAAAACCCCTCAAATTTCTCTGAGGGTTCGCCAAAAAGGATATTTAAAATACGTATAATTTATGAACTGTTGTTATGACCTTCCCATATTTTGAATCTCACATATATTTGGCTTCATGGTTTTGATACACCTGTATTTTTATATTTCACTGTGCAATAAAACATGGTAGCAATAAGAGATTTCTTTTTTTAGTCACTGAGTGGCAATACAATCAACGTGAAGAATCCATCTCAGAGGATGGGAATGAAGCAGAGCCAAATGCCATCCCCCTTGCTTGGTTCCCCATGATTCCTTAGCAAATAGGTTGTGTGTCCATCAGTCTGGACCTGCATGTTCTAAATAGCTGAGCTAAAGTGAAAAAGAATTTGTACCGATATTAGTGATGGGTGACTATTAATTAGTAAAGCTGAAGGCTTTAATCTTAAGAAAATATGAGTCGAGTTGAAATTGGAATTTTACCTTCCATGGTGTGGATTAATGATGAAGCATGAATTTTTACAAGTATATATATGGAGTAATATATATGGAGTAATGTTGATGAAGTTAAATACATGACTGATTTTGTCCAGAAGGCAAGAAAAAAATTATACTTATTGGCCACAGGTAATTCTTGAGATTTGTAAATACTCAAATTCAAATTTTCTGAACGTGTAGCTCCCTTTGAAATTCCGGTCAATGCCGAATAAAACCATTTGTGGCACAAGCTTTCTGTCATCGGCAAATCGCTTTTCTCCTAGAATTAAATTAAAATGAATCAGATTCAAGAGGTGAATGCTGGTATAGTAGGTGGGAAGAGAACACTTTCACAGAAAGTGCCCCTTGTGGATCATTCTTGTTCCAGAACCGAGTCACCTTTGGAGGGAGTGGGAGACCCGAGAAGAATCTCACAGAGGACACACCCAATCTTGTGCAATTTTGTTTTTAACTTCTCAGGGTTCTACAAAAGGCAAATACGAGAAAGCAAAGTCTGGGGAATGAAGTATTTTACTAATACAGCAAGTGTTTCTGAGCCCAACTCAATTCCAAGCACAGCATGTGCACCTAGAGACACTGGGGGCACTTGGGCTCTGTGCTCCTAGAGCTGTGGGCAGGACTAGATTTTCAATACCCACGCTGGAGAGATGACCAAGTCTTCCTTTTCCTTAACAAGATCATAGCTTGGACTGTCACATGAGATGCTGAACTGAGCTCCCCATTGACTGCTTCCACCCCTCAGCTGCTGCTCCGGGTCTGTGTGGCGGCCAGGTGGGACCAGCTCCCCGAGCTGGAGGCTCTCTGAGCTGAGTCTGGCAGCGTCTCGCAGACATCTAATGTGACCCACCTGCGTCAATCATAACTTTTCTAGTAGCCACATTACACACAGTAAAAGGAGAAAAGTCAAAAGAATTGTAATTGGAAAAATGGTATCACTCTAACATGCATTTACGTCAATGAGACGGTGTTTTAAAAATCTCAATAAAATAACTTAAGTTCTCTTTCTTATTCTGGTTTCAGCATCCAGTGTGCATTTTACACTCAGAGCACATCTCAATTCAGGTGAGCTGAATTCCAGGTGCTCGAAGGCCACGGGTAGTTGGTGGCTACGATATCGGACACCCCAGATCTGGTTCATTTCACCAGCTCAGGTCAAAGCTGAATGACCAATTGCACCATTTATCCTAAATAGCATCTCAGATATCAGAAGTTCCAGGCCAAGAGTCATTTATTTATATTTATATTCATATTCATATTTGTATTATGCTGTAGGCCATATCCTTGTAGAGGGATGAGAAATACTAGGTACATGACAGGTCTATGCAAGCAAAGAGGATAAAACCTCAAGCCCTCATGGTCATTTGGGTCATTAGGAAACTCCAGTATACTTATTATTCCCGAGAGTGGGTCTGGCTGAACATTTTAAAGAACGAAGCAAATGTCTCATCTGCCTAGGTTATCTAGAAAAAGCTATGTACCTAAACTGTGCTTATATCCATGGCCACTAGTGCTTCAATTCATGGCCGAAGGAGCACCATGGGAAAGGTTTGTCGTGTCCCTTCTGCTCTGTGGTCACTCAGAAGAATGAGATCAAGACACAGGGTCAGTTGGGGGAGCTGGTGTCCAAGATCAAGGATCTGGAGTCCTGGGTTCTGGGACACACGTCCAGGGACAATAGGAAGGAATTGGGGCCTGCTAAGTGAGCTGCTGAAACACAGAGTCCAACCCAACCTTCCAGTCCAGAAACTATCCTGTGGGCAAGGGAGCTTCACCACGGTCCCAGGGGAGGGCAGGGAAGCTCCTCTCTATGCAAAGCTCCCACTGGGGAAGTTAATGTATGTAACTCTAGGTGAGAAAGGCCAAGTCCTGCCCTCTGGGCTTGTGAAGAGAGGGAGTCTGATGACAGAGGCTGAGAGTGGGGACCCTGCCCCCACCCCACCTGCAGTACGACCCATCCTGACACCGGCACCTGCACAATGGACAGAGACCTGAAATTGCCCTCTTTTCCTTGCTCACATTCCTTCTTCTTCCTCACTCATCATCAAACCCTGCCTGTGACTGTCAGGTAAAAGCCAATCAGTACACCTCATGTTAGCGTCATGACTCTTATGCCTCTATAGATTCCCGCAAGAGGGGACAGAAGACACTGTTTTTTCAGCTATAATACAAGTTGTATTTGTTTTATTTTTTTACAAAAGTGGAAAGTGAAAGGTATGCAATTTTAATCCTAACTGCTTGACATATTCTGAATTCACACTGCATAGAATTTCCTTCCCATCTGAGTGCTTTGTTTGGTTCTCATGTACACAAGTCATCTCCAGAGCCTGAGAAACGCTGCCGCGAGGTGACCCAGGCCCTCCACACGTCTCCACAGAGGCAAGAAAGGAAACTAACTTGTTCAAATTCCTCTCCTCTGTCAGGGGAGTGACAGGGGCTCTACAGCAGGTGCGGCCCCACCAACACTCGTGCCTGCCAGTGTTTTCCCCCAGAGCCGAGCCCTGGAAGGACTGGGGAGGCCCTGGGCAGGCCTGAGGGGAGGACCCAGGGTGGGCCGTGACCACGAGGTGGGAAGCAGGCCCATTGCTGTATAGCTGGAGCAGCAGGTTTGACAGGAGCAGGAACTCTCGCTCTGGTGCTCAGAGCCTCTGTCCTGGGCCTGGCCGGTCCCAGGAGCTCAGTGGGACCATGAGAGCCATTGTGTGCAGCCAACCTAGCAGCCTTCACACAGGCCTCTAGAATTCCCGCCAGCTGGGGAGTGTCTCCGGGCCGCTGCACCCGGGCCTCTCTCCCACGGAGCCAAGTGCAGGTTTTATTCTGATCCCAGGACCAGGGATGTGGACGAGGAGAGGAGGAGAGAGATGTGCTCCAGGGTGTGCCTCCCACCTCACTTCTGCAGCGGGACCCAGGAGCAGTGCGGGAGCCCCACAGGGAACATTCGCTGTGCCGCCCTCCCTGGCAGAACCCTTTCCCCCAGGGCAGACCTGAGGGCGGCCCCTGCAGGGCTGGTCCGAGACCCGAAGGTGCAGAGGGAGAGGGTCCCTGGGCCTCCCGCACCTGGCTCGCAGGGAAGCACTCTGTCTCCAGCTCAAGTGTGCGGGACAGACTGGGTCCCACCAGACTGCCTCTGGCAGGGGTCATACCACACCCGACCCGGTAACTCCCCTGCTCAGTTCCCAACACACGAGATTCAAACATGAGCCAGGTTTGCTGCTTGGCAGACGCAGAGCAGAAAAGAGTAGGTCTCGGGGAAAGATCATCTTAAATAGCAGAGCACACCTGAAACCCATCCACATAATATCTCCTACTATTTTGTCATTGATATATGAAGAAAACAAGACAAACATCACACATATTTACTTCTTTCTGATTTCACATCCCCAGTCTCCCACCTCAGTCTGCAAAGCAGCCAGTGAGCCAGATTGTTCCCAGAACCCTCCTCCCTGGATTCCTACCTGAATGTAGCTCTCTCCAGGAGGAGGGGGCAGCAAGCAGAGAGAGGAGTTGAAATGGGAGAGCACGCAGGGGAGAGGGAGGGAAGAAGGAGAGATGAAGGGAAGGAAGGTCAACCACCAGTTTTGATTTTGTGGTTCCTAGTGTGGATGACACAGAGGCGGTCTGTCAGCCCTTCTCACTTTCCAGAAAGTGAATGGAGACTGGATTGTTTGCCAGAGCTCGCTGACATTACAGTGACCACATTAACTCCAGGTAGGTGTAATCTGAGTGCTGAGCACGGGCCAGGCTCTTTTCACAAATCAGCTCCTTAAACCCCCACAGGCCCTGTGATTTAAGTTCCCATCCTACCCACAAGGAAACTGAGTCTCAGAGAGATGAAGTGACCTGCCCAGAGCTGCACAGCACATACCTGGACAGGCTATAATTCAAACCCAAGTTCCCAGATTCCAAATGCCAGAGACTTGATTGCCACACTGTCCCACTCTCCAAGGAAATTGCTATTTATTGAGCTCCTACTATGTGCTGGGCACTGTGTGAGGCATGAGGGATACAGGGATGAATAAGACAGAGCCATTCTATGGGTGGCTTGTCATGTGTCGTCTGCACTGAGAACCTCGAGGATAGAGCTGACTTGTGCCCAGCGTCTAATATGGATTGTGGCCCACAGTGGGGTCTCAGTAGATGTTGGCTGAAGAAATGCACCCATATGTGCCCTTGGTTGCTTTCACTGATGGAGTCCCATGACTGCTGCCCATTTTAAAGCCAGCAAAATGGCACGACCAGACTGAAAACTGGAACTCCGGTGCGCTCACTGGAACCAGACTGAGACCGGGAGTTCCAGGAGTGCATGGGGGCGGCTGGCGGCTGGCGGTGTTAGAAACACAAAGGACAGAGACGCACCAGCCCTGGAAGTGGGGGCTGGGACACCGGCTGTGGGGCACACATCTCGGGACACTGCAGGGTGGAGCAGCACCAACAGAATCAGAGTTAAAGTGGCCAGAACATCAGTGGAGAACGGCTCGTGATCCCCTCTGTTCTGAGACAGAGGCTGAGATTCGGCCACTGCTGCTCTGACTCTCAGAGGAGGCACAGCAAACCACCAGGGAAAGCCACCAGAGAACAAAAGCCTGGAAATACCGGCTCACAGTGTGCCCATCCCCATCCCCCCTTGCAGGGGACATGGAGACTCTACCCAAACAGGGTTGCCTGAGTATAGGTGCAGCAGGCCCTTCACCCAGAAGGCAGGCTGAAAAATCAAGAAGCCCACATCCCTAAGATCCCTATAAAACAAGGGCGCATGGCCTGGGTCCCGGTCAATAATTTGGGCTCTGGACAACCCCGAAACCTCTCCTCATCAGAATGATGAAGAGAAATCCCCCCCCAGCAAAGAAAAGACAATGAGTCTGTGGCCTCTGCCACAGAACTAATGGATATGGATATAACCAAATTATCACAAATGGAGTTCAGAGTAACAATGGTCAAGATGATGTGTAGACTTGAAAAAAGTATTAACGAAAATGTTAATGAGAATATAGAATCTCTAAGGGTGGAAATGAGAGTGAATCTGGTAGAAATTAAAAATTCTATGAATCAAATGCAGTCAAAATTAGATGCTCTGACAGCCAGGGTGAATGAGGCAGAAGAACGTATGGGCGAATAGGAGGATTGGTTAGTAGAAGAGAAAACTAAAATAAAAACTTGGCTCAAAAAAATCCATCTCAAGAATGAAGGTTACGGGAGATTACTGACTCAATGAAACGATCCAATGTCGGAATCATCAGCATCCCCGAGGGGGTGGAGAAAAACAGAGGTCTAGAAGAGATATTTGAACAAATTGTAGCTGAAAACTTCCCTAATCTAGCAAAGGAAACAAGCATTCATGTCCAAGAGGCAGAGAGGACCCCTCCTAAGCTCAACCACGACAAACCTATGCCACGTCATGTCATAGTGCAATTCGCAAATATGAGATCCAAGGACACAGTATTGAAAGCAGCCAGGGCAAAGAAATTTCTCACGTACCAAGGCAAATGTATCAGAATTGCGTCAGACCTGTCTACACAGACCTGGAATGAGAGAAAGGGTTGGGGAGGGGGCATTTTTAAAGCTCTTTCAGAGAAAAACATGCAACTAAGGATCCTTTATCCAGCAAGGCTGTCATTCAGAATTGATGGAGAAATAAAGACCTTCAAGAATTGCCAGTCACTGACCAATTTTATAACCATGAAAACAGCCCTACAGGAGATATTAAGGGGGGGTCTATGAAAGTAAAAAGGCCCCAAGTGTGATACAGAACAGAAAGTCACAATCTATAGAAACAAAGACTTTACAGGCAACATGGCATCATTAAAATCATATCTCTCAATAATCAGTCTCAATGTAAAAGGCCTAAATGCTCCCATAAAGTGCCACAGGGTTGCAGATTGGATAAAAAGACATGACCCATCCATTTGCTGTCTACAAGAGACTCATTTTCAACCTAAAGATACATCCAGACTGAAAGTAAAGGGATGGAATACCATCTTTCATGCCAATGGACCTCAAAAGAAAGCTCGGGTAGTAATTCTCATATCAGACAGATTGGATTTGAAACTAAAGACTCTAGTTGGAGATACAGAAGGGCACTATATTATTCTTAAAGGATGTATCCAACAAGTGGATAACAATAATTATAAATATCTATGCTTCCAACAGGGGAGCAGCAAGATACACAGCCAAATCTTAACCAGAATAAAGAGACATATAGATAAAAATACGTTAATAGTAGGGGAACTGAACACTCCACTAACAGCAATAGACAGGTCACCAGAGCAGAAAATCGACAAAGAAACAAGAGCTTTGAATGCCATACTAGATGAGATGGACCTCATATAGATAAAAATACGTTAATAGTAGGGGAACTGAACACTCCACTAACAGCAATAGACAGATCACCAGAGCAGAAAATCGACAAAGAAACAAGAGCTTTGAATGCCATACTAGATGAGATGGACCTCATATATATATATATATATATATATATATATATATATATATATATATATATATATATATATATATATAGAACACTACACCCCAGAACCAAAGAATTTTCATTCTATTCTAATGCCCATGGAACATTCTCAAGAATAGACCATGTTCTGGGACACAAAACAGGTCTCAATTGATACCAAAGACGGAAATTATGCCCTGCATATTCTCAGACCACAATGCTCTGAAATTGGAACTCAACCACAAGGAAAAATTTGGAAGAAACTCAAACACTTGGAGACTAAGAACCATCCTGCTCAGGAATGATTCAATGAACCAGGAAATCAAAAATCAATTTAAACAATTTATGGAGACCAACGAGAATGAAAACACAACGGTCCAAAACCTTTGGGATACTGCAAAGGCAGTCATAAGGGGGAAATACATAGCCATCCAAGCCTCACTCAAAAGAATAGAAAAATCTAAAATGCAGTTTTTATATTCTCACCTGAAGAAGCTGGAACAGCAACAGAGGGACAGGCCTAATCCATGCACGAGGAAGCAGTTGACCAAGATTAGAGCAGAAATCAATGAATTAGAAACCAGGAGTACAGTAGAGCAGATCAACAGAACTAGAAGCTGGTTCTTTGAGAGAATCAATAAAACTGACAGACCACTGGCAAGACTTATCCAAAAGAATAGAGAAAGGAACCAAATTAATAAAATTGTGAATGAAAAAGGAGAGGTCACAACCAACACCAATGAAATTGGAAGGATTATTAGAAACTTTTATCAACAGCTATATGACGATAAATTAAACAAGCTGAAAGAAATGGATGCCTTCCTGGAAACCTATAAACTACCAAGACTGAAACAGGAAGAAATTGATTTTTTAAACACACCAATTAATTATGAAGAGATTGAATCAGTGATAAACAATCTTCCAAAAAACAAAACTCCAGGCCCGGATGGTTTTCCTGGGGAATTCTACCAAACATTCAAAGAAGAAATAATACCTATTCTCCTAAAGCTATTTCAAAAAATAGAAACAGAAGGAAACCTACCAAACTCATTCTATGAGGCCAATATTACCTTGATCCCCAAACCAGGCAAAGATGCCATCAAAAAGAATTAGAGACCGATTTCCCTAATGAATACGGACGCCAAAATTCTCAACAAGATTTTGGCTAATAGAGCCCAACAGTACATTAAAAGGATTATCCATCATGACCAAGTGGGATTTATCCCTGGGATGCAAGCGTGGTTCAACATTCGCAAATCTATCAGTATCATAGATTATATCAACAAGAAAAAAGCCAAAAATCATATGATCCTCTCATTAGATGCAGAAAAAGCATTTGACAAAATGCAGCATCCTTTCCTGATGAAAACTCTTGAGAGTGTTGGAAGAGAGGGCACATTCCTCAATCTCATAAAAAAACCATCTATGAAAAGCCTACAGCAAATATCATTCTCAACGGCAAATAGCTGGAAGCCTTTCCCTTAAGATCAGGAACACAAGGATGCCCACTCTTGCCACTATTATTCAACATAGTACTAGAAGTCCTTGCAACAGCAATCAGGCAACAAAAAGGTATAAAAGGTATCCAAATCGGCAAAGAATAAGTCAAGCTGTCTCTCTTCGCAGATGACGTGATACTCTATATTTAAAACCCAAAAGAATCCACCCCCAAACTACTAGAAGTTAGAGAGCAGCTCAGTAATGTGGCAGGATACAAAATCAATGCTCAGAAATCAGTTGCATTTCTATAGATGAAAAATGAGACTGAAGAAAGAGAAATTAGGGAATCCATCACATGATAATACCACCAAAAATCATACGTTACCTTGGAATTAACTTAACCAGAGACGTAAAGGATTTATATTCTAGAAACTACAAATCACTCTTGAAAGACATTGAAGAAGACACAAAAAGATGGAAAAATATTCCATTCTCATGGATCAGAAAAATTAACAAAGTTAAAATGTCCATGTTACCCAGAGCAATTTACACTTTCAATGCTATCTGGATCAAAATACCAATGACATTTTTCAAAGAACTGGAACAAACAGCCCTTAAATTTGTGTGGAACCAGAAAAGGCACCGAATTGCCAAGGAACTGTTGAAAAGGAAAAACAAAGCTGGGGGCATCACAATGCCGGATTTCGAGGTGTCCTACAAAGCTGTGATCACAAAGACAGCATGCTACTGGCACAAAAACAGAAACATAGACCAATGGAACAGAATAGAGAACCCAGAAATGGACCCTCAGCTCTTTGGGCAACTAATCTTTGATAAAGCAGGAAAAAACATCTGGTGGAAAAAAGACAGTCTCTTCAATAAATGGTGCTGGGAAAATTGGACAGCTACATGCAAAAGAATGAAACTTGACCACTCTCTCACACCATACACAAAGATAAACTCCAGATGGATGAAAGACCTCGATGTGAGACAGGAATCCATCATAATCTTAGAGGAGAACATAGGCAGCAACCTCTACAACATCGGCCAAAGCACCCCTTTTCATGACACATCTCCAAAGGCAAGACAAACAAAAGATAAAATGAACTTGTGGGATTTCATGAAGATAACAAGCTTCTGCACAGCCAAGGAAACAGTCAAAAAAACTAAGAGGCAGTGCACGAAATGGGAGAATGTATTTGCAAGTGATACTAGAAATAAAAGACTGGTATCCAAGATCTACAAAGAACTTCTCAAACTCAATATGCAAGAAACAAATAAACAAATCATAAAATGGGCAGAAGATATGAACAGACACTTTTCCAATGAGGACATACAAATGGCCAACAGACACATGAAAAAACGTTCAAAATCATTAGCCATCAGGGAAATTCAAATCAAAACCACACTGAGATACCACCTTATGCCAGTTACAATGGCAAAAATTAACAAGGCAGGAAATAGCAATTGCTGGAGAGGGTGTGGAGAAAGGGGATCCCTCCTACATTGTTGGTGGGAATGCAGGTTGGCGCAGCCACTCTGGAAAACAGTGTGGAGGTCCCTTAAATAGTTAAAAATTGAGCTACCCTATGACCCAGCCATTGCACTACTGGGTATTTACCCCAAAGATACAGACGTAGTGAAAAGAAGGGCCATATGCACCCCAATGTTCATAGCAGCATTATCCACAATAGCTAAATCATGGAAGGAACCGAGATGCCCTTCAACAGATGACTAGATTAAGAAGCTGTGGTCCATATATACAATGGAATATTACTCAGCTATCAGAAAGAACGAATTCTCAACATTTGCTGCAACATGGACAGCACTGGAGGAGATAATGCTAAGTGAAATAAGTCAAGCAGAGAAAGACAATTATCATATGATTTCTCTCATCTATGGAACATAAGAAGTAGGAAGATCGGTAGGGGAAGAAAGGGATAAAGAAAGGGGGGTAATCAGAAGGGGGAGTGAAGCATGGGAGACTATGGACTCTGTGAAACAAACTGAGGGCTTTAGAGGGGAGGGGGTGGGGGAATGGGATAGACTGTTGATGGGTAGTAAGGAGGGCACATATTGCATGGTGCTCTGGGTGTTATACGCAACTAATGAATCATCGAACCTTGCATCAGAAACCAGGGATGTACTTTATGGTGACTAACATAATGTAATAAAAAAACATTTTAAAAAATCAATTTAAACAAGTTATGGAGACCAATGAGAATGAAAACAGAACAGTCCAAAACCTATGGGACACTGTAGAGGCAGTCCTAAGGAGAAAATACATAGTCATCCAAGCCTCACTCAAAGAACAGAAAAATCTAAAATGCAGTTTTTATATTTTCACTTCAGGAAGCTGGAACAGCAACAGAAGTACAGGCCTAACCTATGCACAAGAAAGCAGTTGGTCAAGATTAGAGCAGAGATCAATGAATTAGAAACCTGGAGCACACTAGAGCAGATCAACAGAACTAGAAGCTGGTTCTTTGAAAGAATAAATAAGATCAATAAGCCACTGGCCACACTTATTCAAAAGAATAGAGAAAGGACCCAAATTGAAAAAAAAAATTATGAATGAAAGGGAAGAGATCACAACCAACACCAATGAAATAGGAAGGATCATTAGCAACTTTTATCAACAGCTTTATGCCAATAAATTAAACAAGCTCGAAGAAATGGTTGCCTTCCTGGAAACCTATAAACTACCAAGACGAAAACAGGAAGAAATTGATTTTTTTAATACTTTGATTCTTTTTTTTAAGATTTTATTTATTTATTTGACACAGAGACAGGCAGTGAGAGAGAGACAAGCAGGGGGAATGGGAGAGGAAGAAGCAGGCTCCCAGCAGAGGAGGCTGATGTGGGGCTTGATCCCAGAAGGCTGGGATCACACCCTGAGCCGAAGGCAGACACTTAACGACTGAGCTACCCAGGTGCCCCAGGAAGAAACTGATTTTTTAAACAGACCAATTAATTGTGAAGATATTGAATCAGTGATCAAAAACCTCCCCAAAAATAAGACTCCAGGGTCTGATGGCTTCCCTGCGGAATTCTACCAAACATTCAAAGAAGAAAAATAATACCTATTCTCCTGAAGCTGTTTCCAACAATAGAAACAGAAGGAAAATTACCAAACTCATTCTATGAGGCAAGTATTACCTTGATCCCCAAACCAGGCAAAGACCCCATCAAAAGGGAGAATTACAGACCGATATCCCTGATGAATATGGATGCCATAATTCTCTACAAGAGCTTAGCTATTAGGATCCAACAGTACATTAAAAGGATTATCCATCATGACCAAGTAGGATTCATCCCTAGGATGCAAGGGTGGTTCAACATTCGCAAATCAATCAGTGTGATAGATCATATCAACAAGAAAAGAGACAAGAACCATATGACCCTCTCAATTGATGCAGAAAAAGCATTTGACAAAATACAGTATCCTTTACTGTTGAAAACTCTTCAGAGTGTAGGGATAGAGTTTACATTCCTCAATTTCCTAAAAACCATCTATGAAAAGCCTACAGCAAATATCATCCTCAATGGGGAAAAGCTGGGAGCCTTTCCCTTAAGATCAGGAACACGACAAATGCCCACTCGCCATTATTATTCAGCATAGTACTAGAAGTCCTTGCAGCCGCAATCAGACAACAAAAAGGGATAAAATTTACCCTAATCAGCAAAGAAGAAGTCAAATTGTCTGTCTTCGCAGATGACATGATACTCTATATAGAAAACCCAAAAGACTCCACCCCAAAACTACCAGAAGTTACAGAGCAATTCAGTAATGTGGGGGATACAAAATCAATGCTCAGAAATCAGTTGCATTCCTTGGATACCAGTCTTTTATCATTTGCAAATACATTCTCCCATTCCATGCGATGCCTCTTAGTTTTCTTGACTGTTTCCTTGGCTGTGCAGAAGCTTGTTGTTGAAGAAGTCCCACAAGTTCATTTTATCTTTTGTTTCTCTTGCCTTTGGAGATGTGTCATGAAAAGGGGTGCTTTGGCCAATGTGGTAAAGGTTGCTGCCTATGCTCTCCTCTAGGATTTTGATGGATTCCTGTCTCACATTGAGGTCTTTCATCCATTTGGAGTTTATCTTTGTGTATGGTGTGAGAGAGTGGTCAAGTTTCATTCTTTTGCATGTAGCTGACCAATTTTCCCAGCACCATTTATTGATGAGACTGTCTTTTTTCCACTGGATGTTTTTTCCTGCTTTATCAAAGATTAGTTGCCCAAGGAGCCCAAGGAGGGTCCATTTCTGGGTTCTCTATTCTGTTCCATTGGTCTATTTGTCTGTTTTGTGCCAGTACCATGCTGTCTTTGTGATCACAGCTTTGTAGTACAGCATGAAATCCGGCATTGTGATGCCCCAGCTTTGTTTTTCCTTTTCAACAGTTCCTTGGTGATTCGGGGCCTTTTCTGGTTCCATACAAATTTAAGGACTATTTGTTCCAGTTCCTTGAAAAATGTCCTCAGTATTTTGATTGGGATAGCATTGAAAGTGTAAATTGCTCTGGGTAACATGGACATTTTAACTATGTTAATTCTTCCGATCCATGAGCATGGAATATTTTTCCATCTTTTTGTGTCTTCTTCAATGTCTTTCAAGAGTGATTTGTAGTTCCTAGAATATAGATCCTTTACATCTCTGGTTAAGTTAATTCCAAGATAACGTATGATTTTTGGTCCTATTATAAATGGGATGGATTCCCTAATTTCTCTTTCTTCAGTCTCATTGTTCGTGTATCCAAGATCTACAAAGAACTTCTCAAACTCAAAATGCGAGAAACAAATAAACAAATCATAAAATGGGCAGAAGATATGAACAGACACTTTTCCAATGATGACATACAAATGGCTAACAGACACATGAAAAAACGTTCAAAATCATTAGCCATCAGGGAAATTCAAATCAAAACCACACTAGATACCACCTTACGCCAGTTAGAATGGCAAAAATAGACAAGGCAAGAAACAACAATTGTTGGAGAGGATGTGGAGAAAGGGGATCCCTCCTACATTGTTGGTGGGAATGCAAGTTGGTACAGCCACTCTGGAAAACAGTGTGGAGGTCCCTTAAAAAGCTAAAAATTGAGCTACACTATGATCCAAACATTGCACTACTGGGTATTTACCCCAAAGATACAGACGTAGTGAAGCGAATGGCCATATGCACCCCAATGTTCATTGCAGAATTGTCCACAATAGCTAAATCGTGGAAGGAGCCGAGATGTCCTTGAATAGATGACTGGATTAAGAAGTTGTGGGCCATATATACAATGGAATATTACTCAGCTATCAAAAAAAAAGATTTCTCAACATTTGCTGCAACATGGACTGTACTGGAGGAGATAATGCTTAGCGAAATAAGTCAAGCAGAGCAAGACAATTATCATAGGGTTTCACTCATCTATGGAACATAAGAACTAGGAAGATCGGTAGGAGAAGAAAGGGATAAAGAAAGGGGGGATAATCAGAAGGGGGAATGAAGCATGAGAGACTATGGACTCTGAGAAACAAACTGAGGGCTTTGGAGGGCAGGGGGGTGGGGGAATGGGATAGGCTGGTGAAGGGTAGTAAAGAGGGCACATGTTGCATGGTGCACTGGGTGTTATACACAACTAATGAATCATCGAACTTTACATCAAAAACCAGGGATGTAGTGTATGGTGACTAACATAATATAATAAGAAAATATTATTATAATTAAAAATAAATAAATAAATAAAAATAATCTATTTTATAACGTAGGGGAGAAGATAAAAAGGCCAAAAAGTTTAACAACCATATATCTTAGGAGTTCCTTTTTTTTTAAAAGATATTATTTATTTCTTTGACAGAGAGAGAGACAGCAAGAAAGGGAACACAAGCAGGGGAGTTGAAGAGGAAGAAGCAGCTTCCCAGCGGAAGATCCTGATGTAGGGCTCTATTCCAGACCACTGGGATCACACCCTGAGCCAAAGGCAGATGCTTAACGACTGAGCCACCCAGGCGCCCCTATCATAGAAGTTGTAGGAACCAAAGCAGAATGCCGAAATAAATGCATCCATAATCAGATTTAACAAAATTATATTAAACTCCAACAGTTCATTCTAAATTTATTTGAAAAAGCAAAGGGACAAGAATAGCTGATGCACTGCTATAGAAAAATTAAGCAGAGGCAGGTTCTACTAGAAAAAGATTAAAAAGTGGTAATGAAGACCAGCAGAACAGTATGAAGAACCCAGAATATACTCAAGCATGCAGAAGTCTAAAATGACACAGCTGGGGCGCCTGGGTGGCACAGCGGTTAAGCACCTGCCTTCAGCTCAGGGCGTGATGCCAGCATTCTGGGATTGAGCCCCACATCAGGCTCCTCCGCTGTGAGCCTGCTTCTTCCTCTCCCACTCCCCCTACTTGTGTCCCCTCTCTCGCTGGCTGTCTCTGTCAAATAAATAAATACCTAGAACCTCAAGAACATTCCTCTAAACTAGTAACACATGTTACTGCACACACAAATCACCTAGGGATCTTGTTAAATTGTGGACTCTGATTTAGCAGATCTGGGTTGAGATCTGCAATTCTGCATTTCCAGCATGTGTCCAGGTAATGCTCATGCTGCTGGTTACTGAGAACATACTTTGAATAACAAAGACCTTGGAACTTTTAGCAGGGTCCTACCTAAGAATCCGAAATTTGTTTTAAGAAGCCCTCCAGGAGATGTTGGTGCATGCTCAAGTTTGAGAACAACTGTTATAGACTATATGTGAAGGACAGATGAGGTTTTAGAAAATGGTGTTTAAACTAGTGGAGAACCCCAGGGTGGGAAGATGTGCTCAAAACATTACTCACCCAAGTCTTCCTCCAGGTTAGCCCTGAGAAAAGTTCTTTGCCCAGGGTGTGGCTGGCAGAGGGTGCTGGCATCTACAACTTTCTTGGAACCTTCCATAAAATGGGCAGTTGGATCCTGATGGTGGGGGCATTCCTGCAATGCTGGTGTCTGGTATCCATGAAGGGAAGTCTTGTGGTGGGCAATTTATTGAAAGGGTAGAAGGAAGAAGGATTTCTTGAGGTTGGTAGAGAGAAAGTAGTTGCAAAGAAAGGGGGTCTCTGGCCTTGCCGCTAATACAGTGTGATATACACAAACATACATGGCCCTGCGCTGATGAACAGAACTGACTTCTACATTGGGTTGGAGACAAACTAAGTTTTCAAGGCCTGGGTGGGGTCCTCTGGCCCAAAGGAGAGAAAGTAAGGACAATGGAATCCTGTTCACGAAATTCACCAGCTATCTTTGCATCCAGTTAATTAACTAGGAAAACTAAATTAAACCCTAAAGCCTTACCGATTTTAAAGGGTACCTTTGATGTTTCTGAGCACCAAGACCAGGGAACTGGGCAGTACTGGGCTGGGAACATTTCCCATGGATGGCCAAACATCATTCTGTTAATTGTGGCTATTAAACTGCTTTCTTGGGAGTTGTTTTTGAATCATGTGGAATAGATTAAGAGTCTGTTTTGAATCCCCCAGGGGTTCCTGTGGAGCATAATTATAGATGCAGGGGACTAGGAATTCAGGTCAACAGTTACTTTAATGAGATATCTGAAGAGCATGGCCCAGCAAGGGGGAGGGCAGAGGAAGGGGGGAGAGAGGGTGTGCTGGGGAGGAAGAAAAGAGAAACTGGGAGGAGGACAGGGTAGGATGAGTGGAGCAAAGAGATGAAAATGTGAGGAGAAAGCTAATGAGGTGAGCAGCATTCACTGTGTCCCCTACCATGTGCCTGACACATTTTTTTAAAGATGAAGATAAAAGAGTTCAATAAACAGGAGGATGATATTGGGTATCCACAGAGAAGTGCACAGTCTTAGATTCTGACGTTCCTCTCTTGAATCTGTCTGCAGACAGCGGGGAGATATGGAAGGGCTTTGGAGTCAAACAGGCTGGTTTGATTCCTGATCCCACCCATTTTGAGATGCGGGACTTTAGGCAAGTTACTTAACATCTCTGAGCCTGTTTCCTCATCTGTAAAATGAAGGTTAACTATGTAAGGTATATGTCTTAGACCATTTGGGCTGCTATAACAATATATCTTAGACTGGATAGCTTATAAACAACAGAAATTTATTTCTCCTAGTTCAGGGAAGATTCAGTGTCTGCTGAGAGCCTGCTTTCTGGTTCATGGACAGCTATCTTCACTGTGTCTTCACATGGCCAAAGGAGTGAGGGATCCTTCCAGGACCTTGTTTCGTAAGGGTACTAATCTCATTCATGAGGGCTCCACTCTCATAATCACCTCCCAAAGACCCCATTTCCCCAACTTCATATCAGGGATTAATTTTCAACATGTGCATTTTGGTGGGACACAAATACTTAGTCCATAGCAGTGTACAACAATCCAAGAATTTTTAAGATAGTGCTAACCAACCAGCTACTTAAACCCATTCAGTGGCTTCCCATATACTTAAGATCAAGGATCTGGCCTCCCTCAAGTTCTCATTTCAGCTCCACCTCAGGTGGTGATAAAAGCCTGACCTCATTCTGCTCTCTGGAATGCTCTCCCCCTTCCCACTCCACAGTCCTTCACCTAGTATCTCCAATTCATCCTTCAGGCTCAGCCTGCCCTTTTATACCAAACTAGATCAGGTTCCTCTAGGTCCTCTCTCATGGCTCTTGAATTTGGCTTTCATAGAACTCATTAGTTTGCAAATATTTGTTTACATATGGGGCTATTTGATGAATGACTCCTCCCAGGAAAACTAATTTCTGAGGCAAGGTCAAGGATTTTGTTTGCCTGGCTCAAGGTTACAGTCCCTGAGCCTAGAACAGTGTATAGTTCAGATGCTAGATTTTTGACTTAACTTTTCTTTCTTTCTTTCTTTCTTTCTTTCTTTCTTTCTTTCTTTCTTTCTTTCTTTCTTTCTTTCTTTCTTTTTCTTTCTTTTTCTCTCTTTTCTTTTTTAAAGTAGGCTCTATGCCCAGCACATGGAGTATGGAGACCAATGCAGGCTTGAACTCATGACCCTGAGATTGAGAACTGAGCTGAGATCAAGAGTCGGATGCTTAACCAACTGAGCCACCCAGGTGCCCCCCACAGCTACTTGCTTGATGAAATACAATGCTATGGGTAAACTGTAGCTTTTGAGTTCAGAATGGTGCTGATTTCAAACATTTCTTCCTCTTCCTCTCAAATATTGAAAAGTCCTAGAGCTTTCAGTATTTATATCCAAAGCCTATGTCTCAGATATCACTGAGCACTCATTATGGGCTGGCCACAGTAAAAATGTTTTGGTGGTTCACAAACTGTCCTTGTATACAGAGAGCAAGGAAAGACTAAAGGAAAAGGCAAGCCACTCCAGATTGGTAAGTGGTAGGTTTAATAAGCAAGGGAACTTACATATGAGGTTTGTCTTGGGTAGCTGCAAGATGAGTAGATCTCCACACCCACCAGCCAAATCTTAAGAGTTTATATAAAAGCCTAAACTGAGTTCAGTCCCATATACCTTCCAGATGGTCTCAACAATATCTTACTCTCTCAAGGCTGTATCCTTGGAACAGCTCCTGCTGTGTCAATGGTAGGCAGAATGTACATTCCAAGGATGGGGAGGGAATGAGGGGCTTCTGATTGCCTGGGTCCAGCTCTAGGGTCAACCAGTGGTCACATCCTTTTGATTACCTCCTCCAACACTTTTCTGAATAGAATCACTAATCTGAACAGCTAGTGCTCTTATTATCTTTTGCACATTAGGAAGTAGTCCCAGAGGTAAGAAACAAGTTGTCCATTGACTATCTGGCATCCTGATCCAGGACAACATCCAATTCTTTCACTCTTCCAAGCTGCCCTCCCCTCAGGCACATCTTCTTCTAGGTGCATCTTCCTATTGGGATTGCTGTAAGGATTAAGTAAATGAACTCATGTAAATGACTAAGACAGTGCTTGGACTGCTGTAAATGTGCAATCACTGTTATCCCTTATAACAGTTCATCCTCTTCCTCCTTCAGCTCCAAGCTTTAGTTTGGAATATTATTTTCTCCATGTGGACCCTTCCCTACCACATTGCCCAACGTGTTGACGTAATTTCATATAATGATCTATTCAAGACTTATAGCTTCCAGGATGCTGTTCAAGGCTTATACTTCCTAATTGTATTGGTTCCAGGAACTTCAAAGAATTTATTTTAATAGTTCTGAAGAATGAGAGCATGGGTCCAACCTCTCTTAAATGAGAAAGCTGAGTCCAAGAAAGGGACATGACCTGTCCTTATGTCAGGAAACCCTACATGTTTACCCATTTCCAGTCCTTCTACTGGCTTTTAACTCCAACCGTGCCTCCTCTGCCCCCTTGGGGCTCCACTGCTCTCTGGGCATGTGCTCAGAAGGGACACAGCCCCCAGCATTTCTCCTTTCTCATCCCCACAGTCACACACTGTAGCCTCCTCATTGGAAGTATTTACTATAAGTCAGCACATCACGTGTATATCTTCTCCCCCTTGCCCCCTCTCCCTTATCCTCTTTTCCTGCTCCCAGTATCTGGAATTACCTGCCCGTATCTGTGGACACTTGAGAGGCCCTTACTGCAACAGCTGTCTCAAGCTTACTGAACGGGACCTCTCTTGGGCACCACTTCCCATCTCGTTGGCCCCCCTTCTTCCCCTAACCCCCCCACAGGCTCAGAGCAGGTGTTCTGTGTTCTCTAACAGCACCTCACTTTAGACTGCATTGTACACCTTCAATTCCTGCCTGGGAATTTTCTGATACCCAGGTAGTATGGGGCACCCACAGGGGCCCAATGAACACTCCCACAGTCACACCTGGTGGTTCAAGAGGAGTTAACACTCTTGACCGGGGGAGGTGGGAGTCAAAGGTCTTCCCATTTTGTCATCTGCTGTTCAGTCCTGAGGTGCACTGCATGAGGTGCCCATGGGGAGGGCACTTGTAGCAGGGCAACTTTGCAGCCCATCCTTAGCTGGTGCTCCCTTCTTCCCAGATTCACTTCCCTGGTCCCTCCTGTTCTGAGTTCACTTCCCATGTAAACTACTTACGCACAAACCCTTACTCAGTCTTCTTTTGGGGAATCCAAACTAAGACACCAATGTCTCCTGGAGGTACAATATCCCTCCCTGCCCACCAGGCTTTTCCCTGAAATTCCTCATGAGCTCCTTTCCACCTTGCAAAATTCTACCCATCTTTCAAGAATCATCTAAAGTTCCACCCTTCTAATCACATCGACCCACAAGAATCTCTTCTTTCCCTGCATAGCAATATCCATTTCTAAGCACTTAAAACAGTTCTTTGCTCTCATTTTCTTCTCAACGATAATAATGAATAATAGCTAACCATTATTGATGCTCACAGTTGCCAGCTGCCATTCTAAACCCTAATGATTATAAACACCTTGAGACCAGGGCCTGTGCCTATGTCCCTTTAGAGCATAGCATAGGATGTAGCCTGAATTCTGTGATTCTCCCTAACTCCTTCAGTAAGGGACAGCTTTGCCCTGGGCACCAGAGCCAAGTGTGGAGGTGCTCCTTTCCTCTCTCTGCTGTGCCTGGTTTCTCAACTACCAGAAACATGAGCTCCTTGCAGCCTTCCTAAATGCTCTATCAAGAAAATAGAAGTGTTGTTCATCCCACTTTATGAGTCTGGAAATTATACCTGACCTCTAGGGCCCAGCTTAAACACTACATCCTCATGAAGTCACCACCATCCTTCCAAAAAGAACTCTCCATTCCCTGAATTTCTGAAGCCCTTTATCTGTGCTTTTTTTATGAACTTCTCATTTTTAAACAAATATTGCAATTAGTTATATCCATAACTTGTCTCTCCTTTTAACAGTGAGTTAATTAATTATTTCACTAAGCCCCAGGGCTTTCTACCTAGTAGCTACTCAGTACATTTTGAATGAATGAAGAATTTAAGAGAGGAAGAGAGGCCGAGAGGTTACAGTCAGAAGATTATCAGGCCTCCTGGCATCCTGATAAGTCTGGGGAGCCCCACAGTTGCAGATTTATAAATTATGGCAGGATTTACTACTTGTATCCCCAAACCCATTCTTCCCTTCTTACCTAAAATGTGTAGGTGGGCATGCATGGCCACCTAAATACATTTCCCAGCCTCCCGTGCATCTTATGACAAGTGCTGATATGGGTGAACAGAGGTGATGTGAAAAAAATCACAAATAGTGTCTTTAAATGGAATGGCCCTGTGTTCCTTGGGAGGACGGAGCTGGTGCAGCCATCGTGGCCATGAGATGGGTGCTGCACACAGAAGCTGTCAGAGCAAGAAGAGAAAAGGAGTCTGAGACCTCTATAGGAGAGAAAAATAACTTCTGTGTTATTTAAGCTGTTATTTGGTCTCTCAGTTAAAGCAGCTGAATTTGTATTTTAGTTAAGATCAGAAACACTCTGTATGTCTGATCAGTCCTGAAGGAGTGAGAGGAAGATATATGCCAAAGATCTATAGGGCTCAGGATTCAAAGTAGGTGTAGGATGAGGGTGGGGGCAGCTGGGTGGCTGGATAGGCCCAGAGCACAATGTGTGTGTGTGTGTGTGTGTGTGTGTGTGTGTGTGTGTGTGTGTGTGTTTAGACCTATGGTGGTGTGTTTCTAATTTTCTCTTCAGACTGGAAAGAACTGGCTGTGCTAACTGGTGGATGGAGCTAAGGGGAGAGGGGCTGGAGAAGGTGTGCTGCACAAGGAAGCCAAGGGCAGGAAGCTGGTGTAGAGAACTTTGCTGGGAGTCATTGAAGGGAACCATGAGTTCCTGGACCAGAGAGCCTGATACAGCCCCTGAGTCTGCAGGGGCCAGACTAAGATGTTAAATCAATGCCAGACCCAAGAGTCAGACAGTGGGGTGGGGGTCCAGGCAAGCAGAACCTGGAATGATTTCCATGAATACTATATGGTGTGGAGCAGTTTATGGGGTATTCACTAGATTAAAGTACAGAAGAACAGGAGCTGTTTCAGATCTCTTACTCATGATCTATCCCATGCTTGAAGTACTTGCCTTTGCCTGTTTCTTCATTTGTTAGCTTCATTTATCCTAAAAGACTCATCTGGGATGTCACTTTCTCCAGGAAGCCCTCCATGACACCATAGACTGAATCAGGTGCCCTTCCTCTGAGCTTCCCCTAGACCATGTTTTCTCTCTATTGTCACTATTATTAATATGTTATTGCAACACTCAGTTTATGACTGAGCTTGACAGGGTTTTCCAAGAGCAACAATCTTTGCCTTCATCCCCTCAGTGTTTCCCATGATTCCTGATACACAATGTTAGCCAGTAAACCAGGTTTGAACCATGGGAGCAAGTGGATGGGTGACTGGGTGGTGTGGACACATGAGTGTGTGGACCTCAGACAACCCAAGGACTGGGTGGCAAATGGATTCTCTAAAGTCCATTGAGTTTCTGGGAAGGAGTTGGAAGGTGGGAGTGGGCAGTGAGTAGAAGGGAATAATCAGGACTGAGATGCTTTCAGTAAGGGCCTAGTGCTCCTCCAAACTGCATAGCTCACACCACTCTCCATCCCCAAATCTGGTACTGAGAAAGGAAAATTATCAAATAACCAAAGGAGAAAATAAACATCCCAAGAGTGAACACTCCATATTCTTGATTACACAATGTTCATCTTATCCCCTTTTCCACTCTGTGCCTCTGGGAGAGAAGAAGCTGCAGAAAATTCAACATCTCCCCTTCACTCATCCTGAGATGTGTTTTGTTTTGGGGGAGGAAGGTCAGAAGGCCACATTTAAATCTAGAGAGAGGACTCAGTGAGAGGAATCATGATCTGATGGTTTCTATTCCTATTTAATCATTTCATTACTAATTAATGGGGTCATTACTACATTTAGAAGGGAAAGAACTATGATTAAAGGTTAATGCTGTTGCTGTATGCATCACACCTCAAATTATGTTATAAAAATGTCCAGGGTATTTAATTGAACCTATAAGTAACAATGTAATTACACTTAATAATGTATGTGCTTCTGTATTTATTTGTGCCTCTCTGAGGTGCAGAAAGCCCCACGTGGGTGGGTTAGAAAAGATCATGGTGACTCACTGAAACCACTTTTTCATCTCCCTACTCCTATCAGCTCCCACCCTGGCCTCCCAAGGCAGGAATGATAGGTGACCTGCCCATAAGGAATCCTCCCCCTCCCCCCTCCCCACTTCTCAAGGGGACAAGGTCTAATGTCAATGTTTCCAACAAGGACGTAAGGTGAGGAGTGAGAGGGGCAGAGAACACAATAGCTGTTTGAACTCTGGGCAATTTACAGTCATGCCAAGGGGCCATGATGCTTCAAACCTATGCATCTTAGCCCCTCAGGGTTGCTATAACAAAAATTCCATAGCCTGGTGGCTTATAAACAACAAACATTTATTTCTTGCAGTTGTGGAGGCCAGAAGTCCAAGATCAAGATGCTGACAGGATTCAGTGTCTGGTGAGAACTTCCTGGTGCACAGATGACCATCTTCTCACTGTGGCCTCCCATGGTAGAAGGGAGGAGGGAGCTCTCTGGAGACTCTTTTATAAAAGCACCAATCCCATTCATGAGGGCTCTGCACTCACAGCATAATCACCTCTCAAAAGTTCCACTTCCTGATACCATCACATTGGGGTTTAGGGCTCCACATGTGAACTGAGGGGACACAAACATCCAGCCTACAGCACTATGATACTCTTTTGTAACCCCCTCCTTTAAAATACATTTTCCTCCTCTTAGGAGTTCTCCTCTTTTTTTTTTTTTTTTTTTACAAAGTATGATGTATACAGATCATTGGTCCTCAGCATTCATTCTCAACATCTAGTGTTTTCCTTTGCTGCAAGGGCTAGGAAGTTTAGAACCACTTTTCCTAGAGACCCTTGCAGCTAGGATTCTGGATGCAAATTTGGTCCCCACATCCCCTGCTGCGCACACACACACACACACACACACACACACACACACACACACACACTAGATGCATTCATGTGATGTTTGGAAGGTGGCGATGAGACAGAGGCATTTTCTGGCTGCTTTGGCTGTTTCAAATGGCAAGCAACTTTACGGAGATATGAGCATTGTTGTACCAGTATGCCTCACCCTAGGGATGGTGTGACAAAGACCCAAAGGAGTTTAAAAACTATGAAGTAGAGTCACCACGTCAGCACTAGGATGCTTACCTCCATGCTTACATGAGACACAAATAAGATTCCATCTTGTTGTTGCCAGTTATTTAGGACTGTTCTGTCACTTTCAGCAGAACATAATCCTAACAGGTATACCCATACTAAAGTTTTCTATCTTTTTCTTTTTTTTAATGTTTTTTTATTATATTATGTTAGTCACCATACAGTACATCCCTGGTTTCTGATGCAAAGTTTGATGATTCATTAGTTGCGTATAACACCCATTGCACCATGCAATACGTGCCCTCCTTACTACCCATCACCAGTCTATACCATTCCCCCACCGCCCTCCCCTCTGAAGCCCTCATTTTGTTTCCCAGAGTCCATAGTCCTTCATGCTTCACTCCCCCTTCTGATTACTCCCCCTTTCTTTATCCCTTTCTTCCCCTACCGATCTTCCTAGTTCTTATGTTCCATAGATGAGAGAAATCATATGATAGTTGTATTTCTCTGCTTGACTGATTTCACTTAGCATTATCTCCTCCAGTGCCATCCATGTTGCAGCAAATGTTGAGAATTCGTTCTTTCTGATAGCTGAGTAATATTCCATTGTATATATGGACCACAACTTTTTTTTTAAAAGATTTTATTTATTAATTTGACAGAGATAGAGACAGCCAGCGAGAGAGGGAACACAAGCAGAGGGAGTGGGAGAGGAAGAGGCAGGCTCATAGCGGAGGAGCCTGATGTGGGGCTCGATCCCATAACACCAGGATCACGCCATGAGCCGAAGGCAGACACTTAACTGCTGTGCCACCCAGGCGCCCCTGGACCACAACTTCTTAATCCAGTCATCTGTTGAAGGGCATCTTGGTTCCTTCCACGATTTAGCTATTGTGGACAATGCTGCTATGAACATTGGGGTGCATATGGCCCTTCTCCTCACTACGTCTGTCTCTTTGGGGTAAATACCCAGTAGTGCAATGGCTGGGTCATAGGGTAGCTCAATTTTTAACTTTTTAAGGGACCTCCACACTGTTTTCCAGAGTGGCTGTACCAACTTGCATTCCCACCAACAATGTAGGAGGGATCCCCTTTCTCCACACCCTCTCCAGCAATTGCTATTTCTTGCCTTGTTAATTTTTGCCATTTCAACTGGCGTAAGGTGGTATCTCTGTGTGGTTTTGATTTGAATTTCCCTGATGGCTAATGATTTTGAACATTTTTTCATGTGTCTGTTAGCCATTTGTATGTCATCATTGGAAAAGTGTCTGTTCATATCTTCTGCCCATTTTGACTTGTTTATTTGTTTCTCGCATATTGAGTTTGAGAAGTTATTTGTAGATCGTGGTTACCAGTCTTTTATCTGTAGCATCATTTGCAAATATATTCTCCCATTCTGTGGGCTGCCTCTTAGTTTTTTTTGATTGTTTCCTTGGATGTGCAGAAGCTTTTTATCTTGATGAAGTCCCACAAGTTCATTTTATCTTTTGTTTGTCTTGCCTTTGGAGATGTGTCATGAAAAAGGTTGCTTTGGCCGATGTTGTAGAGGGTGCTGCCTATGTTCTCCTCTAGGATTTTGATGGATTCCTGTCTCACATCGAGGTCTTTCGTCCATTTGGAATTTATCTTTGTCTATGGTGTGAGAGTGGACAAGTTTCATTCTTTTGCATATAGCTGTCCAATGTTCCCAGCACCATTTATTGAAGAGACTTTTTTTTCCACCAGATGCTCTTTCCTGCTTTATCAAAGATTAGTTGCCCAAAGAGCCGAGGGTCCATTTCTGGGTTCTCTATTCTGTTCCATTGGTCTGTGTGTCTGTTTTTGTGCCAGTACCATGCTGTCTTTGTGATCACAGCTTTGTAGTACAGCTTGAAATCTGACACTGTGATGCCCCCAACATTGTTTTTCCTTTTCAACAGTTCCTTGGTGATTTGGGGCCTTTTCTGGTTCCATACAAATTTAAGGACTATTTGTCCCAGTTCTTTGAAAAATGTCCTCGGTATTTTGATCGGGATAGCATTGAAAGTGTAGATTGCTCTGGGTAGCATGGACATTTTATTTATTTTTTATTTTTTATTTTTATTTTTTTTAAGATTTTATTTATTTGACAGAGATAGAGACAGCCAGCGAGAGAGGGAACACAAGCAAGGGGAGTGGGAGAGGAAGAAGCAGGC
This sequence comes from Ursus americanus, assembly GCF_024610735.1. Taxonomy (NCBI): domain Eukaryota; kingdom Metazoa; phylum Chordata; class Mammalia; order Carnivora; family Ursidae; genus Ursus; species Ursus americanus. The sequence goes on along the minus strand of NC_142155.1, from coordinate 35,467,811 downwards.
TCATAGCGGAGGAGCCTGATGTGGGGCTCGATCCCATAACGCCGGGATCACGCCCTGAGCCGAAGGCAGACGCTTAACCGCTGTGCCACCCAGGCGCCCCAGCATGGACATTTTAACTATGTTAATTTTTCCGATCCATAAGCATGGAATATTTTTCCAACTCTTTGTGTCTTCCTCGATGTCTTTCAAGAGTGATTTATAGTTTCTAGGGTATAGATCCTTTACGTCTCTGGTTAAGTTAATTCCAAGGTAACGTATGGTTTTTGGTGCTATCGTAAATGGGATGGATTCCCTAATTTCTCTTTCTTTAGTCTCATTATTCGTGTATAGAAATGCAACTGATTTCTGAGCATTGGTTTTGTATCCCACCACATTACTGAATTGCTCTATAACTTCTAATGGTTTGGGAGCAGATTCTTTTGGGTTTTCCATATAGAGTATCATGTCATCTGTGAAGAGAGACGGTTTGACTTCCTCTTTGCCAATTTGGATACCTTTTGTCACTTTTTGTTGTCTGATTGCTGTTGCAAGGTCTTCTAGTACTATGTTGAATAATAGTGGCGAGAGTGGGCATCCTTGTCGTGTTCCTGATCTGAAGGGAGGGGCTTCCAGCTTTTCCCCATTGAGAATGATATTTGCTGAAGGCTTTTCATAGATGGTTTTTTTGAGATTGAGGAATATACCTTCTATCCCTACACTCTGAAGGGTTTTAATCAGGAAAGGATGCTGTATTTTGTCAAATGCTTTTTCTGCATCTATTGAGAGAATCATATGATTTTTGAATTTTTCTTTCTGGATAAAATCTAAGGACTATGAGAAACAAACTGAGGGCTTCAGGGGGGGGGAATGGGATAGACTGGTGATGGGTAGTAAGGAGGGCACGTATTGCATGGTGCACTGGGTGTTATACGCAACTAATGAATCATCAAACTTTACATCAGAAACCAGGGATGTACTGTATGGTGACTAACATAATAACAAAACATTAAAAAAATAGAAAATAAAGATGTGAAAAAAAAATCTAAGACACTGATAGATTTATGAATGTTGAACCACCCTTGGATCCCAGGGATGAATCCCACTTGGTCATGATGGATAATCCTTTTAATGTACTGTTGGATTCTATTAGCCAGGATCTTGTTGAGGATTTTGGCGTCCATGTTCATTAGGGAAATTGGTCTATAATTCTCCTTTTTGATGGGGTTTTTGCCTGGTTTGGGGATCAAGGTAATATTGGCCTCATAGAATGAGTTTGGTAGCTTTCCTTCTGTTTCTATTTTTTGAAATAGCTCTATCTTTTTTCTATCCAGTGCCCAAATCCTGCAGAGTATTTAACTCTGCTTAGCATTTAACTCTTACCCTTAGCTTAGTCATAGAAACTCAGAAATGATACTGGAATTACCTTCCGTGGTTGATGGTGATAATAGCCCCAAGTCTTCCTCCTTTGCCAGGGAGCACTGTGGGGATCTCCCTCCATGGGCAGGATAACTGATCCACCCCTTGACTCTGGGGTTGGCCATGTGGCGTGCCTTGACCTAGAGAATGAGGCAGAAGGGATGGTGTGCCAGATCCAAGCCTAGGCCCTAAGAAGCCTATGTATTTCCACATATGTTCTTGAACCTTTGAGAACATGTCAGGCAAGCCTGCTCATTCTAGAGGGAGAATGAGAACTACATGGAGCAGGGCTGAATCAGCTGAGCCTAGCCTAATTGACCACGAGCTGACTCCAGACATGTGAACAAAGCATGACCCCATCTATTACATAAGGAAGAAATGTTTGTTGTTGTATGCCACCCAGTTTCTGAGGTTGTTTGTTACATAGCATTAAGCAATGGAAAAATGGTACTGCTTCGTCACGATAAATAAGAATAATCTGTGGGTATTGAGCTCTAAAAGAAAACACATACTTGGGATTTAAGAAACCTGCATTCTGGTTGTAAGACCTTCTACTGATTGACTGTGAGACTCGGACAAGTCATTTATTTTCTATGTCACTTCTCAAATGACAGCTAATAAAAAATGTTCCAACAATTTCACAAGGTTGTCGTAAAGATCAGCTTTTCAAGAGTATCTTTCAACAGCTGGAAAACATTTGAAATTATAAATCATTATTAGTCCCATACAGCTTCCTATCTTAAATCAGATTTTTTTCTAAGAGAGCTGTTCTTGGATGAGTCAGTTTTTCATTTTTTAAAATAGACGTTAGCATATAATTCTGAGAGCCAGAATCATTTTCTCCACGGGCTACCCTTTGCCACTATCCATATGCGTCTCCACAGATAATTCTAGATTTAGCTGGGAATGATTTCCCCTTATAGAACCAAGTGGCCTTCTACACTGGCACACAGCTTTGGCTACTGATGCTACTCTTTAAGTTTGGATCACCTGCCTGGTTTCATGGTCAGTCTCACTGTTCAACAGTTCCCAGGGTTCTCTGTGGTGGCACAGCCACCCTCTAGAGGATTCTGGCACCACATCCCTTTTTAACAAGCACTTACACATTTTGGCCAACAATTCTCCAATTTCACCCTTGAGTTCCTTCAGTACTCTCGGGCAAGTGCCATCTGGTCCTAGTGATTTATCTACATTTAGTTTGTCAATTAGGTATAAAATCACTGGCACATTTATTGCTCTTTGATTTGGTGTCTTTTCCCCATCAGTCCCAAAAGACAGTCTGGAAGTGGGAATTTTATAGAATCCTATAGAATCATGGAAACTCAGAATTGGGAGGGTCCTTGGAGAACATTTTTGAGGGAACTCCATCCATCCATTCATTCTGATGAGTAAATAAATATTTATTCTAGAAACAATAATTGAGTACTTGCCATGTGCCAGACTGGGTGCTGGGATAAAGCGGTAGGCAAAGCAGACTGAAATTACCCCTGGTGATGCTGATAGCATTAGTTAGTAGCCACTAACTGCGGCAGGAACAGAAACCCTCTGTCTCCTGCCATTCTGCCTCTCATTTCTCCCAGTAAAGATAGGGAGAGGGACACAAGGAGGAAAAAAATAAATGGAGCTCAGAGTCAGCTCCTAAAGGGAACTGTAACACTTACAAGATGAAGAGATAACTGGTGGCATTTTCCTAGCCTTAGTTATGCAGGCCCTGGAGGAATGGAGCCAGGAATTTGGGGGCAGAAAGGAGGCAGAAAAGGAAGGAGGCCAGGGGAGAAGGACATTGAGATATCATGTAGGAAGATGCTGTGAATTGTAAAGAAATATTTTCCTCTATTTTCTGGACTGCAGGTATTCACAATGGGCTATTTCCCAAGCCCTTCCAGACAGCATTCCAATAAGAAGGGATTTTATGTCCAGGAGCAGCACTCAGGAGTCCAGTGGCAGAAAGCAAGGAAAGCAAGGAAAGAAAGAAAGCTCAAGGCAGAAAGCAAGGATGCAAAGTGGAGGAAGTGCGGAAGAATGCAAATCCCATTCTGTTGAACTCTGGGATTGCTGTGTGACTTGCTCCAGCCATAAAACGTGAGCTAGAGTCTCATGTGTTGTAGCATTTCTGAGCAGAAGCTTTAAGAATCACCTCTCGACCTGCTGTTTCTCTTTTCCCCTTTTGGGTCTGATGACATTAGGCTCCTGTCAGCCTGGGTTCTAGAGTAAAGAAGGCCTAGAGCAGAGCCATAAATGGACAGTTCGAAGTCCAGAAAATAAGGCAAAACATTTGTTTACAATTCCTGCACTGGACATGGAACATGAGTGAGAAATTAACCTCTGTTGTAAGTCATTTAGATTTGGGGCTGTTACCATAGCAGAATCTAGCCCATCCTAACTGATATGGGGGGGCTATGGGAGCTGGTGAGGCAGGATGTTACTGGGGTCACCCTGAATAAAGGGGTAAACTGAGACAAGCTCAAATGACCAGAAATGGAGTTTATTCCAGGATAGCAAGGGAATTGCAATTCAGGAAACATGTGCTCCAGCAAGCTACAAGAAAGTAAGCTTTTTTAAAAAATATATTTATTTATTTTTTTTAGAGAGAGAGAAAGAGAGAGCGAGAGCAGGGAAGCAGGGCAGAGGGAGAGGAAGAGAGAGAATCTTGAGCAGATTACCCACTAAGCACCAAGCCTGACACAGGGCTCAATCCCACGACCCTGAGTTCATGACCTGAGCCGAAACCAAGAGTCGGATGCTTAACCCACTTAGCCACCCAGACGCCCCAAGCAAGTAAGTCTTTTGAGGGCTTGGAGAGGGCAAAGAGTACGAAGGAGGAAGTCCAGCAAGAATCCAGCAGTTAGTTCATTGTCTTAGGGATGGGGAGAGATTCTTGATGTATGTTCATTGGTCAAGAGATGAGTCTCCATCTTCTATAAATCAGGCATTTATGGGAAATAAGACTCAAAGTTCTTAAGCTCCATTCTTCTGAGAGTGCTTGCCTGAGTATCTCCATTTCACTGATTCCATTTTAAATTGAAATCCTTTCTCATTTTCTCACTGATAACAAATCAGAGAAGATCAAAGCCAAGAGTTCAACTATAGAGAGGGCTTTTGCCTGGAAGGGAAAAATCATGACAATGAGGTGGAAGGACTTGGGTGCTGGGAGGACTGGGGTGCACAAGGCCCTTTGAGCCAAAGGAGAAGCTAGACATTGTAATGAGAGGTAGTAGGCCTTACCTGATGGCAGGATGGCCTCTAAAGCCAAATCCCTCTTTCTCTGTCCCAGTAACAAAGACAAACTATTCTGTGTTTCAGTTTCCTTTTCTGCAAAATGGAGGTGATAAAAATAGCACTTAATTATAGGGCTAATGAGTTGCCCACATATAATGAACTGACCCAAGTGTGCTTACAACAGTATCCAACTGTTCTAGTAGTAGTATGGTTAGTAGTAGGAGATGCTTAATGCACATTAGTTGTTAGTACTAGTCTTTGCAATGTTCCCATTTTGCAGATAATAATATTGAGCTCCAGAGGGCCCAAGATTTCCTGGAGATCACAGAGCCAGCCAACGGCAGAGAAGTCTTCACTACTGCGGCCCATAAGTGTGCTGGCTCTGCCCAAAATGGGTGTGGAAAGCCAGTGACAAGCCTTTAATTTGCTCTTAAGCCAGAACAGTTGTTAGTAAATTAAACATTGATTATAAAAGGGCCTCCAGTTAAGATTCACTAATTACATCACCAGCTCAATTGTCATGCAATTTATATACAATTACCCTAGAACAAATATTTAATTACTTTCCTCTTAATACATTGAACTAATATTGTTCCTCAAGCTGTGGGATAGGAATATGGAAACATTTAACTGACACGGAGACATGAAATCAGAGAATTAATGAGACAACAGCCACATTGTCCTGTCTGTAGTGTGACAGAGGCCTGGGGTAATGAGAAGAAAGGAGATCAGCAGAGGGAGGACCCTTGTATCTGTCTTTTCTTCTTGTGATTGAGGAGGTGGAAGTAGCAGGAGGATGATATGGAAATGCGGCAAGTTCCTGAAGAGAATCGTCCAGAACCTTCCTGGAAAGGCTGAAGCTGTCACTGGTTGAACCTGCATTGCAACTTAACTTCTCTCTCCACTCAATCTTCCCTCCCTAAAGTTCTCAATCCCTAAGGCACTCCCTAATACACATCCTGCACACTAAATCGCCATGCCCAGTCTGTGCCAGAAAACTCCAGCTGCAACAGGAAGCCACTGGATTTTTCTGAGCATAAAGTGGCACGATGTGAGTCCCTGTTCACTGGCTGGGGCTGCAGAGGAGCAAGAGGTAAAGCAGAAACATCTATTAGGAGCCTAGTGCTGGGAGTTGTTCGGAGCCTGGGATCTTCTGCTCTAAAGGGTAAAGGGAAGGTCACAGCCAGGGGCCCTTGGAGGAGAAGGACTCAGATTCTGGCATGGGGGAGAGTTCAGGGGCTGAGGTAGGGGCTGTGGTCATTTCAGGCAACCATTCCTGCTCTGTCCTTTGTCTGGGATGGGTTCTGTCTGCAGGAGCAAACTGTTCCCCAACGGAGCTGTCCCTTGGGGCTGCCCCTGTGCATTCAGGGGGCCCTGAGCCCAGGGGCACCAGTATCCATGGAATGCTTGTGGGTTTGGTTTGGAGAGGGAGCTAAGAATCTTATATTATACAGACAGTTATTTTCACAGGCTGATAAAATCACTGTAGTAGATTAATAATCTATAATATAAAACTTAATACTTGCTTAAACCTGTCTGTTCAAGAAAAGCTGAGTTTGATTCACAGATTTCTTGCACAGGGAGAAAACAATAAACTCAGGCCTTGAGGAGAGGGGAGGGTCTTGGATGTAAATCTTTTTCCCAAAGTCTTCTGAAACATAGGATTCTGTTCCGTCCTGGCTCTGCCTACCCGTCATGAACTCGAGCAAAGCTATTTAATCCCTGAATCACTTTCTTCTTCCGTAAAATAAGAATGACTATAATACTGGATAGCCTACCTCACTGAGTTGTGAGTCAAACATGTGATACGGGAGTGGCTGTAGTGTCTGTGCTATAAAAATGAGAGAGAAAATCCAGCACCAGCCCGGGCATCCTAGCTATCTTCCCTGGGGATAAGTGCTATCTGGGAAAAATCTGAGGTGACCTATCCCCTTCTATCAGAGAGACTCTCAGCCAGAGGTGAGAAGTTTCACCTCTGAATCCTGGAACCCTTGTTATACATTTCTCTAGCAGCATTTGCCTCTGAGGAATTCTGTCTTTGTGGTTTTATTAGATGAAAAGACAGGGAAGGAAATTTCCAGGACAGGGAATGCCCCATGATGTGCCAAGAGCTGAGCTGGGAGTTTTAAATATATTACCTCAAGTAACATCCCCATCTATTTCCTTTGGGAAAATCTGTGAAAGACTGAAAGGGGGGGGGCGGGAAGAAACAATGAAAAGATGACTCTTGGGTGTTCTCTGGAGTGCAATCTGCCAGCTTATCTGATTCTGTGGGGTCTGTGCATTTCATTGTCTTTGAGCTATTTACAATGTGTAAATCCTAGGAAACTGATAGTAATGCAAGTGAACTTGGCCTTAGAAATGCAAATGAATGTGTCTGGGGGAGATGCAACTGATTAATTACCCAAAGGTTATTGACCAGTTTTGTGGATCTTTGGAAATTTATTTCAGTGTTCCTGATTGCCCCTAGACAGATGTTCCTTGACTTCTTCCTTCAACCAGTTGTCCTATGTTAGTGGTTCCCTCATTAACTAACGAGTTCAGTAACATCTTTGACACATAGTCATTTTATGTTTCTATGAGAGTCACAATCTTAACTTCAAAAAATTACCCTTTAATATTATATATCAGAAAATTGAGAGAAGCCTTGCCCAATGTCCCGGGACTACAGATTCTCACAGCTGGGATTTGAGCTTGGCTCGGTCTGGTTCCTTCCACTTTATGGAGCAGCTTCCATAGGTCATGTCTTACTGATGCACATATGTGCCTTTTCTCTCCCGATTGCGCGTCCTGGAGGACTGACGAGCCTGGACCTCACTCTTGGGAGTAATTACTTTTGGAGGGAATGAAGGTGCAGGGTAGACTGGGTTTTGGGCGCTGCAGTTCACAGGATAGTCTGGTGGGTGACGGATGGACTCAGGTGTGAGGATATGACACACTCTGGAGAAGGGCTTGGGGTGGGGAAGAAAGCGAGGGCATGGATAGGAGAAATGTCCAGAAACCCAAGCTTGGTCTCTTTCCTTCCCTCTCTTCCTTTACCAGCTGCCGCCACCTGCCATATGCAGAATTTTCCCTGTAACTATATAGCATCAGGAAGGGTTAGTGGAATCCCAGCTTCACTCTGAAGGACCTTGGGTTTAGTCTCCAAGTTTTCCCACAAAATGCAATCTCACGAGCCCTCTGTGGGGGTTTGGATGAGGTTCCAAACTTCTGGTTTCTCCAAATTCAGCTTCTCCCTCGTGCATCCATCTCACACCACCACTAGTGCCAGATTAATGCCCCTGAAAGAACACTTTGAACAGGGATGACCTTCCCTGGGTGTTATTAGAAATGTCCGGAAAGGATTTGGCGAGGAACATTGACGTGCACTGCTTCCTCCTTCCCTCCTTTTTCCCTTTTTCATCCCACGAGTATTTTTATTAAGTGCTTGTCCCCACGGTTAACGTGATAAAGCATTACTTGGGGGCTCCTAGGGGTTATAAGAAAGGACCTTTCTGATTCAGGGGCAAGGACCTTTTAAATAAACTACCATCTAAGACTATTGTAATCTCTACCCTCTCCTCCTTGGTCGGTCTCCTAGAACCTCTCACCTTCTAAGTACTGTATTTGTCTTGTCTGTCTCCTCAATAAGAAAGTAAGCTCCGTGAAGGCAGAGGGATTTATGTGGGTCTTTGTGGGTTTTTTTTTCTTTTGGTAAGTTTTGGTTTTATTCTCTTGTTTGTTTTTGTCCCATCACTGCCTAGTACATCACGCACGATCAACTGAATATTTGTTGAATGAATGAATGAATGTGCATCTATCTGGGTCATCTTGGCAGCTGGACAATTACATCCAATTATTTGCATTTTACTGATGAGGAAGTCTGAGGTACTTATTAACCTAAGGGGAATCCACCTAAGAAAATGACAGAGCCCAGAATCTGGTGCAGGACTCCTCAGCCATGGCTCCTGTCCATACCAGTCAGGCAAGAGATGCCCACTAAAGCCACACAGCAGGACAGGATGTGAGGGTCACTGGCTGCCACAGTGACCAGAGGTGAGTAGGACAGGAGTGTAGGCAAGAGTAGGCAGGGGCTGCCTCTGAGGGAGGAGGGACTAGAGCCCAGAACGGAGTGGACAGGACAAGATAAGCTTAGGGCCAAAATCAGTGAGGTGCTTTAGGGACCATGAGGCTAGACAAAGAAAGAAAGGAACAAGATGGGGGGTTAGGTGGTGGTTTTTCATTCCGTCAGTCAGTCAACATACGTTGAATACTATATTTCAAGTGTAATACTTGGCTCTGAGGTACAAAAAATGATGAAGACACAATATTTGCTCTCCAGGAACGTGTGGTCTAAAGATGGAGAAACACATAAAGGAGCAGAAGTTGTGGGAAATACACGTCAGAGTTCAGTGGGACACAGAAACAGAAGCCCCGGATCTAGGGAGAGGGCAGTAAGGAGGGCCGGCTGTGCTGCAGAGGTGGCAACACAGGATGGTTTGCCTTCAGCTGAACTTTGGCTAACTGGTGTTTGCCAGGAGCTTGGGCTTGTGGAAGAGACCTCCAGGCAGATCGAATACATGGATAGCAATGGAGAGGCAGGATGTAGGCTGGTTAAGGGGCCTGCCCAGTTGAGGCAGATACCGTATGAGGCTGTGGAGGACATGCACAGAGGCCAGGAGAGAAAGGCTGGTGGATGGAGGCAAGGTCATACAGAGGCCCACATGCCAGGCTCAGGGATACAGGCGTTACTCCCTACACCAGGGGTCTGCAAACTTTGTCAAAGGCCAGATGGTAAATAATCGAGGCTTTGAAGTCTGCCAAAAGCAGCCATAGATAGTGTGTAAATAAATGGGCATGGCTGTGTTTTCCAGTAAAGCCTTATACACACACACACACACACACACACACACACACACACACACACACTGGGCAGCCATGAACAGTGTTTTGGCAGAGGAAAGAATCCAAAGATTTAGGAGGCTAGAATGTGCCAGATATATTAAAGCAGGCAACTTGTCGGGAGCCAGGTGAAAGAGCCCAACTGTGAATTTGCAAGTCTGAGTAGGATGGCAGCAATAGGAAATGAAAAAAGGATGAGGAAACCACTTTGTACAACTAGTGAAGGGGCCTGGTAGCTAAAATAACAGAGGACGTGAAGAACACAAAAGAGTTAACAGTGGATCCCAGATTTTGAGCACGGGTAGGAGGAAGGAAAGCAGTGACTTTGTGATTTAATTTTAGGCAGTACCCTGCTGCTCTGTAACAGAGATGTAAATAAAAATATTCATCGGGAATTGCAAAACAAATCAGAAAAATCACTTCCATATTACTGCAAAGGCAGAGATTCTTTCTAGGAGCAAATATTACCCGCAGGTGGAGGGAAAGGGATTGGGGGTGGTGGGCAGGGGGAGAGGCGATGTCTTCCAAATAAGCTTTTTGCAAACTCGAAGGGAGATGGATACATCTGGAAAATTCAAAACTGTTTGCATAAGTGATGTCTGGCTGTTCAGGCCCTGTTTCTCAAACCCCAGGTGTTACATAAGATAATGTTGCTAAAATGTTTGGGACTGAGGGAGAGAGACTGTATAAACATGTGGTTTTACTATAGCTCATAAAAGATGATTGTGTGGGAACCTCAGAAAAATTGAAATTCTGTACAGTATAAATGAATGGCTTCCCTTCTTTTATGGCTGTGTCTCGCTCAGGGTTTGAAGATGTGATTAGAAATGGGTGTCTAGAGGTTGGGCCAAGGTACTAGGATTTAGCAAGTCGTCTCCATTTGGCTGTTGTGTTCTGGGGACTCTGGCGTGTAGGTAAAAGAGAGATAGTGTGTGGATACGAGTAGGCATGTGTTTGTGGGTGTTCCGGCCAGGCGTGGGAAGAAAAATGAGTGACTGCCAAGTAATCAACGGGACCACGGGAATTGGCTGGTTCAGGTAGTAGCTGGGACTCCGTGCAAAACTCCTGGGGAACTTGACCTCCATGCATCTCCTCAGCAATTCCCATTTTCTCAAGCAAAATGAATGTGAAATGGACTTGTTTTTTAACAGCAGTATTTTGTGTTTATTCGCCCACGAGGGGACAGAATGGCAGTGCCTTTGAAGAGCCAGCCGCGTGTGTGGTCCCGGGACCTGCTCTCCAGGGCGCCGGCTGTGAGAAGTCGCGTGTGTCCAGAATACCAGAAAATCAGGCAGAAAGAAAGGAAAGATGATGGGAGGGTAGCAAATACTTGAAGGAATTCCTACAGAATTCTTTTCAGGTGTTTCCTCCTTGGTTCTTTACTGTGACTTCTTCTCCAGGAAGACTCCGCCCACCAGAGTCCAGTGGGCAGAGAAACAATCTGGTGAGGTGGGATGAGGTGGGTGGGGTGGGTGGTAAGAGACAAGGAAGGATTATAATGGGTCACTTGGAAATCCTTCATCTCAATGGAAGAATCCTCTATCACCAGGGGGAGGCCTGGTAGCATGGAAAGAGCCAAGGCCTGAGAAACAGGTCAGGGGTTCAAATCCTGTGTCTGCCACGTGCCAGCTGCCAGGCCTCAAGCTTAAACTCTTAGAACCTGCTTTCCCCATCTGTAAGATAAGCATGGAAAGATCTCTGAACTATCGCACGATTTTTGGAAACCACCATGCCCTCGGCCTGCCCACTCAGTGCATGCTAGCCTGTATGTGACCACTGCCAAGTCTTATGCCAACAAGAACCCAGGAGTCCCAATTTCCCAGGCCAAATTTAACCGAGGTTTTCACCGACTGGTCTCAGCAGGGCCTGGGGGTATTCCAGGTCTCGTTGCTGAAACCTACAGTTTACATGTACTGACAGACTCTGTGCTGTTTCTCGGCATGGGGGGAGGGGGGCACACCAGGCAAGCCACTCGTGCGGCCCGGGGGTTGAGAGGTAAAGACTGATCCCAAATTGTGATAGCACAGCACAGAAAGTGAGGCAGCCTCCACAGACAGCAGATGGCGCGGCCGAGACAGCACAGAAGAGAGCAGCTCTTTGGTTGTGGAAATGCTGCTGCTTATTAGCTGTGCGATTGTGAGCAAATCACGTGCCCTCTTTGAGCTGTGTCCTCTCTGTCTGCAGGATGATAGAAATGGCGAGTATGAAGTCACGGGGAAGAGTAAATGAAAAAACATACGGAAAAGCATGTAGCAAAGTGCTGATCTGGGTTTGATGGTTACGATTAGCAGGTTTGAGTCCATAAGTTAATTTTCCCTTCTACTCCTCATTTAGCAAACCGTGCAGCTGGAGCCCTATGATGGGAGGAAAATAGCTCTGTGCTCTAGGAGAGCAGGACTGCAGTCTTATCTCTATGCACCGAGGTCTGCCACCGGGCTTGGCAGATGGGGGAGGTTCTGCCACAGTCAGCATACAGAGAAGAATGCATTTAATGACTGGCCCCAGAGAGCATAATGCATCCCAGAACTAGGAAAGAACTGGAAGAAATAAGCCTGCCCTCATCACTTCTTTTAGGTGTCCAGACCTATCTGTGCCGTGCCCCCACTCTGCTCCTGGAGAGGCTGACCTGCAGTGGGGGTAGGGGGCTGCATCCATGAGTACCTCGCCCTCCAGCTTCCAGTTGGATTCAGTCAGCAAGGAGCACGGACGGGAGATCGGAAAACAGGTGGGAAGTGAGATGCGCTCGTTATTCCTGGGTCCCTCCCTGCCAGCTTACTGAGGACTGCGGCAGATCCTGTCAGCGGCCCTTTCCCTACATCCACTGTCTGCCTTTCTGGAAGTAACTCCATCCCATCCCCTTTGGGCCCCGGGAAGGTAGCTGCATCCTGCTGTCGCCAGCACCAGGACACTGCACTGACCTTAACCCTGCAGGTGGCTTTTTCCTGTTTCCCCAGTGGACCTTATCGTTTGTCAACAGGGACCCTGACTTTTACAAAACTTTTAAGAGAAATCAAGAAATGATGAAAAGTGATTTGATCCAGAAACCAAGACTAACGAGAGCATGACCTACAGAGCTGGAGTAAGTGGGTGCCTGGGAAGGAGAAGAGATTGTGAGGACACTTCCGGGGGGGGGGGGGTGTTAGGCCGGAAATGAGCATGCTCCATTCAGGGTGTCAGGAGTGTCTCAGGAAATGGAGGGTAAGACCTAGAGAGCAGAATCTGAAATGAAGCCAGGGGAGCAGGACAGAGAGCCTGGCTTCACCTGGGACAGTGAGACCTGGTTGGCACTAGGAGGTGAGCCAGTCCCCACAGCCTGAACACAGCAGGAGAAGCTGGATTCCAGGGCTCATTCATCTCCGCCTGCAGCTTGGTCACACAGGATGTGTTCCCCACGGGTTCTTCCCGACTGAAGACAGTTTCCACACTGAAGGACAGATGACCCACTGTGGAGAGGACACACATTAAGGAAATAAAGGGAAACAATCCCAATGTCTTTGGAAAAAATCCTCACAGTTCCAGAGAGATGCAGGAAGATGACTGGAAAGGACAACAGGCATTTTCTGGGTATTCCTGGGCCTTTGGCTTGCCAAGTGATTTCTGGCCAACTGTTATAGAGCCAGGTTCTCAAAATGGTAGGAAATGGGCTCCCTGGGATTAGGGGGAAGTGTGCGTGTGGGTCGGGATGAGGGAAAGTGTGAAACAGGCAACTCAATGGCTCTGTTTTCAGCTAAGTAAACAGAAAGCTTCAATCTCCGTGGAGAAGCTTGGCTATTTTACTGGGGAGAAAATGTTTACTTAACTGTCCCCTCCCCAGTCATGTCTTTGGGCCCCTTTGTCATACAACACATGGGACTAATACGCACCTTTCATAATATTGGCATGCTTGTATGTGCTGCGAGTCTATCTCCTCAGTTAAAACTGTGCCCTCCCCAGGGGTCCTCCTGTTGTCTGGCTTCCCTACAGAAACCCCCACACCCAGCATCCTGCCCTGCCCTTAGGGAGCCTCAGTCTGAGGGGAGACACAGCCCTGCCCTCAGGGAGCCCGTCTGAGGGGGAGACACAGCCCTGCCCTCAGGGAGCCCCAGTCTGAGGGGGAGACACAGCCCTGCCCTCAGGGAGCCCCAGTCTGAGGGGGAGACACAGCCCTGTCTTCAGGAAGCCCCAGTCTGAGGGGAGACACAGCCCTGTCCTCAGGGAGCCCCAGTCTGAAGGGGAGACACAGCCCTGTCTTCAGGAAGCCCTAGTCTGAGGGGAGACACAGCCCTGCCTCAGGGAGCCCCAGTCTGAGGGGAGACACAGTCCTGCCCTCAGGGAGCCCCAGTCTGAGGGGGAGACACAGCCCTGCCCTCAGGGAGCCCCAGTCTGAGGGGAGACACAGCCCTGCCTCAGGGAGCCCCAGTCTGAGGGGAGACACAGCCCTGTCCTCAGGGAGCCCCAGTCTGAGGGGGAGACACAGCCCTGTCTTCAGGAAGCCCCAGTCTGAGGGGAGACACAGCCCTGCCTCAGGGAGCCCCAGTCTGAGGGGAGACACAGTCCTGCCCTCAGGGAGCCCCAGTCTGAGGGGAGACACAGCCCCGCCCTCAGGGAGCCCCAATCTGAGGGGAGACACAGCCCTGCCCTCAGGGAGCCCCAGTCTGAGGGGATACACAGCCCCGTCCTCAGGGAGCCCCAGTCTGAGGGGAGACACAGCCCCGCCCTCAGGGAGCCCCAATCTGAGGGGAGACACAGTCCTGCCCTCAGGGAGCCCCAGTCTGAGGGGGAGACACAGCTCTGCCCTCAGGGAGCCCCAGTCTGAGGGGGAGAAACAGCTCTGCCCTCAGGGAGCCCCAGTCTGAGGGGGAGACACAGCCCTGCCTGAGGGAGCCCCAGTCTGAGGGGGAGACACAGCCCTGCCCTCAGGGAGCCCCAGTCTGAGGGGAGACACAGCCCCGCCCTCAGGGAGCCCCAATCTGAGGGGAGACACAGTCCTGCCCTCAGGGAGCCCCAGTCTGAGGGGAGACACAGCCCCGTCCTCAGGGAGCCCCAGTCTGAGGGGAGACACAGACATGCTTCAGGGAGCCCCAGTCTGAGGGGAGACACAGCCCTGCCCTCAAGGAACCCCAGTTTGGGAAGGGAGACACCCTTTTCCCCCCAGCAAGCCCTTGTCTGATCAGATTCTTCTGCTCTCTGATGATGAGAGGCGACCTGCACACAGGTCTCATGAAAGGAGTCAACTGCAGCCCCCTAGAGGCCAAGAGCAGAAGTGCTGAGAAAGAGATCCGCAGTGCCCCAAGTCTCAGTTGTGCCTTGTAGAGTCAAAGGCTGCAAGAAGCCACACGAGACTACAGAGGGGCCAGCCTCTGCTCTCAGGGAGTCCTGCCAAGTCCTGGTGCCTGTCATCCTGCGCCGCTCACAGATGTTCTGCTTGCAGACTGATCATTTTGCACGGTCAGTTTGCAATATGGGCTTTTGGGGTATTGCCAACCATGTGTAATTCTCTAATCTGTTGGTCATGCTCAAGTTGTAAAAAACAAGCCAAGGGCTAAAGGTCGGTGGCCAGTGCCCAGCTGGCCCTGGAAGGAAGGGGGAGCAGGATCACGAGCCCTTAATGTGACAGGGAAGTAGGGACCTGTGTGGTAGGAGCACAGGTCAGGGACTGGACACCAAGACACGGAACAGTTCCATTTCTACAGGCTGCTGGAAATGTCTGTGGGCTGGGACAATTTGGTAGCTGGGTGAAGGGCACCGCAGTGAAGGGCGTGGGGCGTGGGGAATAGCTCTGGCGCCTGGCATGTGACATCTCATTACCACACGGATCCATACCTATATCCCACGCTCCCATGTCTAAATGCATCTGTATGTGATGCAGCGGAGACGGCTGCCTGTTCTGGCACCTAGCACCTTCCCCTTGTCAGATAGAGCAAAGGGTGACGCCAGACTCGGGGGGCAACTGGCCGGCCCTAGGAGGTGGGCTTTGACACAGTCCCCTGGGTGAAGGAAATGCCAAGCGGTGGAAGTTGCTGGAAGAATGAAGCTCTCCCAATCTGCTGAGGATCTCCTGTGACAAAAAGTGAGAAGAGGGTAGTGGCAAATCTTGGAGAATGATTTCCTGAGCTCTCAGCTTGGGCCCAGGAGGAAAGCTCTCTAGAAGTCGCAGGGACCATGGCCAGTTCCCCGCTACAAAGTCAGGGACTGGTAGGGAGATCTGGGAAGGAGCATGGAAATTGTTGGTTCCAATCATAGTTCTCACATGAGTGCTTTTTTTTTTTTATTTTTTAAGATTTTATTTATTTATTTGACAGAGAGAGAGACAGCCAGCGAGAGAGGGAACACAAGCAGGGGGAGTGGGAGAGGAAGAAGCAGGCTCATAGCGGAGGAGCCTGATGTGGGGCTCGGACCCAGAACGCCGGGATCACGCCCTGAGCCGAAGGCAGATGCTTAACCGCTGTGCCACCCAGGCGCCCCAGTCACATGACTGCTTTTAAGTCAAGTGATCTAAGAACTTGTCCAAACTCTTCTCCTGGCACAGATAGGGAAACGGAGTCCCAGAGCCAAAAGGCTTCTCCAAGGTCACATAGCCTGTTAGTGGCAAAACAGAACACATAAGAGAGGACCTCTGACGCTCCACGTGGGCCTCCTTCTGTTACCTCAGATACTGCCTCACTGCCCAGGCCTCAGGGGTACGGTGGACGCTCCGGGGAACACTCTGAGCTGGAGGTTAACGGGCAGGAGGTTTCTCGGGGGGTGCTATTGAGATCAGCACCTGGGAAAGGAAAACGTGGAAACAGGAGAGGGTGGAGGAAGAAGTTGAGGTCTGTTGTACAGGCTACACAGAAGCCTGCATGTGACATCTCATTACCACACGGATCCATACCTATATCCCACGCTCCTAGGGGGAGCGTGGGATATGAGAGGGGGAGGGGGTATATGAGAACGGACTTGGTCCACACTGGTCTGTCCCTATGTCAGTCTGTCCCTGGCTGTGGGCTGTTCTAGGAGGGTGCAATCTCAGGCAAGGAGCTCTCTTCAGCTGAGGCAATCCTCAAGAGGCTGCCGGGTGGGGAAATGAATCCTTCCCTCCTGAAAGGGACCCAGGGGGCTCATCACAGAACCACTACATTGGTAAAAAAGGGAAGCATACCACCTGCTTTGCATAATATGTGTAGGTGAGATGAGAACTAAATCCAGTATCCTACACACATGCACTTTGAAATCTAAGGGAGAAGTGTGGGGAGGTCTTCCTGTCTGTCGCTGGCCTGCTGTGCAAAGCCCTGGGCTGGGTTTTGATGGAACACGGAAACAACTGAGAGGAGCCCCATTTGCCCCTGCACACGTCTGTGGGGGCCTGGGAAGGGGGGCGTGTAGCATGCAGGCCCCATGTTTCTCCCTGGTCGCATTTATGTCCCCCGGTGGAGCACCCCCCCCTCCACCTCAGGTATTCCGGTCTCTAAGCCAGCAGCGCCCATGCTGGGAGAAGAAAAACCCATTTGGGGAGTGACTCCAGGTGAGCTAGCAAGAGCGCCACCCCTTCTCCTCTGTGGTTTCCTAGACCCCTGTAATCTGGTGTTAGGAGAAATAGCCCCAGGGACGCTGGGGTATTTAATATTTGCATAACAAACCTCCACTCACTTGATCAGTGAGGTAAAGTGGAAAGACCACAGGCTTTTGGATTCAGGGGAGCGTTGTCCTTAATCCTGTGCCAAAATTTACAAGCTGTGTGGCCCTGGGCCAGTTGTTTTCTCACGAGAAAAATGAGAATAATGTCTTTTAATATATTCCCAAACTGTCAGTAGCCCTTGCAACAGGGGCTAGCATCTAAACACAAGTAGCATCTAAAATGTGGACCTTATTAAGGAACTGGCTCAGGGTGGCACATGGCCAGACAGGAAATTGGCATTGAACACTGGGAAAACCTATTATTTTGTTGCTTGGGGAGTGTACCATTTCAGACCACACAGGGCAGAGGCAAGGAGAGGGAAGCTGCTCATGGTTTCCCCCTCTTCACAGAGGAATGGAGGCCAACGTCCCAACCGGCTGACCACCCAGCCCTTGCCTTACCCCCAAGGGAGGATTCTTGGCCCGTGTTGTGGAGGCATGGAGGCCACTAAGTACTGAGAAAGAGAGAGAGAAATGAGCTTGTCCAGCTATGGAGGAGACCCTAGGGCAGGATGGCTAAGAAGAGAATACTGACAGCGACCTCACAAAGCATATAAGAACAACCTAATATTTTAAACAAAACAAAACAAATTAGACCAAATAAAACCCCACTGCCCCAACCAAATGCCTGTTTTTCCAACATTAGGAGCGGGGGGGACGGGGTGGTGGTGGCGGGGAAGGGTAGCACTCATTCCTGCTAATGGAAGCTCCAACAGCCGTCCCAGCCCCACAGAGTGTAAGGGATCCTTAGCATGGGGAGGGTCCTTCAAAATGACATTTAAGTACCAGCTGGAATATTGCTTCCTTATCAAGCCTTACAAGGTTGTGATTCCTCAGATGGAAATTCTCCACCTCCTGGTTAAGCTCCCAAGCAGTTTGCTTTCACCTCTGTGCAGTGTGATTTTCTTGTTCCTTTGAAAACTTTCTTCCTGTCCGGTTCCTTCTCTATACAGCAAGTTCCCTGAGTGCAGGGATCTGACTTTATCTAGCTCTTTCTCCCTTATACTACCAGGCAGAGTCCACGGGCGTAAATGGAAAGAGAACGGCCAGAAACCAGTGCCAAGCTTGTCATACTCCAGAAGGCCTGTAGAGGGCAGTGGTGGTGTCCCTCTATTTGGGGTTTGCTGCAAGTATTTGTCCATTCAGGAGAATTGCCCAAGGCCAAGGAGAGCCTCCAGTGGGAGGTGACGAAGAGGGAGGTCTTTGGCTCCAGGAGGCTGTATATCCTACCCACCTCCCCAGACCTTGGCCAACATACCTACTGGCACAGAGGACACAAAAAGCTGGCTTCCTGGTTTCAAGGTGGGATCAACAGTGCAATTTGCATTCCAGAGCTCCCTGTGGGATCAGGCTGATGCAAGTGGCTACCTGATACCACATCCTTACTTAGCTTTTTATCCCCTGCCCTTCCTCTTCCCCAATTCCTCTTCTCCTGGGAGCACTGCCCCAATAAATCATGAACAAATGGGCGTCTGGGTGGTTCAGTTGGTTTAGCATCTGACTCTTGATTTTGGCTCAGGTCAAGATCTCGTGGGTTGTGGAATCAAGCTGCACCTCGGGCTCCCCACTAAGCTGGGCATCTGCTTCACTCCATCTCCCTCTCCTTCTGCCCCTTGTCCCCATCCCCACCCTCCCCTGCACACACGTTTTCTCTCTAAATAAATAAATAAATCTAAAAATGATTAAATGAATGAAATCATGAACAAGAATCCCCATCTCAGGCTCTGCTGCTCAGGAACCACCTTAGAAAGGACTAGCATATATGGGTACCATAAAAAACTGACCCGTTGGGGCGCCTGGGTGGCTCAGTCGATTAAGCATCTGCCTTCCACTCAGAGTCCTGAAATCAAACACCACGTCGGGCTTCCTGCTTAGCAAGGAGTCTGTTTCTCCCTCTCCCTCTACCTCTCTGCTTGCTTGTGTTCTCTCCCTCTCTCTCAAATAAATAAATAAAATCTAAAAAAAAAAAAGGAGCCAACCTGTTGCAACAGCCTTCAGATAGGGATTTGCATGCAAGTGGGTAATTGAAAAGTGACCCCAGGAAGCTCCATGCTGAGTGGGAAAGCCAATAAGGAGCTCAGTGATGAGTGGGTCACCACTGTGGGCAACTGGCATTCAATCCTGTTGAGGACCCACAGTTATGAGGAACATAACTAAGAATGATCCACTTGGAGGGGCAGGAAGTTTGGTATTTATTCACAAGGTCCTATCTATTATTGGTAGAGGGTCACTCCTGGAACATTCACTCATAGTATTTCCAACCTATCTAGCTCCAGCAAGAAGAAAACACTCTAGGGCAGGAAGCCATGGGTAGCCAGGGCAACAGTTACCACTGACCACCTCAGTAAACCAAAAGGATATGGTAGGAGGCACCTATAGCCCAGGAAAACCAAAACTAAAACATAAAAAACCTGGTTATGTTTTCAGCCATATCATACTTAGTGTGACCCCAGAGTGAACTCACAATTTCCCTCAGTATCAGCCAACCCTCAAAGCCACTTCTTCTCCTGCTTTGTTTCCTTTTGCATAACTGTCCAGCCCGTTTACCCAAGCCATTGGTCAAACGTGCTAACCAATCCCTCAGCCTTCTGGATTATGAGGCACCAAGTCCTCGGTTCAGTATTCCACGTCCTCCTTGCTATTTATTGTTATTGTTGGTTTTGTTTTCTCTCTAGAAAGGCATCCACCCTTCCTTGACAAGACAGGTATTTGCAAGTCAGAGAGCCCAGCCTGGTAGCTGCCCACCAGGCCCCTCACTGAAAGGAAAGACAGTGAGCAATCCCCATCTTTCAGTCCAAATTCTTGGCTCTTTACCCATAGGAACCATTTCTTAGAAAACAAGATACCTTCACTCTGTGACATTGAGGCTTTGGTTTGGTACATCAAGCCTTGTCCTCTTTCGGAGGCTCTGCCAGAGAAACTTCTCTATTTTCAGAACTAGTCCTCCCCGTGTTCCTCCCAAGAAGCTGGAGCACTTTTACGTATGGACTCTGTGACTCAAATAATCGACTCAGCCTCCCTTTTGACTGATTTCCAGAAAGTAAGACAAGTTCATGACCCACCTTGGGCAAACCTAAGGACCTAAATGTCCCAATGTGAACTTTTTCATGGCCTCATCTTATCTTCCCTATTTTGCCTTTCTGTTTGTCCTGCTTCCTTCTACATTTATTAAAGATTTTATTTTTGTTTCAGTTTTATGCATTTACCTAAGCTGCCTTAAATACTTTCAAGACAAGGCAAATTACAAACACATACATGCATACACATCATCACGCAAGCATACCCATCCCTTATCATCATCTTCTCTTCTAATCCCTGCTGTGAATTACCCTGGACAGCTATCCATGCATTGCTTTTACTCAAATAATCTCCCTACTTGTAAACTCCTGCTTCTGGGCATGATACCCAGTCCATCCTCCACACAGCTGCCAGGATAATCTTTCCAACATGCAAATCTCATAGGGTCACTCTTTTGCTCAAAATTCTTCACTAGTTCCCTCAATGTCTCCAGGATACATCTAACTCTTCCCTTGCATGACATACGAGGCCCCCCTCCACAATACCTGGTCCCTGCCTGCCTGTCTGTTCAGCCACATCTCTCATTCCTCCCTCCTCCTGTAACCCTCAACACACCCCCATTTGACACAGCAGAAATTATGAAAACACCAGACTGGTCCCTCTGCCCCTGCTTCCCTTGTCCACCTGCCACACTCCTATTTATCCCTTGAGGCTCACCTCAAAACCACCTCCTCTGAAAGCCTTCCCTCATTCCCCAGGCAGACTGTGATGGTCCAGTCATATGACTTATAGGATGTAAGAGCTTTGACCACAACATCAGACGAACTATGAGGAAATTCAAGACCCTAAAGTATTGTGTTCAGATGTCTTCCCAGCTAGGGCAGAAGACACTAAAATGTCTTAAAAGAGCTAAAAATATGGAAAATCCAGGCAGGCAGTGAAGGAAGCTGGTTGGGTAAAGGAAGTTATCTATCCTTTCCCTAGGCCCTTCTTAGAAGATATCATTAGTTAAGGGTGTGATTTTAACACAGGGGACAAGGATTGCAAAAACTCAAATGAATAGGAAGGCCCCCCCATACACACTGCATTATCAAAGCAGTTATAACAAGAACCAAGCATATTTGTATGCTTGGTCATAGAAAGCGACTTCAGTTCACATGAGACACTTTCAGTGTAATGGACCTGAGTTATTGATCTAGGAATTTCCACTCTCTTTAGGTAGTAAATCTGCTTGCCTTGCAACAGTGTTTCTCAAACTGAGGTCCCTGAGCCAGAAGCATCAGCATTACCTAGAACTGGTGAGAAATGCAGACTTTCAAGTCTCTACCTAGGCCCATCGGTCAGAACCTCTGGAGGCAGGGCCCAGCATCCCATGCAACAAGCCCTCCAGGAGATTCTCATGTACTGTGTTAGTACAGTGTTCTCAACCTTGGCCGCACTGTAGAATCACCTGGGGGGCTTTAAAACAATGCTGACTCCCAGGAGTGAGCCTCACTCCTTACCGGATGTCTTTTCAACCTTAAGTAGCTTTAGAAGAGATGGTGAAACAAACCACATCCATGGCATTCATGCTTTTGGATTAGCAAAGAATGTGGTTTATAACACAGGGACAGGGGCGCCTGGGTGGCACAGCGGTTAAGCATCTGCCTTCGGCTCAGGGCGTGATCCCGGCGTTCTGGGTTCGAGCCCCACATCAGGCTCCTCCGCTATGAGCCTGCTTCTTCCTCTCCCACTCCCCCTGCTTGTGTTCCCTCTCTCTCTGGCTGTCTCTATCTCTGTCGAATAAATAAATAAAATCTTAAAAAAAAAAAAAACAAACACAGGGACAATCTGTGAATTTATTATTTCATGTGTTTTTATTGAAAATATGATATCTTAAGGAATCTCAGAAATTGGTGTTGAAATTCCAATTTAATTTTTAAATTGTTTAGCATGCAGAATTTCAAACAAACACAAACATTTATGGCATAGTCCATGGACCCCCATGAACCTATCACCTAGCTCAACAATTACCACCAACTCAAGGACAAACCTTCCCCTTCCACATCAACTCCTCACCTCCTATGTAATTGGGAAGCAAATCCCAGATGTCTCAGCACATTGAAAAGTTATAATATTCCCTTAATAACAACAAGTTTTCAGTCAGTGCTCAAATTTCTAACTGTCATGTGAATGCCATAAAATGTTAAGTTTTTTGTTTTTTGGGGGTTTTTCTTGAATCAAAGGCAAGTAATGATAGGTTCTTTTTCGAAGTTTTTAATTCATGGGTAAGTACGTCATATTTTAAAAAATTCCCTTGCAATATATTTGTTAAAGAAACCAATTTAAAACTAATTACTGATTTTAAGCCTATGATTTGAAGGTTGAAAGCTGTAAACTTATTTGAGTAAGTTTAGTGAAACTGTCAGTGTTAGCCTGGTATTTATAAATTAAGTCAATTTACTACAGTTGTTTAAACACTTCAGAAGGTTTTCTTGTTAGGGTCGTAAATTTCCCCTATTAGGCATTTAAAGGCCTTAATGAGAAAACAAAATATATTAATATATGAATATGGCTTAAAATATTTAGTAAATACAGCTAAGTGTGCAAATTACATTTTTCAGAGAGAATTAAATGTGTTCATCTTGAATTGATGGATTATTCAAAAGTCCCATGGAAAAGGATCATTTCATTTTTATTTAAACTTTACTGGGTTTGTAAATAGAACAAGAGTTGTAGCTGAGTGCAGACTTAGGAAAAACAGACTTCAAAATATTTTGTTTTTTTTTTATTTTTTATTTTTTATTTTTTAAGATTTTATTTATTTATTCAACAGAGATAGAGACAGCCAGCGAGAGAGGGAACACAAGCAGGGGGATGGGAGAGGAAGAAGCAGGCTCATAGCAGAGGAGCCTGATGTGGGGCTCGATCCCATAACGCCGGGATCACGCCCTGAGCCGAAGGCAGACGCTTAACCGCTATGCCACCCAGGCGCCCCTCAAAATATTTTGTTTTAAAAGTTAATTTAAAACCCGTGTAATAATAAGTAATCCTTTCTACATACTTACATACAAACCCACGCTAACATTTTAAGCACACTTCAATTATAATAATTGCCATATTATATGAAAATGGGTTGGTTCATCCCTGTCTCCCTGTCACACTATGAAGTCTGAGCTTTTTGCACGCAGAGGCTTTTCAACCTGGTGATTTCAGGCCCTGGTGCAGGGCCTGCGGTGGGCACTGGGAAGTGCTGCCCACATGCCCCTTCAGTGTTGCCCAGCCAATGGTGCCGGCAGCAGGTGGCCCACAGCCCACAGCTGACAGACCCTTCCCTTCAGGATCGCTGCAGCTGCAGAGAGCCACTTGCCCAAGGTCAGGCTCCCCACAGTGCAGCCCATACCCACTGCCTGATGAATGGAGGGGGGATGAGGAAATAACTCTGAGATAGAGCTCCCAGGGGTCAGCCAGTCTGTCTTTGGCTAGCATCAGAGCTCAATGTCTTCCTTCCAAACCTGCCTCCTGGGACACCAACATGCAACCCCAGCTGATCCATAGATAGGACAGGCAGAAGAAAATTATTTCCAGGTAAAGAAGGAACCCCTGATAAAAGTATAAGATTCAGGGACACAACACAAACACGAATTGACTCCAGCAAGCTCTGGTCAGACTTTAGTCACCTGACGTCATCGCTCCAGCACATGGGTTTGGGCACTGTGGTTCACAGGCAGCCTGGGGTCAGCACTGCAGGAGCAGGGAAGGCAAGTTCTGTGGCCCTTGGCAGCTTTGTTTTTGTATGGACTTCCTATTCCTTACCTGCTCTTGTCTTTAGATAAAGATCCAACTTCCCCAGCCTGTTTATTATTTGGTTTCAACACGTGAAAGACCAGTTTCCAACATGCGACACACATGTCTTTAAACTCAGATGTAGTCTGAGCCTGGTGTTGCAGCAACCCCTCCCCCCCCATTAACTGGGCTCCTCAGAGTCCCTTCTCCAGGGTCTTTGTGACATCAGTTTGAGGAATTCCCCATGGCCCACATGTACCGCTCCCTCAAGTCCCCCATGCGTGGCTTCCTCTCCCTTCCGCCTTCGACTACATCCTCCAGCAGCCAGATTTGGAAGTGCACAGTGTGCCAGATCGGACTCCCATGAGTCTCTTTTGTGGGGGTGGGGTCCCCATGAGAAACCAGTACTACAGTACTATGGAGCCATACACTTTTGTTAAAAGGATAAATAAGAGAAACTTATAAAGCTTGAAAACAGATCAGGAAAATTTTTCTGTGAATGTATGAATTGCCAGAAGAAGCAGAGAAAGCCCAACATGTAAGACACATTTTTTAAAAGAAATAATTTAAAATATTCAGAAAGGAAAAGCAAACTTAGCAGGTATATCGTGGGGGTGCATTTCTCCATCCCTCCAGAAATCAGATCAACTTGTTAATTGTCTTTAAAAACAAAGATGGGATTTTTTTAAAGGGACTAAGGAGAAAAAAAAAGATCATATTTAAAGTCAGAAGAACTCAAATGTAGGCCTCTTTCACAGACCACAGTCAAGAGCAGTGCTCAGAAAGAAATTGTACCCGGTGGAGAGAACTGGAACCCTTGGCCCCTACCTGGCCAGGCATGGGCAGAACGAAATCTCCAAGTGGGGAGACCATTACAGGAAGCGGTGGTGAGCCAAGAGCACATAAGTAGCAAAGAGGAAAAGTACAGAGACTCTAGAAGAGGCAGGTAGATTTCAACTTTGGCATTATCTAGCCTTAATCCCATAAAGCAAGCACCATGAAGAAATTAAGCATGCATTGTGAGAGACCACAAGGTTAAAGATTAATTTTTTTTCTTTTTTTCATTTAAATTCAATTAGCCAACACATAGTACATTAGTTTCAGATGTAGAGTTCAACAGTTCATCAGTTGCATATAACACCCAGTGTTCATCACATCACATGTCCTCCTTAATACCCATCACCCACTTACCCCATTCCCCACCCCCTCCCCTTTGGCAACCCTCAAATTTTTTTCTCATTGTTAAGAGTCTCTCATGGTTTGTCTCCCTCTCTGATTTCTTCCCATCCAGTGTTCCCTCCCTTCCCTTGTGGTCCTCTGCACTGTTTCTTATGTTCCACATGTGAATGAAACCATGTGATAATTGTCTTTCTCTGATTGACTTATTTCCCTTAGCATAATACCCTCCAGCTCCATCCGCATCAGTGTAAATGGTAAGTATTTATGCTTTCTAAAGGCTGAGTAATATTCAATTGTATATATGTACCACATCTTCTTTATCCATTAATCTGTTGAAGGACATCTCAGCTCCTTCCACAGTTTGGCTATTGTGAACATTGCTGCTATGAACATTGGGGTGCAGGTACCCCTTTGTTTTACTACATTTGTATCGTTGGGGTAAATACCTAGTAGTGTAATTGCTTTGTTGTAGGGTAGCTCTATTTTAGAGCTATTTTTTACAGCTCTATTTTTAGAACCTCCATAT
Organism: Ursus americanus; assembly: GCF_024610735.1. Lineage (NCBI taxonomy): Eukaryota > Metazoa > Chordata > Mammalia > Carnivora > Ursidae > Ursus > Ursus americanus. The sequence continues at coordinate 35,442,193 of NC_142155.1, read as the reverse complement.
TGTTTTCCAAAGTGGTTGTACTAGCTTGCATTCCCACCAACAGTGTAAGAGGGCTCCCCTTTCTCCGCATCCTCTCCAACTTTTGTTTTTTCCTGTCTTGTTAATTTTAGCCATTCTGACTGGTGTAAGGTGGTATCTCATTGTGGTTTTGATTTGTATTTCCCTGATGACAAGTGATGTAGAACATTTTTTCATGTGTCTATTGGTCATTTGTATGTCTTCTTTGGCAAAATATCTGTTCATGTCCTCTGCCCATTTCTTGACTGGATTCTCTGTTTTATGGGTGTTGAGTTGGAGAAGTTCTTTATAGATCTTGGATACTAGCCCTTTATCTGATATGTCATATATCTTCTCCTGTTCTGTAGGTCACCTTTTAGTTTTGTTGACTGTGCAGAAGCTTTTTCCTATGCTGTGCAGAAGCTTTTTATCTTGATGAAGTCCCAATAGTTCATTATTGCTTTTGTTTCCTTTGTCTTTGGAGATTTGTCTAGCAAGAAGTTGCTGTAGCCAAGGTTGAGGAGATTGCTGCCTCTGTTCTCCTCTAGGATTTTGTTGGATTCCTGTCTCACATTGAGGTCTTTCATCCATTTCAGTTTATCTTTGTGTATGGTGTAAGAGAATGGTCCAGTCTCATTCTTCTATACGTGACTGTCCAATTAACCCAGCACCATTTATTGAAGAGACTGTTCTTTTTCCATTGGATATTCTTTTCTTCTTTGTGGAAGATTAGTTGACCATAAAGTTGAGTTCTCTATTCTGGGTTCTCTATTCTGTTCCATTGATCTATGTGTCTGTTTTTGTGCCCATACCATGCTGTCTTAACGATCACAGTTTTGTAATATAGCTTGAAGTCAGGCATTGCAATGCCACCAGCATTAACTTTCTTTTTCAACATTCTTTTGGCTATCTGAGGTCTTTTCTGGTTTCATACAAATCTTAGGATCATTTGTTCTAGCTCTGTGAAAAATGTCCTGATAGTATTTTGATAGGGATTGCATTGAATGTGTAGATTGCTCTGGGTAGCACAGACATTTTGGCAATATTTATTCTTCGGATCCATGAGCATGGAATGTTTTTCCATCCCTTTTGTCTTCCTCAATTTCTTTCGTAAGTGTTCTGTAGTTTTTAGAGTAAAGATCCTTTACCTCCTTGGTTAGGTTTATTCCTAGGTATCTGATGGTTTTTAGTGCAGTTGTAAATAGGATCGATTCCTTAATTTCTCTTTCTTCAGTCTCATTCTTAGTGTATAAAAATGCAACTGATTTCTATGCATTGATTTTATATCCTGCCACACTGTTGAATTCCCTGTATGAGTTCTAGCAACTTTGGGGTGGAGTCTTTTGGGTTTTCCACATAAAGTATCATGTCATCTGTGAAGAGTGAGAATTTGCCAATTTGAATGTCTTTTATTTCTTTTTGTCATCTGATTGCTGAGGCTAGGACTTCTAGTGTGTTGAACAAAAGTCATGGGAGTGGGCATCCCTGTTGTGTTCCTGAACTTAGGGGTAAAGCTCTCAGTTTTTTTCCCATTGGGAATGATATTCACTGTGGGATTTTCATAGATGGCTTTTATGATATTGAGGTATGTTCCCGCTATCCTGTTGTGTATAGTTTTAATCAGGAAAGGATGCTGTGTTTTGTCAAATGCTTCTTCTGCATCAATTAAGAGGATCATATGATTCTTTTTTTTTTAAGATTTTATTTATTTATTTGACAGAGATAGAGACAGCCAGTGAGAGAGGGAACACAAGTAGGGGGAGTGGGAGAGGAAGAAGCAGGCTCATAGCAGAGGAGCCTGATGTGGGGCTCGATCCCACAACGCCGAGATCATGCCCTGAGCTGAAGGCAGACGCTCAACCGCTGTGCCACCCAGGTGCCCCGGATCATGTGATTCTTCTCCTTTCTTTTATTAATGTGATGTATCATGTTGATTGATTTGCAAATGTTGAACCACTTTTGCTGTCCAGGAATAAATCCCAGTTGGTCATGGTGAATAATCCTTTTAATGCACTGTTGGATCCTATTGGCTAGTATTTTGGTGAGTATTTTGCATCATGTCCATCAGAGATATTGGTCTGTAATTCTCCTTTTTGATGGGGTCTTTGTCTGGTTTTGGGATCAGGGTAATGCTGGCCTCATAGAAAGAGTTTGGAAATCTTCCACTTCTATTTCTTGAAAGAGCTTCAGTAAATGTTTGGTAGAATTCCCCTGGGAAGCCATCTGGCCCTGGACTCTTGTTTTTTTGGGAGGCTTTTGATTACTGTTTCAATTTCCTTGCAAGTTATGGGTCTGTTCAGATCTTCTGTTTCTTCCTGCTTCAGTTTTGGTAGTTTATAAGTGTCCAGGAATGCATCCATTTCTTCAAAATTGCCTAATTTATTGGCATATAGTTGCTCATAATATGTTCTTAGAATTGACTTTATTTCCTTGGTATTAATTTGATCTCTCCTCTTTCATTCATGATTTTATTAATTTGTGTTCTTTCTCTTTTCTTTTGGATAAGTCTGGCTATCAATCTTATTAATTCTTTCAAAGAAGCAGTTTCTGGTTTTGTTTATCTGTTCTACTGTTCTGGGTTCTATTTCATTGATTTCCACTCTAATCTTTATTATTTCTTTTCTCCTGCTGGATTTAAGCTTTATTTGCTGTTCTTTCTCCAGCTTCTTTAGGTGTAAGGTTAGCTTGTGTATTTGAGACTTTTGTAATTTTTTAAATGTTTTTTTTTATTATATTATGTTAGTCACCATACAGTACATCCCTGGGTTTTGATGTAAAGTTCCATGATTCATTAGTTGCTTATAACACCTAGTGCACCATGCAATACGTGCCCTCCTTACTACCCATCACCGGTCTATCACATTCCCCCAACCCCTCCCCTCTGAAGCCCTCAGTTTGTTTCTCAGGGTCCATAGTCTCTCATGCTTCATTCCCCTTTCTGATTACCCCCCCTTTCTTTATCCCTTTCTTCCCCTACTGATCTTCCTAGTTCTTATGTTCCATAGATGAGAGAAATCATATGATAGTTGTCTTTCTCTGCTTGACTTATTTCATTTAGCATTATCTCCTCCAGTGCCATCCATGTTGCAGCAAATGTTGAGAACTCATTCTTTTTTATAGCTGAGTAATATTCCATTGTATATATGGACCACAACTTCTTAGTCCAGTCATCTGTTGAAGGGCATCTCGGTTCCTTCCTCGATTTAGCTATTGTGGACAATGCTGCTATGAACATTGGGGTGCATATGGCCCTTCTCTTCACTACGTCTGTATCTTTGGGGTAAATACCCAGTATTGCAATGGCTGGGTCATAGGGTAGCTCAATTTTTAACTTTTTAAGGGACCTCCACACTGTTTTCCAGAGTGGATGAACGAACTTGCATTCCCACCAACAATGTAGAAGGGATCCCCTTTCTCCACATCTGCTCCAACAATCGATGTTTCTTAATTTTTGCCATTCTAACTGGCGTAAGGTGGTATCTCAGTGTGGTTTTGATTTGAATTTCCCTGATGGCTAATGATTTTGAACGTTTTTTCATGTGTCTGTTAGCCATTTGTATGTCATCATTGGAAAAGTGTCTGTTCATATCTTCTGCCCATTTTATGATTTGTTTACTTGTTTCTCGCGTATTGAGTTTGAGAAGTTCTTTGTAGATCTTGGATACCAGTCTTTTATCTGTAGCGTCATTTGCAAATATCTTCTCCCATTCCGTGGGCTGCCTCTTAGTTTTTTTGACTGTTTCCTTGGCTGTGCAGAAGCTTTTTATCTTGATGAAGTCCCATAAGTTCATTTTATCTTTTGTTTGTCTTGCCTTTGGAGATGTGTCATGAAAAAGGTTGCTTTGGCCGATGTCGTAGAGGTTGCTGCCTATGTTCTCCTCTAATTTTGATGGATTCCTGTCCCACATTGAGGTCTTTCATCCATTTGGAGTTTATCTTTGTGTATGGTGTGAGAGAGTGGTCACGTTTTATTCTTTTGCATGTAGCTGTCCAATTTTCCCAACACCATTTATTGAAGAGACTGTCTTTCTTCCACCGGATGTTTTTTCCTGCTTTATCAAAGATTTGTTGCCCAAGGAGCCCAAGGAGGGTCCATTTCTGGGTTGTCTATTCTGTTCCATTGGTCTATGTGTCTGTTTTTGTGCCAGTACCATACTGTCTTTGTGATCACAGCTTTGTAGTACAGCTCGAAATCCGGCATTGTGATGCCCCCAGCTTTGTTTTTCCTTTTCAACAGTTCCTTGGCGATTTGGGGCCTTTTCTGGTTCCATACAAATTTAAGGACTATTTGTTTCAGTTCTTTGAAAAATGTCCTCGGTATTTTGATAGATGGCATTGAAAGTGTAGATTGCTCTGGGTAGCATAGACATTTTAAGTATGTTAATTCTTCTGATCCATAAGCATGGAATATTTTTCCATCTTTCTGTGTCTTCCTCAATGTCTTGCAAGAGTGATTCATAGTTTCTAGAATATAGATGCTTTACGTCTCTGGTTAAGTTAATTCCAAGGTAACGTATAGTTTTTGGTGCTATTGTAAATGGGATGGATTCCCTAATTTCTCTTTCTTCAATCTCATTATTCGTGTATAGAAATGCAAATGATTTCTGAGCATTGATTTTGTATCCCGCCACATTACTGAATTGCTCTATAACTTCTAATGGTTTGGGAGCAGATTCTTTTGGGTTTTCCATATAGAGTATCATGTCATCTGCGAAGAGAGGCATTTTGACTTCTTCTTTGCGAATTTGGATACCTTTTATCCCTTTTTGTTGTGGGGTTTTCCATATAGAGTATCATGTCATCTGCAAAGAGAGGCATTTTGACTTCTTCTTTGTCAATTTGGATACCTTTTATCCCTGTTTGTTGTCTGATTGCTGTTGCAAGGACTTCTAGTACTATGTTGAATAATAGTGGTGAGAGTGGGCATCCTTGTCGTGTTCCTGATCTGAAGGGAGGGGCTTCCAGCTTTTCCCCATTGAGAATGATATTTGCTGAAGGCTTTTCGTAGATGGTTTTTATGAATTTGAGGAATGTACCCTCTATCCCTACACTCTGAAGGGTTTTAATCAGGAAAGGATGCTGTATTTTGTCAAATGCTTTTTTTGCTTCTGTTGAGAGAATCATATGATTTTTGGCTTTTTCCTTCTGGATAGAATCTAAGACATCGATCTATTTGCGATTGCTGAACCACGCTTGCATCCCAGGGATGAATCCCACTTGGTCATGATGGATAATCCTTTTAAGGTACTGTTGGATTCTATTAGCCAGGATCAAAGGCAGTCCTAAGGGGAAAATACATAGCCATCCAAGCTTCACTCAAAAGAATAGAAAAATCTAAAATGCACTTTTTATATTCTCACCTCAAGAAGCTGGAACAGCAACAGAGGGACAGGCCTAATCCATGCGTGAGGAAGGATTTCACCAAGATTAGAGCAGAAATCAATGAATTAGAAACCAGGAGTACAGTAGAGCAGATCAACAGAACTAGAAGCTGGTTCTTTGAATGAATTAATAAAATTGACAGACCACTGGCAAGACGTATCCAAAAAAATAGAGAAAGGACCCAAATTAATAAAATTATGAATGAAAAAGGAGAGGTCACAACTAACACCAATGAATTTGGAAGGATTATTAGAAACTTTTATCAACAGCTTTATGCCAATAAATTAAGCAATCTGGAAGAGATGGAGGCCTTCTTGGCAACCTATAAACTACCAAGACGGAAACAGGAAGAAATTGATTTTTTAAACAGGCCAATTAATTATGAAGAGAATAAAACAGTGATAATCAACCTTCCAAAAAACAAAACTCTAGGCCTGGATGGTTTTCCTGGGGAATTCTACCAAACATTCAAAGAAGAAATAATACCTATTCTCCTAAAGCTTTTTCAAAAAATAGAAACAGAAGGAAAGCTACCAAACTCATTCTATGAGGCCAATATTACTTTGATCCCCAAACCAGGCAAGACCCCATCAAAAAGGAGAATTACAGACCAACTTCCCTAATGAATATGGATGTCAAAATTCTCAATGAGATTTTAGTAAGTTTTTGAGAGGCTTGCATTGCAATGTACTTCCCTCTTAGGACTGCCTTTGCTGCATCTCAAGGGTTTTGAACAGTTGTGTTTTTATTCTCATTAGTTTCCATGAATATTTTAAATTCTTCTTTACTTTCCTGGTTGACCCATTCATTCTTTAGTAGAAAGCTCTTTAACCTCCAAGTGTTTGAGTTCCTTATAAATTTCCTCTTGTGACTGAGTTCAAGTTTCAAAGTATCGTGGTCTGAAAATATGCAGAGTATAATCCCAATGCTTTGGAATCTGTTGAGACCTGATTTGTGACCCAATACATGCTCTATTCTGGAGGAAGTTCCATGTGCACTCAAGAATGTGTGTTCTGTTGCTTCAGGATGGAATGCTCAGTATATATACGTGAAGTCCATGTGGTCCAAAGTGTCATTCAAAGCCCTTGTTTCCTGGTTGATCTTCTGTGTAGATGATCTGTCCATTGCTGTGAGGGGGTGTTGAAGTCCCGTACTATTATTGCATTATCATCTAAGTGTTTCTTTAATTTGGCTATTAGTTGGTTGGTATAATCGGCTGCTCCCAAATTAGGAGCATAAATATTTATAATTGTTAGAAATTCTTGTTGGGTAGATCCTTTAATTAAGATATAGTGCCCCTCTTCATCTCTTACTACAGTCTTTGGCTTAAAATTAAAGATTAAATTTTTACCATTTGTTGCAAATATCTAACCTTTCTCAGTGCTTAACATGTCTATTTTCTTACACCCAACATTTTTTATTATCTTGAAAATTACAATATTTTTATGTCCTTTAATATTTCAATCCCCCTTTACAGACTAGGCAAGGTATAAATAATTTAAAAATATATATTATTTCATAAAGCACTTCAGACTCCCAAGATATAAAAATGAAGTATGAATTGGGAATAAAATTGAGGAGGGACAGCTCTGAAAACTAAATCTCCATCTCGTGCAGAAAAGGGTTCCCTCTTTTTCTCACTCATTCTGTACACATTTACTTAGTGCCTCCAGTGAGTTCCATATTGCCTTGGCTCTGTGGAAAAATGGGTGAACCAGGCTGAGTCCCAACCTCAAGGAGATTATTAATAAAGTCAGTAAGTGAGAAAGGAAATACATTTTTCTTTTGTATTTATTATAATTTAGTAGGGAATTTTTCTCAGTTACACGGTAATAAAGTTGATATCTAAATGGAAGTACATAATCCTTCATACATGTTTTTATATTCCATAAGCTAATGTGAAAAGGAGAACATGACTAGACTTATAACAGAATAGGAAACAGTAAGTGTTATTATTAAAGATTTATCCCATACAAGGAACCTACTCCAGATGGATTCCCTAGGTGGTTTTCTTAATTTTCAGAAAAATCAAGAGTACTTAAGTTTTATGTAGTCTATAAGATTATAAAAGAAGATGAAATGTTAGCTAACATTCGTTGAGGCAAATATGGGCTCATTCACAACAGACAGATACCAATCATGAAAACAAACTAGAACAATTCACTTAGGGAAAACAAATGCAAAAATCCCATAAGAACCTTAAGAGAATGAATCCCTAAACCCAAACCAGTTTTAATCATAGAGATCAAAACTGTCACACAGAAATTAAAAGCCTTAACATAATTGACCCTTATTAGTAAAAAAGCAAATAGCACGTGTCATTCTATTACCTTAATATGTGCCAGAAATAACTTTGGCACATTCAAAAGTCCATTTTAGTATACAAGATTAGGTGCATAGCTTCTTTCTTTAAATTATTTACATTAATTATTTAAAGTGGATCATTCATCTCATTTCAACCTACATATATTGTGGGTCTGTTACAGGCAAGGCATGATACATGTTGTAGAAATGTTAGTCATTTCCTTAGAGAAAATAACCAGAACAGGAACAAAACAAAGATGTCTTCTTCCTTGTATCTATTGTATAGAGCACTAGAAGAGCCTGTGATCACTAGTAGAGAGGGAAGACAATAAAAGCATAAATATATAAAGAAAAGGAATAAAAATGTTGCTTTTTACCAGTGACCTAGAAAATCAAAAGAAATCAACCAAAAAATTATTAGAGGTAATAAATGGACTCTGTAAGAGTTATGAGATACAAGATACAGCCTCAAAAATCAATTGCATTGTTATATACTGGTAGCACACTGAAGGAAAAATGAAAACAAAGAGCCCATTTATGGTAATAAAAATTTGAATATCAACCTGCACCATGAGAGATTTATTCAAATAACATTATGAATATTTAATGGCAAAAAGAAGACATTAATACCTGGAGAGAGAGAACTACCTCATGCCAAGGAATAGCAAATGCAGTATGGTAAGAGCATCCCTATGCTTCCAGTACTCCTAAGTCCTGTTAGTACTCTCTCCCAGCCTATCAGGGTGGGCAAAGTCATTGTAAAAGGAGCACCTCATTGATACCCCATGTTATGGACACGGTTTTGACAGCTTCCTTCCTGCTTTGTTCATTTCTTCATCACCCTCTCTGTCTAAACTCCCAGTTCTGATTTGCAAACATTGAATTTTGGGTCCCAGTTTCTGGCTCATCTTTCTGCTTATTCATTTTGAGACTTCCTCTCTTGGTGAACTACCTCCATGGCCAGAACTACCGGTGGTAGCCATCTTGTCAGCCTCCAAACACCCCCTTTTTGGGTATCACGTAAGCCAGCAGTGCCCACAGTAAAAGTGAGATTTAATGCAATTCAAATTAAACCTCCATGGGATACCTTAGAGTGGAATCCACTCTGGAGCATGAAGGATGAAGAAGTAATGTAGAAATGATGACAAGGGATGCAGGTGTGTTTTATGCACTGCTTGTGTGTTATATTTCCCTCTCAAAAGTATTTAAGGAAGGAAAGGTAATATGGCAAACTAATCTGAGCAAGTAGCTTCAGAGAAGACAAACGTTTTTCCATGGTCAGTGGGAGGGAAGAAGCAAAGACAGAATTTGAACTCATATCTTTCTGACACCAAAGTCCAGGCTCTTAAATACTACTCTCTACAGACTCCGGAGGAATCAGAGGTAAGTATAAAAATCCAATCCATAACAAATTATCTAGAAGAAAATACAAAAGAAATTTATCTCAGTTCTGGAGGGCACTAAATTTATGAATATTAAAAATGGAGGATATCATCAGGAACAAGATGGATGTTGACATCCATAAAAGCAAGGACTTTTGTACCTTGAAAAACAATGAAAGAAATACCAGAAGGAAAGCAACAGAAGAGGGAAATATATTTAAATATAATCAGAAAAATTTATTGCCCAAAATATATGAAGACTTGATAAAATACGTTAGGTTGATACCCAGATTTCACAAAACAAGAGATCAAAACACATGAGAAGAAAATGCTTACTCAAGGAAATTTCGATGGTAAATCATTTCAGGGAAAAAGGCATTCACACTATCAATTAAAGCAATGCAATGAAAACAACTCTAAGGTGTAACTATACACATTTAATGAGCAAAACCAAACAAACCATTTCTAGGGAGGTGTGAATGGGCTATTTTTACATGAGGTCTCCAACTGCTATAGGATTTTCTTAACCATAGTTCACATAGGGGTCTGTTACTGACAGCGCTCGCCCCCCCCCCCCACCCCCAACAAGCAGCTTGGCCGGGGCATGATTCATTCAAACTGATCCAGACTTAGCACAGATAAAGAAAGAAATTTAAAAGCCATAGACGCTAGGCAGTTTACCATCAGCAGCAAACAACAGTGCTATCCTTACTTCTTTGCGACTCATTTACCTGCTTTTGTCCTCTCTTTGTTGGGGTTAGGGAACAACAGATCTGTTTAGGTGGAGTCCATGGGGCTATAGCAACTCAGCATCTGTATGTCCTATAGAGAAGCCAGAGGTCAGCAACAGGACAGCAAGGCCAGAGGCAGAAGGTAGGCCCAGGAGCAGTTGAACAATCTGATGGGCCAGAGTCAGAGCCAGGGTATAGAGATAAGGCCTGGGGCAATGGAAACCAGCAAAGGGAGGGTCCAGAGCAGTGGATTAGGATAGAGCTGAGATTGTGTTAATTTACAGCTGCTTTTCTCATGGTCCCAGCGTTCATTAAAGGGGAGATTTGGGACAAACACATATATCAACGACTGCCCAGAACACCATGCCGTTTCTCCCATCTGTCCATTTGCACATGTATTTCTATCTGCGGGGCATACTGTAGTAGCTTTATAACCTGTGGACTTAGCGCAGCTGAACTGCATTTCCCAGAATTCCCCTCCCCATATGTGTTTGGTTTAGAGCCATGGGAGGAATCTACAGGAGACTTGAAAGGTAGAAGTGAAGCAGTTACCATGCTTACTCACCGAAAGATGAAATTCAGCTTGTGTTTTAACTCATATGTGTTTTGCAAATCTGCTAACTCACCTTGCTGGCATGGGTAGCAGGACCTTCTGCAATTCCAGCTCTCATGAGGTCTCTTCCAGCAACTCAGTGTGGGGTGGCCCTGCAGGGAGAGCACCAGTATCTCCTTCAGGTCATCCAGGGAGAGAGTTTGAAGATGGAGAGACAGTCACAGGTTTCAGCTTGTTCCTCATGGGGTCCAGATGTTTTTGCTCTCCCCCACTTCATGTCTTCCCTTCCCAACACCTGCGCTGGAAGTTCAGGGTCAGCACCAGACAGTGAAAAATAGCTGAACTGAGATTTTACCACCTCCAGATAATGTCAAATCCCTCAAATAAACCCCAAGTTTTATGTCATGTCTATTGTATCTCTGGTACAGAATTGGGTATCAAAAATAATTCCAGGAAACAATACTAAGGATGAGTTCTCTGAACTGGTTCTGGGTTAGCTGTGGTGGGTTGTCTGATTTGATTAGATGTAAAGGCATTAATAATGGCCATGTTCCCAGTGGTAAAGAGGACTTTGGTAGCCCATGACAAACAGTGGTCAACAGCTACTTACATTCGCACCTGTAGACATTTGAAATGTGTCTGTAGAAGGCAAGGCTTTGGGTGACCAGGTGGTTACTACTGTAGAATGTTCTGGTGACAACATAATATAATGGGGTTGGGCTGGTTTCTCCTGTGTTTGAGGACTTGGAGAAAACAAATTACATGCGCAGGGCTTTAAATTCCCACTCGAGTTCTGCTAAGAGTTTTTGAAAACTGTGACTGAAAAGAATCCTTATCACCCATAGCCACCAAGATTTCTGAAAGCCAAATCCAAAGTCTAATCTCAGAGGTGGTTAAATTACAATGCAAATTGAATTTCAGCCTCTTAGACTCTTGGGCTAATCTCAGCGCCTTTCTTGGGAAAGAAAGTGTGTGTGGGGGCGGGGGATTCAATGGGGACATATGGAGGGATTCTGCTGAATCTGGAAAACCTGAACCTTTAAATCCTGCCAAGTCTCCTTTTCTAAAAGAAGCAGCCTTTTCTACTCCTGCTGAGGAGGATGGTTTTCCCTTATAAGAAGCTTGTGACAGTCTCCCCTAGGTAGTTGCCTTGCAAGGGACTACTGACTCTCCTTGGGACCTACTGCCACCTCTCGTTGCTTAGACCAATAACCAGACAAAAATTCAGACTAGCCCCAGAGGGTAGGGTATGAATTGTTACCTGTGAAGAGGTGCCACATGTGCCAAAAAGAATTGCATGATTTTCTTCCGATTTATATAGATAAAAATCTGAAGAATATATGTACAAATGGTACTTAAATGTTTTAGATCAGAATGTGAGAAATGTAATGTTGGATTAGGCAGAATTACCTGACCCCCATGATGGCCTATACTAAATCAAGTTCAAATGCCAGTTGTTCTTTGGCACATTATAAAGGAAGCCATCCAAAGGCTTAGGGAAACTAGAATGCTAGAATGAATTTTTATTTAAGACCCACTCTTCCATTCTCTAAATATATGTCCACCTAGGGGATACGTGTTTCATTAAGGGTGTAAGAAATATATTCACAAGGGGAAACCCAGTATTGTGGAAGAGCTCTATAGTAACTATACTCTAAAGGCTGGGAAGAGCCATGGGAAATACTGCCTTCAAACTGGGTTCCCTGAATCCAGTGGGGATAATGGATGCCTGGGTGATGAGGGGATAAGTGGTGATATCACCTAATGACTAGATGGACATGATTATCTTGTGGGCAACAGAGCTGAAGCAGTAATCAGAATGGCCTGAATGGCAGAAATCTTTGGTGGTGATCATGGTGGTTCTAAAAGGGAGGTAGAGGAGCAGTCTATTATAGTTTTGCTTGATTTATGTAAGTAGAAAGCTTTAAGTATGGTAACAGAAGTCTAAACTTAATTATCAGGATGGAAAGTGCCAGCTCTTCAACCAATTCTCAGACTTGAATCAACTCACAGATCCAGAACCTCCAGAAAGAAGAAGAGGCCAGGTTTCCTTGAGGAAAGACCCTATTACAATACCAAAATTTTGTACTGTAAATCTTCCTCCCAGTCTTCCCTAAAAGAGCCAAAGGCCATTTATCAGGGAGACCATGCAGTGGGAAAAGGAAATAGACTTTTTCCAGATTAATGAACATTGACACTAGTCCATGGAGATTTCAAATGCCTCCGTGGTTCATGAGTCAGAATAGGGACTTATGGAGATAAGGTAATCACAGTGGGTCCGGTGGGTCCCCAAGCCCACTCTGTAGGTATTTTAAGAATATATAATTGGAATAAATATAGTTAGAAGCTGGAAGATCTGGGGAGTGAGGGCTATCCTAGCAGGAAAAATCAACTGGAATAGTCACTTAAAAGTTTGGTCACCACTCCAGCTAGGTGAGAACACCTTGCAGGATAAGACAATGCTCTCCAGGATGTGTTATATGATTTAAATCACAAACTAATATATTGTCACCTATAGCAGGATTTATGGGGACAGGAATCAGAGGGTAGAAATGAGAATGGGCTTCAGAGGGGAGGGGGGTGGGGGAATGGGATAGACTGGTGATGGGTAGTAAGGAGGGCACATATTGCATGGTGCACTGGGTGTTATACGCAACTAATGAATCATAGAACTTTACATTGGAAACGGGGATGTACTGTATGGTGACTAACATAATATAATAAAAAAACATTAAAATAAAAAAATAAAGGAACACAACTATGGTTCCTTAAACTGGAAGTCAGGACTGCCACCTTGCCACTCTGGGCTCTTCATGTGAGTGAATCAACAGACAAAGAAAGAGGGTCAACTGGGGTGATTCATCCTGATTAACAAGGGGAAATGGGGTACTACACAGGGGGGTAAGGATGGGTTTATGGAACACAGGCAATCTTCTGGAGTGCCTGCTAATATTCCCACATCCTGTATTAAACAGAAGAAGTACAACAACCCAATGACCCAGATTCTTGAGACATAAAGGTTTGGGTCACTCCACCGGGCAAAGAAGCATGAGCATTTGAGATGCTTGCTAAGGAACAAAGGGAATGTAAGATGAATAGTGGAAGAAGGTAAGTTATAAATACCAGCTGCAACTATAGAACCACATTTGGAAATGAAGATGCAAGTAGTTATGAGTGTTTTTCTTATATTGGTATGAGTGTATTTTGTATATATTCCTCCCTATCCTCCTATCAACTAAGTTAAGATGTATTAATAGTAATTAACTTTATATCTTCAGATATCAAAGGGAAGATATGACACAGTTAGAAGAGAATTCACATAACCTAAAGATGGGTAAAAAAATCCTGTCTCCTCTTATGAGGAAAGGTTGGTGTGTTATTGGTGGTCTGAAGAAGAGTTGCCGCCTGTTAGGGAGAAGCATGACTTTGCTATTGCCTGTATTTGGAGGTTCAGTATAAAGACCTGTGTATTCCTCAAGCTCCAATTTCCTTCTCTGAAATTGGTAGAAAACCATACATAGCTAATAGACTTGTTATAAAGGTTAAAATGGCATGGTTTAAGGCATTTACAAGATATTCCATTAATGGTATCTTATTTTTATTAGTAATAGTATGTTGGGAGTAAAAGCAGGGTCAAATGCAATTGTATATAGAAAATACTTTGTTAAAAGTTAGATGTTATAAATAAAATGTGTTGATGTGTTTATGATTGAGAAAAAAGGAGAGAGATGTATGTGGATGTCAAATCCTTAAAGTGTGGACTGGCTTCATGCTGTGTGAAGTTGGCTTGTTGGAAATAGGTTTTGAGCTGGAGTGGGCCACAAGAAAAATCTGAGTAAGGTTTGGAAAGCAGGGGTGAAACAGTAGTCCTGCTTACTCTCTAAAGGTCAGTGTAGCTGGATCTGCTTCTTTGGTTGAATCTTGACTGATACAGCCCATCCCTTTTACATCTAGCATGTTTCCCACTGTGGACAGGACAGGGAGCTAATTCTCTTTACTGGTTTCCATAAAGGGGACTCACTGTGTTCTCCAAGATGGCTGCATGTTAGAGTGACTACTATTGGCCTTTCTTCCCTTTATCTTATTTAGTCCTTGCCCTGTTGAAGAGCCACTGATCTGACCGGTGAGTGCCAGAAATCCTTTGACTATAGTCCTACTGCTGGGTGAGGTCATTGTCAAAGGCCACTGCTCATTTGGGGCACATTCTCTTACCCTCTCACACAAATACACACTTAGATTGAGTATACCCTTCTCCTCTTCCTGTTCCTAGTTGGTGTCAACTACCAAAAGGGAGATTCTAGGTGTCATTTCATGGTGAAGTAAGAAATCCTGTCATCTCCTTCAATATAACAATTATTAGGAAATCCTATAGAGAGAGTGTGTGTGTGTGTGTGTGTGTGTGTGTGTGTGTGTGAATGGACATTTGTTTTGCCTTTAATAAATATACAAAGGTAATCAACAAAACTAAAAAGTGTTCCATTGTGTTTACGTTTCAAAACAGTCAGGCATCCGTTTATTTTTTATTTATTTTTTTAATATCTTTTCTGCTGCAGCAGGAAGAGAACAGTGAAGCTGTTCATCCTAACCATTTGGAGTTTTCACTGAGCCTTTTACAGTATTGAAATAATGTACCTTCGGAAGGAAGCTTCATAAGCATGACTGCTGGTTTATTTATATCAAATGATACAGATTGTTTGAATTGTGAAATATACATACAGAAGAGTCTAAAAAAGACATAGCTACAGCTTAAACAGTCATTACGACGTTATTTAGGAAAGACCAGTACCTTAAGAGCCTGTGTGTGTTACACCCAATTGTAAAACCACTCACCCACAGAGGTAATCATTCTATTGTTTTGTTTTAATAATTCTTTGTTTTTACTTTTTGCCACCTATGCATGTATCCCTAAACTGAGTGTCAGGCACAAACATAGCCCTGTAAGGACAGGGCAACATGGCCCCTGTTAGATGAAAGCTCCTACAGGAAACTGAGTTGAACTATCTTTTGGTCATATTCTGGGAGCAGAGCACATAGTTATAACAAGTCTAGAGCCGATAGACACTGGGCCAAGCTCACCAGAACATTCCATCTGTAGATTTAAAAAAAATGTAGGCAGCTGGGATCCTCATCTTCAAGAAGTCTTCAAGAAATATCATGAGTCACACATATCTGGACCAATTGCCCTCTATGCCTGTTGTACAGCTGTCATCGTGGGACCTCCATTTATCATATTTGCCTCTCTCCTATGATGCATCTCCTCTGCCTTGTATTTTATATCTTCCTCGTTCTTGGTCTATTCTCTCATTTTAGTGAAACACATCCCCCAAGCATATTGTTGAGAAAGGGTACAAGGAAGTACATTTTTTATACTCTGCTTATTTGAAAATATCTTATTCTGCCCTTACTCTTGGGTGATAGTTTGGCTGAGTATAGAATTCTAGGTTGAAGATAATTTTCCTTCAGAATTTTTAAGATCCTGTTTTATTGCTTCTTCGCTTCCAGGTGCTGTTAAGAAGTCAAAAGTCATTCTGATTCATGATCACTTATAAATGACTTGGATCTTCTTATTCCTGGTGTTCTGAAATTTTGCAATAATATACTTCACCTTGGGTCTATTTTGAAGTATTATGCTAGGCATCTAGTTCAGGTTTGGTTTTGTGTTGTTTTCAATCTGGGCACACAGATCCTTTTTGAACCACCACCTCAGAATAAAAATGAAGCCTCTATACATCTATACAAAGACTGATTTTATAGAACTAATTTTAAATCTGTTTGATCAATGACAACTTGCCTCAGTGTTTTATCAATGATGACCTGCTTTGCTGAACACACTTCTGAAAACCGACCAATGAAAGCTGTTGAAGGTGACTCAATCAGCAGCCAGCTTACTCTAGTGCAGTCTTGCCTAAATAAGCACACTTCCAAAGCTAACTTTAGCCCACTTTCAGCTCTAAAACCATTACAATACCCAAATTATCCCTGACTCCACAGCTTTATATAAATCCAGCAGTCTGCTTTGCTTGGAGAGACTGTTCTAACTAGCATATCTCTTCATTCCAAGCAGGCCCCTATGTATAACTCCCTGATTTCATACTCCCTCAGCCCCAGATGTAACTGTTACACATTTTTTGTTTTAACTTTTTTTGTTAACTTTTTGCCACTTAGGCATGTGCCAAGTACAAGCAACATGACCCCTGTTATATGAAGTTCCCAGGAGAAGCTGAGTTGAGTGTAGTGGGATCTCTTGGTCAGTTTTTGTCTCAAATATTGAGTGGTGGCCTTTTTCTTTTACATCACTACCGGTTTGAAAAACAATGACCTGGTGCTTTCTGGCATAGTCATCACACCAGAAACTGACAGGGTAAGACGTGTTACAGTTTACAATGTGTGTTTCACATTTAAAGTTCAGTTTATGGCCCTACTCCTCCAGAGTCCCAGAATTGCTTGCCCTAGTCTTGGTTTCCTTCAGCCTAAAACTCCCATCTCAACTCCATGCCAAATCTCCTAACTCCTTCTGGAAGCCTTCCAACTTTCCATTAGACAAGAGCAACCAATTATCCAAAGAGAAAAAACATTGAATGAGTAATCAGGACACTTGGGTTTAAGAACCAGTTCAGCAAAGAATCAGGCAAGTGACCCTAAGCACATGTCCTCTTCTTCCTCACTGTACTTCAGTTTCCCTGTCTGTGAAATAAAGCTTGGATCAGATCAAGAGTTCTCCATCTCTACTCACATGAGAATCACCTGGAAGTTATCTTAAAATGAGGTCATTCTTTTATTTTTTTAAAAGGTTTTATTTATTCATTTAAGAGAGAGAGAGAGCACAAGCAGGGGGAGAGGCAGGGAGAGAGGGAGAAGCAGGCTACTCATGGAGCCGGGAGCCTGATGTGAGGTTCAATCCTAGGACCCTGGGATCATGACCTGAGCTGAAAGTAGACACTTAACCATCTGAGCCATCCAGGTGCCCCTGGAAGTTATTTTAAAATACTGACTCCTGGACCCTACCTGACCAATTAAATCAGAATTTCTGCAAGTGGGGCCTGGGCATTCAGTATTTAAATGTCTCATCTGATTCTAATGTACAGCCAGGACTGAGAACCTGGACTAGGTGATCTCTCAGGCTCCATTCACTGTTCACACTTGGTATTCTAGGAAGTACCGTGCTACTTCATTGAATAAGTTGGACACTGTGTTGGTAGGACTATTTACTGGGTTTCTCAGGGAACGAGAAACATGCAAAGGTGTAGCACAAAAGTATCTGTGATGCCGTTTATCTATATAATAGATACTGTTGAGAAGTATGCATAATGGAAGCTTCTAGAAACCAATGAATAAAAAGTGTAGACTGCAATCTTTTCTCAACCATGCCTGTAACTGGTGACCTTAGTTGCAAGGGACACACAGCAAGGTAAGATCCATTAATCATCCTCTAGCTTATTGTGAGTGTATGTGTTGGGAGAAGGGGGTAGCTTCAACTTGTCAGAACCTCACTCAAAGCAGCTGAAAGTCACATGGTCTACTCAGCAGGGTCCAAGGCCCCTTCAGTAGCAAAAGTCAAGCCCAGACTTGGATACCCTTAAAGACATCATCCTTAGTGGGCACTAATTGAGGTGGCAGTTTGGCTTCAAGGACTTCCCAGTGTCTGGCTCCAATACCCAGGAGGGAGCAGGCTTCCAAGGGCCATGTCTGACCTCTGTGGTTTTGCCTTCCAGGAATCTTTGGAGCTGACTTTTCCAAAAGTGGTTTCTTGGGAGAAAGTCCATTCCTCCCACTGCTTAGATCCTTGAAGTGATCTTATTATCTGTCCATCTTGCATCCTGGTTATTTGGCTGTTTCTTTGATTTTTGTGAGGTATCCCAGCATCCTTCAGACAAAGTTCCTTTTTTGCTTAACTTAGCCAGTCAGTTTCTGTTGCTTACAACAGAAAGAATCTGAACTATTATAGCCCTATCACTAAATAATAATGGCCACCAACTATTGAACATCTGGTATTCACCAGGTACTTACATAGATTACCGCTAATCTTAAAAGCAACCCTATATGCCAAGGTTATCCCAGTTGCCCAAACCAAAAAAAAAAGAAGTCTTGAGTAATTTGCTCAAGAAAATAAAGTTCATAAGCAGCAAAACCAAGACTGGAACTTCTAACTGCAAATCTTTTTGTCCTTGCTATACCATGCTGCTTCTCATGAATATTTTATTATCTAATAACTAGTCCGTTCTACTACCAACTTCTACTCGTACCCAAACTCACACATACTAGGCTCTGACTAAATCCCACAAAGAAGATGGAAAACGGCAAGGAAGATTAATCTGTGCCCCCATATGCACCTGTCTTTTCTCTTGATGACAGGAGCTTGTAGAGGTCAGAGCCAGGCTCTCAGCACAGAGTGCTTGTCGACACATAGTCAATACTAATCCATTGGGATGATAGGGACAAAAACCCATGCCCTCAAACTTCAGCAAAGGAAGATTCAGCCTCAGGAAACTAACGTGGATGGACATCCCAAGATGGATGTAGATGAGGCTCCTACGATTGAGGAAGAATGTCACTCGAAAGGACCATAGGAGTTGTCTCCTTCTTAACCTGTGCTTTTTACAATCAGGAGAACTAAGATTCAGGAAGGGGAGAACTGAGAAGGGGAGGGTGCCCAGATTGCACGGCGACATGGTGGCTAAGGCAGTCTGACCTCTACTTCTATGTTTCTTTCCACTAGCCCATGCCCAGGAGATGGTTTCTCCCATCATTTCTGTCACCTTTGTTCATATTTGAGATGGCAGTGCTGCTTTCCAAAGAGAGTTAGATTTAGAAACTGGCCTGTTTTTGTTCCCCATGACCTGAATGTTTCCACTTATACTGGGTTTTGTCCTGAAGGCGACTTACCTCCGGAAGGCCCTGCCTTATCTTCCCACAGGGAGATCCTGTAATCATCTGTTTACTTTCTAGGAAGACATCTCTTTGGGGATCTTTATTTCCATCCTGGATTTCTGAGATGCAGGTTTTCAGAAGTGAGAGAAAACTGAATGCAGTGATACCTAAAAAACAGGAACCCCAGAGGGGCTGGATTTCAGATGAATACCCTCTGTGCTGTTACCCTGATGACTGCATACTGGCGATGTTCCTCAGGGAACCCTAGGCAGGCTCCCCTGAGGACCCAGCCCATCAGTCTATGTCTTCAGATGTTGGCAGAGAAGAAAGCCCTCAGTTATCAACTTGAGATTTGAGAATGGACAAACTTAGCGCTGTGCAAACACCCACCACTTTCTTCCAAAGGACACTGCAGATCGAAGGGGGTTTCCAGACTTGGGGGGATGGGACATGCCGAAGAAGTTTATTGTGCTCCATTCGCATCACTGATTTCAACACTGTCTGTGACAGACAGAGTCCCACCTCAGGGTACAGAGAAAGGTTCTGCTTCTGCCTCTGGGCTTTCTCGGTGCTGTAGGACTTAGTCCACACCTGAGCATAGCCAGGAAATGCTGAGAGGTTAACAATCCAAAGCGCAACTGTCAACTACTAGAGAAGCCAGTGGACAAATACCCCAGCCTTCCATTCTTCAAAGAGACAATTCTAAGGTATAGTGGCCCCCAGCTCAAAAATAATGCACTTTAGAAAAATTGTGGTAAAATGTGAGTGTGTGTGTGTGTGTGTGTGTGTGTAGTTAATATGGAATACTTTATATACAATATAAATTTATATTCTATATTTTTAACAGATTTATTGATTTATTTTAGTGGGAGACAGAGAGAATCTCAAGCAGACTCCCTGCTGAGCCCAGAGCCTGATTTGGGGCTCAATCTCATGACCCATGAGATCATGACCTGAGCTGAAACCAAGAGTGGGACACTTGGCCAAATGAGACACCCAGGTGACCCTATATTCTATATTTTTATATTATATATTTTAGTATTTCATACTATATATATGTATATTATATATATATATATTTTGTATGTATAAATATATATATAGAGAGAGAGATAGTAAAGCACACTATTTTAACCATTTTTAACAGTACAGTTCAGTGGTTATTAATTTCATTCACAATTGTGTATCCATCACCAGTATCTATTTCCAAAACATTTCCATCATCCCAGATGGAAACTTTATACCCAGTAAACAATAAATCCTCCATCCTCTTCTACCTCCAGTCCCTGGTAATCTCTAATCTACTTTCTGTCACTATGAATTTGCTGTTTTAGATATTTCATATAAGTGAAATCATATAATTTTTTTCCTTTTGTGTCTGGTCGATTTCACTTACATAACATATTCCAACTTCATCCATATTGTAGCATGTTTCAGAATTTCATTCTGTTTTATGGCTGAATAATATTCTATTGTATGGATAGACCATATTTTCTTATCTGTTCCTCTGGTGATGAACACTTTGGTTGTTTTCATCTTTTGGCTGTTGTGAACACTGCTGCCATGAACATTGGTGTACAAGTCTCTGTTTGAGTCTCTCTTTCTAATTATTTTAGGTATATACCAGGAGTGAAATTTCTGGGTCATACGGTAATTCTATGTTTAACTTTTTGAGAAACTGCCAAAGTGTTTTCTATAGCAGCTACACCATTTTCTATTCCCACCAGCAGTATACAAGATTTCCAATTTTCCACATCCTTACCATCACTTCTTTTTTTTTTTTCTAAAGATTTTATTTATTTATGTGACAGAGAGACAGTCAGCGAGAGAGGAAACACAAGCAGGGGGAGTGGGAGAGGGAGAAGCAGGCTCCCAGCCGAGGAGCCCGATGTGGGACTCGATCCCGGAACACCGGGATCACGCCCTGAGCCGAAGGCAGACGCTTAACGACTGCGCCACCCAGGTGCCCCCCTTACCATCACTTCTTTCATGATTGTTACTGTTACTGCTCTTAGGATCATCATCCTAGTAGGTGTGAGGTAACATCTCACTGTGATTTTGATTTACATTTCTCTGATGACTAATGATGTTGAGCATCTTCTTATGTGCTTACTGGCCATTTGTACATTGTCTTTGGAAAAATGTCTATTTAAATCTTTGGTCCACTTTTAATTGGGTTGTTTGTCTTTTTGTTGAGTTTAGGAGTTATTTATATATTTTGGATATTAAACACTTATCTAATATAGGATTTGTAAATACTTGCCACTTCTGTAAGTTTTTTTCACTTTGTTGATAATATCCCTTGCACAAATGTTTTAAATTTTGAAAAGTCCAGTCTATCTATTTTGTCTTTTGTTGCTCATACTTTTGGTGTCATATCTGAGAACCCATTACCAAATCCAAGGTCATTTAGATTTACCCCTAACTCTTTCTCTTAGAGTTGTATGGTTTTAGGTCTTATATTTAGGCCATTGATTCATTTTTTTTTAAGATTTTATTTTTTTAAGTAATTTCTACACCCAGCATGGGACTCGAATTTACAACCCCAAGATCAAGAGTCACATGCTCTACTGACTGAGCCAGCCAGGCTCCCGGGCCATGGATCCATTTTGAGTAATGTTTGTATGTAGTATGAGGTAGGGGTCATATTTCATTCTTTTGCATTTGGAGATCCAGTTGTCCCAGCACCATTTGTTGAATTGATTATCCTTTCCCCTTGAATGAACTTGGCACCCTTATTGACAATCAGTTGGCTATAGATTTATGAATTTAGTTCTGGACTCTCAATTCTATTCCATTAATTGCTCTGTCTTTCCTATACCTCTACCACCGTGTTTTAATTACTGTAACTTTGTATTAAATTTTGAAATTGGGAGGTATGGGTCTTCCAACTTTGTTCTTTTTCAAGATTGTTTTGGCTATTCTGGGCTCCTTGAAATTCAATATGAAATTGAGGATCAACTTTTCCATTTCTGGGGGGAAAAAAAGGAAAGGAAAGGCTTAGAATTTTGATAGGGATTACGTTGAATCTTCAAGATTGCTTTGGGTAGTATTGCCACCTTAACAATATTAAATCTTCTAACCCATGAATAAGAGATGCCTTTCCATTTATTTAGATCTTCTTTAATTCCTTCAGGCAATATTTTGTAGTTTTGTACAAGGCTTTTACCTCCACAATTAAATTTATTCCTAGATATTTCATTCTTTTGGATACTACTGTAAATGAAATTGCTTTCTTAATTTCTTTCAGATTGTTCATTGCTGAACTATAGGAGCACAATTGATTTTTGTGTGTTGATTTTATAACCTGTAACTTGGCTGAATTTGTTTATTGGTGCTAGTCGATTTCTTATGGTTTCTTTGAGATGATATATATATATATATATATGGATATACATATATGGATACACACACACACATACACACACACACCAATTTGGAAGCTTCTTATACCTTTTTCTTGTCTAATTGCTCTGACTAGAACTTCCAGTACAATGTTGAACAGTAGTGGTGAAAGCAGGCATTTCTGTCACCTTGAGCTTAGAGAGAAAGCTGTCAGTCTTTCACCATTGAGTCTGTGGGTTTTTCATAAATGCTCTTTATTGTGTTGAAGAAGTTCCTTTTTTTTCCTAATTTTTTGAGGTTTTTTTATCATGAAAGGATATTGTATTTTGCCAATGTATATTCACCATCAATTCAGATGATCACCTGGATTTTTCCCTTTAATTCTATTAATGTGGTATATTACACTGATTGTTTATCTTCTGTTAAACCACCCTAGCATTCCTGGGATAAATCATACTTGTTTGTGGTGTATAATCCTCTTACTATGCTCTTGGGTTTGGGTTGCTGGTATTTTGATGAGGATTCATGCATCTATATCATAAGGGATATTGGAGGTGGGGATAAGGGGAAAGGAGTTTTCTGCCCAACACTGGTGAACAGGTATTATTATGATGGATTGGAGATTTAAGAGGGAATGCTGAGACTTTCAAGGAAACTGGATTCAACCAGATAAGAAATAGCTAGATGAAAGAGTGAAGGGTAGAAGAGCTAGGGAAGTGGTAAGAGCAAAAGAAGAGAAAAGAAAAGAAAAGAAAAGAAGAAAAGAAAAGAAAAAAGACAAGAAATGAAGCCATACCAGAGGAAGAAACTTGAAGGAAAGGAAAAACACATTCATCAGAATGGAAGACTTAGTCCTTAGCCACTGAACAAGGCAGGGTGTAAAGGCTAGTGGAGGAACATCTATGAGCAGAGAACAAGGTGAGCTAGTGGACATGGTAGGGAGCTGTGGCAGTCCTGAGAATGCACCTTGCACATGTCTAACTACCGGGAGCTTAGAGCCCCAGAGGCTGTGCTCTGAAATTTACTGCCACATTTGCACCAAGGCCACACTTTCAGTAGGCTGCTCCTGACCATTGACTGAATGCAGCTAGGACACTAAGGTAAGCAGGTCCCTGAGAGACTCAGGCCCTCGGCCAAGGGCCTTTGGCTTGAGGACACCCCAATAGCCTTGCCCAACCTTCTTTAGAGTGCACAGGAGCCTACCATGTTTCCATCCAACCTTCTTTCTCTCTTTCCTTCATTGAGGGTCAATCTTACTTTGCATCCGGAATGGCTCTCCAGCCGCTCCTGGCATCCTCTGCATTTCCCCTCACCGGTGTTTTCCCTACTAATATTCTCACACAGTGAATCCCATCCTGGCATCTGCTTTTTGAAGGACCTAAACTAGACATTGTCAGCAACATGCCCTTTTGTGACCCAAGCTTGAGGAGGGGAACCTGGTGCCCAGACAAAAAGGGTCATGCTTCGTCAGGCACCTTGGGGGAGCAAGAAGACTGCCCGGCCTGGGATAGGAGGGAGGTGATCCAGGAAGAGAGGATCCAGTGGGAGAGCAGTCCCAAGAGCAGAGGGAGATACAGGGCCAGCAACGGAAAGGGCCCTGAAATGAAGCACCATTGAGACAAGCCCACTTACTGTATAAATTGGTGTTAAGGTACCTGGATGAGGTACCTCATACTCCTTAACTCTATGCTGCATGGCTGGTACCCTGCAATCTCCCACATTGTCTTACAAACAGCTGTGTATACTTCAGTGGCTGACAACATTCCTACCCATCTTTTCCCTTCTTCGGGAGCTAGCTGCAGGCATTTACGAACAGAAGGAATACCAGACACCTGGCCTAAAGGACACCTTCAAACCCCAATCCAACTGCTGCTTCAGGGATGCTCCAAGAGTGTCACTCCGTCTCAGACCACTTCCCATCCCCTCTCTAAAGTGACTTTTAAATTAGTCTGTCTCTTCATGCCTCTTTAGTTTGGCAGGAATCACCCTCCATGGAAACATATATCCTTCAGACTTCCCAAGAAATAGAGTTGGTGAAACGAGGCTTTTCAGATGCGCTTGCAGCCATTCCTTTCAATCTCTGGGGGTCACGTTTGGCCGAGCAGCCCATAGAAGGATGCCTCCACAGGGGAATTGGACTCCGAACCAGGCAGGAGAGGGCTAGTTCTCTGAAACCACTGCCCACACTCCCCTGCTGCAAATACCCAGATAATCTGGAGAATTGATTCTCTCCCTGCCCTCAAGGCCAAGGACTCTCTCTCTCGATAAAAATTTGCCTTTTAGATCCAGTTCCCACACTGCTTGTGCCCAAGAAGCTCACTCCTGTGCACTGTATCACTGGGTCCCCTTTGCCCTACTTCTGGTTGGGTTCAGCCAACGGGAGGCCCTGTCAGGGAGTGGAAAAGCAGGAAGAGAGAACAATCAGGGTATTCAACTCCTGGTGCCCTCTGGGTAGTGTTACTTAGGTTGGACATGTCCCTTAACCAAAGGTCCCAGCTCCTGGCACACAGCTCCCCACACAACTCCCTCTCTCTCTCTGTTCCACATACTATCCCTCCCCTCGGCCTTCCAGACCTAGGGTGGAAATGGAACTCCTCTCCCCCAGTACTGTACCATCCTTTATCATTTCCCCATTCCCTGTGAGCAGCTTTGTAAATGTCCCTTTATCAAACTCTCCTCAAATGACCCATTTGAGGTGCCATGTGTTTACTGTCAGGACCCTGGTGGGTGTACCACATCTCCTAAAAGGGGGGTAGGGACAATGCAGCAACTAACTCACACACCAGCTTTTCCACCATGATGGCTGTGTCCCCAGCCCCACCCTCTGGGAGAAATTACTATCTCCTGTGCCCTGTGGAGAAAGGGGAGGATGATGTGCTGAGGTAGGAAGAGCACTGGGCTGGGGCTTTAGTCCAGAGCTGCTGTCTCTATCTTCTCACTGACTCATGGTGTGACCTGGGATCAGTCCCTTCTTCTCTTTGTTTTTGTTTGTTTGTTTGGTTTTTGTTTTTTTTTTTAAGATTTTATTTATTTCATTGACAGAGAGACAGCCAGCGAGAGAAGGAACACAGGCAGGGGGAGTGGGAGAGGAAGAAGCAGGCTCCCAGAGGAGGAGCCTGATGTGGGGCTCGATCCTAGAACACCGGGATCAAGCCCTGAGCTGAAGGCAGACGCTTAACGACTGAGCCACCCAGGCGCCCCAGTCCCATCCTCCCCTTGGGCTCCGCTTTGCTCACCTGTATAATGGTGTTGGTTACCATGTCTGGTAGCTCTGCTCATGATTCTATCCCAGGATTCCTGCTGTCGATGTCCCCTCCTCAAACCAGGCAGTCACCTCAATGCAGGACCACACCTGAGGGGGGAAATCCAACCACTCATGCCCTACTGCTTCTAACTCTTTGGGCGACAAACAAGATCTTGTCCAGGTGACAGGCAAACACCCTCCTTCCCCTTACTCTTAGGAACTCAGGGAATCAAAGGTATGATCTATAATTGGCTTCTGCGGGCTCAGCTGGGAGCAGTGACACCTGCCAGTTTCCAGGGTTGGAAAGCTGGCTATGGGACTTCCTCTGGGAACTTCCTGCCTCCACAGAAAGACTTGTGGATCTCAGACTACCGAGAAGGAGAAGGATTATCTGATTAATTATCTGAGGCTTCCCTGAGCCTGCACAGGGTTCTAACAAAACTAGACAATTCATCCATGAGATAGTACATTTTTATTTATGAACAATAGGTGCAGATAAATTCATAGAAATCACTGAGCCAAAGTGTGAAATTGGGCAGGGTTCTGAACCAAGCCTCAGCCCCTGGTAGTAGAATGGGCATCCTTGCTTGGAAGGGAAAGTCTCCCCCCTGGGCACGTTTAGAAGGGCGTTGGATGCTCAGGGTGGGGAGGGCAAAGGAAAATGTATCAGCTAGGTTCTCTGCCAGAAATGGAAAATAACTAGGAATTTTAAATGGAAAGGGATTAAAAATGTGGAATGGGGAGGGCCTAAAACCTTTGGGAAGGGTAAGAAGTGTGTGGGCTTCGGGCTGGGTCCAGGAGTGCCTCTTAGAACATCATGGCTTTGACCTACCAGGGGAGCCATTGGCCGTCACTGTCGCTGTTGAGTTTGAGACCATACTCACAGCCAAGAGGCAGGGTCCAGGAATCCTGACTCGGGAAATCAGCCTCGCAGCTGTGCCCCTGTGCCTGTCTGTCTTGCATTACTCTCAATGCCGGAGATCAGGTCTAGGATATGGCTTTTGGTCCTTGGGTCCACTCCAGCTGCTTCTCAACACCCAGAAGCTGGAGCAGGAGCATTGGAATGCCATCACTGGGAGGAAACACTCTATCTCCACAACCTCCCTTTTCCAGTGGCAAAATAGCTCAAAAAAGCAACAAGATGGCCTCCACTTCATCTTTGTTTCCCAAGTCTTGTGCAAAGACATTTAATTGGAGAACTTAATTCACATGCAGAATAACAGCTACAGAGAAGTCGGAGGAATGTAGTTTTGCCTGCATTAGAAGGAGGCTGCTGGCACGTAGACAACACCCCATAGAGGTTTCCGGTTCTCTCACACCATCCTCATTTTCCTCTCAGAAGGGGCACACGGGGACCTAAAATGGCTGGATCCATTATGCCTTGTACACGTGTCAAGACAAATTGGGCAATAAATTCATGCAGATTTGATCTAGTAATTACGTGGTGTGTGTGTGTGAGAGAGAGAGAGAGAGAGACAGAGGTGGGGATGGAACACAAGACACTGGCAGTTCTGTTCTCTGAGGTAATGTTGATGTTCAACTGTTAAAATAATTTCATGTTCCCAGGATAATAGAGGTTTTAGATATACAGAGACCTGGATTTAAATCCCAGCTCTGCCACTGTGTGACCCTAGGCTAGTTATTTATCTTCTCTGTGCTCAGGTTTTTTTTTCATCTGTAAAATGGGACTAATGATATAGACCTTGTAGGGTTGTAGAAAGAGTAAATGAAATAAAACCTAGAAAGTTCCTGGTGCAGTGCCTGGAACACATACACGGAGTGCTCTAATAACTCTCCCCATTATCCTGGTTAATACACTTTACAGGAACGGCCAACTCCCATGCCGGGAAATGGACTGTTCCTCAGATAAATATCAATTACATCACTGTGTTTGAGGAGGAGACGTGATGAGACTTTTTTCCTCTACTGCCTCGAGGAAGAAACCTCCACAGACCCGCACCTGGTCTTCTGTGCAGCCCACGTTAGCAGAGATCGCATCTTCAAAACAGAAGGGGTTACATAGGCAGCATTGTTACGAAGGAAGGGCAGCAAGAGGTTTTCATACAATTCATCAGATCAGTGTGTTTTAAACTGCAGGGCAAGACCCATTAGTGAGGAGTGAAATCAGTTTGGTGGGTTGTGACCAGCACTTTTCCCAATGCAAGTGAATGGGAGGGAAGAAAAGAACAGAGACGGGACAAGAGGGGCTAAGAAGGGAGAACGGGGAGAGTACCTCTTAATAAGAGTACTGTTTTGAGAAACGGTTATTTCAGCTCCCGGATGAGTGTGTGTGTGTGTGTGTGTGTGTGTGTGTGTACCGGGTCACAGCAAGAAAGACACATTACTCACCACTTGGATCTGGAACATTGCTAAACATGTTTGCAAAATAGTAATCAAGACAACCAGCCCCCTACTTTGGAACGGGGGCACCACTGATAGCCCACCTGCTACACAACTTTTAACAAAAAGGGATTTGATTGAGAAGAATGTCATTGCCAGGGAGATGAACTTAAACCTGGAAGTTTCCCAGCAGCCCCACTGCTCGCCTCTCAGCCCTGTGGGTCTGCGGCCAGCTGGCCTGGCAGGTGACCCTGTCTCAGGCTGCAGGTGACCCTGTCTCAGGCTGCAGGCGCCTGTCCCTGAGCAGTGGCTGCACACCCTCTCCCTCTTCTCCCCTTTGCTGAGCTCCCTTCTGCGCCCTTTTCCCGCCCCTCCACTCCCTCCCTTCCTCTCCTGCAGTCTCACCTGCTGCTTCCACTGATGGCCTCCTGCTCTCAGCCAGCAAATAACTCCCGTCAAGCCACAGTCCACACACAGCTACTGCAGCCTGCCGCTGCCGCCAGCTACTCCTGGGGCCTGGCCTTCCAGCTTTCATGGCTCTGGCCCTTCTCAACAAGACCCGTGAAAAAACGGACGACTGACACTTGGCGCCAGGAAAGGCTCATTTGGACAGGGTCCTTAACCTCTCTGAGCCTTAATTTCCTCATCTGCACAATGGGCATGATAGGAACAGGTGTCCCGGCTCATCTTCTATACACTGCAAGCACCACATGAAGCAATCAAGTGACTTTTGAGACCTGTGAGGTCTTCAAAGGCACTGTACCAGCTTCAGGTTTTTTTTTTTTTTTTTTTTTAATTTATTTGAGAGAGAAAGCACAAAGAAGGGACAGGAGGGGGAGGGGGGAAGAGCAGAGGGAGAGGAGATGCAGGCTCCACACTGAGTAGGGAGCCTGACTCAGGGCTGGATCCCAGGACCCTGGGATCATGACCTGAGCTGAAGGCAGACGCCCAACCCACTGAGCCACCCAGGAGCCCCCAGCTGCAGGGGTTTTATGCTCATCTTGACCCTTCCTGTCTTTCTGATTTCTCTTTCCTCCACTCCCTCCTTCCCTGCCTCCCTCCGTCCCTCTCTCCTTCCTTTCTTCCCTTTCCTTGGTGCTGCATAGAGCAGCCCATCTAAAAGCTGTTGCTTGCTATGTGGTCCTACACTTTGGGAAAGCCCTCCCTTTGGGAAGGAAAGGTCTAGCAGGGGACCACCCTCACACCCCCGAAGCCCAACACCACCTCATTTTTGTGCTCACTGGTTTTCTGACCTTGAATCCCTCCTCCCCAAGTCAAAGGCAGTTGACTCTGACTTATAATTGGTTGGTTATAAGACCAATGGAAGAGCTCTTACTGGAATCTAAATGGCTTGATTCTGGATGGATGAATTGGATCACCTCATCCCCTCTTCTGGTTTTGGATAATGGGGTCTCATATACAAGCCCCACCAAAGGTAGAGCCCTGAGCTGGACATTGCAGGTGGATGTAGAGCCCAGAGACCAGGGAGACTTTCCTGGGAATCAAACCAGGCGTCAGATGCTTAAGACACAAAAAACACCTGAAAATGGCACCATCCAACAGAACTTTACATGATGATGGAAAAGCTCTGTTCATGCTAATAAAATAGCCATTAGCCACATGGTGGCCATTGAACACTAGTGTGAATGCCAGTATGACTGAGGAACTAAATTTTTTATTTTACTGAATTTTAATTAGTGTAAATGTAAATAGCCATGTTTGGCTAGTGGCTATCATTTTGGACAACACAGCCTTCGAGGCTCCTCCTAATCCCTCCTCCCTGATTCCCCCAGCTCCTGGCCCATTGGTCTGCAAGCCTCTGTCCCCACAGCCTCTCCTCCTCAGCATTCAACAGCCCCAAGAATCTGAGACACAGCCTCCATGACAGCAAAAATGGCAGCCCAGAGAAGGAAATAGACAGGAGGGTAAATACACATTGAGGAAACCAACATGAAGATTAAGTGATTAAGGGAACAGGGCTCCTGCTGAGACAATCCTACCTAATGAAGCATCCCAGGCATCAGTCTTTGCACGGGGACACTATGCCTGGGCCCCGCTCCCTCCTAGCCAAAGAACCACCACTCCTTCTTCACTAGCTATGGGTCATGTGCAGCCAGTCTCCCCTTCCCTCCAATAACCCATCTTCCAGGGTGACTTGGGAAGATAACTTATTTTTCCATGAACCTTTTCAAAATACACAGAGAAATTCCAGGCTGGATACAACCACATCCATGGCACCTAGTCTGAACACACAGAGCTGGCCTGGGAGCCAGAGCTGGGACAGATGGACAGAGACCTAGGAGCCCCGGAATCCAGACCCACCTCTGCTGTGAGATCTCTCCCCCTGCCGCAGGTCATTGTTGGGACTCTGCTTTCCCATTGGTTATGTGAAGTTGATGATTAAATTAAGAGATAAGACAAAAGCCTGTCTCTAGTAGGTGGCTCAATGCGTGCTCCATTTTCACGGCTTTCAGAATTCAGCCATCGAACTGGTATTTAATCAGAAACGACCAGCTCTCTGACCAAGCACTGGGTGCGGCCGAATAGAGAATCCCATACACAGAGGAGCTGCTTCGTAAACTAAAAGGGACAGATTTTTAGAGTCTGGAGTAGAAAGAGTCTCCTTTTATCCTGCTACTCACTTCAGGGAAGAGTTCTCTCTCTCTCGCCTTCCTGCTGGCATATGGGCTCTCGGTACTCTGACTTGTAGGCATAGCCTTGCTCCCAACTTGCTTTGTATGTTAGGGCCTCAGTTCCTTTATCTGTAAAATGGGGGAGGATTCCCCTTCAGCTCTGCTGTCCAAATATCCCACAGCCTCCCTGTAGAGGGAGACAGGAGTACACTCGGGGATTCTGTTTGACAAAGATGATTTTCCATTGCTATCAAATTTCCCCTCCCCTGTCTCTCATATGAAGATTCTGATTAGACCAGGGAGGGGGGGGGGGGGACACTGCAGCCTCCTCTCCCCTCTTGCTCCTTTCCTACTCACACCTCTCTTCCCTGCTGTTCCCAACTGGCCTCTTTCATTCCATTCCTTAGCTCTGAGGGAATTTGCATATTAATTTGAAAATGAGATCAGTTATTAGCCATAACCTGTCATGTATCACCCAATGCATCTGGACCTGGATTAAATTCAATATTGCCACAGAATAAAGACGGTGGGGAGGGGAACTAAATAATTTAAACTCATTATTTTACTAATCCTCCCGCTTGGCTGGGCTCCCTGGAGGTAAGTTAGGAGGTAATTGAAAACAGGGAGATTCGCTGAGAAGACATTTGAGTCGAACATTGCCAAGCTGTGGAAAGCACTGGACTTGATGGGTTTTTTCCCCCTCATTTACCCACAAGGAAGGAAAGAGAATGGTCAGGTTGGACTGAGAGGGTGGGGGGAGGCCGAGGCTCCAAGACCTCCAAGAGCGCTAGAGCAGGGGATGGCCTTTTAGGACTGGAGGTACAGTTGCATGTACGGAACAGGAGAGCCTCTGCGCCCTCTGCACGGTGGGAGGGCAGGAAGAGGGAGGGAAGGCATCCTGAGTGGCTCCTGCAGACCCTTACTCACCCTGGCCCTTCCTGCCATCTTTTCGGCCTTATGCCTAAAAAAGTGTTAAATCAGAGTTCCCTTGTAGGCAGACAGGGAGCCCAGACCTGTGTTCTGTTGGATCTGATCACAGTGGCTTTTTTAAAATGATGGATTTAACACCAACACTGTTACATCAGGAAATTTCACATCAAAATTCAGATTTCTGCCTCCCTTGACAAAGCGAAGGTCTGGCAGTGCTTGGTCCATAGTTACCTGAAACCAGCATGGGTAGGAGCTGAGAGGAGCTGCCCACCCAGGCGGACGCGAGGTGTCCCTAGAGACCCAGGTGGTAGGCTTCTCTCTTTTGTGGTACCACCAGCTCCTCCCCACACCCATGCATCTGCATTTGCAATCCTTTGTTCCAAGGACAAAGACCATTTCCATTGCAGCGTCCAGGAAGTGGGTTGGCTGCAAGGTGGATAATCAGAGAATCCCAAAGTCATCCTCACCTGGGTATTTTAAGGGCCAGCCATACAAGAGCAAGGAAAGGGAACCCATGTTTCTGGAGCACATACCTAGCTAGGCGCTGTGCCAAGCCCAGCGGCTAGCAGGAGGCAAAAGGCAGGGTCCTTCGTGCAGGGAGTCTTGGAGGGGAGATGGGCTATGTTCATATAAAGAGAGCTAAGGGTCCCTCTGTAGCAGAGGGACTCAAAAGTAGAACGTGTTGGGTCTCCGTGCATTGGCAGAGTTCACAGACAGGATCGGCCAAACACAGCCTCCCTGTGGAAAGATGACAGCCCAGACCCAGACCCGTGTATTCCAGGAGCAGAGCCTCTGCAGGACTGGGGAGAGAGCCTGGGGTGGGTGGAAAATACAGTGGTCTGGGCTCTGGGGCAGGATCTCTCAGCGAAGTGCTTAGCAAAATGCCCCTGGGCAAATTCCCGAACATTTCTGAATGCCAGTCTCCTCAACCAGAAAATGGAGCTGATGGTGCTTCTTGCCCTCTTTCCCTGAGCAGAGAGTGCCAGTGTGAGCGAGCAGATGCCTCCACTGTGGGGCATTCCGAGGCAGAGAGAGGTACGCGCAGGGCTGCTGGGAGGAAAACCCCGGGTGCCACCCGTTCCAATGGCAGCCTCCTGTAAGCTACCCAGGCCCCCCTCCCTGGAGTGTGGAACACCTGGCACCAGCCACAAGGGACCCTATCTCCTGCCACAAACCAAACACTGGGCTATTAGCTCTATTTATCGCTGCTGCGGGGATTAGCTGCTGCTTAATTAATTTCTTTCTTTTTTTTTTTTTTTTAAAGATTTTATTTATTTATTCGACAGAGATAGAGACAGCCAGCGAGACAGGGAACACAAGCAGGGGGAGTGGGAGAGGAAGAAGCAGGCTCATAGCGGAAGATCCTGATGTGGGGCTCGATCCCATAACGCCGGGATCACGCCCTGAGCCGAAGGCAGACGCTTAACCGCTGTGCCACCCAGGCGCCCCTGCTTAATTAATTTCTTAACAAAAAAAAGCTTGTGCGTGTCCCTGTACAACCAGAGAAGTGGAGGCAGACCCTGCCATCCCCCACATTCCTCCCCTCAACTGCAGGCCTGCACTATTATTACTTACAGGTCCTCTTTCAAGGCCGGCACTCTGAACCACTCAGTTAGCTACTCTGGGCCTCAGATTGTTCATCTGTAAAATGGGGAGTTAGACCATTGTTCACAAGCATTTATTTTTTTTCTCTCTGTTTCTTCCTTAAAAGGCCCCACCATTCCCATGGCCGAAATCTCAAAACAAAAACAGAGAGTGGGCAGTAGAAAACCATACTCTGGCTTTTCATCAATTAGGACCTCTAATTATGTGGGAGTCATTTCATTGTTTGTACCCGACCGAGCCTCAGCTGTACAGAGGGGGGTAGGGAGTCCCTTGATTGCTACCCAAGTGACTAAAGCAAATGAGGCTAAGTAAATCTCCAGCTCACATCTCACCATGGAGACTGGCAGGCTTGTTAGCGAAGGCGGAAAATGACCTGTGGTTGACAAGATCTCTCCTGGGTTGAGAATGAATCTTGCATTTGGGTTCTGTCCCCGCAGATCAGATCCGATGAATCACTGCCCGAGCAGACTCCCACGGGGCTTTGTACCGTCCTTATCACGGGCATTAGGCCACGTGTGTTTATGAGTCTGTCTTGCCTGCCTGCAAGGGATCGGCACCACATTGGTCTTGCTGGTGTCTCCCCAGAGCCGGTCCTCAGAAGATGACTGCGAATAAATGAATGAATGATGTGTGGTGCCCCAGACCATTCATTCACCGAGGACCGCGGCTGGGGGGCTCTGTCTGGTTTATCTTCAGCACGCTCACACTGAGCAGTGGTGTGGGGGCTCGGGCAACACCAGGTATTCTGGGCCTTCAGAGTGAGTGTTAGTTACTCCCTTGGCTATGCGTCTCACCCCCAGGCCTGCTGTTCTGCATTATAAAATCTTATCAGCACCTCACCTCAGGGTGAGGCAAGTGAGACACTTGCTAGTGTGCAATATTTTGGAGGGACACCCAATAACTCAGGAACAAAATAATATTGAAATGCAATATGTCTAAAAAAATCAAAATTCATGCAAAAAAATCCACTGCGAAAAAAAAATCCAAATTTTTAAATAAAGACAGGATCTGCCCCCGCACTTGCAAGACCCTGCCTTGCTCACCTCACCCTGAAAGGGTCTTTCTGGGGATAATACCTCAAAAATACCTTGAGCTGGGGATTTGGTTGGCTATGGCTTTGGGCCCTTGGTTTCCTGAGAAAGCATGGCCTGGGACACTGGTTTACAGTGAGAGGAGGGATTCCGGGGTGTGACATCAGTGCCCTCTCCCTCACCAACCCAGTTAGGATTTGAAATCCCCAAACTAGGTGGTCGTTGAAGATGCTGTCAGCTTATGTGGAAGACAGCATTTTGAAGAGATCACATGGGAGCCATCGTGGCTTCGTGGTGGCCCGTGGTGCATGTGACATATACCTTGTGGCCCAGAGTAAAGTCCTGCCATAATTCTGCTGCCCTGAGTACCATCGGAAGGTATTTGCTCTATTTGACCGAACCCTGGGATATCGGTGCTAAGAAGGACCTTATAGATTCTCTATAGATTCTTATAGTACAGATAGTGATCCCCACCCTAGGGGCATTTGGCAATGCCTGGAGACATTATCTGTTGTCACAATTAGGGAAGAGGATTCTATCAACGTCTAGGGGACAGAAGCCAGGAATGCTGCTAGACATCCCACAGTGCACAAGACAGCCCCCTCCACAAATAATTGTTTAGTCCAAAATGGCAGTAGTGCCAAGGTTGAAAAACCCCGAGGTAAAGAAACTAGGACAAATGGGTTCAAAGCCTCATGGCTGCTGAGTGAGGGATACCCCCTGCCCCTCTGAATCCTCACTGAAAGGCAGCCACCCCTCAATCCGTACCCTGAATCCAGAAAGCCGTGTGGCGATTTCCTCTCCACACACAGGACCAACCCCTAACTCAAGCATTTATGAGAAAGGGTTTCATAGTTTCTTTAGGTCCCTATCACTTTCCCTGGCTTCCAGAAAGTCCTTCCTGAGGCCTAACCTTAATCTCTCCTGCTGCACTTTAAGAATGTTTGGTATCTCAGGAAGGGCAGCGCTGCAGACGTGTCTCTCCTGCTCCACTCCTGTCTGACCCTTCGAAATAATCCACCATAATATTGCTGATTGAGTTTCCCTGGGGCAAAGAAGAAAAATACAGCTCAGATATCATGGGAAAATGTAAGGGCAGTTCAATTTCTCTGACACCTTCTACATACTGAGATAAGCAAGCACGAAGATCCTTTCACCGCACGTAGGCAGCCCATGTTGGGTTAATTATGATGACCCAGGGGGGTTCTCAAGCTGGAGCTCACAGGCAGGAAGAGAAATCTCTCTTTGATTCAAAGTAACAAATCCTTATTGATAAAGAGCCCACTGAGAACCCATTTCCCCCAATGGCTGGAGAGGACTCACGCCCCAGAAGTCATTCAGCAAACATTTATTGCGCCCCTGCTATGTGCTGGGGCAGTGACTCGTAACGTCAATGCACCTCTGGAGGCCTTGTTAGCACACAGATCCCTGGACTCACCCCCACAGTGTCTGACTCACTGGGTCAGGGGTGAAGTCCATGAGCTGGCACTTCTAACAAGCTCCCAGGTGCTGCTGCTGCTGCCCAGGGACTGCATTTTGAGAACCCCGCCTCAGCCGCTCCAGATTCTAGGGATACAGCAGGGAACGCTCGAAACAAGAAACACAACATGTAAGTGAACTGTGTAGGAGGTTGGAGGTGAGGACCCTATAAAGAAAAAAGGAAATGTAAGAGCAGAGTAAGTGGGAATCAGGGATGTGAGGGGAGGGAACGGGCAACATTGAAGTTTTAAATAGAAGAGTCCGGTCTCGTTGAAATAGTGCGGGCAAGCATCCCCTTGTGCCTGGGTCTGACCTAGTTTCAGCACCAACGGTCCCACCTTCTGGGGAGCCTCCGAGGCCCAGACAAATCGGGATCGTTGGCCGCCCTCCCTTGAGATGCTATTAGAGGAAAGACTGGCAGGAATGATGGCTTTGGGACACCTGGGTGGCTCAGTGGGTTAAGTGTCTGCCTTCAACTCAGGTCATGATCCCAGGATTCTGGGATTGAGTCCTGAATCAGGCTCCTTGCTCAGCAGGGAGCCTGCTTCTCCCTCTGTGTGCCCCTCCTCCTGCTCCTGCGTGCTCTCTCTGACAAATTAATAAAATCTTAAAAAAAAAAAAAAAAAGATGGTGTTGTCCTTGCGAACATCTGGAGAGAGTACACTTCGGGCCGAGGGAAGAGCCAGTGTGAAACCCTGAGGTGGGAGCTTGGCTATGTGTTTGAGAGCAGCAAAGAGCCTGGAATGAGTGGAAGTGGGTAGGTGAGAGAACGTGGTGGAGCACAAGGTCAGAGCGGTCACGGGAGGTCAGATCATAACGGGTCTCCCAAGAGAGGCGTAGGTATTCCAGTGGGGGTAAATGGCCTTGTCTACCTTAAGAACCGGGGGGGAGGGGGCTGCTACAAGGTGGGGGACTGGGAGAAGCATGTCTAGAACTCCAGGTTTTGAGCAGAGGGTTCATGATCTAACTCATGTAAGGACACTCTAGCGTCTGTATGGAGAATAAACAGTTGAGAGGGACTGCTTGTCCCCCAAAGCAGAGTCCAAAACAAAGGCTCACGTGCAGGCGGCTTATTTGATATGTGATTCCACAAAGGAAGAGTGAAGGGCAAGAGAGTGAAGCTGGAGAAGAAGGAAAGCCAAAAGGAGAATGTGCTGATGAGCTGGCTTCTAGCAGGGGCCACGGGGGTTTGATTTTGACAGGAACCTGGGAGAAATACATCTCAGAAGCCTCTGCTTAGAGAATGAAAGGGAGAGGCCCCATTCTACCACCTTCCTTCCCCATTGGTCAAATGTGGCCTCACGGGCCGTATGTACCACACATTTCTGGGTCGCTCGAATGTGTGTGCTGAGTGGGCTCCTGCTGGTGTCCACGCCTCAGTGTCTGCGAAGCCCCAGCACAGGAAGCAAGAAGTATACGGCATTGATTTAGGTAGGTGCTGTGATATTGCACAGATATTGAAGCTGGTGGTCGCCTGCACAAGACTGATTGCCCGAGCAGGAGCTGGAGTGAGAAGTGGGGACAAGAGAGTGCAACATAGTACAGGTGTGTGGTACCATCCACCCCTTGCAACCCTGAAATCTTCTTGTGTTTTCCACTATGTCCCATCCACCCTAGAGCATCCTTCGTGGCGGCTGCCTACAATCTCGGCCCAAACTCACAGGAAGGGGAGTGGGCTAGCTGTGGTTCCTGTGATGGCAACGGTCCAGAGACCATCACTGGTATTCATCCTCTCCCTCCTCCAGCACACATCCTACATGTCCTTCTCCTTGACCAGCTGATCTGGGTTGCTTGACTGTTGGGCCTTATCTCAAGGTGTCCAGGCTCTGAGTTGCTTGCCATTGTCAGGCTGTGATTCCACCAGCTGTCTTTGCCGTTGCCGAGCGCGGAATTCCAAGCTCAGCGAATTCCTGAGTTCTGGATATGTTTCTCCCTGCCTGAGGTGTGTAACAGCACCCCTAGCTCCCCGGGTGGTCAGGGCCAGTTACTTCCAGCTGTACAGTATGGTAACTCCTTTCTTTGCTTATTGGTCTACTAGCAGGAGGAGCCCCAGATGACCATGTTGTAATCAGCTGGCTTCAAACTGCATCGTCCCCTGGCAGAAGTGTATTCCCTCCCTGGGAATCTGGAGGGCCCAGGGTTGTAAGAACAGGGAGCCAAAATTCTCTACGTGTTCCTGAGGCATGATGGTGAGAGGGGTTCCATTTATCAGCCATTGGATCATCTTGTACCCTAGTGGATGGTACCCCAAATCTGGAGACTATTGTCAACTTAGCCTGTCCTTCTTTTTCACCTTCACACATGCTCACATGTGTGTATGCAGGCACAAACACATGCACACACACACACACACACACACACATACAAAAACCTGTAGACACAGGCCATTCCCTACTCTGTCGTTCCATGTCCTACAAGATGTCCCCACTCACCCCCAATTCTTCCCATCCTCTGGCCCCCTCTCACACCATCTATCCTCCCGCTTGTGAGCAAAACCTTAAGAGCACTGAGCCATTCCTGGTGGCAGAACGGCTGCTGTCTTTGCCCTCCCTGAGGATAACTTTCCACCCAACCCTAGACTAGGGCTCAATTTCTAGTCCAAGACTCTTTCTGCTTCATCGTCCTTCCACTTTCTCAGACAACTCTCTCTCTGTGCTCACACACACACACACACACACACACACGCATGTGATAGCATTCTAGGATATTCCTAACCGACGCAGAAGCTAGGCCTCAGTGAAAGCACATTCATTTAAGCCATAGGTTGTGTAATAAAGAATTTGGCAGCTTTTTTCCCTAGATCCTGGGAGGGAACCTCTGAACCTTGCAATTTCCTGTATTATTCATGATGGGCCCTTGGACAACACCTGAGTTTCTGCTACAAGAGGACTCAGGATGGGGGCTGGTCATGCCTCAAAGACTGAACATGTGATTAGATGGTTGGGACGTCGAGCCTCATGGTAATAGCTCCACATCCTGGGAGGGCCAGGGCACTAGAGACTGAGATCCAGCTTGTGGCCAAGGTTTCAATCATGCCTACATAATGAAATCCCCAAAAATTCTGGACTGTGGCTTGGGTGAACTTCTCCGGTTGCTGATACACATTTGAGTGCTGTGAGGGCGATGCGTCCTGAGGACACAGAGGCTTCGCACCTGGCATCCTCCCGGACCTCATCTCTATCTCCTCCTTTGGCTGGTCCTCATTTCTATCCTTTATAGTAAGACAGTAATTTTAAGGAAAACACTTTCCTTAGTTCTATGAGTCATTCTAGTGAATTCTCAAACTTGAGAAGGTAAGAGCTACCCCTGAATTTGTAGCCAGTTGGTCTGAAGTATGGGTGGCTCTGGGGACCCCCAAAATTGCAGCTAGTGTCTGAAGTGAGGGCAGATTCGTTGGGGACTGTGCCCTTAACTGATGAAACTTGACCTAACTCCAGAGAGTTAACATCAGAATTCTTTGCACCACAGCTGTGTGAGCTGGGGTGATGATGAACAGATTGAGAAGGGCCTAAGGATAAGGTCAGAGGGAGGAGAACAAAAATGACCCACAAAAGGCCCATTAGAATGTCTTCCCCACCCCCAGCTCTTCCTAGCACACAGAGGCCGACTTGTTATTCTGTCATCTGTGCTGTTGAAATGTTAAAATACTTTCATTTCCATTGGTAAAGAGCGCTGCCCTGGGCCTCCAGTGCCCCACCCTCCTTCTCCTCCAGGATCCAGGACCCCCTCCGCCCCTCACCGACCGCCCTAACACTCCCAAACTAGAGAGTTACCACTGCATGGCTTGCCCCACCCACCGCCCTGCGGCAGGCCACATCCACTCTGACTGGTGTCCCGTGCCCCCATTCTGTTAAATATTTTACATTTCAGCTCTGAATGCAAGGGTTCTCCGTAGGGGAACCTGTCAGTACAAACCATATTTTCCAATCTTGAGCTCTGCAAGGATTTTTTTTCAAGAAAGACTGGTCCAAATCAAGGTTTCAGGCCTAGAAGCCCAGTACCCAGGTAATAATAGGAGAAGTAACTGGAGAGTGAGAAATTCAGGCAATTTGGTTATTTGGCAGCGTGTTGACTTAGAAGCACTCTATTCATCAGATCGAATTCGGTTGTGTTTTCTTTTTCCTTTTCCTACGTTCAGCAAAATGAGTTAGCTAGCTTAGCCTGCACCTAAGATCTCAGTGTGTAGAGAAGGCACTCTAATTACTCTGTTTCCTCACTCGGATATTTTGGCCAATTCTAAGACACATAAATAAGCCTGTTATTCAGGCACAGAGGAGAGTGGGATTTATTAATTTAAATGAGTTGATTTGGAGGTCTCTGGGGAAAGAAGTCTGCATTATTCACTTGCTAGTCCCAGGATGTAATTTACAATGAATTTTCCCTTTATGTTTTGGACCCCGTTGAAGCTAGGGCATAAATTTCCTCAAGTTATTATTATTATAATTCATTATTCATTGAATGTTGACTCAGTGTAACACAAGCAGTGGCAGAAAGACACTATCCTCTCAAAGGGCAGGAAAGCCACGTCCCTGACAATTCTGCAGGGAAGTGTAAGGAGCTTCTGGGATCAGAAGAGGGTGCTGACTCCCTGGCAGGAAGAGTGGAAATGAAGGCTTCCTGGTGACTTGGCCACACATTGGGCTATTTGTTGACCTTAATTCAGACAAAGAATCCAGTAGGGTGGGGAGGGGCCAAGGCAGAGGACAGGGACAGAAGCCAGGCCCTGGAGTGGGGGTGGGGGGTGGGGGTGAGGCTAGCAGAGGTTTCCATTTGGCGGCCATTCACTTTGACTTGCTGGTACTGGGTTAAGAGCTAGGGTTTGGGCAGGTGGGAGTGAGTCAGGCCTAGGCATCCATTCCCCGCTAACACCCCCACCGTCCTGCACTTCTCCCCATCCTCCCTCTCCCACCCTTGCATGCTCCCTCGGGAGTAGAAGTGTATCTCTTTACTCCTCAATCATGCCAAACAATTGTGCAGCTCAGAGGCGCAGGCCCGAGTGACAGAACATTTTAAAACTAGCAACAAAAAGCAATTAAGTGCCCTTTGGTGCTGCCTATAAGTGTGATAGAAATTAGACAGGAGACAAAAATGATTTCAGAATGCCCAGATGGGCTGACGGTGACAATGCAATGACATCCCTTGCTTCCTCTGTCCCTCAAGCATTAATTGAGCATCAGTTGTATGCCAGATTGCATGCTCTATTCTTTTTTTTTTTTTTAAGATTTTATTTATTTATTCGACAGAGATAGAGACAGCCAGCGAGAGAGGGAACACAAGCAGGGGGAGTGGGAGAGGAAGAAGCAGGCTCATAGCAGAGGAGCCTGATGTGGGGCTCGATCCCATAACGCCGGGATCACGCCCTGAGCCGAAGGCAGACGCTTAACCGCTGTGCCACCCAGGTGCCCCTGCATGCTCTATTCTCCAGGCATTCACTGTTGGGTATGGGGATAGGGGTGGGCGGGAGCGTGTTCTGCCAGGGAAGGGATCTGGGGGTGCGGGGAAGTGACGTAACCTCACGAAGCCTCAGCTGCCTCTCTGTAAAAGGGTGCTAGCCCACCTCGCAGGACAGCTGTGAGGGACATCCATGCAGTGGTCCGCAGAGCACACAAGGCAGCTTAGCTCTTTATTTCTGTCATTAACAATAATGTACTGAAAAGCTGTGCTTTCACCCAGCGACTGCTTTGATTTGAAATTTTCGGGTAAAATACATAGACACAAACACCTCTTGTAACCATACGGTATGATGAATTCTCACAAACTGAAAACACCTATGTCATCCATACCCAGCTGGAGAAGTGGGGCATTACCAGGACTCCCAGATGGGTCCCTGTGCCCATTCAGCTGTTACTGCCCTGCCCCCAGGGAGAACAATGAACTTGACTTAAGATCGTGGATTAGTTTCGCCTGTGCTTGTACTTATTGTATAAATGGAATCGCACAGCATGTACTCTTTTGCATGTGACTTATTTCTTCAACCTTCTGTTTGGGGGGCTATTCACCGCTTTGCAACTAACTTGCATTCGTCAGTGAATTTTGCAACTGATGGTATCTTTATGGTGCTCAGTGCCCGTGATGGCCCATCTCCGGAAACCCCACAGGACCTCGCGGGAGGCCTTCTGCACACCCTCCGCCTTCCCCTCGGCCCAGTGTCCTCCCAGTCTTCATTCTGGCTCTTTCCGTGAAGTGTAAGGATCTTTACGACTTGTCTCAAGTCCCATTTGGAATAATATATTTGGAAAAGTAACCATAATAATGGAATTACTCTTAGTTCTTCCTGGCGCAGTCCGGGGCCTCTCTCGCTGTACACGTGTCTTCGAGGGTCAGTGGTGATACCGCTGGAGCCCACTCGGTGGCTCACATGCGTGGAGCGTGAGATCGCTGTGTGCCAGCGCCCATCCCAGCCTCCTGCCCCGCTCTGACTCGGGAAATCTTCCTCACAGCATACGAAGGTCCCCGTTTTCAGTTAAAGAAACCAAGGCACGGAGAGCCTGAGTATCTTGCCCAAGGCCACCCAGGGGGAAAGCGCAAAGGCTGGGATCAGGGAAAATCTGAGCAGGTGGTTCTGGAGCCCCAGTCCCCGCCAGCAGCCAGGCTCTCAGGAGCCACAGGATCGTCACGCCTTGGAAACAGTGCTCCTGGCTTGCTCCCCTGATCCTCTTCCTCTGCTACCGAAGCACCAGGGACAAGCCTGATGTGTAGCCGCTGGCAAGCGTGCGTGTGCGAGTGTGTGCATGTGTGCGCGCGCGTGCGTGTGCGCATGTGGGTGCGTGTGTGTGTGTGTGTGTGTAACTGGGAAGTGAGTGAAGCCCCAGATTTTAATGCAAATGAGCGCCCTGCGTTAGGCTCCAGCAGAGCAGTCTTCTCCCGCCCTCCTCCCACCCCTCAGGCGTAATTACCAGTATCTTCCGCAGAGCCTTGGGCAGCCTGCAATGGCGTCGACAGCTTTTCGTCACAGAGAGAGGATCCCTGTGAATCAAAGGGGCCTGCTTGCAGAGGAAGAACCTTGCCTGCCTGGGGAGGACGACCAGAGCTGTTATCTGTGGAAGACACTTACCTGGATGAGCCAGATGAGAAGTTTCCATTTATTGACCTGGCCCGGGCTCTTTGGATACCTGATTTCCACACTTCGCAGCCATCCCTTAAGGCAAGAGTTACCATTTCCATTTTCCAGATGAGAAAACTGAGACTCCCGTGATATACTGTCCATTAATAGAAGCCTGGGTAATCTGGCTTGATTGGTCATGAAAAGGGACCCTTGGTGTTTGTTAAGGAGATAAATAAAGTGATTTTTTGCCACAAAATCAAAAGGCCAGGGTCTGCGGAGCAGGGGCCTGGGGGAACGTGGGTTCAACCCAAGCTGTGGCTGCAAGGGCAGAGGAAGTTTCCCCTGGACTGGAACAGGCCCCTTTCCTCCAGGAGGCGCAGGGCTCTGGGAAAGTACTGGGAGAACCCTCACAACCCTTGGCCCCTCCTCCAGAAAAGCTCCTCCTGCTCCTGCCCCAGCTCTGGTTCCTTCCTTGGGCTTTAACTCTTCTTACTACTTAATTTCTCAGTAAATTCTGTTGACAGCTGGCCTGTGCTTTCTTCAAGAACAATACACACCTTGTAATTTATAAATCATTCCATCAGTAATTGCCTGCAGAACGAAGTAACCAAAGGCTGGGTGGAGAGCTCAGAGAGAAAGAAGAG
This sequence comes from Ursus americanus, assembly GCF_024610735.1. Classification (NCBI taxonomy): domain Eukaryota; kingdom Metazoa; phylum Chordata; class Mammalia; order Carnivora; family Ursidae; genus Ursus; species Ursus americanus. The sequence continues at coordinate 35,398,680 of NC_142155.1, read as the reverse complement.
TCCCGCAACATACAAGGGTGATGTTTACAGAAATAGACATGGGCCAGACCCCAAACCCCGGGGCTGTGAAGGGGCTCCCTGCTGTCAGTGAATCATTCCTGCTGTCACACGTAGAACACAGGATCACTGCTGTCATTACTGAACACCCCCCGTACGCGGCATTTGTCAATTAGTATCTGTAATGCATGTGATAAGCCTGCAAGTTGGCATCATTCTCCCCCTCTTGCACATACAGGAGCCAAGGCTCGGATGGGTTTGGGGCAGGGAAACTGAAGGGACCCCAGGGGAAAAAAAAGCCCTTTTTTCCCCCTTCATTTCCTTCCCAGCTTCCGTTTTTGCTAGGACCTGCACCCCCACCTCACTCTACACCTGCCTTGTAATGCCAATAGCATATGTCCTCCTTGTAAGGGACAAAGAGGTGATGATACCTTTGGAGTCTTCCAGCACAGTAGATGATATCTAAGGAGTGACCAGGTGGGGTTGTCTTGAATGTTCTCCAAGAACATTGCCTCTAAACATCTTGATGCTGATGATGGACCAGAAGGCAAGCTGAAGACAAAGCATAAGCTGACACCCCGCAACCTCCCTGCCCACACTCCTGGGTGGGACAGTGGGACATTCTTCCAGGAAGCCCCCGACCATCTTGGTGCTAAGACCTTGCTAGAGGGAAAAACAACCTTGGTTTGATAATGGCAAGGCCTCTGGTATCCTGTGCGTCTTCTTTAACAAATGAAAGTACTTTCTCAACCTCTCTTTTTCCTTACCTCCCCCAGCCCCGTACTATATAATCAGCCACCCCTCACAACCCCGGTGCAGCAGCTCTTTCTGCCCACAGGTCCTGTCTCCGTGCTTTAATAAACCACCATTTTGCACCAAAGATGCCTCAAGAATTCTTTCTTGGTCATCGGCTCCAGACTCCACCCCACTGAACCTCACCTATATTCCAAAACCACATCAATGCCAAGACCCCTGGCTTCAGGGAATGATTGACTTATGGAGGACACCTGGACCCTCTCCTTGTTCTTCCCAGTTTCTGGATGCCTAGGAGGACATGTGCACGAGACCACAATCGCCAATTAAAACCCCAAAGATAAGACTCATGCCCTTTCCTTTCTGAGTCTCCCAGATGGTCCGTCTGTATCTGCTCTGCTCTCTCTACATCTTCAATAAACTCTGCCCTCACCTCCTACTGGCTCATGTCTGATTTCCATCCTGGGTGAAGCCAAGGACCCTCGACTCGTCCTCTGGGACCCCTCTCTGGGTCGTCGGACCCGGTCTGCCTGCATCAGGTTCAGTAGTCCTCCCAAGGTCAGGCAGTTTGCCAGGAGTCCAGCCTTATTTGGACTGACTGTAACTCGTGCAGGCTACCTCGGTCTCTTGTGGGCAAGGGCCCAGAAGGGTATTTGCAGCCATGGTGAGAAATAGATTTGACATCTCCCTATCCCTTTGTCCCTTGGGACCTACTGCCCTCTGCCCCAAGAGGCATAGGGACCTGCACATGTGACTCTGTTGTCCTCAGTCTTCTGGGGCCACTGGGTAGCTCAGCAGGACATGGAAGGGAGGACAGTGAGGCCGGGACATTTTCTCTCCAAGCTTCCTGCTCCATTACAGCAGGCTGACTGTCCTTCCACTAAAGGCCAAGTCTTCTCTCAAGGTGGCCTTTTCCTCCCAACTCCTCTGTTGGGTTCTGGAAAGCATTCCTTCCCCATTTTCCTTCTGCCCAAGGGGCAGTAACATGTCTGCTGCTGCTAGCCCCTGCGTCCTGCACATTAGTTTCCTTACTCCCTGGTTTTGTAAATAGTCTATTAAATCCTTCTCAGATTATTATTTAAGTGTGTCTTCTGTTTCCTCTTGGGACCCCAACTGGTATGGTGACCCAGTGTGTGCACACATGATGCAGGAAGGCCGGGTCCGAGGACCCACAGGACCAGCCAAGAGGGTCTTTGGCTTTGCACTGGGTGGAAATCAAATGGGAGCCAGCAGGAAGTGAGACCAGAATTTATTGAGGCTATATAGGGAGATGCAGAATGTTGGGAAGCATGAGTCTCATTTTCACTTGGGATCTGGTTTTCATTGAGAATGGTGGTCTGGTGCACGTGTCCTCAGGCATCCAGGAACTGGTCGAACAAGGACAAGCACTCAGATGTCCCCTGTAAGTCACTTCTGCCCGGTAGCCAAGGGTCCTGACATCAGTGGTCTTGAAAGACGATTATGACGACCTCACCTGGAGCCTGCGTAGATGTGTGTATTGTGCGGAAGACTCCGAAGAAATCATTAACGCCTTGACCTTCATAAGGACATACATTAGGGCGTGTGTAAAGCAGGGGCACAGGTCCTAGCAAGAATAGAAGCAGGAAAAGAAGCAAAGGAAAATAAAAACAGCTTTTTTTCATGGGGTCCCTTTAGTCCTCTCTCTCTCTTTCTCTCGCTCTCTCTCTCATACACACACATCCCTGAAACACAACTTTCAAGAATACTTTCCATTCTGACATGCCCTTCCTGCCTCAGTAACTAATTAAAATTTATTTTCAGGACTCTCGTTTTGAAAAAAACCATTTTAGATGACACCCACGGTGAGGTCCACGGTGATCATCCAAGCCAGTCCTGTCTGGAAAAAGAAACTGAGGCTAAGAAAAAAAAGTACTTGCTCAAGGGAACTTGCTCTAGGTAGAGGCTGCTCTCGTGCCCAGATCCCATCCTGCATGGTGCCAAGCCCGGCAGTCCTACTGCCCTTGCTTGGGTGACCTTGACTCTCTCATGTCCTTCTCTCCGTGAGAACTGGCCATAAGATGGTTACCTCCTTACTAGCCAGCTTCCCCCCATCTCCGTGCTGTTTTCTGAGTGCCCCTGCTTACTTTTTCTCTCCCGGATGGCACTGCCAGGGTTTACAGAGGCATCCCTTGTCAGAGCTGGACGGGGCCTTAGCAGTCCTTCAGGCCGACCCTCTCATGTTACAGGTGAGCAAGCATGTCACCTGAAATACGACATACCGTTAAATCAGCACAGTCTGGTTCATAGCATGTTGGCTGAGGCCTAACATAACAGAGGGAAATGTCCACACATTCTACAATGATAGGCAAAAGCACGGGGGGTGGGTGGACAGCACTCACAGTCAAGGAGCACCCCAAAAGTCAAGAGGGGCCCCGTCATGACCCGCCATAACCCCCCTGCTTCCTCTGAAGGAAATGGAATCAGGAGGAATTCCCGGTGGCAGGAAGGAAAGTCTGAGATTTCCCCCTGATCCTCAGGAACAGGATTCCGGCCTGGGAATCAGCATTGCTAATTGGGGTCAGGAAGGCAGAGGGTAGGACTGGGTGAGAAGGGCCCCCCTGGTGCGGTGACTCACATTCTCAGTGGCCAAAGCTCCTTTTCCAGTCTCTGTGGCCCTGGCCTCCAAAGTTGGGACAACTTTAACCCTGAGGGTTAAAAGGCAGAATGTAAGAGGGGCGTTGGCAGGAAGGAAATATTACAATTTCTATGTGTATTTATTTTTATCTTTAACACATTTTTCTTTCTATCACTTAATATCCTGGCTCTTGGTATTACAAGTACAAAACTTACAGATTAATACACTTATTTGGGGAGTGAGAGCTAAAGTGGGTTCATTCTTGGGATACAAATCTGAAAAGGTTCTAGGTCCATGCTCTGGGGAACCAGGGCCTCTCAAAGTGTGGTCCACAGCTGAATCACCTGGGGAGATTGATTCTAGGGCCCCAGACCACCCCTGCCGCAGCAGATGCCCCGGGGTGGGGGGCAGGACCAGGAATCTCCACCTTAAACAACCTCTCCATTTAAGTCTATGCCCCAGAATCCTTGATAGCTGTCGCTTGGCCTCTGTAGCAGTGGAAAGAACTCCCCTTTGCCCACAGAGGGCCCCTGTGTTCCCATCCCCAGAGCTGCATCTTGCTGTAGGTTATTCCTGTCTTCCATGCCTTGTACACAGGGGTGCCTGGCCAAGGGGGAGCGTGGGGCTGAAGTCCTCTGGAATATTCTCTCTGTAATAGAAGCTGCATCTGCCCTGATGAAGGGGCACTTCCTTCTCACTGACACAGAGCTGCCCCGTGGGCTGGTGGCAGCGCCGGGCCGCTCTTGTTCTGCGGGCGGGGGAGGCTGACCACTCCCTCAGACCAGACTGTGATCACCAGAGTGAGGGACAGTGAGGGGAGGGAGGAAATGTGACTGAGACACCCCAAGACTGGCCTAGAGCTTAGAAGGAACTTCCTCATGTGAGTGGTACGTTGCCCAGTGGAGGGACCCAAACAGGGTTGAGCCGTGCAAGGAAAGCGTTTATTAAAGACGGCATACACTTGAGATATGGGAGCGGGGAGCTCAGGGGAGCAGTTATGCCCAGGGTTTGGGTCTCTGTCTTTTCTGACAGTTGTTAACCAAAGGGTGGAATATTTGTTACTTAAGAAGGGGTACCTTTCGGAGCAGCGTTTTGTGCTTTTCTCCCTTACTTGGTTGGGGTCTCTGACCCTCTTGGTCTTGGGCCTGTCTGCTCTGATCCTGCTCCTTGTGGCTCCTGTTTGTGGAATGTGGCAGGGCATGTCGCTAACTTTCCGGCTAAAGGGGCTTGACTCCCCCTCTGCTGGTTTCCAGGCACCTGTTACAGCACAGCCACTGCCTGCTCTAACAGGAGAGCACACAGGTTGAAGAGAAAAGTCACAAAGGACCAACCTCAGAAGAAGGAGAAGAGACAGGAGAAAGTGGGATAGAAGAAAGAGCAGAGACAGAATCAACAGGCAGCAGCTAAGAGAAAATCAGAGAAACAGAAAATTACTCTTGAGCTGGGGGCATAGTGAGGAGTGGACAGTAGGCAGGGCAGCACGCCTGCGCTGTAGGCAAAGTTGGGGAGAAGGTAGGGGACGTGGGAAACAAAGGCAGAGGAAAAATTATTAAATTTCCTTACCGCCTACAGCCCACTGACAAGTCCTTGAAACATGGAGACTGATCTTTCTCTGGGAGCTCGGCTGCCTCGATGTTGACACTTTGCTAAGGACAAAAGGCAACCTTAGCCTAACATTATCCCGACCCCCCAGGATCCTGTAAGTCTTCTTTAACATATAAAAATTCCTTTGGAAACTTCCTTTATCTCTACCCCCCAATATACATGTTAGCAAGCATCCTCCAAGCCCATGGCCCACTGATCTACATCTGAAGGGGCTCATGACTGAGTTTTTACTAAATAGTAACAAATGACCTTTTCCTAGGCTGGCCGCCTTCAAGGTCCTGGAAACCTTGCTTCCAAAATACCTGGGAGGCTTGTGCTGTCTCTAACCCTCTCCCAACTTGAAGGTATATAATCACTCTGAAGAATGAGCAAGGAGCCCCATGCAGGACTCGATCCCTGGACTGTGAGATCATGACCTGAGCTGAAGGCAGACGCTTAACCCACTGAGCCACCCAGGTGCCCCTGTCAATACTTTTCTATTGAACACTGGAACCCAGTCACATTCGTGATTGACATCTGAGCCGTAAACCAGCAAATTACCTGTGGGGCTGTTTTAGCCAGGATGCTTGCTTGTTGATGACATGTCCCCTATTGCAATTCTCCAGGGTGATTGCTATTATCTCATTATCAGGAGTTTATCTTGGGAGCACTTGGGTTTTGCTGTTTTAATAACCAAGCCTTGGAGCCTGTGCGTGGGGGAAAATGTTCTGTCTGATGAAGAGAAGCGGCAAGGCCAGCATCTTCTTGCGCGGCTCAGGCCCGAGCTTATTTAAGAGAGCAAAAGTAAAAGGTACAAGAGGAGCGTTTGCTTGTCTAATTGGCCGTAGAGTTTCCTGGCAATAATTTGCAGTAAGATGAGGGACCTCTTCAAGGTCATGTGTCTGGGCATGGCTGGGTGAGGAAAAGGACTTCAAGGAAATTCTGGGTGGTTGCCTCTTCAAATGAGTTTGCTGATTTCCCTAGGCCTCATCCATCAGCTGATGAATGTCTATTGTTTAAGTGATAGTTCCTGCCCGGCTGGCCTGGCTTGCAGCCTGGACCAGCACAGCCTGGATCAGCGGGATCTGCGTGAAGGCAAAGATGGAGGGCCTGCCCTGAGTTCTGGAATACCAAGGGCATTGTGTCCAGACCCCAGGGGCGTGAACCTGCCCCAAGGTCGGTGATTCGCTATGCAGCCTGGGGATAGAACGGCCACTTCTGGGAAGCAGGGGTGGGCAGCTGTGCGCGTCCCAGCTTACACAGATCCGGGCTGCATCCCTACCCAGGCCTCCATACTAGTCCTGGCCTTGTGAGCTGCTGGAGCAGACCCTGTGTTCCCCGGGTTTGGCCCACAGCTGACTTTAGAGCGTGCACAGGAGTCTCAGAGATCCCTTTCTCAGATGAAGTGGGGACCCATAACAGCCTCCGTACCTCTGTACTCTCTTGTGCCCATCCCTACCTTATGCTACTGTCCAGCCCGGCTGTGAGCTCCTGTGGTCCTCGATTCCCACAACGGAGCTCCCTGAAGCCGCGGCCTGCATTTGAATTGGGGTTTAGCACAGGACTCAACACTCCACAAATGCTCAGTACGTGTTGGGCGGACTGACTGACTGAATGAATGGAAGGAATGAATGAAGTGACTTGCCCCAGGACCCATGGTTGGTGGTGGGGGCCAGGACCCCCGCTTTAGCTCCAGTTGAGCTCCTTATACTGCTTCACCCCGTCTAGCCGGGGGTAGAGCAGGGGGGTTCAGCACACAAGCATCTGGCCCCGACTGCTGGAGACTGAGTCCTAGTTTATTCTCCAGCTGTGCGGTAGCCACAGAGGCATGCCTCTCAGATTCCCCTTCAAGAAGGAATTTGCTGCTCAGCGGGGAAGAGGGCACTTACTGGACAGCCTCAGGCTACAGCACCTTCAGGGTCCACCTCCTCTCTGGAGCCCGGGCCATCTCCTTCCAGTCAGTGACAGCAATGACCATGGATTCCTCTAGCAGGCGGTCTGTTCTGGAGCTCCACATGGGGCTGGCTGAGACCCCATCACAGTGCATGGTGGTAGGAGGCACTCACACCCCCTTAATGTTCCTGGCTGTTGGGTCTGCATTATGGCCTGAGGGTTCTCTCTGCCCAATTCCACTCCCTCCCCCTTTTATATTTGTCACAGGTATTACTTCTAATAAGGCTCAGTGAATCTTAACGTCTGCTTCCCAGAGGACCCAACTGACACAAGCTACGTGACCTGGCACAAGTTACCTCTCCAGCCTTCATTGTTCTCATCTGTAAGCTGGGACTCAGGGCCAGCTGGGCGTCACAGGGTGGTTGTGAGGAGTGACCGAATCCATACAGCGCCTGGCCCAGGTAAGCACCTGATACACGTTAGGCAGGGGTATTACTCAGAAATCCTGCTTTGTCCAGGGACTTCAGTTGCAGGGCTCCTGCATCTGGGTGAAGGACCTGTGGCAAGTTGGAGCCCCTGGGACTGATTGCCACGTGCTTCTGGAAGCATGTGAAGTAAGGTCATAGAATCGCCAACTTCGGTTCCTTTTCCTGGACAGTTAACCAAGCAAATGGGCAGAAGGCAGGGACTGGGGGCCGAGGCTGAGCAGAGAGACTGTCTCTCTCCTGGGGAGCTGGCTTCTGAACGTCAGCAGTGCCCACCACCTTAGAGACTGAGCCCGGACACCCACCATGTCCTGCTCAAGACCCGGTTCCTTCTGGCAAAGTTTGTGAAGGAGGTGAGAGCTACCCTTGGTGCCTCCTTGAGCTCCATTCTCCCCTCCTGCACACCCTTGACCACTTCCCTGCTTCCGCCCACGTCCTCGCCTGCTCCAGGAGACGCTAAGACCCTAAGACATTGGCTCATTTAGGAACTAGAGAGCTCTAAACACCGCCCCCCCTCCGCCTCAGCTGCAAGCCACACCCTCTGTCTGGGAGCAGCCTCTAGTCCCTGGAGTCATTCTGCCTGTGCTGGAAAGGCGTGGAGGTGGATAAGGTGTGGCTCCCCTCTGGCTCTGCCATTCTGTGTCAAGAGTCTGCAAACTCTCTCTAAAGATCTAGATAATAAATACTTTAAGTAAGTTTCGCAGGACGTGAGGTCTCTGTCACAACACTGCCATTATAGCACAAAAGCAGACACTATGCAAAAAAAAAAAAAAAAAAAAAAAAAAAAGGCATGGTTGTGCTCCAAGAACGCTATCTGCAAACACTTGTCTTTTGGCTCAAGGGCCATAACTGGCTGACTCCCATTCTATGTAACAAATAAGATGATACTGCCCTGGGGAAACGAATTCCATCACCTGGACCCTAGTGCTACTGGGGGAGAGAAGTGGAGGGGACACACAACAAATTTGGGTCAATGAGCTGTGAGATGTTTGTCGGAGGCTTCTCCAAAGCTACTTTCTCTCTCTCTCTCTCTCTTTTTTTTTTTTTCAGGGACTTCTCAGGAAGAGGCTCTGTGTCCACTTGGTAGCATAGCCACTATGGTGGTGGTGGTAATGGGTGGGGAGAGGTGGTGGCCAGAAGAGAAAACTGACCCAGGAGTAGAGCAGAGCCAAGAGAATGGCAAAGAAATGGGCTCAGAGTCCTGATGCCAGTGGGGATCCCTGGAACAAGCCATGCCTGAAACTAGCAAGACTCTCTCTCTGAATTTTTCAATAATTCATTCATTCAATTATGTTATCTAAGACCAAGCTAAGTGTTCCATCATTTACAATAAAAAGAATTTTAACAGATGCAATCAGGGAACTCAGAAAAGGGGGCAATGCTTCCCTCCCCTAGGTCACAAAGCAGCCAGTCTGTTCCCACACCCCTACATACTCACAAGTGGAAGCAGGAAATAGGGGCTGACTTGCAACAGGACAGGAATAAACCCTGTGCTGCTCAGTGTGGCATCCAGAGGGAGTCAGGGGTTGAAGACATCTATCCCAACGCTCCCTAATCTTTGCCGCTCTGCCCCCAGCTCAAAGGGCCCGGCTCCCCCATCCCTTTGCTCAGCTTCCTCTTCCTAAATGTCACGCAAATTATCCTACAGCAACCTTTGACAGGTCCTGCTGAGTTAACTGAAGCTGGCCAAAGAACCGCTTAGAAGGAGGATTGTCTCATTCAAAAGGAGAAAGTGTCCGCGGCCAATTAGGCCCTGCGTTATTTGATGAAGTGTGCCAGATTAACCACAATTATTAATTACAAGGTACCGAGGGCAGAAATGTAATGATCAACACCTTCTCTTTGTGGGAGGTGGCTGTTGGCAGTGGCAATCTGAGACCCTGATTAAAGCTAACAGAGGTCACCCTTCATCCTGAGGCTGGGGTGAGGGGGTCATTCTGTAGTCTGGGAAGTGGGGAATCACAGGGCCCGACTCAGTGCTCCTGGCCCACCTGACCCTGAAAGCAGGTCAAAGCAGTTCCAATTCTGGCCTGGGCTTCGTACGGCAAAGATGCTGGTCATCACAGTGGGACGTGACTCGGGTCCTAGCTCTGCCCTGGTGTACCAGGTGAGTCTGGACTAGTCATCCCATCTGGAATTCAGTCTCTCTTCTTGTTCTGGAATTAGTGTTTCTCAAAACAGCGTGCTATTGGCACTTGGGGTTGGTCAATTCTCCTTGTGTAGGACTATTCCATACATTGACCGGGGGGCACATTGATTAGGAATCCCTCCTGCCCATCCCAGATGCTGTGACAACCCCCAACCACAGGCCCATATCTCCACATGTCCTCTGGGGAGACAGTAGCACCCTTAGCTAAGAACCCCTATCTGATCGCCTTCCTAGAGAGCTGGGTGGCTCCCTCTACCTCAGTGTCCTCATCTGAGAAATGGGGATCTCAATGTGCCTTCTTCATGGGGCTCTGGAGACTAAATGAAGTGTCCCTGGTAAAGACAAAGAACAGTGCCTGGCACGTAGTCAGTATGAGAGCTGTTACCTGGTATGATGTATGGAGCTCCCTCCTGAGTATTTACTCTCTAACTTCAACCCTACAAAGTCCATGCCATTATTCCCATTTTACAGATGGGAGAAGGAGAACCTGAGAGGTTAAATAACTTGCCAGATTTCATCAATAGGTCAGTGACTTCCTAGCCTGGCCCGTTAGTGGCCCGTTTGTGGGGGACATGACAAGGCCAGGCACATACTGACCTCTGTCATCAGTTGTCTGTGCTGTGGGGGTGGAGAAAAGGCAGGAGAAAAGGTGTGGGGGGATGCTTCGGGTGATTACTGTCAGCATGGGGATACAGACCGGAGGCGAGGGCCTTCCTGAGACGGTCCAGCTGCACACTTCTCAGGCACCCCATCTGTAAATTCAAACTTGGGGTCAAGGGGGTCTTCCCCTCGCTGGCTTGATTGAGATGGTGTTCAAGAACAGGAAATGAGGGCTGAACTCCAGAACCAGGTCTGTAATAGCAAGGCTGGAGGGGACAGGAGTGTTGGCCCCAGGGGGTGGGACTGCTCCTGGGGCAACTGCAGGAGGGGAATCACACTGGCAGAACATTTTGTCCTTATTGCTGGGGGCAGCAGAGGGAACTGAGGAGGATGGAACAGGCCACAGAGTTCTCACATGCAGACATTCAGAGCTCAGTCAGAGTATCACAGAGAAGCCACAGAAAGTTCAGAGACACCCTGGGGGATGGGAGTCAGCCACTTCCCTGCCAGCTTCCGCTCTGCACTGTGGTCTACAAGGCCCGGTGACATCTCCACAGTACCTACTCCAGCCTCTCTGATCTCATCTCTGTGCCACTAGGTCTAGACACACTGACCTTTCTGTTCCTCTTTTCCTACCTCAGGGCCTTTGCACTTGCAGTCAGCGCAGCCTGGAATGATTTTCACCTGGACCTTCTTATCTTCGTATGATTTGAGCTCAGATCAGAAACCCCTGTTCAGAAAGGCCTTCCCAAACCACAGCTGAAATAGCCATACAACCCTGCCCAACAGGTTCAGTGACTTTTATTTTCTTCTTAGCACTTACCATCATTTAACATCGTTTGTTGTTTATCAGCATAATATTGGGAGTTCCTAAACAGTGCCTGGCACTTAATAGGTCCTCGGTGAACATCAAATAAATGAAGAATGGAGACACGCTTCTGATGTCAGCAAATGGTCTAAGGGAAAAGACAAAAGACTGCCCTCAGGGAGCCCCAGTCTGAGGGAGGACAAACAGTTGTTTCTCTTGAGGCAGTAGTTTATCAGCAAGTGCAAACCAAATATCTAAACCTGAAGGAAGTGTGGGCGAGAGGCCATGGGCTTCTAAGACTCAGTCCATGGAGGACTTCCCATAGGAAGCTGCCTCTGGAAACCAGTGACCCCACATCTCAGACACATCAAAGGAGTCTCTGCGTAGTACACCAGCTCTATCGCTCTAAATCGGAGCCGATCAAAGTGGTCATGGTCAGATGTGAGTAGGGAGTGTAATTAGTGACAAACCCCACAGATCCTTCTCTGCAGAACCAGACACACTGACCTGACCACTCCTTTGTGCAGTGTAAATACTTGTCTACCTCTTGATTGGAGAAAAGAGTAGACACAGGCCATTCCTTCTGTCTGCTTGGAACCCCTCCCCTCTTCACCACCTTCTCTTGGCCTTTCTTCCATCCTGCCTTTATAGAATCTAGGCCCACTGCAGTGTACAACTCACTTTGCAGTCTGTGAGTGGCACCTACCTGGAGTTGTACAGTGCACAACCTGTACAGCTGTATGCAGCAACCCTGATAAATTTCCAGTTTCAGGACTCAAAGAGACCTCCAAAAGCCTACAGCAGAGTCTCTCAACTTTAAAATGAAGAAACGGTGGGGCTCTTAGGGGAGACACAACTTTTCCAAGGTTATGGAGTGGTGCCTTTAATAAATGATTGGAATGTGAACCCACAGCTCTTGATTCCCCGAGCGAGAAGACGATCTGCCCACTGCATCTCTTCTTCGCTTCTTCTAAGTCTCTGTTAAAATGCCCCCCTTTCCTTCCCCTTCAGCACACCCGATGCTTTCCATTCTGGTGTCAGATTGAGTACACGCCATGCTTTGAGGTCTTCCTAAGTGAGCCATATAACCAAGCTGGGACACTAATCATTTGTCCACTCCAGAGTGGGGACCCTCTGGGGTCAGAGGTCCTTGTCTATATAAGGGTTAGTAATGGGGTGAAGAGCAATGAAGGGGATGACCTTGGGCAGTCTACTCAGTCTTTCTAGGTTTCAGGTTTGTCCACTGTAAAAGGAGGTCAAAATCACCCTCATTCTTTCCCTCCACCCCCATCTCCAGTGTGGTGACGATTACATAAGGTAATCCGTGTAAAGGGCCTAGCTTGGCACCAGGCACAAAGGCTCACACCGCGGCTGCGCCTGTCCCTCTAAAAGTTCCCTGCTCCCTGAAGCCCTTCTCAGCCTGTGTGCTGAGTGTGCATTATGGCTCTTCCTTGTGGAAGCCGTTTAAAGGCAGGAACTGTTACTGGGAAGAGATAAAATCCTTGGCACAGCTTAGCCATTACTGGAGATGTTTAACCAGCCCGCGTTCACAGGCAGGGGACACGCATGAAAGCGTTTTATCTTCCTCCCACAAGGGGAGAGCGGAGCCCCGTGCCAAGCCAAGATGAAGGCTTGATTTTTCTAAGTAGACATTTAGGATTCTACTGATGCTTTGCTAACTCCCGGTCAAATCACGACATCAAGGAAAGAAAAACTCCATTTTCTGCTAAGATGTTGAAATGGCCCTTTCCAATTAGGCAGTGGGCTCCAGGAGGGGGAGCCCAGGCAGGCAGCCCAGAGCTGCGTCTGTTCATCTGTGTGTTCTAGGGTCTGTGAGCCCCTCAGAGCTGAGCCTGCACGTCCTGAGTGAGGGGTTGGGCTCCACGCGACATCCTGTCCTCCATGTCTTTCACTACATTAGGTCCCTGCTTGTCCCTAGGAGGGATGTGAGATTGTTAATTACTAGTCAGCTACGTGTTTTGCATACATTCATTGGTCTGATCATCTACTTTGAATTAGCAAAGACCAGGACTCTCATAAAATTGCCCACAAGATGCAAGTATGTGCAAACGACACCATCTATCTGGAACTCTCCAATCCCTGGCTCTCCACAGGTCCTTGTCTACCAAGAGAGCACAGATTCACCTTTTAAGACTCAGCTCGAGCAGGGATAATGATAGCAATAACAACAAACATTTGTATGGCCCTTATTCTGCCAGTCACTGCTCTAATTGCTTTCCATGGACTGACTCATTTCTTCTTTTTTGTATCTATAGTGGCTCGAACGATGACCACGGATTCCTTCCACTCCTCCCACTGGAGAGGTGGGGTCTATGACCTCTCACCTTGAAACTGGGCAGCCCCCAGTTCTGCTTTGACAAAGAGAATGTGGTAGAGGTCATGCTGTGCCAGTTTCTAGACCAGGCCTGAAGATCCTAGCAGCTTCCACGTCCCTCTCTTGGCACAGTCTCTTTGAGAGCCCTGGGCCACCATGCAAGGATTCTGGCTAGCCCAGGATGGTCATGCTGGAGGGGGGACATTGGAATGCTCTAGTCAACATCCCAGCTAGATCCAGCCTTCCAGTCATGAGAGTGAAGCTGTCTGAGACCCTCCAGGCCACCTGAATAAATGTTGAGTGACCTCAGCTGACACCACGCAGAGCAAAAGCATCAAATAGCCAAACCCTGCCTAAGTGCCTGACCCCCCAGGTCGTGAGATATAAGAAGACGGCTAGAATACTTGTTCCAGAGCAGTAGGTAATCAGCACAACCACCTTCGGAGGTAGGTACAATGGGATACCATTCGACAGTTGAGAAGACAGACACAGAGAAGTCAAGTAATCTGCCCAAGATCATATAACTATCAAGTGCTGAGGTCAGGATTTGAAGCCCAGACAGCCTGTCTCCAAAGCCTAAGCTCCCTCCTCTTCTCTGAACCCTGTATTGACTGTTCTCCTAGCTGTCCTAACACCTCTTGAACTTACCCAGGGGCAAATCTACTACCCTACTAGATGCAAAGTCCGCAAGAGCCAGGTACCGAGTCCTGGTATCCTTTCAGTCCCATTCCTACCACAGAGGAAAAATGCTCAGTGTTTGTTGAAAGAGTGGAGGGGTAGATGAATGGCTGGCTGGCTGCATGGGTGGATGGACCTGGGTGGAATAGAACCTGAAAGATGTAGAGGAGCTCGAACCATTTGGGATATAGGCATATTAGAGGTACCGTGTGAGGATCAGTATGAGGGAAGCAGAGGGCCCTGAAGGTGAGGAGAGCCGCACCACACAGAGGGGAAGCAAAGGCCCCCTTCGCTAATCAGGTAGTTCTTCCCCAGTGCACTTTCTTCTGCAGGGCCTCACGAAGAGTCACTCTTTGCAAGTAAGGATTGATTTTGAAAAGCACTTATTTTTTTTAAGACTTTATTTATTTATTTGAGAGAGAGAGAGAGAGAGAGAGAGAGAAATAGCATGAGCTGGGGGAGGGGCAGAGGGAGAGGACCCTGGGATTTTGACCTGAGCTGAAGGCAGACACTTAACCAACTGAGCCACCCAGGCACCCCTGAAAAGTACTTCATTTTAGTATTATATGCCTCTAATATATTTTTTTAAAAAATAGACTCCATGCCCAGTGTGGAGTGCAAGGTGGGGCTTGAACTCAGGACCCTGAGATCAAGACCTGAGCTCAGATCAAGAGTTGGATGCTTAACCAACTGAACCACCCAGCCCCACCCGCCCCCCTTTTAAGCACAGTCTTAACAAGGACCAAAAACAGAGTCACCAAGAAATAAACATGTCAGGAACCGGGACTGTCTAGTCACTATCTGAACACTAATTTTACCTCTGAATGTCCTAGCAGCCCAGGCAAAAAGGAAAATACATTGTAGTTAAGGGTTCTGATTTGGGGAGGTCGACTGATTTTTTAGATCCAGAACCAGCAACCCCCAATAACTACATGTACAAAAGAGTCACCTCCGACCCTCAGGCAGGAGCCCCTCCAGACACATGTAACCCACATTTTCACCACCAGCCCACCTTGGGTGCAATGGTACTTGTTCTGTCATTTCCTCTGCCATTGTCAAATGGACATTAGCCCAAGATCATTCAGCTCTCAGACATGATTCCTCAGTTCTGGAGGTCTTGTGCTTCTGGTGGAGTAGTCAGCACCCTCAAAATCTTCCAAAGTTCTGGAACCTTCTAGAGAAACGAATCTCTGGGCTCCTTCCACCAGCACTCTTCTCTTTAACATTCAAGGGAAAAAAAAAAGAGGATTTTTTCTTATCTTGTCCAAGAGTATTTTTTCCAGAAAGAATTGTCACTCTAAAACCCAGTGGAAATTTCCATTGAGGCCTTTTTGTTTTCTGTACCCATTACACGGAGCAGCATTAAACTCACAGGATACAATCCCTGAGATGCCCATAGTTAGCTCATAGTTCCCAGGGGCAGGTACAAAGTGGCCAACAGGCTTATGTGGGAAGATGGAACTTCTTCTGCAAATGGTGTGGTCTCTGCTCAGGGTTCAGAAAGAGCGACTTGTCATCCCAAGGGGGATTTATTGCACAGATGCTCTTACAGAGGGTGTTGGTTACACAACAGTTGATCCAGAGAAGTTCATTGTCTCATTAACCCCATGAGAGTGACCAGCAGATTCTGAGCTATGAGAGAAGGCGATGGGGACCTCCACGCTCAGACATCCCCCCTCCCCTCCTTGCCTCCCACCAGCCTCCACTACCTGGCCTTGCTGAAGGCAGGTAATCATCCGACCTCAGGGAAATACTAATCCTAAGCCTGATTCACTGTGCCAGTGCCCCTCCCTGCCACCTCCCATCTCAACACACACACACACACACACACACACACACACACACACACACTCAATTTCCCCTGTCTCTGTTCAGGGAAGTAATTCACTTTACTACCGCCTTGAGTAAAATGTGAATCACTGAGCAAAGAACTATCAGACACAGACAAACCCGAAGATAAATTGTTTTTGGAAAGTTGTTGTTTCCAAGCACCCAAAGGCAGACTTCTCTAATGTTAGTGAGGATGCGAAGAAATACAGGCTCACAGGGTCATTGGCTATTCCCTGAACACGTCCCTTTCTATCCCTCCCTCTGGACCTTCACACTTACTGTCCCCACCACCTGGAACACCTTTTGACTGCCATCTCTTCCTGGCAAATGTCTTCTATCCTTCCAGAGGCAGACATTCCTGATCTCCCTGTCTCTGCACAAGGCCCCTGAGGCCAGGGCCTCCACATTCTCATCTCACTGTGTGACTTTGTGGTTACCAGTGCAGGCTCTGGAGTCAGGGCCTGGGCTCAACTTACAACTGCTACTTACTCGCTGTGCAACTTTGCCCAAGTTACTAAATCTCTCTGTGCTTCAGAATCCCTTCCATGAGATGAGGACGATAACCATGTCTACCTGAATGAATGTTAACTGTGGTCATCATCATCCCTTGGGGGCTGCAAGCACAAGGCTGGGCACACAAAGGAGCTCAGATAGACTCCTAAACTGAATTGTGCAAATAAGGGATTGGCTGCAGTCCACTGGGAAAGTGGGGCATAGAAACAACAATGCAATAGGGACAGCTCCAAGAGAAATATGGGGCCCAGGGAGGAAGCTGTGGCTGGAGGTCCAGCCCAACACACCCTGATTGCCTCTACCAGGCCCTGAGGTTTTTCTCAGCACCAACCCCCACCTCCTCCTTTGGACTCAGAGACCATCCGACTTGAAAGGAAACTCCTGCCTCAGATCTGTTCTGCAGGGTGCCATGAGCAGTGGTGGGCTGAAAAATGTTAAAAATCAGCTCTCTGGAGAAAGGGAGAAGGCATCATGATTAGTAGTGTTTGCCAATTTCCCTGGTATAAATACTCCCGACCATGGCTGATTGCAAGCTACTGACATACCGTCATTGAATGCACAGTTCAGAGATGCCCAGCAGTGCTCCATTTTATGTTATTTCCACTAGACGCCTACAACAGATATAAATAATCTGAAGAGTATGGATCATAGTAAAATGTAGCTAAATACTTAGGAAATGATGGGTTTTGAATATTTATTGGTTTTCTTTTTGATGTAATATTTGATATACTATTTAATAATTATTTAATATTATTTAACATTTTAAATATATTATTATATTTACATAACGTATAGTATATATAATTTATATAGTATGATTTTATTTTTTTAAGTCTTTTTTTTTTTTTTTTTTTTAGTGAAATCTCTACACCGAACATGGGGCTTGAACTCATGACTCTGAGATCAAAAGTTGCAAGCCCTTCTGACTGAGCCAGCCAGGCACCCCTATATAGTATAGTTTTAAAATTATAGTTGTGTTTTAAAAGTAAAAACTTTCTGAAAAAATTTTCTGTCAAAATTTCTGAAACGTTAACAATTGGCTCCCCCCTCGGTAGCAACTTCAATGCTCTTTGCAAAGCATATTCACCTCAGGCCTTTGCACTTACAGTTTCTCCTGCCTGGTATGCTCTTTCCCCAGATAACCCTGTGATTCCCTCCCCACTTCCTTCAGCTCCTGTTCAGGGATCACTTTGTCCCTTATTAAAAAAAACTTCTCTGGCCATTCCTTTTTTATTTTTTTAAGTAGGCTCCAAACCCAGTGTGGAGCCCAACACAGAGCTTGAACTCAGGACCCTGAAATCAAGACCTGAGCTGAGATCAAGGATCAAGAGTCAGACACTAAACGGACTGAGCCCCCCAGGCGCCCTTAGCCATTCTATATAAAATAGCAGCACCCCCTTCCCTCAGTACTCCCTAACTCCCTCACTCAGCTGTATTTTTCTCCAGAGCCCTTGACACCATGGTAGTCAAGATAACCAGATAGTGTTACCTGTTATCTGTTTAATCATTACCATCTTCCCCCAATGGAAACTCCCTGAGAACAAGGATTTCTGTCCATTGTGTTCACTGATCTCTAGTTAAATTGTGTCTGGCAGATAGTGGGTGCTAAATACGTCTTTGTAGAATGACTCAGCACTTACAGCTCTCCACAGCCTGCAAGGGGCGGCCACCCTATCTCACTTGTGTAACAGCAGGGCGGTCATGAGGACTCCCATTTTGCAGAGAACTCCCTCCCTCACCGTAGAAGTTAGGAGGTTTACAGATACAGCGGCTTCTCCGAGACCACAGCTGGCGGAAGATCTGCCAGACCAGCTTTCGGTCCTCTTGACTGCTAAACCAGGGCTCTGCCCCCAACACCGCGATGCCTCTCACAGAGCATAGGAGGAACCCCACTGGGTGATACACCCTGGAGGCCCGGAATATGCAGGTCATACTCTGCACTGCCTCTCCCGAGCCCCCACTGTGAAGTTTCTGAGCACATGAACTGCCCAGTAAACATGTGTCTAGGGTGAATGAAAGGCAGACAAGTTTTGTTTTCGTTTTTTCCAGTGCCCTCTCTCACTGCCTACCCAAGTCCCATCCTTTCTACCTATCAGATCTCTTTATCAGGTATTGGGAAACTCTAATGTAGCCACCAGGGTCAAGCTTTGTCTGCCAAGGCTTAAATATTTTTTCAGATCATACGCAATCACAAGCATCTTCAACTCCTATTGAGCCCAAGAATGTGCTCAATAAATAAATGCTGAAAGAATGAATAGTTGCATGGATGCATAAATAATGTGTGTGCGTGTGTGTGTGTGTGTGTGTGTGTGTGTGTGTAGGTGAGAGTTTGCTGCACTTCCCTTTCCTCCATGGGAAAGGGAAAGAAGGAAGGGTCTTCTGGAGCCATAGCGCACTGAGGGGCCAGGAATGGCCCTTCCCTGGCCCAGCCCTGAGATACAGAATTAAACGGTGTGTTGAAAGGGTAGCAGAGGGAATTGTTCATTTTTCTGATGACTAGTGGGCCCAGCACCTGCTCCTGCTTGTTATTCTTTGAGGGATGCTCTTGCCTTGCAGGGAGGAAAGAGAGGGGGGTTGGTGGGGAGGGGGTGGGGGAGCCAGGCTCCACAGGTCACCTTCCAGAAAATGAGATGTCAGCTGGCAGAAAGGAATTAATAAAAGGAAGTGGACCCTGCCAACCCAGCTTCATTCTTCGTAAATCTTGGGTTCCAGACGTTTCTCCAAGTCCTCCACTTCTCAAAGGAGCTGCTAGAAGCCAGGTGTGGAGAAGTGGGTGTGTGTATACAGGTGTGTGTGTGTGTACTGGGGCCTGGGGGGGGGGTGGGGCTTGCAATTACCTGGTTCCCAGTTCTTCTGAATCTTGCTTGCTTATAAAGGGGAAATATTGGCTGTTTCCTAGACACCTTTTCCCAGAGAGGCCTAGAGGCAAGTTGGGGAGAATCTAAGCCTTCTAGAACCTTGGGAAGTAGGAGCTGAAATTGCCTTTGACGACTGCAAGGCTTCCCAACCTTTTCCAATGCTGAGAATGACCTGCTGTAATTGTCCAGTCATGCAAACTAGGCCAGCGGGTCTTGCTTTAGCAGATAACAGACACACCTGGAGAGCTGGTGCAAGCAACTGGGGGCCTTGCCCCCAGATTTCTGATTCAGTATCTCAGTGTGGGGCCTGACAATTTGCATGGGCTGGATAACAAATCTGTAGATGTGCCCGTTGCTGCTGCTCCTGGGACCACACTTTGAGAATCACTGCCTTGGGCTGGTTCCCTGGACCGGAATCTCCAAAAGGATCTGGAAGCTATTTTCACAACTTCCCAGGTAATTCCTGGCATCACGACACTCTAGGAAGCTACTAAAATGTGAGGACCACCTGTAGCAAAAGCACCTGGGACCCTTGTTGAAATGCAGGTTCCCAGGCCCTACCTTGGCTCTGAGGACTCAGAACCCCTTGGGGGTGGGGCCCAGGAATCACCATTGAACCAGCTTTCCAGGTGATCCTAAGCTAGTAACAGTTTGAGAGTCATGTGACCTTGCATAGCCTCTTATATTCAGAGGAGTAAACTGAGGCCTGGAGAGGTGCACTTGCTGCCCAAAGCCCTCCGGACTATCTAGTGACCAAACTGAACCCCAAACAGGGCTGTCTTCCAAGAAGGGAAGGATACTCCAAGGTTAGGGCAAGCTCGAGTTGCCCTGGGAATCCCAAACCTCCTGGGCAGTTTGGCTGGGGTTCTCTCTTCAGGTGCAGGAGGCATAGGGCACTGTTCCCCAAACATGCCACCCTCTCTTCCATCGTGGTGCCTTTGCTCCCTCTGAGGACTCAGCCAGGAACAGCCTCTTCTCCTCCTGGCATCTTTCATGTCTCAGCTCATCTCTCTGTGAAGCTCTGGTGCCCCCCAGCAAGTGTCATGCCCTCCTCTGGACCTGCACTGACCTTGTGTGTTTGTCACTGCTGCTCTCACGACTGTGACAAGGACCAGCCTATGTAACCTTCTGAGCACATTTGTCCTGCTTAGTGACACGTCTGCTGAACTGGCCGTGGGTGACAGGTAGGGGAGCATCGGAACAGTGTCACCCATGGAAGCCTGGGGAGGCAGGACACAGATGGGCTGGAGTTCAGGCGAAAGCAGATACATCTAGAGAACATTTTCCAGAAAGAAGAGGAGTGCAAGGAAGACTGGAAGGAGTTTGGGTCTCTACTGTGAGATGTAATTCCTACTTGATTCCTCCTCTTCCCAAAGAATCTTGGCAAAACTGCCCATTATTTTCAAATGCCTTTGGTTTCCATTGACAGATGAATGGGGTAGATATGCACAATGGAATATTACTGTCATCAAAAAGGATGAAATCTTGCCATTTACGTTGACGTGGATGGAACTGGGAGGGTATTATGCTGAATGAAATATTTCAATCAGAGAAAGACAATTATCATATGGTTTCACTCACATGAGGAACATAACAGAGGATCAAGGGGGAAGGGAGGGAAACTGAATGGGGAGAAACCAGAGAGGAAGACGAACCATGAGAGACTCTGGACTATAGGAAAGAAACTGAGGGTTGTGGAGGGGAGGGGGTGGGGGATGGGGTAACTGGGTGACGGGCATTAAGGAGGGCACTTGATGTGATGAGCACTGGGTGTGGTATGAAACTGATGAATCACCGACCTCTACCCCTGAAACTAATGATGTACTATATGTTGGTTAATTGAATTAGAATTGAAAAAAGCTTTTGGGTTCAGGTTTCTTTATATTTTTACTGTGATACAGTGCTGATACATGCCTTAGATGGAATCAAGAAGGCCTATTTTCCAGGGGTTCTGGATACTCTGTCTTGTTGTGCTAAGGCCTGCTTCTTTTCCAGTCACTTTAAACTTAGTGGATAAAACAACAAGAACTAGTCTTTCTCTCTTATGCTCTGAAATTTGGTGTGGCTTAGCTGGGTGGTGCTGGCTTGGGTTTCTCGTGAAGCTGCAGTCAAGATGTCAGTCACCTGAAGGCCTGACGGGCTAGAGGAGCCCAGGCTTGCAGCATGGCTCCCACACGCGGCTGCCAAGTAGACGCTGGGCTGGCGGGAGGCTTCTGTTCCTCCTCACCGTGGCCTCTTCCAAGGTTGCACGAGTGTCTAACACTGTATTGGCAGGCCTCCCCCAGCACAGGCAATTCAAGAGAGGGAGAAGCGGACGGAGGTGGCGATGTCTTTTGTGACCTGGCTTTGGAAGTCACACATCATCACTTCTACCACATTCTGCTGACTAGGAAAAAAATCACCAAGTCCAGCCCCTATACAGGGGACTTCGGCGCCACCTTTCGAAGGAGGAGTGCCAGTGATTCTTGAGGAGATCTTCAAATTCTCCAAGTCATAGTCCGTGGGAGGCTGGGTCCTGTGTCTGGTACGTAGTAGGTGCTCTCTCTGAATGTCTGGTGAACTGGACTGACAGCCCATCCTTCCTGCAGGCCACTCTGAAGATAGCAGAGACTGGAGACAGCAGCCGCTGCCATGGGGCAGAACTGTCGCTGGACATCTCTGGCTGTACAGTGCTCTTCTTGGGTTCTGGCCTCTCTGGTTCATGTGGGGCAGCCTTCCCTGGCCTGGGTCTCTGGCCTACGGTGCCCTTTCTGTCCTGTGCCCACCTTTGGCTCCCAGCCTTCTGCGTGTTACCTCTCTAGTGCCTGACTGTGGGCCCTTCAGGGCTGCTGCCTGGCTCCTGTCTGCAGTAAGAGGCCTGGATGGACAGCCACTTCCACCCCAGGCCTGGGATTCTTCTAGAGAGAGACTATTATTCCGCTGTGACATGTAGGCGCAGGTCAAGGGGGTGGGAATTAGCCACAGTAACACCACACCATGGAAATGAATTAAACAAGCTCTTTTCCTGATGGTCTTTATAGGACCATTTCAGCCACCAACACTTTGCTCTGACTGTTGCCCCCTCCCAGCGCCCTTCCTTCTCCTCTCTGCCTGCAGGCCTCCTCCCTGAGAGACAGTGTGGCTAGAGGGAAGAACACAGACCGGTAGAACGAAAGCAGTAAACTGAAGGTGTGGCTTTGCCACAACGCACTGGAAAGACTTGGGCAAATGAGACCTTTCTCGGCCTCAGTTTTTCTCATTTGTAAAATGGGGATACTATACCACTTTGGAGTCTTATTCCAATACTTAATGAGAAAACACGCAGGAGAGTGCTTTTCGTAAACCGTTCTATGTAAGAAATCATTTGTCCTTTCCACCCTCCAGAGCCCAGCTCCGATTCACATTCACGAACCCTTCCAGCAATCGACTATCAACCACACGTCTGTCTTTCATCTGGACGCCCTCCACTTTGTCCTCTGCTTTGTGTTAGCCTGGTTTCTGGCAGTGAGTGTAAGCGACACCGGATCTGCCCGTGTCCACCGCCGCACACGGCACAGCGCTGGGGCCACAGGGGGGCTTCGAGCCTCTGTGCCGACAGACCGTGCCGCAGGCATGCTGACCTTTGAGGGCCTGCAACAGAATTGTTCTCCATCTTCCGTTCTTCTGTCTATGATCCTGTTGAGGGCATTCTGTATAGTCAGTTTCCAGCTTTCACTTTGTTTCTAATGGCCTCTGCCTCATGTTCTTTTCAAAGAACTGCCCTTGAGAACTGCTTAGTCCACACTTGTAGTCAGCAGGCAAGTAAGTGCCTGGGAGTTGGCGGCCCCTCCAGCCCCCAGCAGCCCCGAGCCCATGATTCGTTGGTGCAGCCGTGGGAGAGCTCCCCTCCCTTGCCTTAGAGGCCCCAGTGAAATTTACACAGGATCAGGGTGAGCCTCGGACATTGCCTGCAATTTACTCTGCCTCACCATCCTTGTCCTGCTTCCCCAACTCCTTTCCGGCTTCCTAAATACATCCTTTGCACACAAACCCTCAGCTCAGGACCTGCTTCTGGGGAACCTAAGACACCCTCCGCCAGCCTCCCACACGAAAGAGCAAAGCAGCACTGGTGAGCCGTATGGGCCACGGTTCTGCAGAAAGGAAGGCTAGGCAAGAAACCCAAAACGCCTTTTCCTCTTTGGGCTGCTTCCTGATCCCCGCCAACACCACAATTGGGGAGGAAAAAAAGGGATTAATTTTCAGTTTACCTTTTCTTTAACATAACAAACTTCCGCTTTTTGAGGCTTAATTGGATCTATTCTTGGATGTGACAAAAAGTGGGAGATGAAAGAGGCATATCAAGGAAAAAAAACCATTCCAAGTGAATAATTTAAGATCACATCCATAATTAATGGCACTTGGCATGCTTCCCCTGGAAGCCTGATCATAGCTCGGAATGCGCTAATTAGAGCCGTTCGGTGTGAATCAGGAGGCGCAGGTGTGGAGAAGCCGGCTCCGGCTCGTTCCTTCCAGCGTCCGTGGTGGCAGTGGCTCTAGAGCCTTGGGTTGGGCAGGGCTTGCATAAATAAAGGATGGTGCTCCATTTTGAAAGGCCTTCTGGTGTGAAATGAGTTTCTTTTCTTGTTGAAGAGGGGACACTCTGTGTGTGTTAGATGGTGTGCAGCGGGTTGGCTGGGGAGGCTTTTTAAATGAGTTCCCCCCTCCTTATGGAGGACAAGAGAATCCAACAGAGCCAGAGCGGGGAGGAGGGAAGGCAGGAGAGGGCTGGGGTCCCCCCCAGGTCCTACACCCAACGCACAGGGGGATGGGCAAGATGACCTGTCACAGAGGCACCTCGGGTCAGGGAAGGCACCAGGGCATCTTTGGTTTACTCATCCATATCCACTCTCCACTCCAGGAGGCTGAAACTGTGTGCTCAACTCCTGGGCTCCTTGCTGTCTGACTCCTGGTGGGATTTGGAGCTTGGAGGGAGGGTGGGAAGAGAAAGAGCTCAGCTTCCTCACTTTCCATCTCCCCCCCTTGCTGTGGTCTGCCTGAGCCCCAGAGCGGACATTTTGGTTCCTTGTGGGCAGCCTTCTCTGTTTTCCAGGGCTTGGTGAGGTGGTCTTCAGGCCGAGGGGCATGCATCTCACTCCTCCCAGCCTGGCTACTGCGCTCTGTCTCTCCACCTCATGGTTTCCCTCTCTGCTCACACCTTTGTAAACAGCCCCCATATTAAACTCTCTTCAAATGATCCTCATTCAAGGATGACATTTCTTCACAGCTCTGTCAGGACCCTGAAAAAGAATTATTTCACAAGAGCGATATTCTTTTAAGGGATACCTGGGTGGCTCAGTCGGTTAAGCGCCTGCCTTCAGCTCAGGTCATGATCCCAGGGTCCTGGGATCCAGTCCTGCATCGGGCTCCCTGCTCAGCGGGGAGCCTGCTTCTCCCTCTGCCTGCTGCTCCCCCTGCTTGTTCTCTCTCTCTCTGACAAATAAATAAATAAAATCTATAAAAAAAAAAGAGTGATTTTCTTTTTAAATGGAGCTCTCTCCCTTAAAAGCCAGTATTTTGGCAAATATTCTCTACTTTTTGAAAGGAAATCTTTATAAAATTCAGCCCTTATTTCCCCAACCATCTTCAAGAGAAGTGAGTACACAGGACTTAAAAGCTGCTCCAGATACCCTTCCTGATCAGCTGTTGTACCGGGCAGGGCACTGCAGACTGTGGGGACTGTGACGGGGGAACTGAGTCGGAGCCCTAACCCACTGATGGGACTGGACTTGCAGATGGCCCTTTACGGAGGTAACGAAGGTTAAAGGAGATTAGAAGGGAGGAGTCCTACTCCAGTAGGCCTGCTCTCCGTTTGAGAACACGCCAGGGCTTTCTCTCTCCTCCCAGCACACAGAGGAAAGGCCCGGTGAGGACACAGTAAGAACGTGGTCATTTGCAAGCCAGGAGGGAGTTCTCACCAGAAACCACCCGTGCCGGCACCCTGATCTTGGACTTCCAGCTTCCAGAACTATGAGAAAATAAATGTCTATGTAAGCCATCTGGTCTATGGTTTTGAGGTTTTGGTTTTTTTTTTTGGCATCCTGAGCACAGACTAATAGAGAGACCCAGGAGTGTGTGACTTGTTTGCCTGTGTCTACTCCACTCTGGTTTAGAGCCTCTTTACCTTCGCTCTTTCTGCCGGCTATTACCCCTTGCTGCCAATAGTGTTACTACCTCTAGCAGAGCCAGCCCTACCTGCTTACATCATCTTTGTTGCTTACTAGTACGAAAACGGCATGTGAAACCAGAAAAATCAAGTTTATTAGAATTGCGTATAAAGTAAGAGTTAACAGGTTCTGAGCAAGGGCCTGAACTGCCATTCCTTGAATACAGCATGTATTTTAATGCATAGGCTTCATCACGAGGATTTTTTAAATGCCCAGAAGCCCTGTTTTTCTGACTCTGGAATCCTTGTCTACTTACATTCTTGCACAGCTGAGGTCGCCAAATCGGTGGCACGAGGACAAATGTGGCATCACAGACACGTCCTACTTTTCTTTTGTGAACTAACTGGTTCGAACAGAAGGAACCTTTAAGTCTTGTAAGAGCAGGTCTTACCTCACACCCGAGGATTGTTGGGCTTGAAATGATGAGAAACGAGGCTTCTGTCCCCTCGTCATGCGCCCCCTGGTGAGAGGAGAGGACTGTGGCTTCACCTGTCCCAGCGGGTTCCCAGGGACTTTGATTAGTTCTCAGGCCCCTGTGTGAGCCATCCTTTGTCCCAGCCTGCACGGCACTGCCGCCAGTCGATAGGGGCAGATTTTATGAGGTGCCGCCCGGTACCTGTACGCACGACTCCCCTCCAACCTCCTCGGCTCATGCCGCTCATTGGCAGAGACAGCTAATCGATAGTTGTTCCTCACCAGCCCCATAGATATCGACTCAGGGCTCGGGAAGACTTCATAAGGAGTCATCGGGGGGGATTCTTTCAGTTCAAATTGAATTGTGGACCATTAAATCTCTTTAGTAAAAGACCGCTCCTCATATCATATGCCAATGCTCCCTCTGAATTTTTAACCAGCTTCAGAGAGCAACCGCCTTTGCTAGAACCATCTCAGCGGGTCCCAGGATTTTTTTCCCTCCAGCGGATCTGGTTAATTGTTATGGATTTTCAGCAGGGAAAAGCGCTTGGAGTTTGCAAAGAGCAGGCTTTGTTTTCTTTTCAAAAGAAAACCAATTCAGGTGGTTCTGTCAGGAAGGAGTGAGGGAAGAAAGGAAGGAGAGGGGACAGAGAGAGGAGAAGGATTGGGACATTTGGTGCCTGCCATTCAGGACCTCTAAGAGGAAACCGGCTGTCAATCAGATACCACTCATGTGTGCCCACACACACGCAGACCTACGTGCTCGCACACACATGTACACAGCCGCAGTCACAGACATGTTCAAGTGCATGCACGCACACATCTGCACACACACGTCCATCACACAGCCCAGCTCCATCATCGTTAACTCATGACGGTGGATGAGTTATGGAACTTCTCCCAGCCTTGGTGCCCACGTCTATAAACCGGGAGGCAGTCCTTATATAACAGCGTCGTGTGCAGAATAAATTAGTCCATGGGTGAAAATCCTTGGGCACATCTATGTGGTAAGCGTCTGGTCCCCCACCTGCAACCCTTGGTGAGGTCTGCCTTGGAATCAGAGATGGGAAGTGCCTTTACAAGCCTCATTTTTTAAAAAAAATTTATTTATTTATTTATTTATTTATTTATTTATTTATTTATTTATTTATTATATGTTAGTCACCATACAGTACATCATTAGATTTGATGTAGTGTTCCATGATTCATTGTACAAGCCTCATTTTATCAAAGAGCACACTGAGGACCCCCAAAAAGTTATGGTTTGTTCACAGTCACTGAGGGAGTTAGGAACAGGCTGGAACTAGACCCCTGGTCCCCTTTTGGTTTTCTGTTGAACTGTCTCCATCAAGGAGAAGGGAGAGGCCCTGATGGCCCCAACAAGATTAATTGTTTTTATTAACAACTCACATTTGTGTAACATTTTAGTCTTTTCAAAGAGTAAAGGGTAATTAAAAATTGCAGTCCTAAGAGAGGCTTCCCTGGACCTCTTCTGGGCACCCTTGACCAGTGTGAAGAGAAGGGATGCCAGAGAACAGGCCTCATTTAATATGAAAATGTCACTCCCAGGTCTGACCTCCACAGCCTGGATGAGTGTCTTTAGGGGGTGACCCAGGGACTGACTCAGGCTGCCCTGTCTGGCAACGGCTGTTGATCTCAGGAGAGGCACAGTGCACTGTGGGGGCAGGTGCCAGGCCAGGCTGGGCACCAGAGCCCAGACTTACCCCGGGCGTGTGAGACTGTAAATGCTTGTGATCTTGTGGGGCTCAGGCTTTAAGAACATTTGAGCTTTTGCCATGAGTCAGGTACTATTATAAAGCTTTCTATGTAATCACTCATGCAATCTTCAGACAATTCTATGAAGTAGGGTCTGTCATTATGCCCATTTTACCAGTGAAGAGGGAAAATGAGCTTAGGCCACCGGCCCAAGCTCTTAGTCATAGAAATGGGATCTGAATCCACACTCCTATTGATGCCACTGTCTTCATTTGGGTTCCCCCTGCGCAGCCCTGAGTCAAGGACTTGAGCGCAAATAGTTTATTTTGGAGAGATCCCAGGAAACACAGAAAGAGGAGTAGGGAAGGGAAGGAGGCTAACGCCACATGCACTAAAGAGCTGACCACCAGCCGGAGGAGCTCTAGGGGCTGGTGCAGGGAGCGCGTCCTGAGCTTCTGTGCCCTCAGTGGTGAGGAAGCTGGGGCGGTTATACACCCACTCCCATCAAACATGCGTCGAGCTGTCCCTGCGATGTTCATTCCCCAGCTCTTCTCGTTCGCCACAAACAGGAGAAAAGGCTCCAGAAGGCCAAGCATTGTATAAAAATTTTGTTTTGTAAAAAAATTAAAAGCGCCTACAGGCATTGGCAAGGTGGCTGGTGTGGACCAGCAGGGCTGCAGGTGGGGCATTGACTGTGTTCTGTCTGCCTGGCCCAACCTTCTAGATGGTGGAAGAGGACAGGGATCCTCACCTCCAGCTCAGAGATCAAGACAGGGAGAGCTAGGGCGCCTGGGTGCCTCAGTCGTTGGGCGTCTGCCTTCGGCTCAGGGTGTGATCCCAAGGTCCTGGGATCGGGCCCCGCATCCGGCTCTGCTGGGAGCCTGCTTCTTCCTCTCCTACTCCCCCTGCTGTGTTCCCTCTCTCGTTGGCTGTCTCTCTCTCTCTGTCAAATAAATATATAAAATCTTAAAAAAAAAAAAAAGACAGGGAGAGCCACAGGAATATGTTATTTCAGTTCCGAAGCACCTGTTCCAAGGGGCCGTGTCCCCTTAGCCCCTGGTTCCCGGCTTGCAGATGAGCCTTCTTGGTGCCGTTCAACACACTTCCCTAAGTCTTAACACGGAACACACGTTGTCAGGCCTGACCAGGGGTAATTTAATTTAAGTTCAGGGATGACACAAAGACCTCACCAGACTCAACAGCTTCACCTGTCCCACCCCTGTTCTGCCCTTGGCCTTGATTGGCACCACAGAACCCCTGAGTTGAACCATGTGTATGTCTCTTGTCCGTCCCCGCAGCCCTGACTGGAGAGTTCCCGCAAGGCAGAATGTGCTGGCAGGAGAAAGAAGGGACTTGTGTCCCACCCCCAAAGTGACACTGGCCCCCAAAGTTGAGGCCTGCTGGATTGGAGTGGTAGCAATGGGTATGCACAACCTCGTTTGCTTGGACTTGCTGTAACTAGGCTGTTCTGTTAGCTAAGTGTTGGAAAATGCCAATGGAATGTGGAGAAAAGTCAATAGACATATGTAAAAGGCAATCATTACATTTAAAATGATTTCACCCTCAAAGGCCTCGGGACACTGTCGCCATCAAGGAAAGAAGTGGGCCTCTGCCATGGCTGGAAACGTCGGTCAGCACGGGCAGCTGCACGGGCGTGCAGACCAGACTGGCCTTCTCGCTCCAGCCAGCAATGACTTGTCAGGCGGCCCCCGAGGGGACAGTGTGGCCGGGAAGGCCGATCATGAACCATCAGGTTCACAGTGACTCCCACAAAAGGGTGGGCCTTCCTTTTGACCTGCCAGAATTCATATCGTCTTTATTGCAAGTGCTCTGGGCAGCAGCGAGATTCAAAAGAGCCTACGGCCTTGTGGAAACCCTGGTGGCCTCCCCTGTAGGTGAGGAGGGACAATGCCTCCCAGAGTAAGGATCAAAGTCTATCCCGTCTCTGAAAAACACAATGCCTGGTGCTGGTTATTACTCTAACGGTCACTGTCTGAACTGTCCATCAGCTGTCTCCCCATCTGGAAAGTTTGCTCCATGAGGGGAGAAGGAAGGGTGCTGCCAGCTCCTTCCCGCCAGGCCACAGGACTTGGCACAGAGTGGGTGCTTTGTAAGTAGTGAATGAACGAATAAGCGGATGAACAGTGACAACTTCTGATACATAGTAACTTCGGGCTTTCTTATGTAACGTTGTAACCTGTATTAGGTAAGGCACTCTGTATTCCTGCCTTGTAACACCATCACACCCCTATTCATTAGTATTTTCTAGAATCAAATCACACTTTTAAAAAAATTATTTATTTATTTATGTGACAGAGGGAGAGAGAGCACAAGCAGGGGGAGCAGCAGAGGGACAGGGAGCAGCGGGCTCCCCACTGAGCAGGGAGCCTGACGTGGAGTCTGATCCCAGGACCCCAGGACCAGGACCCGAGCCAAAGGCAGATGCTCAACTGACTGAGCCACCCAGGAGCCCCTAGAATCGTAATCATGTCTTTGCTAGTGTCTCTTCTATTAGAATGAAAGCTCCCTGGGGAGGTTCTGTCTCCCCTGTGGATGGTGTATCCCCAGGGCTAAGCACTGTCCCCAAATTTGTGTCCAATGATGGATGTAAGGGAGGAGGAGAATAAAGGAAGGTGGAGGGGGAGAATGGAGGGAATAGAATATAAAAAGTGGAACTGTGTCTTGGAAAATTGCGGGCACCTCATTGAGTCCAGGATCTCTGGCTTCCCTTGCGATGGGAGGGAGGCAGTCCTTGGCTTAGACTGGGGCAGGGGTGCAGCAGATCTTCAGGGATGAGTCCTGGAGCAGGTAGGCTGCCCGCTGCCCAGGCTGAGACTCTGTGAACCTCTCTGCTGCCGCAGCCCCCAGCCTGGGCTGCTGTTCCTGCAGCAGCCTCTGTGCTTTCCCGGGAGAGAGGGTCGTGCTTCTGGGTCACTGATGCCTGTTAATGAACCTGGGGAGGGATTTCAGTCCCTCTGTGCCAGTGTCAGTCTCCTTGGGGTAAACCAGAGGGGACCAGCAGCTTCTTAGGGGAGCTCCACCACCCAGCTCCCTAGGAGCCTGTACCAGCTTTGCACTCCTCCTGTTGTGCTTGGAAAAGGCACAGAGTGTCCTCGTTTGTCTCTTGGTAAAAAGCAGTGGTTTCCACTTTGTAATTACAATTACTCTGTTTGCAGCATGATGTTCCTTTTAATCACCAAAGGGTAAGCTCAGCTAGCAGAATGCAACCTGTTCATCCTCACACACACCGGCAAGAGGGAAGAGGACAGCGGGAAGCAGGGATGAGCAGGGGACCAACTCAGCCAAAACAGGAGAGACAGAGACTGGGAGAGAGCATGCTTTCCTGGAAGAGAACAGCCATTTCTGGAGCAGGAAGGAGACTGAAACAGTGCCAGGAAGGGGTGGAGGGCCTGGAGGAGCAATAGCTGCTGAGCAAGGAAAAGAGAAGCATCTAATACCTGCACTTAAGGAGCCCCAGTCTGAGGGGGAGACACAGCCCTGCCTCAGGGAGCCCCAGTCTGAGGGGGAGACACAGCCCTGCCTCAGGGAGCCCCAGTCTGAGGGGAGACACAGCCCTGCCTCAGGGAGCCCCAGTCTGAGGGGGAGACACAGCCCCGTCCTCAGGGAGCCCCAGTCTGAGGGGAGACACAGCCCTGCCCTCAGGGAGCCCCAGTCTGAGGGGGAGAAACAGCTCTGCCCTCAGGGAGCCCCAGTCTGAGGGGAGGCACAGCCCTGCCTCAGGGAGCCCCAGTCTGAGCGGAAACACAGCCCTGCCCTCAGGGAGCCCCAGTCTGAGGGGAGACACAGCCCTGCCCTCAGGGAGCCCCAGTCTGAGGGGGAGAAACAGCTCTGCCCTCAGGGAGCCCCAGTCTGAGGGGAGGCACAGCCCTGCCTCAGGGAGCCCCAGTCTGAGCGGAAACACAGCCCTGCCCTCAGGGAGCCCCAGTCTGAGGGGAGACACAGCCCTGCCCTCAGGGAGCCCCAGTCTGAGGGGAGGCACAGCCCTGCCTCAGAGAAAACATTGTATTAATGCTCTCAGAAAGTTAGAAAAGTAGTGGAGGAGCTCCTAGATGTTGGGGTAAGGCAGAAAGCTCTCCATCTCATAAGGGAGACACAGTCTTAGCTCTCAGCAATTCTCAGTCTGATGAGACGACCCTTTCACCTCAGGAGATGCCCAGACTGATGGCAGGAATTGTAGTCCATGAACCAGCTGCCGTGTGTCAAGCAACATGTTAGAAGCATGCACTACTCAGTTTACCCTGTGGTGTATCAGGCCCTCCTGTTACAAAACTCCAGGGCTCACCCAACCGAACACGATGAGGGTGTGTCCCGATAGTGTACAACACACGGCCAGTATGTAAGCACACCCACCACCCAAGTACAGATCAGACAGTGGGAACACTGGGAGGCTAAGCCCGGGAACTCACCGCTGAAAAGTGGTAGAACCAGGATTTGAACCTGGGTTTCTGAATTTGGGTGAAGTGCTTCTTGGGCAGTTCCTGATCTGTGGGGGGGGAGCGGAACAGGAAGAGAGAGAGAGCAATGCCTCCGTGTACACCCTGCGTCTAGGCCTAGGTACTGGAGAACAGTCTGAGAGGAGGGCTTGCCTGTGGACAGCTCAGTGGTCCCTGTGAGCAGGAGGAAGGGAGAAGGGGAAACGAACTTGGGACAGAGAGAGCCACTCCAAGTTTGCGTTGTGGTACTGGCCAGCCCTGGGAGTAACAGGCACTTGATCCCAGCAGGGGTCTCAGGAACTTCGTGGAACAAAGTGTCTTAGTACTCTACACCTAGGATTATGGAAGGGGCAAAAATTCTCCACTGCTGCCACCACTCTTGGCCAAGGGCGACCCACAGTTTCTGGTTGGAGGCCCCTGAGCACCCAGCAAGTGCCCACAGGAGACCCATGCTGTCACCTGCTAGACCCCAAGACCCAACTTTTACTGTCTACCTGCTTCTGCTCCCTGACCTGTGTCCCACATATTCCCTTAAACTCGGCTTTGCAGCCTATCTCTTCACTCAGGCAAAGGGCCCAACAGGCATACCATCCCCTGATGGAAACTGAAAGGATCCCTCTAGCAACAACCACTGGCTGGAAGAAGGGCTCCGGGGGCCCAGACCACCCAGACCAGTTTGAAGTCAAATCCCACCTCAGGCCTGCACAGATGAACCATGGAGTGACCACGGAGTGCCCACGGTCACCTTTGCCTCATTATAATATTAAAGTCTCCCCCAGGGAGGAGCACGAGCCTCATTTAATCACATACAGTGTGTGTATAGGCATGTTTTCTTTGGCGCCTGCACAACCTTACGCCCGCCCCTACATACGATGACACGGCTCCCCCGTCTCAGAATTCGTCCTAACCCTAAACAGAAGGAACCCATTCCACCCTTGCTCCAGGAGTCTTTGGACTTTGGAAGTTATTTCCCATGATGTCCTTATTTGCTGCAAATAACGTTCCCTCTGTGGGACAACTCACCTGCTAGAGCTTCTACCTGTGACTCGCCAAGGAGCGAACTCGCATGAGTTTGATGACAATGCTGCAGCACCAGAGAAGCCCGGGGCAGGAAGTAAGAGACATAGGGCACAGGGAGAGGTGCCAGGAGCTGGTCCAAGCCCATCTGGGAACCGGAGCAGTGGCAGGAGGCAGGAGTGGCGCAGAGCAGATGAAAGGGATGGGGGAACAGCATCTGCGGCATCCCTGGCTGGGAAGCAGAGGCTGAGGAGTCAGGAATGCAAAAGTCTTATTGGGAAGCAGCACTTGAGAAGGAAAAATTGGGCTCAAGAAGGCCGATTGGGCAGGGCAGTCTGCTGTTGGAGCTAGAGCCCACAAGGATCCAGTCTCCTAGTCCCTAACAACCATCTGAGATCCCGTGATGGACACATATCAAAGTCCCCTTGGCCCAAATCAGATGCAGGGGTGGAAATTTCTAGCTCAGAACTCTGCCATCCTTGGCCAGGGAGGATGCTGATGTGTGGCAGAAACTGCTAGACATCCTCAGTATCCCTGTCCTCCATCTTCCTTTGTGACGGGATCCCTAACTTTTTGCTGGGCACATGGATTCCTGGAATAAAATCTATATTCTCATCCTATCCTGCAAGTAGGCGTGGCCATTTGACTAAATTCTAGCCAATAGGACATAAGCTAAAGTAGTGTAGACAACTCTCTGGAAGCATCCTTAAAAGGAGGAGTGCCCTGCTCTTTCTCATTTCCTCTACTTTGCTGGCTGGAATGTGGATGAGATAGCCGGAGCTCTGGCAGCTACAGTGTGTGTGTGAATCATACAGTGGACACTATGTGCTGAGGAGGGTGATGGAACAAGAAAAAGAGATGTGTCTTAGATGCATACAGTGCTGCCATTCCAGCCCTGGACTGCCTACCTCTCCTTATTGATTGTGAGGCAAAAACGAACTTCTATCTTGCTTATGCGACTGTTAATTGAGGTTTTCTGTAACTATATGTGTATGTATCTATCTCCCTAGTGCTGGGGGCTCATGGAGGGCAGGGACCTGACAAGACTTATTTATCTTTGTGGTTCTTGCACCCAGCAGGGAGGCTGTCAAAGAGTAGACATTTAGTGGTTGTTGAATGAATAAATGAGTGAGTGATCTACCTTCATTTCCACCTGATCCCTGGGACAGTCACCTAACAGTTTCCCTTCTGGTTGCATCTTGAGAGGACAGAATGGAATCCTAAGCTGGAGGCTCAGGGTCCAAGCAACCAGCTTGGGCCACACCCTGAGCTGCTCAGTTCTACTACTCTGAAGGCCCAGGGGAAAATGTGGAAACCACAACCGCAGGTGGGGAGCCCTCCAGAGGTATGTGTCCCAGTGCAGTAGCTTGCTGCAACTGGCCAAGAAGAGTTATCCAGAAGGACTTGTGGCCTGCCATGCTCTCTTCCCTTCCTTTCTGGCCTTTTCACACACAGTTCCCTCTGCTGGGCATGCTTTGCCCCTCCCTAGCCACCCTATTTGCTTACCTGGATCACTCCTTTTTCCCAGGTATCAACAAAAAAGACACTTCTCCCTGGAAACCTTTCCTGAAGCTTTACCCCTTGGTGAGTGCTCCCTAGGCTGTGCTTGCCCCACCTAGAAGCTCTTTCCATACTGGCCCCAGACCTCTGTGAGGTCAGGGACTACGTCTCCTCTTTCCCGAGCCTGGTAGAGGCAGGTGCTCAGTGAAGCCTTGTTGAATTGCCTCTGACCAGCCCCCAGGAGCAGAGCTTGAGATCTGGGGTAGCTTTCAAAGAATCTGAAACTCAGTGCCAGAGTTGGATCCCAGCCCTGTGCCCCCTACCTGCTTACCAGCCCCTCACCCATCTTGTGGCTCCCCTTCACTCTCCCCCAGCTCCTTCAGCAATGACCTAGCAGGACTGAGTGTTTTCTGTTCTCAGTGACCTATGACCAAAGCCACTGCAGTTAATTAGCACCGGGCTGTGTGCTTGACCCCTGCCCCTGGCTGGCGCACACCCCACCACCCCTGCTCATTCTCATTAATGGGCTCCACGCCCGCCTGGCAACCTCCACCCTCTATCCCTTCACATGATTTAGCTTTGAGCCTGAGGGTTTCTTTCTGGTTTGCTTCACTTTGTAATTAATACTTCCTTCTGGCTCTTCTCCTCCCCTCCACTGACTGTGTATGGTGCTGGACTGGGTCCCCCACAGAGAAGCTGTGACAGTCGTGGGCCCCACTTGGAGAGAAACTTCAGTCAGGGCTGACACACTGACATGGGGGGTGGGGTGGGAGCAAGGACAGGGCACAGGGATGCCCAGGAAGGGGAAACCCCAGAGACCATGTGTCCTCATATCTACCCCCTGTGCAGGGCAAAGACAAGCCAAGAGAGTGTGAGCAGGCTCTCTGAGATCACCCAGTGATCTAAAATGTCTTAGCCTGGGTTCCTCTCAAAATAAGCAGAGCCTGAAAAAGGATTTTGGATATGGGTATGTATTTAGGAAAGGAACAGAAATGGGGGGAGGGAAGAATGAAAGAAGGAGAGCAAGCTGATACGAGTGTGACTTACCGACACCAGGTGCCTCCTGACTGCTCTGCAAATGTCTACTCGACGTGGTGGGGGGAAAAGAGGGGCTATGTATCCTTCCGTTCCTGGTCACTGTTGGGCAGTGGCTGCTTCATGCCATGTGGGTGTTGACATCCTTGCACTTCTGGGGTTGTGTCTATGTCTGTGGCTGAGCACACTGCTACAGGCAGCCACTGCCAAGATGGGGGGAGAGGGAGAGCAGCCCAGGCAAGGTGTTGTCGGAGGGTGCCATGGGTAACCAACGCCCACAGCAATGGTCTCAAAGCAAAGTTGGGCCAAGGGGCAGGGCACACATGGGCTTTGATGTGACCGAGTGGTGCAATGGCAAGAAAGCATGGCCAGTTGTATCTGTTAGGAATGTACTGGGCAGCAACGATCAGAAACCCACTGCAGGGTCCAAAAAAGAGAGGTTTTATCCTCTCATGACAAGAATCCAGAGGTACATAGCTGCCAGTACAGGTTCAAGGATGTCAGCACCAAAGCCAGATTTTCTTCGTCCTGTCCTTCAGAGCACAAGATGGCTGCTGCGGTCCCAGCCATATATTTGCATTTCGAGCAGGAAGAAGGTAGAAGCATGGTGGAGGGGAGAGGGGGAAGCATCTTTATCAAGTCAACAAATGTTGTCCCCAGAAGGCCTCCAGCACATACCTACTTCAGCTCATGGGCTAGAACGGTTGTCGCTTAGGCGACAATGTCAGGAACGAGCAAAGGGGTTGGGATGAGGGCTGGGGAAGCCAGCCTGTGCTGTCTGCCTCTCAGACATGTCCTCATTTTCTTCTTTGTAGAGCAGTTGGCTTCTTCCCCTGTCCCCACCACATACTTCCTTCCTAACTCATGGCCACCTGGGTGACTCTGGTTTTTGGACCATTTAGGGTGAATGTTGGGCTTTTCACCGAGACTAGACAGATGAGGAGGGATGGAAAGTAACCACACGCTTCTCCATCTTCTTTCTTTGGAAGAAGCAACCCCATGGTGCAGGGGAAGAGAGCACCATACACTTTTATCCATAACTGAGCACTGGCCACAACAGGAGGGGTGTATTTTGAGGCACTTGTTGCCCTTTTCTGGCCAGGGGGTGATTGCACTCTAGAGAAAGATGCCAATGAGACGTGCAGTCTGGGTCTCCCACAGCTGTCCCTGTGTCTGCTCAGGACATGGGGACTGTGGGCAGCGAGGGGTCCCTGCCGTCTGTACGTGCTGACCCAGTCACCATCCTTCCTCGAGCTTTGGTTAAGTTCCAAGTCCCTAGCGGTTCTCCAGGTATTGGTGAGGGCTGCTCCCCGGGCCTCCCCAGAATTCTGACCCACTTTTGCTCCCAGAATGCTCCCCAGCATTCTGGCTGCCATGTGGGCAGGGAGTGAGGGTGGAATGCAGCTGCCAGAGAATGTCCTCGGGCATAGAAATGGAGGGGTTGCCAGTTGGGAGTGAGTCCAGAAGTGGGTCAAAATGTCAAGGTCAGGGACATGGGGTGGAGCACAGCAGCGGCTGTTACAGGCAAGTGGGATGTCCCAGCTGGAGGGGCCAGAAGCCATCCTGCCAGTAGGCTGCTACCAGCATTGTGATGGAATGATTTTTCTTGTGTGGAACAATCGTTCTTTGTAGGATGTTGGCATCTCTGTCCCCCCACTCATGCCCATCACATCTCCTAGTCACTGTGACAACCCAAAGTGCCCCCCCCCACAGGTTTCTCAACACCCTCCCTCCATTCAATGAAGAATGACAGATCCAGTCCAACCCTTCATTCTCCAGATGAAGGCAGGTGACTTGACCCACGATACACAGCTGGCTTGCAGAGGCTGAACCAGGCCTGGAGTCAGGTTTCCTGAGTCCTTATACTTGCTTCTTCCCAAAAAGATTGGCGGGGGGGGGGGGGGGGTTCAGTACTTAACCCTGTATGAGTCAGAAATGATTTAAATGTCCTCGCTGAGCTCCAGGCCCATGGTCCCCTCACCACCTTCTAATCTGATGCCCTCCTGCGGGGGCCTAGGTCTCCCCTGCTTATTCCGGCATCCCCAGAGCGGGCAGTGGCGCCCTGTTGCTGACTGACACTGTGGGAGGGGATCGCTGGCAGCGGGAAGGTGGCCGGGCACAGGCTGTGGCTGGATGGGGACTCCACTCTCCAACAACGCTTTCCCAGTGTCCTTTCCTGCAGCCAACAAGGGCCCACAGCTGCGGAGATGATAACAAGGCCCTTGAGGATAGAACATAACACTCCGGGGGTGCAGCCTGGTAGCCCTGTCCTTGTCGCTGCCTCTGGGCCATCCTTCTGCTGCCATCCCGGGCACCTGCAGCCAGCCTCCCGGCTACTCTCCACCCTCTAGGTCCCTGGCAGCCCCCCTCAGGCCTGGCACAAACTCCTGCTACCAGGTGTCATGTGAGTACCGCGCCAACCTTGGAAATGATGGAGTGCCTGGTTTCCCGACCCGCCTCCAGCCAGAATCTGCTGGCCTGGCTCCCTCTGCTCTCTGCTAAGGGCCAGGACCAGATGGTGAATTATCAGGGCTGATTTACAGCCACAGCTAAGTTGGCTGAGGATGAGGCTGGGATGGCAGTGAGCATTGCCTGAGGAGGGGCCTGCAGAGCCCGGACAGGGTAGGTATGGGAACCCTGCAGGGAGAGGGAAGATGTGTCCCAAGGAGAGAACGTGGAACAAAGAGGGTAGGAAAAGCACGGGGCCATGAGGGCAACGGGAGGCCGGGGGAAGAGCAGAGGGAAGAACCAAGTAGAGCCCACATTTACAGAGCGCTCCCCATACACCAGGAGTGCATCTTCCCCGGGGGGCTTTGCTGTCCAATAGGGGAGCCACTAACCACATGTGGTATTTTAAGTTAGGATAGAAATTAGTTGTAATTAAGTATAATTAAAAAGTTAATTCCTTAGTCACACTAGCCACATTTCAAGCGCTTTGTAGCCGTGCGTCGCTGGTGGCTACTGCGTGGGACTGTGCAGACAGAGATATTTCCCTCATTGGAGGAAGTTCTACTGGACAGGCTGGCAGTGGGTA
Organism: Ursus americanus; assembly: GCF_024610735.1. Classification (NCBI taxonomy): domain Eukaryota; kingdom Metazoa; phylum Chordata; class Mammalia; order Carnivora; family Ursidae; genus Ursus; species Ursus americanus. The sequence goes on along the minus strand of NC_142155.1, from coordinate 35,360,249 downwards.
GGCAGAGAGGAAACAGTAGCTGGTACCTTCCATGTTGCCGACATCCGTCTATTTCTCTACACGCATCTCTCAGGTACTGTGCTAAGAATTCTACATATATTACTTCATGTATATCAACCCTAGATGGCAGATATTTATATCAGAGGTCAGCAGAAACTTCCTGTAAAGAACCAGATAGTAAATATTGTAAACTTTCATGGCTCAGACTTTGCAGACCACACAACCAGTCACGACCGCTCGACTCCGCCGTAGTATTCAGGAAGCAGCCGTGGGCGATGCGTAAGTGAATGCACATGGCTGTGTCCCAATAAAACTCTATTTGTGAACACTGGAATTTTCTACTACATGTAATTCTCACACATCACAAAATATCCTTCGTTTGATTCTTTCTCCAGCCATTTAAAAACATCAAGCCAATCTCAACTCGCTGGATGACCTGCAGCCGGCATGGGGCGGATTGCGCTCGTGGCCCTGACTTATAGCAGCTCCATTGCAGAGATGTGGAAACGGAGGCACAGGGAGACCACAGGCCGTCACAGGTCTCACAGCGAGAAATGGCAGAGCTGAGATCTGCTCCCGGGGAGTCGGGCTCCGGAACCTAAGCCTAACCTCTTGACCCATCAGTAAACAATGCAATTTCAGGTGCTCTGAAGAAACTATCAGGGTGATACGGTGGGGGGGGGGGGGTTGGTCATCCGGAGCTGAGGAACAGGGAATACTTTACTGAGGAGCTGCCTTTTGACCTGGGGCAGGAATGACGAGAAGGATCCAGCCATGGGAACAGCCAGGGGATGAACATTCTAGGAGCAGAGGAGAAGCAAGTGCAGTGTCAAAGCAAACATGTCAAACGACATGGGAAGATTTGGTACAATAAGGATAGGTGACTAACCAATGGGATGCAGACACTGAGGTCAGTGGGGACCTTGAAAGGAACAGCTTCCATAGGTCATGGAACTAGAAGTTTCCAAGGCATTACCTCGCTGGTTACTTGGGACCAGCACAGGGCAGGGTTAAAGGAGGAGGTATGGTGTCCCAGGGATGACGAAGAGTGGCGAGAATTAGGTACAGTCCAACCTTGTGATGTTTTGACCCCTAGAGGGGCAAGGCTCCCTGGAGGAGTGGCATCCAGGGGCTCTTGAACTCAGTCCCCAGCATTGCCTGAGATGCTACCCACCTTCCTGAAACCTTCACTGACTTTCCATCTCTCCCTCACACCCCTGCCTGAGGGCAGGGCTGGCATGGCTGGGCTGCCCACGACTACTGATACATGAGCCCTCTGCAAGCTGGCAGATACTGTTCGGGAAAGAGCCTTATTTGTCCGCCCTCCCCCACCACCTCCACCCTCACCAGTGCTGGTTCCAGAACTTTCTCACTTACAGTGGGTGGGGTGGGGTCATACCCGTGTCTGTCGGGCTGGCTGTCCGTGTTGCGGGCTGTGCTCCTGGTTGTGTATAGTCATTCAGTTGTGGGGCCAGCTCCCTGCCCAGAGGCCAGGTCACAGTGGATCATGTGCAAGGTTTTGAGTCACCCTGACCACCAGGGAGAGGGGTCACGGGTCACCTCCCTCATTCTCTGGGAGGAGCGATTGACCGGGTCGCAAGATCAAGGGCAGGAAGTCACAAAGTTCTCTCCCCCTTCCAAATACTGGAGAGCAGAATGCCTAGAACAGGAGTCAGCAAACCATCTGTGAAGGGTCACGCTGTAAATACTTTAGGTCTTGTGATCCATATGATATCTGTCTCAACTACTTAACTCTGCTGTTTTGGCTTGAAAGCTGCCCTAGACATGACATAAAACTTTATTTGCTATGTCAGGCAGCGGGCTGCAGGCTGCCAACAGTCAAGGAGCTGGGGCAGGCGGAATCCCAGGAGAAGGGGGATGGGCACTGGGCTTCAGCAGAGAGGACCAGAGGGTCTGGGAAGGACCCCAAAGTGAGCACTAGTGATAGGGAAGTCATAATGCTGGCCAGGCTCTGGCCACGGCCTTCTGAAGGAGGCAGCAGTGTGGACAGGTTTTCTGGCAGGTACTAGAGAGCCTGAGAGCAGGCAAGGTGGGTGGGTGCATGGGTGTGGGAGGGGCCAGCAGGAAGGGTTAGAGGACAAGGACACATGGGTTACCCTGCGGTGCCACCTCCCCCATGAGCTGCAACAATCTTGTGTTTGGTGTGGTTTGAGTCACTGTAGTCTTCCTACATAGAACTAAGCATATCCATTATCCCTTCCACTTGACCAAACCCCATTGAAGTGACAGTTAAGAAGTTCCAAAGGGAGTATACCCATTACCTGCTGAGGACAGGAGGGAGCCATCAGACCAGAGGCCTGGGTGGAAAATAGGGAGCAACTGACTCAGATAAGGGAAGAATCCAGCACAGGGGGGCCACCACCCAAACTTACCAGGACTTGGGGGGGTGGCAGGGGTGGGAGACTCTCACCCCTTCCTTTGCAGTCCACAAATGTCGGGCAGAGGTGGAAGGCAGGCCAAAGTCAAGGTGATTAATTAGGAGACTGTCCATAGAACAGCTGTGCCAGTCAGCTGCTCTCTGGACCATGCATGGAGTGAGCGCAGGAGTGGTGTTCACCCCTGGGCTAAAACCAAGAAGGCGCTCTCTGCAGAAACTGAATGATCTAATGACAGCTAGAGCTGTAGTTGAGTGTCCACTCCACAATCACAATCACACCTTCCTTCCTTTGTCAGTATGCACCCCTAGTTCATTCTGTGCATGTCCACAGAGCTCACAGGGGAGGCCTCTCATTCAGGATATTTTAATCTCATTTTATCATTCTGTGTTGCTAGAAAATTTTTAAAAAGATTTTATGTATTTAATTGAGAAAGCATGAGCAGGAGGAGGGGGAGGGGCAAAGAGAGAGGGAGAAGCTCAGCAGGGAGTCTGATGTGGGACTTTATCCCAGGACCCTGAGATCATGACCTGAGCCGAAGGCAGACGCTTAACTGACTGAGCCACCCAGGTGCCCCTAGAATTTTTTTTTTTACTACAAGCATGTAATACATTACATTAAAAATTTTAAGATAAACTAAGACTAAAATATGTCATATTTATAAAATATTAATATTCATATTTTATAAAAAGTATATATCATAAAAGCAATGCTATAGAAAATGGGCAAAGAATATGAACAGGCAATCGGTAGAAAACAAAAGGCCAGTGTGTCAGACAGGGTCCAGGCAGAACACAGAGGCCACGCCCTGATGGTTCAAATGATGGCAATGATGTAAAGGACCAGCTTCTAGGGGAACGAGCGGGGTTAGGGGATGGCAAAGCCCCTCAGAAGCCAGCCACAGCAGGAGGCTGTCACCACTCGAGGGCTAAAGAGGCCAGGGAAGGAGGAAAGTGTTCCTTGGGTCCTATGAGAGTCAGAACCTGAGGAGGGGCTGCCCTGTGGAACCATAGCTTTAGAACAATGTTGATGCCATAGACACGGGGCTGACACAGGGAAGAAACACCCGACCTCTCTCTCCAAATTCCTTGCTCAGCATTGCAGAAACCTATTCCACAGGCAAACTCACATATGCACACAAAATATGACGAGAAATGTCCTCATTATAGCATTCTTTATAACAAAAAACCTGGAAATAATATTAATGTGCATCAATACTAGCAATGATGATGTTGGTAAAGATTACAATAACTAATAATTGTACATGAGCGGCTGTCATGTGCCATGACTGATTTTCAGCCGTTTACACGTATTATCTCATTTAATCCCACAATAATCCTATGTGGCAAGTACAACTATTATCTCCATTTTACAGAGGAGTAAATTGACCATCAATAGCAAATAGTGAAATTGTGACACAGTTGTATCGTGGAATGCTGTCCAGCCATTTAAAAAAAAGGAAATAGGTCCAAATATATGAACCTGGAAAGAAACACATTGTTAAGAAAAGAAAGAGCATGGAAATATTTTCACAGTATAATCTCTTCTATACTTTTATAATAGTAACTCTGTGTGTGTCTGTGTGTGTGTGTGAGCGTGCCCATGCGTGTGTGTGTGCACGCACGTGTGTGTGTGTGCCCATGCGTGTGTGTGTGTGTGTGTGTGTGTGAAAAGGTCCAGAAGGACACACTTGACAAAAAAGGGCAGTCAGCTATGGGGAGGGAGGAGACTACTGGGGGGATTAAAAAGCATTTCATTTTTATTTTACATATAATCAGAATGGACTCACATATTACGTACAGAAACTATGAAAGAATAAACAAGAAGTAAAAGAAAATAGAAGAATGAGTCCCCGTGTTGGAACCGGGGTTTCAACCAAGGAGGCTCCGGTCCCAGCGCTGCCTCTTCCTAGCTGTGTGCTCTTGGCTGTGTGGCTTCTACAAGCTCGGTCTCTTCATCTACAAAAGGGGAAAGCTGACCCTTATACCCAGCTCCTGAAACTGGCTTGTGGAGTGGGTGAAAGAATGTACCCCGAGTGTGTGGCTGGTGAGAAACACCCCACAGACACTCAGCAAGTATCAGCTCAGTGACTTGTGTGCTTCCAGGCCCGGGGACGGCTTGCGGGCAGGTAGGCAGGTGGGGACTGGATGGTCCACTTCTGGCCCTCAGGGTTCCCTAGAGTCCATGGGACCCTGTCCTCCCTGCCCTAACAGAGCTCAAAACCCAGAATTAGGCTTGACCCAACCTTCATGCAGCCAGACAGCTCCTCTGTGTTTGGCGACTTATTTTGACAGAAGGTGGCCTGAAGAGTCACGTCCCTAGGATCTGTAGCCCTATCCCCTCATCAGAGCTTGGAACAGAGGCTGGGGCCACTTGGTAGAAAAGTGAGTCCTAGAATCCGCGTATATACCTCTATGACTTTCTAGACCTTAACAGGAATTATTTACATACTGTTGACGAACCACTTTCTGAATGCCTATTTTCAAAAGCTTGTTTGCAATTAGCACATTGAGTGTTGATATGGAACTAACCGCAGTCCGAGAGAAACAGCTGCCTGAGAGAAACAGGAACTCTCCAGTTTATTCAAAATGCAATCTTCATCTAATGCTATCTGACACGAAACAAGGACAGTATTGGCTAAAGAAAAAAAAAGTACACGTATTTAAAGTCTGGAAAGATAAACACCAAACTTACATCACTAGTTACCTCTGGGGAGTCTGTTGTGTGTGGGAGGGTGGGCAAGAGTATATACTGAGGGGGTGTTAAGGAGCGACGCTTATATTTTACCCCAAATATTGATTCAGTGCTCAATTCTGTTATGATGAGAATATTCTCAGATATTTCTTGTGGAAAAAAAAATTAATGAAATAAGAAAAAAAAAGTGGAATGCACCAAACAGGGTTGTTCAGTGGAATAAATAAGATCATAGATATGAAGGTGTGCCTCCTCCTTTCTAGACATAAACGTAATTACTATTTATTGAGTCCTGACAAGGTGCCAGTTGCTATTACACATATTATCTTATTAAGTTGACCAGATGACCCTACCCAGTAAGTATTCTTCTCCCCCTTTCCAGAAGATGAGAGCCAGGGCACAGGCAGAAATACACCTTAAGTCCTCAGCCGATGCATTGAAAGGTTAGTGAAATCACAGAGCAGCATGAAATGGATTTTTCCTCCCAGAGAAAAGCAAAGAACCTCCCTGGGGTGAATCTGCCCTCCCTACCCTGGGATCCTCAGAGAGAACCTTGCCCCATCTGTTCACATGTTACTGGGGAGCAAAATGCCAGGAAAATTGGAAACCCTGTGATTCTGTCTCACTGGAATGAGTCAGGGAGGGTAATCCATCCTCTGAATGAGGGGGAACGGAGGTAGGTCCTGGCTGCCAAGGGGAGCAAGCCACCTTACCCCTTTTCAGTGGGCCCTCAGGGAAGACCCCAAACAAGGGGTCTTGGCAGTTCTGCCACCAAGAACTGTCCTGCAGCTACTGCCCAAAGGAAAATGGGGGGGGGGGGGTCTGAGTCGGTCCCTTTTACCCCAGAATCACGGCAAGCAGCCAGCAAGCTCACAGCTGCCTCTCCCGATGCTAAGATGAATTTATAGGCACAGCTAGCAAGCCATAAACCACACGCAGATAGGTTGTTACCCCCCGCTGCCCGACTGTAGGAATCAGGACTCAGCCGTTATGGGCCAGTTCTCTCTCCACCTGCCGCTTCCTCACCTGCTGTCCCCTCAGCTAGAAGCTCATGGATGTCGTAAACCTCCAAAACCATCTCCCATCACAAGGAGAACAAATCCTGGCCGGAACTGCTCTCGGGTGGTGCCAGTCTCAGCCTGGGACCCCCTGGACCTTGTGCTGGGCGTCCGTGTGCCCCTCCCTCACTCAGCTTCCCTCTAAGCTCTGTGGGGCTCTCTCTCCCTCTCCCTCTCCCTCCCCAGCCCCAAGCCTCCTAGTCACTGGGTGGCAGATGGCCAAAGACCCTCACCACACCGTGGGTTCTGGTTACAGCCCAGTTCTATGGGGTTCCTGGGGCTGCAGACAGCCAGAGATGATTCTAAACCTTGATACTATTCTAGGGGCAGGAGCCTTGGATTCCAGTCTTTCGGATTCCTCAGCAAAATCTCGCCCCCAACCCGGTTAGAGTCACTACTCCACCTTGTGGCCACTTCTGGAAGTGCACCCGGGGAGGTCCGTTCCAGAAAGGTGCTTAGTTCAACTGATGAGGAGGCTGGCGGGGACCTCAGAGATGACGAGGACCGTGAAGATGACCGCGAGTCAGGAAATCTGAAATCACCACCCCTCCCCACGTTCTGCTCACATCACCTCCTCAGAGGACCATCCTATGAAAAATAATATCCCGTTTTATTCTGCTTAATTTTTTTGTAGCCCTTATCCCTACCTAATTTATTATTAATTTGAAAAAATTGGTTGACAATGTAAGCTCCATGAAGGCAGGGACTTTGTTTGGTTCACCGGTGTATCCTCTGTGGCTAAGAGTGCCTGGTGTGCAGCAGGTGCTCAATAAATAGAATCAATAATGACTCCGTCACCTGTCCCTGTGCTCAGTGGTCCTCCAAGCCCCACCAAGGCCACACACCCCTCCCCTGCAGGTGCAACTTTAGCCTGGTGCTGGGAACCATCCCCAAGGTGGTCCAGGAGATGGAAGGAGTCCTGGGCTCAGCTGCCGTCACAGCTCTCACCTTTGCTGTGTGTGTCCTTCAGTATCATCTCCCGTGTCTGTGTGCCTGTGTGGCCATGGCGGCTTCTACTTCCTGCCCACCCACTGTGTGCCAGGTCCTGGGGTGGGTGTTCTGTGTACACCAGAGCCACCTGCAAGGTGGATGTGAATGAACCTTGTTTCTCAGATGACAAATGAGTTCAGAGAGATGAGGCAATGCTGCACGTGTGATTTCTGCCACCGCAGTGTTTCCTCTGACTGCCCCCCATGGTGCTAACGGGTGAAACACATAAAGAAAATTCACGTGAAAGAAGGGAAGTGTTTCCACAGTGAAACATTTTAGAAAACACTGGGTTAAACAAAGCAGGAGTCTCCATGCCAGGACTTCTCAGAACATTTAGGATACCCATGTGCTTTGCACCCTACAAGTCCAGTGGGGAGTCGTGCATGGATAGCCCAATGTTTCCAGACTCACTTGACCTCTGGGAGCCTCTTTTCCAGGAGCACCTTACAGCATATGGCTTGAAAAACAGCGCCCGCAGCCCTCAGAACCCCCATTGTGCTGAGCAAGAATGTCCAGGGCTGGAAGGAAAGGAGCCTGGGGCCCCTCCAGGAGGTATCGCCTCTGATCCAACAATAGCCCTAGCAAGGAGATCTCCTTACCTCCATTTTTCACATGGGGAAACTGAGGCTCAGAGAGGCAAAGCAAGTTGCCCTCACAGAGATGTGAGGACAGTGGAGGGTGACTCTTCACCGTGATGAGGAGGGTTGGAAACTATCATGAGGGTTCCGGGGAACCTGGAATGCAGATGTGTGGCCCTTGGGAAAGGAGCAAGGTGGGGGTGCGTCCTGCCCCTGAGGGGCGCCCTGAGCCCTGACAAGCCAGCGCCTGGGACCCGGGCCCTCGACACTCCCTCGGTCCACGTTCTCCGGAAGCGCTGGCAGTTTTAATTAAATGCTTCGTGTGGTGGCTCATTAAGGAGAAAACAGTGGTTCTATTTCTAAGTAGCCTCAGGACTCCTCACTATTTTTACTGCTCGAACAACCTTGCGGAGTATTTTATAGTGTTTGAACTTGGTATTGCCTCTGAGCCAGGCAGGACTTCCAGGCCCCGGGCTGAGAGACTGTTCTCTCCGCTCCAAGGACCGCTTCCTCAGTGTCCCAAGGCCCCACCTCCCCCACCCCCGGGGCCTCTGGGACCCCTGCTCCCCATCCCTGGCCCCCCCACCCCAGCACCCTTCTCATTGGTATAAGTTTGCCTCACTTCGGAGCTCTGATACACACCATTTGGCGGTTTTGTTCCCTGATTGCTTCCTGGTACTTTTCTGTGAAACAGCCTATTAACCAATATTAGCTTATCCTTACACAGCACTTGCCGTGGGCCAGACACTGTTCTAAGCTCTTACTTATATTAACTGGCTGAATCCTCATAACAAACCTGTGCGGTAAGTACGTCGTTATCCCAATGAATGGGGAAACTGAGGCAAAGAGGGGTCAGGTTCCTTGCCCCAGATCCTAGACTGCTAATTAGGAAAGCCAGGATTCAAAAGCAGGGAATCTGGCTGGAGAATCTGCCCTTAATCCCTCCGTTATGCCACCTGCTAATAAACTCCCAGGCTTGTCCCTGCTCTTGTCAACTGTCCCCACTCAGGGGCTATAGTTCTGCCCCAAATCCCAGCCCAGAGATGACGCCTTGGTTGGCTGCCTGCCTAGCTCTCCAGCCATCACCCGACCTCGGATTGCCATCACCCGTGGCGTTTTCCGAAGACGGTGCAGCAGCATCTTTCATGACATATGCTCTTCTAGAACCTTCTCGTTCCCCTTCTTCCTCGAACCAGGGCAGATCTTTGTGACTATCTCAACCAACAGAGGATAGCTGAAGTGACACCATGTGGCTTTGGAGGCTAGGTAGTAAAAGAGTTATGCACTTCTGCCTTCTGTCTGGGGACTCAGCCACCAGGACATGAGGGAGTCTGAATGACCGGTGGAGAGACCCATATGGAGAGGAACGAGGCCCCAGCAAGCTGCTAGCTGACAGCCAGCACCAACTCGCCTGCCAGGTGGGCCACTTTGAAAGAGATCCTCCAGCCTCTAGTTGTTGAACAACCAGCTAATGCGATGGGGAGCAGAGGCCAGCTGTCCCCACCAAGCCCTGCCCAAACGGCAGCATCCTGAGCAAAATAAAGGATTATTGTTGTTTTAAGCCCCTTAGTTTTGGGGTGGCTTCTTATACAGCAAACAGATAACGAGAACACCTACTGTGACTATCTCATAAAGTATTTTGTCACTCTGGGTGACCCTCCCGGATGCAGCCGACTGTAATACTGGCTTCTGTCTTGTAGACCAGACCTCCCCTGGTTCTCTGTCCGAACAACGCCACAAAGTCTTCCCTAAAAGTGAAAGTAGAATGGCCAATGTTCTTCTCTCCACCCGTCTCACTACAGGGAGCAGGCCACTGCTGGGTCCAGCTGCCCCCGGTTCTCCCGACAACTGAGATCGAGTCTCTTCATGCCATGGACCTGGGTTCCTAGGCAGTGAGGTCAACTCAGACTGTTCTGTAGTTCACAGATTCTCACTTCAGCAATCCTATTCTGCTATTTATCTCTTGTACTGAGTTTTTAAAATTTCATTTATTTGTTTCATTTATGGACGTCATATCTAGTTCTTTTGCAAATCGGTCAATTTTGGTAGTTCTTTGCTTCGCCATACTTTCAATGCCCCTTCAATCCTTTATTTTATTTTTTTTAAGATTTTATTTATTTATTTGACAGAGATAGAGATAGCCAGCGAGAGAGGGAACACAAGCAGGGGGAGTGGAGAGGAAGAAGCAGGCTCCCAGCGGAGGAGCCTGATGTGGGGCTCGATCCCAGAACGCCGGGATCATGCCCTGAGCCGAAGGCAGACGCCCAACCACTGTGCCACCCAGGCGACCCCCCCTTCAATCCTTTAAATTCATCAAACATACTACTTTTGTCCTGGGTATCTGATGATTCCTGTAGTTCTTATTTTTGGTGATCTGATTTCCAATTTGTTGTTTCTGATAACTCTTCCTCATGGTGGCTTGCTTCCTTGTGTGTTTGGTGATTTTAAACTGCGAACCCATGTTCTTCACAATTTTATCTGAGAATTTGTTGAGACCTGATTTAATGTGTGTTCTTCAAAAAAGACTTGTGTTTGTTTCTGCAAAGCTCCTGAGGGAACCATTAATCCAGAATTGCTGGCAAATTTCACATAGGCTTATTAGATTAAATGTGAATCTTCAAGGACATATCGCCATGGCCACATTTAGCTCTTTTCAGGTCCCCTGAGATCTCCTCTTCCTCTCTTCTAATAGTAGAAGAGTTCTGGCAGAAGAGTGTGCTTCAAGTCCCACTCCCATTCCAGTGCCCCAGTTTGTGAAAGTTCACTGTATTTTAACCTAAGGCAGCCTTAGGGCACTGGGTACCTGTGGAGGAGAGGTAGGGGCCGCTATTAATGGAGAAGTAAGAGTTAAAACAACCAAAGGAAACAAAAAGTAAAGATTGTCGTGATAAAGAAAATTGTGGGTTTGTTCCCATTGCAAGAAAAATATGTGACTAATGGCTAAAGTTGTTTTCTAAATGATTTAACAACTCTCACTGCCATATCAATAAGTTGATTGTAATTAAGTTTATTTTTCCTTCAAGTACATTCCTCGACCTGACAGTTGTTTAACTTTGTATATATGTACTTTATATATGTACATATATGTACTTCAGTCACTGTAGACCCTAAAAAGCAATTCTCAAAAAAACTCTCGGCTTCCAATACTTTAACTAACTCATATCTTTCAGTGGTTCAGAGTTCTTACCCACCTAGCTGGTCTGCACATACGTGGTTTGACAATCTCTGTATTACAGGGGGTGTGTGGTCACAATTAATGCTACCTAACAAACTACCTGAAACTCTGTGACTTTAAACTGTGAACATCTAAATAGTGGGTCTCTGTTTATAAAGACTGGGCTCAGCTGTCTGGGTCTTTGGGCCTTGGCTGGACTTACTCACATGTCAGGAGTACACTCGTTATTGGCTGATGCGGGCCGGCCTTAGCTAGGAGGACTGTGCTGACTTGGTTTGACCCCACATGTCTCTCATCCTCTAGCAGACTGGCCTGGGCATGTGCTTGTTGCAAGGGTAGAGGTGTAAGAGGCACTTTTCCCAGCCTCCTTATGTCTCCCCACAAATATCTCACTGGACAAAGCTGGTCACATGACAAGCTGAAAGCAAGTCAAGGGACAGATATTTCTCCACCCAGCTCGGTACACACAACAAAGTTATATGGCAAAGGGTGTGAATAGAGGGAGAGGCAAAAAATTGTAGCTAAATGATGCAGTCTATCATAGCTGGTGTCCAGGCATCCCTCTCAAAGGGGCCATGTCAGGCAGCTGGTTTAATGGGCCATCAGGGTCTTACAGGCACTGGGGCAGGGATAGACAGAACTCTCCTTTTTCTTCCCTCAATTTTATTTGGTTTTTGGCTTCAGAGTCCAGGTGTCTCACTCTCTCACTACACACCTGTCCCTGGTGAGAACTGCCAGTGCAGAATTTTAGAGGTTTCTGAGACCACCTAGGAAGGCAATAGTCAAGCAGGATAAATCTTTCCAGGACCAATGGGTCCACTTCCCGACTCAGGCCAGGGCAGCTGCTCAGGTCTCTGGGCATGTTGCTAAAAATAACATGTGGCTGGAGTTCAATCACTTAAAAACTGAACATTATTTCTTTCCTGCATTAACCGAAGATACCTTAAATAGATGACCTGGAAAGAATCTATCAAATCTTCCATTTGTCAATACCACACCAAGGAAAGGAGCATAAATCAGAAAGCAATTATGAGAAATTGTGTAGGGATGGTACACAGCTCAAGGTCAGGGGGCCAGGCCTTTCACTTGCCTGCCGTGCAGCCTGAATCCACAGTCTGGCTGGGCACTCCACATGTGCACTTAATAAATGACCACTGGGCATGGCTTCAAAAGCAAGGAGCATGCTTGGGATGGTTTGGTGCAAAGAGAAGGGCCAAGTGGACGGAGCTTGAGAAAGATTAGAGGGAGGCCCTCAAGGGCCTTTGGTGTGAACCCTTCACCTAGAGCATATTTGTCAGAACTGTCTTGGGAGCTAATGACAAAACTTCACTCAAGGTGGCTTCGAAAGAATGAGAGATTTATTGTCTCATTAACCAAATAACTTAGAAGGCCAGCAAAGAAGCTGGCCTGGAACCAAAGACATGGCTGTTAGCAGCTCTCTTTCCCTCTCCCTCCTCTTTGCTCCCCAGCTCTTCCCGGGGTAAACTCTAATCTCACTGACCTTTATACTTTGTGTTGTAGATGGAGGGTAGGGAGTTGTCGAGAAACTGATCAATGACCAGCTATGAAGTGGTCTCTGTCCGGAAACTTTTGACCAGAGAGAGAAAGGGGCTCTCTTTTCTGAGATCCTGTTTGAAAAGCTCCTAGGGAAGGGTTCTGATTGGCCAGGCCTGTGTCATGTGATCAACCCTACGCTGATCTTGGACTTGGGGGTGTGGGAGCAGGAATGGGATCTGTGATTAGCAGCCCTCACCAGAACTGTAGAGTTCACAGGAGCCTTTCCAGAAGATGAGGAACAGACCATACATGTTCACCATAGAGGGCACGTCATTCTAGCACAAGGAATTGGTACAAGCTTTGAGGCAGGTGCATACCTACATGTCTCACCTGGCTTAGGGGTGAAGAGCACAGGGACTCTCTTCCTGAGGGGAGGCTGGCCTGAGGTGAGTGAAATTTGAGTGGTGGAGTTAAGTAGACAAGAACAATTATTTTCTCATGTGTCCTAACAAAGTGTGCTGTTCAAGGGGCTTGACAGGTATTACATTATCTCTTTTAGGTCTCCCACTGCCTACCTGAGGGATGTTTTCTTAGACCTCATTTTACAGATGAAGGATGCTGAGGACCCAAAAAAGGGCAAGTAGGCAACCCAAGGTCAAACAGTGGTGAGTTGGGCCCTTGAAACAAGTGTCTCTGACCCACCCCTTCCAAATAATCTAATCAGACTGTGAAAGCAATTCCCCTGCTAGGCATTTACCCTGGAGGAATGAGGGCTTGTGCCCATAAAACAGTATGCATAAGAATGTCCCCGGCCACTTTATTCATAATGGCCCCAAACTGGAAACCAGCCAATGTCTATCAATAATAGAACAGATACATACTGTGTGGCATATGTGCACATGGAATACTACCCAGCACAGAAAATGAACACACTTGTTATACACAACAACACAGATGAATCTCACAGATATTTGGTTGAGTGAAAGAAGCCAGACACAAAAGAAAACACACCGTATGAGTCTATGTACATGACGTTCAAGAGCAAGCAAAGGCATTGTTGGTGACAGGGATCAGAATGGCGGTTACCCCTGGAGTGGACTAGAGACTAGGAAGGGGCACCAGGAAGCCAGGGCAAGAGGGTGCTGGAAAACTGTATGGTTACACAGGCATATCCATAGATAAGAATTCAACAAGCTGTGCCTTTAAGATCTGTGGACTTTATTGTATGTATACCATATGTCAACTTAAAAAGAAATAACTCTTATTCACAAGTTTGATTGACTGAAGCTCCAAGCCCTTCAAATCTGCATTGTTTTTCATTCTATTATTAATTAATTAATTATTTCAAATGAAAACCTGAGGATTCCCCATCCATTGAGAAGTAGAAATCCCTATTCATTTTTCAGTTATCTCCCTGTAGGTGTTTTAGAAAGACCTCACTTGAGAGACACTCTGGGGTTCCACCTTCTCCTCACTTCAGCTCCCAAATTCCAGCAAAGAAATCCCTGAAGGTCCAAAGGGTCCCCCTCCTTTCCTGGGCTTGACCATCAGGGTGAGTTGGGGTTGGGGATGCCAGCTCTCAGCACACCATCCTCCTGAGCCAGGTAGCTCTTGTGTGGTCAGGAGGACCTGGAGCTCCCTGAGGGATTGGGGAGGGGATGCTTGGCTGGGGTGTGTGTGTGTGGAGAGATTAGTCCTTCCACAGCTTCTCCTCAAGGAGAATCATCAATAGAAACATCTTCATAGAAAGTGGTGGAGCCAGACACAGAGCCATGTCTATAATGGCCAGAATGCAGTGAGAAAGAGGCTCTGTCTTGGGCTTGCATCATAGCCTGACTAGTTCCTTACTTACCCACTGGATGACTTTGATACTGCCCATTTCAACTTCCTCACCAGTCAAATGGACCCAAAATATCAACTCATAGCATTATCTTGTTAGAAATCAAAAGAAGTCTTTGCAGAAGGGCCAATCTAGTCTATATACTATGTTTTGTGTGGATGACAAAAACAAACCCTTCCTCAAGACATTGTAGTGCTATAAACTAGAAAGTTATCTTAATATACTGATTTTCTTAGAACAAAATACATCCTTGCTATCTTTCATAAAAGGGTCATATTAAGCTTTCAAATCTACAAGGTCTCGGAAGTGACTGGTAACTACTAAGATTGTACAGTGTACAACCTGAACAACTATATATATATCCCTGCTTGCAGGATATGAAGCACTCTGCATATATAGGAGGTTTGCCCTATTTTTTCTGGCCAGGAGACTTTAGTTAACCCCTTCATTCTTCAAAGGAATTATTCTTGCTATGGACTAAATTGTGTCCTTCCACCCACCAAAGTCCTATGTTAAAGTCCTATTTGGAGATGAGGTCTTTGGGAGATAATTAGGTTTAGATGAGGTCATTAGGATGAGGCCCTCATACAGGGATTAGTGCCCTTACAAGAAGAGGAAGAGATGCCAGAGCTTACTCTCTGCCATGTAGGACATAGCAAGAAGGTGGCTATCTGCCACCCAGGAAGAAGTCTCTTTCACTAGGAACCAACAGTGCTAGCACCCCAATCTTGGACTTCCAGGCCCTCTAAGAAATAAATTCCTGCTGTTTCAGCCACCTGGTCTATAATATTTTGTTATGGCAGCCCATGTTGAGTAAGAGTTTTTTTTTTTAATGTTTTTTGTATTATATTACATTAGTCACCATACGGCACAACCCTGGTTTCTGATGTAAAGTTCGATGATTCATTAGTTGCGTATAACACCCAGTGCACCATGCAATACGTGCCCTCCTTACCACCCATCACCAGTCTATCCCATTCCCCCACCCCCCTCCCCTCTGAGGCCCTCAGTTTGTTTCTCAGAGTCCATAGTCTCTCATGCTTCATTCCCCCTTCTGATTAACCCCCCTTTCTTTATCCCTTTCTTCCCCTACCGATCTTCCTACTTCTTATGTTCCATAGATGAGAGGAAGCGTATGATAATTGTCTCTCTGTCTTAGCATTATCTCCTCTAATGCTGTCCATGTTGCAGCAAATGTTGAGAACTGGTAATATTCCATTGTATATATGGACCACAACTTCTTAATCCAGTCATCTGTTGAAGGGCATCTTGGTTGCTTCCACAATTTAGCTATTGTGGACAATGCTGCTATGAACATTGGGGTGCAAATGGCCCTTCTCTTCACTACGTCTGTCTCTTTGGGGTAAATACCCAGTAGTGCAATGGCTGGGTCATAGGGTAGCTCAATTTTTAACTTTTTTTTTTATAATGATTTTTTATTATATTATGTTAGTCACCATACAGTACATCCCCGGTTTTCGATGTAAGGCTCGATGATTCATTAGTTGTGTATAACACCCAGTGCACCATGCAATATGTGCCCTCCTTACTACCCATCACCGGCCTATCCCATTCCCCCACTACCCTCCCCTCTGTAGCCCTCAGTTTGTTTCTCATAGTCCATAGTCTCTCATGTTTCATTCCCCCTTCTGATTACCCCCCCCTTTCTTTATCCCTTTCTTCCCCTACTGATCATTCTAGTTCTTATGTTCCATAGATGAGAGAAATCATATGATAGTTGTCTTTCTCTGCTTGACTTATTTCACTTAGCATTATCTCCTCCAGTGCCGTCCATGTTGTAGCAAATGTTGAGAACTCGTTCTTTCTGATAGCTGAGTAATATTCCATTGTATATATGGACCACAACTTCTTAATCCAGTCATCTGTTGAAGGGCATCTCGGCTCCTTCCACGATTTAGCTATTGTGGACATTGCTGCTATGAACATTGGGGTGCATATGGCCCTTCTCTTCACTATGTCTGTATCTTTGGGGTAAACACCCAGTAGTGCAATGGCTGGATCATAGGGTAGCTCAATTTTTCACTTTTTAAGGGACCTCCACACTGTTTTCCAGAGTGGCTGTACCAACTTGCATTCCCACCAACAATGTAGGAGGGATCCCCTTTCTCCATATCCGCTCCAACAATTGTTGTTTCTTGCCTTGTCAATTTTTGCCATTCTAACTGGCGTAAGGTGGTATCTCAGTGTGGTTTTGATTTGAATTTCCCTGATGGCTAATGATTTTGAACATTTTTTCATGTGTCTGTTAGCCATTTGTATATCTTCATTGGAAAAGTGTCTGTTCATATCTTCTGCCCATTTTATGATTTGTTTACTTGTTTCTCGCGTATTGAGTTTGAGAAGTTCTTTGTAGATCTTGGATACCAGTCTTTTATCTGTAGCATCATTTGCAAATATCTTCTCCCATTCCGTGGGCTGCCTCTTAGTTTTCTTGACTGTTTCCTTGGATGTGCAGAAGCTTTTTATCTTGATGAAGTCCCACAAGTTCATTTTATCTTTTGTTTCTCTTGCCTTTGGAGATGTCTCATGAGAAAGGTTGCTTTGGCCGATGTTGTAGAGGGTGCTGCCTATGTTCTCCTCTAATTTTGATGGATTCCTGTCTCACATCGAGGTCTTTCATCCATTTGGAGTTTATTTTTGTGTATGGTGTGAGAGAGTGGTCAAGTTTCATTCTTTTGCATGTAGCTGTCCAATTTTCCCCGCACCATTTATTGAAGAGACTGTCTTTTTTCCACTGGATGTTTTTTCCTGCTTTATCAAAGATTAGTTGCCCAAAGAGCCGAGGGTCCATTTCTGGGCTCTCTATTCTGTTCCATTGGTCTATGTGTCTGTTTTTGTGCCAGTACCATGCTGTCTTTGTGATCACAGCTTTGTAGTACAGCTCGAAATCCGGCATTGTGATGCCCCCAGCTTTGTTTTTCCTTTTCAACAGTTCCTTGGCGATTCAGGGCCTTTTCTGGTTCCATACAAATTTAAGGACTATTTGTCCCAGTTCTTTGAAAAATGTCCTCGGTATTTTGATCGGGATAGCATTGAAAGTGTAGATTGCTCTGGGTAGCATGGACATTTTAATTATGTTAATTCTTCCGATCCATGAGCATGGCATATTTTTCCATCTTTTTGTGCCTTCCTCAATGTCTTTCAAGAGTGATTTATAGTTTCTAGAATATAGGTCCTTTACGTCTCTGGTTAAGTTAATTCCAAGGTAACGTATGGTTTTTGGTGCTATTGTAAATGGGATGGATTCCCTAATTTCTCTTTCTTCGGTCTCGTTATTCGTGTATAGAAATGCAACTGATTTCTGAGCATTGGTTTTGTATCCTGCCACATTACTGAATTGCTCTATAACTTCTAATAGTTTGGGAGCAGATTCTTTTGTGTTTTCCATATAGAGTATCATGTCAACTGCGAAGAGAGACATTTTGACTTCTTCTTTGCCGATTTGGATACCTTTTGTCACTTTTTGTTGTCTGATTGCTGTTGCAAGGACTTCTAGTACTATGTTGAATAATAGTGGCAAGAGTGGGCATCCTTGTCGTGTTCCTGATCTGAAGGGAGGGGCTTCCAGCTTTCCCCCATTGAGAATGATATTTGCTGAAGGCTTTTCATAGATGTTTTTTATGAGATTGAGATATATACCCTCTATCCCTACACTCTGAAGGGTTTTAATCAGGAAAGGATGCTGTATTTTGTCAAATGCTTTTTCTGCATCTATTGAGAGAATCATATGATTTTTGAATTTTTCTTACTGGATAAAATCTAAGACACTGATCAATTTGCAAATGTTGAACCACCCTTGTATCCCAAGGATGAATCCCACTTGGTCA
The DNA here is from genome assembly GCF_024610735.1 of Ursus americanus. Classification (NCBI taxonomy): domain Eukaryota; kingdom Metazoa; phylum Chordata; class Mammalia; order Carnivora; family Ursidae; genus Ursus; species Ursus americanus. The sequence continues at coordinate 35,342,173 of NC_142155.1, read as the reverse complement.
TGATGGATAATCCTTTTAATGTACTGTTGGATTCTATTAGCCAGGATCTTGTTGAGGATTTTGGCGTCCATGTTCATTAGGGAAATTGGTCTATAATTCTCCTTTTTGATGGGGTCTTTGCCTTGTTTGGGGATCAAGGTAATTGTGGCCTCATAGAATGAGTTTGGTAGCTTTCCTTCTGTTTCTATTTTTTGAAATAGCTTTAGGAGAATAAGAGTCATTTCTTCTTTGAATGTTTGATAGAATTCCCGAGGAAAACCGTCCAGGCCTGGAGTTTTGTTTTTTGGAAGGTTGTTTATCAATGACTCAATCTCTTCATAATTAATTGTCCTGTTTAAAAAATCAATTTCTTTCTGTTTCAGTCTTGGTAGTTTATAGGTTTCCAGGAAGGCCTCCATCTCTTCCTGATTGCTTAATTTATTGGCTTAAAGCTGTTGATAAAAGTTTCTAATAATCCTTCCAATTTCATTGGTGTTGGTTGTGACCTCTCCTTTTTCATTCATAATTTTATTAATTTGGGTCCTTTCTCTATTCTTTTGGATAAGTCTTGCCAGTGGTCTGTCAATTTTATTGATTCTCTCAAAGAACCAGCTTCTAGTCCTGTTGATCTGCTCTACTGTACTCCTGGTTTCTAATTCATTGATTTCTGCTCTAATCTTGGTCAACTGTTTCCTCCTGCGTGGATTAGGTCTGTCCCTCTGTTGCTGTTCCAGCTTCTTGAGGTGAGAATATAAAAACTGCATTTTAGATTTTTCTCTTCTTTTGAGTGAGGCTTGGATGGCTATGTATTTTCCTGTTAGGACTGCCTTTGCAGTATCCCATAGGTTTTGGACCGTTGTGTTTTCATTCTCGTTGGTCTCCATAAATTGTTTAACTTGATTTCTGATTTCCTGGTTTATTGAATCATTCCTGAGCAGGATGGTTCTTAGTCTCCAAGTGTTTGAGTTTCTTCCAAATTTTTCCTTGTGGTTGAGTTCCAATTTCAAAGCGTTGTGGTCTGAGAATATGCAGGGAATACTTTCCGTCTTTTGGTATCGGTTGAGACCTGTTTTGTGTCCCAGAACATGGTCCATTCTTGAGAATGTTCCATGGGCATTAGAATAGAATGAGTATTCTTTGGTTCTGAGGTGTAGTGTTCTATATATATCTATGAGGTCCAACTCGTCAAGTATGGCATTCAAAGCCCTTGTTTCTTTGTCAATTTTTTGCATGGGTGTTCTTTCTATTTCTGATAGTGGAGTGTTGAGGTCCCCTACTATTAACGTATTTTTATGTATATGTCTCTTTATTCTGGTTAAGAGTTGGCTTGTGTATCTTGCTGCTCCCCTGTTGGGAGCGTAGATATTTATAATTGTCATATCCACTTGTTGGATACATCCTTTAAGAATAATATAGTGCCCTTCTGGCCATATGCACCCCAATGTTCATAGCAGCAATGTCCACAATAGCTAAATCATGGAAGGAGCTGAGTTGCCCTTCAACAGATGACGGGATTAAGAAGTTGTGGTCCATATATACAATGGAATATTACTCAGCTATCAGAAAGAACGAGTTCTCAACATTTGCTACAACATGGATGGCACTGGAGGAGATAATGCTAAGTGAAATAAGTCAAGCAGAGAAAGACAACTATCATATGATTTCTCTCATCTATGGAACATAAGAACTAGGATGATCGGTTGGGGAAGAAAGGGATAAAGAAAGGGGGGGTAATCAGAAGGGGGAATGAAACATGAGAGACTGTGGACTATGAGAAACAAACTGAGGGCCTCAGAGGGGAGGGGGGTGGGGGAATGTGATAGACTGGTGATGGGTAGTAAGGAGGGCACATATTGCATGGTGCACTGGGTGTTATATGCAACTAATGAATCATCGAGCTTTACATCGGAAACCGGGGATGTACTGTATGGTGACTAACATAATATAATAAAAAATTCATTAAAAAAATAATATAGTGCCCTTCTGTGTCTCCAACTATAGTCTTTAGTTTCAAATCCAATCTGCCTGATATGAGAATTGCTACCCCAGCTTTCTTTTGAGGTCCTTTGGCGTGAAAGATGGTATTCCATCCCTTTACTTTCAGTCTGAATGTATCTTTAGGTTCAAAATGAATCTCTTGTAGAGAGCAAATGGATGGGTCATGTCTTTTTATCCAATCATCAGCACTGTGGCACTTTATGGGAGCATTTAGGCCATTTACATTGAGACTGAATATTGAGAGATATGATTTTAATGATGCCATGTTGCCTGTAAAGTCTTTGTTTCTATCGATTGTGATTTTCTGTTCTGTATCACTCTTGGGGCCTTTTTACTTTTCTAGAACCCCCCCTTAATATCTCCTGTAGGGCTGGTTTTGTGGTTACAAAATTGGTCAATGACTGGTGATTCTGGAAGTTCTTTATTTCTCCATCAATTCTGAATGACAGCCTTGCTGGATAAAGGATCCTTGGCTGCATGTTTTTCTCTGAAAGAGCTTTAAAAATGCCCCCCCAACCCTTTCTCTCATTCCAGGTCTGTGTAGACAGGTCTGACGTAATTCTGATACCTTTGCCTTGGTACGTGAGAAATTTTTTTGCCCTGGCCACTTTCAATACTGTATCCTTGGATCTAATATTTGTGAATTGCATTATGATGTGACGTGGTGTAGGTTTGTCGTGGTTGAGCTTGGAAGGGGTCCTCTCTGCCTCTTGGACACGAATGTTTGTTTCCTTTGCTAGATTAGGGAAATTTTCAGCTACAATTTGTTCAAATATCTCTTCTAGACCTCTGTTTTTCTCCACCCCCTCGGGGATGCCGATGATTCTGACATTGGAACATTTCATTGAGTCAGTAATCTCCCGTAACCTACATTCTTGAGTGTGGATTTTTTTAAGTCCAGATTCTATTTTAGTTTTTTCTTCTACTAACCCATCCTCCAATTCACTGATACGTTCTTCTGCCTCATTCACCCTGGCCGTCAGAGCCTCTAGTTTTGACTGCATTTGGCTCATAGAATTTTTAATTTCTGCCAGATTCGCTCTCATTTCTGCCCTTAGAGATTCTATATTCTCATTAACATTTTCGTTAATACTTTTTTCAAGTCTACACATCATCTTGACCATTGTTACTCTGAATTCCATTTTTGATAATTTGGTTATATCCATATCCATTAGTTCTGTGGCAGAGGCCAGAGACTCATTGTCTTTTCTTTGCTGGGGGGGATTTCTCCTTCTCGTCATTCTGATGAGGAGATGTTGTGGGGTTGTCCAGAGCCCAAATTATTGACCAGGACCCAGGCCGTGCGCCCTTGTTTTATAGGGATCTTAGGGATGTGGGCTTCTTGATTTTTCAGCCTGCCTTCTGGGGGAGGGGCCTGCCGCGCCGATACTCAGGCAACCCTGTTTGGGTAGAGTCTCCGTGTCCCCCACGAGGGGGGATGGGGGTGGGCACACTGTGAGCCAGTATTTCCAGGCTTTTGTCCCCTGGTGGCTTTCCCTGCGGTTTGCTCTGCCTCTTCTGAGAGTCAGAGCAGCAGTGGCCGAATACCAGCCTCTGTCTCAGAACAGAGGGGTCGTGGACTGTTCTCCACTGATGTTCTGGCCATTTTAACTCTGTTTCTGTTAGCGCTGCTCAACCCTGCAGCGTCCCAGGATGTGCTCCCCACATCCGGCATACAGCCCTCACTTCCAGGGCCGGCGCGTCTCTGTCCTTTGTGTTTCTTTCTTTTTTTTTTTTTTTAAGATTTTATTTATTTATGTGACAGAGAGACAGCCAGCGAGAGAGGGAACACAGCAGGGGAGTGGGAGAGGAAGAAGCAGGCTCCCAGCGGAAGAGCCTGATGTGGGACTCGATCCGGGACCACCAGGATCACGCCCTGAGCCGAAGGCAGACGCTTTAACGACTGCGCTACCCAGGCGCCCCTGTCCTTTGTGTTTCTAACACCACCAGCCGCCAGCCGCCTCCACATGCTCCCGGAGCTCCCGGTCTCAGTCTGGTTCCAGTGAGCACGCTGGAGCTCTGGTTTTCAGTCTGGTCGCGCGCGTTCCCCAGCTCACGGTCTCAGTCTGCTCTCTCGCGGGTGCTGGTCCGAGAGTTCGCCTGCTCCCCCGTGTAGGTGGCTACCGCTTCCCGGGGCCGAACATGGCGGCTCCCTCCCCCTTCTGTTTATCTCCCGATATCTGTGCACGGTTTCACGGTTCCCCGCTTCGTACCTCAATACTCAGTGCTGGAGATGTTCATTTGTAGAGATCCAGAGGCATCTTCCTGCGTCTCAGGCTGATTCCGTGGTTATTTAGGCTGGTCTGGTACCTATCCAGCTCGACTCAGGAGACCGGCTGGAAAAGGCGTCCCCTATTCCTCCACCATCTTAACTCCCCTCCCTGAGTAAGAGGATTTGATACCAAGAAGCAGGATACTTCTATAACCAATAACTTAAAAACCTGGAGGGGACTTTGGATAATGGGAGAGACTGGAAGAGTCTTGAGATGCCCTTCAGAAATATGGGTGATTCTGGTGAGGCCTCAGACAGAAGTGAGGAACATGTCAGGGGAAACTAGAGCAAAGGTGGCCCTTGTTAGGGAGTGGCAAAGGACTGGGTTGAGCTTTCCCCTTGGGTAGTGTGGAAGGTGAAAATTTTGAGTGATGAAACTGGATACTTAGCTGAAGAGACCACTAAGCAAGGCATTGAAGGAGTGGTTCGGTCCTTCCTGAATGCTTACCATAAAATGTAAAAGAAGAGAGACAGTGAAGTAATTGGTCAGCAAAAAGGAAGCAGAACTTGAAGATTTGGATATTTCTTAGCCTATCCAAAATTCAAAAAACGAGACACCTTGTTTTGAAAAGAACACGAATGTGACTGAGCAGCCATCTGATGAAGAGATCACAATGGACTCACGGGCTTAATAGCCATTGCAGCAGAAGCCAGGAGCAGAGGTGAGATTACCCCACAATGACATGGACAGCTTGAACTAAAGGGAACAGAGAAGGCAAGATGTAATGAAGGGAAGCTGTTGGACTTCTGAGACAATCTGACAAGACCACATCATCGAGCTGCTTGGTTGGGAGCATGCATGATTCCTCACGAAGAGGGAAGATGGACCTGGAGGCCATCCAGAGACCACCAGGGCCACCACCTCGGTTTCAACAGGCCAGACAGCCCCTGGCCAGAGGCCTAGGGCCCAGGACTGCCCCAAAGATATGGAAGCTGGGGGGAAACTTGGGGGCAGGGCTTCCAAGAGTCTTGGGGACGTGACTCCCACTCGGCAGAGCTGCAGAGGTGGGACGTCCACCCCAGTGGGTCCAGAAGGTAGAGCAATGAAGTGAAGAGGATTATTCCCAAGATTTAAGATCTCATGGAGTTTTCCTTTCTTGATGTTTGGGACCCATGACCCCTTCCTTCTTTCCTGTTTCTCCATTGTGGATAGGAATGTCTCCTCCTGTGCCTGGAGGCACATAACTTGTCTGGATTCCCAGGTGCACAGATGGAGAAGGGTTTTGCCTCATGGTGAATCATACCTGAGTCTTGCCCATGTCTGGTGTAGATACTCAGATGAGACTTTAGATTTTAAAGGTTAGAGTTGATGCAAATGAGTTAAGGCTTTGGGATGGAATGGATATATTTTGCATGTGAGAGGGATATGAATTTGGGGCATGAGGGGTAGACACTATGGATTGAATATTTTGTCCTCTCCAAATTCATATATCGAAGCCCTGATGTGATGGTATTTATTGACAAGGCCTTTGGGAGATGATGCGGTCATGAGGGTGGAGGACCACAATGAGATTATTGCCTTTATGAGAAGATGAAGAGATGTCAGAGTGCTCTCTCTGCTGGGTGAGGACACAGCCAGGAGGTCACTGTCTATAAGCCAAGAAGAAGTCTCTCACTAGAATCCAGCCATGCTGGTACCCTGATCTTAGACTTCCAGCCTCTGGAACTATAAGAAGTAAACTCCTATTGTTTAAACCACCCTGTCTATGGTGTTTTGTTATGGCAGCCTGAGCTGACTAAGACAGTTCTCATTATCTGTTAAAGTAACTATTACTGAAGAAGATACTGATAATTGCCCAACTTATTATCCCTCTCAGGGACATTTGAATTCTAGAGCCTAAACCCACACCCCCAAGAATGAAGTGCCTGTGCTGGGTCTTAGAGCAGTGTTACAGTCAGTGGGCAGAGGTATTTGAGGGAGATGGGGAGTTGCCACTCCCTGAGACAGCTTCCCTCCTGCACCATTCTGCGCAGCAAGCACTCTCTTTGCCCACGTCTAAGGATGGTCTTGGCTCTGGGTTCTGAGGGTCTGCTCTCTGGGAAGGAGCCTGGTCCCGTGGGAGGGAGGGTACTAAAGTCCCTGAAGCAGTTTTCCATCTTTGCTGCCTCCCTCTGGCTGTAAAATTAGACCTGCCTATTACAAAGAAGCCATCTGGCAGGTGGGAGGAGTGGAGAGTGGGCTCTGACCCCTCCCAGGACACCTGGCATAGGGACAATAAGGAAAGTCATCTGGTGGGTTTCCACATATTTCCTTCCCCTGCAGTTTCTGCTTTAGCATTTTGGGAGAGAAAAAAGGCATTCTGGGAATGTGAGTGGGTCCTGCTAGGAGAAAAGCATGGCCCCTGTAGGGGCTGGGTCCCTGGGGAATCCATGCTCTCCTGAGCTCTGTGGAGCTCTCTAGCCAGGGCTCAGGCCGAGCCTCTTCAGTTCCCTGTTCATTTGGCATCTCCCATGTGTCCCCCAGCGTGCGGCCTGCAGGTAGACAAAGATGTACAGGAAAACACCCCCCACCCCTGCCGGGGGTCCACAGCCTGCTGTGATTTGTAGACAGATCATTACCGAAAGGTGTGAAAAGCCCTGTGGGAGACATGACAGAAACATGGGTGCTAGGGGAGTACAGACGAGCTCAAGGAACTCCTTCGGGATGCTCAGGGAGGGCTCCCAGAGGAGGTCACATTTGTACAGGATAGGTCAGAGCTCACAAGGCAGAGGGTGGTGTGGGTACAGACAAGAGGCATGGGGGTGGGTTTGGCACCCAGACAGGGGCAAGGGCCTGGAGGGCCTGTGGGCGGCACTGAACTATTTGGATTTTATCCAAAGTAGGTTTTGGGAGCCATAAGAAAGTTTTCAGCAAAGGCAGGGGGTGACTTTCCCCATGAGGAACGGCATGTGCTCATCTGAAACTTGGGCTCTCCCAGGAAGAAGCAGCAGCGGTCTGAACCCTCAGACCCTCCTCCTTGGAGGCTGGCTCCCTGGGTTGTGGCTGGTGGCTGGGGACTTGCACGTCCCTTCTAACCCTGGGCCATGCTCTGTGTGGGTTTAGGCCTACATTTGCTATAGATTCTTAAGTACCTTTAAGTCATCCTGGAAACCTTTACTGCAGGTTCTCCTGTCATGGCTCAGGTATTGAGAAGCCACCTCAGTTGGAGAAGAAGCCTGGGAGCCCTAGGGTGGGGAACAAAGCCTGTCCACCGTAAGAGGAGGGTGAAGGGAAGGATGCAGGAGGGCAGGACCAGGTGCATCTCTGGGCATGAGGCCAATGTCAGAAGGGTACAGCAGCTTGATAAAGGCCAGTGTTGACCATCTAGGGACCTAGCAGGGATATGGGCATATCTGCAGGGTAATGGCCGTTGATCCTCTATTTATCTTTGGAATTGATTTAGGCTTACTGTGTTGGTACCTAAACCCAGCACTGGTGCCTGTTGGAACTACACGTTTGTGGGGAAGGGATAGTATCTCCCTGAAAGAGAATGTTCTTACATTCCTTTTCAGACTTACCTAGAAGTGTGGAGTCCTCAGTCAGACACCCAAGAACTCTGAAGGCAGTTCTCAGACAACCAGAAGGGAACATCCTTCTCTCTTTGAACCTCATTTTCCTAAATCTCAGCCACAAGGGGGCTGTTGTCCAGGCAGGATCTCTTGGCGTGGGAACCAAGATGGCACCCAGCACAATGAGGCTGGCATGGAGTGGGGAGGAAAGGGGTCCAGGCCACCCCAAGGTGGGGGTGAGCCAGATTGGCCAGTTGCCTGTAATGCTTTGCATTTTCTTTTTCTCATTATATCCTTGATTTTCCAGTAAAGACTTATTTAACTATCCCAGCCTAGGCAAGGAGGAAAGAAAATGTGGCCTGTTTGGAAAACAGCTTTAAAGGAGGCATGATGCTCCCAAGGTCAGCCAAGTGGTGGGAGCAGTAATCATGGGGAGAACCCAAGTGTGGGTGACTCTGGGGACAAAAGGGGAGTCTCAGGTCTCACTATCTTTCCTCCCCTGGTAATTTGCTCTCTCAGACCTGTTCCCTTGGAGGGGCCAAGTTGGTTTAATGGGAAAGTAATGTTCTTTTGTAATCTTAACTCATGAGCCTCTAGAAATAGATAAACCTTGAAAGAAGAAATCATTGGTTCACATTGAGGAAGTCACAGAGCTCCCCCGCCTACCCACCAACCAGGTTGGAGGTCAGGGCCAGAACTGGGTCCTAGGTGGGGCAGGGGTGAAAAGAAAGTGGCCAAAGGGCTTCAGCCATGACTGTACCAAGTCAGGGTCTCAGACTATGGAACATGGCTTTCATATTCCTCCCTCCCTCCTAAAAATGTCTACAGGAAAGTATACGCACACACATAAGGGAGCCCGGGCACACACATGCAACACACATTCTCAAGGGAACACCATGCCTTCTTCTCTGCTCCATTCCCCACAGATGGAGCTGCACCAAGGGACTTGGACTTCCCAACAGTCCTGCAAACAAATGAGCTTGACTTTCACTCCATTACCAGGGCTAATCTGTCCCGACTCCCACCTGATTTGCACAGGAAATGGGTTCATTCATTATGGATGGTGTGTGCACTTTGCAGACTTCTCCAGAGAAATCCGCTAAGCAGTGTGAAGCGACACTTCCCTTAAGCAAAGGGAAGGGGCGGAGACTTATCTCCCAGGAAAAGGTCTGGCCAGAAGGAGAAATGGCTAATGTGATTTCTATCCACCCCAACCTCCACCCCCACCCAGTGGGCAGCTCTGCGCCTTCCATTGCTCTGCTCACTGCCCCTGCGGGTGAGCTCATGCCAGCAGCGTCATCTCCTCGGGCAGCTCTGCAGTCATTTTGTCCATAGCCCTGCTTGGTTTACCAGCTGGAGAGTAGGAAGTCTCAGGAAATGCCTCTGAACGGATTAGTTCTAGGGCAGTGGTTCCCAACCTTCAGCGTACATCAGAATCTTCTCAAGGGCTTATCAAAATTCAGACTGTTGCAAACTCCCCCTTAAGCTTCTGACTCACAGGTCCAGGTGGGCCTGAGGATTTCATTTCTAACAAGCCTTCCCATGATGTTGACGCTGACACTGCTGGTCCAAGGATCACACGTTGAGAACCACTGGCCTGGCTCCTTACCCCACAGCAGAACCATTCTGCAACCTTCCTCACCGGTAAAGCCAGAAAACTATATGTGCTTCTTCCACTTAGATCCCTCTTTCCACTCACCACCCTCTGCTGTGCTTTATTTCCTTGTCTGTCTGCCCTCCCAGACTGTCAGTCCCTAGAGAACAGGATGGGTGTCTTAGCTACCTAGGGATTCCCAAGAGAAGATTTGGCTGTGCTCACACTGCTGAAGGGCAGTGGGTATCTCTCGGGGAAGAAGTGGCCTTGGGATGGAGACGTTCTTGAAGAGGGGCTGGTACTTTGTAATTCTATATATACTGTTATCTTGTTGTGGGTTTTAGAAGGAGAATGACTCATGGATTACTATGTGATTAAAAAATTATGTCAAGAGAATGAGAAGACAAGCAGCAGACAGGGAGAAAATGCTTGGTAATGATGTGTCTGATAAAAGATCCTTATCTAAATTATACAAAGAACTCTTAAAACTCAACAATAAGCAAACAATCCAATTTAAAAAATGGGCCAAAGACCTTAACAGACCCCTCACTGAAGATCTACAGATGGCAAGTGAGAAATGAAAAGATGCCCCACCTCGTCTGTCATCAGGGAAAGGCAAGTGAAGCCAGTGAGCCATCAACACACACCTGTTGGGATGACCAAACTCCAGAGCACTGACAACACCAAATGCCCACGAGGATGTGGAGCAACGGGAACTCTCATGCATTGCTCATAGAAATGTGAAATGGTAGTCTCTTTGGAAGACAGTTTAGCAGCTTCTTCCAAAACTAAACATAGTCTGACCATCCAATCCAGCAATTGCTCTCCTCGGTATTTACCCAATGGAGTTTAAAACTTATGACCACACAAAAGTCTGCATGTGGATGTTGACAGCAACTTTATTCATATTTGGCAAAAGGTGACTAAGCCACTGAGCTGTCCTTCAGTCAGGGAATGGATAATCAAACTGCGGCACGTTCAGACAGTGGAATATTATGCCATGCCTTTAAGAAATGAGCTGTCGGGGCGCCTGGGTGGCACAGCGGTTAAGCGCCTGCCTTCGGCTCAGGGCGTGATCTCGGCGTTATGGGATCGAGCCCCACATCAGGCTCTTCCGCTATGAGCCTGCTTCTTCCTCTCCCACTCCCCCTGCTTGTGTTCCCTCTCTCGCTGGCTGTCTCTATCTCTGTCAAATAAATAAATAAAATCTTTAAAAAAAAAAAAAAAAAAAGAAAAAAGAAATGAGCTGTCAAGCCACGGAAAGACACAAGGGAAACTTAAGTGCATATTACTAAAGGATAGAAGCCAAGCTGAAAAAGCTACCTACTGTATGTTTCCGACTCTATGACATTCTGGAAAAGGTAAAACTATGGAGACAATCAAAAGATCAAGAGTTGCCAAGGATGAATAAGCAGAGCACAGAGGATTTTTTCAGGGCAGTGAAAATGGTCTGCGGTCTGTATGATACCGTAGTGGTGGACCCCTGTCATTACACATTTGTCCAAACCCATAGAAGATACACCACTCATGTGAACTGTGGACTTTGGGAGATACTGATGAATCCGTGTAAGTTCCTCAGTTGTATCAAATGTACCCCTCTGGTGGGGGAATGCTGATAATGGGGAGGCTGGGCATATGTGGGAACTGGGGTATATGGCAAATCTCTGTACCTTCACTTCAATTTTGCCACGAACCTAAAAGTGTTCTAAAAAATTAAATAAAAAAAAAAACAAATGGAGAAAAGATTATTACTTTGACTAAAGCATCCTCTTTAAAGATATTAATGCTGCTGTCCCACACCCCCACCGAATCCTCAAAAGGGTTTAGCTAATAGCATCACTAAGTGCCCGGTGCTACTGGAAGATCTTTAGAGACACAGATTTATTTAGTCCTCAGAATAGCCACGTGATGCGGATACTATTTGTTATCCCCGTTCCCGTATGGAGAAACTAAGGCACGGGGAGGTTATCTTTTTCTAGGTCACATGCCTAATTAGCAGTGGGGTTGACATTCACCCTGGCAGACTACTTCTGGGATTTGTGGCCTTGACCTCTAGGAAGGCAGGACCACCTGTTATGGACACCTTGAGGATGGTCAAAAGATGGAGTCTTATTTATTTACACTTAACACACTTTGCTCTAAAGAAGGTTTGAGTAACCACTACCTGTTTTTCTTATCTAGAGCTTCGATTGCCTGGAAATGTTACCTTTAATTAAATTTGTGCTAGAAACACAATACAAAAACATAAGCTGAAGCACATGGGCTTACAAAAAAAAAAAAAAAAGAAGAAAGAAAAGAGAAAGAGTCGTCAAAGCAGATGTGATCAATGGCTTCTGAGATTTTCTGTTCATATCGGTTTCTCACTGATTACTGGCAGGCAGACAGCAGCAGGTGCCAAAAGGAGAGGAAAAATTTATGGGGGAAAACTTTAAATACAGAACATTCTATTCATTACTTTGATTTCCTCTGTGCATTGGGAAAAGAGCTGCATGATTCAATTTCAGCGAAGGAACCCCTTGGCCCTGCTCTCAGAACCCCTGAATTCCTTATCAGTGGAGCTTGAAGATTCTGGACTGGAGCCCATTTCAGAAACATCAGAGGAGCTCAGCCCCAACCCAGCCTCACTGAGTCAGCATCTTCAGGGCTGGGGAGGGGCAGAGTCTGGTCTTTCTAGTTTATTAAAAAAAGGCACCACAGGTGATCCCAACGTGTATCCAGGGTTGAGAGCCACCGGGAAGGTCCCTCAAAATTTTAACGTCCTGCATCTCCATCTGAAATCCTTCGGTTTTCTACTATTTTGTGATCCTTTCCCTCTGCTGCAGCCCCACAGCCCCGGTGGGGCCGGCTTGGTTTGGAATTTAATCACCAAGCAGAGCCCAGCTCCCCAGGGGGCTGCTTGTTCACCCTGTGCAAGGCTGGAGGTTTTATTTATGGTTTCTGATTTTATTATTTCCCCGCCTCAGAGCTGTTCTTCTGCATACAGAGAACTCTGGCTCTCTGCTGCCTGCTGCCTGCATGGCCGGGGCTGCCGTGAGCTGGGCCAGGATGGATGGTGGAGTGAGCTCATCGCATTGGCTGAGAAGGCGGTCCCCTTCCTGAGGGTGATTTACATAATGCAGCAAGGCCCTGCTTGCACCCAAGCGTCTCCCCACCAGCTTTCCCGCCACAAGGCTTTGGGATGGATGGGGCTACACAGGCCTTGACTGCATGGGGCTCCTAGAAAGTTCTGTTCTAACTTGGAGGACTCAGCTCTGCCTATTTTCCCCTCTGCCGCAGGACCAACTCAGCCAGGGTTTATTCTAATGCATGTTTATCCCACTCCCCCCACCTTTTATTGCCAAGGACCAATTTGGAAGACACAGCCCTTGGGAGGGCAAATGTCTGTGCTGGAGACCACAAAGAAGGGGTAGGAAGGAGACTATGGTTTTCGCCTGATCTCCATTTGTCAAATTTTCTACCTCACTTAATATCCACTCCCTTCCCCCTACTTCCCTCCCCCTTTCCCACCAGGGTCCTGCCAAGTCGATGGTGTATCAGTCTGGATCTAAATGGGAAAACAGAAATCAATTCAAGTACACAATGGAGGGAATGTATTTTTTGTGGGGCCCTGGTTACACAGATGTTGGAGGAACCAAGAGCCAAATGGAGAGGTGAAGCAATCTCCAGGGGCCACTGCCATCTCTCGAGCTGGACAGAGAGGGAAGAGGAGCTGTTGACACAGCCTGGGAGCGGGGGTCACCGGCGACAGCTGGGACCATGGTGGCCTCGAGAGCAGGAGCTGGGCGATAGCTGCTCCAGACAGGAAGACAGGGGCTGTCCCCTGCTGCTGCCTTCCTGACCCTGCACTCCCTACCAGGGAGACAGAACCCTGCTGATACGGAGTCTGGGGAAGGGAGCCTGCAGCGGCCAGCCCCTGAGATGCCCGGGAAGGGCAGGGCAGGGATCTGAGAACAGCAGACCCCAGACCAACACAGTGGGTCCCCAGACTACCCTGTGCTGAGACTCTGAGGCCCCTTAGCCAAGATCCTATCGCTAGCTCAGGCTGGAGCAAAGGTCTACACTGACTGCCCCAAGGATGGGACCCTGTCGAGGGCCTTCCCTGGGTAGGAAATATCAGGCTTCTGGCCCTGGCCCTCTTCTTTAAGATCAAGAGCTGCTTTGAAGACAGGTGGCTGAAGAGAGAAGGTTGACTGTGGCGATGGTGACTCACTGACCTTTTCTGTCTGAGCGCCAGCCATGTGCGTTGCGGTGGGAGAGACTACTCCATGTGTTCACCAATTCATCTCCTCCGTCTAAGCATGTGGCCAGGTGGTATCTCCCAGCCTCCCTTGTCCCGACACAGGGGCCATGTGACCAGTCCTGGCCAGCGGCGTGTGGGCAGCAGTGATGTGGTGTGTCTTGCTGTCCAAGGCACTTATAAGCACGTGGGGGGGGGGTCCCCAGGTCATCCTTTCCCTGCTACACTAACCTGGATGTTGACATGTGTTGACATGATGCTGTTAAGACAGAAGCATCTGGAATCTCTAGAGAGGATGGCTGCCCTACACTGGAATGCACGCACGAGAAAAAAAGAGAACTTTATTGTGTTAAGATACTGAGACTTGGAGGTTTGTTTGGTTTGGTTTGGTGGGTTGGTGTTTTTTGTTTGTTTTATTTACTTACCACGGCATCCCTGGCGTTACAGAAATATAGTTGCTATATGCCATGATGAGCTCTCTCAGAGTGACCGTTAGCCCCCGCAGAGGCCCCCACAGGCCCCTGGACAGCCCTTGTCCCATAGCAACGTTGCCCACTAAGACCGTGCTCCCTGGGGCAGCAGGCACGGCTGTAGGCATGGCATTACCCCCAAGCCAGTAGAGTGGCTGGCGCCAGGGAGGAACCGACTAAGTAGCTGTTGACTAAATGGATGGGTGAGCGAACAAATGAACAAACCAAAGCCAGGTAGGTGCATCTTAGAACTAGATCCTGGCTTAGCCTGGGGCACAGAAGGCAGACACAGTCCAAGAAAGCCAGGATATAATTCAGGAGACGCTTGGCGGATTAGAACAACGATCCGTTCAGGATGGATGAAATAAAAGGCAAGGCTTTTACAAGTTAAACACCAGCCCTGCCAACCCAGGAAGAGGCCAGGAGAAAATCCAAGGGGACCCAGGATCCCAGGGGACACAAGCCTGGGATCATCCTCAGTGCCGGGCCAGCCTACACCTCTGGGACAGGACCCAGGAAGGAGGAAGCAGCACATGCAAGACAGGGTGCGATCATCCCACTGCACTTGGCCTTCTCCCTGATCTTATTTTAGCTGTCACATTTAAGAAGGATTTGGAGGTTCTGGGGAGGAGCCAGAGCCAATAGGAGAAATGATGAAGAGTTGGGGCAAAAAAATAGAACCTGTAGGGAAAGCCTAAGGGAAGTGGGAATTAAATGCTGCTGAGAGAGTCAGGTGGAGGCTAACGAGCACCTCTCTAGTTTGGGGGAGGGGACAGAACACAGGACATGGGTTCATATAGCAGCAGAAAGACTTACGTTGCACCCCAGGCAGTGAGGCTTGGTGAAAAGGGCGCGGTACATTGCGGAGCTAGGCTGGCTGCTCAGAAGGTCTCAGTGGGTCCCTCCTTGGCCCTACAAATGGCCAGGCACAAAGGGTGACTGAGGGCGTGACGTCCTACAAGTGTGGAAAGGGGAGAGGTAGCTAATAATGTCCCTAGTGTCGTATGACAAGAAGGGAGGGGAGCCTAACCAGCACCTGGTGACTCTGGTTGATGAGTCTGAGGTAGGGGGGCTTTAGGGAAAGTCATGGAGCAGTAAGGAAGCCTCATGGATCCCAGGATGTCAAACCTGGAAGGATACCGGGCGGAGCAAGAGGCTTTCAAATATGATTTCCCTGCAAGAGAAAACTGGGCAGGACCCCCTAGCTGAAGGGCCTCTCTCTTCTCAGGCCTTCGCCACCGTCTGACCAGGAGACGTGTCCCTCTTCCAAATCACACACCTTGAGGATCTCTGCATCCCTCCTTCCCCTCTCAGCATTGTCCTGGTGCACCTCCACGTGGCTGCCTCCTTCTCTCCACCAGGGGGCAGTCTCTGGGCTTCCTCCTGCTTTTCAATTACTTTTAAGCCAAGCCACAGCCCTTCTGTGGATCCATGGAGGAGGACTGCAACCAGCTGCACTGGGGAAACGGTTAACAAAGCGGTCCCCCATTCATTTGCTTGCTCGTGGGGACGTTCATTGATCTTACTGAGGACCCCAGGCCCACCGGACCTCTCCCTTCTCTCTCCGGTAGGGATGCTGCAGCCGCCCCTGCACCTGGCCACTAGAGGGCACCATGCCCTCACCACCACCTCAGCACTCCCGCCCTTTTCTATTCCCGTCTTCCTCATAGGTAGACAAGTCCGATTGGTCTTGGCCCAAAGGAACCAATGAGGACATTCCAGGACACATTGAAGGGGCTTAAATCAAAAGGTGTACGAAAGTTGAAGGAGAGATAAAAATATGTGCCTGGCACTGTGCCAGGTGCCAGGGAGTCAAAAACAAATAAGACCCATACCTGCCCATTTCTGTGTCTTAAATGGGAAACAGGGAAGCGGGCAATGACTATGCAGTGGGGTGAGCCTGGAGAGTTCGAGAAATGTAGCCTGCGGAGGAAACACCCAGAAGGTGCCCCTGCTTCCTGACCGTCAAGGGGCTTAGGGAAGATGCCTGCAGGAGCCAAGTCTTGAAGTGTGAGCAAGACTGAGCCAGGTGAAGGAGGGAGGGGCCTCGCAGGGACTGGGAGCAGTAGGCGCAGAGGCTCAGAGGCCTGGAAGGGTTCAGACTGGAAGGTAGGTTAGTGAAAGCTATGTGACAGTCTGGGCAACAGGATCTGTTCCTCTCCTTGCTGGTTGGAGGAAACCCCAGCAATGTTACGCTAAGAAGCTTAGCAGGATCCCCCAGCCTTCGCATGTTCCTGCTCTCTGGCTGGCGGGGGGGGGGGGTAGGTGTCCAAATTTTGGGGAAAGGAGCTGCTGCTTGGTCCTCCCTGTTGCTCCCTGAATGCTGATCTCTGGTTCAGATATGACTACCGTTCCCATTTTGCTGGTGTGAAACCCAGGGCTCAGAGAGATTAAGGGAGCTGCCCAGGTTACACAGTGAGTGAGTGCAAAGTGGGACCCTCATCGAGGCCTTCTGGCCCCAGATCCTACGGTCTGTGCTGCGTAGGGGCAGGGATCTTGCCAAATGCTCTCACCCCAAGAAGGCTGGCACTAGCCATTTTTAAGCAGGTTTTTCTTTTTTACAAAATTTACAAAAGTAATGCATGCTCATCATTTAAAAAATCAAACAATATAGAAATTCACAATATTGACAGTAAAAGTCCCTCATAATCCCAACTGTCCCTTTCCCGATAACTGCTACTAACCGTTTGGTATATGTACTTGTAGAGGCCCCCGTGGGTTTGCAAATCTATGCTATTGTACATTTTCTAAAATGGCATTAGGCTTTTCTGCAGTTTGGTCTCTTCCCTTAGTCATTCTTTTTTTTTTTTTTTAAGATTTTATTTATTTATTTGACAGAGAAAGACAGCCAGCGAGAGAGGGAACACAAGCAGGGGGAGTGGGAGAGGAAGAAGCAGTCTCTTAGAGGAAGAGCCTGATGTGGGGCTCGATCCCAGAACTCTGGGATCACGCCCTGAGCCAAAGGCAGACGCTTAACGACTGCGCCACCCAGGCGCCCCCTTAGTCATTCTTGGACAACTTTCCATACCTGTGGGTATTGCTCTCTAAAGTGGGGTCTCTTGTGATCCTTATTTATCTTGGAGGAAGGTGGACTCAGGGAAGGTAAGTTGTCCCAGGCACGCAGTCCACAAGGGACAGGATTGTTAGCCCGGCAGGATCTGGGGCGACCGGCGGGGAGCGGCCCACAGCTATGCCCGCCCACTCAACACTTTTCTCCCAGCAGCCTTGGCACCATCGTCAGAAGCTGGGAATTTTTAGGAATGGATTTTTGTGTCATTTGTAATAGATCAAAAATATCCCAGCAAGACAGATTGCCTGAACCTTTTGGGTGGTTTTCTGTGAGCTGATAAAGTCCTGTCAGTTGAAAATCAAGGCTCATCCCTCTTGTATGTCAGTGATTCCCCCCCACCTGCCGCCCCAGGAAGGCAGCTTTGGGTAGCCGCTCCTTTCAGGTGGGAGGTGGGGGAGGGAGGGTCAGCAGCGCAGACCTGCCCACGGAACAGCCTCCTGAAATAGTCGAACTTCTAACTGGAGGAGGCAGGGACCATTGGGATTCGACCAAAAGCATCCCTTCAACTCCTGCTTCTGGACGTGTGGTCCTGGCATCATCTGGGAGCTGGTTAGAAACGCAGGATCCTGGACTCCAATCCAGACCTGCTGAATCAGAGTCTGCATTGGAACAAAACCTCCACGGGGATTCCTGTGCAGAGCAAAGTATGAGTAGCAAGTCTTTGGCAGGATTCAGGAGCCTCAAAAGCCAGCCCGTGGCTCCTTTTCTAGACGTGTAGTGGATGGGCTCAGTCTTAGAAAGTTCCTACGTGCCAGGCAGCACTGCAAGTATTTTTGCTCAGATCACCTCATGTAATCCTCCCAAGCACGCTCTGAGACGGGGTACTGTTACTATCCTGAGACGCAGAGGAGTTACCTGACTGGCCCGAGGTCCCACGCTTGCAGGCAGGTGAGCAGAGAACTCCAAGGAGACCCCAGAGTTGTAACCACTACACCAGGCGGCTGCAGGAAGGGGGGAGACGGCTGCCACAGAGCTGTTCTGACAGGCAACTCCAGAGCAGCATTTCTAAGCACTTGCCAATATGTCTTGTTTTAGTCTTCCCCCCTCCCTGCCTTCTGCCTCCCCAAAGACAGATCACCTTAGAGAAGCAGAGAAAGCTCAGCTTTAGCATGAATGCTGCCTTCACAGAGATGCGGAGACCAGGAAGCAAGAGCAGCACATTACATTTGCAAAACCCCTTATCATCCATTATCTCCTTTATCCTCCCAAGAACCAAGTGAGATGAAGCAGGTGTGATTATCTCCATCAGACAGATGGGAAAAGGAGGACAGGCACGCCGAGTGACTTGGCCAAGGTCACACGACGAAGCTAAGCTGAGCAGTTGGGCCTCCTGGTGGCATTTCCTTTCCCCAGGCTGCCCCCTTTTTCTAGAAGACTCCATCCCAGTCTCCCCATCCTGAAGGCAGCCCATATCTCCTCTCCATGCTTCCACAACTCTGTGGGGAAACCCGGTCCCCGATGGGGCCTCAGCCTCTCTCCCAAGCTGCCTCCTGCCTGAAGCAATTATAAATCACGGCATTTTCCCTTCATTCAGACCTGATGTTTAATTCATTGCTATTCTGGCTGCTTTACTGCAGAACATTTATTCAGTGGAATAGCTTTGTTTTGCCTCCCAAGCTTTATTCTGTTTAGAATGCCATTTCCATTGCAGAGGGGGCTCACTGTTAGCCAGCTTCTAGGACTCTCCCTCTCCAATTCCCCGGGAGTGGTCCATCTCTGTCTTCCGTGGGGACCCACCCTGGGGCCTCGAATCAGCTTCAGCTCCCGACAAGGAGTCCAGACTTTTCTGTCCTCGGTCCCAACACCTGACATTTTCCATTTTTGCCCCTTCCCTTCTCCCGGGCCACGTGGCCAGTGTCATGAGCTGCCCGGCTCCCTGTCCCCTGGCTCCCAAATGCCACAGCTGGGAAGCATAGCTCCCCTCCAGGTGTACTCCAGGTGGGTCTGCTCCTGCCCAGGACGCAGGAAGTTAGAGGGGCCAGCAGATGGTACGGCTGTCATGCCACACCCTTGGAACTTCTGCCTTATGCCATTAAGCCTTCTTCAACTACCCCAGTCTAGACAAATCTAGAACCTTGGACTCCTGTCCTTTGCTATGCTGCAGCCTTCCCTTTGGTGATAGATCCCCTGGCTGATAATTTCCATTGTCCTGGATATCAGCATATGCATAAAGTCAAGAGAAAAGGGCAAAGACTACTAAGTGTCTGTATAATACCCATTTCCCCCCTCTTTTGCAGTAATGAAAACCCTAGCTGAGCACCAGACTTGAAAGCCAGCTACCAGATAACACTGTATTACCTAGCGTCCTTTGTAGCAATGAGATCTAAGTGGAAGTGTCGTATGGGACTTATGTGAAGCCTTCTTAAAAAAGGAGAAGGCACACTTTCTTAATCTCTTCTCTTTTACTGACTAGTTGAAACATGGCTGCAAAGGCTGGATCTCTGGCAGGTGTTTTTGGACCAGGAAGTGGAAGCCACATGCGAAGTATGGGGATGACATAGATGGAAGAGGCTCAGGTCCCTGGCAGTGATGGTCTACCCTGTTGGTGTGGTCGGCTAATCTCTGAATTTCTCTTAGAATAGCAATAAGCTTCGGGGTTGTTTTAGCTACTTTAGGTTGTATCTTTCAGCACAGATAGTCGAATCGATTCCTAAGTACAAAGACAAAGCCATTTCTTTCCCTATTTCTTCATCTGCCTGATGGGAACGGCTCACCTGCCACCCCTACTGCCTGAACCAGTTTCGGATGCAACATTTATGGATGTGACACCTGAGAGGAATGCAGGACAGGAGAGATACCGTGGAGGGAAAAGGGGCCTGGGACACAGAATTAAGAACGATCACTGGACAGATGGGAAGACTGAGTTTCAGAGAGAATTAATCATTAGTCTGTGGTCAGAGACTCAAGCCAGCCCTCCACTACCATTTAGAGAGTGTTTGGAAAGCCTCAGGGAAAGCCTGACATGCTTTCCGGCCTGTCCGGGGGCTGGTCCTGCTTGTGGGCAAAGAGTTGGAGATCACCTGGGCAGAGTTCTATTCCTTTCTTCTCTTGTGAGGTGCATTTCTTCATGAAGCACCAGACTTCTTACTGTCATAACAAAGCAGACGCAGGGGAAGGAATCAGTCCTCTTTGGGATGAAGCTGCTTGCTAGGAGATGAGCTGCTTCTCTGCCTGAGGCAGGGGGGAGGGCAGGTTCCGTTTTTCCATACCCAGCTCCCCAGTCTGTCCACACAGGGTGATGGTTAAGCACAGACTCGGAGAGCAGGCTTCTGGATTTGAATCCCGACTCTACCACTGACTAACTGTGTGACCTTAGCAAAATTGCTCAAGCTCCCCAAGCCTCAGATTCCCCACCTCTCCAAGAGATGACACTCTGTACCCACCTCATAAGGTTACCGTAAAGATTAAGTTACTAAGAACCTAGCGTTAGCTATCACCTTTGTTTTCCGTGGATTCGAGATTAAGGTCCTCATAGAAAATGTTGACATTGTGTTATCTTGCTCCTTTCCCACATTATCATGTAGTTCCTCAAAGACAGTGAGCTGCCAGCTTATCGGCCTTTGTTCCTGAGAACTTAGACCGGAACCTGGCGCGTGGTAGGTATGTCAACAAGAACTCGTCGAATGGAGCTGGGTGGAATGGGATTTTCCCTCATTCTTCAGATCACCACCCTCTCCCCACTGCTGCCCTCCCTCCTTCCTTCCCTCCCTCTGTCAGGCTCTCTCTTGTTCCCTCCACCATCTTTCTCTCTCTCTCTCTATGTCACACTTTTGGCTCTGTCTTTCTTTCAAACTCTTGCCCGGCCACCCATGCCCAGCACACACCACACTCTGCTCCCAGCTCAGCCCCCTGCTCAGCCCCCAGCCTCAGCCCCGAGGACGGATGCTCCAGCATCAGGACTGCATGGGACCTTTGCTGTCCCCACTCCCTTCCAGGCTCCTCACCCTTCCGATGAGGAGACGGAGGCTCGAAGAACCTGAGGAGGCTGTCTTGGCATTGCACAGCCAGTCTGTCCCGGAGCTAGGATTCCAACCCAGGCTTCTCAACTCTCGGCCGAAGGATCACGTCACTCTGGCATTGCATCCTCTGAGGCTGACTGGTGGAAACATAGCAGGAGACCCTGGAATGTTTGGTGAATGAATGAATGAACAAATGAATTGTATCAGGAGGGAGAGTTGTTCCAACAACACCCTTCTTTCCTGGAGCCCCTCGTGACCTGCTGGGGTGGGGGGCAGACCCTTTGTGCTGAGGGGTCCCCAGAGGCGGTCCTGTCTGCTCTGGTCCCGTTGTCACAGCCAATCTACCTGGGACCACTTCGCACTCATTCTCTCCCTGCACTGGCAGCTGTGTGCGTAGAGGTCATGTTCACTGTTCCTCCATGATCTTTAGAGCTCTGAGGCCATTCTCTGAGATTAAGTCTCTTCCTTGGGAGTCATGCCTGGGCCCTTGCCTCTGTGGCTCCCTGTCTACACAGAGCCCTGTGGCCGGCTGGAACAAAGTGACTCCTTTTTTTTTTTTTGAAGATTTTATTTATTCATTCAACAGAGAGAGAGACAGCCAGCGAGAGAGGGAACACAAGCAGGGGGAGTGGGAGAGGAAGAAGCAGGCTCCCAGCGGAGGAGCCTGATGTGGGGCTCGATCCCATAACGCCGGGATCACGCCCTGAGCCCAAGGCAGATGCCCAACCGCTGTGCCACCCAGGCGCCCCGAACAAAGTGACTCCTGTTGCAGCCCTATAGCTTGTTGCTGGCTCTGCGCTCCCCCCCCCCCCGTTTTTGTTTTGTTCTTTTTTAAACTGCAGAAGGGGCCCACCATCCAGCTTCCTGTCCTCTCAAGGTAAGGGGAGATGTCTTGACCTGACATCCCCTCCCCCAAAGCCCAGCCCAGGGCTCTCCTGGCAGGCCCAGCCCCCCCCTCTGTCCTCCTCCCCTGCACCTCATCTGGGAGTTTCCAAATGCTACCTCGTACAGCAGTTTCTCCTTTAACTGTTCTTGTCTTAATTCCGTCCCCCGCAATTGGAGCCTGAATAATGAGTTATTTCACAGGAAGATTGACCTGGGTATTAGGGCACCCTTTAGTTTGCCATTACAACAGCCAATTTTGGTTACATGCTCAGCTGTGAAGGGGAGAGGGACAGCCTGCTGGAGCTTTCTGAAACATGGGGAGGGTGGGTGGGAGGAGGGGGTGCCCAGCCAAGGGGAGGGGCAGGGGGAGACCCAGGGGAGGGGTCTGGCTGGCTTTAGCCTGACTCTATTCTTGGAATATGATGCTGGGAAAGAAATCATAAGGACTGAAGAGGATATGATCCTTTTTCAAAGGGAGAGGAAGATCTGGGTTTTGAGGCTGGAGATGCCAGGAGTGGGAAGACCTTTGTCTAATAAACTGAGCCAACGATCCCCAAGGTAAAGGACATTTCAGACTCGCCAGTATTTCAAGATGACAGAATGACTGAGCATCCCCACCTGCCATGTCCCATGCTAGTCCCCCGTGGTCAGGGGCTTCCATGGTTCCCTTCCTTCCGGGTCTCCAGGTCTGATGGGGGACACCCAGCATCCACCCTTGGGGAACTCCAGGTCTGACGAGAGAGGGAGACTCTCTTTCAGGTCCCCGTCACGGGTCGAACTTCCCCACCTGCCATCCCAGTTGTCCTGGGTCATTGTCCTGCTTATGTCCCTCATGCCTCTTCGCACACTCTCACATTTTCCTTTTCACTGATTTTACTTTAACTCACTTGCCTGTCTCCTTAACTAGAACAAAAGCTACTTGAGGGCGAGGACCTTGTCCGCCCTGACCCTCTGTTCCCCGGTGCCCACAAGAGCGCCTGCATGTGTGCCGGTCGATGAACCAGGGCTGACGGGTGCATGAGACCGCGGGAGCCCTGGCCACGGGAGTCCCGGCACGGTCCTAGCATCTCCCCACTGCTGGGCGCATCTCGTGAAATCACCAGACCCTCGTCCCAGAAGGAGCTGTACACACACCCCTGCATAGTATTTTGCCAACAATTTCAGGGCGTTCACAGCAACTCCCGAGGGAGCTGAGGTTCTGTTTGAACTTTGTCCGGGGTTGAGAACCTCGGTACAGAGGGGGCAACCTGAATGTGGCGTCAGCTGCGTTGAGGTCTACCCTTTGGAGAAGTCCCATGTGTCTCCAAAGTTCATTTCCCTCATCTTCTTTATGAATATCTCATGCAGGAATGTTTGTGAAACGCTGGGTTACCTGCCCCGTGTTATACGAACGCTAAGTGTTATTAGGAGTACCATTCATCACTATAGTGGCGCTTTCAAAACCCGTCTATGACAAAATGAGTCTGAGGACACGGAGGGAAAACCAAGGAAAGGCCATCCCAACAGGAGGCTCGGCACTGGACAGAAGCGATTGCTTTCCACTCTGGTCACGGAGGGACCATCCCCTGCTCCTCTGAGGACCCCAAATATCCCCGTGACGTGTGCCCCTCCAGCCTGACCTGTTACAGAGATAACCAGAAGGTTGGTGATGATTTGCTTGAAGCATTTGGGGACCAGCAACAACGGAAGCTGAACAAGCTGCAGCTACATTACCAAAGCCATTAAAGTTAAAAACCACTAAACAACCACAGCTTGCTTCCCATCATCCACCCCACAGGCGTCCAAAACAAAACCAACAAGAATGTGTTCGAATAAAACAGACACTGGGATTTATTAATAGCTTGTGTTCACCCAGAGCTCTAAGAGCA
Organism: Ursus americanus; assembly: GCF_024610735.1. Classification (NCBI taxonomy): domain Eukaryota; kingdom Metazoa; phylum Chordata; class Mammalia; order Carnivora; family Ursidae; genus Ursus; species Ursus americanus. Next base: position 35,318,352 of record NC_142155.1, on the reverse strand, counting down.
AGCCTCGAGGCATTGAGAACCTCACCCACCAGGCACTGTTGACTAGCACGGGGGGCCCTTCCAGAGCACTCTCAACCACCCACCCCAGAAACCTTGAGATCTGAAACGAAACTTTTGGCCCTATTATCAGAGACTGTTCCTGAGCACAGCAGCAGCATGGGGGATAGTGGGTGGGGATAGTGTTGACATGGGTGGTCCACAGGGCAGAGTTGAAGACCCTGGGCAGTCAGAGAGGCTCACAGGGGAGGGAATGCATATGGCAACTGGGATTCAGGGATGAGTGAAGGCACTGACTGTGAATTCAGGGGCAGAAGCAGCCAACAGCATCCAAATCTGCCAGCAGCCCTCATTTTGGAATCGTTGGTAGGCTCTACAAACAGGGAGGTTCTGCAAACAGCCCAAGTGTATTAAATTGCTTCAGACTCTCTAAACAGCAGTTTGCTTTATACACAGAGGCTGGTGCAGTCTTCAGGGACCTGGCAAGCAGACGGCCACAGGATTCATACCCCAGGATTAAAGCTACAGACCAAGAGACCATCTGCTGGTGCATATAGGCGAGTGTGGGTCAGTTTCCGGGTCTTAGTGATATTGTGGGCAGGATGGTTTGTCCAGAAGACCTGCACCACTGACCCCTCTCTGTGGGACTCTCAATGCCCTCGCACTACAAGGATCCGGTGTGGGCAAGTTCCCAGTTCCTTCCCTGCAGCTTTGCTTTGGTCCACAGCCCCAACGGGGCTTCTCGTCGGGAACCTCTGCACGTGCGGCTGTGGCGGGCTGGGACCATACATTATTAGGAGTGAGGCTGGGCTCCTCGCAGAAGACTGGAGCTGGTGGCAATTGCAGTGGGCAGCATTGTTGAGTCCTTCTGGCTTACAGTCCATTTGGACATCCCTTATTTATGGCAGCTGAGTGGCAGTGAACAAGTTGAGACTCAATTAAGATAACGTTTCCCCGCACAGGAGCGGTGGTTAATGCTGAGAAGTTATTCTAGCTCACCCTTTACACTGCACCGAGCTGGAGATACAGAGAGAACAAGGGGCCGAGTGAGAGAAACCCAGAGACAGAGAGACAGACCAGAGAACAGGGAGATGGAAGGGGAAAGAGGGAGGCAGACACATCCTGAGCCTGGAGCGAAAGGTGTCCTCCCACAGGCCATCTCTGCCCTCCTTCCCCACCTCTGTGCTGGAATCCCTGCTCCCTCTTAGAGGGGAGGAGCCATGTCTACTGTATCTCAGAGGTCCTGGAGCTGAGTCTCCCCATCTCCAGGGCTGCCCTCCGTTCCTTGCTTCGTCCTGTCCCCTGCTCATCCTGCATCATCGGTCTGTTCCCTGAACAGGAGAGGGACAGTGACTGCAGGGGGCAGTGGACGCTGTTGCAGACTGCTGTGGTGCTCTGCTCCGCCCCCCCCCCAGGGCAGGAGAGGGGTGAGAGGTGGGCAGGCAGGGGGTCCTGAGAGAGAAGAGCTGGGAAATGTTTGGGGGCAAAGGTGGAGGAAAAGTAGGTGGCAGAGAAGTGATTCAGAGAGTCGGGCAGGGTGGGCAGTGAAGTGAGGGGGGCTAGAAGGGAAACAATGGAGGCAGGGCAGGGTGGAGGGAAGAGGAGAGGACCCACAGTCAGGTAGGGAGAGGCAGAGCCGGGAGAGTCCACAACAGCAATGATGGTGCTTAAGTGAGAGGTCACCAAGGGGACTCTGTCCTGCAGCAGCCAGCGAGGCCCTTACTGAGGGTGCCGGGGGGGGGGCAGGGCCCCCTTGCCTTGCACCGGCTAGTGGGCCATTTCTTCCAGCCCCGTGTCCCACGGGGTCCTTCTGCCCGCGCCCCCATGCCTCCAAGCTAGGCCCTTCACTACATGTCACCAGGCCACTTCCTGGTGAGAATTGCCCCCGATTTCCATTTATCTTTGAGACTTTCAGCTAAAGGGATTCGCGAGCAGCCGGCAGGTTTACAGGCCTAATCAGGCCTGATGCATCTCTAACCAGACAGGGAGCGTGCGTGTGGATTTGTCGCCCGACAGGTACAGATGTTGGAGGCTCTCATCCATGAGGTGGAATCACTCTCGGGGATTGAGAGGCTGAGCGGGCGTCAGTCAGAGGCAGGCTGCACGTCTCAAACAGGGGACGGAACCTGCTGGCCAAACCCCTTCCGACAGACCCAGGTCAGCAGGCCCCTGCGCTTCATAAACTGAATTAAGCAGGCCTTCCCCCTCAGAGCTGGGAATTTCTGAGGATGCTCTCTTTCCCTCGCATTCACGTCGCCTCCTCTCTGTCAGCTAATGAGTCCTGCCCAGCCAGTGCGAGTAAAGGCACGATTGAAGTCTCGGAGACTTAGCGCCGGGGTTGAAAACCCAGTTCCACCCGTTACCAGCCGAAGATCTTGGGCAGGTGGGTGGTTTACCTCCTCCAGGCGTGTCACCATGTCTCACACGTGGGCCTGTCGTGAACAGCTCGTGAGATTGCAGTGTTTGCTCCACTTGCTGTGCTCTCTTAGCCAAGGCCATGGTTAAGAGACCCTGGCTCTGCACTTGTTAGCTCTGTGGCTTCGGGCACATTACTGAACCTCTCTGTGATGTAGTTACCTCCCGTCTAAAATGCAGATGGTGACAGGACCCCCTTGTTCAGGCTGTTGACAGAGTTAATACCCGTGAAGCCCGGGGACAGCCTGGTGCACAGTGAGTCCTCAGGAAGCATTGCTGGTTGTTTTGTTGTTGTTGGTGGTGGGAATATTCTGGCACCACCGCTATGAGGGAGAAGGTTCTTGCTTGCTCATCTTGCCTCTCCCCATCAGCCCAGGAAGAAGTCAGGCGCTTGGACTATAGCCATCCAGCCTGGATCCTGCCAAGAAGGAGATGTTCCATGAATCCACTTTTCTGAGTTGATAAAAAGAGATGCTGGGTGACTCAGTCGCTTAAGTGTCTGCCTTCAGCTCAGGTCATGATCTCGGGGTCCTGGGATCGAGCCCCACATCGGGCTCTCTGCTCAGTGGGGAACCTATTTCTCCCTCTCCCTCCACCCCCTTCCCCTTGCTCTTGTTCTTTCTCTCTGAAATGAATAAATAAAATTGTTGGGAAAAAGAGAGAGAGAGAGAGAGAGAGAGAGTGTGTTGCCATGTAGAAAGAATGTGCTACCGCAATACCATACAGATGCATGAGCTCTGCATGTCAGCAGGAGCCCCAGGGCCTCTTGTCTGCGTTGAGGACCTAGACAAGTGGCTCCTCCTCTCCAAGCCTCAGTTGTCCCATCTGTGATTGGATAATATCCTTACCTCAGAAAACTGACTTAGATGATGTCTCTGAAACACCTAGCACAATCCTGGGGCCTGTGGTGGGTCCTCAAAAAAATGGTGGCTGGGACCCTCCCTTGGAGGCCCACCCTGAAAAACTGGTGAAGACGACCAAAAATCTCCCACCCTTCCCTGCCCAGGGCACTTGTCCCTTCCGCTGCCTTGCACAACTCCAAGGCAGTGCCCCAGGCTCCAAAATGACGCGGCCTGCCCCCAAGCCCCAAGCCCCCAGAACCCTAGCCAACTGGAGTTATTGGAGGGGTGGCTGAGAGCAAATTGCTCCCATAAGGTCTAATTCATGGCGATGAAGAGGTTGCACCTTTCCGGGGGCACCGGCATTCACCGGAAGTGTGGGGATGGCAGAGTTCCCAAGGCAGGAAGAAGGCAAATGTTACTAGTAGCAAGTAAGACAACAGGGAGGGTGGGGACCGGGAAGAATAAGGGGGCACGAGCACTCAAATTCAATATTGTGCAACCTGTGTTGGCCAAACAAAGCATAGGTCTGTGGGTCCCCAGTCTGCCGCCCCTGAGAAGGACGGGATTGCAGGCTGAGGGCTGAGCACCCAACCATGCTTCAGATCATTCCAGAGTGGCTCTGAGTCTCCTACACCAACAAAGGGAGCCGACTCCCCCCTGGTCCTCTCAAAGGGAGCCTGGGAGCGGGCCCCACAGGGACGGTGCCCCTCATGCTGCCAGGAAGGCCTGCCACTCAGCGGCCGGCTCCCTTCACCACCAGCTGAGGCCAGTCCTGTCCTTTCCGCATACAGAAGGACTTGGGACCCAAGCAGGGAGGGCGGAGCAAAGCCCTGTGCTTCCACATTCAACCCTCAGCCACCCTGCCCAGGTCAGAAGACTTTGTCAGGAGGCTGCAGGGGCGGGGTGAGGCGGGGAGAGGGCAGAGGGGGTGTTGACACGGGCTCACAAGGAGGGCCTCCATCTGGCAGTGCACCCATTGCTCTCAACTAGACAGACCAGGTCTTAATCCCAACTCCTCTGCCAGCTAGCCCTGTGACCATGGGCGCCTTCCTCAAGGTCCCTGAGCCTCGCGTCTTCATCTGTAACGTTGAGGTGATAGCTCCTCTCAGCTCTGAACGGGGCTGTGCCTGTCACTCAACAGGCAGCAGTACTCAGCAAACAGTATCTTTGATGTCTACCCACTGCCAGGTTGTCTGCCACCAACTCCTGGTGGGGCCACCTGGGTCCGGCTGAACATCCCCAGGGATGGCGACTCAGGGCCTTTGCCTTTCATCTCCAGTGTGAAGTTTGGTGTCCCAAGAAAGAAATCTAGAAAATGTTTATATAGGATAGCTTTACCTGTCGTGGATGCTGGAGAGTTGGGCAATCGTCTGACTCACAGGTTCCATTAATCACAGTAGCAGTGACCACAGCTCACATTTCTGGGGCGCTCACGTGCTGACGCTGCTTTAAGCACTCAACCTTTAACCCTGAGGTTTCTCCTTATGATGCCCCCAAGCTGTTACTCGTACTCTACAGACGGGGCATATACGGGGAGGTAGGGGGGCAAGATCCCTGCGAACTGGGCGGCTCAGGGTGGAGACCAGGTGCGGTGTGTGCGGAGTCCATGTGTCAGGTGTGGAGGGAGGGATATGAGGAAAGGGCACCTAGACTGATCTGATACATCAGGAGCCGTGAGGCAGGAACAGCATGGCTCGTGCCCAGCTCACTACTCAGTCATTTTGGCCTCCAACAGTCTTTTATTTTTAATTCTGTAGGGGGAGCGTGTGGCACTCAGATGTGGGTCTGGCAAGAACGTGTCCCCTCTGGCAGCCTCCGCCTCCCTGTCCCCTTGGCAGCAGGCCTCAGTTGGGTAGGCATGGCAGGACCCAAGCCTGGGCCCTCCCGCTAAGCCCCCCACGGCAGCGCCTCCTCCTTCCAGACTGACTTGCATCTGGGCTCCCTGGAGGCAGCGAGGAGGTCTAGATGAGCCTGCAGGGCCAAGGCTGCCTGGGCAAGTTCCCCGGGAAACATTCCTGAACGCCTGTGCATTTTTCCAGCCGGCCTTCTTGAAAGGGCCTGCTCATCTGTCATTATATCCACCCCTGGATGAACTAGAAATGTCTCCACAGCCTGACCCAGCTCAGCCCCCGGGCTCCCGGTGACTGTGCCTGGATCTGCTTTCCCATTTCCCTCAGCTCTGTGGAGGAGGAAAGAACCCTCAGCCTCTGAACAGGGCCGCACTACATTGTCTCTGAAGGGGTCTGCTGGGACTTCCACCCTCTCCTCTCCAGCGTCAGGACCAGTTAGTGGTTCCTGCCTGGACACCCAGAGAGCTTCTGACCCTGGCTCTGCAGACACCAGCAGTTGGCAGCTCTGTCCCCCCACATCGTGTCCTGTCACAGATGCCAGGCTCAGCATCCACCTTAGCCTCCGAACCAGGCCTGAGTCCTCCATTCAGCCCAGCAACCACCTATCCCCACTGTGTCCCGTGTGTCAATCCATGTAGAAGACAGAAACACCTGGGAGAGAGAGAAATTTAAGAAAGAAAGAAAGAAAGAAAGAAGAAAGGCAGGAAGGAAGGAAGAAAGAAAGGAAAGAAAGAGAGAGGAAGGAAGGAAGGAAGGAAAGAAAGAGAAGAGAAGAGAAGAAAAGGGAGGGAAGGAAGGAAGGATGGATGGAAGAGAGAGGAAGGAAGGAAGGAAAGAAGGAAGGAAGGAAGGAAAGAAAGAGGGAGTGAGGAAGGAAGGAAAGGAAGAAAGAAAGAAAGAAAGAAAGAAAGAAAGAAAGAAAGAAAGAAAAAAAGAAAAGAGAGAAAAAAGAAAAGGGAAGGAAGGAAGGAAGGAAGGAAGGAAGGAAGGAAGGAAGGAAGGAAAGGGAAGGAGGAAGGAAGAAACGAAGGAGGAAAGAAAGAGAGAGAAAGGAAGGAAGGAAGGAGGGAAGGAGGGAGGGAGACAGGGAAGGAAGGAGGGAGGAAGAAGAAACAGACATGTAAGGGAAATAAGGACCTCCAGATCCATCAGATGGGCCAGACAAATGGAGGTCAGGCTTCTGGCTTAAGGTCACCTGCATCCAGCTGTGAGCCTAAGACCAGGGGACAGCAGCTGCCACTGCTGGGACTGCCGATGCTGCCAAGCCGCCCCCATCAGGCAGCCGGTGATGAGAGGACAGATACACCGGGCGCTGCAAACGCTCGTGTTGGCTGCAGCCGGCTCACCTTCCGACACCCCCTTAGCAGGAATGGTCTCTCTGGCTCCTACCACTTTCCATATCCCATGGGCATGCCTCTGGTGGGCAAATCTTAAGTCACAGCCAGAATCCCAGCAGCATGAGATTCGGGGAAATGTCATTTTCATCCTTCCCCTGTGATACAGAGGGAACCACAGAAGGGGGTGGATGTCGGTGCCAGGGACCAGTACACAACGCCCAGTACCCCACACTCGTCTGGACTTCACCTACCCGGTAGTCCTGACCTGGTTTTAGCTTCCCCCCAGCCTGCGGGCACCGCTCAGACCCCTGCCCTAAACTCAGCTTCTGCTGGGTCAGCCCTAGCGGCCATCCAGCCCGCAGCCAGGGCAGAGGAGCACCCCCCATCCGTTCCTCACCCTCATCATCTCCTTAACTGGGGTCTTGTTAACTGAGCCTAGGTCCCTGGACCCTCCTGGGGCTCTCCTGGCATGGAACCGGATCTGAAGGCAGGCTGTCACTGGACAGCACTGGGCTGGAAGTCAGAAAGTTCAGAAGGCCTGGACTTCAGCCATGTCCTCATCATGGGCCCTTTCAGCCTCTGTCAGAGTAAGTGGTCCCTCAGATCCTGCCTCCTAGTGACACTCCGAGATTTCGAAATCTTATTTTATAAGCAGAATGGACATGGTCTCACACACACACACACACACACTCACACGTGACATCCCCAGGGAGCTGGGGACGGCTTTGCTGGCACAGCCCAGAGTTCTTGTCCAAGTCCATTCAGAAAGAGTGGAGGAAATGTGGTGCTGGGGAGAAGGTGAGGCTGTAGCAGAAGGTGGAACAGGCCAGGAACTGCCCCCACCTGACAACCTATCCCCCACCTGACCACCCATCCCTCACCTGACAACCCACCCCCTACCTGACAAGCCCCCCCACCTGACAACCCATCCCATTCCCCCCTCACAACCCAGCTCCACACCTAACAACCCATCCCCCCACCTAACAACCAACCCTGTAGCTGACAACCCATTCTCCCACCTGAAAACCAATCCCCCCCCCCGACAACCCATCCCCTCACCTGACAACCCATCCCCCCCACCTGGCGACCCCCCCCCCACACAACACATGCACCACTTGAAAACCCATCCCCCCAACCTGACAAGCCACCCCTCTTAAACCCATCTCCCCTACCTTACAACATACCACCCCACCTGACTATCCATCCCCCCACCTGACAACCCAACCCCCCCACCTGACTATCCACCCCCCACCCATACCCCCACCTGACAACGCATCCCTCTACCCAACAATTCATCTCCCCACCTGACAACCCATTCCCCCCCACAACCCAGTTCCTCACCTAAAACCCCTCCTCCCACCTGACAACCCATCCCCCCACCTGACAACCCATCCCCCCACCTAACAACACATTCCCCCACTTGATAACTTATCTCCTACCTGAAGCCCCATCCCCCACCAAGGCCTTGTGTCCAGACTGGGGTCCAGACTGGGCCAAGAATACCTGCTCAGGGCAGACTCCAGGGAAGGCAGAAGAGGCTGGGGGTAGGGGAAGGTGAGAGAGGAACTGAGCAGCTAAGAACTAGAGTGAAGAACTTGGGCCACCAGGGAAGACAGTCTGAGCTGGGCTGGCCCGCCGGACTCAGGCCCCTGCCCCCCTGCTCTGGCCTCTTTGGCACCCTCTCACCTAGACCCTCGAGAGCAGTCAAAGCCACCCCCACGCCGGTGACCTTGAGGCTGCGCATCCGGCTTAATCCGCCTCAGCGTCAGTGAGGACCTTGCTGTCACTCAGGGATATTTATAACCTTGTCTGCTGGAGCCCAGTACCTGGCAGGCCTGGAAACTGGGCCACAGGAGCCACAGAGGAGGCAGGCCCTGCCCCCTGCCCCAGCCTCTGAAGGCTCCCTGGGAGCCGGAGGAGTGAGGGACAGAAGAGAAAGCCTCTCTGCCCCAGCTGGGAAACTTGCCCTGCCCCTGGGTGAGTGGGGTTTCCAGAAAGGGCTTGGCATGCCCATCAGCTCTCCTCTGGGCTGCATTTCTGCCCAGTCATGAGTGGCCCCTTGGCACATGCCCCAGTGCCCCAGCTGTGTGCATCTTGCCCACACCCCTCCTCCATCTCGGTGATCAACCCGCACAAAAACTCCCAGGGCCTGGGAGCAAGTCGCACATCCCAGTTCGATGTCTGGGGCCTCACTGTATCCCCACCCACTCCATGTGGAGTCTCTAAGGATTCTGACTGCCTGGGGGCCAGCACGGGCTCCCCTGCTCTCTGGGTGACCTTGAGTAATTGTACAGAACTTTCTGTGTCTCAGTTTTCTCATCTGTAAAATGGGCTTAACAATGAGGACTCCATGAATCAAAGGCTCAGAATGAAGTCTGGCACATAGTAAGCACTCAGTATGTGCTGGCTTGTCCAGAAAGGTTTATTGATTAGGGGTAGAGGCCCCAGAGCCAGGCATCTGGGTTCAAATCCTGATTCTGCCACTCACTGGCTGTGTGACCTTGTGCCAATTACTTAACCTCTCTGGGACTGTTTCTTCCTCCCTAAAATGGGAACAGTAGTACCTATCTCATGGGGTCATTGTGAGGATTACAGAAGTTAATATGTGAAGGGCTAAGCATGGCGCCTGGCACGCAGGAGGTGTTCAGTTAGTACTAACATTGTTAGATCTGATAATTATGATTCCTGCAAGATTCTCTCCCAGCCGGGCCTCCCTTTCTGCTTCCCACCTCCATGCTTGGCTGGCAGAGTGGCTTTCCCGATGCACTCCCTCTTTCCTCCTCTTTCCTCCCAATTGAAAGGCTGCACTTCTCTCCAGCCCCACCTCTCCCAGGCAGCCTCTCCTGACCATTTGGGTGGACTCCACACTACCTCCCTTTCCTGTCCCCTCGGCCTGACCCCATCGGGATTCCCCTGAGTAAATCCAAATGTCTAGATGGAAGCAGGGCCTCGCTCACCTCTCCTGCCCGCCTCAGGGACACAGAGCCCAACCTCATGCTGTGTGAACAGCAGCAAAGCCAGAGCTTTCCTCAGTTAGGCCTGTCCTTGCTGAGTCTTGACCTCCCTTCTTCAAGCAGGTATCTGTATTCCTGGGATGGGGGACAGCGTGACCTGGCCCCTGACAGACAGACCCACACACACATATAAAGATGCTCTGTTTCCTGCCGAGAAATAATTTCACTTTCCCACTAATGACAACTAAAATGAATTTTTCCCATTTTCTGGATTTTTCAGTCCAATAGAGGAACAGGCCGGCCTGCCCACCCCTGACCCCCAGGAGGTGAGACGCACCCAGGAGGCCAGGTCTGGGGACTGGGGCAGGGTGTCCTAGGAGTAGAACCCCTCCTCCCCTGGGAAAGGGCAAGCTGGCAACATCCTGGGGGGGCACTGAAGTGCCTCACGGGGGAAGGGGAGGCGATGATCTTCCTAAAGTGCTGCGGCCCATTTCTTGAGGTAGAAAGAAGCACCAGACTGTCATTTATTTTTCTCTCCCGGAAAGGTCCCATAGACAGCAGGTCAACCTTTCTGACCTTGACACTATTAACACTTGCTGTCCTCCAGGCCACACTGCGCCCCAGGCTCGTCAGAGGGCTCTTCGGATGTGGTCCGCTTCCCCCCCTCTACCCCACAGGCCTGCAAGGCTCCCAGAGTTGCTTGTCTCTCCAGTAGCCACAATGGAGGGAGGACGTCCCTCTCGCCTCCTGCACTGCCTCCCTCAGTAATCACCTCTCCTTCTGGCTTGTGGCACAGAAGCCACCTTTGGCAGGGTGCCCCTTTTCCTGTGAGCTGGGGCGAGGTGTAGGGAAGGAGGGGGCTCAGTGGGGTGGGAGGGGAGTGCTTCCTTTGCCATCCTCCCATCCTCCCTGAGGGACAGAAGACTCCTGTCACTGGCCTGAGTGGTCAGCCCTTCCCAGCCTCCTGGTCAGCCCACCCCGAATGGATGAGGGTGGGAAGAGGTCCCTCCTGCGGTCCCCTCAGTGGCCATCTGCTTGGCCCTCATCCCTCTCCCTGATGCTAGTCTAGGACGGCCTGGGCAGGATCCTCACTCACACTGGTGTTCCTGACGGAGAACCGAAAACCAGCCCCTCTCCGCTTTCTCTGTAACTTATCCCCAAGGATAATGCCATCCCCGAGACACGTTTGTCTGAGGGAGGTGCCCAGGCCAGACCAGAGGGTGGTGAGGGAAGCCGTGTAAGTCCAGCTCAGTGCCGGTCTGTGCCTCCAGCTGCACGCGGAGCTGGATCTGAGCACGTCTCCCCGAGCAGCGGGGGTTTGTGCAGTAGTACCGGCAGGTACTTATACGGCACATGGCGGCTGCAAGATGGCCTCCACACCGCCCTCTGGGCTGCAAGACAGCCCTGGAAGGCTGTGGAGCCTCTCTGTGCATCCTCAGGGCAACTAGATGTCTGTTGTCTCTCAGCCTGGAAGGCTGTGTCAGAGGCCCCGTCAGATCTCCGTCACTAAGCTGCTGGGGTGTTGGTTCCTAATGGTTCATAACCAGGCCTTCTCCAATGGACGGTCCTTACTTGGCAGGATAGAAGCCACTTCCTTGGGAGACACCCAGGAGTTGAATCCCTCTGTCACATGCACCCCCCCCCCCCCAATAGCCCTTGACTAATCACACTGGTGTCCAAATACCAAAGCTGGCCCTCTTGTCTTCAGGTTGGATGAACTCCAAGGGGCCATTCGGGTTCCAGAATTTCCCGAGGGATCAGACTCAGGCAACATCTTGCCTAAAGTGGCATCTTGGCCTAGATGCTTCTTTTCCAGTCTTCTCTTGCTGGACGCACACCACACACACAGAGGGACCCCCAGCTCAGACTGAGCTTCAGGAAACGGAGGGCTAGAACATGGGGATTCTGATCCCAAACCTGCTTGCTCTTGAGGCAGCTCCCGGAACATCCTGTGGGTGTCTGTTATGGTGAGAACCCAGCTTTCTGCCAGGATCTCGTCTCTTGCTCCTGCTCCCAGAGGAGAAGCCTGGCTCTTAACACTTTCCCTGTGAACTGTGAGTCCGGCCCCTCCAGCATCCCAGTGCGGCTCCCTCCCTCCCCTCCCTTGCCCTGAGGCTGTGACTCCTGCCCCCTCCTCGATGGGCCCCCAAATTACTACTACCCAGTGCTTTCACTTGTTAAGCAGGGCAGCTGGCAATTAACTGCAGGATATGAAAATATCCCAACCCTAATTATTTCAGGGAAGAGGTTAGGGACCATTAATAAATGATGGAGGGTAGTCTTTCCGGAGACTCCCAGGCCTGTCCCCACTCCAGGCTGCAGAAGGCTGGGGGAGGGCAGGGGACCCTTCCCCATGCAGAGGTCACAGGGGTGGGGTGGGGAGACAAGACGTAAAGCCCAGGGAGGTGCCACGAATTTACCAGAGGAAGTCAAGCCACTCTTCGGAGCAGTGAAATACACAATGGTTAGGGCCACCACCCTGGTCCTGCGGACGAGCAGAAAGAACGTAATGGTGGCTCCCTGTGTTTCCTGATGAATAACTGATGGTAGCACACAATCTTGGGAATGAATCCCAGGAGAATTCCCCTTTACGCCTTCTACGCTCCCACATCTGCCTCCCCTGCCCCACCCTGTTCCAGGCAGCAGACAGATTTTCCATTTTCCCCAAGTTATGAAGTTCCCTCTGTGCCTTGCCCTGAAGTGGGCCCGTGAGGTCTACCCTGGGGAGCAGCAATCAGACACAGGAGGGACGGGAAGCACACTCAGGTAGAGATCTGAGCCGCTCAGGGTCTGCCCTTTGCTTGAACAGTGTGTCTTTTTTCCTGGCAACACATCACAACAAAGCCTGAGAGAGAAAGAAAACATTTTTATTCATGGATCCTTTCATGTGCCGGAATGAATGCAAATGCACACACACACTCTCATGCACACCTGAACAGACAGGGGCTTCCGTACTTTGAAAGCCTAAATGTGAACATTGATATTTATGGGAGGAGAGATATTTGCTTCACAAAAGGACTTGCAACTAGGCTTCTTTAAACATGAAGCAGCCAAAGTGCACTTAACATAAAATTTGATTTACAAAAATTTGATTTACCTGTAAATTTCCAGAAACCTGTCCAAGGTAGGGGTGTGGATGTGTGTAAATGTGCAGAACTTGTCAGTGCCTTTTCTCATCTGGCTGGGGAAAGGGGCCGACATTTCTAACGGGAATCCTCCCCAGAGCTGGCTGGCTACACACCTAAGAGGTCTGATCACAGAGTGGGACCCTAGCCAGGACTATCGACCTTAGTTCCTTCTCCACCACCAGCTAGTAAAAACAAAACCAAACACTGTATCCCAAGACTACCACAGACCCGGGGCTCATTATTCTCAAAGAATGCTCTCCCCAGACCCTGTTAGCCCCCCAGCAGTTCAGCCTCCCATGATGTTTTGAGAGGAGTGCCTTCAAAGAGCTTATTAATAATCTCAACCAACTTCCTCATTTGAAAGATGAAAAGCCTAGTGCCTACCTGACCTTGGGCCTTCATCCCAGCCATCCCCATAGCGCATGGTGAGGCCCAGACCAATACAGATGGCTTCTGGGAATCCAGTCTTTCTTTCCAATCCCCTCCAGCCCCGTGCCTGCCCCCTCTCATTTCTTTGCTTTGCCTCCCTTCCCTGCTTCAGGTGACAGGTTTGCCCTTTGAGTTTTAGCTTGCTTATGACACTGTCTTAATGAGATCTGAACTCCCTTTCTGGTAACAATCTTATCTTCTTATGAAAACCTGAGAGGTTACTGCTGTGTCAACTGCTTAGCTGGGCTCCCACAGGACTGCCCTGGAACCCACTTGGAGGAACTGGACACCCAGGGACTGGAAGACAGAAGAAGGAGTAAGGCTCAGGTCTCCCCTAATTTCCAGACCAGAACTTGTCCCCGCAGACAAAAGTCCATCTCTTGAAACCTTAGCTCCTTTTTTTGTAAAAACAATAAGGCTGCTCGTAATAGCAAATACTTACTAAAAAGAACAGCTACGCACTCTGAGGCAGGGTGTTCTAAGCCCTTTACTTCTGTTAACTCATTGGATCATCACAGCTCTCTAAAGGAGGTGCTGTCATTACCTCTACCACCAGCCCCCCTCCCAGAGACCCAGAGAGGTTAAGTAACTTGTTCAAGGTCACACAGCTAATGAGTGGCACCACAGGAAACTGGGCCCAGGAAATGTGACTGCAGAGTCCAAGGTCTGACTCCTTGAAGCCCTTGGGACTTGGCCCCCACCCACATCTCTGACCTCAGATCCTACCAGCCACTGCCCACCTCCCCCAGCCCTGCTACTGCTCTTCAGCTGCAAACACCATACTCATCCCTTTTTAGGGCTTCTGTCTTTGCTGTTCCCTCTGCCTGGAACGTTTGGCTTCCAGACCTCCGTGTCTCCCCGGAAAGGCTATCTTGATGACCCTATCCAAAGGAGCCACCCCTAGTTGGCCCACTGCACCTTTCGTTCGTTAGCGTTGACCTGCTTATTTCCTTCAGCATTGCTCAATGCTCAAGGAAACCGTCTGACTTCAGGGTTTACTGTTTGCCACTAAAATGGAAACCACGGGCGCAGCCGTCTTTCCCCTCTCCCCATGGTGTCGCGCCCTGCACCTGGAGCACCTTGGCCTGGCACATCGTGGGCGCTTGACAAATACTTATTGATCAATGAGCACTCTGGTCACGTACCAGTGCACACGCACACACACACACGCACAGACGCTGTCCACGTGCTATAGTGTGCATTCGAACGTATTTGCACGGGCCCAGGCAACCGCGTGTCTGTGATATAGTACTCTGCAGTGTAACACCAGATAGAAGTGGTGAGGCCAGCTTAACATAGATGGGCTTTCTAACAGCGCATGCTAAGAAACAGAACGTCTCTGAGGACAGATCCATAATTACCCAGCCTGGAAGAATGCAGAACAGAAAATAGAACCTCTGTGTAGGAGCCAGAGCATCTCCACCACCTGGTCCAGGCCTTTTGTGTTGGTTGCCTGGAGAAATGGAAGACCTGATTAAAAGGTGTGAGAAGCTGACCCCTGCGGAGTCCTCAGAAGGGGAGGTGGGGCTGGGGTGACCCAGTCGCTCTAGTTACAGAGTTGAGCTTGCTAAATATAGCCCGGCCAGACGTGGGGCACCGATGAGGCAGGTCTGAGATCAGAGAGGATGGAGGGGGCTCTCCTCTCACCCAGGCTCCCTGGCCCCCCACCTTAGCATTTCCAGGCCAGGACTGATCTGGGGGGAGGGGATGCCATCTCCCCCCTGACAAGGAGATGGAGGGAGAGGGGCAGCAGCGACCTAAGCTTATGGCTGTTCTGACCTAGTGCCTCACCCGAGCTTGGGCGTCGCATTCTGACAGGAGGTATTTGGGAAATGCAGGATCAGACACCATGCGTGGTCTATGGTGGTCAAGGTCATATCTAATGGATACGACCCTTGTTGTCTGACACTCAGGCCTTGGTAATTTCAAGGCTGCTCCAAGGCCGTGTGTGTGTGTGTGTGTGTGTGTGTGTGTGTGTGTGTGTGTGGTGATTCATACAGTCAGAGGAGCAGAATAACCCAACCCCCTTCATGGTTAAAGACCAGGAAGTTCAATATGATGTCTTCACGGAGCAGAGTGTGCAGACATAGGTGGGAGCATACCCTAGAGCTGGCCCTGGTGGCATGGGACAGGATTGGTCCTCACGGGCCTGGCAGGTCCCCAAAGCCCCTGTTTCCATGTGAAGGTCCCCAGAGCAGCACACGGGATGGAAAGGGCTGGGCAAATCTTTCCAGAGCAGAGGGCAGGAGGAGCCCACCCTGAGACATTAAGGAGGACCAGGGTGCTTGTCTCTGAAATCCTTCCTGTCACAACTGCCAACATGTCCCATGTCCTTGTCCTTCGTCTGTCCTGGCCCCTGGCGCTCCGGGTACCCCCGCCACATGCAGTGGTGCCCCTGGACTCTCAGGAAGCCATGAAGCTTTGGCCAGAGGTAGGAAGCTGGATGAAGGGACAGTCTGGAGGGTGCCTACACTTGTGGCTCGAGAGTCTCCTTATCAGAGGACCATCAGTAATCATCCTGCCCCGTCCTTTCCGGGACAGGGAGCTCATCTGTAAAACGGGACAATAATGCCCTCTTCAGAGAATTGTGAGGGTGAAGCGAGAAAGCACAGCAGAGCACCCAGCACAGGGCATCACATAAAACAACAAAGATGTGAGCGTTGATTGCCATGCTGCCTTTCTCTCTTCTCCTGAACTCTCTTCGGAAAACGTAAGTTGGCATTACCTATAAGAGGATGTGGCCCAAATTTGTTGTGATTGTTTCCTACCTGCTTGAACTACCCAAGGCAGCTGTCCTCTCCCTGCCCACCTCCAGTGGAAGCCCCGCCACACCCCTGGGCCACCGGGTCATGCCAGCACCAGCTGCCGTCACAGGCGGGGGCACAGAGGATCCACAGCCCTTGGAACTGGGGTGCCCTCCCCCTTATCCTCGGTGGCTCACCCAGGGTGCGAGGAGCTGGCAAGCAGGCCTCCCTCAGGGATCACCTTTCCTGGCCTTCTGCTACCTGCAGGCCTGAACTTGGGTGTCCCCATCCAGGCAGGGGTAAGCGGTTGGCGGGACTCCCCCAGAGCCTTCCTTGTGCCCCCTCCCCTTGCCACAGGCTCACCCTCACATTTCCACCCTCTTTTCTCCCTTTACCTGTGTATTTTTTTTTACTTTTAAATTTTATTTTATTTTATTATTTAAGTTCGATTCATTAACATATAGTGCATTATTAGTTTCAGAGGTAGAGGTCAGTGATTCACCCGTCTTACGTATCACCCAGTGCTCATTACATCACGTGCCCTCCTTAATGTCCATCACCCCGTTACCTATGTATTTTCTCTCCAGTGGAAGAATGCTATTCTCCCTTCCAGAGGGGCTGCTGGCAGGGAGTGGAAGAGCTCACAGGACTGCAGGACCCTGGGACTCCAAGGATGGAGCAGGACGAGCCTGGAGGAGCTGCCCTGCCGGCCCCCAGTCTGAGCCTGAGGCTGAACCCCCACTCCCGGGGTTTGTGGGATGTTTCTCAGTGGCTTCCTCCTCAGTTCTATTTCTCACCTCCCTTCCCACTGTGAAGGGTGGGGGCTTGGACTGGACGGAACTGCCCTGGGGCCCAGAGATCTCCTCTGCAAAGCCAGGGGCTCCCTTCCATGCTTGGTGGGGAACCTGGACCAACCCAGACCTGTCTGATCTGCCATTTCCTCTCCTTTAAGATGATCAAAAGAGCACCCTGCCCTGTGTTTCAGGGGAGAGACCTAATCTGGGTGGCCACCTGGCTGGCGGACAGGGACATGGGCCGGGCCTGTCACGGAGACCGCACCCGTGTCTCTCCCTGCCGCCACCTGGCCTCTGGGTATCTACTGATCATCATTTTCCTTCACAGGAATCAAAGCCCAAGTAGCAGTCAAGCCGGACACAGAGCAGGAGACCGCCCTCCTCAGAGAATGAGGTAAGTGTGCACAAGCCACTGTTCCCAGTTGTGGGCAGCCCCCACCTGACCCTTCCCAGGTTCCTTCCCTCCCTGTGCTGCTGAGTTCAGGTTTCCTGGGAAAGGATCTGCTCACAGGACCTGGGGCCCCTCCTCCTCCCACTTGAGCTAGGAGGGAGAGCAGGGACAGCCAGAGAAGAGCCCCAGCTTCTCCTCCTCCTTTTTCAGATGAAGGTCCTCAGGGCTGCTCAGAAGGGAGGGCTGCGGTGTGAGCTGGGGTCCTGGTACAAGAAGAAAGTGGTCCCCTTCCCACGGTCCTTGTTCCCCTTCTTCCCTTCCCTGACCTACAGCTCAGCTCTGCCCCTCCACGTACAACCATGTAATGTCAAGCTCTTGGAGCGGACAAGCTCCTGCACCCTGGCCAAGTGTCCTGGCACACCTGTGGACTGACTTGAAGCTGAGCTCAGAACATCTGCTCCCCCCATGGTTGGGGAGCCGGGGGGACACTAGGGCTCCCACAGAGCCCCTCTTGCAGCAGAATGGGGTGGACAGGTTTCTTTAAGGGAGTTTTTCTGTCTTACTTCTTACTGCTTCAGCTGTGACAGGACTCTATTTACCTCCCACTGCGCCCAGGCAGACTGGGCTTAGGAGAGAGGAGAGGTAAGAATCAAAGGGAAGGGGGCCGGGTCCATGGCTGCCTGGGGGACTCCCACCTCCCCTTCCAGCAGTGACTGCCTTCTGTGGCCTCAATGCCCCCACAGCAGAGTGGCGGCCCCTCGAAGGAGTGGGATCACCTTCCTGGGCATCTTCACATTTTGCAGAGGGGATTCTGTTAACACAAGGGAATGGGACCTTCTGCCAGGGCCACGTACTGGGCAAGACTGGGGGCCGGTAGGGCATCGTTCCTCCCTGATGTGGTTTCTTAGTGAGCACGCTGAGAACAACTGTGGGAAAGCATGACTCCTACGGAACAGATGCCCGTGGCAGGAGTGTGGGGGTTGGGATTCACAGAGAATCGCTCCCCCCCCATTTTGTCATGTGTAGCACTGAGGGGATATCAGCAGCTCTTCCAGGCCTTTTAGTTGATAACTGGGACGGTTGGGCTCCTTTCCTTCGGGGTCTTCTGGGCCTACTGGGCCTGGGGAATCGGGCTGCCCCCGCACCCTCACCTCCCTGGGCCTGCCTGCCCTTCCTTCTTGCCTCGGCGCTGGGCTGAGAGGACAGCAGATGCCACAGAAAGTTTCCCAGTCCACATCTTGATCCAGAGCTGCTTTTCCTATTCAAATGGTGACCACCAATTCAGTCGGGATGCTGAATCTGCCTGCGCTCAGGTATCCAAGAGGGCAAGGATGGGTCCGATGGCTCAGGCTGCCTGGAGGGGATGGGCATGAGAACCCCTCCTCCCATTCCCAGATGAATTCTGCTCAAGATAATATCAGTGTTCCTTGGCATGAATAGTAGCCAGAGAATTCTACTATCAGATAAGGGAGACTAAGCTGCATGGGCTCCGAGGCCCTGACCGTGCCAGTCTCGTGATTCTAGAACCCCACATACTGGCTCCTATCATGAATATGAAGTAACCGATGACCGTGTGCTCAGCGGCACACGTAATTAACGTAAGGGAAGCTGTTGGCACTTCAACTTCCCCAGCTCTACGTGCTATGTATTTAATTACTCTGTACTTCTCAGCTTATAAATACACAGCCCCCTGAGCTAGATCTCTCTTCATTGTCATTTGCCAATTAAGGAACCGAGGCGACAAACTAAAGCCCCTCACTCAGGAAGAGACAAGCAGCCCCCCTGATTTGGGCTTCAGGAACAGAAATTCCTTTGCCCCCGGCCCACTGCCCTGAGGCACGCTGTCCTCTGCAAGCCCACAGGACCACATCGTTCCTCAACCCTAAAGCTGGGGTTTGTTCCTCAGGCTTCCTCCTCCTCAGAAACAGCAGTCTGTCTTGGCTGATTCCTAGTCAGACTCAGAACAAATCTCTTCCCCTTCATCACTTTCTGGGATAAGTGAGGCCTGTAGGTCTGGGAACCTCAGAGGGCGCCATGAATCCTCCCAGCTGAGAGGGACACCGTGGCCTGTGGGGAACTCTGGTCTGTCCATCCTTGCCTGGCAGCGCGTTCCTCAGAGACAAAGAGAACAGGGGGAGATGTGTGGAAAACCTACCAGTCCTTGTCAACCAGATATAAGTTCCTCAGGGAGACCTGTGAAGGCCCCATGGGCATGGCTGGTGTTCTTTCATTTCTCACGACACGGGGCAGAGTCAGCAAACCACTAGATGCCAACTATTGCAATTTCTCTATCTCCCTCAAGTGGCTGCTGGCTTCTGCTTTCTCAGGTTCATGGCCCATGTGTTGGGATGCAAAAGTTTAGGAATTAAGGAATTTTCTGGGATTCGTTCATATCAATTCCAATGGAGGCAAATGTGTTTATCGAAGGCTTACTCAGCCCTGTCACTCGCTAGGACTATGACCTTCGGCACGGGGGTTTAACCGCTCTGTGCCTCAGCTTGCTTCTCTGGAAAATAGTTCTTGAAATACCCCATGTCACAGGCTTAGTGAGGATTAACTGGCACAACATATATGAAGTGCTTAGTGGGAGCTGTGTAAAGAAACCCAAGCCCCTCCCTGCCCCACTCCCCCTATCTACACTGCTAAGAACCTTCCTCTTCCTCTTCATGCCGCCTCCGAGCAATTGAGCCAGGTTACCTTCCAGGCACCCATCTTTCATCACAGATAGGATGGCTTGGCCCATCCGGTGCCCTTGAAACATTCTGAAAGGTCAGGTCTCAGAGCTCCTCCTCTGTTCCCTCCCCTTCATAGGAGCTTTAGCCGCTTCCTATATTTAGGCCGTCATGTCTGGCCCAGAAATCATGACAGTTTTAAAAAGGCTGGTGGCTCTCCACTCCGGTCCAGTGGGCCAACCCAGCTCCTCGTCTGAGGAGGCCAGAGCCTAGGTGGGGTGATGGGCAAGTCCCGGACATGGGGGCCCCAGAGCCAGGCTTTTTGACTGGTCCCACACGTGACAGCTGCTGTGCCTTCAAGAGCATGTTGTACCCCCAACCCCACCGACCTGGGTTAAAAAGTGACAGATATCAAGAGGTCTGAGGTGGCAATGGGATACGGCCCTGAGAGCGGATAGAAAGAACACCTCAAGTCCAGAATATACGCTTCCCTTCCTCAGAGTCCTAGCTCCTGCCTTTTTACGTTGACAGCCATGTTTGCTGCCACTTCTGCTCCTGCCATGGACCCCCTGATGGCTGGGACACGAGAGTGGAGAAAAGCGAAAGGAAAAACTCAGGGATCCCCACCCTGCACCCATGCTCTGCACTGTAGGAGTTCTAGATGTCACTGCTCTGACCAGAACCAGAGGGTTGCTTCTGTATCTCTCTGCACCAAGTGCTAACTTTAGGTGTCAGGCTATGCTCAGTCCTGCTCTGCAGAGACCCAAGTACAAAATATGTCCCATTCACGACCAGTTTGGTGGTCCCTGGACTCCTGGTTCCCCCAGCCCCCAGTCCACTTGCTGGTACTTACTGTTCAGAGACGTCAGATAGCTGCGCCATGTACTCTGTCCAGGTTTCATACCCAGTGAGGGAAAGAGGTGGCCGTGTGTTTACTTCATCCTCCCTGGAATTGGAATATAATAAGATTTTAAAGCCTTATTGAGTTATAAAAGCCTGGGTCCTTCTTCTGCCTCCAAGAGAAAGGAGACAAGTCCTGGCTGATTGTCGCATTGTCCTGTATCCTCATGAAAACACAATCACACCTATTCACTTATTCATTCTCTTAACAAATATTTCTTGAGCACCGGTTCTGTCTGTGGTAGGCCCCTTCTAGACACTGAGAATTTAGCAATGAAAACCAGACAAAGCCACTGCCAGACAAAGCAGTCAGAGTATAAACAAATAATTAAATATATAATATGTAGGCGATAAATACTATTGTGCAAAATAAAGGAACACAAAGGGATGGGAGTGCTTCTTTATATAGGGTGGACAGGCAGAGGCTCTTTGAATAGGTAATGGAATCTAAGGAGAGAGTAGAAAAAAAGTGAGCTCTCTAAATATCTGAGGCAGAAGTATTCCAGGAAGAAGAAATGCCAAGACCCTCCGGGGGCAGAGAGAGCATATCTGGCATATCTGAGGAATAGTGAGAGGCCTATGTAAGTGACCAGGGAGCACAGGGCAAGGAGGCGTGCAGTTGGCTGGGGCGGGGGGACCGTGGGAGAGATCATATGTGACCGTGAAGGCCGTTGTTAGGACTTTGGGGAATGTGGAATTTGACACAGGGGAGTGACATTATCTGACTTATAATTTAACTGGATAAGTCTGACTGCTGTTTGGAGAAGAGATTGGGGTAGGGGAGTGGGGGTCAAGAAGGAAGCAGAGAAATCATCTAGAAGACTATTGAAATAATTCAGGAGAGAGAAACTATGTATTTACTGGTCCAATGGGAATCAGATGGAGGAAGTTAGAAGTGGTTGTGTTCTGAATATATGTTGAAGGTAGAGTGGACAAGAGCTGTTGACAGGGGGGTTTGGATAGAGAGAGAAAGTGAATAGTCAACTTGGAGATGCTATGGAGACCATTTGGCAATCACTCTGTTGACCCAGGAATCTCTAAGACAACATTCTTGATATCATGATGTTCAGGCACTTAAGGAATTCTCCCTGGGAGAGAGGATTCACTACCTCACACAACAGCCTTACCCAGTCCCTTAAAGTTCTTTCTTATACTCGCTCAAAGCCATGTCCCTGTGTTTTTCTCTCACTGCTCCTGAAGCAATAGAAGGCAGGTCTTCCTACCTCCCACAGACAATCCTCCAGATTCCTGGCAGAGATGTGCCTGGCCTCTCCCTCCATTCATATCCCCCACCAGTGTTGTTTTCAGTCCCTCTGAACATGAACAAATACCAGGAGGAAGCAGCTCTGGGTATTCTACCAAGTAGAACTCCTTCTGGATCATAGTTCACAAATTTTGGTAATGATTCATATTTAGGCCACACATCTAAATTTGGCAAAAGGACTCATCCCCATCCTTTTTTCCAGGTGGGGAGAATTAGAGAGTTAGCTTTAATCTTGCTTCCTTATCACTGAGAAAACCAAAGAAATTAGAAGTGTGTTTCCTTAGACCACCTGTCGAGATCCGTGTCCACACTCTCCTTTCTTGACCATCGTAGTAAATGGTCAGACAGTGTAGATAGTTCATAGTTAAGTGAGAAACTATCTGTGCTCCTACCTCAAACCAGTTTCTCCACTTTTCTACTATATCCCACCCCTTTTCCCGTGTTCAAGAAAATTGGAGTCCCTGAAAATTAGAGGGAACAATGGAGTAGAATTAACATTTTAAAAGCAGAATTCAAGAACACTTACAGAAATAGGAGAAAACCTTACTTGATGTGGAGGTCAATGATGTGCCTGGGAAAATTGAGAATTATCAACTCACAGACAAAGCCTATACAATTATTAGACTTTAAAGACGAAGACGCAATACTCAAGGCTTCCAGACACAACAGTCATAATACCTACAAGAGTATGCAAATTCTATTGGCATCAGGATATTCGAGAGCCATCTGCAAAGCAAGACAAGAATGGAGCATTATTTTCAGATAACCGAAAGAAAGGAAGGAAGTTGTGAGCCAAGGACTTCACATGCAGCACAGCTATCACTCATTTATCAAGGCTATTGAAAAATTACATATGCAAGGAGTGCAAATATTCCGTACACATGAGGCGTTCTTAGGTAACCTGCTAAAGGATGAGTTCTATCTGATCAAGAGATGAGTGGTGGGAGGAGCTTTTGGCAAATGAATGATGGTGAGGATGGAGTGTATTTAAAGTACATTTAGAGCATGTAGGTCTAAAAGTTAAACAAGGATCAGAATCAAAGGTGGAAAATAATTTGTAAATGGCTTATGTTCTGACCAAGTAGAAAGAATATAACTTAAAACTTGAGCCGAAAAGGAAGACAGAAAGACCAAAGTAGAATAAGGTCATTGTTGCACAGGCAACAGATGGGAATCAAAGGATACGATTTAGAATCGCCAATTTAGTCGGTGCAGATAGTTCACAGTTAAGTGAGAAAAAAGTAGATCAGGATATTTTAAATGATACCAGTACAAAGGTAACTATTAGAGCAAAAATGTACACTTTTGTAAATATCAAAGCAATTTTTATAAAAAAAAAAGCAAAGGAGACATGGAGAGAAAGAAACAAAGTAAACATAACATAAAATTGACACCAATATATTAATCATAACAATAAATGTGGAGATTACCTTGTCCAGTAAAAGAAATATATTTTCAAAATATCTTACAAAGCAAAACTCTAGTCTCTTCTATATATAGAAGAAACATTTAAAACAAAGTGATTCAAAGGCTAAAAAATAAAAGAGGTTAGGAGAAGTTATGCTAGCCAAGTAGAACAACTCTAAAGAGGGGAAGCAAGCTTAATATTCGTGCAGAATTTAGGCCAAAAAGCATCAAATGAGACAAATAAAAATATGTTATAATGCAAAAGCAGCAATCTACAATAAAATAAATCAGTTATTAATATCTATGTACCAGATTAACCAGAAACCACTTCTCCATGAAATAGAAATGACAGCAATGGGAGAAGAAATAGATAGAAATAATAATGATAAGACAGTTTTACTCACCGCTCTCAGGCCAAGAAGGGCACGTGAACAAAAAATAAGCATGAATAGAGAAGACTTAACCAACATTAATGATAAATTAGATTTCATAAATATGTATTAAATGCTGTACCCTTTAATAAAGAATATGCTTTCTTCTTAAGCAGACATGAAATATTCATCAAAATTGATCATATATTATATCACAAGGGAAACATAAGTAGGTTCCATGGTAGGAATATTACAAACTGAGTTCTCTGATCACAATGCAGTAGAAGCATGAATAAAAAGCAAACATTTAAAAAGCCCTTCCAAAGATGGAGAAAAAGGGACTGACTTCATTCTCCCTCCTAAAACAATAACAAAAAATCTGCGCAAAATATATGAAACAACACCAGGCGTCAAACCATGAAGGACAGTGATCCTAAAGACTTGGGAACAAATGAGATGATGTCTACAATTTCGTCAGCTTAGTGCCTGGAGAGAGTTCCAGGCCCAGTGCAGGTTGCCCAGTGGACTGCCTGCCTGGCCTGAGAAGCTGCGAGTCTGAGGGATCAAGGGAACTGTGGTTCACAGGACAGAGTACAAGAGAGAGGAGAGCTGCAGAGGGGCCTCTCAAGTATCCAACAGAATGCTGATGGGCACGTATGTGTGAGGAAACCACCTCTCTCAGTCCATTCAGGCAGCTTTAAACAACAGAAATCTATTTCTCACCGTTCCTGAGGCTGGAAGTCTGGGATCCGTGCTGGCATGGTTTGGTGAGGGCCCTCCTCTGATGGCAGACTTCTCACTGTAGTCCTCACGTGGTAGAAAGGGCCAGGGAGCTCTCTGGAGCCTCTTTTATAAGGATAACTAATTCCACTCGTGAGAGTTCCATGCTCATGACTTAAGCACTCCCCAAAGGCCTGACCTACTAATCCATCATCTTTGAGGGCTAGGATTTCAACATATGAATTTTGGGAGTGAAACACACATTCAGACCATAGCATTACCCCAAACCACACAAAGAACCTCCTGAAAAGATCAGCAGAAACACTGCCGGGTATTCTCACAGGGCCAAGAATAGTGTCTGCTCCAAGCAGCTGAACTAGAAAACCTCATTATCCAGGTAGAATTGTGTAGAGTGCTCAGAAGGATCTTGCCTCAAAGGTGGAGGATGATGGGCTCTAGACTAAACACTGCTTTGGCTCTATCTGACAAATCTTCAATGTAAAACCTGAAAAGACTAAACTCTTTCCAAGTAACTTAACTGTATCTCAGAACGAAGTCCAGGAACAAAAGTACATTAAAATTCATAATGTCTGGCGTCCAATAAAAAATTACCTGGCATGTAAAAAAGCAGGAAAATATAATCTATAATGAGGAGGAAAGTCACCTAATTAAAACCAACCAGAACTGGACACAAAGGTTAGATTCAGCAGAGGCATTAAGATGGTTATTATAACTATAACACAAATGTTTAAAAAGTTAGTATATTGACATAGAAGATGCAAAAAAGACCCAAATTGAATACCTAGAGAGGAAAAATACAACGCTTGATGTGAAAGACACACAAGAAGGGACTAAGAACTAAGATTAGACATTAGAGAAGAAAAGATTAGTGAATTTAAGACATAGCAATAGAAACTATTCAAAATGAAATACACAGGAAAAAAATAATAATAAAGAAAATGAGGGCGCCTGGGTGGCTCAGTCGTTAAGCATCTGCCTTTGACTCAGGGCGTGATCCCAGAGTTCTGGGATCGAGCCCCACATCAGGCTCCTCCGCTATGAGCCTGCTTCTTCCTCTCCCACTCCCCCTGCTTGTGTTCCCTCTCTCGCTGGCTGTCTCTATCTCTGTCGAATAAATAAATAAAATCTTTAAAAAATAATAATAATAATAAAGAAAATGAAAAGAGCATCAGTGAGCAGTAGGACAACTTCATGCTGCCATGACTAATCAAAAGAAAGGTGGCGTGGATATACCAATATGAAGCTAAGTAGATTTCAGAACAAAAACTAGTACCACGGATAAAGAATGTGATTTCATATGATAATCAATTGAGAGGACGTAACATAATTTTGAATCAGAATATAAGCTATTAATTAGATAATAGTATTGTATAGATGTTAACTTTCCTAATTGATAACTATTCCATGCTTATATAAGAGAATTTCCCGGGGCACCTGGGTGGCTCAGTCTTTAAGCGTCCACCTTCAGCTCAGGTCATGATCCCAGTGTTCTAGGATCGAGCCCCGCATCGGGCTCCCTGCTCAGCGGGAAGCCTGCTTCTCCCTCTCCCACTCCCCCTGCGTGTGTTCCCTCTCTCACTGCCTTTCTCTCTGTCAAAATAAATAAATAGAATCTTAAAAAAAAAAGAGAATTTCCTTATTCTTTGAAAATAGTTAATTATGAAGAAGTAAACAGGCACAATTTTATACAACCTATTATCAAATGAGAGAGAGAAAGATAAAGCAAATATAGCAAAATGTTAACCGTGAATAGTTCTGCTTAAGCATATTTAGGAAATCATGTACTATTATTATAACTTTTCTATAAAATCTGCAACCAACACAAAATAGATGTTAAAAAATTATATTCACATCAGTGCCATAATAGTCCCTATTCAAAATAAGTATCCCAATTTCTTTATTTCAAAGCACTTCTTAAGTTCTAATATCATGTATTTATTAAATGTTTATTATGAATCTGCCTCCATAAAAATCCAAGGTCTCAGGGACAAGAATCTGCTATTTTGTGTAATGAGGTAATCCTGAATTTCTAGAAGTATACTAGCACTTAGTAGATGTTAGAATTAATATTCTTGAATGAGTGAATAAATGTTACAATTGGATAAAGCAGGCTTAGAGTCAGATGATCTGTGTCCAAGTCCTCATTCTTAGTGTTACTGGATACAACATGGGCAAGTATTTAAGCTTCTCAGGAACTTAGCTCCTAATGAGTAGTTACCTATCAGAGAAATAGGGAGTGCGATATCTGCAAAAACGGCAGAGTACAGAACTCCAAAAGTCTGTTCCTCCACAAAAGCAACAAATAAACTGACAGAACCTGTGAGAATCAACATTTTCTGGACTCTGGAATCTAATCAATATCATACAGCTAGCATGGGAATGATTGATCAATATAAACATATATGAGACTCAATGAAATGTGACGTTTTAACCTACCTGGTACTATCTCTCACTCCCCAGCTTGCCAGTGGCCTGACGACAACAGCTGGTATTCCCAGTCTGTACCTGGCACCAGAGG
Source organism: Ursus americanus (assembly GCF_024610735.1). Classification (NCBI taxonomy): domain Eukaryota; kingdom Metazoa; phylum Chordata; class Mammalia; order Carnivora; family Ursidae; genus Ursus; species Ursus americanus. The sequence continues at coordinate 35,291,598 of NC_142155.1, read as the reverse complement.
GAACAGAACAGACCCTCTTCCAAACAACTGTGGTTTTTGTTTTGACCTGTCCGGTGGCTTCTTGAAGAATGGTCTCAAAAAGCTTGTTCTATTTCACCTAACTCAGAACTATCCCAGGGTTGAAGCCGCTACTCAGGGAGAATTGGTCAAAAATACTGAAAATCAAATGTGTTAGCTGCTGCTTCCTCAGGCAAGGACTAACAGTTGGGGAAAACAATAGTCTAACCTAAAAGCCTGGAAAGGAAAGGCTGGAGAACGAGATTCTTTGAAGAATAAGGATTTTGTAATGCTGCCGCATACTTCTGGGAATCTAGAAGGCTATGCACATACCCAGGGCTGGGAACATGCTCCAAAAACACCAGAGAAGGCCTCAAGCTCTTGTGCCTGGCTGCTCTTTGGGTTCTGCACAAGCAGGAAGTGAAGGCTAAGGTAAAGTTGTGAAATGTCTGGCTGAGTGTTGTAAGCATGTCCTAACACACACACACACACACACACACACACACACACACACACACAGACACATGCGTGCACACGCACGCCACCCAATAAAACTAGTTTTTTGTTTGTTTTTATTTTGTTTTGTTTTAGTTCCAAGTATTTAAGGAAATTTCTGTGAAATCACTAGCTGACCATAAATCTAACAGAACAGACTTTAATGATCACACATGAAAAAGGATACAAACAGTACAAAACTCATTGAAGAAAGTCATGAAACAGACAAGCAACAAGGGAAACGCAAATCAAAACGACAGTGAGATACCACTTCACACCTACTAAGATGGCTATAACCTTTTTTAAAACATGAAAATAATAAACATTGATGAGAAACCAGAACCTTTGTATATTGCTGGTAGGAATGTAAATAGGTATAGCCACTGTGGAAAGCATTTTGGCAGTTCCTCAAAAAGATAAACATAGAATTGCCACATGACCCAACAATTCCACTCCTAGATATACATTCAAGAAAATGAAAAACAATTTTTTAAAAAAGATTTTATCTACTTATTTGACACACAGAGAGAGACAGCCAGCGAGAGAGGGAACACAAGCAGGGGGAGAGGGAGAGGAAGAAGCAGCCTCCCAGCGGAGGAGCCTGATGTGGGGCTCGATCCCAGAACGCCGGGATCACGCCCTGAGCTGAAGGCAGACGCTTAACAACTGAGCCACTCAGGCATCCCTGAAAAACAAAAATTTAAACAAAAATGTGTACACGTGTGTTTATGACAGAGTTAGTCACGATAACCAAAAAGTAGAAACAACCCAAATGTCCATCAACGTGAACAGATAAACAAAATAAGGTATATTCATGAGGTGGAATATTATTTGGCCTTAAACAAAGTGAAGCACTGATACATGTTCCAGCATGGAGAAACCTTGAAAACACTATGCTATAAAAAGAAGCCAGACACAACAGATTACCTGTTGTGTGATCCCATTTACACGGAGTGTCTGGAATAGACAAATCCATCAAAACAGAAAACAGATTAGTGGCTTGCTCTAGGTTAAAGAAAAGAAAGAATGGACAGTAACCGCTTAGCGTGCATGGGACTTCTTTTAAGGGGGGGTGACAAAATGTAATCCAATAGTGGTAATGGTTGCACAACGTCGTGAATGCGGTAAAAGCCATTGAATGGCACACTTTAAAATGGTTAAGATGGTGAACTTTACGTTATGTGCATTTTTGAAAAAGGCGTATAGGATGCTCAAATATGATGATGCATGCCGAATTTTCCAGGAGGGAGTCTTTCAAAATAAGTGCCCAGGAAATAGTAACAAGTGAGCCCCCTCCAACTAGCCCCTAAGGCATCGTCCTTTTCTCCTTGGTCGGGGGCATTCTCATCAGCTCGGCAGCTCTCTCCCATTGGCTGGATCCTTGCCGCTAAGGGTCTGAGAACCCGGTTCCCCAGGCCCTGCAGCGGGGGAGAGAGGAAGCCAGGGACAATGACCAAGCTGTCTTTAGGGGTCTGGGGCCCCAGGAGCTGGATGAGGCCGGCCAAGCATTTCTCTCTAGTGAGAGGTCTTTGGTTGGTTGGAAAATGCCAGAAATTGACGTTAGGAGGGTCTGAATGGCAGCTGTGCCCGTAACTCTTGCGAGACGTCAGGCCAAGCGCCCTGTGGATGTGCTTTCCTCTGAGGTAAGATAAAACCTAAGCGAGGACTCCAGGAACGCAGGTAACCTGTGATGCCACGGCCTGCTAAAGATAAAGCAAAGGGCACTGCCCTCGGAGGCCAGACCGAGGCTGACCCCTGTTCCCGCGTGCCTGGGGCTCGGTCCTCGCCCACTTGGCCACCACCTTCCAGGAGAGCTGCGCCCCTCGGCAGTCCCAGCGCCCCCCCACCCAGGCCTCCGGGACGCCCCTCCCCCACTCCAGTCGGCGAACGGGACCCACGGCGGTCGGCGGAGGCGGGACGGGGGAGGAGCTCGGCCTCTGATTGGAAAAGGGGCGCGGGGGCGGGGCGATGGGCGTGGCCAACGGCAGGAGCCCGAGCCGTTGGCGGTTAATTTCAGGCAGCGCCTTTGCTTAGTTTCTTCGAGTTGGATCTGAGTTGACTTCGTAGCTGACAAACCGGTTTAGGGGTACCCCCATCCCCAAGGAAGATCAGAACTGCTTTAAGGATGCAGGAAAACCCCCGAGGCGCAGGCTGTGGGGAACTGGGCATCCCCTTGCTTACCCCAGGTTGGCTGCAGAAGTTGCGGCCTTCGTCCCCAGAGCCGCAGGGCTGGGGGCTGGGGTCCGCTCTAAGCCCGGGCTTAGCCCCCTCCCCTTGCCGCGGGGTCACCTCGTATTTCCGCCCTCTTTTCTCCCTTTACCTGTGCATTGTATCTCCCGTGAAAGGATGCCATTCCCCCTTCCCGAGGGGGCGCCGCCTGCAGGCGGTGGGAGAACGCGGGACTCGGAGGAGCTGGAGGAGCCTGGCGGAGCTGCCCTGCCGGCCTGGCCCCAGCCCGAGGCGCCTGGTGAGGGGCTCTGCGGGATGTTCTTCCTCCTTTCCTTTTCACCTCCCTTCCCACCGCGAGGGAAGGGGGCTTGGGCTGGACGGAACTGCAGACCTGAGGGCAGGACATAGCCTCTGCAAGGCCAGGGGCTTCCTTCTACGCTCGCGGGGCGGGGAGGGGGGGAGGGGGCACACTAACCCCTAGCAAATGTTTCCTCTCACCTGAATCCTGACTGGAGAGTACCGCCGCCTACGTCGGAATCTCAGCGGCGAGAATGCGAGTGAAGTGAATGTCTTTTGAAAACAAGTTTGTTACGCTTTGCCTGCTTTAACTTGTGGTTTTAACCGTGTTGGCTTTGCCCCCGCTGCCGGCTTTGCCCCCACTGCCGCCTTTCCATGCATCAAGTTTCTCCTGATCTCCTTTTACTTTCACAGGACTGGCCACAGGCCATGATCATCAGTCAAGCCATAACCAAGAGCGTGGAGGCTATTTGTGCACGTGGTCATCTTCTAGGAACTAGGAAGCCACCCTTCAGGAGTCCCCATCACAGTGGGACCATGCCCGGCTCCTCTTTTTGCAGCCTTTACTGAAGTGTTAGCTAGCTGGAAAAGGATCTGCTAGTAGAACCTGGGGCTTTTGTCCCCTGTGCCACACACCCCATTTCCCTCAAGATATCCAGTACTGTTCCTTCAGGGAGGAGATTTGAGCTTTGTTCAGGCAGCAGGAGAAGACCTAGTCCTCACGGGTCACGGTTCCTTCAAAGGTCAAGGCTCACAGGATTCCTTAGGTGAGAGGGCTAGGCGTGAGCAGGAACAAGCAGGAACCCCACTGTAGGCTTGCATATCAGTGCAGAGGGTGGGTCCCTTCCCCTCATATTTTCCGCTTTGTCCCAGAGCTCAGCTCAGACCCAAAGGCTCTTCCATTTACCATCAACGTGGAAACTTGGCTCTTCACATAGGTATATTCTCCCTCTTTTGCGCATTATCTTGTTCCTCAAAACTGTCCTTTCATGAAGGAGGCTTGTGGAGTCAAGGGCCCTGGCCAGACACCCAGAGGTGACTGAGCCCTTCAGACCTCAGGTTGGGTAGACCAATTTAATAAAGGCTTTATGTCCTTGACTGCTGTGACTTGTGATTGGTGTGCTGAGTGAGAAATTGGATGGTCCTTTTTCTTCTTTCCATCTAAACCCAGTGCACAGTGTTTGCCACAGAGAAAGGGGTGATGAGGGGAGGAGGGGAGGACTGTTTTAAGGAGTATCCCTGGCTCTCCCCACCTCCCTCTCTGAAGAATGCTTGTCACTATCTCAGGGAGGGACTGGACACCAGCTGGTTTGCTAGACACCTGGCAGAGTTTTCTCTGAGCATCTACATGGTGATAGGGCAAGAACCAAAGGAACGAATTTCTCCATTGGAATGTAAAGTCACTAGGAAGGACGCAAAAGGGGGTAAATAGTGATTTATATTGCGGTCCTGGAATTTTATTAGTTACTATTTTTGTAACTTTGTTCTCCTAGTCCTTGATTAAGGATAAAGGGAGAATTAATAAGGAACAAATTCTTGGTGGGAGGGGGTTGTTGATCAAAGAGCACAGGTATCCCATCAATGGGCCTGTGCTGTGCACCTGGCAGGTGATGGGCAACTTTCCTGGATCTCACAGTTGGTAGTGAAAGTCCTTGCAGAAAACAAAGCATTCACTCACCGGGGCTTCAGAGGTTGCCCAGTGCCCTGCCCCCTCCTTCTCTCTTGTTTTGCCCATGTGCCATGGAGACCAGCGCTGATTTGGCAAGAGAACAGACCTCCCTAAGACTCCCCACCTTGGGGCCCTTGCTCTGTGTTTTTCTACTCCAGTGATAACCACAGAATATTCTGGGAATTTTCTGTAATGACTCTGGGGTCTCCTAAGGAGCAGGAATGGTCGAGTCTATACAAAGCCGGAGCCATAATCATCAAGCACAGAGCTCATCGGAGCACAGAGAATGAGTTCATGTGTTCTCTTCCTTGGGGACTTATAAATTAAAAGTATGGAATCATTTGTAATCAGAATAATACCACCTGGCAGGGATATTGATGAGCAGAGGAGGGCTTATTTGAAGACCTCTGATCTTTCCAACACTGAGACACTTTGCCTAATACCCATATAATAATCATTAGTGTTCTGTAATTTATAACAGTGTTATCATTGATCCAGGTCATTAATCATCATGAATTGGTGACTTCTGAAATGCTATGGGTTATTTGCATAGCTACACAGAGCTCTGTGGTTTACAAATAAAGTAATCCTTGGAGGTAGATACCATGGCCATTTTACAGATGAGGATACTGAAAGATTCAACTCCCTTAAGGAGAGGGTCTGCAGTGCACTTGCTTTGTTGGGCCTACTGGCTTACTCCTCTCTCTAACCCCCACATTTTAGAAAACAAAAACAAAAAAAGCAAATAGGGACTTGGGGCTTATTTAATCCTCAGTTTGTCAGGGCATTTTAAGGAACTTCAGGGCAGGTTTCTATTTCTCAACAGGCACTAGGACAGGCACAGAGAAGTCATTAAATACTTGTTCAATAGATTCTCCATGTCCTCCACTTTTTAATGTTTTATTTTCTTTTTAACTCTCATCACTCACATGATTCCTTCCAGGTAATTCACTGAGACTCTAATGTCTTTCACTGTTCTTAGGTAAACTTTGGAGCAACTCCAATTATCAAGTGACTGATTACCCAGCTCTTCCCATGACTAGTTATATGACCTGCAGCAAGTTGTTCATCCTTTCCGTGTCTCGGTTTTCTTGGGGGTAAAATGACCTAACCCTTGTGTCATAATCCTTGTGAGGATTATGAAGAATAACACAGGAAGTATACACGATGCTTACCGCACTGTTCAGAAGATCACATGAGTTCCCTCTTCCCTGCTTGGGCAGTCCTTTGTGTAAAGGACTCTTCAACAAAGATCTTTACTATTCATGGTGCCTCACAACCAGGAGGGAAGAGTCCTGAGTCTCCTCTTCCCTATCTGCTTCATGGCCAACCTAGATTCCATAAAACTTTCTGAAAGACTTCTACTCTTCTGTGCAACAGCTCTCCCCTCAGTCAATTTACCCTGGAATAATCCGGAAGACCAGGGGCTCATCACCCTCAGTCATTCTGCACTCATGTAGTGTCCAGTCATGCCTTCATGGAGACCTAGAAGAGACAAGTGGATTTGATGGTGGGGCCATGCACTAGAGCCTCCGGTATCCATGGAGAAGCCAGCCCTTTCTTCCTTTACTAAACCTTGATGTGCAGGTATAGACATAGCCATGATTTCCCAATGAGCCTCTCTTGTTATATGGGGTCAAGAGTCTTTGCCTTCCCACAAGGAAAAACAAGAGCCTTAAGACATATACAGCACAAACACTCAAATCCTGAAAACGACCTCAATTTCTCGGTGGACCCTGCTTGCCTCCTGGCTTCACTATGTAGAGTGCCTACAAGGACGTTCCAGATGGAGCCCCATCCCAGGCCTCTGTTCTCTTGCCCTCTTCTGGATGTGGATGGCAGATGGGCTAGACCTGTACCCTGGACCCACACAACTGTGTCCCCCCAACTGTTCCTCTGATTCTGCCCCTCACCTCTTCCCCTACTCATGCTTGTTTGATCCCTCTCACCTGCCCACTTCTTAGCCAACAGTGGACCATGGTCTCTAACCCCATCCCAACTGGCCTGGCACTGGAGGGCTGAAGAGCCTCATGACCATGAGGAATTCCTGGCAAGTCACCCTTTTCAGCGCTAAGCTGCAACTCTCCAGGGTCCTATATCCTTTCTCACCTCTCCCAGGCTTCGTTGTCCTCCTGCCATGTGGATATTTTCTTTCCTTCCTCTGGTTGCCTTCTGGGCCTATTTCTATTTTGCTGTAGCAGGCAGCCATCACCATAATGGCTGAGTGTGTGTGGGGGTGGGGGTGGGGGTGATGGGAACACATGTTCTGGGGTCTGAAGCTTTCATTTGAGACTCTCTTCTGCTACATAAACTCTGTAAGAACTTGGAAAAAACAAATAAACAACTTGCATCCTCAGATTGGAAAATCTGTAAAATGGGGAAAGCACTGATGTGTAAATCCAAGGTGTTAGGTAAGGAATGGAAGGAAAGAATTTACTTGGAACAGCGGGATGCTGTACAGCCTCTCCAGCCCTGCTGTTGGCTAAATGTCCCCACTTAGTTTTTCTCCCCCACCACTCTGCAGACAAGGCTGGGTATAGGGAGGGAAGCCCAGTTGACCACCCCTGGAATCAGATACTCTTGTCTCAGCCCCCTCCATCTACCTTGTTTTCTACCCCAAATGAAAGGCAGAGGGGCTTGGGCAACAGTATCTTGTTGTCTTATGCCTGGCACAGACCCCTATTCCCCATTTTCCATACCTCAGGGGAGATGGAGGGCCCTCAAACTCAAGAGAAAACTCCCAGAAAATTCCCAGCCTCTGCTTCCTTAATAATATGGGCCAAGGTTGAACTAACCTAAAACTGTTTGCAGGATTCTTCGGAAGATAGAGTCTCGTCAGAACTCCTCAAAATCTTTAAAGAGCAAGGAAGATTTGGACCCCTTTACTTGATGGCTGTGGAGGTCCACCCACCTTCCTCCCAGACCTCTGGGGTGACCCACACTCATCTCCATTTACCTTCATCATGGAAGCCAGGCTCTTTGTGTGTGGGTCACCCCACAGCTCTACCCAAGGGGCCTGCCCAGTTGTGTACCGCCAGATGGGGTGGACCATTTCTCTAACATTCCTTCGTTCCAGTTGGGGACTAACGTGATGATTCAGAAGTAAAGACTAAACTGGGAGCCACTTTGAATTATCCCACCTGAAGCAGGTGGATGGTGTTTGTGTCAGGGACCAGGAAATTAAGGAGAGGTGGAGAGGGCTGGTCGATGGGCTGTCCCAGGTCCTCCTACCATGCCTTGGGAAGTGCTCACTCCTAACTCAAGTGAGCCAGGCTGTCGCTGGGTGATTTACTGGCATCTGGCAGAGTCTTCCCATGAGAATTTACAGCCAACAAGGGTTTTCCTCTAACGTCTATTAACCCAGAGAAATGGAGGAAACTGGTGGGAGGGCTTGGTGGCAACATTTGTGTCATTCCAGAGGCCTGTTGTTAGATTTTGCCTATTATGCCAGACCCGGAACGAGGATAAAGGGTGAGCAGGGATTGGGGAAGTGATAAGTGAGGGAGCCCTGGGGTGCAGTTGGGGATTTTCCAGGTCCTCCTTGTGTTAATGGGACTGTAGATCTCAGAACATGAAGGAGCATCAGGGGCTGCAGAGGCTACCCTCTGCTTTCTGCCCCTTTCCTGCCTCCTTCCTTTTGTCAATCTCATGGGGACCTATGCTGATTTGGCAAGGGAACAGCATCCTCCCCCTCACAGATTCTCCCAGCCAAGGTCCTGGCTCTGTACTTAATTTCCTACTATAATTTTGGCCACAGCACTCTGAGAGCTGCTTTCTGTCTGGTCTCTGGATTTCTTGTGAAGGAGGGAATGATGGCTCCACACAGGCCCACCAGGAATACGGAGTCATAACCATCAGGCCTTCATCTGATTTGAGTTCAGGGAGCCACTTCCTACCTGGGCTGAACTCTGAAATTCATCATGCACAATCTTGCTTGTAATAAGATTAATAACAGTTTTCATGGATATTGAACAGAAGATTCTAATACCCATCGAGGGAGGCTAGAGTGGATGGCCCCTGATAGCTCTGGCAGCCCTGAGATTCTCTGAGTCTGAGATACCTAATATTATCACTAATTCCCTGTAATTTATAATAATGTTTCCAATGATGCATATCATTAATAATAATGACTGTTATCACTCTGCCTTTTCCAATCTGACGTGTGATCTATAGAACTGCATGGTACTTCTCAGGAGTACTTACAAAAGTAGATACTTACCACTAATACTTTACCAGAGAGGAAACCAGGGCCAAGAAATGGCTCTGAATCTAGCTCCCAACACCGAAGGGCCCCTCACCCACAGGAACAATTGCATGTGCCTTGAGTTACTCAGGACACCCCCCCCCAATTCTCTGCACCTGACCCTCTTCCAGGCCTCTTTTGTTCTCTCCATCCTACTTGCCAGCCCCTTCAAAAGCTCCCGGGATGGCTAGTTTCCTCCATCCACCCCTGCCCAGGCCCAAGCCCAGGACTTCAGTCCTGACCTGGCTTCTGTTTGGCACAAAGCCAGTCAGTCCCCATTCCAGGTTCCTTTGGAGCTTAAAATCCAGTGAATTCAACCAGCTAGAGGTGCCACCTGGGGCTTGTGGCCCTGGCAAATCCATCCACCCAACCATCTCTTCTGGGATAGTAGGTTCCCCAAAACTATACATTACCTTGAAATAAATGAAAACAGACCCATCTTTACAAAATCAGAGATCTAGAAACTAGCTCATGTCCCTGCCCCTCAGGGAAACATGTAAGGCCCTCAAGGGCATGCACAGTGTCCTTCACTTTTATTTTGATTTCTTTTTAAAACCAGGCACAGTGTGGGGCACACAGCAGGTCAGCAAATGCATGTTGAATGCCTACGGCGCTGATTTCTCCACCCCTCTCACTTTTTCTACTGGGCTCGGTCTTCTCAAATTCAAGGTTCACACGCCAGGGTTCAGGCCTTTGACATGAAACCCAGCGTTCCTCTTCGCCTCTGCAGCTCTGCAGGTAACTTCAGTGCAAATCCATTTATTGAATGTTTATCCAACTCTGCCACTCACTAACTATGTGATGTTGGGCAAGTTATTTAACCCCTGTCTACCTCAGTTTCCCCAAAGGGAATGTTAATAATAATACCGACTTCATTATGTTGTTTTGATGATAAAGCGAGACTACACCAAGCTCTTAGGACAGTGCATGGCACATAGGAAAATCTCAATAATGTCAGCTATTATTAGCAATTTAATTTTGTGGTTCAATATCCACTTGGAAAATGCTAATCTTGTGTCGACCTAATGAAGGGATAAAACTTTCCCTGAAATTAGTCTGGGTAAGTAAGGCAACTAACCCATCCTTGGTAGACAGGCAGAATCGTATCCTGAGAGATCCCTGGAGGAATGGGTAGAATGTGACAGGGAACCCAGGAGGGAACATTCAGGACTAGTAGGTATCACTGAGGACTTCCACTCTCTTCTTCATAACATTTTTCCTCAGACAGTGAATGAGATACCTGCTTCTAGTCAGGATGTGCTGCGTCAGGGATGGAGGCGTGAGGCTTTGAGGTTTTTCTTCTTGAGAAAGTGGCAACAGTATCAGGAAGTTCAGCTAATAGAGATAACTACGGTTTGGGGAACAGGAGACATCGCGAATACAACACAGCAGGTGTCAAGGGAAAGCGAACCCACCCCTGCTTGAGCCGCTGCTGGGTGCGCCAGGGAGCACCAGTGAACACATGGCACAGAGGAGGTGATGAAAGAAGGAGCAAGATGGGCAGCTGGACGGAGCGACCTGGGGCAGTGGGTGGCTGGTCAGTGGGCTGACTGGCTGCGGACCAGATGGGTTTGGGGAGCCCATGGAGATGGGTGAAATTCCAGTTTCACCCCCTCATCACTAAGAAACCAAGCGGGTGCCTACAGGGTGCAGTGACATCTCAGAAAGGGATTAGCTAGTGAGAGCGTCCTTGCCCCAGCCCCACACACACACCAGCGCAAGACGTGGGGCAGAATAGTGGCTCTCATTCACCAGGAGCCCATTCGACCGTTGGCTAAAGGAGCCAGAAGCTCGAGGATCCCAGCAAGAAGAGGAAAATAATCAGGCAAGAGCCTGCAATCTGGGCCTGTTTGTTTGGGGATGGGGAGCTGAAGAAAGAGGCCAAGCATCCAAAACGAGGACCCCGGGCAAGACGGCTGGGTCTATCAGAAGACACTAAATGGCTCTGATGGGCATCGCAGGAGAGCTTGAGACACAAAGGCCAGCTCCCCTCTTAGGTCTTTTGGAAAGCATAGCAATTCCCTCTGCTAGAGGCTTTGGGGAAGGAAAATCCTGAGCCTTGTAGTAAACACTGACTGGCTGTGACGTGGGAGACCTTAAATGAGATCACGAAAGATCAGAAACTAAGATCTTGGGTTTAAAGCCTGAAAGAAAAAAAACCTGTATTTTTAAATTGTGAAGGCAGAAGTGTTCCCTGTAGATGTTGGGAGAGCAACCCCGGTGGGTCTGATTCCATTATGCAAAGGTAGAAACCTCAGGTATTTACCTGGGAGAAGCCTTGTCACCAGGAACTTTCTGCTGCCAGCTGCATCACGGGGAGCAGCTGGGTTTGAGAATCTAGGTGTGCTATTTAAAACCGCGTGGTGGGGATTTGACTGCTGTCTGCCAAGTCTCGTCTTTTGAGTAAGTGTGTCGGTTTTACCAGCAGCAGTTTGCAGAGACCACAGCGGCAGTAAGAACAGAGGAAGCCCCGCCTTGCTGGCTTCAGCCGAGACCCTCATTTGCAGACACACAGAGAATAGAAAACACAGAAATCCCCAGGCCGTTGTTGGGAAAAATCAGTATCTGTAAACCTGAGGAGAAAAGTTACTACTCGTCTTGGAAGGGGGGCAAACCCGAGACAATGACCTTCCTTTTACCTGGCTGGAAATTGTATCCCTTAAAAAAAAAAAAGTGTGCATAAGTCCTTTTGGAATTTCAACAGTGTTATGATAGCAAAATGAAAAGCATCTCCTTTGAGGGGAAACTGAGGAATGTGTCATTATCAAGAATTTGGGGGAAGGGGGTTGGACTATTTGTGAGAAAGCTTAATCATTCAGTTGCGCTCAGAGTCTATCAGCTAAATCTTCTCTGCGAAAGAGCAGAGAACTGAAGCTTCTCTCAATCAGGAAAGAGGATCTGGGTGGGCGAGTGCTTCTCCTGACAGGGACAAGAGTTTAGGAGCAGGAAGTGGTGGGAAGATGAGTTTGGACATTGGAGTGAGCTGGTGTGAGGCTTTCTATCTCACAGGGATGAAGTCATAGGCTTTCGGGGCACAGGGGCTGGGGGTGGAAGGCTGTTGAAGCGAGTGATCTCCTTGGAGTCTCCAGGCCAGGAGAAGGGCTGATCACAAGGGTGGTCTGAGCAGGACCTTCTGAAGCCTGGGGGAATCTTCCTGGTCAGGGGAGCGAATGTATGATAGGCCAAGAAGGGCCAGAAAGGCCAGTGTGAGGTCAGAGGAAACCAAGGGGACCTTACCTGGAGTCAACACTCTGAGAATTTTACCAGACCTTGAGGCCAAACCAAGAGCTCCCAGATTAGGCTAAAAATCGGAGTACTTCCATCCGTCTAAAATATGATCCATAACGGGTTGAAGGGAGGAAGAAAGAATAGGGGGTGATGTTAAGGAAAGAACTAAGACTTTGTGGCCAGACTTATTGTGTGACCTCGGGCAAGTAACTTAACCCCTCTTGGGCCTCAGGCCCTTCCTCTGTAAACTCAGCATAATAATATCTACTTTGAGAGGTTGCAGTGAGAAGTGCCACTTTAGTATCAGCACATGACCAGCAAACTGCAGGTGCTCAATAACTGTTAGTCTCCTTCCCCTTCCAGAAGCTGTGCTGGCAAGTCAATCGTTCTCTGTCCCGCGTTGCACTGTCCCGTACGGTGACTAGTACTAGCCACACGTGGCTCTCAAGCACTTTAAACATGGCTAGTCTGGACTGAGATGTGCCCTGAGGGTAAAGCGCACACTCGATTTCTAAAACTTCGGAAGGAATAAAACTCCCACCACCCACGCCAAACCGAAGTATCTTATTAATATTTTTATAGTGATTACACATTAAAATAATAATCTCTTGGGTACATTGGTTTAGATAAAATATATTATTAAAACTAATTCCACCTGTTCCTTTCTACTTGATTTAATGCAGCTACTGGAAAGTTCAAAATGACAGTGTGGGTCACATTTTATTCCAATTGGACGGTGCTAATCTAGCCACTAGGCGTAGCTAGGGTTGGGAAGCTGTTCCCAGAGAAGCTTATTCGTTTCTATTCCTTGGGTTTATCCTTTGGTTTGTTGTCCCAGTTCCCCAGTAAAAGAGCCTTTTGAAAAAGTGCCATCCAGGGCTCAACCAAGATGGGTGGGAGGTGTCCGTGCGCCCCTAGTGGCTAAATGTGGTGGTGGCCACAGTACAGGAAAAAGGAGGCAGGGCTGGTCTTTGAGATACCAGGTGGGACAGTCAGGGCAGCTGAGGGTGCACCATTCCTTCTTCTCCTGGAGCTTCACCCCAGATCCCTCTACTGTCCTTTATTTCAGAAGGACGACCCCGTTCTCTCTTATTTCAGAAGGCTCCCATCTTACACATGAACTTGGCAGGAAGCAGGCTCCCAGTGGGCAGTAACAAACACAGGTGCAAGAGAAAATGCCACTTCAAAGCCACATTCAGAAAACCTCAGTTTCCAGAGAAATGAACAGCAGACATTCACAGATATGAGAATGTTCTTTTTTTTCTCTCTCCCAAGAAGTGTGGTCGGTTTTGTTTTTTAAACTGTACATTTTACTGTACATTTTTTTTTTAGCAAAGAAAGTTGGCATTTATATTCTGGCCACACAGATGTTGCTTTCCAAAACTCCAAGTCAGAAACATGACAAACACAAGTGCAAGTACATATCATGTCACGACAGAGCTCGGGGCCACTGACCCAAATATACGGTTGGTTCTCCCCTTCCGGTGTCCACCATTTCCTTCTGGGTGTCCGAACCCAAAGGCAAAGAGAAAGGTGGTATTTAGGGTCACTTCCTCAATGGCTACATGTAGAAAGACTGAAGGAGAAAGGTGTAGGGAGGAAAAGGAGAGAAGAGAAACGCGGGCAGGGAAAGAGGAAGGGAGAGAGAGATTTCCGTTCAAGTCACCCAATTGTATGGTTGCTACCATGACCGGGGAAGGCCCGTGCTCTGGCCCCGGGACTGGCCTGGAAAATTAATGTGTCTCAGGAAGAGACTGGCCTCGGCTGCTAATGACTGTCAGGACCAGAAAGGGACTGGGGAAGGTAGAGGGTCAACAGGAAGAATAAGAATAAAGACAGGAGAGTGGAGGGAAGGTGAGAAGAGACAGAAGGGGTGGGAGGGAGAAGGACAAAGACAGGGGATTTGGAGGCTCCTGGGCTGGAGCCAGAAGGCAATCCTGCATAGACAGTTCCCCACCAGCTCCTTGTGTGTTCCGGGTGGGGTTGGGGGCCACCAGCTCAGCTCCAGGTCTGAGCCCATCAGAACCCTTCAGCAGAAGTGGACTCACCTGGACATCGTATGCGGTATGGTTGGCAAGTGGAAGGAGGGAGAAGAACAGGAGAGAAGCTAGAGATCAATGGCAGATACTCAGAAGAGCAAAGAACGGGTTGGGGAGACCGAGGGAGAGGTAGTATGTTGGCAGTGAGGAGAGATCTGGAAGAGACGGAGACCAGGAGAGACAGAGATGCAGGAGAAAGTCCTCCAGATGCTTCTAAAACAGTTTCTTCCTGGCCACATGTCCTCTGCCCCCTCCTGACACGGTCTGGGGTGTGGGGGTTCATCCCCTGGTAGAAAAGGACCCATGTGTGCCTCTCCCATTGCCCTCTGTCATTTCCGTGGATGGATCCTCCTCAAAGCTGGCATCCAGGAAAGGCGTCCCCCATGTCCCGTGCTGAGCCACCTTCCTCAAGAACAAACAAGGGATGGACTTTGGACAGAGAAATGCCCGAACCAGGGTGAAGACAGCATAATGGATCCCAAACACCATCCCAGGAGGTGGCCTTGGCACCTGCTCTGACTTGGTCACTAACTCACTGTGTGACCTTGGGCAAGTCCTTTATACTCTGGGGCAGGTTGGGGAGGGAGAGAGGGTTAAGGATGAGATGACTGCAAACACCTCTTCAAACTTCAAAACTCTACCATTCTAAAAAAAGATTTTGATTTCCCCCTCCCAAAGCTCTAGAATTCTCCCTCTGTGTCCAGTAGGGAGAATAGGGATGCTTTACCAGCTTGTGCTACTGGTACTGCTGATCTGGAAACCATAACATCTAGAGCCATGGAAGAGTTCATTAGTCCTTAGAACTTGAAAGGAATCAAAGACTGGGTACCATCCAGTAGTGTGAGAATTAAGAGACTGAGGTCCAAAGAGAAAAAGAGTCTTGCCCAATGTGTTCAGCTGGTTATTTAGTGGTGGCTCTGGAACCCAAACTGAGAGCTTTGGACTCCAAGTCCAGTGCTCCTTTTGCCACCCTACTCTGCTTTCCTTAAGAGAAGCCCTCTTTGCCCGCCATATGCTCATGGGGACTTTCGGTCCCACCTTCCCCCCAAAGAGGTAAAAATCCTATAGCAACTCCAAAAGTTAACAACCTTTATGCCCTTATGCCTCATAAAGCCCTTCTCCCTTTCCCACACATAAGAAGTTCTGGAAGTTCCCCTTCTGGCTTAGGCTGCTGTGATGGGTGTGGGGCATGATGTCTGAGCAGAGGGAGTTGGGTCAGGTATGGGAGTGGTTGCCCATCCCTCCCAAGCGTGCAGACAGTTGGGAATAAGGAGGAGTCTGGGCAGCGGATGCCACGGTCTTGCCTCCAAACAAGAGTGGAACCAGAACCATCCCCTTCTCTTGTCAATAGAGAATAATCTCCCACTACCAGGGCTGCTGGGAACCTGCTCTCATGTGAAGAGTAAATTCTCCATGATCTGTGTGAATGAAGAGGAGGAGTCTGGGAAGTGGGGAAAATAAATTAAGAAATAAAAACAATGCTGGAACCATAAGCAATCCAAAGCCACTTGCTTACACACTACATTCGTGATCAGAAAGGAGGGAGTCCGCCTTTCCAAACACTCAGGGCTCAGTCTGACATTTTAGCGATTGAGTCCGCTTTCCCTGAGCACACCCCGGCTGGGTGGTGGGGGAGAGGCTTGGAAGGTGGTGTGGGTTGGGGGGGGGGTTGACAGGGAGACGAAACTGTCCCTGGATGTAAACATCACCATGGAAACTCCACAAAGACTTGCCAGTATAAATTCTTTCCCCTTCATCCACCCTGCAAGGGTGACCGAGAGGAGGCCCCCCCAGGCCTACACCGTGCTCTCCATCACCCACTCGGAGCTGCCGAAAGTTCCCCGGGCCCCCACCAGGTCACTCTCCTCAAAGGGCAAGAGCATGCCATTGACAGAGAGGCTGCGCTTGGTCCAGATGTTCGAGACCCTCCGAGGGGGGCTGTAGCCACCGGGGGCGACCCCTCCAGCTGCAGCAGCTGCGGCGGCAAAGTCCCCCATGTCAAAGGAATGGCTGCGTTTGGCCTTGCCCTCCAGGGGCAAGGGGAGCAGGCTCCTGGCCCGGGCCGCTGGAGGCCCCAGCAGTGGCTCTCGGTCCGAGTGGTGGCCCCTGGCCGATGTCCCAGACCCTCTCCCGCCTGGAGTCCTGGAGTCCAGCAGCTCCTCCTTTCTCTGACTCTTGAGGTCCAGGGAGGCAAAGGCCCCCATCAGGCGGTCAAGGTTAGGCTTGGGGCGGGGTGCAGGGGGTGGGAGCCTCCAGGGGCCCCGCCCCAGCCCTGCGGCCTCCCCGCTGCCCAGGGAGCTGGAGGAAGAGGAGTCGCTGCCCCGGGCCAGGCTGGCACTGAACTGTACAAGTTCATTGCGCACCACCACCTTGGGTGGCCCCTGCGTGGGGACCCCGCTGGGTGCGCTGGCCAGAGTGGGTGGCGGGGCCCCATTGGTCTGCGAGTGCACGTTGCTGACCGCAGCGGCTGCCAGCTTGCCCGGGGCCTCCTGGTTGCAGACTTTGTAGCGCACCATGAGGATGACGATGAAGACCAGTAGCGTGGCCACGATGATGCCGCCGATGACCAGGATCATGGTGCCGCCCAGGATCTGGCTGTGCATCGACTGGCACTGTGGGTAGTCAGCCTTGGTGAAGAACTGGGCACAGCCCACGATGTTGGTGGCCGTGAGCGTCGTGGCCGTGTCGTCCCACATGGCCAGCACACACAGGTCGTAGCCGGTTCCAGACACCAGGTTGTTGACCACGAAGGCCTTGTTGGAGGCTGGGATCATCCTGGGGTGGGTGGACGCAGAGGGAGAAGACAGTGAGGGTAGGCAGGGACAGGAGAGGTTGGCGGTAGGGAGACAGACACAGGGACCAGAGGGAATGAGGTGGAGCAGGAGAGAGAAGGACAGGCGAAAAGGTGGGAAAAGGAGCCAAGGAGACGGGACGGGAGGGGAGAGAGGAGGAGGAAGCAAAGGGACGGCAGAGGGCAGGAACAGGGTGTGATAGGTGGTAAAGGAGTCCCGGGGGAGAGGAGAGAGGCCCACGTACGAAGCCAGGGCAGGACATGTAGGGGTGAAAAGGGCAGGGAGAGAGAGATTCAGGGGTGGAAGGGTCAGTGAGAAATTCACAAGCAGACCAAGTGCCCAACGGCCCAGAAGAGGCCGAAACACAGACACCAGCAGTGTGAAGATGAAGAGAACGAGAAGGGGGGTGTGGAGAGCAGGTAAGAAGAAGGAGGTAGAGAGAAGAAGGTGGGAGCCTCAGGCAGAGATGGGAGAAGGACCATGGGAGGGGCAGAGGGGGAGACATGGAGAGGCAGAGAGGTTAAAGCCAGTGGAAGCCCAGTCTAAACAAAGAAACCCCCAGCCTGACTCCCGGCCTGTCTTCCTCAGACTCTGGGAGGTGGTGGGAGCCAGGCCTGCCCGGCCTAAACTCGGGATGCCCCAGACTCCATCCACCCCTGCTTGTGTCCTGGAGATTCATGGACATTGTCTGAGCCCCTCCCTGGGCCCTGCGCTGCAGGAGTCACAGTCCAGGCCCTGCCCTCGGAGCCCATGACATCCTTCTCTGCGAATGGCTTTCTCAGGCCTGGCAGGAGAGTGTTTGCTGCTGCAAACCAGGTTGGAGGGGTCTAAGCAGAAGACAGCTGGAGACAGGGAAAGGAGGGGGACAGTGAGATGTGGAAGATGGGAGGGCGATTCTGCTTCCCAGAGGGAAGGGATGATTCCTCTCCCTCCGGGGCATGGCAAGAGGCTGGGGAAAGAGTCTCTGTGCAGAGAGGCCTGGTCCCTCCACCTTAGGGGAGGGTCTGGGGGGGGCTGCAGTCTCCCACACTGGGGCCCACCCACTGTCCTGGGCCTCTTCTGCTGGGACCCTCAGGAAGCCTGGGCGCACACCCTGATCTCTAAGGCCCTGTCCAGGTATCGTGCCTTGTGGCATCTCCAGAGACAATGCCCTGTTACCCCATAAACACTCCTGCAGAGATAGTCACCTCGTCCTGGAGGGGCCAAGTCCCTCTCTGCCTTTCCCACCACCCCTCCTCCCAAAGAGCCCTCCGTTCTCCATCCCCCTACTACTTAAGGGCTCTATCAGCACCCACCAACCCCACAAACCCAGAGTCAGGCAGTTTAATTGAGATCTCAAATATGAAATACCAGAGCCTGAAAACTTCGGCCTGGGAGCTCCTCGTGCAGGATTGGAGCTGACAGGCATTTACTGACAACCCGTCAGTGGGCCGCGCAGGAGGTCTTTGCCTCCTTCCTCACATTCCCAGGCTGCTGTGTGGTTGGGGAAGCCACTTCGGAGGAAGCATTGGTCCCCAGCCCCCACCCCCCAGCTACAAGAGGTTGGGTGGGGCCGGGGTGGGGGGATCTGCAAGGGCCCGCGGGCCAGCCCCTTAGGTCTATCTGTTTCACCTGGGCATTGTGGCAACCCTGTGAGGATAGGGACTAATGCCCTCCTGGCACAGAAGAGGAATGGCCATGATTCAGAGAGGTTAAGTGATTTGCCTGAAGTCACACAGCTGGGGCTGCTAGGCTGGGCCGCTGGACTTGGACACTGGTTCCTAGATCCACAGTCTGGGTTTGCTCCTTACCATGTCACAAACATGAGGCACGTTTCTTCATCTCACTGAAAAGCTTGTCCCCGCCTGTGGCCTGTCAGTCACCCCTTCCCTGGAGCAGTGCTCAGGGCCCACCACGCTCTCATGCCTCCACCGGCAGGATCTCTGGCCTGCTCAGCCACCCACTGGGCAGAGCGCACTTCATCTCCCCTTGGAGCTGACGATAGAAGCCTCAGTGGAGGAGCGATACGTACCCAGAACAGTGACGCAGTAAGCAAACCCCAAGGGTCACCTGTGTGCCAGGCCCCATTGTCAGGGCCCTATGGCTCTCAGCTCACTTAGTCCTATAGCAACTCTCCGGGGCAGCCACTACCGTGACCCTTACTCTGCAGGTGGGGGGGGCAGAGGTGCAGACACAAACACACACAGCTGGGATTTGACCCCACACCGCTGCCCCCCAGCACCTTGCTGGGTCATGAGCAGTGTCAGAGCACATGCATCAAGGGGGGGGGGATGGGCCAGCTTGCTTATTGAACAGCTGTTATGTGATGGGGTTTTCACATCCGGGGTTGCACTTAAACTTTGCCCCAATCCGAGGACGCGGCGGATGGACCATGAGCCCAGACCTCCTATCCATGTTTAGCTGGCTTCTCCTGGAAAGCAGACACCACCCCTACCCCTAATTAATAATAAAGTAGAGGGGCTAAGGTCTAGGGAGGGCTTCCTATGTGCCAGGCACCGTTCTGAGATCTTTAAGGGGATTAATACTCATAACTGGAATCGTCATCTCCATTTTACAGACAAGAACCAGAGGTGCAGAAAGGTTAAGCTGGCTGCCCAGGGGCGCCCAACTAGTAACTGACAGAGCGGCGATCTGACCTGGGCAGTCTGGCCTCAGGGCCTTCCCTCCTGACCACTGTGCCCTCCCATCTCTCAGACACTGTCCTATTTTCCTGAGGCCTCAGGGCGACTCTGTGTGGGACCCTGCCTGGCGCCTCTCCCCCTTGCTTCCCAGGGCAGGGCAGCTCAGAATATGATGAAGCCACAGTGGGCCGTGCTGCTGACAGAAGTGCAACAGACTGAGCTGGATCCTTGGCACCAGGGGTGAGAGGGGGCAGGCTGGGAGAAGCTTCTCACTGTAACTGGCGCATCAGAAACGTGGCTGGAGGAAAGAGCTCTGGGTTCCTGGGTATGTGTGTGCGTGTGTGTGTGTGTGTGTGTGTGTGTGTGTACTTACAGGTGAGCCAGAGCCACCTGGCTCCAAACAGCCTTGGCAGTCAAGTCCACCTTTGGCAAAAACAGCAATAACCAGTGTTCGCTGAGCACTAATCTTGTGCCCAAGTTTGCGTGCATGATCTCACTTAACCCACCTGACAACCCCTGGAGGAAGTCATTATCATCATTCCTGTTTAGGGAAGGAGGAAGCTAAGGAATTGTCACTTTCCCTCGTGGGAGTGGTGAGCCGAGACCAGATCTGGGTCCGTGGGGATTCAGATCCCACACTTTTAGGCATAAGCAAGGCTGCTTCCCACCCTGGGCAACCAAAATGACAAACGGCATGAGAAAATCGTGTGAAATGGGCACTATTCAAACTCTAGTGACACAACCAAACTCATCTCTGCCCGGGTGGCCCTGTCTACCCGCTCATGCTCCCTCGCACAACCAAACCCTGGTCCTCCAGGCTAGATCTGGAGAGGCCGGGTCCCTGCTTCACTCCTAACCATGTCCCACGTTCCACCTTCCGGACTGCTCACTGCCTTCCAACTCCACACTCACACTTTTGCTTAGGCCTTGCTGTCTTTGGTGTGGACGAGTGCAGCAGCCTCCAGACAGGCCTCCCTGCCTCTGCCTGTGCTCCCTTCACGTCCATGCTCAGCACCACCAACCCCAGAGCGCACCATCTGAAACAACTCTGGCCACGCCCCTCGCACACTGAAACACTCCTCAAGGGCTGACGGTGACCTACAGGAGACAGTCCAAGCTCCGGAGAGGGGCTCCCAAACCAGGCTGCCCATCACATTCTTGTCCTTCCACCCACACACCCTCTGGCTTAGCCCACAGTCTGTAGGAAAACAGCTCGGAATCAGCTGGGCCCAATAGCAGCGGAAGGCATACTCACAGAGGCATAATTAAAGCCTTTGCTTACAAAGGACCTTGTTACAAAGGGGTAGATTTGGGGATGAGGGGGCCGCAAGGGAATGTGCCATAAACCAGGATTGGTAGCAGACGTGATGTTCTCCAGTCTAGCTCTGAGCATACCAGGGGAGGTCACCAGACCCTGCCTGAACTCACTCTTCCCTCCTCCCAATCTTCTGCTGTTGCTCCCCATGGCTGAACCCCACCGGCTGCTGGGGTTCCTGGCAGTACACTGGTCAGGCTTCCAGGGCACACAGAAGCACAGAGGGGTGGATCTGGGGAGGTAACAGGCAATATCTGGCACAACCATCGGGTCACAGCCCACCTCGTGAAAGACACTTCCTGAAATCCTGTGTGAAAGACACTTCCTGAAATCCTGATAGGTTTCTTTCTATAACACACACCGGCAACATCTCTGCTAGCAGAAACCATGAATTGCTATTTTAAGTTCAGTTGCTCCAACATGTTAAATTTAATTAAGCTCACGTGCTCTAAAGCACAATTTAAAGCTGCAACCCCAAGCACTTACCCAGGAAAAACAAAACAAACGTAAGTGGCTGCCTCTGAGTTGTTTTTTTTTCCCCTATTAATATGCATTTGGCATTCATACTTAATACTATCAGACAAATCTACAGCTGATGTCTGCAGCTGATGCCAGAGGTTTAGGAAGGAATCACAGGAGCATACTGGTTACCCGAATATTTGCTCCCACATCTGTCTTCCCTTTCACCTGTCCCCACTCTGTGTGCCAAGGAACTACATTTCCCAGGCTCCCTTGCCTGTTTCCAGTCTCCTTGGGCTAGGGCTTGCAGGAAGAGTTGGCCAATGGCGGCCCTGGGAGAAGGCTGGAGAACCAGAGGCGGGGGAGAAGCCAGCTATTTCTTCCTCCTTTTCTGCTTCATGTGGTGCCTTCCCATCAGCTACTGAGCCCCCCCCCCTGTGATCCCCACTCCTGGGGGTCTGGTTCCTGCTGGATGGATTTGGATCTTTGGCTCTGGTCATGTCCTCTCCTGTGCTCTCCGCCCCCGGGTTGGGGTGGGAGGGGACTATGGCTTCCTGCTGTCCCTCATCTCTGCGATGCCTCCCTGCCCCGGGGTTGAAGCCCCAGCGATTCCATCCCTTGGGTAGCCCAACCCCTGTACTGAATTCCGTCTTAAATATAGAGTGTGCTTTTATTTTTCCTGACTGAATCCCGAGTAGCACGGGAGGTAACCTTCCTGTGACGAGAATGTTCTGTTATCATTCTCCCCTTGCACTTTGGGAAGAGACTATCCTGGCTTCACAGCAGCAGCACATCGTGGCCTCACTGGTGGGACTCCAGCTGCAGGAAGCACTTGGCCACCTTCTCTGACTCTCTCCCCACTCCCCACATAATCCACCCCAGCCCCTTGGCTTCTAGCAACCCCTCTTCCTGGAAGCATCCGATCTCTTTCTCTACCGGGTGACTGTGTCCTTTGGGGACTGACCCAGACGTCACATCTGACCCCACCGAGAGCTGCCCCCACCCTTACGCATCCCTCCCTTAGAGCCCTTCTCTGTTTACGCGCTGCCAACAGCTCCCTTGAGGAAAGGGGCCTTGTCTCGCTCACTTTGTAGCTCCACAGCCAATCATGGTATGTGGCCCAGAGTCACGGCTGAGTCAGTATTTACCTTACGGTTGAGTGAGTGAAAGAGTGCTTTGTTAAATGTTAAGGCCTGTACAAATGGGAGAGAATCTTCTTTAAATATGATGGCTGGCTAACGGCGACTCGCAGACACTGGCTGGTCCCCAGGAGATCCTTCCACAGAGGTGTTTTCTATATCCTTGAGGCTCACTGTGTGGCCTCCTGACCACCTTTATGGATGTGCACGTAGTTACGTGTGTGGGGCGTGTGAGTGTGGGCGTGGAGGTGCATGTGTGTGCATGTGTGGGTGGGTGTCAGTGCTCACACACAGATGGTGTGCAAAGGTGGTTCCCCCCAGTGTTAGTCACGGCTCTTCTCAACCCTTCCAGACACTCTTGTGTGTCCCCTGACACTTCTGAGGTGACTCCTGTGTGCCCTCTCCCAGAAACATTTGCAGGCCAGGCCTGCTCCTTCCTAATAGCTACCATTAAAGATATCAGAGCATCCGAGAACAGGAACGGGAGAGATCCTGACTCTCTGCCCAGGGCCTCAGGGCAAAGCCTGGGAGCTGACCCCCAGAGCCCACTTCCCCCTCCCTGGGCTCACTCTCGACTACATTCCCCTGTCTCCCTTGTAGTTAGAGGAATCCAAGCCATATGTTCTGGCAAATGGAATGTGAGCCACCCCCCGGCCAGGCCTTAAAAGAGAGGGACTGCCTGCCCCACACTCTCCCTCCCTTCTGCGGCCAGACACGGGGTACGGTGACCCGTCTTGACCACACAGGTGACAGCGAGGCCTGAAGGGTGGTAGAAGCCAGAGGTGTCTGCGTCTCCAGGTGAAGAAGACTTCCTGACTAACAGCAACCACCCCCCCCCTCCACCAAATCCATGATGCACCGTGGCTCCCAGTTGGGCCCCTGCACCAATCTGGAGAAGCCACGTCAAGCTGCCCCACTTCACCTCCCTGGCTCTGCACCCTCCTTACCTGCTCTTCTCAGAACCACCAGCCTGCCAACCTCTCTGGCCGGCTGCAAGATCTCGGGGCACACAAAACAGCCTCATTAAAACAAAGCGAGCGGCCCTGGCTCCCCAGCCTCTCCTTCTTCCCGCAAGGGGCCTGTTTGCTTCGCTGTACAAACTGCCAGGTAGAGAGGAGGCGTGGCTGCTTCTCTCCGGCATACACCTTATCGAGTACTTCCCATGAGCTGGGCACTTGACAGGCACGGTCTCTTTGATTCTGTGCACTGCTCGTGTAAGTGGGAATAATTATCCCCACGTTACAGATGAGGAGACTGAGGCTCAGGCGGGTGGGTCACCTGCTCAAGGGCATGGGGCCGGACAGTGGCTGAGCCAGTGTTGTAAGCCAGGCCTGCCAGGGCCCCGAGCATGATCTGCCCTCTACTGAATGACCTGGAACTGTACTGAGCAGAGTCAGATTTTAGCAGCAAGCAGGTCTTAGAGTCAGGCTAACTGACAGCAATACAAAAAACTCCCAGAAAACCAAAAAAACCCAAAAATCGCATATTAGTACAATGACAGCTGATATTTATCGAACACTCAAATATGTCAAACACTCTTCTGAGTATGCGACATGTATTAAACTAATTTAATCCTAATGGCAACTCTATGAGGGAGATATGCTATTACAATCCTCGTTTCACAGATAAATTGAAGCTCAGAGAAGCATTTTGCCCAACGTCTCATAGGACATTTGTGCCTAGACAAGATTTGAACCCAGCACTCTCACATTACCTCCATCAGTGCTCACAATAACCCTGAAAAGTACCGTTCATAATTAAGCTCCCATTTTAGAGGCAGTAACTGAACTGCCCGAGGTTGCAGGGGGAGTTGGGGGGAGAGATGGGATTTCGGTGAGCACTGAGGGTCGTCTGGCTGCTTCCTGACACTCGCATGAGGTCTGGAGACTCGAGGCGGGAGCCACGTGGATATTTGCAGGCAGTTTCCTCACAGAGCAAGCTGCCAGGACAAAGGCCCTGAGGCAGGAACAGTGAGGAAGCGGGTATGGCTGGAATAGAGTGATGGGAAGGAAGAGTGGTAGGAGGTGAGGTCACTGAAGTCGTAGCCAGGAGCCAGGTTCTGGAAGGCTTGTAAATATGTTCGGTGTTGTGTTCCAACCCAGAGTATTTGCTGGGCTCCAGGGTTGAGAAAGATCCTGAGGCTGTGTTCAACTTCAGTGGGACAGAGTGGTATGGGTTTGGAAGAGCCTGTGTCCTCTGTCTATTGTTTCTGGTCTAGGGATCAGAGAATAGTTAGAATTGCTGGAATTACTAATACAAGCTATCGAAACCCCTCTTCTTGTGTCTCAGGCCAGGTGCTGGCCTTGCCTAAATGTGTGGCCCTGCGTGGTAGCAGGGAAAGCCATATGGCTGCTCTTTAAGATGGGATTAGCATGCAGCTGGCGTGACTGAGTGAGGGCTCCAAGAATCAGAAGCCTCTTAGGAACTTCTGACCGGGGCCAGGGGCCAGGGACCACACTCTGCCGCTGCCTTTCTGCCTTTGCCCCTCCTGAGAACACAGGGCCCCCCGGATGTCCTGAGGCCCTCTGTCTTCTTGACTTCACCCTGTCAGCAGGTAAAGAAGCCCCATTCAAGATGATTGAGATTCTGAGGCAAAGCCCTCACTATCCATTCCCACAGCCCGCAGGAGAGCAGGCCAGGTGGGGAAACAGAGCCCTTGTGGAACTGGCCTCTGGGTGGGCTCTCTTACCCTCCTTCCCCCTGCCTCTTCTGCACCAGCAGCCAGGGGATCTTGTAAAAGCCAATGAGGTCAAGTTCTTGCTCTGCTCTCTACCCCCAGTGAGGCCTGTCTCACGTGTCAAAGTCCTTGTGTGGTCCACACAGGCCCCATGTGATCTGCACCTCACCTCTCTTATTTCCTCTCTTCCTCCTTACCCGGATCACTCTGCACCAGCGCCTGGCCTGCCTTCTAGTCCTCAAACCTGCCGAGGGTGCCCCTGCTTCCGAGCCTTTGCACTGGCGGTTGTCCTTACCTCAGTGCTCTTCCTCCAGATGGCCCATGCTCACTACTTCACCTCCTTCAATTCCGCTCCAATGTCACCTTCCCTGACCTCCTATTTAACATGGCAGGCTTCCTCTCATCTCTACTTTGGCTCCCCCACGCCCCTTACTCTGCTCCATTCCCCCCCATTCCACTGTTATTGCCTGAAAGATGCTAGCATTTGCTTATTTACTATGCTTACTATTAATTATCTTTCTCTCCTTGCAGTAGAATCAATCTTAGCTCTCCTTCTGGGCGTCAGTTTTTTGCCTGTTTTGTTCGCTGATATTTCCCCAGCCTTGAGAACAACACTTGGCACCAAGGAAGCCCTTAAAAACATCTGTTGGGCAGGTGAAGGAAATGCGTGTTCTCTATTTGCACTACCTAACACAGTAGCTACATGTGGCTATTTAAATTTGACTCTAATCAATTAAAATGGAATCAGATTAAACATTCAGTTCCCCAGTCACGCTAGTCACAGGTGGCTAGAGGCTACCACACGGGACGGGGCAGCCGCCGAGCACCCCCGTCCCGTCCCGGAGCTCCATCGGACGGCACTCTTCTAGAGCGTGCGGAGGGCCCCAGCAGGAGGCAGGTGCTTTCCTGTGTGAGCCCCAGCACCCCAAACAGATGGGGTCAGGCCGGGGAACACCGTCCAGCTCAGGGACCACTTCTAGAGGTTTCCATAGGGCTTCTGGGTTCTCTTTCTCCCCGCAAGGTCCCTCAGTGACTTTGGACAGCTTCATCCTTTCGTTTTGGTTCTTGCAGCTTCTCTTGGCTCCTTGGACCTGAGGTTCAGTGGGGTCTCTCCGGGGTTCCCCTGGGCCTGGCTCAAGCTCACATGCCCTCAGAGTGCTTAGACTCTCAGCCTTGCCAAACAGAGGCTCTGCACCCCCCAACCCCGTGTAGTTCTCTGTTTCTAAATCGTCATTCCTGCTTTTCCACTTCCCATCTAGGAGTTACACTTTGGTTGCATAAGTCTCTATTAAGAAAAATCCCCGATAAATCCAATCCCAATGATAAATGTCACGCCTCCCGGGACTACCTCCCGCTGGGAAGAAAGAGAAGGTGCAGGGCAGCAGAGTGCCACGGGGGTGAGCAGACCCTGGAGCCAGCCTGCTGGGTTCAAACGCTGGCTCCGCTGCTAACCAGCTGTGATAGGGTACCACGGGCAACCTCTTAACCTGTCTGTGCCTTAGTTGCCTAAAAATACCCGATTTCTGTAACATGGGGCATTTATAAGCTCTGCCTTATAGGGTCGTTATAAGGTTTACATGAGTCATGATTCACAAAGAACCTAGCTCGGTGTCTGGCACAGAGTAAGTTCCTCTTGAACATCTATCATGTAAAGGAGTCGGTGATGCTGAACCAAAAGAAACATCTCTTACAGTGGAAATGCAGGCCTCGGGGTCCTCACACCAGCTAGAAAGCGGGAGACCTGCGTTGCCCCCGTGTCCTGGCTGGGCCGGCAGGGAGGCACGGTGCCTGGGACACTCACCGCAGGGACATGTGTCCCCCACCCTCCACATGACTCCAAGAGTCTTTTTCAGAAGACAAGTGGTGACAACGTTAGTTAACCCTAGTGGAGTGATTGTGGAGATGTCTGGAAATCAGGCCAAAGTGAGGCAAGCCCCAGCAGGCTACCTCTGTGCCCACCTCCCCAGAGTAAGGGCTTACCCAGTGACAGGTGAGGGTTTGACCTGGGGAGACCTTTCCTTTGCTGCCTGACTCGGGAAGCATGGCACAGCCGGCTACCTGGCAAGGGCATGGGAAATCGCCAGGCCCCGTGTTTGGCTGGTACTATAGTGCCAGTAAGGGAGTTTCTCCCTGCTCCATGGTGCTCCTTCACGGAGAGGATTGAGCCAGGAGGTCAGGGCGAGAGCGCTGGTCTTGGGTCGTCGGGGTTCAAAGCCTGGCACCATCACTTACTGGCTGTGTGACCTTGGGCAAGCCGCTCAACTTCTCTGTAAAGGGGGGCAGATGACAGGGCCTCCCTCACAGGGTCCTTATGAGGACTAAATGAGTCAGCACCTATTGTGTGAACGGTGCTGGGTCCTTCGTGAGAGCTCAGCATATGCTAGCTGGTGACCGAGGGTGTCATTTGGTCGGAGCGGGGGAGGGGGGCGGGGGGGAGCGGAGCGATGAACCTAGCAGGCGCGAGGTTGGGTTCAGTTCCGACTAGGGAGGCAGACACACAGCCCGGCGCAGCAGCAGCCATCTCAGACCCAAAGGTCTGCTTTGGTGCCCTTGCTGGCCCAGCCTGCCCTCCCACCCAGGTGCTTGTCTGGCCAACTCCCCAATGTCTGCTGGTCTCTCTTGCCTCCCCTGCCATTTCCATACACAGACCTCAGGAACGTGGCTTGGGAGGGGCGCGAGTCCCTCCGCGACAGGCCCCTCTGGCTGTCAGCACTGTGCTCCCACGGGTCAGGTACAGGCCGGGCAGCCCATTCAGCTTCACACAGCCTCGAGTGGAGGGGAATCCCAGCTCACGTTGGGCTGTGTCCTGATAGCTGTTGCTTCTCCCACGGACCCCAAGCCAACCCTATGGGGACACGTAGAACAAGGTGGTGGTTTGTCTGTTTTTGGACACGTCGGTGCTTCTCTCAAATCTTGCAGTGGCTCTCCCATTCCAACTTGAGGTTCCACTTTTGCAGAATTAATGTTCCCTTTCCTTCTAACATTTCCTTGGGCCCCAGTTTTCATGTGCCTCTCGGCTGCTCACCTCTGGTCACTTGCGTCTGTGGTCAGCCCTCCTCTCTGGGGCACTCTGAGCACAGAGAGCGGGGTCAGACCCCACCTTACCCCGATCGGACATCAGACTTCTCCTGAGCCTCCCCCACTCCCGCCCAAAACTGCACTGGACTTTCTGGAAGCAGCATCCCATCGGTGGTTCCCACTGAGCACGCGGTCAGTGGAAACGCCCTGTGATTTCCCTGCGGTTGCTACGAAGCCCCGTTGTTCCCATTCTGTTCCCCTAAAGCAACATTTCTACCATTGCCAGCTCATTTTTGCCATTGCTGTTGACCAGGCAAGCTCCCCAACCCACGGAAGGCCTCTCTTCTGTGTGTCTTTAACTTTCCTTCTATCTCCCTTCATCCAAATCGTGACAGATGTGCGACTTTTCTCTGTATTTACTTGTCCTTAGCTCCCAGCCCCCAAGGACCGGGTTGGCATGTCTTGGAGGAAAAAGTGTGGGTTTTGGAAGCAGACAGAAATCTCTCTTTGAAGGCCGGTTCTGCCCCCAACCGTGTGACTCGGGATCATTGTCTGTCTCTGAACCTCTTAGGTCACGTGCGAGATGGGGAGAGCAGTACCAACCTCCCGTGTGAGTGTGAAAAATCAGAGGCGGTGGGGGTAAGCATGGCCGCCACCTCCACCCCGTTCCCAGGGCCACTTGGTCCCTGGTCCCCCAGTGAAGATGACGATGAGAGTTGCCTTTTATCTCCTTGAGGAGCTGAGAAAAGCTTGCTCACTAACAATTCATCACTCACAGAAAAAAACACAGAAGGTGTCAGACCAATTATACCTCGTTGCAAACACAGGAGTGTTCAAAATAAAGATTCCCCACCAGCTGCGTTCAAACTGCACCTGAACAACGGTCAGACCCCAGGTCAGCGCCGCGCAATGACGTACCTGATGTGACAGGTCCCCCGGTTGGTAGACGCACCATTTCATGCGGGCGCCTTCCAGGGACAAAGTCACCTGTGGCACCAACGTCCTTAAAAATGTTACCACGGTGCTTGCGTCAGCCGCACATGTACAAAAATTGGAATGATAGAGAGATGAGTACGGCCCTTGCACACAGATGACATGAAAATTCATGAAGCATTGCCTATTTTTATGAAATTCTGACACAGGCTACAACATGGGTGAACCCTGAGGACATTCCGCTAAGTGCAAAAAAGCCAGCTATGGAAGGACAGCTGTGGCACATTCCACTTACTCGAAGTATGGCGAGCGCTCACGTTGACAGAGATAGCAGGTGGCAGGAAGGGCGGCTGCCAGGGGCTGGGGGGCGGGGAGAGGCAGCTGGCGTGTGGCGGGTGCAGTCTGCGTGGGGGACCGGGCGGTGCGGCTGCACCACAGTGTGAAAGTCCTGCGTGCCACTGAGCTACACACTCAAAAGTGCCTAAAATGGTCAATTTCACGTCCCATATATTTTAACACACACACACACACAATGCCACCCTGCAAATGTCATCACAAAGCAAATCCTGCCAGGAGGGTAGGCTGTTGGAAACAAATCTGCCACGTCCGGGTGGCTGATGCACCCTTGGGGGGCGATCACCATTGGCAGGGCCTTCCTGGCTCCATTGTGCGCGGGCTCGGTCGGCCCTGTCAGATCAGGGATGGGCAGCATTTGGGGAGGGGCCTGGGTGGAATAGGGTGGCCCCTGGCCTTGTGTTTGCGCTTCTCCCTCTGTCCTGGCGGTTGAAGAACAAGGCAGCTCTAGAGCAGAACTTGGCATGAATCAAATGGGTGCAAGGAGGTCGTGCAAGAAAATCACATGGTGGTTCGCAGGGTCCACTGTGGTGTCAGCTGGGCCTGGGTTCAATTCCTGCCCTGCCACTGATTAGCTGTGGGACTCCAGGCAGGTTATGTCACCCTCCCTGCCTGAGTTAAATAGCAATGCTAGCACCTGCTTTGTAGGGACCCTGTCAGGATGAAAGGAGGTAAGTGTGTGCAACGGCAGGAGGCCTGAACAGTAAACACGAGGTTCTGAGTCGACGACAGTGGGGAAGTCAGTGCTGACCCTTGATAGAAGAAATCAAGATGAAATGAAGCCCTCAGTCATCTCATGGCTCAGTTTGGGGGTCCCGCCTTTCCCCCCAGTTATAGATCCCTCTCTCTGTCAGACGAGAAACTCCTTGAAGAAGGGAATTGTCTCCACCCCTAAGTGGAATTTGTGCTGTGTGGAAAAAATTCACTGACTGTGTAGGTAAGTCACTTCACATCCCAGCTCTGAGCCTTACTCAGTTTTCTTGCTGCAAAATGGGTTCATAATGTCGATCATATGGTGTCTCCGTGAACAGTAAATACGGTTTTGTTCGGTACCGGATACCGTGCTTAGAACGTGTGTGTGCAGTCAGGAGCAGCCATGATGATGCTGGGGTTCGGGGTAGATCAGGTTCCGTTCCTGGCCCCACCATCGGCTAGCTGAGCAATCTTGAACAAGGAAATCTCGCTCGTCTGAATCTCAGCTTTGTCGTCTGTGCCATGGAGCGATAATCCTGCTACCTACCCCAGAGGACACTTGAGCAAACCTAGGAGAAGGGAGTCTCCTGGGATGCAGCACGGAAGTGGTCAAGGGTCACAGTGCGAGGGGTTGTTCAGCACCCGTGCACGAACCAGTGACGGAGAACCCCGCGGTGCTTCCTTGAGGACCGCTCCAGCCGTGAGGCCAGAGCCTGGTCCCCACGACCGAGGAGCCTGCGGGACATCTAGCTGGCCAGGCGGCAGCGTCACTCCACTGCTGACTCCGCTCAGCAAAGAGATACTCTCTCCAGCGGGAGGAGCCTGCTCAGCCCTTCTCTGGGCTGCACGTCCGGGGATCCTCCCGGCCCACCTCTGCCTCTCCGGAGCAGGCTGGCTGGGAAGGAATTCATCAGGGTAAGGAGAGAATGACCTCTGGAAGGAGACGTCCCCACAGTGGGGAGACTACTCTGCTCGGCCAAGCAGGAGAGAGGATGGGGGAACAGAGACATCCCCACCCATCCAATACCCTCAGGTCCAGGCTCTAACCCTGGCTTTGTCACAGACTTGCTGTGTGGCCCTGGGCAAGCTACTTTCCTTCTCTGTGCTTCCAAGTCCAATTCTGATATTCTAGAATTCTATAAGAATATCGCCAGCGGAGGGGTGATAAAAGCCAGGGAGAGGCAGGAGGAGGGCAGGTGGGGTACAGCCAGCAAAGGGCTGGCGGAGCCCGAGCACCAGGTTCCCCACCCTGAGAGCACATAGGATTAGGCACCCGAGTGACCTGGGCTGTGAGCTCAAATCCTGCCTCACAACTTACTGGCTGCCTCATCTTTACCCTGTCGCTTAACTTCCTAGAACTTCATTCTTCTTGTTTGTAAAAGCTGTTTGCAGTTCTAAATTGCAAGGTCATATGAGGATTAGAAATAACGTATGCAAAACACTGGCATACAATATATACTCAATAGATCATGTATGAATGTGGTGAATGCTCCCACTTTATCACGTCTGTCATCTCTCTCTCTCCATCTATCTCTACGTATCTGTCTGTCTCCGACCTTCATCATCACTATCACCTTTTTCATACAGAACACCACCACCACCCAACCCATCCATCTCCCAGGAGGAGGGCAGAAGGTGAGCTGTCTGGGGGCACTGGTAGGTTGTATGGGGGCTCAGGGGCTCGGTGATGAGAAGGTGAACCTTACTGTGGGACTTATTCATTAGCTGGGAGCTCTCAGGTGAGTCCGGCCTGGTCTAGAGGTGCCTGTCCTGGTTCTACCTGGGAGTGCCTAAAAGTAGCAAGATTACTATCCTTTCCTTCCTGAGCCCTCCCCAGGCCTGGGGCAGCAGTTCCTGTGGGGACAATGAGCACAGAATAGAGCCACTAAATGCACTTTGGTGTCCCTTGGGGATGGTCATGGGGGTCTGTGATCTTCTTATATGGAAGTAATCATGTGAGTAAATCACGTGTGAGTACATCAAAGACTTGGGTCTATAGTTTTCTGGGAATCTCTCCAGCACTGTTTATTGTGGTGTATGGGTCTGAAGCCCCAGGAACTGGCTTCCTTTCCTCCCTCTCCTGGTCTGGCTATGGAGAGGCCATGCTGGGCTGCAGATGGAGCAAAGCTGATGAGGGCCCCTCTTGCCCTTTCCCGCACACAAGGCAGGATGGAGGATGAAGCTTCTGGCGGGGTGGCTGTGTAAGTGTGTGTCCACTGGCCAGTGTGTGTGTGAGTGTGTGCTCATTGACCAGTGTGAGCATGAGTGTGTGTCCATTCGCTAGTGCGTGTGTGTGTGTCCATTGGCCAGTGTGTGCGTGAGTATGTGCTCATTGGCCAGTGTGAGCATGAGTGTGTGTCCATTCGCTAGTGCGTGTGTGTGTCCATTGGCCAGTGTGTGTGTGAGTGTGTGCTCATTGGCCAATGTGAGCATGAGTGTGTGTCCATTCGCTAGTGTGTGTGTGTGTGTCCATTGGCCAGTGTGTGCGTGAGTGTGGGTCTATTGGCCATTATGGAAGCATCCTCGCTGTGTGAGCAGAGAGGAGGGTGTTGGCTTGAGGCTGTGGCCTATGTTAGCATTTGAATGAGTCAGACCATTTAGGAAGATGTCCTTGAGGGAGCTGCAAGGCTCCTGGGATCTGGCCCCACTCCCTCCCTGCCCCATCTCCTAGCCTCTGCCCCTTGCTCTCCCGCTGTAGCCACCCAGGCCCCTCACTGCTCCTCAGACCTGCTCTGGCCTTGGGGCCTGGCCCTGGCTCTTGCCTCTGCCGAGAATGCCCTTCCTGCAGACCTCCGCTTGGCTCAGTTCCTTCAAGCCTCTATCGGACCTCACCTTCTCAGGGAGGCCCACTCTGCCACACTCTTTAAGCTGCACCTTGCCACCGCCCGAGCCCCTTCCCCTGCTCTGCTCTCCCCTGCATAGCACTTACTGCCTCCCCACGCCTAGATAATTTACTCATTTATTGTGCTTGTTGCCTGCTTCCTCCATGAGGACAAGGATCCTCAGTTGTTTTGTTCACCGATGCATCCCAAGCACCCAGAATGGAAGCATTTACATTCTGGCATATTTGCCTCTGGTTCCTCATTTGTAACATGGGGACGATAATAGAAGCTCTCCACTTCATAGAGTTGTCGGGCAGATTAAATGAATGGATACCTACAAGCACAGAGAACAGTGCTTGGCACATAGTTCAATAAATGTCAGCTGTTATTATTATACTCCGTCACAGCTGGGAGTCAGAGTGAGAGGAGCGATCCGTGCGAAGGGCCCGGCACACTGGTGGTCACCAGAGGGGAAGGGGCTTACTGTCCTCTCAGTCATCTTGTAAAAATTCCCTGACCTCCCACAGTCCCGGAACCCATAGTATTGGACCCTTTAGGCTTAGGAAGTTAGTTATCAGTTTATTCATTACCATTTTTTTTTTAAATCCAGCCAGGAAGCCAGGAAGCCCCAGCCTGCCCACCCTGGGCTGCTGGCTCCCGATTCTATAGCTACTTAGCAGAATGTGACCAGCAAGCACGTCCTCTGAATGGCGTGGTTGCCATTCAGACCACGCAGGACCCCAGCTCAGGCCCAGGAGTTGGATGCCGGGATTCTTCTCCCAGCCCGGAGACCCCTAAGAGGCTGTAGGACCCAGGACAAGTCCCATGCCCCCTGTCTGGGTCTCTGCTTTTCCTGGGCCCAGAAAGGAGTGGGGATTAGACCACTTCTAAGGTCTTTCCAGGCAGGTCTGTTCATCCAAGAAATGTTCCTGGAGCACCTGCTCTAAGCCCGCGCTGCTCCAGGCATTGGGGGTACAGTAGTGAGCCCTAGACACAAGTCCCTGCCTTGTGGAGTCGACATTCTGGGCATCGGGGGCAGGGGGCGGGCAGAAAGTAAATACACATAATTGGTAAATGATTAAATATGTCATAAAATGGAGCATGCTATGGGAAAAAAAGGAAAAGTGTAGCAGGTTAAAAGAAGGTAAAAGTGTTGGTGGAGGGAGGGCAGGCTCAGCTCTAAGTGGGGTAGCCAGGGAAACCTCCTTGAGAAGGTCCCATTTGCAGAGAGGGACATCTTACATTCCAGGAACCTATGAATCTCAGCCATTCTTGGCACTTCTGTGCTCCAGAGAAAGCACTGTTTGGGGTCCTCTGGAATCCCCCATCTCTGAGCACACTGATTCCCAGCCTGCCCAGTGGGTGATGGGGCCAGAAGACAGATGAGCCAAATTCTCAAGAGTGATGAGTGATTGACCACTGTCTTTATCCACACTCCGATAATTTATAGCTCCTGTGTCTCTGATGGAATAAATACGACATTTTATTCTTCACTTTGCTTAAGACTCAAGGTCAACAGCTCAGCTGTGATCCAATGGCAGCTCCCTCCGCCGGACATCCATGAGCCAGGGAGCCCCGTGGCTGTCAGAGATTCATGGCACCATCCTCCAGCCCTGCACACCCGCCTCCCCCTCAGCACTTGGTTCTGGGCTTCACCCGGCCAGGAAGGCAGTGGCCGCAGTGGCTCTGGGGGATGACGACTCATTAAGGGCAGAGACCAAGCCATAAATCTCCTCCCTCTCTCCTGAGTACACCCCATCACTAAGGTTGAACCCATGCCCCGCGTTTCATTTCAGTCCTGGGAGAAGGTAGCGATGGGGCGGCCAAGCAGCCACGGTTCAGATGGCAAGTTATAAATGAGAACGCCCCAGGGTCTGGTCATCACTTTCCTCAGCGTGGAGAAGGGGCAAAAGGCATGCATTAGCTTTCCGGCCTCCCATGGAGTCTTCCAGGCCCTTTATGCAGCCAGGGCCTCCTTCTGCTTTTAAAGAAGCTATGGTTTAGTCTGTTACACATCACCAGCACTGCCCAGAAGTTCTCCCACTTGTCTGGGTGAGATCCCTCCCTATAGCACCGACCTGTTTTTCCTTGTTTCTTCCTTACGTGGGGGTGGGGGGATGTGTTCACGCTTCCCCTTTCTCCTCATGGTGGTTCTGAGTGACAGTAGGCAGAAGGTTCTGGGTTTTTGAAAAGATTAGGCGGCTGGGAAGAGGATGATATAAAAGGGAAATGGGGTCACTGGTCTCTATTATCTTTCTTTTCTCTTTTTTCTCTCCTTTCCTTTTTTTCTTTCTTTCCTTTTTCCTTCCTCCCTTCCTTCCTTCCTTCCTTCCTTCCTTCCTTCCTTCCTTCCTTCCTTCCTTCCTTCCTTCCTTCCTTCCTTCCTTCCTTCCTTCCTTCCCATCTTTCTTGTAAGCTCTATGCCCAACATGGGGCTTGAACTCATGACCCCAAGATCAAGAATTACATGCTCCATTCACTGCACCAGCCACAGTTTGAATATACTACCTGTGACCCCAAGACATCCATTGCACTCCTCTCTACCCTAACTCACATCTTGGGAGGAAGAAGAGTCATTGGGAGCTGGCTGGAGCATGGCAGGCCTGGGTTTGAATGCTGGCTCTGCCATGCCCAAGCTGGGAGACCCAGGGCAGCTTACCTACCCTCTCTGATCTTGGAGATCCCTACTCTGTAAAGTGGGCGTAATAGTAACAGCTGCCTCTCAGGTAGTTGTGCACATGTCCGGTGCAGTGGGGTGCACAGCACAAGCACTCCAATGCTAGCTGCATATTATTAAGGCAGCGAGGCCCAGACCCTGGAGCCAGCCTGCCTGGGTTCAAATCCCAGGCAGAACACCTCAGGAAAGCTACTTAACCTCTTTGTGCCTCGGTTTTCTCATCTGTAAAAGCAAGATCATAACAGGACCTTCCTCATCGAGATGTTGAAAGAACTAAATAAGCTAATAAATGGAAACCACTGGAATAGTACCTGCACATGATAATTTCTCCAAAAGGCTGGCTCTTATTATCATCATCATTACTGGAGGAAAAAAACCACCTGCATTTACTTGGCAATTTTGACCTAATCTCCATCAGTCGGTTTTGTGATTTATAACCCACTTACTTCTAACCAAAGATAGAAGATGACTTGCCACATAAAAACATGGGAGACAAGTAAATTTTTAAAAATCCGTTTTATGGCAGATCGGAGATCAGTAAGGCGGTTTGCGCTAGAGGCCCTGGACCCCAGGATGACTGGTTGTGGCCTGAGACTGAGGTATGCACACAGAGCCGCTCGGCAGCTCTGAGTCATCCTATCTCGGGAAGGGGGGGGGGGGTGCTCAGAACAACGTGAGATTAGCAGCTTTCTCAGGGGCATCCTGTCTGTGTGGGAGGTGGACCACAGGAGCAGAAAGGGCTGATTGTACTTCAGACGAGGGGTACCCCCAGCCCAGGAGGGGTGCCGCAGTCCACTTGGGGCTGGCCAGGCCACACCCAGCACGCTGCCCACTAGACCCCACACACGCCTCTGCGTGTGTTGGCACTACCTGACACGCTTCCGAGGCAAGGGAGCAGGAGAGGCACCAGAGAAGGCGTCCCCTCTCCCTTCCCGCCCCAGAGACAGGCACCACCCTGTACCGGAAGTGCCTCCTGTGCCTCTTCACTGACGGAGCTCCTATTTGACCTTCGGGGTCACCTCCTCCAGAAAGACCTCCCTGACCTTCCCAGGACCTGGCCTGCAGCTTGCACGGCACTTATCACAGCCGTAGTAACTGAATCGGGTTCTCCTCCAGTACCGAGTCCTTTCTGTCTGCCTCCCTGGGAAATGTGAGCTGCAGGAGGGCAGGCGTGGCCTGTGAGTGGCCATTTTCACCCAGAGTGGCCCAGACCTGACATTCGCAGCATATGATAAAGACCTCTTCAATGACCAAAGGTGAGAGGCAAGAAGGGAAGAAGGCAGGGAAGGAGGCTGTTGAATCTGAAAAAAATAACATTCGGCAAGCCACAAGAATTATCTGCAAACATTAAACGGACCTATTTTGAAACCAGAATTCATTTTATTCCTGACTGGGATGAAGGCAGAATGGAAGGGCAGGAAGTAGAGGCAGATGGAGTCGGGGGCCTGTAATAAGGAAAATCTTCTCAGCTACAGCATCCAACGGTAGGTGGGGCTCTTGGGGGAAAAAGGAGGGGGTAGTTTCTTGTGTGGGGAAGGTATTCCCATATGGGGCCAGTTAATATCCTAAGGGTGTCGGGGGGAGGTCAGGTGGGGGTGATAGATGGGAGAAGTGTTGGGCATCATAAGGATTCACAAAGAAAGGAGAGGGCTGCCCTGGATGACCTTGAACTGTCCTTTTCTAACTCGGGACCTTCTTCAGTCTGTGAGAGTAGCAAGAACTAGGCTCATTTAAAGACAGAAGAACAGAATCCAAGAGAGTTGTGGCACATAAACAGCTGGACCGGTGTCAAGACCTTGGCCTTCCCTCCCTCCCCCTGAGCTCTCTCAAGTCCTTAGCTACATGTCCACACAGGGGAACTGGGCTTTGAGGTCATCGTATGACCCCCTCCCTGACCCCCTCCCTCTTCCCCCTGCTGGGACCACCACTATGCGCCCCCTCATGTCCATACCCTCTGTTGATCAGTCCTGGAGGAAACCACTTCAGCATCACCTAGGTTTTTGCCTATGATAAGTGCAAAGAAGTGCATCTCTAACGGTGGAACTTCAGGCTCTCTGATCTTCTACGAAGGAAACATTTTTGGGTGGGGTCCTATTCGTAGGCCTGCTCGATACAGAATGGGGGTGGTGTGGGGTTTGGGTGTAAATCTTGGCACCTCTGCTTTCCTGGCAGCTCCCACCCACGCACTTTTGCTGTAGTGGAGAAGCTTTCTTCTAGCCCCTGCCAGAGGGAAACGACTGCTGGGCACCAGCCTAGTCGACCCGGGAATTTTCAAAGTCTCGCTGTTTCACTCAGACCTTCTTTTGAGCAACAATCAAAGGCTGGGGGAGGAGAGCAAAGCAGCCTTGGGAAGCAGCCCTTGGCACCGCCTCACACACGGTGGCATTTTGACGGGTGGTAAAAATATCTCTCTGGCGTTCAGTGCCGGCTGCTGCCACCGCCTCAGCTTCCAAGATCCTGTCTCCTTGTCCAGGGCCTCTGCAGCCTCCCCACCTGTCCAAACGCCGCCCTCCCCCCCCCCCCCAGGGGACAGAACACAGGTTACCGAGCCCTGACCAGTAGCTAGCCTCGCATCTGCAACAGCTGCCTCCATCACTGTGGCCCGGCAGCAGCGAAAACGCACCGAAGAGCCACTAGAGAAGGAGATTTATTATCAGAAATACTGCAGCACATGCCTAATGAGCTAATTAAACAAGAACATAAATAATCACTCCCTATCAGAGTGAGAGGGCTGGGAGCAGAGAGGGCTGGGGGCGGAGAGGGTGGGGGACGCTGACTGCGGAGCTGGGACGGTGATGGTGATGTGGGAGCTGTCTGCTCTGCAGGGGGAGATGGGAGCGCCTCTCCACTCCAGGCTGCGGCTGGGCCTCAGCGAGGCTCCCCAGCGGGGCAGACGCAGGCCCATGAATCCCGCCAGAAAAACCATGACCAAGCGCTGCTTTGTTCCCCACCCGAACATTTCCTGCTCACTCACCTGCCCACACCTGATCTTTTTCCCCCTCTAAGGACACTGAGGGGAAAGACGGAAGAGTCATTCTCGCATTTTATGGATGTGACTGTTACGGAGCAGGGTGGGTTTCAAGACATAACTAAGACCCCTGCGACCATCTTGTAGCTTATTTCCCTGCTTCTAACCCTGCCCCCCTGAGGTCTATTCTTCACCTAGCAACCGGAATCTTCTTTCTTAATCACATCATGCCACTCTCCTGCATTCAACTACCCTCCCCCACCCCGTGGCTCTCATCTCTTTCAGCTTAAAATCCAAGGCCTCACCATGGCCTATGGGGACCCACATGATCTAGCCCTGTCCAGTCTTCTAATCTCATTCACTGTCACTCTTCTTCCAGATGCACTGAAGTCCTTGCTGCTTCTCCAACAAGACAAGTTTATTCCTACCCCAGGGCCTTTGCACATGCTATTTCCCCTTACTGAACTCTTTTTCTCACTCTATTCAGGTCTCACTTCCAATGTCACTCCTTAAAGGGGCCATCCCCGATCACCCATATAAAGCAGTAGCCCCTCATTCTGTGTCCCTTTATACTAATTATTTTTCTTCCAAATACACACATAAATTTTTTTGTCCATCTCTCTCATAAGAATGTAAGGACTTTGCCTATCTTGTTCTAACCCTAAGGTCTTGAGAGTCTACCCCCAAACAGATTGAGCTACCCTAAAATCTAGCTACTGCAAGTCAAAATGTGGTTTGTGCCTAGACCACCCAGTTCCAAATCCAGAGTTTTCTCCATCACTAGTCATTCCCTCCTTTAGAACTTGACCTGGCTCCCCACTGTCAACAGGAGGAAGCCTGACTTTCAGGAAAGGGCAGAGTGCTGGCTACAGGTTCCAGCTCCCCCGCCTCCAAGCTGTGGGGGCTTCGTAAATCACATCACCCGCAATGGCTCAGAGTCCTGGTCTGTCAAAAGGCAATACCACACCTACAGGGTTCATGTACCAATAAAGAGAGCACACAGAATGCGTTTAGAACAGTTCCTGGAGGGAAGTAAAGACTCAGTAAATACAGCTGTATTGTGTGACATTCAAGGACACCAACATGCTGACCTCTTTAAACAAACCTATTATTTTCCTAGACCAGAGCTTCTTGAAATGTGGTTCCCAAAGTAATAGTATTGGCATCCCCGGGAGATTGTATTAGAACAGCAGATTGTCAGACTCTGCTCCGGACCAACTGAGTCAGGAACTCAGTAGGTCCTGCATCTGTGTGCTAACAAGTATGCCAGACGACATGCTCATGTTTGAGAAACTGTCCTAGAGACAGCTCCTGCGTTAGGTAGGCCACGTGTGCTAGATTGAGTTGTTGGTCCTGTTTCTTCACTTTCCTATAAGAAATGATACCTCCCCAGCCTTGCCGTGGCCTGATGGTGGGCGAAGTGCATGCCTTGTCCCCCCCACCCCCCGACTTCGGGCTTGGCCATGTAACTTGCTTTGGCCAATGGGATTTAGTACATGTGATGCCACCACACACTTGGGATTTGGTTCTTCTATTGGGCTTGCCCTCCTGCATTTCTGCTTTCACCAGGAGAACATACTCTAAACAGCCATTGTCCCTAGGTGGGATCCAGAATGAAATATGTAGGGAGGACCTAAGCCACAGCCCAGCCCAACCCAGCTCAGGTCAGCCAAGACCAGCTGAACTCCAACAAACCTGCAGACCCATGAATAAGAAAATGAAATGTTAGTGGTTGTAAGCCACCTAGATTTTGAGTTTGTTTGTCACGCGGCATTCCTGTGGCAACAGCTGACTAATACACCAGCAGCCCTTATAGGTCCTTGACCAGGACCAATCACTCTTGCCTCTGCCTCTGTCTTTACTGGTTCCACCTAAAGCAGCTATACCTTCCCCTCTTCCCTCTAAATCTCACCTATTCCCCAGGATACACCTTACACTCCACTCCACCTGTTCCCAGAAGCCCCACCCCCCAGAACACACCCCACCCAGGCATGTGGATTCACTTGAGTTAGCTGATGAAAAAGCTTAACTGGATAAAGTTCACCAAGCAATTCATTTAGAGTTTAACCTTCTAGGTGGCTAATGACTACACTGAAAAGCCGCTTAACTTAGTACCATCACTAACTAATTACCATGTTACAAGGTTAAGTGTTTAATAGTTCCCCCGATGTTTAATTTCCAAACACTTCTCTCCTTTAGGATGCAATAGAAGTCAGTTCCCACATCTGGATCAGTACTTCCACCCACAGCATCAGCCCCACAGCCACAGAAGGAGTCGGAGCCCATCTCTGGAGCCCACCCCAGCTAGAAATAGCTCCCCTTCGTAAATAGTTAATGAGCTATTCGTCCATATTGCATGTCTCCATGGCCCTGCCTTCCCTGGACTGGCACATTGCAGTTTGTGGTTTGTGTGATTCTGCCCCCCTCCCCCCCACCACCTCAGCAACTTTGAAGATGATGGGCATTAATTTGACTTCATGTCCTCAACCCTTCTGAGCCCCACAGGGTGCCCACTCCCATCACGTACGCACATGGCAGACCATAGCCCTAATTGGCAAGAACTAAGACATCCCTCTTTGCTTCTCTCTGTCTCACTGTCTCCAGAGATGAGAAAAGAGCACTCAGAGAGAGGCAGAAAAACAGCCTGGATCATCTTCTTTCCCAGGCTGGCCTCAGCTACATGTTGGCTACTGGTTTCTGGGATTGTGTGGGCAGGTGCCAAGAAGCGTTAATGACACCGAAGCTTTCGCTCATACAGCCCTGCGGTGGTTGCACGCCTCCCCATCATCCTCTCTCCCTCCCAGCTTCCCGGCAGAGCCCTGATTTTATCTGGGGTGGCAATGTGCCTAACAAACGACTACCTTTCTCAGCCTCTGGCAGAGTCATTGGGTGGGACTTCTGGGGGCTAACCACCCAGGAGGCGGTGCCTGATGACATTTCAGCCCCCCAGAAGTCTCCCTTGGAGACAAGGATTCGGATACCAGTCGTTTATCTGGGAGGTGGGCCCAGGACAGTCCGGTTACGAGATGGGGAAGGAAGTCCTTGTGGGGTAGGTGGAGGGTGGTCCACTGAGCAAGGTACCACTGTAGGCAATTGGGGCTCAATCCTCCTGGGACCCTCTTGGAGGCAGCACAGAACATGCCTCAGTTGTCTTCCTCCCCCTTCCTCCAAGGAAGAGGAAGCTGGGGTATGAATCCTTCACTCCCCGTGTCAGAGGCTGGGGCGGCTCCTGGGGATGGCAGCCCGCCCCCTGCACTTCAGCCTGTGCTGCCGGAGGAGAGTCCCCAGGCAGAAGTGTCAGCGAGCACAGAAGACATGAGCCACGTGTTAAGGATTATGCCACTGACTTTCAGAAGGAGCCTCAGTCCTTGAAGGCCATGGAACTCCCATACCAGCCTTGAACTACCTCCTGCTGGGATTCTGTTACGTGACAGCAAAAAAAAAAAAAAAAAAACCCTCCAAATTTGATTAATGCACTGTAGTCCGATCTCTGCCATTAGAAGCACTTGGCGCTTTATGAAGATGCTCTTCGTTCACGCCTGACATCTTCCATTTCGCTACCACCTAGTAAGGTAGGCAGCACCTTTATTATTCCCATTCTGCAGATGGGAACGCTGAGGCTCCGAGCAGGAAAGGCAAGAGCTCATGTCTGGGGCCCCTGAGTCCTACCTGGTATTCATCTCTCAGGCTCAAACTAGCGGGCGAGAACAAATGACTCCAGGAACTGAAGTGTGCAAGGGGCTTTACTTTCCCGCACGTACTTTATCATGTGGGAGATAACCCCATTCTAAGGAATTTTTATTTCAATGTGAAGGAGGAAGCAAAGTCTCCAAGAGGTGAGATGAGAAGGTCTTCTTGTTTCTCCCTTTACCGGAAGTTCAGAGACCAGCTCCCAGCCGTGGGATGCATAGCAGCTCTGCCTACCAGTGCTGCCCACACATCTGATTTCACGGGCATGTGGCATGACGCTGAATTCACGTCAGAGTCACCGGGCGAGCTTTAAAAACACTGATGCTTGGGCGCCACCCCAAGCTGACTCAGAATCTCTTGGAGGGAAGATACAACTCCCCAAAAGATTCCAGCAGGCAACCAGGATCGGGGAACAATGGGGAGGTGGGAACCTGGGGCTTGGGGTCACATCTTCCGCACCTCTGGTTCTTCCTGAAAGGAGCTGGCTGCTGTGAACCCACCTGGGCAAGTTGTCAGATGAGGGTTTGGTGGCATTATGATGACCGTCACCACCTGCACTGACCCCCAGCACCATACATTCCTCCCAGCTGCGCCCCTCCCTCTGGGAACCTTCTTTGGTGTTTTCCTGGTGTGAAATAAATGATATCCCCACTTCCATCCATGGACTAAGCAAAGGTATGTAAAATTAACAAGGGGCTGGTTCTCTGGTTCTCCAAGAGCCACATTTCAGAAGCAAGGCAGACCGGATATACACTATAATCCCTTTACTCCTGCTAATTATTTCTATCTTCGGAGATGTCTCCAGCCAGAGCTTTTTGAGAATGAAGAGGGAATGACAAGTAGAGAAATTAGTCACCTCTGAGCAGATGCCCTGAAGGTTTTTGAATCTGAGTGGTGTCATCTTCTTGTGCAGAGCAGGAAAGGAAGGATGAGAAGGTAGTGATATGATTTGAAATGCTCTTGGAAGGCACCCCTGAAAAATGTCTTCCCTATGCACAAGTGTGCTTTGGGTTTGAAATTCCACCATTAGAGATTCACTCCTTTGAGTCTTCCCAATTGAACTGCAAAAATTTCTGAAAGGGTTTACATCTTGTACCTTGATCTCTTAAAACCCTGTTAGATCATTTTCCAAATTTACAGCTCTCTTGGAATACAGCTTTGAAGACTGGAGCCATAAGAGGCAGCTTGAAGAAGAGGGCCAAGAAGAGGGGCAAGAAGGGAAAGCAGGCAGGCTCCTAATAACATTAAGTACTTATATGTATCCAGCACTGCACACTTGACTATGAAAGATGTGTTTTCAAATACTCGATCTCATTCAGTCTGCACCAC
This sequence comes from Ursus americanus, assembly GCF_024610735.1. Lineage (NCBI taxonomy): Eukaryota > Metazoa > Chordata > Mammalia > Carnivora > Ursidae > Ursus > Ursus americanus. Next base: position 35,247,974 of record NC_142155.1, on the reverse strand, counting down.
AATCCCAGGAAATATGCAGAAAGGAATCTCTGTTCCCATTTACAGAGGAGAACATGGAGACTGAGAGTAATGAAATTATTTGTTCATGGTCCCAGGACTAGTACATGGTGGAGGTGGGGCGAAAACTGAGGTTCTGAAAGTGCTAGCTTCCTCCCTATCTTTTCTATATTAATGGGTGTACATTGTGCTGAGCTTTAAAAAACTACATTTCCCAGCCTCCCTTGCAGAAAGGTGTGGTCAATGAGATGTGAGCAGATGTTATTGGCCGGGGCTTATGAGAACTTCCATTTGCCCTCTTGCTCTCTACTTTTCATCTTTCCTGTTGTGTATAGAAGGGAGATGTGATAGCTAGAGCTCCAGCAACCATTTTGCACCTTAAGGACAAAAACTGTGCTGAAGATGGCAGAGCAGAAAGCTAGAAGGAGTCGGCCCCTGGTGGCCATGCTGCCCAGAAAACTAGACCTAAAGTCTCTTCCACTGGACTTCCTTTACATGAGAGACATATAAACACTAATGAGTTTAAGTCATTGAGTTTTCTCTTCTTCCTAATTGCCACCCTGGACTTCTGACTCCAGACTTATTTTCCTCTGGGATGCCTCTAGCAACTAAGTTACTTCACAATGGCTCACCTGGTACCGCACAGAAATCCTCATCTTGCCTTGATTTTCTGCTAGCTGGTCCCAGGAGGCTATTTCTGAGTGGGAACCAAGGTTCTCACTGGCCCTCCTGTACCACTTTCCCTCAACACTACTAGGCCCTAAAAACGTGGGAAGCAACTAAAGCTGAGAGAGACAATCCAACAGACTCCCAGTGACTTACCCCATCCTTCTCAGAAGGAGAAGTTACAGTTTGTGCTCCTTGGCCCAAGTCTATAGCCTTAACCAAAACCCACATGCTGTTAGTGAGATGTGCCCCCACAGCATGGTACTTGGCACTGAACATAGGAGACCACCTTTCCCGTCTGCATTTTTTGGAATCCTGGGAAATCTACTCAATTCATTGGACAATTAGATTCACCATCTATAAAATGAGCCTAATATTTGTCCTGTCCATCCCTACCTTATGGATGTCAGGTTTCAGTAATTTAACAGTGTGAAAGAAATGTAGAATACTACAAAATCCAAGGCAGGCTGATCTTGATTTTGGCTCTGACCAGCAAGCCAACCTGCTGGGGAACTACTTTCCCTGACCCATCCACCCTGGGTTCTTCCTTTACATCTTTTTCTTCCTTCACCTGTGGGAGCTCAATCAATATTTCAGTAGAAGCTGGGGTGTCTGGGGAAGCCTCCCCCTGCATAGACTGAGCTCCCCCTCCCTTTAGGGAACAATTATCCCTACCAGTTTCTCCCCATATCCATAAAGTCTCAGGTTCATTAGTTAATGCCCCTCCATCCCATGGTGGAGATCGCTGTCTTTTCATGGGGAGGAGACAGATCTCCACTTAAGTGTTGACTGGTAAGATCTCGATGGGGTGACGTAAAGGACCTTTATTCTAGAAACTATAAATCACTCTTAAAAGACATTGAGGAAGACATAAAAAGATGGAAAGATATTCCATGCTCATGGATCGGAAGAATTAACATAGTTAAAATGTCCATGCTACCCAGAGCAATCTACACTTCCAATGCTATCCCGATCAAAATACCGAGAACGTTTTTCAAAGAACTGGAACAAATAGTCCTTAAATTTGTATGGAACCAGAAAAGACCCCGAATCTCCAAGGAACTGTTGAAAAGGAAAAACAAAGCTGGGGGCATCACAATGCCGGATTTCAAGCTGTACTACAAAGCTGTGATCACAAAGACAGCATGGTACTGGCACAAAAACAGACACATAGACCAATGGAACAGAATAGAGAGCCCAGAAATGGACCCTCAGCTCTTTGGGCAACTAATATTTGATAAAGCAGGAAAAAACATCCAGTGGAAAAAAGACAGTCTCTTCAATAAATGGTGCTGGGAAAATTGGACAGCTACATGCAAAAGAATGAAACTTGACCACTATCTCACACCATACACAAAAATAAACTCCAAATGGATGAAAGACCTCGATGTGAGACAGGAATCCATCAAAATTCTAGAGGAGAACATAGGCAGCAACCTCTACGACATCGGCCAAAGCAACCTTTTTCATGATACATCCCCAAAGGCAAGAGAAACAAAAGATAAAATGAATTTATGGGACTTCATCAAGATTAAAAGTTTCTGCACAGCCAAGGAAACAGTCAGAAAAACTAAGAGGCAGCCCACGGAATGGGAGAAGATATTTGCAAATGACACTACAGATAAAGGACTGGTATCCAAGATCTGCAAAGAACTTCTCAAACTCAATACACGAGAAACAAATAAACAAATAAAAAAATGGGCAGAAGATATGAACAGACACTTTTCCAATGATGACATACAAATGGCTAACAGACACATGAAAAAATGTTCAAAATCATTAGCCATCAAGGAAATTCAAATCAAAACCACACTGAGATACCACCTTACTCCAGTTAGAATGGCAAAAATAGACAAGGCAAGAAACAACAATTGTTGGAGAGGATGTGGAGAAAGGGGATCCCTCCTACATTGTTGGTGGGAATGCAAGTTGGTACAGCCACTCTGGAAAACAGTGTGGAGGTCCCTTAAAAAGTTAAAAATTGAGCTACCCTATGATCCAGCCATTGCACTACTGGGTGTTTACCCCAAAGATACAGACATAGTGAAGAGAAGGGCCATATGCACCCCAATGTTCATAGCAGCAATGTCCACAATAGCTAAATCGTGGAAGGAGCCGAGATGCCCTTCAACAGATGACTGGATTAAGAAGTTGTGGTCCATATATACAATGGAATATTACTCAGCTATCAGAAAGAACGAGTTCTCAACATTTGCTACAACATGGACGGCACTGGAGGAGATAATGCTAAGTGAAATAAGTCAAGTAGAGAAAGACAACTATCATATGATTTCTCTCATCTATGGAACATAAGAACTAGGATGATCGGTAGGGGAAGAAAGGGATAAAGAAAGGGGGGTAATCAGAATGGGGAATGAAACATGAGAGACTATGGACTATGAGAAACAAACTGAGGGCTACAGAGGGGAGGGGGTGGGGGAATGGGATAGGCCGGTGATGGGTAGTAAGGAGGGCACATATTGCATGGTGCACTGGGTGTTATACACAACTAATGAATCATCGAGCCTTACATCGGAAACCAGGGATGTACTGTATGGTGACTAACATAATATAATAAAAAATCATTATAAAAAAAAAATCTCGATGGGGTGGGACCTGACCGAATTGGCCCTCTTATCCTTTCCCAAGATGGAAGGCCGAGCAACAGTAGAAGATGCCCCCTCCCCAGCACTGCAAAACTCAGTGGGGTGGTCCAGTCTCCCCAGGATGGGGGGATGGTGTAATGTCTGACATTCATGGAAGAAGACAACATGGAAAGGAGGGCCTGCAGATAGAGTGGGAGTGGGGCATGGAATGGCTGTTATCTTCCCCCAACTTCGGGGTCTCTCTTTTCATAATCCATCACTTGCCCTACCTGTGGATGACCACAGCATAGTAAGCAAGAGGAAGGTGAGACTGCATCCTGGGTAATTCCACACTGTGCTTTAGAAGCATGCTTGCTGTTCCCCTGGCCCTCCTGGGGACGGTTCCAACACCACGCCTGGTGACAGATGTTCTTGATGACTCTTCGAGACAAGTGTTTGTGAATGTCACTTGGGCTGATAATGACATGCAGGGCACATAATTCTCCATGTCACACCAGGGATGAGGCTGAGCAGGGACGGGCTGCTGCCTTCTCCAGGGAGGAGGGAGCCTCCCCTTTTTCTGACTCCTCTCCTGCCACCCTTCCTCCTTCCTTGTGACCCCTCCTTGCTCTGACACTGTCCTCATTAATGCTGGCCCCTTCCTGAAAGGGCAGGCTCTGGGGCAGAGGGATGGGAGAGTCGGCCCTCCCCAGTCACATGGGAAACATGCCAGGCCCCTGTGGGGCTCAGCCGAGTGTACTCAGGGAAGACAAATGCCTTGGAGGTCAGCAAGAACCATTAAAATAATTAGGGAGCTAATTATCTGATAAAAGAACAAGACCCTATTTCATAGTCAAATTCAAATCCTGAGTTATCCATGATTTGGGATTACCTATGTCTGCTTCCCCTTCCTGGTATGTGGAATAGAACCCGATGTTTTCAGACACTGCTCACAGCTCTCCAGGGCTTCTGTGGGCCCCGGATGGGCATCACTGATGACCTATCGATGACTTGTGTCCTGTTCCCATTGGGCAATCTGAGCCCCTGCCGAAGTCCCTGTCTGTGACCGCAGGCCCTGGGGCTCAAACCCATATGAGAAAGGGCACCCTAACCCTGGGAAGTAAGATGCCAGAGTGGCCTCAGCTGGTAAGAGCAGGTGGATTTAGCGAGTGTAATACTGCCTTAACCATGGGATTATAAAGGTCTTGCACAGAAGCAGAGACCATCAGGGCTGGGATCATGTAAGTCAAATGTTTCCATACCTGCTTAAAGTCAGGCTGCCCACTCAGCGTCCCTGGCACGAAGTCACCCAGGTTCTGCTTGAACCCCTCTGGCATGGGCAGCTCACTACTTTGTGGCAGCTCTTACTTATTATGCTGTTGGACAGCTCTGATGCTCATTTCCATTCTGTTCGGTTCACCAAATGTCGACCCAGTAGCTGTCGTGAGCCAGGACTTACTAGGAGCTGGGGGTACAGAGATGAGTACACATGGAAAGCATATGCTGGAGAGGAAGAAAGATACAAAACCAAAGTTCACAGCCAGATGGAGAGCAATGAGAGAGGTACGTAAGGCTGTTGTTGCTGGACTTTTTTCTTGTAACGGGCTGATGGCTACTTCCATACACGTGTGCGCACGCATGTGTATGTGTGTGCATGGCGTGTGTGCATGCGTGCATGTGTTTTCTGCTCTTCTACTCCTAAGTTCTTTGAATAATTTAAGGGAGATAAGTCTTCTTTTCTGAGTCGCTTCATCTCCAGTGTAACCTTCCTCCATCTCCCATTAGCTTCCAGAATCCCATTCTCATCAGTTGATCTCTGGACACAAGGTACTTGGTAAAAGGACTCTTCAGACCGTGCCATCCTGTGTCAGACATTCCACAGCTCTGCTCTGACCAACTTGAATGATTCAGCAGTTAGAATCGTAATCTCTCATGAGCTAAGCATTTTACTTCTGTTAACACAACCAAAATCCATAGGAGTCTTAGCAGCTCCACCACTTTGTGGCCATAATGTCCTTGAGATCAACTAAAACTCAGAGCCTGGGCCACACAAAATTCCCGTCAAGCCAGATGTTCCCCACCTTGCGCTTGTTCAATTGAGTCCTTGAACCAAAGGGAAGGGAATACATGTTTTCTGTGTCATTATCCATGACAAGAGGAAAATGGATCAAACAGAACAGAAATGGGAGCAGAAGCTGAGGAGGCACAAGGCAGAAGCTTTCTTGCATGTTCACATCAACGTATCAGTCTGGCTACTTGACCAGTTTCAAGCTCATTTCACCGGTACACATTTCTCCATTTTGTCCCAAACAAAGGGTGAGATTTTGTCAAATGTCCTGTAAAACTGTCATAAGCTCTGTTTATGGTAGTGAGTCACAGCCAATGGAATCTCCTAGGACATTTTCCAAGGGCACTTAGCACCCCAGAGATTCGGATCCACTTCCCTGTGGGGATGCTCGGGGGTTGGATCTAATGCAGAATTGTTGTACAAGGAGGGTGCCGGCTGAGAGGTGCTGTCCTCAGGAGTGACAGGAGGCACACCTGTCTGAGCTGCTGGCCCACAGTATTTCCTGAACACAGATCAGCAACCGGGCAGGATTTTCTCCTCATGAACCCATGCTGGGGCCTGGCAATCAGCATACTTTTCTGAGGGCTTATTGCCATCTGTTGCGAAATCCTTTCTAGAATTTGGCAGGGACTCCACGGCCAGCCTAGCATCCTATGCTTTACGCGGTCTATTCTTGGAAAAGCAGAATATCCGCCCTTTTCCCATCTGAGGCACTTCTCTTTCTGTCCGTGCTGCCTCAGGACCAGTCCCACAGCTCGGGAACCCCATCTAGGGTTCCTTTAGTCTTGGAAGCGACCTGGGGGCCTGGGGACTAGGACCCGTATTCTTCCCTTCCTTCTCCATAGTACAGGTCTTGCCCTTCCTGGATTGCTTGGATCCTGATTCCGTCTCTGCTTCTTACCCCTGTATCACACCTTGGACAAGTGCCTTATACGGAAAGTGGAACAATCATAGTTCTCACCTCCTGGGGATAGTAAAAACTAAATGAGTCGGTCGGCATAAAGCCCTTCACATAATAGCGCCTGGTACAAGGAAGCTCTCAGCACAGATTTGCGCCCTCCCTCCTGGGAGTGTGGGAACAAGTCACAAATGGCCAGGCTGACCTGCTGGCTCCTGGCTAGGCTCATTGCAACTTCCTTCCCAACCAGCAGGCTGTTGTCATGGTTCCTTTTTGCTACGGACACGGGTTAAAAAGCCCCATTTGGCTGTCTTTAGCTCTCTCCGCACAGCGCACGCTCCTCCTCACCTTCCACTATGGGCCTTTCTTCCCTGTTTTGTACACTTTCCTGCTGAAGTCAGCGCACGTCAGAAGCCACTGTGCAGCCACTAGTGTCTTTTCTGTCTTAAGGGGACAATTCATCTTGGAGAGTGAGTTGAGGGGTGGCAGATGGAGAGGGAGGGAGAGAATCTTAGGCAGGCTCCATGCTAGGGCACTTAACCATTAAGGTGTCCAAACCAAGGAAAATCCAGTTTCCTTCTTGGAGTGCCCTATTTCTCTCGAGCCAGAGTCGCCATCAGGGCGCCGGGTGGCCTGGCCACAGGGGTGAGTCTAGGTGCGGACTCCTGCTTCTTTCTGGCTTTGTGAGGCTGGGAGAGCTTTCTAATTCTCTCGGCCCTTTTGACTTCGCACACTGCCCGTAGAGCGTCGGGTCAGACCCAGAGCAAGCAGGCAATGATGGTGACCCGCGATGGCTGTTCCTATCATCTGGTTACAGACTCACTCTGAACTTTTTCTCTACGATTTTGGAACTCTGTCTTGTTACAGACTGACTTGTGTATTTAACTCTGCTGTTCCGTTTCCTCCCCCAAGCATGGCAGACAAGATAATGGTCTTCCTCTCACCTGTTACTATTACTTTTACTAACAATAATGATAAAGATGCATGTACCTCGAACACGAACTGTGTGCTCATACTATTTGGAGAACCTTCTGAGCTCTGTCTCCTCTGGTCCCTGTGACCTCCCTCAGAGGAAGGCTATCCTTTCTCTGTTTCTTTGTTTGTTTTAAAGCCAAGGTTTCTGATTCTTTCATTAATTTTATGAACTTAGTGTCTCCAGATTCTGAGCCACTGAATGCAAGCAGTTTGAATTCGCATCTTGAGTGAGGTCAGGACCTGAGCCCCAAGCCCTTCTGTGCCCCTGTCTGGACACCAACAGTCTCCCCGCCCCCATCACCCACTGCACTGCCTCCCCTCCTCTCTGTGCCCGTGCGAACCTCAGAGCAGGTAGCATTTCACCTTTACACTTTTTATCAAAGTCAAGACCATATAATAAATTCACAAGTGAACAAATATACTTATTTTCCAAAGGTCAACCTCACAAGTTATCAAAGAAATGCAAATTAAAACAAATTCCATTTCTCACATATGAAATTGGCAAAGATGGAAGTAATTATATATTCAGTCATTGGCGAAGGTGTGGTCGAAATGGACACTGTCGCCTTTCACTGGTGAGGGGGTCAATGAATATTTACATGCAATGTATAAAGATTATAATTTACTCATTAAACCAGTAATTCATCCCCTAGAAAAAGAAGCTAAGGGAATCACTGAACTTGCACAGGTGTGTTTAGGTACGATGCCCCAGCAAGGCACTACTTTCAATGTTGAAAATGAGAAACAATCTAAATTTTCAACAACAGAAGACTGGTTACAGAAATTGTGGTACAGAGAAGTGAAAAATATTTGACTACCATGGGAACTAAGCAAGCTGTAAGGTGGCGTGCAAAGAATTAAGAAACACAAACTAGACTGACCATAAATACTGTTTTGAATTGAAATAAAACTGAGAGGCCAAATGCATCTGGTTTACTTTGGTGAGATTACAGGTAATTCTTATTTCTCTCTTTGTCATTTTCTTTCTTTTTTTTCAAGATTCATTTATTTATTGGGGGGAGGGGCCGAGGAAGAAGGAGAAAGAGTCCCAAGCAGACTCCGCCCTGAATGCAGAGCCGGACGCAGGGCTTGATCTCATGACCCTGAGATCATGACCTGAGTCTATATCAAGAGTTGGACACTTAACAAACTGAGCCACCTCTCTTTGTCATTTTCTTTACTTTCCAAACTTTCTACAAAGACTACTACTTTTATAATTAGAAAAATACATACATGTATATTTAGGTTTAATGATAAATCTATAGATCTCTTAATCTGTGTATATATGCATACATTTAAGTTAGGTTCTAATGCTTCTTTCTGCACATCCTGAGAAGCGAAGTTTCCAGACAAACCAAGCATATGTCTGGCCAGGGAAGTACTCTGGTTTCCACCAGTTTCCATGATGCACCCCCTCAGTCTCAGGGACTCCGTTTGGGGAATGAATGCCTTCCTTGCAAGCTCTTCTCCCTCACACATTCGAGTCCAGAGACTTACCAGCTGAGATTGGAGTTGGAAGAACTCTCAATGCTCTTAACTGCTCCTGCACCATGGACCCTTCAGGTGTCTATGAAGCCTCTGGGATCCCTTCTCAGAATAAGCATTTTAAATGCATAAAAGAGGGACACCTTAACAGTTGGTTAAATGCCCAAGCATGGAGCCTGCCTAAGATTCTCTCTCTCCCTCTCCATCTGCCACCCCTCAACTCACTCTCCAGTTCTCTCTCTCTCTGAAAAAATAATAAAACAAAATAAACTAAACACATAAAAGAAAACATAGAGGATTTCCAAAGAAACCAGGCATTCCTTGAGCAGCGAGATTCTAGGCCACGTGCTTCACGTTTACCGCAAATCAAGGCTGGCTGAGATGGGAACTCATCTGGGGTTGGAGCCTGGACCCTGGGCCTGGATCTGTCGCTCCATGAGTTCCTCCCTCTGAATGACAAGGCGATTCTACTGCAGCTTTTTACTCTTAACCTCCTTTTCCTCCAGGTCCAGGAAATGACCCCTTGACCCTCACCATAAATTTACAAGGTCAACATCATTGTCTCTATTTCCAGATAAAGGAGACTGGTGCCCGAGATTTCAGCGTGGGGGGCAGGATGACCCCACTTCTAATATCCAGGCTCCCGTGACCTGCTCTTGCCAATCAAAAGTCATCCAGGGCTTCTGTGGGACCGGCTGTGAACGGGGCAAAGGGACGCTCTCCTCCCTCTAGGGCTACTTGGAGGGAAGAGACTGTGTGGGGGTGAATACAACCAGAAGAGAGTGGAACTTAGGGAAGGTAAGAAACTCTGAGAACACAGGATGTCAGTTGGGGGGGGGGTAGCTTTGATCTCGCTGAGCCCGAAGTAACTTCCTGACTTTTATGTTACATGAGCCAACACCCTAGCTCTCCCTTTTCCCTTTTCTTTTCTTCAGCCAGTTTGAATTGGGTTCCATTACCTGCAGTCACACATTTGGCCTAAGTCAGATATGGATTTTCCCCATTTTACAGATGGGGACAAACAGGCAGGCCCGGAGAATTAAATGAGTAGCAAGTGGCAGGGCCCTGGTCCGAATTCTACTCTTCCTGACCTTAAAGCCTTAAGCAGGACAGCATATGCGTCCAGGTGAAGGCCAGAGTCACTTCTCCCAGGAGGAGTGAGATCCTTTGGCCAAGAGGTCTGCTCCTCGTTCTTGTGTGTCCTCCACCTGGGGCTCAAGACAGAAGGTTCAGAGGCTCGTAGCCACGTGCCCACCGCCAGAGCCACGCCCTGGGAGGCCTGGTCCTATGTCCGTGTCTCTTGGGGCTGCCCACAGCGTTCCTTTCTCCCTACACTTCAGCGGGTGTGCTCTCTACGTCCTCTTCCCTGCACGGAGGGCAGAGATCGCCCCACGACTCCCCAGGCACCTCTGGGGAGAAGACGCAGGAGCGGAGCCGTGGGGAGCCCTCCCCGGCCCCTCCCCTGCCCCCGCCAGGCCCCTCCCCAGCCCCGCTCACCTGTAAATCAGTACCTCATCGTCGGAGCAGTTGTACTGCAGCTGGTACATCTTCACGCGGGGTGCCGACTTGCTGACCGACCACTTGACCAGGGCCGAGGTGGTCGTCACGTCGGACACAAGCACAGCGCGTTCCGGGGGGCTTTTGGGAGGCTCGCCCCCCCCACTGCCTCCGCTTCCTCGGCCGGTCTTGCTGGAGCCTGTGATGTCCGAGAGGCGGGACTTGGGGGGAGCGGTGCGGCTGGTGCTGTTGCTGAGGTGTGGCAGCTGGACGACGGAGACCTCCACCATGGCCGTGGCCTCCCCGGCGGCGTTGGCGGCGATGCAGGTGAAGGCGCCGCTGTCCTGAGACGTGGTGATGAGGATGTCCAGGGTGCCGTTGTCGTACACGGCGGTCCTTGAGGAGTTCCCCACCAGGCGGTCATCGGGGGCCACCCAGTGGATGAGGGGGCTGGGGTCCCCGATGGCCTTGCACTTGAGCGTGGCCGCCTGGCCCTCCAGAACCAGCAGCTTGTGCGTGTGCTGGGTGATGAGAGGTGGCTCGCACACAAACTCCTCCTCGCGCACGTGCCAGAAGTAGCGGCCCTTGAGGCCCCCCGGGGAGCCGCAGGTCTCCAGGTCATCGTCCCGCTCGAGCCTCCTCAGCCAGAGCAGCTCACAGTTGCAGTGCAACGGGTTCCCCCCAAAACTAAAGGACAAGGGTGGAGCAAAGGGCGTGGCAGTCAGGGCGGAGGCCTGGGAGCGGGCAAAGATGGGGTCCGGCGGCAGCTTCTGCAGCCGGTTGGAGGTGAGGTCAAGGCGAGCCAGTTTCTGCAGGTCGGCAAAGGTGCCCTCCGCGATGTGGTCCAGCAGGTTGTGGTCCAGGCTCAGCTGGTGGAGGTTGACCATGCGCCGCACGGAGCCCCAGGGCAGGCCGTGGAGGTTGTTGTAGGAGAGGTCCAGGTCCTCCAGCGTGAGCAGGAAGTCCTCGAAGGCCTCGTCAGCAATGCCCCCCAGCTGGTTATTGTTTACGATGAGATGCTGCAGATTGACCAGGCCCCGCAAGGTGTCCTCCCCAAGGCTGGGCAGCCGGTTGCTGTCCAGGTGCAGGGAGCGGAGGCTCTCGAGGTCCAGGAAGGAGAATGGCTGGATGTGGCTGATGGTGTTCCTCGACAGGGTCAGGTCCACCAGCCCCGTCATGTTGGCGAAGTCCTGGCGGCCGATGTGGATGATGAAGTTGCCGCCCAGACGCAGCTCCACTGTCCGCCGGTCGATGTCAGGGGGCACGAAGAGCAGCCCCTTGGAAGGGCAGAGGGTCCCCAGTGACTCAGACAGGTTCTGGCAGACGCAGTACTTGGGGCAGGCGTCGACCACAGCAAACGCCATGCCAAACGCCAGCAGGCCACCAAGCAGGGTCTCCATGGTCTGGTCCCTCAGGCCGCGGTGCCTGGAAGGGAGGGACACAAGATCAGGGTCAAGAGGCAACTTCCTAATGCCCTCCAGGGCTTCATCTGTCACCCTAACCCCCGCCTTACGGAGCAGCAGAGAATGGCCTGTGCTCTTGTGAGTCCAATCTCTTCCACCAATCAATCCCTCTAATAGAATTCCCCCTTTTTTCCCCTAGCCCTTATCACTTTCGAACAGACTATTTAATTTGCTTATTAACTATGTTTATGGTATACTTCCTATCTCCCCCACTACAATGTCAGCTCCACAATGGAAGGTACTTTTGTCTTTTGTTAATTGCTGTATCCCACATATCTAGCACAGTGCCTGGAACACAGTAGGGGCTCCATAAATGTGCTGAATGAATGCATGGATGATTCCATACCAGTGGTTCATCTAATAATCATCAGATTTGAAAAGTGTGTTCTGGATGTATTTTGAAGCACTTTTATCTTCTTAATTGGTTTCGACTTGGCATGAAATCAAACTGGACCAGCATTCCTTAGGAACAAGGACGTGGACAAGGAGAGAGCTGGCCCCTGGAGATGCCAGCGTTATTGGGGAACTGGTTGTAGTAAGTTTCCCCATTGAGAATCTATACAGCGAATGAACCTTTGGGAGTTCGGAAGTGAAGAAGGGGTGAGGCTGGAAGCAAAGGCATGAAGTTCCTCGGAGTACCCTAGTATGTGCTGGGTCCTCTGCCCAGACCTTTATGTACATCATCTCATTTGGGCTCTGGGAGCACCCTTCCCGGGAAGGGCTTCTCCATGTATACAGAGCCTCCTCTCCTTCAGGTGTTCACTCAGAAGTCACCTTCTCGCTGAGGCCCCGCCCCGACTGTGCCTATCCCTCTTTCCTGCTTTGTGTTTTCTCCTGGGAATTCATCAGGATCGACCTTACTGTATATTTATTTCACCTACTTGTCTTGTTTATTACTTGTCTTCTGTACTGGCAACAAAGCCCCAAGACGTAGGGACTTGTTTTTATTCACCACTATATACTCAGGGCTTAAGGCACCGCCTGGTACATAATCGGTGCTTTTGCATGAATGAATATCTAGGGAAAGGAGGAATGGACTCTGGCTCAGGTCTTTGTGTCTCCAAATCTTACAGATTTCTCACTATTCCATGTTGTACTAACTGCAGTTCTATTTATGTGGTGCTGAAAACATCAATGGGGTTGGACTTTTGAAAATCCTGCACACCGGTGGTGTAGTGTCACCCAGAGCAGCACGCTGCAAGCAAGGCCTTCTAAGGCCACTGATCTGGGGACACGCTGCCTGCTCTTTCTTGCTCTTGCAAAAGTTCTGCATGCGTGAGCCAGTGCAGAGGGGCTGAGGAATTCTGCCGCAGTCAAGAAAATGGATTAATGTTTAATTCTGCATTGCTTCCCCCTTTTTAAGCTAAAGATATTCCTTTTTGGAAGCAACAACTATTAATATCTGAAGGAAGCAGGGCTCCAGAGCTCCCAGTTTGAGAAGCACAAGTGCAGAAAAAAACAACAGCCTGATTTAAAAGGATATATAGTAAATTTAAAAACCTATTCCAATCAGATATGATTTTATTGTGAAGATATGAATTCCATTATTATGACTCTTTCAGGGTAAATCTCCCTCCCTTTAGGGTCAGAGACTTAATCTGTATTTCATCTGGAGAAAGTGCTGTTTCTGATCAGCCCTGTCCAATAGAAAGATGATTACTAGCCATTAATGTAACTTACAATTTTCTCATGGCCATATAAAAAGAGAAAGAAGTGAAATAAATTTTGATAATATATTTTATTTAAACCACTGTATCCAAAGTATTACTTCACATGTAATCAATACACACAACTATCGATGAGATATTTAACATTCTTTTATTCATAGTAAGTCTTCAAAATCAGGTGCGTGTTTAGTACTGAGAGCACATTTCAAGTGCTCACTGGTCTTATGTGGTTACTGGCTACCATATTGGACTCATTGTTGGAGCAGGTGTTGGCTAACTATACCTAAGGGTCAAATCCAGTCTGCCACCTGTTTTTGGAAATAAAGTTTTATTAGACCATGGCCATGCTCATTCATTTGCATATCGTCTATGGGTATGCGTGTGTGTGTGCACGCGTGTGCTCGCATGCACGTCCTACAATGGCAAAGGTGAGTAGTTGCAGCAGATATAATGTGGCCAGCAAAGCTGAAAATATTTACTGTCTTGCCCTTTACAGAAAAAGTTTGCCAACCTCTGTTGTGGACGATTTTTTTTGCCTCTTCATCTTCTTCATTATGGTCACCCTCATTGAAAGCCCTTGCCAATGTGCCTAATTCCACACAGTTCTGCTCTGGGCTCCCATGAGCAACCACCCACCCTGCCAGTCCCTGCTCTCACAGACCTGAGGGGTACCAGCCCACCCTGACCCAGATCCCACCAGGAACATCCAACCCAGAGGTGTCTCTGTGTGGAGGTATTCTACCTGTTACTGTCTCTGTGCTCAAATGTGCTCGGGCCTTTTAGGTCCATACTTAGCTGGGGCCCTGATAAAACAAACAGGAAGCTTCTCTACCTGCATTGACCCTCTTCTTATTTTTTTTAGCACAAGGACAAATTTTTGCAAGGGCTGGTCCTGGCCACTACCCTGGTTTATCTCTTACCATGCTCCGTTCCACTGTTCTTCATGTCCCAGCTAGGCTCAACGTCTCTTACTTATAAATGCAATGCTTGATCTTCCTCAAGGACTGCCAACAGGCTCTGGGCTCTTCCTGGCCTCTCTCCCTACCTCCGCTCCTGCCTGGACAAGTTCCAATTCTCTCTCCAGGTCTCAGCTCCAACATCACCTGCTCCGGGAAGCTTCCCCACAACCTGGACCAAATTCAGCTCTGCTGCTATGTGCCCCTTATTCTATACTTGTCCCACAGATTGCTCACCGCACTTTTCATTATACTGCCGTCCTTCCTTACCTACCTGCCTTCCTAGACTGTAAGCGCCAAAAGGCAGGGAATTTAGCCAGCTTGTCCACCCCTCACTGTACCCCCAGGGCCTAACACCACACCTGACTCATAGCCAAGTGCCCAGTAAATATCAATTAAATGAATGAATGAAGGATGAACTAAGCAAAGGGAGTTTCTGGCATTGTTGCTGAGGTTCTGAGGTCTGTATTAACCCTGGTCAGGGTTCATTCGGTTGATCAGCTGAGAAAACTATCCTTATGGAGAGGCTTGGTCACAGCAGAAAGTTCAGAAACATCTGTCAACCGTCAGCTGCACTTCCCAGCATGACTCACCATGGTCGTAGTCAGGGAATTCCTAATTCTCTGGCTACCGTGTTTGCTCAAGAAGAGGTGAACGGTACGTCCTCTACCCACTGGGAATCCAGGGACAGCCACACCCAAGGATGTCCCTCCCTAGTTAAGTTGGAGGCAGCTGTGTGCATGCATGTGTGCGCGTGCTGAGAGGGGGGGTAGTGTGCTGAAAGCCTAGGGCCCTGAGAGAAAGCCATCCTCCTCTCCAGCTCTCGCTGAAACACTGAAGTTACCCAAGGCTAAGCAGCATGTCCAGCATTTTCATATCACGGCGCACACAGGATGGTGGTGCTTCTCAGATTCCTAGAGCCCAGGGCCAACCTTGCTGGTGGCCGGCATTGGATCTCTGCGGTTCATCCCTCCAGATCCTCCACCCACCCACCCTCTCCGACCCTGCCCTGTGCCCTGCAAAGCTGGCCATCTGGGCTGCATTAGAACACCATGGACAGACTGCCCCATCCAACAGCATCCTCTGGGGTCGTCCTGAGTCCTGTCGCCTGTCCTCTGCTAGAGGGCGGTGGTGGCAGCAAGCAGGGAAGACTTGGACACTCCAGGGTGTGCACCGTGCACAGGGCCCATTGTTTTAAACAGTTCTGTCCTTGGAAATTAGTTTTTAAAAGTTTGTTAAGGATTAACAAGCGTCTAATGAGTTCAAAGCTGGGACATAATAGAGCTGGGTAAATACATTCTAAGTGACCAGCATGGAAGGTTACCGACAGATAAGTGACTATTGAATCTTAATTAAAGTTGTATTCTGAGAACTGTCACTTAATATATTACTCTCACAGCCAAACAAAAAGCAGCTTAAACCCCGGGTTGGGAGGGAGGCAAGGGGAACATGTGGGTGCAAGTAATTAGTGCACGCCCAGAGTGGGGGCCCTCTCCGGAGCAGGGATTTGAGACGGAAGGAGCAACTAGGTCCCTCTAAGCAAGTCCAGGTGGGGGAGGTGGCGGAGGGGAGCAAGGAGAGGCGGAGATTAGGAGTAGAGGTCTGGTCTGTGAACAAAGGAGCGGATGAAAGCCTGTGGGAGGGGCTCCGGGATTATTCTCTGGCAAAGCTGCGAGAGGTGCACGGGGATCAGAAGCGAGGCTGTGAAATGGATGCTGGTATCAAATGTCAGCATCAGCCTTCATGCCCAGGAATCCATCTGCAGAGGAGCAAGCGCGCCCTCTGCTCAGAATGTCTATGAGCCCGGGCCAGGGGGAGGGGGCTGCCTGGAGCGGCACACAGAGGACCCCGGAGAGGAGGAGAAACACTCTTCCCTGGATCTGCGGTGCTCTCCAGGATCTGCATGTCTCTGCGTATGAACAGTGTCCCTTCTCTCCTGGGTTTCTTCAGGTGGTTTCCCCAACAGCTCTGCAAGGTGAGTGCTGCCACTGGTCCATAAGGTACCAGAGTGCGGTTAGGAACAGGTGTCCCTGTAGGGCCCCTTCGCTGGACAACCTTGCACAGTAAACAACCTACCCTCCCATACCTCGTGGCCTGGAGTATTGCTATCCCCATTTCAACCACTAGGAAATGAGGTTTGAAGAGATTTGGGCCAGCCCAAAGTCTCCCAGCTGCCCTGAGAAGAGACAATGACACTCTGGCTCTAGGCTGTCTTTGAAGTAGAGCAGCCCGCTCCTCCCCCCAGAGGCTTCCACGTGCCTGGTGTACAGGGAGAAAGTGGCTGCCGCCACTGTGGGATTCTTGGTAACCTTGACGGCCCAGCTGTGTGACTAAATTTGGACACTTGCGTTTCCTGCTTAGGGATGGTGTTCTCAGAAGCAGGGGCCTAACTGGCTCAGAAAGACCCACTTGTCAGGCCTCATGGTGGTGATTCTCACGTACACACACACACACACGTGCACACACACGCATGCTGCACACACTTAAATATACTGGCAGTAAATATAACGTGTGGAACTAGGCTGATGGTTTGTAATCAGAGTCTCCAGATGGGATTTTATATTTAAAACAAAAGGGAAAAAGAAAGGCGAGGACAGAAAGCAGAAAACTAATGGACATGGCGGCAGAAAAGGAAAGTTCCCGTTCCTTCCCTCGATGGTGAGACCACAGACTTGAGGAAAGCCCAGCCCCTGGGCCCTGCCTCCCTGTCAGAACCACCTCGAGCTGTTCAGACAGAAGAGGCAACATTTAGCAGATGGCTGGCACAATGTCTGTGATATCTCTCCACCCTGATTTCCATTTCAAAGATACCTTAGCAACCAGCCAAGGAGCCACCCGCCCCTGGAGCCTGTAAATCAAGCAAGATGCCAGTCTCTGCTTCAGGTAAAAAGAAATGGCCCCTCCAGGGTGCTCCCAGCCAGGAAAGTGTGAATTAATAAAAGTGGGAGGGGTTCAGATCTGTCAGAGGCAGCCGCCAGCGCCAGAGCCAGCGCCTTCTTTCCAGACCTGCCCTCCCAGAGCACTCGCTGCTCCCCATAAATCATACCACTCAAGGCGAGCCCTTGGGGGACCGGCTCGGGAGCTAGGGGATGGGGAAAGGAAACTTGACTTCCAGACAAGAGCAAATGGGGCTGCTTCTCTGGTCTAGGACTTGGCCCTGCCCCTGGCCCCATGTTTGGCTCCAGGGTAGGCTTCTGACCCTCTCAGCCCCATTTCCAGCGCCTCCACCTCCCAGACCCTTAGGAAATAACAGACTGGGGCTCCTTCGAAGGATAAGAAAAATGAATTAGCATTAGAGAGCTGATTTCCCCAAACCCTTCACAGTTGCCCTGCAGAGAGATCCTTCTAGAACCCTCAGAAAGAGGGCAAGGGGCAAGCTTAGTGTGTCTGTGCTGTAGAGAGAGATAGCCCGAGACCTCGGAGTTCCTAGTCTGACGGGAGAGGCACAGCCTTTTGACCTCAGGCAGCTCCTATTTTGATGCTGGAGTCACAGCTTCTAGTTTGAAGGGGTAGGGGGAGACACAGAGAGAGAGAGGCGAGAGAGAAACAGAGAGAGGAAGCCAAATCCCCAAGGGAGCTGCTTCCCCTCCAAGAAAAATCTTAGTTCCTTGGCTACGGAAAGACTCTCACAGGATGGGTAGGCTGGGCAAAAACATTCTCTGTGCTGTCCCCAAACAAAACCAGGGAGGCAGAAGCTACACCCTGAACTCCCAAACTTCTGCATAAACTAGTTTAAAACAGTGGTCTGAGACAGCATGGGCAACAGGACAGAACAGGAGAAATCATGTCTAAAACATCAAAGGGGCAGAATGAGCCCATTTACGCTCTGTTTAAACTTCTATTGTGCAAGATAAGCAGTTGTTATCGTAAGAAAGTTATTAAAATCAGAGCTGCTTCCTCTCTGTTCTCAATGACAGCATTAGGCCCCCGTGTTAATGCATCCATAATAGCTTTTATTGTGTTGCAATGTAATTATGTGTTTTGCTGTCTCCTACTTCATTCACCTGGGAACCCCTTCTTGGCAGGGACTGTATTTTGTTCAGCTCTGAATCCCCAGTAGCAAGCTCAGTACCTGGCACAGAGGAGGCCTCAGGGACGTGTCTGATGAGAGAATGAATGAGTGACTGACTGCAAATGAGTGCTCTGGGATGACCAGTGGCACCCCTTGGCACCTTCGCCACCCTGCTCACGCCGATTTGCCACAGGAGCACGCTTGCCCTTGTCTGGGGCAGGCCGGGCATGCAGGAGAAGTAATGCCCCAGACGGCAGCGCAGGCTCAAACCCATGCTTCCCCATGAGAGGGGTGGAGGATAAATACCTCGACTCCCTTCCCCCACTGGTGAGATGACTTCTTCGGTCTCCTGGGGGTCCCCTGTGACAGTAAGCCCCAATGCCCTTTGCAGTCACCTGTTCCTTGTACCCCGTATTGTCTGGGCTGTCTTCCCTTCCCCACCCTCACACCTCTTCCTGTGTGACCTGCAATCACCAGCCAAGTAAACGCTTCCATTCAGACCCTTGCTTCAGGTCCACTTCCGGGGAATCCAGCGGAGGGCCCACTTCTTAATTATAACTCTCATGATGCAAGGTACCAACTGAGGTTGGGCCCCCGTGAAAATGTCACATACGTGGAAAAAAAACACGATATGAAAATCACACACGCTCTCGTCAATGACAAAAACAAAACAAAACAAAAAAACCTAGCAACTCTGGGAAGGAAGGAGACCTGAGTTCCCACACAAAGGATTGGTCGTAAGAGTTGAAGGGCAATTGTTTTCTACCCAATGTTCTGCGACCAGGGCGTGGAACACTCACCCTCTCGTCTCAAGCAAGCTGTGAGCCCGGTTGTGAGTGAGTGTAATTGTGGGAGGCCCGTGTGCACACACATGAGGAGTGTTGATATCAGTGAACGGAGAGGTGTGTGTGAGGAAGCGGGCACGTCTGACTGATCACGTGCCTGGAGGCGCCTCCTGTGCGAGTGAGGGGGTGTTGCATGAATGAAGGTGAGTGAGCGAGTGAGTGACTGACTGAACGGGATGTGTTTGCTTGAACGGAGGGCTGTGTGGGTGAAGGAGGCCCTGGTTTTACGAATGGGGGCCTGGATGTGAATGAGGCTGCCTGTGAGCTAATGGTGTTTCAGGAAGCGAGAGGGAGCAAGCTTGTTTGTTTGGCTTTGATGGAAACAAATGCTGTTTTGCTGCCGTGTTGTCAACTACAAATGCATTAATCTCCATGGTCGCCTGTGATCTGTCCCTGCTTAGGGGACACAGACAGCCCGCAGGGCTGGCAGCTCTCAGCATCAGTTTAGGCCTCGACTTTCTTCCCTGTCCCTGCCTGTCCGCCTCTATTCCAGCCCTTAGGTGAGTGTGTGGGAGCTCTGGTTTCACAGAGAGATTTTTGCTTTGATTCAGTCATGACTTTCAAGATTCCTTCTCTAAAATGCCCCCTGCCCCCATTTCGAGCACTTTTTGGAGTCTCTCACCTGAAGCCTCAAGCCAGGAGCCTGCTCCGGGAAGCTAGTGGACCACTCCTTTGTACCTCAGAGGGAGAACGTGGAGGGTATGGATACACAGGGATGCATTTCCAGTCACCAGGGCCTCTCCGGTCCCTTCTCCCTTGCCCAAAGTACCCCCCCGCCAAACCCTTCGCAGATTCACATCCAAGGACCCAGTCCTTGCCATTTTATTATTTTATTTTATTTTTTTAATGCTTTTTTATTATATTATGTTAGTCACCATACAGTACATCCCCGGTTTCCGATGTAAAGTTCGATGATTCATTAGTTGCGTATAACACCCAGTGCACCATGCAATACGTGCCCTCCTCACTCCCCATCACTGGTCTATCCCATTCCCCCCACCGAGGCCCTCAGTTTGTTTCACATGAGAGACTATGGACTATGAGAAACAAACTGAGTCTTTGCCATTTTAACTCTTCTCCACTAGAAATCACAGAGCACCCCTGGGTTCACTGACTCACCAGCACCCTGCCCCCAAGCACCCTGACCTTTCCTTGGGCCCCAAGCTCAGGGGGGCAACCTCAGTGTGCGGTCCTCTTTGGGACTGGGCTAATGAAAGGAGCAGTGGGGTGGATAATCCAAAACTCATCTCCATTTGGCTAGGGAAGGTTCACACTATGATTTACTCTCCTCATTATGTTTGGCTCAGGCTAAAATTAAAATTGGCTTTTCTCCTTCAAGCCATCCAGGCTACAGGGTAGGCAATGACTGGATAGCATTAAAGTTCGCTCCAGCTGGAGAACATAATTTAGGGTTGATATCTCACTAGTATATCAGACTTGAAGGTCGCTGGAGATAGGAGGAGTCCAATTTCCCTCCTCAGACTGGGGCTCCCTGAGGGCAGGGCTGTGTCTAATCCCTGTATCCCCAGCATCTGCCAATGGTACTGCCTCTGGAACTTGAAGCTAGTGTTACCAGTGTCCTTCTGCTCTTCTCACAGTCCCTCCCCTCCCCCCACTCTTAAGGGTCTCAGTGAGGGCCAGGCCTCCCAGAAGCAACCCTGTCCGGCAGGTAGGCAGGGGGGCTTCAGCTGGGCAGCCCCGGGCAGGATATCATTAAAGTTCACAGGCTGCTCTGGGAGGAGGAGGTCTCATTACGAAGGCCTGCAATTATTATCCTGTCCTGCTATTATGTGTTTGCTAGGACATCAAGCATGGCATATTTAATCTCAGGCTCCTAATAACACCTCTGATTATTAAAACAGAAAGAATTTAGACAATCAAATTGGCTTCTTGATGGGAGGGTTTTTTTGCCTATTTCATCTCGCCTGTTTGTGGCAGTGGGGCCTGGGCTTCTTGCCGCAAGGAGGCGCGTGGGCATAAAGAATCCCATGTTGCACCTGCAAGGTCTGTCTGGTCTTTCCTTGGCCTTGGAACAGAATCCTCAGCTAATGGCCACCCAGACTTATAAGGTGACACACACTTATCAGTTGGGGCTACCTTTGCTGCTTTATAACCCCCACAAATTCCCTGGCAGACATAAAGCATAAGAAAAAGCCATAAAAGAAAAAAAAGGCTTCCTCCCACTTTGTAATAAGCCAATGCAACAAGGTCCTCCTGTCTGTTCCTTCGCTATATTGCTCTCCTTTGTCCTCCCAGTTCTGGGGACTGAGGACAGAGACACATTATCACTCGGGGTCCTCTGAGGAAACAGATGACAGAATGGAAGGGCTGCCTGAAGGAAGTGTAGTGAAGGGACAATGCATGGTGGGTGTGGGCAGGTTTAGGGGAGCTCTAGTACCAGGGACTGGCAACAGAGGGGAGGCTTTTACCTTTTTGCCCCCAGGCCTGAAGGGGTGAGGGCAGAGGGCAGTTTCAGGAACCCGGGCCTGTCACAGCCATGGGAGAAGAGTGACCCAACAGGAGTAGGTGCCCTGAATAGAGGCCACATCCACTGATGAACTGCCCTCTGGGAGGGAGCCGACCAAGGAAGTAAGTGCCTCTCTCTCACATTGCCCCCTCTCCTCTGGTGGAAACTTTCAGCAGCCAAACCCAGGAAGCCAGAGGATAAGGGGGCCTGCATGAGACTGTCTGCACAGGTCGGCCTCCAGGGCCACACGGCAGGGCTGTGGAGAGTTTACCCGGAAGCGCCAATGGAAAATAATATGCACCCAGAAAGAGCTCCCTTCACTGCTGTCAACTTTCCCAATGAGTCGGCAGATAATAAGGCCACTTGGAAGTGAAAGAAAAACAAGAAGGAAGAGGGAGGGGGAGTGAAAAGGAGGAAGAGGAGAAAGAGAAGGGAGAGATCAATCCATTGGAAGCAATAAACCCCACAGACTCAAGGGCAGTAAATATGAATTCAATTTGGTTTTGCCATTTACAGAGCCCGCCTTCTTAAGCGCTGACAGGCTGATCAGATAAAAGTCACTGTCGCCACCAGGACGGTGCATTTAAATTTTTATTGCAAACACCAGGCTCCATTACCCTGGGGTTTGCTCTCTGCATCCCTAATATTGTCTTTCTTCGTGTTGAAATGTGCGTGCCCTGACTGGCATGCATGGACTAGCAGAGCAGGAAGAGCATGGTGCAGGCCTTCTGTGCTCTGGGTCCCCATCCTAGCCCCGCCCAGGACCTCAGCAAGCCACTTCTCTTCTTTGTGCCTCAGGTTCCACATCCGGGCAATTAGGTTCTGTGTGTGTGTGTGTGGTGGTCGGGCGGGGGGCTCATCTCCTCAGGTCCATTTCCAGCCGATTGAATGAGATTTGGGCGGGGGGGGCAATGGAGACTCAGGCCCCACGAGCACCCTGGTCTACTCGCACCCCAGCCCCTCAAGTGTGGGGAATGGAAGAGAGTCTCCTCTCTGTCTTCAAGCCTGAAAACCTCACCGGGTTTCTCTTTTTCCTTTTCTTTTCTTCCAGTTTACAGACTCATCTCTCCCTTCCCTTTATCTCCTTTTCCCTCCTGTCCCCCTTTCTCCCCATGATCTTCCACCCTTCCCCGTTTCCCTCTGCCTCGGCCTGTCTTCTTTGTCTTCCCCTTCTTTTCTCCTTTGGCTCTGCTCTGGAGCCTGTCTGGAACACTGCAGCCAATTCCTCCCCCTATGACCCTCCCACCCCTCCAGACACGGAACCTGCCAGACTCAGCAGCAGGGACTCGTCAGGCTTCAGCTGAGCACCTGCTGCTCTTGGGCATGCAGGACATGGGGACGGACAGAACTGGACAGGATATCCCCTCTCTTCTCAGGAGGAGCTTACAAATACGTGGATAACTAATCCAGCGGGGGGGGGGGGCGGCAAGTGTCTACAGTGTGTCTGGTTCCTTCTACATGTTATCTCACTTAAACAATTTGATATTGTAATACTACTTGCCCATTTTACAGGTGGAGAAACTGAGGGTAGAGAAAGAAGAGTGGCAAAATGCTATGAGGATACTTCAGAAGACATTCCTCCTAACTAGAGCAATGGAACACTTCTTGAAGGGGGTAGCACTAATTGGGGCCTTAAATACTAGGTGGTAGGATTTCAGCAGTTAGGGATGGTGGTCTTAATGAGAACATTCTAGAAGGACAAAGATTCAAGGTGTTGTAGGAGTCAGAGGGGTAGTTAAGAAAGCTGAGTAATTATAGAAACCTTTCCAAGGAAGACCTTTTCGGAGGTCCCAGTTGGAGAAGTGCTGTCCTAAGAAACCTGACTTCGAGGGAAGGTGGCTAGTGGGAAGCACACAGACTCTGGAGTCCAGCCACCTCCCGTGCTCGAATCCTGGCTCTTACTAGTGTGTGATCGTGGGCAAGTTGCTTGACCTTTCAGTGCCTCGGTTTCCTTGCCTGTGGAACTGGATAATTTCATAGAGTTGTGAAGATTAACTAGGTCACTGCGTGTAAAACACTTAAGCAGAGTTGAGCACATAGTGAAATCGCACAACAGGGTCACCCATTATAATTCTTATTCTGTGACTGTCTTTAAGTCACAACCGGCTGTTCTCAAAAGAATCTTTGGTAAAGAATGGATCTGAGATTTCCACTGAAATAAAAAGCAAAAACGCAAAACATATTCCAGAATTCAGCACCCCCCCCCCCGGGGATCTCTGCCACTAGCTGAAGAAATTCTGTTGTGGTAGGTCACGTGGGTAGAGCTGCAGGTAAAGCTGGGGTCGGGAAGCAATCACTGAATCTTCCTCCAGTCTGACTGCTCCCATTCCAGGGTTGGGCTCGAGGGTAGTTTGGGGATAGGATGCCTCCAGGCCCAGGGAAGAGGCAGAGATTTTTTTTTTCTTTAGTGAAGGAGCTTTCAAAGGCAAAAGTGCCTAATACCCATGAAAATCATAATGAAGCCCTACTTGGGGTACTGGGGGTACTTTCTGCTCACCTGCTGCCATGGGAGCCCACAAAAAAGAAGGGTCCTCCACGCCTCCTCTCTAATCACTTCCAGTTTGTTGGTAACTCCTTCTCTACCCTGCTCCTTACCACCAATGGCCACCAGCACAGCTGCCATGTGCCATGCTCACTACACTTCTGTCACTTAGCTTATGTGTATTTATTGTGCTAAGTCCTTAGCAGCTATAAATATTTATTGAGCACCTGCTGTGCTGGGCTCCATACAGAGTCTGAGTAAATAGTTCCTCTCTGTTCTCTAGGAGACTGCAATCTATTAAAGGCCAGACAGAGAGACCCAGCACTGAGGGAAGAGGGAGAGGTGTGTGGGGGGCAGCAGTCTGATGACAGAAGCAAAATCTGCCCTGCCTCCCTCCTCAAACTCAAACTCACAAAGAAGCAGAGCTGTGTTCCCTTGTTTAGGGGCTCCCTGAGGACAGGGCTCTGTCTCCCCCCTCAGACTGGGGCTCCCTGAGGGCAGAGCTCTGTCTACCCCCTCAGACTGGGGCTTCCTGAAGACAGGGCTGTGTCTCCCCTCAGACTGGGGCTCCCTGAGGCAGGGCTGTGTCTCCCCTCAGACTGGGGCCCTCTGAGGGCAGGGCTGTGTCTCCCCTCAGACTGGGGCTTCCTGAGGGCAGGGCTGTGTCTCCCCTCAGACTGGGGCTCCCTCAGGCAGGGCTGTGTCTCCCCTCAGACTGAGGCTCCCTCAGGCAGGGCTGTGTTTCGCCCTCAGACTGGGGCTCCCTGAGGGCAGGACTGTGTCTCCCCTCAGACTGGGGCTCCCTCAGGCAGGGCTGTGTCTCCCCCTCAGACTGAGGCTCCCTGAGGCAAGGCTGTGTCTCCCCCTCAGACTGGGGCTCCCTGAGGGCAGGGCTGTGTCTCCCCCTTCAGACTGGGGCTCCCTGAGGCAGGGCTGTGTCTTCTCTCAGACTGGGGCTCCTTGGTAACAGTCTTTTATTTCTTCACCATAAGAGCAGTTTGTGAGGAACACTCTATTTATACTTGCTCTTTGCAAGGGGTAAATACCCCACTGAACTTCTCATTAACTTTAGGCTAAGCACATTCCTACATTGTGCCTCAGTTTCCCCTAGGAAATTAATAGAGGCACTAATTAGCTTTAAAGTTGCTGTGATGTTGGGGCACCTGGGTAGCTCAGTCGGTTGAGTGCTGACTCTTGTTTCAGCTCACGTCATGATCTCAGGGTCTTGAGATACTTCCCCACGTTGCGCTCCGCACTCATCGGGGAGTCGGCTTAACGTTTCTGCCCCTCTTCTCATGTGCATGTGCTCTCTCTCTCTCAAATAAATAAATAAATAAATAAATCTTTTTTAAAAATTGAAAAATAAATAAAGTTGCTGTAATGTTAGGATGTGGAGTGAGATTCACCCGTCTTTCCTCTTCCCCCAAACATGGCTACCTTTTGCACCACCATAGATATCACATGGCCACTATCTGGTGATGTCTTCTACTTGCACTACCTGAGGACCTGGGATTAGAGGATATTTTATTTTATATTTTAAAGATTTTATTTATTTACTTATTTGTTTTAGAGGGAGGGAGAGAGAGAGCTCATCCCAGAGTTTCAGAGCAGGAAGCCCTACCCTGACATGTCAGAGGTCTGGGTGCTCCCAGTATTAGAGCACAAGCAGGTGAGGGATGGAGAGCGGGTGGTCCTGAGCAGTGTCCTTCCCACAGGTCTCAGTGCAGGATGAAATGTGAATGCCTCCTCTTATTCACAATCTCACGGGGCCTCAGGATTCAGGGGGCTTGCTGATTTGGGGAAAGGTCTTACACTTTTTTGCTATCTTTGGGAGAAAGAGGATTAGGGATTGGTTGAAGGGGTGAGGTTTGTTTCTCCAGCAACCCCTGGGCTTTAGTGAACTCAGCAAGCAAGGGCTCCCCTCCAGATCCCACCTCACAGAGCCTCAGGTAGGATGAAAAAATTGTCATTATGATAATCAGGAGAACAGAAGGAATTTGAAGCCAAAAGGGAGCTGCCCCTGACAGGGTGTGACTACAGCAGTCCACAGTCTCCTGCTACCCTCAACTCCCTCAAATGTACAAAGTGAAGGGTGTTTGGGGGAAATGAGATCTCTGAATTCTCTCCTGGCCCTAACCTTCCGGGATCTTTATTTTGTTGCAACACTCAAAAAGATCAAATAAATCAGTAATTAAAATATTAATTCCTGATTATGTGAAATGAGAATTTTGTACTGCCTTACGCAAGGAACTGAGTCCCTCATGAAATTTTAGGCACTATCCTCTGACTCATGGGAGTGGAATTTGGAAATACCGTGAGGCTCGGAGAGTCTAATAATTTCTCCTAATTCACATTACCTAAGTGCCTCCTGCCGTTCGATAGACAGCAGAGCCAGGGAAGATGAATGCCTCTGGCTCGAGTTCCCAAGAATGCTGAGGAGATGGGGTGGTGGCTCAGTAGACCAAGGAAGGGGAACTGAGTCTATTTTGCTAAAGGGAAGAAACAAGGGAAACTTCTTGGTGTAACTGGGCGAGGTAATGGGGAAGTCCGGTTGGACAGTTGGGAAGGCAATCAAATCAACCATGTCTTCCTTGACCAGTGCTGTGCTCTTCCTCCAAGCACAGAGACTCCTGCTTGTCCTCTGATATCCATTCTCTTCTTTCCCAGCAAGAATCCCCAGGTGTTATTTGCCCTAAAGGTCATGCAGAATAAAGACTACATTTCCCAGCCTCCTTTGTACCTAAGTATGATCATATGACCAAGTTCTAGCTAATGCCCAATAGTAGGTGATACCCTAGAGATTTCCTTAAAGCAAAAGCACACCCTTCTTTGTCCCTCTCTCTTTCCTAAGGCCTGGAATGTAGATGCACAGATAGAGCTTGAGCCGCTCTCAGTCCACCAGTTGGTAGCCATGCGTTGAGGATACAAAACAACAAAATAGAAGGAACCAGGATACCGTGACACCACCACACAGCCTTGAACTCCCTGCAGTTTTTTTTTTTAATTAAAATTTTTTGACATTGTTTAAGATACATAAGAAGTTTTTAAAAATGGCAAGAGTTCCCGTAGACTGTTCACCTCACTTTCCCCATCTTGCCTACCCATAGTGCGTGGTCGAAACAAGAAATCAACACTGGTGCAATGCTATTCACTCAAATCTAGAACTTCCTCTGCACTTTGACATGGGAGAGAAATATAAGTCGTTCTCATTTAGGCCACTTCTATTTGTTCTGTCCTGTTTTGTTTTATCACTTACAATGAAATCTATTTCTAACTGATATGATTTCCAATAAGTATAATAAGGTAGTATCCCAGCTCCATCCTGAGAAAGGTAGGTGGTAGGCAGAAGTCGAGCTGGCCTGGATGCAATGAACAATCAGACAACCTTCTGGACCATGGTGAGAAGTCCTTTCAGACAGTGAGAGGCACTGGACTATCAAGGCTTCTTTCCCTTTGCTGGTGCTGGTGGAAGGACTGTCCTCTCCCACCTCCTTGCTCCACACCCACCTCTGCGGGCATCCCCACCTCCACCCCTAACTCTGTGCTCACCCTTCTCCTGAGGGAACCATCTCCACACCCACATCTTCCCTACCCAGAGCTCTGCATCTCTCTGCTAGTTCATGGAGCCCCAAGACGCTCATTAGTGTTGCAAGCTCCTGGCCCATCAAAGTCACATGTCAGGAGAGAGGAGCGTAGGCGGGTGACATTTGTTGGTATTTTCAACTCGGTGAAAACAAACAAATTGTGCTGGAGTTAAATGTCAAAGGCCCCTGAGCATATTGCAAGGGGTGGAGGAACATTTCCTCGGGGGGACAGACTCGTCTGTGTCCCCGAGTAGGTGTGTTTGGGAGATGCCACTGTGCCGAGGCCTGCAAGGAAGGCCAAGTGGGTGGTGTTTGACAATGTCCAGCAGCATCCCGCTGCGGGCAGATTGGGCAGTCCCCCAGCGAGGACATTCAGTCATCATCCATCCATTCATCCGGAGAGCATTTACTGAGCACTCACTATATATAAAAGACTGTAATGGGCGCTGTCAGACAGCGAGCAATGAAACAAATATGGCTGGTCCCCGTTTCGTGGGAATGGTCTTTAGAGAACATAGAAGGCGGATAAACATCTAACATAAGAAGAAAACAACCATTATCACTAGGGGTGGAGTGTTCCTTTTGGGTTCCCAGATAAGGGAGGGGGAAAGGAGGACCAGGAATGAATTTCAGGGGTTTTCCATGAGGCCTGAAGGATGCACAACATTTAGACGCGCATAGATGTGAGTTAAAGGTGCTATTCATCTCAAAGACAGCATCAAGGCTGTCCACCCATGTTACTCTTAGCTTTACCATCACTGCTCCCCACAAACAGGAGGTAAGTGCCCCAAATGGAGCCAGATATATGGGACACAATCGAGCACAAGAAGGGTTCCTGGGGCCTATGAACTTACTGAAAGGGTGTGCTGAATTTTGTGTGACCATGCATTTTTTTTCTGGAAAGAACATCCACAGCTTTCATCAGACTCTCCAACATGAAGGTGATTTCCCCCGAAGTTGAACCCCTATCTAGAAACTTGTGAGAAGTAGGCCCTCCCTGGATCCCAGACCATTACTTGCCTGACCATATCTACTTCAGGAAGGGAAGTTGGAGATCTCTAGATATGGCTCTTCCTGCCCAAGTTCTAATTCCTGAGACCTGCATTATGTGCTTTAACTGGGGAGAGTAACCAGCTACAACTTGGCGGCTGGGGGCCGGGGCGGGGGGGCGTTGGCAGAAGGCAGAGAACTGGGGGCGGGGGGAGAGCAAGGCACGCTATTTCCCAAGGAAGAAACATCCTCTGCTTATGTCTGGCCCTGCAGTGAATGAATTATCAGCCTTTTCACTTAATGAGTATCTCTATCGACTAGCCACGAGGCCTGTGTTGGGGAGAGCAGACATTTCATTACCAGAATTCAGTGGTGCTATGTTGATCCTGGTTTCCTGACAATTACGAGAAGGAGCCAGAGTGCCAAGTAGCATGCTTGTGTGAGTGTTCCCTTGTTCAAAACATACAGGTTCTTTTCCATTCCCCAGTCACACGTGTAGCTCTTATGTGACCAGGGGAGGCAAGAGGCCCCTTGTAGGAGATCCCAAAGTACAAAAGGAAGGCCTTTTGGTGATATGCCCTTGGGACTGGGCCACATATCCCTGCTCCTTTCCATATTAGAAATGAGTAATGGGACCCCTGGGTTGCTCAGTCAGTTAAGCATCTGCCTTTGGCTCAGGTCATGATCCCAGGGTTCTGGGATCAAGTCCTGCGTTGGGCTCCTTGCTCAGTGGGGAGCCTGCTTCTCCTTCTGCCTGCTACTTCCCCTGCTTGTGCTCTCTCTCTCTGACAAATAAGTAAGTAAAAAACCTTAAAATAAATAAATAAATAAATAAATAAATAAATAAATAAATAAATAAGAGTAACCCCACAGGCTGCCAGTGGACAACCTTGCAGGAACAATCATTCTTTCATTTTGTCACTTCCAAGGTTACCTTTCCCAGTGAAAACAATATTATGGACACCCCACATCACCATTATTTTCCCTTCTACATAAGGAGAAACAGAGGCACAGGAAAAAGGCTGGACACATTAGTAGAAAGTCTGAGAGGACTTTCAAAGTGCCTAATCTCCAGTGAAAGTCCTCTAGCAACAGAAGGCAGACTAGAATTGCTGTGTCATGTGACAGTACATGTGTCTCTAGGTCAGCCTTTTTAACATTCATGGTGGCAGCTGTTCTCAAGGCCAGAGTCACAGCTGGTCAACATCAGAGGTCCAAGGCTGACCACCTCCTGGGTCAACCATGCCACTGATTTGCTCCCATGATCCTGTTGACATCCCAAGCTAACAATGATCCAGAATTAGGCCCATCCACTCTCAAAGCCATAATAGCCAATGGTATCACTAGTCGAGATTGTAATATCGCTCTCTAAGGGGTGAACTCTGGAATAGGAGCAGACAATGTGTGTCATTGTCAGACAGGATTCTCCAGTCTCTCTCTGGCCTGGCCATGAGTCCCAAAGAGGCTGTGTGTATCAGATGGTGAAGCTACGACAAGACAGAGCGCCATTAGAGGCCTGAATCTTTGAGGACCACATGTAAGATGGTTGCCCCGAGGACTACTCAATCCCCATGGATTTTGTAAGGAGGAGAAGTAAACCTTTGTTGTGTTGCGGTACTGAGATGGGGACCACTTGTTGCTAAAGAGTAACTAGCTTGTTCTAACTAAGAAATCCCTTAACTTCTCCAAGCCTGTCTTCTCTTCTATAACATGTGGGGGAACGCTGTCCAGCCTTCCTCCTAGGGCACATGTGAAGAACGGATGAAACGACAGACAGCTTAGATCAGAGAATGGGCAGGTGCCTCACCAGCATGGAGGCTGATGCCACTTGATGCTATTTCTACAGGCTCCTGGCTCCACTGGTAGGTGATGGTCCAGAGCAACATGAAATAACTCCCAGCTTTTTCTATCCCCCCAACAGAACAGAAACACTAAACACACTTCTTCCTTATGTTAACAGACCCTACCCTTCCCACAAGGCTTCACTGGGCACAAAGCACTGGCCAGAGACTGTGTTCTAGCCCTTCATACGGTTAGGTGTGCCAAGGTGACCTTGTGTTCTCCAAAGAATTTGCAGAAATGACAAGGGCCTCTTCTATCTACATCCCTGGCTTAAAAGAAAAAGGGATCACGCTCCTCTTGCCAATCCTCATGTATTGCAAAGCAAATGTGCCAGCCACACGGCCGCAGCCACACAGGAGTACCAGGCCCAAGGGCAGTGCGAGCCACAAGACGGAAGGAAGCTGGGTCTGAATGACATTGTCCATCACAGCTGCCCCACCAGCCTGAACCAGCTAGCCCTGTGTGACAGTCAGATACACTTCCATCTTATTTAAGCCACTCTCTCTGGGGACTCTTTGTTATAGCAACTTCACCTTTATCCTAACAAATACACTGGATAAAAAGATGAGGCTGCCAGTGTTTTAGTTTATTTCACACATGCTTTCCAAGAATCCAGGTACCAACAACAACGAAACCAATCTTTATTGCTTATGAGCCTGGCTGGAAAGAGCCTAGGCAGACAGGCCGGGAGGCCCTGAGAGATCTAGGAATCCATGGGGCCCACCATCTGACGATCCTCATTTTCCCCAGCAATCCAAGGAAATTATCTCTCCACCTTGGCCACCACATTCTCAATGAAGTGGACAAAGTCTATGATAGGGCTGTCACAGGAGTGAAGTCTTAGACCCAGAGGAACTGCCATTGTAGAGGGGGGTGACAGGCTCCCCAGGTCTCCCTGCCCAGGGTAAGACAAGAGAGATTAAGAGACTAGGGGAGGGGCGCCTGGGTGGCACAGCGGTTAAGCGTCTGCCTTCGGCTCAGGGCGTGATCCCGGCGTTATGGGATCGAGCCCCACATCAGGCTCCTCCGCTATGAGCCTGCTTCTTCCTCTCCCACTCCCCCTGCTGTGTTCCCTCTCTCGCTGGCTGTCTCTATCTCTGTCGAATAAATAAATAAAATCTTTAAAAAAAAAAAAAAAAAAAAAAAAAAAAAAAAAGAGACTAGGGGAGGCTGTGTGTGATGTAGAGCTCGCTTGTAAGTTGCAGTTACCTTGTAAGCACGGCCTTTTTATATAAATAGAGATATTTCAGGTACAGATACAAACCTGTGCCCTTTGCTATGAAATTTCCTTCATGCACACCCCACCTTTTCCCGCTTCCTAATGGCCTCCACCTTGTCTCTGCGGGTCCCATCTGATCAGTTTTTCAGGGCCCAGAACAAATGCCACCTCTTCCCCTCAAAAAACCTGTGTGCCATGTCCCCCTTGACCAGATCAATTGCTCCCTTTTCCAAATTCCCTAAGCACTTTTATCTGGGTTTCTCTGGGGACACTCGGTGCTTTGTAACATGTACAGGGGCTGGCGAAGATGCAGAATGAGGCTTGCTGGAACAGCTGGAGAGAGGACCTTTGAATGAGCTCATCAGGCGCTCTGCAATGGGACTCACATACATGATCTCACCTGCTTCTCAACCTTACGAGTCAGGGACGAGTCAGATACTACGAGTCAGGTATTACCGTCATCGCCACTTCGATGATAAGAAAACACAGCACAGAGAGGTGAAGTAACTTGCTCGTGGTCACCCAGCTAAGTGCTCAAGAAGACACTCCAATGTTGGAAGCTGCAATTACAATCACGGCACAACGCTGTCCTCACTCATGAGAGGGACAAGCAGGGGTCCGTGAAGCTGGGCGTAAGGGAAGTGCCCAAGTTAGGCGCAAGAGAAGGTGGCCACAGGTGGGAGCAAGGGCCAGCTCAGGAGCCCTGGCGTGGGCTCCCGTGTGGACTTGTTTCTTCACAGGGGCTCCTTTGCTGAGGTTCCTGCCAACAGCAGGCATGAGGTTTGAGCCACTCAGCTGAGACAGTGAAACGAATCTGTCAATTAAGTCAAACATCTGGTCAATGTAGCAAAAAATCAGTCACCAGGGGTCTGGCCACAGATCCAGTGCTCCTTCCAGGGGCTGCACTCTTCCCCAGGTGACAGAAGGAGGGAGCCCTCATTGCCAGACCCTCATTTGCATGCTCCCCTCTGATTGGTTGGTGAGACTCACACCTAATGCAGTCCTAAGGACCTCCTGTGAGCAAAGCGGGGATAAATCCTGTGGGTTCTAAGATGTGCTTTAGAAGGGAGAGCTGAATTCAGCCCTGATCCAAAAAGCACATCCCCACGCCGGGTGGTAAGTTCTGTGCTGCCTGCTGTAGAAATGCAAATTGCCATAATAAATGCCGATTATCCCAATTACCTCTAATTGTCTGGCTTGTGTAGCAGGAGCATTACCATAGGAGAGGCAGATAAGGGAAATGGTGTATTTAGCAGAATACCCTATCCAGGGAGTTGGGTTACAAATAAAGCAGGTGAGCTGGGCCAGGAAGCACCCCCCTCCGTGGTCCCTTGGAAGGATTGCTGCAGAAAAACAAGGGGCTTCACAGTCGCCCAGCTGCTCTGGGCCAGCGCTGATGCAGTGACATCTTTATGAGATGGTCATTAACTGCTATTTTAAAAACTGGCTGTGTACTGGAGAGAGAGGGCAGAGAATATATGCTTGAACACAGAATTTTAAAGCCAAAAACTGACGTTAGAAATTACACATACTGTGTGTACCACAACTGCACCAGGTGATTGCACTCCTTCCAACAGCCAATAATTTATTGGGCTTCTGACAAGCACCGGGTACCGTTCAAGGCTCTGGGAATGCAGCAGTGAACCCACGAGACAAAACTACACCGGAATAATCCCTGCCTTCACGGAGCCAACATTCTAGTTTGGAGAGGCAGAGACAAATGAGACACACAAATAAAACACAGAGTATAATAGAAGGTAGTAAGTGCTGAGGAGAAAAATAAAGCAGGAGAGCAGATGGAGATTGCTGATTATCAGGCTTGAGATTGAAATTTCATGTAATTGGGTGACTTGACAGGAGATGACATAAAATCTTAAACTGTAATAGCAATGATAGAGCGCCCCTGCCTCTACAGAACATACTCTTTTAGTCAATACCTGAATCAACTAAAGAAAATTTGATACAGGACAGAAAAATGTGGTCACCAGCCATCTGCAAGTACATTAGCTAAAGTCTCGTCTGTAGTTATGTAGGCTCTTTTTTTTAATTAGCTTACGGAAGATCACGAGGCTTGTAGGGGCCGCTTAATCCTGTTCCAGTATTGACTAAGGCTGAGTGAATGCAAAATGCGCAATTTGCACATACCCTTGTGAAATTAAAACCTTTCCATTTACTGATCGAGCAATAATTACTATAAAGAACGGAGGGCACCTCGGCTAAAACCAAGAAAGGGGTCCATTTGTCAATGAAGAGAAAAACAGGGCCTAAGCCATGAGTCTTAACCCTGGCTCGGCCCCAGAACGGAAGCGGAGGCAGCTTCTTGTGGGTGCCCACGCCCCTGTCTCTTCCTGCGGAGGGATCTCCACATTTCCCTGCCCAGTGTTTTAAGCCAGGCTACTCAGCCCACTCCATGCTCCCTGCATGCATCACACCATTTCTTGCCCAGGTGTGTTTGTTTGCTCACACCATTGCCTCCGTCCACAACAAGCACCTGCCCCTGTCATCTGGCCAACTCCTAAATGTCCTTCAGTGTTTACTCAGGCTTTGCATAGCAGGACTCCTTCTCGGATCCTCCCCTTATCCCCACCCCAGACTGTGTAAATTCCTAACTCAAGTCTCCAGTGCTGCACTTACAACACTGCATTATAATTACCCCATACACGCCTGTCCCTTCCGCTAGACTGTGAAAGCCTTCAGAGCAAGGACTAGTGTCTGATTCAACGTTCTTTCACCAGGACCCGGTAAAGACCCGGCCTAACGAGACATTCAATTTCTGATGAATAAGAAGATTAATTAATCGTCGCAGACCCTGTTGGTGAGCTGCCCATGTCCCTCGGTGGTCAGCAGCCCCATGCCTACTGATGGCTTCCTGCTCCACGCATCTGCCAGTCTGCCTAACGGCTTTCTCTGGGCACAGGAAATCACAGGGCTCGAGTGGGCAGAGCAGAAACATTGAGAAATTACCTCCCCCTGCAACGAATCTTGGATGGGAGCTGGTGGATAAGGATCCCTGCTTATCCACATCCTAACCCCCTGTGAATATGTTAGGTGACATGGCAAAGGGGAGATTCAGATTACAGGTGGAATTGAGGTTGCAGGTCAGATGACCTTGAAACAGAGATTATCCTGCATAATCGTGGTGGACCCAGTGTCATCAAGAGGGTCCTTACATGTGGAAGAGGGAAGCTGAAGAGAAGTTCGGAGTGTAGCACAGAGAACAGGACCTGCTGTGCCCGCTCTCAAGGAGGGGGACACAAGCCAAGGAAAGTGGCAGCCTCTAGCCGCTGGAGAGCGTAAGGATAGGGATTCTGACCTAGAGCCTCTGGGAAGGGTGATTTCAGCCCGGTGAGACCCATTTTGGGCTTCTTCCTTGCAGAACTGTAAGACCCTAAATGTATTGTTTTAAGCTGGGAAGTTTGTGGTCCTTCATTACACTGTGGCAGGAGGAAACTAACAGGCCCTCCTGGAGGCCCAGGGGGACAATTCCTAGTTGTTCAGATCAGTAATCTGCTCATTAACCAGCCCCATATTGGCCTCCTGCACTTCCTATTCTCACTTCCCTGCCTTCTCTACCAGTACTTCCTAAGGTCACCCCCAAAGAAATGACCTGCCTCAAATCCTCGCTTTGGTTTGCTTCTGGAGGAACTCAACGTAAGACATTAATTTGTTGGAGGGACTAGAGAGATATCTGACCGAGAAGACCTGGACCATCCTGATCCACCTATGATTTGACCCAGATCTGATACCTGACAGCTTCAGGATCTTTGGGCCAATTAAGTTCCCAAGATGATCAAATGTATGGGAATCTGGAGGCTCAGGGGATAGGCTCCCATTCCCAGAGCTGAGGGGAAGCCCAGAAGTGGTCCAAAGGGAGAGGCCGGACTGGGTGGAATGGAACCGAGGGGAGGGAGGGTGGGTTCAGATCTGGGGGTCAGAGGTGTGGGATGGGGTGGGCTTGAACTCAGATGTAGGCGATAGGCTGTTTTTAGGTGGTGGGTTTGTGCATGTTTATTCCATTACATCTAAGGAAACGCCATGTCCTCCCTCCCCGTCTCCCATGCAATAGAAACCAACAGTGCAATGGTGCCAAGTGCTTTCCATTTAATAACAGCTTAAGAGGCTGTTTCCTGTCTGCGCTTAGAGGAATTCCCTGAGGGAGGGAGGGAAGGAGAGAAAGAGAGAGAGAGAAAGCGAAAGAGAGAGAGAGAGAAATTCAGAAGGCCACGCAGCCAACTGCTCTGGGCCTGTGACTCTCCCACCCCATCCCAGCTCTCCAAGTCTCAGCACCTACTGCCTCCTTTGTCTTGGCTCCTGTCGCTCTCTCTGTTCAGCTCTGACAGGTCTGCGGCCCACCTCCAGGAGGGCACCAGGGTGGAAGTGGAGCGTGAGAGACAGGGGACAGGACAGAGGGGGTGGCGCTGTACCCCGGATACCGCCCAGAATGGCGAGCCTCCTGAGCCAGCCTCTCACCCTACGGATGAGACCAAAGGCCAGGAGTGTCAGGGTCACACCACTATGTCTCCAGACCTAAGGACGGCAGGCTGAGAAGGATGTTGGCAAACAAGAGTGTGTCCATCAGGTCTGGGCCTGACAGGCGAAGGCTGTGGGAGCTTCTGGGAAAGGAGGGAGGACTGAAGGGCTAGGGGACCCCAAGCTTATGTGATCCAAGTCTGCAGTCACAGGTATGGGACTGGCCTGCAACTATCTGAGGGGTATCAGGCAGAAGGAATGGACTTCTCCTCATTGGCTCCACAAACAGAGCCAGGGACATGGGGTACAGAGAGGCAAGTTTGGGGCTCAGCATCCAATTGGCTTTTACAAAAATTCAACTGTTTAAAAATAGACCTGGTCCCCTGGCAAAGTAATGAGCTACCTGTCATTGGGTATATTCAAGTGGAAGCTGGACCATCACGATTCAGGGATGCTATCACGGGAAGCTCTGTGAAGGATGCATTACTCTGACTGTGAAAACGTCTCCATAATACACCAGAGCTGCCCTCTGACAGGTGCTGTGGTGTAGTCGAGAGCACAGACTGGAGCTGGCTGGCCCTGGTTCAAACCCCTGCTCTGTTATTGATGAGCGGTGGGGCCTGGGGCAGCTCACAGAAGCCCCCCCCCCGCTATAAAATGGGGGGAGGGGAAAGAACAGTACCCCCTTGTTAGGACTGCTGCACAGAAGGAATGAGTTGGCACTGCAGGCGGTAGGTTAAATGCTTGCTATCATCATTACTATTCAGACTCGCTCTTTCTGGAAGCGCAACCAGAACCACCACCCAGGCTGGGGGGAGCCATCCTCTCAACCCACCGGAGAGAGTTTCATTACTGATGACGCTAAGAGAGACGTGCTCTGTGAGATGACTTGTCCCACACCCGAAGCCAGATTACACTTGCCTAAAGGAAGAAGGTGAACGGGGGGACCCCATCTCCCCAAGGCAAGCTCCTTTGGAGGGTGGCAGAGTGCTCAGAAACAGTGAGGCCTGTGTATTCACACTTAGTGACCATGGTGCCCCCAGGTATCCCACATGCTGGTGGCTGTGGTCACAGGGACTCAACAACTCGGACAAACAGATGCCCCCACCCCATACGCGGGGTTTGAAAATAAGCTTCCTTGTGTGTGTGTGACCAGAGGAGAAAGAAATTCAGGTTGTTGTAATGTCCCCTGACCCCTCCCTGTCTGCACCCCATCTTCCCTCTGCCCTCCCTCTAGCCCCTCCCTCTTTCCTCCCCAGGGCTGGATGGGTGTCTTCAGGTCAAAATAACTGCTCAATTCCAGCAACTCAGGAATCTAGCAGGCGGGTCTTGGTGCACATCAGGAATCTGGGGATTTCTTCTCGCCATGTGAGAACCACTCATCGTCTGCCTGAACTTTACACTTCTCTGCTGGCTGAATTGGCAGCTGAAGACCCCCGATGTTGGCCATAGCCCTGACTCAACAGGAGAGGGAGAACTGTGGGGAGCAGAGGGGCCAGTGTGGTCATCCTTACTAAGGATTCCTGGGGGGCCTAACAAATGACCTCTGGGAATGGTCTGCAAAATACCCCTGCTCTCCCCATGCTGCTTCCAGATTTCCCTGCTATGAGCCCACGGCCTCGATCCTCTAAAAGCCTAACCAGCACATACGCACTTCTTCCAGACATACAGACACTTCCCTCCTCCCACACCAGTGCTGTCACAAATCACGGAGGAAACTGTGTCCTGTGGCGCCAGGGAGACCCAATGGGGAGCCCTAGATGTGTCATGACTCCGTGCATCGTTTGACACAAGGGTATCGGGCTTTCCGCTCTGCCCCTCTCCTGCCTGTGGCTGCAGCCCCTACCTTCAGGCACCTTGGCAGGCTGACAGGCAAGAACCATGTTATTCCCCAAACCTCATTTCCACTGGCTTCCAACTTTCCATGGCTGTGATTCTCCTCGGCCGGCAGTCTCCGGTCTCTTTCCACGCTGGCGTTCACACCCTCATTCCCTCTGGGCTGCGCCTTTCCACAGCAACTTACACACCTGTTTCTTTGGCTGCGACAGAAGTGGATCTCACTGGGTGAGATGCTGGGACAGAGACCCTCCCTGCGCCACTGGAGGGCACACAGCACACCCCACGCCGTCCCTACCCCTCTGTGTCTAGCTCTCTCCTTGCTTCCCCAAGCCCGCTCACACCTCATTTTCCCAGTCCTGTGCCTCCAGGTCTTGTCCTCTGCCTTCTTTCTCCTTAAGAAAGGTGACCTCTGGGGCCCCAGCCCAGCTTCCGGGCTCTGCTCCCTGGAGGCTGGTGGCCAGGAGTGGTGGCTGTGACTTACAAGCAGCCCCCAGCTGCCACCCCTGGGCGAGAAGCCCTATCTAAGCATCTCGGGTAACATCATGCCTCCTCTCAACTTAAATGTCAAGTCTCTGGGAAGCTCCTGGAAAGGAGACAGTGTGTGTCAGACTAGAACGCGCTTCTGGTTTAAAGTCAGAAAAAATTGGGACGAAACTCCAGCCCAGCCATCTGCTAGCTGTGCTGGGAAAGTGACACATGCCACCTGGGCTTCCTCACCTCACCTGAGCCACGGGGAAATGACAGCGGCCAACACCCACAGAGGACCAGGTGGGCTTCCGAGGGCATCATGGATGTTAATCCACGGAATCCTCACGACGAGTTGCAAGGTGGGCGTTGCTGTGATCATCCCCATCTCACTGATGGGGGTGCGGAGGCCCCTAGCCACGGAGTCACTGCTCAGGGATACAGAACTAGAAAGTGGCCATCTAGACCTGCCTGGCCCTGAGTCATTGTCACACGCTGCCTCTCGGACTTGCCCTGCGTGCCCATCGGGCTGCAAATACCCAGTCCCCAGGGCACAGCAGGGGCTCAATAAATGCAGGATGGCCTTACCGTTGTTGGTAATTTAGACATGGGGTCTTTGGGCAGGTCGAAGGATGGAATGGATGCAATGAGGAAAACTATCAAACTGGAAGAGGAAAAGCAGGGGCAGTTTCTGGGAAATCATGCCTCGTCTGCCTTCGCTTCCTGGGGCTGTTGTAACAAATTGCCACAAACCCGATGGCTTGAAACAACAGAAATTGATCCTCGCACAGCATGGGGGCCAGCAGTCTGAAATCCAGGTGTTGGTAGGGCCGGGCTCCCTCAGAAGGCTTTAGGGAAGAATCCTCCCTTGCCTCATCCGGCTTCTGGTGGCTCCTGGAAACCCCTGGTGCATCCCTTAGCTTGTGGCTGCATCACTCTGATCTCTGCCTCGGTCTTCACACGTCTGTCTTAGTGCTTCTCGGTATCTTTTCCCCTTTTGTCTCTTAGGAGGACACCCATCTTGGGGTCAGGGCCCACCTTAAGTAAAATACAGGATAATTTCATCTCGAGATCCATTGCACCACTTCAACCACCCCACGGCAGGTAGACAGCCCCACGGGAGCTGCCCTCACTCTCATGGGTGCTGGGGACTGGAGCTTCGTGAAGGAACAGCTCGGTGGAAGAGGAGCTACCAGAGGTCGGCGTGGACCCTAGAGCGTGTGGAAAGCCAGTGCATGCTAGGCTGGGGACCCCAAGACCCTTTGACTGACCCAAGCGGGAGAAGACAGCTGGACGGAGAGTGTCCCAGGGGACAGAGACCCGGAGGTGAGCCCAGTGGGGTCTCTGGAGGCACGTGGAGAAGGAAGGGCTTGGGAATTGGGCTCAGGACCACAGGCAAGCATGGCCTGCGCTC
The DNA here is from genome assembly GCF_024610735.1 of Ursus americanus. NCBI lineage: Eukaryota > Metazoa > Chordata > Mammalia > Carnivora > Ursidae > Ursus > Ursus americanus. The sequence goes on along the minus strand of NC_142155.1, from coordinate 35,208,088 downwards.
TGACAGTCTGGATCCTGCAGGAACCTGAGTTGTGTTGCTTGGGCCAGCAGGTGGCAATGGACAAATTGGGAACCCCGGACCCCAGGGGCTGGTGGGTATCTTGGAGGAGCCAGGGGTGTGCACAGGTGGGGCGCACAGAGAGCTCTGCGGGCTGAGCCCACAAAAGGTTTCATCAGCATGGGCGACTCAGAGATTCTCTGTGTTTCAGTGGGAGGATTTGATGAGAGGTACAGGGACTAGGGATAGTAAGGCTGAGTGAAGAGCCCTGATGCCTTCCCAAGCACTAAGACCTGTGCTCTCCGTGGAGCTGCTTTTGAAAATGTGGTTTTGTGGCTCTTATTTTGTGGACTCCTCATTCTCCTGGGCCCTTCAGCCCTGGTGCACATTTGAAGGGCACGGTTATCCATGTGTCCCAGGTGGATGGTGCCCCCTGGAGGGTGCTGCGTCTGGGATGGGCTTATTGCTCCCAGGTTACAGAAAGGGAAACTGAGGCTCCAGGAAGCTTGGTGATTTGCCCCCAAATACCCAGCTAATTAAAGATGGGCTCAGAAGAGCATCCAGGGATTTAGAATTCCAGCCACTGGGCTGCCTCAATGATTTTCCTTGGCCCTAGGAATGTTTGCTTTCATGGACTCCTTCCTCCATAAGAAAATATTAAAAATTATATTTTATGATTGCACCAGTAAAAAAAAAAAAAGAATAGAATCCAGACTGTTTTCTTCAACCCCCCAAATTCAGAATGGGTCCAACCAGCCCAGCGTGGCTTTTGGGGGCCCCTTACTGCTCTGCCCCAGCTTGGCCTGGAGCTGTTCTGCTCAGGCTGTCTCCCTCCCTATACCTCAGTCACATGGGGCTCCCTGCCCTGCCCACACCCCAAGCCATGGCAGGGGCTGGATCATCAGATAAGCAGGGCTTTTCTCTCCCCATACTTATATGGTCCGGAGACATCACCTCCTCCTGTCTGCGTATGCATTTCTCCAAACACCTCCTCCAAGTAGCCTTCCTTATGATGCAGGCCAACTAAGAGCCCTCACTAGGAACTCCCTTTCTATTAACCAGCTTGAAATTCCCTTTGAACCTTGTGTCTCCCAGCCTCACTCTAAGTCTGAAGGGAGGGGCCCAAGCTCTCCTGTGGGCCAGCCTCCCACCCACACCAGCAAAGCCTGGTAAGCAGCTGGGCACACTGGGAGCCCCATGAGTGTTGAATTAGCAGGACAGCCCCTAGGCCACCTGCACTGAAGTCCTTGCTGTTTCGCTTTTCCTACTTGGGGATTTTGCTTTTCACCTGGTAAATTTGTATACCTCCTTCAAAGCCTCAGCTCCAGCCTTCCACCAGAAGGCCTTTACCTTTCCAGGCAGAGTGCCTCTCTCCCCTTGCCCACTCTCCCCAGTTCCCAGCCTGGGCCTAGGAGTAGCTGGTGGTCCACAAACATATCCCACTACCGCTCCACACTCGTGGGAAGAAGAGTCTGGAGCAGTGTCATTTTTCCGGCCTGTCTGGGCTGGAGCCCAAGGAACATCTCAGGTCCAGCTGCCAAAAGGCCTAAATGTCTGGTTCCGGAATCTCTTCCCATCTTCTTCATTAATTAAAATCACCTTCAATTCTTAATTAACAGGGAATGGATTATTTAGGTCAGTGGTTCTCCACCCTGGCTGCACAGTTAGGCTTACGGGAAGCTTTTACAAAATTCCGAAGCCTGAGCCTTCAGCTAAATAATCATATCGGAAATGTTGGGAATGGTACCGGGGTCAGTATTTTGGGTAATTTAAAAAAGGCTTTTTGGGTGATTTCTAACTCTCTGTGGGGTGGAAAAGAAGTCATCTAGGTCATGGGTTTTCTCATCAAATGTATCTCCCTTCTGTTCTCATGTTGTCTTTGTCGGATCCTTTTCTGAGTCCAGGGATCTCCTCGGAGACTGGCTGGGAAGAGGCTGGTGGCTCTTACAGCTGCTGGGACAACTCAAGGAATAGTGCGATCCAGCTGCCTGCCTTTGACCAGGTAGTCTTCATGGTCTGTGGGCCCAGGAGAAAAAACAAGACCCAGAGAGGTTGAGGGTCTGTCACAAGGATGGCAGAGCTGAGCTGATACGTCAGGTTCTTTCAACAAATGATTTGGTGGTGGGCTGGTTCTAGAGGACGAAGAGTCTTGGGGGTGGTGTGGTGTGGATAGCACATTTTCTCAGCCCCCGAGGGTGCAGAGGTGTTCGTCTTCGGTAACAACTCCCAGCCTGCTCTTGGTATGGGCTTTGGGCACATCCCATTGCCCCCTCCTAGTAAACAGACCATGTGCTGGGGCTGGCACTCTCCTCTCTCTGTCCCTTCGCCAGCTTTTAGCTCCAGGAGCTTGAAGCAAACTCTACAGCGGTTGTGGCGCTGAGTCACCTATGCCCCTCTTTGGGGACCCGATGCTCCTCTCCAAGCCCAGGCAGGAGAGATGTTTAATTTATCAGACAATGCCACAAGATGTTGTTTACATGCACGCGGAATGTAACACAACGCAGCAAACCGTGAGTATCGTAAACCTGTTTGAGGCTTCTCCTCCTCCGTGTGATAATTAAAGAGACAGTTTGGGTCACACGTGCAAAGTGGCAGCTTTGGGGTACCAAGCCATGGGGGTAAGCTGACGCAAGGGAAAGAAATGTCCTGTCTGCTACCGAGACAGACTCCAGGCCAGGGTGCACACTGCCACCCTCCTCTTCCTCATGGATAGAGTGACAAGTGTCCCAGTATTCTGCACCCTCTTCCTTCGTCCCTGACCTGTAGTGTGAGTTGGAGGCTGAGCCCATACTCTGTGCTAGCTATTACCATATTTCGTCCTTGGAATAACCCTAGGAGGTAAGAGCTATTACCGGCCCATTTTACAATAATCTGATTATCAAGGTCATCACCACCATTATGGTTAACACTGGTGCATATTTACTCTGTGCGGAGCTCGAAGTCCTCTACACATGTCATTCATTTAATCTTGCAACAGCCCCGGGGAGTAGGTCCAACTATTATCTTTATTTTATAGATGGGAGAAACTGAGGAACGGAGAGGTTGAGTAACCTGCCCAAAGTCACACAGCTAGAAAGCAGAGGTGAGGAAATAATCCATTCATGTGCTGAGTGAGAACGCCTGGAAATTTGGGGGCAAATGGTGTAGACCTGGCCCCCTCCCTCACAGAGCAGGCAAATTAACCCACCAAGCAGCCTCCGGCTGGACAGCAGCTGGGCCGGGCCTGGAGCTAGGTGCCCTGGTTCTCTGAATTCATCTCCTCTCTGCTTGACCATGCTCTTAGCATTCTCTTTCTCTCTTTGTCTGTGTATGTGTATATATGTATATGTGTGCACACACACACATTTGTGTGAGAGGTTAATCCAGAAACCTATTTATACTGACACATTTAATCTGGAACCAACCACTGTTTTTGGCTATTCAACTAATCAATTAAACTAATGGAGTTAAACTGAATTGAATCCAGCACAATTCCCTCCTTTGGGCTTCTACAGGCTGGAAATGCAGAACAAATGCACTCCAAGGAGTCCGTGTAGACACACAGTTGACGGGCAGGCTTTAGCATTTGTCTGGCTCAAGACCAAGTTCCTGCACTTAGCAGCTGGGAATGCTTGGTCTGGTTGCTTAACTTCTCTGTGCCTCAGTTTTCTCACTGTAACAGGAAATGAGCACGGTCCCCACCTGCCCGGGATAAATGGATATAAAGCACTAGAACAATGTCTGACACAGCACTCAATAAATTAGAGCTATTGTCAGCAGCAGCAACATTATAATGAATAAGACGGTGTCTCTCAATCTTTGTGCAGAAGCACACTGGGGCTGATTTGCTTTGCTCAAGCTGACAAGTGGTAAAAACCCGGAGGAGGGGTGTCAGACTTCACACTCCCGAGACGATACAGTGTCAAGGGCACTGGGACTACAAGAGAGAACACAGGGGTTCTGGTCCCAGCTCTGACGTTGGATGGGGACCCCCCCACCGCTGATTGTGGTCTCAGCTTTCTCCTCTGTCAATTGGGGAATGCACCATGGAACCTTCTAGGACCTTCTCTGGCTCTCACCTTCTAGAGTTGCTAGGAGTCTCTCTCCTCTCTCCTTCCCGCCTTGAGCACCTGGTGCTGCCACCCAGGACTCTGAGGGGCACTCTGGGTTGGGGGTGCTTTGGGGGGCATAAACCTGAACCTGGGTTGCTAGCCCCGTGTGGAACAAGCTCTTTGATGTATAGATAAGGTCCGCTGACACCCGGGGCAAGAGCTCTGCACGTTCTTAGACTGGCCTAGGGGCGGGGGCTGCCAGCTCTGCCCTCACCCCAGAGCCGGCCCTGGGATCCAAGCAGGGTGAAGAGTGAGCCAGGGTCATGCTTGTATGAAAGGTGGAGCCCGAGTTCTACTGCGGGCCCATCGGGCTGTACAGTTCTTTCTTCTCTTTCCCGTGTAAGGCCTTACCAGCGCTAGAATCTTTGCTGCTGAGAAATAGGTTTGGGAAAATAGTTTTGGCTTAAAACCTGTGATTTTTTTTTTTTTAAAGGCCTACTTCTAGGAAAATTTCAAGGACTCTTGAGAATCGATGTTTGGGGAGAGACGTGTATCTACTCCCCTTCTCCAAAGTCACGGCCTAGTAGGAATGATGAAATCACACACTGATTCAGCGCTTGCTGTATACAAGGCTTTGTTCTCAGAAATCTGCATATACTCACTCCTTCGTTTTGTTTTGTTTTTTTAAGATTCCATCCATTTATGAGAGCGAAAGAGAGAGAGCAAGAGAAAGAGGGAGAGAGCAAGCAAGGGGAGGGGGCAGAGGGACAAGCAGGCTCCCCGCTGAGCAGGGAGCCCAATGCAGGGCTCGATCCCACGACCCGGGATCGTGACCCAAGCCGAAGGCCGACGCCCAACCGACTGAGCCACCCAGGTGCCCCTCATTTGCTTTTTTTTTTTTAACAGCACCAGGTTATAAGTTTCATCCCTGATTTTCAGATGAGGAAATGGAGGCTGGAAGGCGTTTTCCTACAGCTAAATGCTGGTTGAGCTGGGATTTGGTCCTACTTGACTGGTCAGGAGTGCAAGCTCTTAATCACCATGGAGGCTGCCCCGTGAGTCAGGGTTCCATCGAGAGCTGGTGGTCTTAGATTTGCAGCCTGATGCCTCGGACGGCCCTCTGTGTGATCTTGCATAAGTCCATGACCCCTGGGCCCGCATTCTTCCCCTGGAAATAAGACAGGCTATGCTGCAGAGCTGCGACAAGGAATTGTGGGTAACGTAGGCTCCCAAATCTCAGAGGGGGCCTGGCGGGACACAGAAGCACTTGTTAAGTGGCCTTCTTATTTGGATTTAGAGGAATAACATACTGCTGAGGGGGCCTTGACTGCAAAGCCTAATTACTCTGAAATTCATAGAAATTAAGATGCACCTAAGACAACATCGCCTATACATATAGAGGGAAAGTTAAAAACCATTCTGGGGAAAACATCCACAGAGAACCTTCCCAGAGCACTTACGTGTTATTTGCAACTGCCATGCTAATTTGAGTGAGTTGCCAATTGCTGGTGGGTCCCTGACCAGTGTCTGGGTCTGTTCAGGAAGACAGGTCTTCTGAGGGCTTGGGTCTGGAAGGAAGGAAACTACTGATGGGGAAGCAGTCTCTGGCTCACACTCTCATCAGTGCAGACAGGTCTTCCTCTGAGGATTGAAATCAGTGTTTCGTTTTTTGCTTATTTTTCTTGCTCAGAATCTTTGAAATGCCAGGGATGGAAAGCAGCTTGAAGAACTTGAGGCTCAGCAGTTCTAGGTGTGTGTGTGGGCCCAGGGTCGTCTGGACAAGCAGACATGAGGAGAAGGCACTCTCCTCCCCTCCCTCAGCGGTGAGTGCGCTGGAGGCTCTTCGGGCGAGGTAGATCCAGATGGGGCTGCCCAGGTGCGGGAGGTCCGCGTGCCGGGGCGGGAAGGGAGGTCCGCGTGCCGGGGCGGGAAGGGAGGTCCGCGTGCTGGGGCGGGAAGGGAGGGGCGTCTGGGGACTCAGGCCCGCGGCACGGCCATCCAAAGCCTCAGTTCCACAGCCCCAAAGCTGAGACCACAGAAGCCGAGCAGCACCAGGCGAGACCAAGCAGGGACGCCGGCTGAAGTGTTTTACTTACATCTACTCACTTGCTCCTTCCAACAACCCAGGGAAGTAGATATTCTTATTGTTGACCTGGTTTCCCAGTGGAGAAACTGAGGCACGGTTGTTGACTAGCTTCCCCACACAGCTGGAAGGGGCGATGGGGCTGTGGCGCCAGGCAGTGTGACTCTGCAGTCTGAATTTTTGTTCCCTGTGCCTCTTGGATGCGTGTCAAATGCTGTGTAGATGAAGGGGTTACTTTTAGGCAGGGATAGGGAGGCTGGGGCATGGGAACTCTTCTTGACCTCTGAAATCCCCCCCAGTGGGCCTAAGTCTGAAGCTGGTTTCTCCGTGGGTTACTTTGTGTAGAAGAAGCAGAGCCGGCTGACAAGCCCCATGGAGCTCCCAGTTCTCGACATAGGAGTTGGAAGATGTGAGTGTAGCCAGCCTCAGGAGAGGACGCCATGGCCTGGCGGTCCTGAAGGCTCCACAGAGAGCCTCCACTCCCTTCCTCAGGGGTTGAACCACATCCTCTCCTCAGGGGGAGCCTGCGTCTGACACCCCCACCCCTCCTGTCTACCCAGCCTTCTCCTCCCGGCAAAGTGCAAAAACAGCAAATAAAATCTTCAAACTTGTTGTCCTTTTTCTTTTTCAAAGATGTCACTGGTCTGTGGTTGCCATGGCAACACCTGCCAGCTTCTCTGAAGTCAGCTCTCAGCTCCCTCCAGCGGCCTTGGCAGCCTCCCTGCCACACGCCCCTCCTGCCTGGCCCTCCCCCTGCCCATCTCAGGGCCCCACCTCTGCCTGCCCTTCCAGGTCCCGGGGCCCAGCGTCCCCTTCCTCCTGTTCCTCCAGGCGGGGCGGGCCGAGTGGAGGAGCACTTCAGGGCCACCCGGCACACCGGTGGGTAAGTGACCGTAATGGGCTCCCGGGTGGCACGGGCCTGCCCACTCCACCGCTGGTGGCCCACTCCACCGCGGCCTCCCTGCCACTGCTGCAGCCTCCTTTGTCCTCTAGAGCTCTCGGTCTGTCCCCCAAAGCCCAGAAGGCTCCAGGGTGGTTGAGAAGAAAGAATCTGTGAAAACCGGTTAGCCTGACCCTGGGCAAGTTATTTCACCTCTCTGAGCCTCACGTCCCCCTCCACAAAATGGGTGACTAAGACTTACCTTAAGGGTTACCATGGGGCATCACGGAGAAGGGCCTGGAAAGACCTACACAATAGATGCCGCAGGGACAGCCCTTCCTTCCTCTCTGCTTCCTGTTGTTCCCACCCCCTCCCTTCTCCTGCCATCTTCTGTCTCTGTGAACCCACCAGGCTTCCCTCTCTTCTTCTCCACCGCCCTCCCGGCCCCATCTTATCTCCATCCCTGCCAACCCAGGCTTTACCGCTAAGGCAGGCATCGGAGCCAGCAGCACCGCGCGGCCTCCATTCTTCCCGGGGCCACAGGGCTTCTTGGGGAAGGTGGGAGCACAAGAACAAGCGTGATGGCAGGGGAGAGCATTTACTGAGCACTTACGGTGTGCCAGATTCTATCTGAGGAGCTTTCCACAAATCAGCTCATTTAATCGTCACGTCACCCCTGGGGGACACTTACTGCTACCATCCCGATTTTGTAGCTACAAACACCAAGGAGTGGCAGGAAAGGAGGGGCAGCGATGACGTGGGAGCGACATGAGAAGGGGGAGGAGGAGGGGGAGGAGGAGGGGGAGAGGAGGCCTGGCAGCTCAGAGGCGTGAAGTTCCCTTCCTTCTGTTCTCGGGCCTTGGTTAACTCTGCCATGATATCCCAAACACTCCTGGGGACCACCTGAATCCCTGCAATCATTCTCGGTCCAAGTGCAAGGTCACCCATGGAGTCTCTCCCACCACCCTCCTCCCGAGTCTATCGGGGTGCCTGCCTCAGGGAGGAGGGCTGTCTCCGTCTGCTCTCCCTGCCGGGTGTGCGGCTGTCCCGGTGTGCATGGCGGGCACAACTCCCCATCTCCTTCAGCACAACCTGTACCGGGGGTTCGGCGGGAGGCTTCCTGCTGCCCGTGCCAGCTCCGGGAGGCCGGGGCCTGGCTACCCGTCTCACCTCCCCTTCTCAAGCAGAGAGGCTGCGCCAACTGCCTCCCCACTGCCAGGAACACGAACTCATTCCAGGAGCAAGGATTTACTCACAGGCAGACAGGGGGCCCTGACAGGGACAGAGTGTGGTGACAGGTGGAGGGACGGAGCTGGCCAAGAGCTCTCATCTCCAGAGGCCTCTGCCCGGTTACCGCTCATCAATGTTCCACTGTCCCTGACTGTGGGCCACTCTGATGCTCAGCGGCTCCACCACCGGCCCTAACTGAGGAGGGAGGGCCCTTGGCTGGCTCCGCCCCCACCTTCTGAGTTCAGAGCAGCCTCTCTAGAGGGCAGGGTCCCAGGCAGCTGACATTAGATGCCCACACGAACCACCTGGGACCCCAGAAAAAAGGTCCTGCTCCAGGAGGCCTGGGGGAGGCCACAGATGCAGCATTCTTAGTTGCCTGGACACTGCCTGCAGATAGTGAGAGCCCAGATGACCCAGGACTGCCTCCAAGGACCCTACTTTGAGAGTCTGGGGCCTAGGGCTCTCTGGAGGCACACATGACCCCGCACCCCCCCCTCTTCTCCTTCAAGAACCAGACACAGCACAGTTGTTCTCAATTGCTGCTTACCAGTCACTCAGGTCCCCCCTGAGCACGTTTGAACTAAGACCATGAGCTTCCAGCCACAGAATCCAACATCTGGTCCCCTCCTTGGGGGACGCAGTCCTCACAGACCCCTCTGGCCTTACACACTGACAAGGGTGCCCAGGCGAGAGCCTCACAGACGGGCTCTGCCACCCACACTCACTCCTCAGCATGGTCACACAGAAGATGACAGAGGTCCGGAGAGATGGGGAAGCTAGGGGAAGACGCCGTGAGCGTCCGAATGTAGTCTTGGCTACTCTAAAAGCCCTCAGATGAGGATCTGAGGGTCACAGTGAATCCCGAACAGAAAAGACCAAAAATAGGCAAGAACCCTGCATTTGCTTTCTGCACTGCATTCCAACCTTGTGTAGGAAAGGTCATTGACTTACTTCCTCTTGGGTTTTCCCCTCCTATCTGTAAAAGGATACTTCTCAGCTGGATCATGTCTAGAAAAGGTTTCAACCATCAGGCCGGGAGGGTATGTGTGCACACAGACATAAGAGGATGGACCAGATGACATCTCAAGGTCACTCGCAAGTCAGAGGAATCTGTGAATTGCCTACCATCTCCTGGGCATCATGGAAAGAAAAAGGCCTGTCCCTACCGCAGTTTGTGGTCTTGGCTTTGATTAAATCTGGAGATTAATTTTTCCCAGTGACAGAGTGGCCAGCCTGGAAGCCATAATCCCTTCAGTAGTTCAACATGTTTATGAGGGTGAGAGGGTGCTTAATGCCGCAGTTAAAATGCTAAGCTGAGTAATCAGTTCATTAGGAATTTACTCAATATGTTTGCTGTCTGCAGCTGGGCCCCACTCCCCTGGATAGAGAGAAATCAGCACACAATGCAGCCAGTGACAAGAGAAACTCTTCCAACATCGACAGCAATGCTCGGAAATGCCCTGACCCAGAGGAGAATCCTGGTCCAGCCCCCCACAAGGGCAGGCTGTGGACCCGACTGGGGAGAACTCTTGGTGTGGCGTAGGCCCAGGGGCTGGACGTCAAGCCCTGGAAAGAACAGAGAGTGAATCGGGCCAGCTGCGGATAAGCCAGAGTGTCTCGTGCTAAGTTCCCCCAGAAGAAGACCCTAAGACAAGGATTCGAGGGCACATAGTTTATTGGGGAGGTGGTCCCTGAAAACACAGGAGGGGTGTAGGGGAAGTGGGGTGGGGAAGAGAGGGCAGCTAATAAAAGATGTGTTCTCAAGCATGTTACAACGGTGGGCAACTGGGGCTCAGTCCCACCGGGACCTCGTCAGGGCTCTCCCTGCTGAGGGGTGAGGGCGCTGGGATGGGAGGGCCTGACAGTCAGTGTTGGAGAGCCGCTCTCGCAGTGAAATTCCTCAGCACTTCTGGCTTGCGTCCCTGCCTGGGCAGGGTGTGCGCCGGTGGCCAGAGAAGGCCCTCAAGCCAAAGACACAGGGGGAGGCGGCAGGAGCAGGTGTGAACTGAAATGGTGGGGTCAAGGGGGAAATAACTACAATCTCCACAAGAGTCATCTTAGAGGACACTTGAGGCCCATGGACTGATGAGTTTCAATTTCTGACCCTAACAAGAAGAATGGATGGGTCTCTGGAAAAGGGTAGGACCCCTGAACCCCAAAGCACAAGGACTTTTTGGGAGAACTCAGCAGGTAGCAAGGCCTCCTAGGGAGACTCACTCAGGCTTACGGAGGGCCTCTGGGATGGCGGGCATCTCAGCGGAACTGTTCCTGGGTTAGAAATGAGCAGGATGTTGGAGATGTGCCAGGCACTTCTCTGGGTGGAGAACAGCCAACAGAGTTGCCCCGCGGTTAGGATGGAGCATCTCGATTGAAATTTTAATAAATCATCTGGAAGACGGAGTACACAGTGAGAGCTGGAAATCTGCAAATGGCACTAAGTTTTTTGGGGGAAGTGAAATGTCAAACCAATGGGGATACACACTACAGAATCCCACAAGGGTGTGTGTGAGTGGGCAGAAAAGTGACAGATGAGATTCGGTGTGGGCAAGTGTAAGATAGTGTATTTAAAGACAAATATCTCAAACTCTACAGGACTTCCTTCTGAGATGATGCATACCACGGTGGTTTATTTTAGGAAGAGTGAGGAGGGGAAGGAGAACTGACATATATGGAGGGGCTACTAGGTGCCAGGTGTTCATGGGTTTGGTTGAGTTTTCTGCATGCGCAATGAGGACATGTGGCTCAGAGGGGCAAAGCAAGTTGCTGGAGGCCACCTAGCTGGAAGGGGGAGCTGAGATTCGGATTCTGACTGTGTTCTGTCTGGTCTGTTCCCTGAGGATAGGAGCCCGATACATGAAGTGACCCGAAGACCACCAGGGACCGGCCACGAGGGAAAGACACTGGGAACAGATCCCACAGGCTCCTAGCTGTCCCTTCCTCTCTGGCCTGCCCTGCTCAGTCTCTTTGTTGGTTCTTTCAACAAAACATTTTAGTGTTGCAGGCCCTCTGGGCCCTCTCTTTTCTTTATCTAGTCTTTTTCCCTTGAGGAAATACCGTCATATGCTGATGAGAGCGAGTGCGTGTCCCCAGCCCCAGCCTCACCCTGAGCTCCAGGCTCACAATTGGACTCTCAGGACATCTTCAGTGGGCGTCTAACAGGCATCTCAGACCTAACAGGACCATAAACAAGCCGTCACTGTCCCCCAGGAGCCTCTGTTTCTACAGTCTTTCTCATCCCCGGAAATGACAACCCCGTGGAGTTTGTCCTTCCGCCTCTGCAAAATGGCTGTGTCCTGAGAAGGTCAGTGGAAGGGAGGGGAGGGGGGCAGAAAGCTGTGAAGTGTGGGACTGCTTACTTTTGGAAAGATGAGGGTGAGAAGGGATGGTCGGAAGTCCAAGGAACCATGGCGTAGGCAGAGAAATATCAGTGGGTTTCAACAGCAGATCCAAGGGTGGTGGGATCAGGGGATGGTGAGAATTAGGGGATGGCCCTGAGAAGGGGGGACATATAGATGACAGGAGCAAAGCAGAGAGGGCCCCAGGCCCACCAGCCATTGCCATACTGGGAGTCCCCCCTCGGCTCCCCCACTTCTCTCTGCCTAAGGTCCTCTTCCCGTCTCATCCAAACCCCACTTCTTCTCAATAGCAGTGAGAGGGTAAGCAGCTGCTTCAGGAGCTAAACTCCCAGCCTCGTATGGCCCAGGTCGGAGAGTGGGGTCCCCGGGCCCACCTGGCCGGTGCACAGCAGGCCCCAGGCCTGCCAGCCAGCAGCGGCCCCAGTTCTTCCTCAGCCGGGGCTTGAAAAGGAGAGGGAATAGTTCCTCTTGTTGGGAAGATGAAGCCAAACGAAAAAAAGCTGTAAAGTCACTGGATTGGAAAATGAGAAAGCAGAATAAATAGGCTCTCGGGAGGGAAATAGGTCTTCCCCGCTCTTTGAACAGGAATAAACAGGGAGAACGCCTGTCAGGAGGGGACCCACACCAGGAAACAGGTGACTTGGCCCCTTCAGGAGCCACAGGGAGAGGGTGCCAGGGAGGCTGAATCTTCTCTTCAGCCCACCCCTTCCTTCTCCAGGACCACCAGGCAGCAGGGGCCCCGCCTGCTGGCCACCTGCCTGTCCCCTCCCCATCCACGCCCTGTCTGCCATTGCCTCTGCCCTGCTCCTTCCTGACACCACCCTCTGCCTCTGTTCCATGGAAACAAAGCCACCCCTCTTCTCAGCCTCACTTCCTGTGAGAAGCCTTTTTACGCCTCTCTCTTCTCCTATCTGAGGCACAGTCCTTGATAGATCAACTCTCTATCTGTTCCCCACCCCCACCCCCTGGGCACCTGCTTGCCACTCTGTCCCTTGACTGAGCCATTTGCCCAACCTCCTGTAGCTCATAGCATGTAATCAATGTGTTTCAATGTCTCCTCTGCCAGGAAGTCCCCCTTGATCTGTCTTCAGCCCTCTTCTGGTGGACTGAACGCTTCCTCTTTATACCATTGCGGGTAAAGGGTAATTCCAGTTACGTCACAAGCCCTCTGGTCTGGTCTGAAGGTGAAACACTCCCAGGATGGAGTCTCACCTCCTCTGTCTCCTTGAGAGCCGGTCCATTTCTGTATCCCGCCAGGCTTCAGCGTGGTGGACTACGTCATGACTGGGATGCGGGCTCACCCTGGGGAGCGTGACATGCTAGGAGCAAACCCAAGAAGGGGACGGACTCAGCCACACAAGAAGAACCCGCTGGCACATCCCCCTGCACCGCACCACACACAGAGGCACACACCTCACAGTGCACCAGAGACAGACGATGCACATCCAGGCACGGCCTCCCATCTCTCTGCCCTCTCTGTGTCTCTGCTGGGCCACTTTATTGTACTTAAAAATCAGTGATGATCTCCCACCAAAACAAAATCCTCACCCAGCTAAACACCAGAGCACCCCTTTCCTCTAAGCACCCAATAGTCCCCACATGTCTGCGCCATAAGGAACTTTGAACAAGCTCGTCCAACCTCTTCATTTTACAGACGAGGAAACTGAGGCCCAGAGTGGGGCTGTGCCTGCCAGAGGCCGTGCAGCTGTGAGTGGCAGCTGGGGCCACAAGGCAGAGCGGTTGACACCACCCCAGCTCCTCCTGGTGGAGGGAGGCCGGGCATCCAAGAGAGTGAGAAAGGGAGGGAAGGAGAGCTGGGCAGCCTTGATGCGGGGAGGGGGGCTGGGGACACAAGGAGGACACAGGGGAGGGCCACCTTGGGAAGGAGAGAAGTGGGACGGGAGACAGGTCACCTCTGAGCTCCAAGGAAACACTCCTCTCCCATTCTCCTCGCCTCCTGTTGAGGTAAATGCCTTCCCTCAGGGACTGTCTTCCCCCAACTTCCTCTGCCTGATTTGGGGAAAAATAACAATGAAAAGGTAGAAAGTAGAGACCAGGAAGGTCTACCCACCAGCTCCTGCATCCTCCCTCACGTCTGTTTGTCCATCTGTCTCACTCCCTTCCCCTCTCTGACTCACCCATCCTGCCCACTCCGTGCATGTGCCTGGGGGCCCCCAACTTCAGGCTCCCCCACTTGGACCACCTCATCCACATCTGCTCCTTCTGCATGCTGCCCTCCATGGCCACTTCCCAAAATCTCTCTGGGGACCTTCCTCTCCCATCTCTTCCGTCCCTTCCGTCTGTCCCTCCGTCTGCCAGGACTTCCCAGGCAAGCTGCAAAGCCACCCGTGGGACTCTGTGCCACCGCTTGGGTCGGGAGGCTGTGGGCAGCACGGGGAGGGCCCCAGCTGGCCCCCAGCCTGATAGGGAGGGAGGTCAGCCAACTCCAGGGGGGAGGAGGGCCCAGGCCGGCTGCTTTCCACAAGCCTGCGGGGACAAGGCAGACCCACGTGGAAGCAAACATCTTGTCCGTGTCCCACGGAGGCCGGGGAGGAAATGGGACCAATTAATCCACATTTGCCTCTCCAGATTGGAGTACGAGTGGGGAGATGGAAGAATTAACCTTTTCAAAAATGTAATTTCATAAAATCATCTCACTCGGTATGGGCTCTCTCTTTATTACTATTATTTATGGCCGTATCCGTGCCTCAGGTCAGCACAGGTGTAGAGAGACAGAGGAGGGGCAGAGTGGCGGGGATAGTGACCCCTGGGAGAGAGGAAGGGGAGGGCCCCCAGCCCCCCACATCCCCTTCAGCTCTTCTGCAGATGTGCTCCTCCCTGGGACTGAGTCTCAAGGCACTCTCACCTGTCCCGTGAAGGAATTGCTTTTGAGGCCCTCCTCAGCCCTGTGCTTCTCCATTATTTGCCTACTCCTTGACCTCTTTCTGGAGCTCACCAGGGCTGGTGCTGTGGAGTCCCTGAGGAGCCACCCGCTATGCCTACACCTGGCAGGACAGGAACATCCGAGGACCCACCACCGGAGACTTGCTCCCAGGCTCAGACGATCGGCATCAGGCTCCCTCCACTGCCCATGTGGCTGGGGTGAGGCAGTCTCTTGCCTTCTCCGGCCTCCATTACCTGCCTGTCCTGCCATCCTGCCGGACCTCCCAGCTTCCCTGGCTGCCACCTTGCTCAGCCTCCAGGGACGCCTCACGTCCTCGACTCCTTCAGAGTCTGTGGTGCTCACCTGTACAATCTAGGAGCCTGCATGGCATGCAGGAGGGACAGTGAGGGAACCATGTGGCTGCAGGGTGAGGAGAAGGGAGAGGAGTAGCAACGAGGGCCATCATTGGGACTTGTGCTTTTATTCTGAGCAAACTGGGAGCCAGTGCAGGATCTGGAGCCGAGAAGGGGCATGACCTGCCTTATATTTTCAAAACTGCTGCTCCCGTGTTCTCTGGGGCCTGATCTGCCCAAGTTGCTCCATTCCCTGCCCACCAGATCTCCTTCCCCTCCCTGGGACCCCGTGGACCCCTCCCTGCATTATTTTAACAACGTCCACTGGATGCCCATCTCAGAACTGTGTCTGGAAGGCAGGGAAGGAGAAAGATGTGCCCCTGCCCTTGTCAAGGCCTCCAGCTTGTGGAAGAGATAAGATTCCCTCCCCAGCAACTCCTACAGAGTCCCGGGTGGACCTCTAGTGTCCCAGGCCTCGGCTCTATCCTGCCACTATGTTGCTGTGTGACTTTGGGTAAGCAGCTTACCCTCTCTGAGTCTCTGTTTTCCTCCCTGGAACATCAAGGGTTTGGACCCTGTGGTCTAAGGTCCTTTCCAGCCAGGCCACTAATTTGCTTGGATCCATGGAGGAGGAGAAGGAGAAGGAGGTGGAGGAGGACGAGAAACATTAGGGCAGGATTTCCCACAGGGGACGGAAGCCCTCACCTGATTCCCAAAGGTGGGTCTAGCTAGAAGATGCGGTTCCCACCTCCTTGTCAGCTCCAGATCCTCATCTCCTTGCTGCTCAGCTGCCCCTCCCACCCCGCAGCTCCTCCTGCCGCACCCCCTCCTAGCCCCCTCTCTGGCACTGAGAAGGAAGCGCATTAAACCTGCCAGGTCAAATCAGATCAGCGTGTGCAACAATTTAACAAAAGATGGATCCGGCAGGTGTGTGCGGTTTTTAAATAGAGCTTCCTTGGAGCCGCTTGTTTCGCTCAGAATGAAAACAATTGATTATCTTTAGAGCCACTCACTGAAGCTTATGGCCTTGATACAACCGGCCTGAGGTTTCCAGGGGCCCGGCCCTGCTCCCCAGCCCTGAGGCCTGCAGCAGCCCCGTTCTCGGGAGGGGGGGGGCGGGGAGCACCGCTGCAGGCAGCATGGCCGGCAGCCAGGGGCCTCTCCTCTGCTGGGGGCCCAGCCCGGCAGCCCTGAAAACACAGGGAAACCAAACTCCTTGCCTTGGGGAAGCTTCTAGTCTATAGCTAGTGTGGACGGTGGACAGGAACAAGTCAGTGCACACACTCTAAGACGTCAGGTAGTAAGCAACGCGTGCTGCCGGGAAGCAGAAAGCACGTTAAAGACTTGGAGGGGAGTGAAGGCTGAGGCACCGGAGCTCCTGAGACAGGCCAGGCAGGGAAGATCTCTCTGAGGAGGGCATGGAGGGTACGTATGAGGGCTGAGCTTTGCTGACATGGGGCACGGATGGGAAGGGGAAAAGGGCTTTGGGACACAGGGGACATCTTGGAGTCCTCTGTGCACTGGGTCCAAAACCGAGGCGGGGTCAGGGATGGGAAGCAAGCCCCCTGCCCCTATCCACCCATCCTGGCCTTCTGCCTCAGTTTCCCTGCCAGACACTGCAGTTCCCTGCCAGTATGTTGCTATACTGAGAGTCCTCAGACTCATTTAGCTGAGACAAGAAGACCTATTTAACACCTACCAGCCCCTTCCCAGGGGTACAGATACTATCTCCCACATACCAGGTTGGGTGGGGTTCCACTGCCCATGGGCCGATGGCTCAGAATCAGGACAGAATGCCCAGCTGGCTTTGAGTACTGCCCTCTGCCTCCATGTCCCCTGTTCCTAGGCTTGACCTGCTGGTCGATATGCTCCCCCATACAGAGTCCTGTCTACCACTTTCTTTACCATGGGTGAGGCCCGGTGGGACCTATAAAAAGCCCTCATGCTCTGCAGAAGCTCTGGAAACCCTCCAACTCTGCCTCCTGTTCCTCCCCTCTCCTGCAGTCTCGTTTCTGTCCCACCGCCTTGCAGATTCTGTCTCTTGGCCACACTGATGTCTTGCTTGGGCAGTCCACTTACCTGGGTGCTGGCCTCACCCCTGGACACTGACTTCCAGCCTGTGGGTCCACCCTGCCTCACCCATGTCCACCCCAGAATCTAGGAGCCCAGTCATGGCCAAGTCCCTGGTTGCAGTTCATCTCTGGCCCCCAAGGGCAGACCCTGTAGCTGGGTGTCCCTCAGGCGTCTACACAGCTTTCACCTGACCTAGCCCCCTGTGGCAATGGGACAGTGTTACCCTGTAGTCCCGGGAAAGGCCAGCCGGAATGAAATGGACTGGCCTAGGGATGGGCTGGAGCGGAGCTTCCTGCTAATGCTGTGGTCAGTCCTGTGTTTACAAGAAGTGTTAGAAAGCTTAGGGAAAAGCAACCCAGGATGGGAAAGCGGGTTTGTGGAGGCGATGGAGCCCAGGTCCAGTGGGAAGCAGGACACCTGGCTTTGTCCTTGGCTCTGCTCCCAACGACCCGGGTGACCTTGGATAAATAGCACTCTTGTTCCTCATATGTCAAACAAGGGCCTCTGGGTCCAATCAGTGGTTTTCCAACTATGTGCCATGTAAGGTTCCACGGAGCCTTTCCAAAGCCGCCCCACCCCAACCCCCCTGCCCAGGGTGGAGGTGAAAGTAAGGGGTTCAATTTCCCCCCCACCCTATTTCCAAACAGTAACTATACTTGTGCTCCTGCTGTTTGTCCAAGGCTGCCTCAAAATGCTTCCATTCAAACAAGTGGTGAGAGTCTTCCAAATCCTTTTAAAACCACTTTACTAGATGACTTCGAAATTCCAAGAATTAAAGATTAGTCACCAGTTGATGACCGCAGCCCTTGGTGTGTGCTCTCTCTCCTCCACCACTCTTCTGGCCATCATCCTCAACATCTTTAGTGTCCCTGAAGATGATCTGTTCCACACCCTGGCCCCTCAGTCCCTTGATCACTGCCCCCAACACCAAAGATCTTTTCCTTTCCTTAGCCTTCCCCACACATGGCCACGCCCTAGACCTCGTCATCATCAATAACCACCTCTCCTCTGAATTCTTGACTTCAAGGATCCCCTTGTCTGACTCTTCCATCCCCTATAGTATACCTGCTCC
This sequence comes from Ursus americanus, assembly GCF_024610735.1. Lineage (NCBI taxonomy): Eukaryota > Metazoa > Chordata > Mammalia > Carnivora > Ursidae > Ursus > Ursus americanus. The sequence continues at coordinate 35,190,129 of NC_142155.1, read as the reverse complement.
TAGGCTAACAATGCTCCCACCTGCTGAGACCCCTCGTCCAGATTTGCCTTGCTCACTATCCACCAAACACTTCTTGTTTTCCTTCATTACTCAGCCCAGATTTCACAGACCAGCGTCCCCCGACTATCCTCTTCTTAGCACCCTGGATGCCCTTGTCCCCCCTCTCCCTCCTTCAACAATCACTTGGAAAAACCACAATCCTGGTTAAACCCAACCATCCACTTACTCGGCACCTGCACCCCATCAGCCAACCGCTATCTAGGACCCTGTAGAGAGCATCACACTGCCCTGCAGACTGGTTCACATTGACGATGAGGCATACCTGTTATTGCCAGATCCTGTTTCTGTACTTGCCTAGTAAATGCGCTTTCTAACTCTACACGAAAATTATTTTAAAATGTCCTGCATTCCTCAAATCATCATTTTCTCTGCTTCCCCCCCCCCCCCCCGCCGCCACCGGATGACAGCTTTGACGCACACTTCATAGAGCAATCAATGAAATCAGAAACCCATCTCTTCTTTCCACCCCTAGTTCACCCACCTATCTTCATCTGTTCTCACCTTTTCTGCCTTCTTTTCTGTTGACAAGGGGGAAAAAAGGTCCCTGCTGCTTTCTTTTTTTTTTTTAAAGATTTTATTTATTTATTTGACAGAGAGAGAGACAGCCAGCGAGAGAGGGAACACAAGCAGGGGGAGTAGGAGAGGAAGAAGCAGGCTCATAGCAGAGGAGCCCGACGTGGGGCTCGATCCCATAACGCTGGGATCACGCCCTGAGCCGAAGGCAGACGCTTAACCGCTGTGCCACCCAGGCGCCCCCCTGCTGCTTTCTAAGACCAAGTCCTGTACTCGTGAACAGGGAGTCTGTCTGTTCTTATCTTCTCAAGGACTTTTCTCCTGCAATGATTCCCTCTGTCCACCCGCATCACCACTGTCCCTCTCTCTTTGGGTCATTCCCCTTAACAAACATGTCTTGGTGGTTCACATCACAAAAGAAAAAAAAAAATCTTTCCCTTGACCCCACATTACCTTCCAGTCCCTCTATTTCCTTGGCCCACCTCTGCCCCCAGCAAGAGATTTACTGGCCCATCTCTGGGTTTCATCCCCACCTCTCCATGACAAAGACGTTGTTGATCAAGGTCACCAATGACTTCCTAATACCTCAAAGCCAAATGACAATTCTCTGTCTTGTCCTTACCCAGTCTCCCCACGGCATCTGACCCAGTTGGCCCTATCTTCTTTCTGAAACGCTCTTCTGGGCTCACACTCCCTTGGTTTGCCCCCAGCCTCACACGTTGTTCCTTCTCAGCCTCCTGCGCCGGCTCCCAGACCTCTACCGCCATATTGCCCCTCACTCTGTCCTTCTGTCCTCTGCTCCCATGTCTACACTCTCTTCCCAGCTGATCATATCCAATCGCATCCTTGTATTTGGTGAAGACTCTTACAATTTTATCTCCAGCGCAGACCTTTCCCCTGGACTTGGTCAGAATTGCACAGCCAGCGACCAACTTACAATCTCTACTTGGATAACCACTGGGCAACTCAAACCAACAGAGAACAATAAATTCCCTCTTCCCATTCCACATCTGCCTCCCTCTGAGCAGCCCCATCTCTGACACCCTACCAGCCACCCATCCAGTTGCTCTTGACCCCTCCTCGCATCCCCTCACACCAAATATCCCATTCATCACTAAATCTTCTCAGCTCTACCTCCAGAATCTAGCTGGGATCCAATCCCTTCTCAGCACCTCCAAGGCTACTGCCTGGCCCAAGCCACCATCACCTCTCACCTGGACCACGGCATGAATCTCATTTACCTCCTTGCTAGAATTTTCTGGCCCACCTCCAATCTGTCCTCCACAGAGCGGCTGGAGGGACCTATCTAAATCGCAATCAGGTCAGGTCAGTGTACTGTTTATAAACCCTTCCAAGGCCTCTGAGGCACTGATGATCAAAGCCTGCGAGCCTCTGTGTGATTCAGCCCCTGACCACCCCTCCGGCCTCATCTTCCCCCAGCTCTGCCCTCAGTCGGGAGGCTCCGGACACCCTGGCCATAGCTCCTTCCAGCCCTGGGGTCTTCGCACTCATCATTCCTTCTGCCCGGACCCTTCTTCACCCTGCCCCATCTTCACATGCCACCCTCATCATTCAGATCTCAGTTTTATGGGTCATCTCCCCTGAGAGGCACCCCACTGTCTGCCACCTCCCTCCATAATCTATTTTATCTTTTCCCTAGGTACTGAAAAGTGTCTTACTGATGCGTTTGCATGTCATTCTCCTCCTCCCATGAGAATATAAGATCTTTGAGGGCAGGATTCTGACTCTAATCCCAGCACCTCAAAAGCACCTGTAAGTAGGTGCTTACTAAGTAGACCTGACTAATTGTCCCAGTCCTCCAGTTCCTTGCTGATGGACCTTGAAAAGCCAGTTAAACCCCCATGCCTTCCTGATCTATAACGTAGGAGCTCTAATACCTACGTGCCTCCAGGGGTGGTCCAAGGTTCTTGGATGTGATAGCTTTGCAGTATGTAAAGCAGCAAGCAAAGGCTCTGGCCCCTACCTGACCCTGCAGAAAAGGTGAGGAGTTTATAGCACCCTAGAGGGACCCTTCTGGTCCCATTCCCACCTGCCTATCTAGCTCAGAATTCTTTTCCCAACCTCAGAGAGCCCCCTCGGCACTCCTCCGGGTGTCCCTAACCCTGACCAGCAGACCCTTCCCCGGCTCTCACCCTTGAACACACCAGCACCCCTCTCTTCCAGCATCTCCTCCAAGCCTGTGAGGCCCAGCCCATTGCCCTGTCAATCTCTGATTGTCTCTTGTCTTTTCTGCCCCACCCTTAGTGTAGCTTCCCCCATCTCCCCCCTCCCCCAGACACTTGTCTCCAAAGCTGTCCTGTGGTTTTGTTTTCCTGTGGAAGCCAGCTAAGCACTCTTTCCTCCTTTTCTGGGAGTCCCCCCTTACCACGTTAGCAACTAGTAAGTCCCTGTGCCACACAGAACGGACAGTGATATCATGTCTCTGGGAGACAGGAAAGCATGCACTTACAATAGAACAAGGATGGGGTGAGGAGGGGAAGCTGAGTGCCGGACAATGCCTCAGTTTCCACAGCTGTATGGAGAAGGCTCTGCAGTGCAGATGCCCTAGATTTTCCATAACACCTCCCCCCATCCCTCCTTGCTGTCTTCCCCAGGATTGATGCATGGCCTTTGCAGAGAAGGCCTTGGGCTCCCCAGGAAGCAAGGATGATCAAAAAACCCAGATCAGGACAACAACAGTGGGCACACAGGGGATTCTTGGAAGGCTAGAGAAATGTCACCTCCCCAGTCTCGGACCATAACAGCCATTTATCATTCTTACTGTTGGGGAGCAGTCCTGAGATGGAGCTGACCTTGAAGAAGGAGAGAATCACTTGTGGGGGTCGCTGCTGGGGTGCGGAGGAAACAGGGTCATGGGGGGGGGAGGGTACAGACTGAGGAAGCAGGCAAGGGGGACGAGATCCAGACCATCCGGAGGGGACGCGGACTGGATGACGGTGTGCCTACAGACCTGTGTCCACACTGAATGCTCCGTCCCCAGCAGAATGCTCCGTCCCCAGCAGAGAAGCCCGCACAGACTAAGTGGGAGGAAAAATGGCATTGCACGTGGAAATGGGATGGGGGAGGCCGCCAAAGATTCTTCCAGATCCACAAGTGACTAATGAGTGTGTGTGCCAGAAAGTCCAGTCTCCTGCCCTCCGGCCCTTCCTCATAATTGAATCTAAGCTGCAGTCGTGGTTGAAGAGTCTACAGTTAAGACCCAAATCCAAACACACCAGGGCCATGGGCAGAGAGGCCAGAGCCTGCAGGAGAGAATCCTGACATATTTATGCAGATATTTCTAGATACTTCTCTGTTGTCTCTGCTTCTAGTCACCCACCCTGTTGCTCGCTGTCTACACATCCGTCTTTCCCCATTTCTTAGCAAAGAAGCATGAACGCTTGCTCCCAAAGGCAGATGCACCCAACCCTGATAGTCCCAGGCACCATGCTCTCCAAAGCGCTGGTTCTCACACATGATCTCTCACACACTGCATAAGCTCACACTCACACCCAGGATGGCACTGAGAGCCCCCCTCCCTGGCCCCCCACTGCCATGGGCATGCAGCCACACCCCGGCACTGCTTTCGGCACCTGGAGGACATGGGTGTAGGGAGCCGACCAAGATCTCTGCCCTCGGGAGACGGCACTCTGGTGCTGCGTGCACGGAGACGCACAGACAAGTCCCCTCCGACCCCTGCACGCAGACTCGTTCACACACGTGCGGGTGCTCAAAGAGACTCTGGACAAACGTTTATTGAGCACCTGCTTCGTTTCAGGAAGCATGCTTGGTGCTGGAGATGTATAAGTAAGCAAGCCCAACATGCGTCCTGCCCTTATGATGACCCGTAAAGGCACATTCACAAACAGGCCAAACAACTTCACACGCACATGTGCGCACATGCACGCACACGGCTCTTGATGTTTTTAAACACAAATCCAAAGTCAAAGCATTTTTATGATGCCCCAGGAAGCCGCTCACTTGGAATGAGGAGTGGGGCCCCTCCAAGTTCAAAGGCAGATCTGTAAATTGTCCGTTCCTTTCCCTGTGAGTTCCTCTCCTTTCAATACCGCATCATCTCTACTCCTCACTATCCTGTCCTTGCAATAATTAAAGTGCCAAGGGCTGCCTGCGGCCTTGCACTCGCCCCATGCCGCCTAAGACGCCTCCCAGCCTCCCGTGGTCAGGACAGGAGCCAAGCGTGCGCCCAGCGGCCAGGGAATTTTGCTGAGACGTTACATTACAACAGGGTCTGCTCCTTCCAGACACTTTTTTTTTTTGCTTTTGCTTTTGCTTTTGCTTTTAAAGAATCAGAAATAACTTGGCTGTAAAAATGTGCTTTGGGTGGAAAGCTGACTCCCAGGGTCAGAGCCCAGGAGAAGATTTCTGCTACATGGTTTCGGGGAAAATAGGCGCTCAGCAATTTTTATTTTCCAAGGGATAGAAAGAAAATACAATTGGAGTGGATTTAGGGACTTTGTGGGGCTTCTCTTCAGGTTTTGTGTGGTTTCTCTTTTTTCCTCCTGCTGGAGAGAGTGGCAGCAGAGTGGGCAGAGGGGAAATTGGAATGCTGGTCCCAAAGCCCGTCCCTGCATGAGCCCAGCGACCCGGCTGACCCCGTGGCGGGGGTCGGGGGTTGGGGGCTGGGGGGTATGGTCCAGGGAAGCCCCAGGCTTGGATCCAGCTCTGTCTTCTACTAGCTGTGGAGCAACAGTCTTTAAAAAAATAAATCTCCCTGTGCCTCAGTTTCTTCATCTGTAACATGGGGAAAAATAGCCCATCCCTCAGGCTGTTGTAAGGATTAAGTATGTCCATATATTCCATATTAGACTAGTGTATAGACACCCCTCCGAGGGGGCCCTGGCAGATCCTCAGAGCATGTTGGCTCTTGTCAGCCTCCCATCCTTATCTGCATCCCTTATCTCCAGACAGGTGGCTGCCAGCTCCCTGCTTATGAGCTGAATGGAGGGGGAGACCTCTTCACCCTGCTGGGAACACCCCCCCCCCCGCAGTGTACTAGCAGATGTGGCTGTGTCGACTCATCTTCTTGCCCCTCCAGCTCCTCACCCCTCTCCCTGCTCCAGGAGACTGGCCTCTGCAGACAGTGTCCCCCCCCCTTGCTCTCCCACTTCCAGTTGCCTTTGACCATTGGAATCTACCAGCAGAAAGTCAGAAGGCAGGAAGAGAGTGAAGTCCGATACTCCCTCTGGCTTTGGTGTCTCCCTTCTGCTTCCTCGCTTGATGACTTCAGGCCAGTGGCAGGTCGCTCAAGGCTCCCCAGCATTGCCCATCTTTGGGGGTTTCAACATCCTTGCTGATTCTGTCAACTATCCCACACCTTTGCAAATGGCCCCTCCCTTAGGTATTCTGGAGGGGAGTGAGAACAGCAGGGGACAAGGAAATAATCACGGCTGTACGTAAAGGTTTTCATGCAAAGATGTTCACCACAGTGTTGTTTATAAAAACAAAAAGTGGAAGAAACCTACAGGTCCAACCGGCAGGCATTGGGTGAATCATCCAGACTGGGCACTGGGCTGCAGCTATTAACAATGACAGGGGTGCCTGGGTGGCTCAGTGGGTTAAGCGTCTGCCTTTGGCTCAGGTCATGATCTCAGGGTTCTGGGAGCAGGTCCTTGCTCAGGGGAAAGTCTGCTTCTCTCTGCTCCTCCCCTCGCTCATGCTCTCTCTCTTTTTCTCAAATAAATAAATAAAATCTAAAAAAAAAAAAAAAAGAACAATGACAAGTGCAGGGATATGCACCAACACTGGAGAATGTTCACTACGCACCTCCAAGGAAAATAGCAGGCCTCGAAGACTACAGACAGCCCGAAACCAACAAAAGTAACATGTACAGGTTTAGAAAGAGAGTGTATGGGAAGGACATACCCCAAAATGTCAACTGCGTTACCCTTGAATATGTGAGTTGTGGATAGTGCCTGTTTTATCCCTTGTACATATCTGTGGGTTTTTTGTTTGTTTGCATTCTCTGCTTTAAGCAAAAATTATACTTTTGGATTAGAGGTTTTGATAGTACAGCTGCAACTACTAAAAATTATGTTTTTTTTCCAAAAGTTAATGTGATAGAAAAATAAACACCATTAAAGTATGAGCGAAAAAAGCAAAATCCCTCTCTCTTTCCATATAGAATGTTAAATATATATGTGTGTGTGTCTGTATATATATATATAAATACACACACATACATAAATGTCTAACATCGCCTAAATATGATTTACTATTATATCAAAAATTTCATTTAAAAAGACTGAAAAGAAGCACAAAATGTTCACAGAGGTTATCTGGGATGATGGGATGATGGACAATTATTTACATTTAACAGCATTTTCTAAATTTTTTATAACATTGATTTTTAAATTATCAAATTACATTTTTTAATTGGAAGAGTCTAAGACACTTTAGGCCAAATTATTTCAGGGTGTGGACACAGCCCTGTGCTAACGTGCCTCCTTCTGTCCCCAGTACTCTGGCTTGGGGGGTCCCCTCTACAGGGACCATGGAAAGATGAGGCCAGGTATCCAAGGGCTGTGGGGCTACAGAAATAGGGAGGCCCCGAATCGTCCGAACGTTCTGCCTCATTTACACGTGTTTTACCCTCAGTCCTTCACCCAGCACATCTGGACTCTACACACCTTGTCCTTTGCTGAGCTGACTGGAACTGCTCAGGAGACAGGATGTACCCCCTGCAAAGGCAAATGGCCCTATGGTGTTAAGTGACAATACAGTTAAAATAAGAACACTTCCATCGGTCTAGGGCCTTATGGGCTCAGAACACCCTCACCCACATGACTTCGGTTCATTCCCACAGCAGCCCTCTAGGCGAGCATCATCAGCCCCATCTTCCTGCAGAGGAAGCTGCAGCCCAGAGAGCTGCAGGGGTCAACTCAGCCTACAACAGGAGACACCACAGAGCATCAACGTGGAGAGCCATGCACTGTGGGTCATGCCCAAGGGTTCAGAGGGGACTAGAAGGAGGGGAGGGATTTCAGAGACCAACTGGAAGCCCACTGGGCTGTCAGGACGAGGCAAGGAAGGGATGCAGTTACAAGCCATTGGGAGATATGGACCCATGTCCAGGAGGGGGCAGGCACTCATCCTTCCTGACCGTCTCTCTGGAGGCTCTGGATTTCTGTCCTTCCCAGAAGGGAAGGGGGGGGGAACGGGGAGGTGAGACACTCACATCTGTTGAGTGCTCTGTTGTGTTCGCCCTCATGTTCCCCAGAGCCCAGAACAGAGGCTAGAACATGACAGTCCTCGGGAAGTACGTGCAGACTAAGGCAGGGACGGAATGCGGGGTGCCTGGTACCAGGATGGCAGAGGAGCGCCAGACGTGGTACCTGATCCCGAGGGGCCCAAAGGCCAGCAGGGATGACGGAAATAGTCAACACACACACTAATGGGAGAGGCTTGCAGACCGAGGAGGTGCTCTGCAGGCAGGTCCATGGTTCTACCAGAGAAAAGAACAAAAGAGCCAGGATGGGGGGGCAGGGGGGAGTGGGCATGCCATCAGTGAGAGAATGTTCCACACAGAGAAAGCATGGCGTTCACATCGTCTAAGACCACACAGGGAGGGAGCACGGTGAGCTCCAGGGACTGAGAGGCCATGGACCATGTGGCTAGAGCCCAGAGAGCAAGAGGACAAAGAGGACAGGCGATAAGGCTGGAGGGTGGACATAGCCAGTCATGCAGGCCTTAAGGGCCATGTCATGGGTTGAGGAAATGACCTCAAAAGCAGCAGAAAAACAAGGGTGTTTTCTGTGGGCTGAGGGTGGGGCGTGGGTGACAGGACTTGAGTCGTGATGTGGGACGTGGATTGACCAGTCAGGGGATCCCGTACAGGAGCAGGACAGAAGCGCATGAATCCAACAGCTAATTGCCAAGTGGAACCAACCCACAGCCATGATGGACTGACTGTCAGCGGGAGTGGACGGAATTGCCCACAGTGACCCTTAGCTTCTTCCTCGTGCAGCAGCAGGGACAGTGGTGCCACTGGCTAGGAGAGAGCACTGGAAGAAGACCACCGTTGTGGGAGAAGGTCACGAGTTGTGTCGGGGACAGGTGGAGTCTGGGGTAGCTCTGAGACATCCGAGAGATGTTGAACAGGCAGCTGAATATATAGGCGTGAGGTTCAAGACGCCTTCACGGGATACGCATTTGTCGATAGTTCACATGTGGATGGAGCATGAAGGCCGTGCGTGATGAGCTCTCTGGGGTAGAGGGTGCAGGCCCTGGCCTTGCAGAGCCTCAACACCAGTGAGTGTGTGAAGACATGGCCAGAGATTCAGGAGGAAATCTGGACAGGGCGTGTCATTGGAGGTCAGGGAAGAAGGTGTGCCGGGAAGGATGGAGTGGGCACTTGACTCAGTGCTTCTCAGAAGCCAGCCCATTGGATATAGAGACACAGAGTCCACGGGAGATGCTGGAAAAAGCCATTATTTTGGAGAGTAGAGTGAAAGGTGATTCAAAATGGGTGAAGGAGCCAAGAGGAGGCAGAAAAGGGAGCCAACTCGAAGATGTGTGTGCAGAGATAGAGAAAGATAGGGAAAGTTGTTGGAGGGAATGTGGGATAAGGAAGGGAAGCAGTAGTTCAGGCCCCAGGATGAATGTGCTGGGGGCTGGGATAAGGGCCTCTCCCAGGAAAGACTGCATGCACACAGCAAGAAAGACCTACCCAGAACCACACTCCAAAGCCGGCTGCTGCATCTGACCCAAGTGAGACGCCTGTAACTTGGAAGGTTAAAAGCTGGCATTTTGAAATCTGCCCTGGATTTGGTCACTCAGCTGTGTGACCTTAGGCAAGTAACTTGACTTCTCTGGACTTTAGTTTCTTAATCTGTAAATTGGAATAATCATGGCGCCTCCATAAATATGAAATGAGACAAAAGACATAGCACGTGCTTAGCACAGTGCCTGGCACACACTAAGTGCTCAGTGAAGTGTGTCTCCAACCAATTCACTGTCATTCGAGAAGAGTGGGGTTCTGAGGCAATCAGGATGGGGGCAACCCCTTATGAGAATGGGAGTAGGAATGAGGTAAGAGGCACATTGGGGAGCTCTGGGTAACTGAAAGCCTCCTTCCCATAGGAATCCGCTTGAGCTAAGGACAGTGAAAGGGGGAAGGACACAGGTCAGAAAGTAATGGACTGCCACCTTGCAGGGATTGAACCTGGAGCCCAGGCAGAAAGCTCCTGCTTTCACCAAGACCAAGAAACAGACGTGAAGGGAGTCACAGCAAGTCTCACTCTCCAGCCCTTTATGATATTTAAGCTCTTTTATGTACAGAATCACATTTGATATTAGTATCTCCTTCACGTGTGTGTGAGCTGCAGTGACCAAAGGCACGCTGGGAACACTTGAGCACGTCTGCACTGAGTCTGAAACCAGGGTCTCAAACCTTACCCAAGACTAAAGCTCCTGTCCCTATAAACTGCCCTCCCTGTCTGGGTGGGAGAGCCCCTCACTTAATGCTAAAGCAATTTCCTATTGAACTGTTTCCAGGGTATGTGATGTGATGGTGGCCTGGGTTGGGGGTGGGGTGGGGTGCAGAAAATGCACGAGATCTTTGGAGAGGACAGTCCCAGATCCCTTTGGTGGTTGCAGCAAAGCAGCCGGCGGGCTCCCTCTGTGAGGGGGCGGGTGTGGTGGGTCTCCTCGTCCTTCAGGCCTGTGTCTGTGATTGTTTACAACCCAGCAGCAGGGCCTCAGAGGATCTGTGGGGGCAAGGGGAGGGAGGGGGAGCTGGTCAGCGAGATCCCTAACATGAGCGAATAGGCTCCTGGTGGGTCTAATCACCACTTTCCACAAGGAGTTTCACTGTGTGTGCTCGTTTGCTTTTTAATCATCCTCCAAATATGCATTTCCACGTTATACCCTACTGGCACCCAGAGAATCATTAGGATCTGTTGGGACCGCAATCCATGGCTTCGGAAGTCTCTAAGTATATAATTTCGCTCCGTGACGCAGGTTTCTAAAAGTCCACAAATAACTATTTGCATGATAAAGTCACAACTCCAAAGTCAATTACAGTTACGGCTGCAGAGAATTTATTTCCTTTTTGAAAATTAAAATGTGAAATCAGAAAGTTGCCACACGAAAGCCTCCCCTTGCCTGGGTGGGAAGAGGGAAGAGAAGCTTGCACCTCCAGGGACCCTGATAGACAGAGCGCTGTTTGGGGACCACTGGACAGTCTGTGCTGGTGGCCTCTAGGGTGCTCAGTGGAGGTGGCTTTGGGACGTCACCCCGCATAGGGATGACCTGTCTCTCCCCACCTCCCATCTTAATTTCATGCCTCCTAACTGCGATTGGGGGTCGCAGCTGTGAGTCTCCAGGATGGGCCTCTCAGCATGGCCATCTCTGCTAGCTGGTCAGGTGGGCATAGATGTATAAGGGGGTCTGGGGCCAAGTGACCACTGGAGCAGAGGGCTCCAAGCTCTTTCCCTTCCCAATATCCAGGATCCTGAAGGCTGGGCCTGAAAGGCCCCAGTGAGGGACCCAAATCTTTCCAGGAGCCTGGGTGCTGCTTGCAACTGTATCCATGTCTACAAAGCCAGGGCTAAGGCCATCTTAAGGTCCAGCACCCTTACTGAGCAGATTCGGGATAAAGGCCAGATGCCTAATTCAAGGCCATTCCAGTAATGGACAGCAGAATGGGTGCAGACACCTAGCTTCCTCTCTCAGAGGATGGCTTCTGCTCAATCTGGTGGTCCAGCCTGGTTTTACCCAGACAGTGCCAACTAGAATAAAAACCATCCAGGGGCATTTTCGTTCTCTGATCACGCAGAGATGTGCACAGGAACTTGAACTGAAGGCAGAGTTCTGACCAGAATGAATCTGCTAGCTCAGGGAAGCATGAATGGAACTATTTAAAAAAAAAAAATACCCCCAGAAACTGTGTGCACTAGAGCCAAACCTGCATCCTGCCTATTCTAAAATTATGTAGCTAGGGCAGGAGTACAGCCCAGAACTATTCTCCAAGCTTAACGGGTATTTCGTTCAGTTGGTGTTTGGGGTTTCGAGTAAGACTGTGTCTTGTCTCTGGGAAGATGCCAGCATGCCAGAGGCTCACCATGGACGTTCCTAGATACTGCCTTGCAAATTGGACAGGTTGCCCCCCAGGTGTTGAGCCATGCTGTCCCACCCATCTGCCAAGATGCCACTGTCCCCAAAGCCGGGGTCAGCCGTGCCTCCCACTGACAAGGATCCTGGGATGGGGTGGAGGGAATTCTCTGATCAGGTGGGTCAGAGCTCCAGCCCCCACACTCCCAGCAGCCAGTCTGGAGAATTTGGGCGACTCACTTCCACTCTCTGAGCCTCAGCTTTGTCAGATGCCAGATGGGACTATCTGTCCCTAATTTGCCTGGCAGGGATGTAAAGCTAAGACCACGGAATTTCTAAGTCTTATACTTTAAAGGGGAACACCGTTTGCAACGTATAAAGCATGGAACAGATCAAGGACCCTATTAATTGAGAAAACATCACACTGATAAGCCAGGTGAGGATGCCTAACTGGTACTAATTTTATACGGGCTCCCTGTGGGGAGGAGCCCTGAGCTCTGGGCTTGGAGTCACTAGCTGGGGCTTGATGCCTACACGGCTGCACTCAGCGTCTCGGCTGGACCGAAAGAGCCCGGACTCATCCTGCCCCCGGCTCTCCATAAACATTCACTAATGTCTTTCCTATTCCCTGAGCCAGACTAGTATTGCCCTGGTCGAGTTCATGATGTGAAGAGGGAATTCTTCCCCTGTCCTCTGTACCCTAACAAAACACAGATGGGATTTCCATGACTACTGCTTGTTGAGTGCTTAGCCCTCGTCAGACACACACTAAATTCTGAACACACAGTATCTCATTTAATCCTGAGGGCTTGCTGAGACAGGCTCCAGCTTCAGGAACTGAGGCTCAGACGGGTAAACCCCACGGCTGACAGAGGGTGGGGTCCTCAGAGAGGCCCTGCTCTTGGCCTCAATGCCAAACAGTCTCTCCTAAGGCTGAGCAGTTTCTTGCGACCCTCTGATCCTTGTTTTTTTCATCTGAAAACCGGGCAGAGTGATGTTTCTCCCTTCCTGCTGCTTCTTCCTCTTCTTTTTCTTCTTTTTTTTTTTTTAAAGATTCTATTTATTCATTTAAAGGAGAGAGAGCACAAGCAGGGGCAGGGGCAGAGGCAGAGAGAGAAGCAGACTCCCTGATGAGCAGGGAGCCCAATGTGGGGCTCCATCCCAGACCCTGAGATCATGACCCCAGCCTAAGGCAGACGCTTAACCTCCTGAGCCACCCAGGCGCCCCCTCCCTTATTGCTTTGATGGAAAATGAGGACATAAAAGAGGAAATGCCCAGCCCCATGCCTGGCACGTCACAAGTGCCAACAGATGCTGGTGACATCTTGTTTTGTTTTGACTTGTCTTTTCGTCATGCCTTTCGTGGATTCTGAATGGGCTAGTCACAAAATGCTCAGGCCCTTGGCCCTGAAAAGTTTCAGACTCTATCCACATCTGATTAAACCTCAAGCCACAACTCCGAGTCAGGCGTTCCGATCCCAATGCCACGACAGTGAGACGAATGCGAGGTAACAAACACGCGTGCCTTTTAGGAGCCAGACACACGACACTATCATAACAGTCAAGGTGGGGGTCTCTCTTTCCACCACAAAGGTGGGGCATGGAGCAGGCCGTTAGCCTGCATTACAGCGCAGGGGTGAGAGCAGAGGCTTGGGAGTTGGGGGGTTGGCACCCACACCTGGCTTGGGTGCCCACACCAGCTGTCACCTTGGGCTAGTCACTTCCCCTCCGGACCCCCACTTCCTCCTAGGCTCAGATCTGAAAATCCATGCACAGTGCTGGCACCTAGTCCCACTCTATAATTTTTAACAGCAAATGTTCCTCCTGCCCAAGGACATGCCACAGGGACAGGGCAGAGCCACCTTCAGCCTCCTGCCTGGCCATCCCATCCTGCCCTACTCGACGGCCCCTCTGCTTGTCCTCACCCCACCGCCCCCTACTGCCAGCAGTGCCATCAGCCATGCTGGAGGTACGGAGGCTTCCCAAGGGGTCCGATCTTCCGTGAGGGGAGGGGATCCACCCGAGAGGACCTGGCTCTTTTGCCTGTGCCCAGAGAGGCTCTGTTTCCCCCCGACCAAATCACCAGCAGCACAGCTCCAGAGCCCATTGAGATTCAAATCCCTGCTCTACCGCAAACGACTGGACCAGCCTGAGCAAGTTGCTTTCCTCCTCTGTGCCTCGGTTTCCCCTCCGGAAAGAGAGGGGTTGATAGGGACACCTCCTCTACGGGGTTTGCATTAGGAGTAAATGACTTAACACACTTCAAACCCTGCTTGTCGTGAACTTAGTGCTCCATAAATGCTCAAAGATGCTGCTCTAACTAGTAGTAATATTCATGGCGGGAGCGCTATGCTCTGCACCCCAAAGCCTGGACTCTGTGTTCACCACACCGTCTCAGCACTGGCCTGGGAGTCAGCACATGGGAGGTCCCAGTCTGGCTCCCCCAGCGACCACAGCGTGGTCTCGGATATGCCATGTCTCCCCTCTGGACCTCAGTGCCCACATCCGTGCAATGACAGGGTAGATCAGATGATCTTCTGGGCTCCTTCCACGTGGCGACTTTGACACCTCTTCTTTCTCAGGACCACAACAACTGGTGTGGCATATTCTCCCTCCATCTGCAGGGTTGGGGCCGGAGGTGTGTGGGGAAGGGGGTTATTCTTCAGTCACTCACCTGCTCACTTTTAGTCGATGAACCTTCTGGAGTGCCTACCACAGGCAAGGTGGGCTCTCTTTTCCTGAATGACCCAGCCAGGGAGGACACACCCACAGAACTTCCTTCCAGAGCTCTGATAGAACCTCCCACTTATTTTCCCAGAATAATCCTGTTCTCTTAATACATGTGAGTTTCTGTACCTATTTTCCCCGGCAGAATTGCTCATCGGAAAGAGGATGCACGGGCTTTGCATCCAGCAGGTTTGAGGTGACAGTCACCTTCTACAGTCAGCAGCTCTGGGACGCCAATTTGGGGTTATGAACTCAATGTAGTGGGTTGCGTCTGGTATTAAAACATAATGAGAGAGCAGAGCGTGGAATAAAAGGACACAGAAAATAAAAGTGTCCTGCTCAGGGTACGGGGTGAGTGCTCGCCTGTGTGCCAGCAGTGTGAACGGCCTGCATCACTGTGGAACATGGTCAAAGAAGCTTGAGCCACACACTTGAAGCACATAATCTGACTTCTTGGGCCCAAGCTTCATGCAGCTTGAAGGGATTCTGTGAGGACACAAGGAGAACAGCATCAAGCCCGGCAAAGCTGGAGATCCCAGGTGGTGCGTCCTTGGTTGTATGGAGTCCCCGTCTCTCTCCTGATCACTGAGCCTCAGTCCATGAAAAGCTGAGCCACCCCCCCACCCCCACCCAAAACCCTCTGCCCTCCATCGGTCAACAGGCCAGTCAGTGAATAAGAACATTCATATTAATTCCATGAACATTAATTGAGCACCTATATCATGTCAGTCCTCAGCTTGGGCTCATTGCTGGGGCACAGGGATAAGGAAGGGTGACAATCCGGCTGCCACCCCAGGGAGCTTACATTCCAGCATGCAAAGCCAACTATAAACCAGCAGATACACACCCAGAACGATAGGCTGGGTCACGTGCCGAAGGCAACCAAAGCAAGGTCAAGGGCAGATACGGATGCTCTTTCAGATTGGGTGGCCACTTTGATGGTCTTTTTCCGGCCAGACCAGTGGCTGGTAGAGGACAGGGAGTAAGCATGTGACAATGGCAGGGCTCTCGGTTCCCAGGAGCATTGGGAAGGTGAGACTTCCACAGCAGAAATAGAGGAAAGCTGTACAAATGGAAAAGGTCAATGAACTAGGGGGTGGAGCTAACTACAGATCGGAAAGGGCAAGCCAGAGTGTGGCCAGGCATCCCTTCTGGCAAGAAGGAAAGGTAGAGCACTATGAGTAAACAGGGGGCCAGGTGGCAGTCCGGTGGAGGGGGGGGGGGAGACCATAGGGAAGAAAGCCAAAGGGAGCCTGGTGCAGGGGGGCGCAGAGAGCAGTCATCGTGCCCACTAGTGGGGACCACGGGGGGAGACTCTGAGACATGAAGGGCAGACGGAGTTTACTCTTGTGCCAACAGTAATAACAACAGTTAGGAGCCACCTGCTGTGTGCCAGCGACCGTGCTAAGAATTTGTCATGTTAGCTAATGTAATCCTCACAACCCTTGAAGCAGACACTACATTTCATCAAATCTCAGGCTCTTTAGATTAGAAGATAGATTGTTTTGATATCCTCAAGAAAGACATGTCGCTGCTAATTAAACTTTGACATGTCATAGATTGTAGGAGGCGTTCCGGTTTCAGAGACGTTAAAGATCTTAGAACTGATGGGACCCGAATCCTTGTTATCCACAGGGAGCTGGGGCACCGGGAGGGTTTGTAACTTGTCACACAGCTGGTAGTCAGTAGGGAGATTCGAACCCAGGCCATGTGCCTCTGGGGCGAGTGCTGTGTCCCGCACCGGCCTTTCTGTGAGGTGCCAGGGCAGAGAGAGGCACAGCGGGTTTCTGAGAGGAGGTGTGGCAGGTGTTTCAGGAAGCACATGGAACAAAATGGAGAGGGAGAAGCCACTGGGAGGGCGACTGTGAGCCAGACGTGGGGTGGTGATGTGGCAGCCAGTCCAGGCTGAGGACGAGGGACGAGGGAGAAGAAAGGAATTAAGATACCATGATCCAAGTTTTTAACACAATGGTCCTTTCCAGCAATAGGCAGTGTCTTCTTCTTCTTCTTTTTTTTAAGAGAAGGGCGGGGACAGAGGGAGAGGGAGAGAGAGAATCTTAAGGAGGCTCCATGCTCAGCGCAGAGACCAACTTGGGGATCGATCTCATGACCCTAAGGTCATGACCTGAGCTGAAATCAAGAGTCAGACACTTAACTGACTGAGCCACCCAGGTGCCCCTGGGCAGGGTCTTCTTAAAGAAAAAACGCAAGGGGTGACGGTTTGAATCATTGTAATTGTCACTGACAAGAAGGAAGGACAGGTGGAGACAAAGAGGAAAGGGAAGAGGAGGAATGAAGGGAAAGAAGGGGGAGAGGGGGAGAGGAAGCTACCCACAGAGGTGGGCAAAGCGGGTGAGTGAGCAGCCAGAAGAGGCATTTTGGAACTCCTAAGTTAATGGAGCTCCCAGGGGAAGAGGACTTTGGCTAAAGTCAGGCTTGTGGATCTTAGGACCCGGCTCGTTAAGGCAGGGGATTCTGGGCCCGGGTTCCCTGTGCTCCCTGTGCGTGCTGACCAGAGTCTCCAAGGCCCCACCGGGAGACCCAACTCTCCACACACTTTACTTATGGGCAGAGAGAACAAATCTCTACTGCTCTGTGTCATGTACCCAGGGGGTCCTTAACTTCCCGCTGCCCCCGCTTCCTGTGGCTAACATGGCCACGTTCCGTTAATCCTAAGATTTTATATAACATCTCTGAAATTGGAATGCACCTTACAATCAATGTCATGTCAAAGTTGAATCAGCAGCAATGTTTCCTTCTTAAAATAATAGTCCATCTTTTAATCAAAGGTGCCTTAGATGCAATGAAACATTGTAGTATCCCCTTCAGCATCTCAGACACTCCCTGGTAGCAGAGACCATCTGTCTGCTCCCCAGGCCCGGCCCCACCCTCCTGGTTTGTTGGACTCCTGCCTGAGAGCACTCTGGGCCCCATTCAGCTCTGTTGGATTCTCCCCCTCCATGATTTGGATTCAGCCCCGTTGAAAATGGACACAGCAGGGCCCGGATTCCTCCTGAGACCCCACCATGGCCCCACAGCTCTCTGGACCCACTTTCTGAGCCACCTTGGAACCAGACAGACCCACTGGGAGGAGGCCAGGGCTCTGCTCTTAATGCCGAGAGAGAAAATCCTCACCACTTTTCTGCGTAGGAAGAAATCAGCTCCAGCCAACATCCCCATGTGGTGGGACAACTGTCAGCTGGGAGATGAAAGAGAAATCAAGGAGGTCCCTGGGCTAGATGGGGTTGGGGTCTGCAAGATGCAGCCCCCTGTCCCCCACCTTAGCCGGGAGGAGAGCGGGCTTCTCTTAAACATTGTGACTGGTGCCTGTAAAGGGTGATTTGCTCAGCGAGTTCTTAGTTAACTTGTTAGCTGCTGGGACACAGAGGTGGGGTCTGGAGCAGGTGCCCTGGAGAAGCCAGTGTGCCTGGGGGCAGGACACTGTAGTGAGTACTTATTTCCAGGCCCATGTGTCTGAGAACAATGTGCATTTAAGCTATTGAGGTAGAACAGCTGAGGAAGGGCTTACCGTAGCCTCTCATTTAACGAACATTTTGGAGCACCTACTGTGTGCTGGGGCCTGCAAGCAGGGAAAGCATGGACACTGATCCCTACCCCTTGTGGTGCCAACATTCCGGGGCAGGAAGACAGGCCACAAGCGATAAACAAATCAAATAGGGTAATGATACAATCTTGCAAAGCTGCTAGTGTCGAGGGGAGAAATAAAGTGAGCAAGGGAATAGGGAACTCTGGGGTCAGGGGTTGAAATTTTAAGAATGGTAAGGAAGGCTCATTAGATGGCAGCAAGATCAAGGAAAATTTCCCCCAGAATGATGTCTGAGCTGAGGTTTTGAAACATGAACAGGAGCTCACCAAGCAGAAAGGGTTAGAGGGAGGACCTTCCTAAGAGACAGCAGGTATGCAAAAGTCCATGGGTCTGGAAGCTCAGGGCTCCCAGGGGAGCTATGAGTTGAAGGGGGCCCGGCCAGGTTACAGGGGGGCCAGTACACCTGGCTTAAGGAGTCAGAGCATTGTCCAACAGGCCTGGGGAATCTTGAGGAGCTGAAGCTGAGAAACGATG
Organism: Ursus americanus; assembly: GCF_024610735.1. NCBI lineage: Eukaryota > Metazoa > Chordata > Mammalia > Carnivora > Ursidae > Ursus > Ursus americanus. The sequence continues at coordinate 35,171,675 of NC_142155.1, read as the reverse complement.
AACCGCTTTCTGCTTTTAATAGGATCTGATGTGAACTGGATGTGACAAAGCTCTGGAAAAGTGCCAAATGGCATTCCCAAAGAACATTCCACAGGGCATTCACACAAATCCTAAGAACTGTACGTGAAGGAAAGGGTTCCATGATCCAAACAAACAGTTTTGGCAAAAACAAAATATATAACAACGTGCATGTATATACACACATATCTGTAGACTCCTAATCCTTGCTTGGAAAATCACAATGCGATTTGCATGGTAAAGGACCTGAGAAGTCCCGCAGTAAACAAACATTCTGCTTGGTCAATTCCAGCTTTTTTCAGTCTAGCCTGACCACAAATCTCTTTCATTTCTGTCTCTCCCTGCACCCTCATAAAAACCATGAACTTCTGGAGAAGCAACAGATTGAGGGACGTGCTGCCAATCAGTCCCCATTTCCTAAGCCCGGCTCTTTTCCCATATGCAGCCACCACCCCCATCCTTTCCCTGGCTCAAGGCCCCATCTCTAGAACTCCCCAGCAGCAGCCCTCTCTGCCTAGCCACCTGGCAGCCCCGCACTGCAGCAGGTGACCACAGCAGACCTGGTCACTCTCCGTGGGGATGGCATGATCCAAAGCAGCAGATAATCTGAAAGTCATTTATCTTGCGCACGCTTAAGTGAGCTTATTTTTACTTCAGTCTTACCTTCCTAATTTGGCCTCATTCACCACATGCTAAAAAGAGCTCGCTTTTTTCGAAACATGCTGAGTGAAGAGGGGGAAGGGGACCCAGGGAGATGCCTGGGGAAGCCGGCTGGGGAATTTCGTACGCACTGTGGCTAGTGTCTCCTTCCTCAGCTGCATGTTGGAAAGCCCTCCAGATTGGAAACCGTGCGCTGATCTGGTCCCTGAAAACAGGAGCCCCAGAAGAAAAATGAGCAGAATGTGTGATTCAGTGCGATCTGGCGCAAAAATCGTGAGCTTGAGGGTCTCACTCGCTGAGGTGTGAAGCCCTGTGTGGCAGGCGCAGATGTAGCTCTGCCCGTGATCCTTGGCGTGTCCGTGATGTAGCCAACTCCCGGCTGCCAGCATCTGCGTCTTTCCAGCTGATGGCTTCTCTGTACCAAAGCCACTTTGCCTGCCCACGTGGCGGGCCCGAAGCACCCGGGAATTAACACTCCCCGGCACATGAGGTCTTCATCCATCCCAGCCCACTCACCCCTCAGGGGGGCACAATTTGGAGACTTGTGTCTACACTGAATCCTAGGGGGCCCCCACGGGATTAAGCTCCAGTCGCCACCGGGGGTAAGGGACTTGAAAACCCAGCCTTTATTGGCTATATTCCCTGCCTGACCTTACCTCCCTCCTTCCCTCACCACCCGTCAGGGTGCCCTGAGCCAACCTCCCAAATAAACAGCTTCCACTCAAATCCTTGTCTCCAGGTCTGCAGGGACCCAAACTAAGAAACCCAGCGGAGCGCCTCCTGGCTGGGTGAGCTGGGAACAGCGACTTAGCACAGTCTGAGGCTCTGTCTCCCAGGCACGAGAGAAGGCACATGAACCCGCTCCACCCGGTTCTTCTGCAGGTTGCGGGGGGGTTGTGGAGGTCCCCACGGATGCCGAGTAAACCTCTGGTCCGTGTCTGCACCAAAAGCATGTACTCCAAGTCAGGCCTGGGAGGTCACCTAACCGACTTCACAGGGGCCCAAATAGACACAAAGTAAGAGGCCCCAGGATGATAGCTAAGAGAAAGGATGGACATTTCAGCCGTAGGAGGCAGCCGAGGAAGCTCTGCACACACACGCACACACACACACACACACACACACACACACACACACCCACCCCTGTAGGAGGCCCAAAAGGGGGTCACCTGACTTAATTGGTAGGAACCATAGAATTTGCCTCCTGGTTTCCTTATGAGGGCAATAACCCACCGAAGGGTTTCTCCCCTTACCATCTGCTGGGGGCTTGCTGACCTCTCTCACCTAGAGTTGGCACTCATGCACCCTACACGACACTGGTCCTGGCCCGTTCCCACTCAAATCTCTAGGTTCCTGCAAGATGATGGGGTGGCCAGGAGAGGCACCGTCCCCACTGAGTGGCCGGGGTCGAGCCTTGTGTGCCAGGTCATCTGGGGAAGACACCTCCAGAGCTCTGGAGCTCCTCATCTAAGAAAAGTGCAGGGAAAGGACCCTGGGACTAGGAATACTGTCTTCTGTGATGGGGTCTTCACTTCTTCCCCAACTGCTGTCATCGGGTGGTGGCTTTGTACCAGGTCCACTTCTGGGTGCTTGGGATACACTGGGGTATAAACCAGTAAAAGTCTCTGCTCTCGGAGTGCTTCTGTTCTAGACCTGGAAGTCAGCACTTGTTGGAAAGGACAGCTCTGCCTGGGACCAAAGGACTAGTCACTCAGGTATTCAGATGAGAGAACCAGCCTGTTCCTCTCAACCCCATCTTCCCACTCCCTCCCCACTGCCAGATTACAGGTGCCCCAAATCCCCACCTAAATCCATTCCATTGAATTGACACGTGGTCTCTAAAACACCTCATGTCAAGTAAAAGGTGTGTTATCAGGGAGTTAGAGCCATGTTGGCGCTGCCCTGTGACGCAGAAGGGAATGAAGGTGTGGTTCAAGGGGAGGATCCAGGTCTACAATACAGAGAAAGCTCAGGCTGGGCTCCTAAAATGCACACCTCCCCACGAATCCAATCTCAGGCCCTTAAGACAAAAATCGCGCTGCTTAGGGGCACCTGGGTGGCTCAGGTGGTTAAGTGTCTGCCTTCGGCTCAGGTCTTGATCCCAAGACCCTGGGATCAAGCCTTGTGTCCAGCTCCCAGCTCAGCAGGGAGTCTGCTTCTCCCTCTCCCTCTGCCTCTCCCCCTGCTTGTGCTCTCTCTGTCTCTCTCTCTTTCTCTCAAATGAATAAAAAAAAATCTTTAAAAAAATCACACTGCTTCATCTGTGGGTCACTCTGGGCAGGGTATCAGGCCCTGCTCTCTGACCCAGACCCTGGACAAAGGAAGAGAAGCTTCTTGAACTCCCTTCCCCCCGCGGAGGCAACCATGCGTGTGGATTTCTCTGCTCATCTCTGGGCACCCTCACTCCAACCAGAGCCTCCCGCCCAGGACGTCTCCCTACCCGCCGAGCAGGTGCACTCACTGGAGGCAGACTCACTTCAATATCAATTTGTGCAAAGCCTAAGTGGGGGGTCAACTCGCCAGCTCCCCTCACACGCACACACTGGCAGACAGCGCGCACATGATGGCACGGTATACGTGCGGCAGAGTCAGGAAGAACGGGTTATGGGATTAGCTGCACTTTGGGATTATCTCTGCTCCATTAGTGCAGACAATTGGGGGATGACAACAGAAATTGAATCACTCAATCAAGGTCCACAAGCGTTGTGAGGGAGCAAGGGCGATCGGGCCAGTCTTCCTACAGCCTCCCAGCTTCTTTTTGCAAACTGCCTATCTCCCAGCCGTCCCCTTTCCAAGGAAAAGCCAGCAGTAAAGTACAAAGAGCCCTGCTCGGGCATCAGGCAACTCGGTTTCTAGTACCAGTCCCATCCCTAATTTGCTGTGTGACCTTGGGTCAATGCCTCACCCTCCCTGGGCCTCAGTTTCTTTATCTGTCCAATGACAGGATTGGACCAGATGGCGGAGGAACAATGACGAACACTGGCTGAGTGTGCACTATGAACTCAGCCTGGTGCTAAGATTCTATTTTGTTCCCTGCTCTCTCCTCTCTCCAGTGCCTGGCACAGAGTTGGTGGCCAATAAATTTTTTGTTCAGTGAATTCTTCCAACACCCCTATGAAGCAAGTGTTGTTATAATCCCACTTTCAAAAGGAGACACTGACACACAGTAAGTAAGTTGAATCGGAATCTGGGCGCGATCATTCTCGACCAGCATCCTCACTCACTCTCCCTGGACGATCTACTGAGCATGCATGTCCCACCGGGGCAGCGTCTTGACCCAGCACACTCCCGAGCACAGTGTAGGGCGAGCACTTAGTAAATGCTCGAGGAAAGGCAGCTGGCCTCCTTCTCTAATGCCTTTCCCTGATGGCGCCACCAGACCCCTCCACGAGCCTGTACAGGTAAGACAATTCAGGATACACCCATCCACCAATTTAGTCTCTCCTCCTCCAGGACTGGCACTGAGCACCTACTGTATTCTAGGCTCTGGGGACCTG